>NC_137438.1:8474142-9862892 GCF_964374335.1 Astatotilapia calliptera
TCCGGGTCATCGCTTTGTCTTCCAACGCGACAAGAATACAGAACATGCGTCGCTCCTGGAGAAGAACTACCTCCCGAAGACCAAAATGAACATTGATTGACTGGGATGTACCGGCCCTGACTTGAATTCCACTGAAAATCTGTGGGCTGAACTGAAGACCAAGGTATATGCCACAAACCATCGAATCTGGAGGAGCTAGGCAGATTCGTCAAAGAAAACCGGGCTGGGATTTCTCAGGAGATGTGTGTGAGACTTATTGAAAACTACAACCACCGACTCCAGGCTGTTATCCAGCTATGCTTTGACCCTGGTATTTGATTTTTTCTGAAATAATTTGGTTTCTGTCTGCAAAGTAAAATAATTTGAGCATCCAGAATAAAACTAGGCTGTTTGGAAAAGCTGTGTTAAAAATTCCTTGCTCTGTTTGAAAACTTTTGGGAAATATTTTTAAAAGAATGACATTTTCATTCCATTTAAAACGAATAATTCGGTCGTTGTCTGATCATGACATTCAAACATCACAGAAATGCAGAATCAAAATGTGAAAATGTACCGCCTTCAGCATTTTATTATTTTTTTGTCTCTGGTCTCATGGGGATTCCCAGAAACTGAAAAAAATTGAATATTCTTTTCCCCACATACACAAATAAACATTCACAAAGTCTCAAAAGCAGTCTGCAGCATGGACTGGTTGCCTTCAGGATTTGTGTGTGTGTGTGTGTGGGTGTTTATGTGGCTACGTCTGGAAGGGTTAAGGGTGAGTAAGTACCCCAAGGCTATGTGCATCACTGCTCTCTGCCTTCTTAACAGTTTCGGGAATCGGGTGTGTGTGTGCAGGTCTGTTGGTGTGGGTGCGCGCGCGTGTGTGTGTGTGTGCGTGTGTGTGTGTCCACTGCAGTAAGTGGAGCAGAAGGGGAGATGCCTTCATCATCACTGCTCCATGAATCTTTCATTGGCACTGGGTGGTGTGTGTGTGTGTGTGTTGTTATGTGTGTGTGTGTGTGTGACTCTGTGTGTGTGTGTGTGTTAACCGATAACCGAGAGCGAGATAAATGGTGGCATCTGGATTGCAGGAAATAGGACTTTTGTATCACCTTGCTTCGTTTCTCACATCCTGCTTTTGATATTTGGAATAATGTTTGTTTCACTGCCTTGCACAGAGTCACGGCGTTAAACCCGTCACACGCCCATCAGCTCTAACACCGAGATATTCTCTTTCATTCGGTCTTTAGTGTCAAGTGTAGGTCTGAGATGAGACGCTTCACTCATCTGAGCTTTCAAAAAAATCTACCAGTCACACCTGCTTCTTCACTGAGCGGCGAGCCTCATCATTAACTCACGTTGGAAGAAGCTCTTAAAAAGAACACTAATCACATCCTCACACTTAAGCTGTGAATTTTCACGACGCCCACAGTGCTTTCAATCTGATTTCCGGCGATAATCACTGAATCCTCATCTTTGTGCGCCGTAATTACAGCCTCACTGCCAGTTGTTCCAAACATTCAATCACATATTTAGTCAAATATACAGTTTGATATTATACGATCAGTTTGGCCAATTTTCCACACAGCTCTGCAGATTTGTCTCTGATTGGACAGGTAGAAATCATTCATGGGTGCTACTTTTTCAAGCATTTGATAGTACAAATAAATCCTTTACTAAATAGCTTATTCCATTTTAACAGCATTTTAACTTTTAAATGCTATTTTATCAACTGGAGATTTTGTATTCAATATGAAAATCTTAAGTGTGCGATTGAAAATTTATTAAAAATTATTTTAAAAAAAACATTCTTTCAGTCAGTGCTTGCACTTTTGGATTTGCACAAACATTTGGGCAAAGCAGTGAAGTAGAAGACCAGAGGCACTTTTTTTTTTCTTCTTGCACTTGTTTTCCGCCACAGTGTATATTTTGGAGATCATTTCCCATTCCCATACATATTTCATTCTCACTACTGGACAGAAAAAGCACAAACTTGGGCTATTTATTTATGGCAAAATTTATGGTTTAGTATTTGGTGTCAATCCAACCTAAAACTTAAAATAAAAATAAAACAGAAAGCCGTCATATGGGCTCTGAAAACTACACCCTGAGGCCATCTTCGAGTGCGCGTGCACAGCAGCTAATGTTAGCATTTCGCTGTCGGTTTGCTTACCGACCGTGAAGACACGGGGGCGTTTTTGTTTTTTGTTGGTTTTTTTACTACAAACACATACGCTCTACTGCATTCCTGGGTTTCTGGGTAATGGAAGCAACCGGGATCCTGCTATAAAAACGTAATTTATTTGGATAGACAGAAGTGAGTGCAGCGGTTACACACTAACACATGTGTACAAAAAGCAAGCTTGCAAACACGCTCGCCCACACATGAAAGTGCATTTAAAGGAGCCGGGGAAAAAAAGCAGAGGGTCCATCAAAGTGCAGGTTATCTGGGATTAAGCGGCTTGCTCGAGGGTTTCGTGATGGGAAATGGAGAGGCATTGGGCATTCATCTGCACACAGAGGCAGAGTGAGATTGTCAAAATGGCAGAAACTCCTTTTAAGCGAGACACAACTTTTAAGTGCCCCGGAGTAAAGTGGAGCAGGGGAGAGGAGAAATCTGGTTGCTCACACTGTTTTTTGCCCTCGAGCTACAGCATATATTTAGTTAAGTTAGCTTCCTTAGGGGTAAACACACATTTTGCACTAGACTTACGGGAACCCTCACTGACATAATCCATCTCCTAGTGCCCAAGGCCTATTTCAGATAAGAAAAGCATACATAACACATATATATTTGTGTATATATGTGTTACTTTTCCATGATTCTTTGACCCCGTTCAAGAGTCATGTGACTCAATTACAGGAGGAGAGCTCTAAGTGTTAGCGTAAATACACCAACAATGAGGTGACGTTCCTTTGCTTAAGGAACATTTGGACGCTGGAAAGGGCCTCATTCTTTTAGGACTTTGTATGCCTGTTACATGTGTCCAGGGGTCTACTGCACACACTTATGTATGCGA
Organism: Astatotilapia calliptera; assembly: GCF_964374335.1. Classification (NCBI taxonomy): domain Eukaryota; kingdom Metazoa; phylum Chordata; class Actinopteri; order Cichliformes; family Cichlidae; genus Astatotilapia; species Astatotilapia calliptera. The sequence goes on from NC_137438.1 coordinate 8,477,145, forward strand.
CATGAATGGAGGTGTACATACTTGTTCAACTCCAACACGAGATTAGTAGAAGCCCGTGGAAGGAAAGCATGAAATGGGAAGAGCCTGGGCTATATGGTCAGTGAAGATCCTCTGATACCTGCGGATAGAGTCATCTTTGAGACCGATGAAATATACTTAAAGGTCTGTTAATATACATGGATGCTGCAACCAAGTAAAGTCTATGGATGAGAAAATCCAGGAATTTACTAGGGAAGAAATGGCTTTGCCCAACTGGTCCTGTGCTGGACATTTGCAAACAGAAATGACTAAACAACTTTGCGTGTGTGTGTGTGCGTGTCTGTGGTGTGCATCCAATCACACGTGGCCACATAATGAGAGGTCTTCTGATACCTGGTATGAAGGGTAATACCAGTTATGTTCATAATTTCCCTGCTGTGGTTTTGTAAGGTGCTTCTATTCCTTAATGGTTTAAATGTGATCTACGTTCTTTTTTTTTTAACTCCACACCCAACTGTTTAAAATGCTTCATGCCTCAAGGTTAACAGCTACCCAACCCTAGCTGGGTTTTGTTTGAATTGGCCACATTTGTGGTATTCAATCAGGTATAAAGGCAAAAATTTCCTGAATTGCTAAAGTATGCAGCGAGATGTGTTGTATTAATGGCTTTAGAAGGTTATAAAACATGTGAGCCCTTCAATTGTCATGTCAAATAGGTGTGTGGGGGGTGGGGGTTGCAGACAGAGTTTAACAAGTGAATCCTTTGTTCTGAGCTACGTCTTAAACTTCCTAACTTTTATCCCTAAAACCTGCAGCTTCCTGAAATATTTTTGCCTCAAATGAAGTTTGCTTTGGACTCAACCCATCTTTGCGGAGCGTCTCTGGTCTCATGCGCTGGCATATCAACCACTGCATTTGCACACTAGGGTAGATGCCAGTATTCTTCTCTTTTTTTCACAGGGTTCAACTAAAATAGATATCCAGGAACCTCTCTAAACAAATAAATACTTTGGCTGATCTCTCACTTCTGGCTTAGCTTTACCCCTGGTCGTCTATATGAGCACACCCTTCTTTAGATCCTAACAACTGTAACAACCTCTGTCCGATTTCCAATCTACCCTTCATTTCTAAAATACTCGAAAAAGTGGTTGCAGCTCAACTTCATTTACACCTGGTTAATAATCTATGAGAGATTTCAATCTGGTTTTCGCTCATGTCACATGCTTTACTTAAAGTCACTAACGATCTTCTAATCGGAGCTGACTCTGGTCTTCTCACCATTCTCGTCCTTTTAGATCTGAGCTCAGCCTTTGACACCATTTCTCACTCTGTACTTCTAAACAGACTTTCCTCTCTCGGCATCTCTGACACACCCCTCGCCTGGTTTCAATCATATCTCCTCGACCGTTCCCAGTTTATTCAACTAAGATCATTCCGCTCTCGTCTATTCCCCGTCACCTCTGGTGTACCTCAAGGCTCAGTTTTAGGCCCTCTTCTCTTCATAATATACATCCTCCCTCTAGGTACCATTTTCTGCAAATTTGATCTTCAGTTTCACTGTTTTGCTGATGACACCCAGTCCATTCTTGTCCACAGTCTTGTTACGTCCCATGGTCTCCCCCAAAAATCCCTCCATAAGCTTCAACTGGTTCAGAACTCTGCTGCTCGCATTATCACCAGAACCCCCTCCTACCAGCACATGACCCCTGTTCTTCAGGAACTTCACTGGCTTCTTGTGAAATTCCAGATAATATTCAAACCTCTTCTGCTCACCTTCAAGGCCATTCATAACCTCGCTCCTCCTTACCTTTCTGACCTGTTAACCTGTTCTGCCCGTTCACTTCGATCTTCTTCTTCTATCCAGCTTGCTGTACCTTCCTTCCGCCTCACCACCATGGGAAGCAGAGCTTTCAGCTGCTCTGCTCCCAGGCTGTGGAACTCTCTACCACCAGAAATAAGAAACATTGGTTCTCTCCCCCAGTTTAAATCCCAACTCAAAACTCAACTGTTCAAATCTGCATATTCACTGTGAATCCACTGTTTGTTTAATTTTATCTCTAGTGTAGGGTTTCAGCAGCAATAACCAGCTGTGACTGAGCAGTTTCCAGCAGTTTTCAACAGTTCCAAGCCCAACGGTGCCAGGTATGGAGCATAAACAGAACTACACTTGTTATTTTTGGGTTTCGCACCATAAACTCATCCCCAGAGTGAAACCCGCCTTCATAGAATTCTACTAAAAAGTCAAGGACAACAACCAGAACAGTGCTTGGTGCCACTAGGTGCACTGAACTGGTCAGATATGTACAATATATACAAAAGGTATCCTCAAAATGAAGATCAAGTTAAAGGAGCACAGAGGAGATCAAACATGCACAGGGGAGAGAATAGGACTCGAAGGAGGCAAACTCAGTGAGGTTTCTGATTTTGTTGTATAATAATCAAGTTCACCACTGCCCTTGGTTATGTATTCAAAACAGATGAGTCACCTAGGAAGCAGTGAGAAACTATTACTTAAGCTAAGTAAACTCAAGCTTTAACCTTCAAAGATGCCAAGGATGGAAAAACAACAACAGCAGCAAAACCTGTTTTTACTCTTAACGTCTAAAATGGAAACTGGTCATCACAAAAAAAACAGAATAATTACTGTACAAGACCGCAGAATCACACACACACGCACTAAGTTATACACGTGCAGAGCACTACCCGCTTGTTTGGTGTTTTTAATTCATTTAAAGTTTTCAAAAGAGCAGCTGTGACGTAAAAGGCAGCTGAGCTTAACGCAACCCTGTGAAAACATGCCGCCGCAGTCTTTACCATGGCGCTATCCCTGTTAATATTTATCAGCTGCTCGTGGTGATGAACACTCCAGATGGGTGGTTTCTCAGGTGCATGCATGATTCAAAGCCATTGCCAACAATCTTTAAAAAAATTAACCAGACTGCATCCCCCTGAAAATTACTACGTAAGTGTTGGCTAAACACATGCGACACTGCAGGAGATCTGATCGGCAGTGAATGAGTTACTGCGGCAACTTGATGTTGTGCACAAACTGAACATCTTTCTGTAGTTTGCCTGTTGGATGTGGGCACTGGTATTTGTGATCAACATGAATTATTTGGCCAGTATACTGGCTGACTGCTCACAGATATACTATATATTTTCTGATATGCATCGATATAAAAGTTTGTTGAAAAATCAACTTGTTTTCAATAATCTCCACGTGTAAGTAGAGTATGGTTTGGGTAAAGTTGGCGATCAAGGATCAAAGAATGCAATGAAAGCAAAATCCATTTAAATACAGATTATCCTGTTTTTTATTGGAGGAACACGTTTTTCACCTCATGAGGTTGGCGTGAATCCCGAGGAGGTAAATACTTTGGTATTGATTATGTGGAAATGCATGATGTGATATTTATGAGGAAAAATTCCTTTAATGCCAAGTAGAGATCACAGACTCCCACAGCCCTCCTGGAGCTAAGTGCTGCATTATAGAACCTGGTTGTGCTGCAGGGTATTTTGCACTTCATCATTAGCAAATCCATTTAATTCAAACCTTCTTTTTAGTTTTGCCTTCAGACAGCTTACACTGGTTGCCAAAGAGACCGCATTCATTTCCTTTTCCCATCAAAAACATACGCCTGTGACTTTCTTCTCTGCATCACACCCTCGCTGTTTCATCTCCCCACCCCCTGAATTCCTTGGGATAGCCCCGACATACCTGAGCTCGTCTCGACAAGCGAGCAAACCTCAGCACAGATTACCTGCATCGCTCTGCGGGCAAACAGAGAGTCATCCAGGCAGGGATAAAAGGCCCAAATCAAGCCCAGTCTGCAACAGGAAGGGTATTATGATTATGGGGGTGACACGGGGCAGAGGACTGGCTGTAAAGTGAGACTACGCTCAGTCCTCTTTTGAGTAAACTGAAACTCAAATTAAACTTCAATACAAGCAAACTTTGAATAAGACAAGCCACCATTCCTACTTTGGCAGCACTCACATTTAATCAAAGACAAATTGTTGAAGCAGCAGTTTATTTAAATACTTGACAGCAGCTGTCTGTTTATCTCAGTTTGTCACTTAAGTACACATTAATTAATCTCCCTCGAATGCTGCGCTGTCAGTGTTCTGGTGGCATGCTGCTGGTTTGTATCAGACACAGCAAAACATATCGGTTCAGCCTCTGGGTATAGTAACGTAATTGGTATTTGCCCTGCGGTAAAATACATTTTTATGTTCATGGGAAGATTTTTATTTGTTTATTTATTTTGCTCCATAAGGTGTTTATCATCTCCTGCATGGTGCAGAAACCACTCTTTTACTGATTCTAAATCAATTCTTACTGGGGAATGTACGTGGTTTGAAAAAGTCGTTATATAAATTTTCTTTTTTTTTTTTTTTTTTTTTTTGGCCTGTCCCGTTTGGCTCTTTTGCCTTCAGAATTGTTGTCTAAAGGCAAAGAAAGATGCCCAACGGATTTACTTTACCAAACTGACCATCCCAGCCTTGCCGTAATGGTCCATTTGATTCACCTTTTATTGTTTATTTTATTTTCACTTACTGAATACGGGACAGACTTGACTGGGGGAAAGAAGGGGAGAAAGAAAGAGGGAAAGAGAAACAGCTGAGAAGAGGGACGGGGGAGAAGGGCAAAAGACAAAAACCAACAGAACGGGCAGAGGAAAAAAATGCATATATCAATCACCTGGATCACCTGCTGAGAAAGAAAAAAGAAAGCAAGCAGAAGAGAACAAGAGTAATAGAATAAACAACATCACAATGATATATGGGAATATGACAGTAAATACTAAATGTTAAACATTATTGTGCAGCACATAAGATCAACAGAACACAGTGTGCTTTGAGGTAGGAGCCAAAAAGGGTGTAGTTTGTGGGTGTGATCACCCGTGTGTACACCTGTGAGCATGGACGCGCTTGTTTTTTGTTTTTTTAAAAGGTTCCTTCATGTAATAATCTGCTAGAGGGTGTGGGGGGGGCCACAGCCCCGTCCTCCAGGGCGTGAAGCAGGTGTGGAGGAGATCAAAACTCCAGAAATCCAGAGGCCCGCAGAACACAAGAGACCAAGGAAGACCAACAGAGGGGCAGCTGCGCCACTGTCCCGGAAAGAGCTGAGGAGAGTCCCAGATGAGGGCTCACTCAGCAGCCGCGGAGCAGAAGTCAGGGGGAGTTGCAGTGACGCGCCCGTGAGCTCCGCCGGCAGCCAGCTGCGCCTGAGTGACCGAGCCCCAGGCCGAGAGGCCGGGGGCACCCCACCTCCGAAGTGGCCCGAGCGAGCCCCAGGCTCCAGGCCCCGATAAGCGGCCGCCAAGGAGTGAGCCGGTGTGTACCTGGACGCCCATCCCCGGACACAAAGAACCACCAACGCACCGATGTCTGAGGGGGTCCGCCACTGGCAGGGGAAGTGGTGGTAGGGGGAGATAGGCCTCCAAACCTTGGAGGGCCTGAGATGTCCCCAGAGAGGTGGCGCCTGACACCCAACCTGACATATAGACACAGACATACAGGCACACACATATACAAACATCCATTCCCCCCCCTCATGCTCTCATATGCACTTACTCCACACTCAACCAACGTGGAGACAGACATAAAGAGACGCTGTACACACGATCACACTCCCCAAGCGTACTCTACAAACCGGGTCTAGGTGCCCCCGCCCCTGGAGGGGGGAACTGCACCCAGACCCAGGTGGTGTTTCCCTTTTCCCTGCGGTGGGGGGAGGCAGACCGCCCCGACTCCGCAGCAGCAGGAAGGCCCCACACTCCAGACCGCAGTCGGACGGCCAACTCCTCCTCCTAGTCCTAGCCCCCCTGCTCCAGCAGGTCGCAGAGAACGGGGGTGAGAGAAGACTCCGAACCTCCCTCCACCCGCTCATTGTAATGTTGATGCATGTGTGTTCTAAGGTGCATTTAAAACCCAGGAGGGCTTGGAGCTACCTGCCAGAGAGCAGCAGGTAAGCGCATGGTCCCTCCTGCTAGCCCTCAATGTCTACGTGTATTTAAAATTGAGAGGTGGGCAACGATGCCAGGGGTGGGGTGTACACCCTGATGGTACTTTGGACTCCGTGTATCGTGCCCACCCCCAAGATCCTATATGTATGTGTAATGAGAGTGTGAGTAATGTGAATGTCTAAGTTGTGGGATAAAATTGAGGCAGAGGCAGCCAGAAGGGGACAGAGGGGGGGGTAGCCTCCTCTGCACCCTGGTGACATACCCCTACTCCAAGGCCCTGCATGTGTGGGTGGTTGTGGTGGAGCGGGAAGAGGGAGGCAGCTGGAGATGGGGAGGGAAGGAAGGGAGGGGCAAGTGACCCCTCCCTGGGGCCAGCTCCCCCGCTGACCCCAGTAGGCACCCCCATACTCCGCGACCCGCCAGGGAAAGGGGGCCCAGGCCCATCCAGTGCAGCAGCGCCGCCCGGCCCCACAGAGCCCGGGACAGTCCACCCAACCCCACCACAGAGAAAACTGCACCCACCCCACCATCCACTCATCTTCCAGACTACATAAGACAATAAACACCCAGGCTGAGATCTTCCTCCACCTCTCCTGTATCTCCCCCTCCTGCAGAGGCAGCTCCTGAGGAGAGGAAAGCTCCTGCAAGATGTGACAATCTCCCCCACCAGTTGAAGAGCCCCCCAGGTGGCTCGACGCACCGGCGGCACCCTGCTCCAGGGCTGGGCCCCCATGCACCCACCCGCCCACAACCCCGGCAACACACCAACCAGGACCCAAGCCCCCGAGGCCCGGTCCGGGTCCCAGCCCAGAGACGGAGCGCCCCCAGAACCTCACGCCCATCCCGGACCCACCCAGGGGCAGCCAGGCTACCAGGTCAGTAACCCACGTCCGTCAGCACAGACCCTCCCCTAGCCCCGCTGCACGCAGCCGCGAGGAAACAGTCACCGGAGAGCCAACAGAGCCCCTAACCGGACATGACCGCTACCCCGGGTTGAGCCCCCCAAGGAAGATGCCTCCGGGGAACCCCCCGACGCCCTAAGCCTGTCCCTACCCCCACACCAATCACAACAGTGAAGGCGGGACCAAACTATGACCCCCCACCCCCACTAGGTGATGGAGCTGATCAAAGGAGCCCAGAGCAATTAATCTGATGTGGTGGCAGAGGCTGTATCAAGACTAATGTAATCTAATAGATAATTTCTATATTGGTTAGAATTAAGATTATTTTTATTTTTCCAGTTCATGAGGACTGTTTTCTTGGCTATGCATAGGGCAGTGAAAACCATATGGGCGATATTCTTTTCTGAAGTGACATTATCTAAGCTGCCCAACACACACACTAAGGGGGAAGTTGGAATGTTACATTTCAGACACTTCGATAAGTCTTCACATATCTCGCGCCAAAACTTCTGAACTGGTGGACAGAACCAAAGAGCGTGGATATAATTGTCCGATGAATTGGTTTGGCAGTGTGAGCAGTTGTTGGTAGACGTATGTGGCATGAATAAGGCACGGCGGGACCACGGAGCGACGTTCAGAGCCAACTTTATTTGATTCACGTCACACCACACCACCACCAACCCCTGAGTCCCCGTGTTTTAACACGGCGGGCGTGATTGCGGATGCCGTGCAGGTGCGTCCGCACGGCCCCGCAGACCACGCCCCACCACAACGTAAAGCCCATCTTGAACATCCGATGACCTGTATAGTGCACTCTATGTAATATTTTGTATTGAATTAATTGAAGACTGGGATTTCTAATTAGATGAAAGGTTTTTAAGCAAATCTGAGACCAGAAGTTTAGGTCTAAGTTAACTGATAAATCCGCTTCCCATTTTGCAATAGGAAGTGATATTGATTCATCTGTTTTAGAAAGCATTCTGTATATTTTGGATAGTAATTTGGGGGGTTTAAGAGTATATATACATTTTCCCTCTGCAACAGAATATTTGATGAGCTTTCAGCTGAAGTAGCTAATTAGAGCTCAAGTGGACTGCTTTAAATTGACCCGATCACCACTTATCTTAGATCTACTCTATTCAAAGTAAAGTCCTAATCAGACTTGATTTTCTACTAAGACTCTGTGACTACAATCATCATCAGAAACAACTATATTTTTAATCAAAGTCTATTAATGTTTGACATTTCATCAAACATACTTGTTAGCGACCTTTATGGGAAAGAGTTCAAAAGCAGAAACTGAAAAGGTGAACGTACCAAAACCAGCAGTTGTTTGAGAAGCCACTCGAGGCTGGCTCCCCCAATGAAAGTATACAAGTTAGGCAAAGCCAAGACGGAAGTGCAGTAAATCTAATGAGGTTTTTCAGAAATCTGACGTTAGCTTGTCTGCCATTTTTATGTGTGACAACCACGGTGGAAATGCAGGGTCAAGTGAATAAAGCCTCTGGCACTCAGGAGACCTGTCTGCAACCATTCGGCAACCACTAGTCTAAGAGAAGAGTGGTTGTTGGGAGTCAAAAGGAAAAAGGACTGCTAAAACAGGATAGGATATTGCCACTGTTTAAATGGCGAGTGGTGAAACCGTGACGAGGAGCCGGAAAGTAAAAGTTGTGCCTCAGTGCTGCAGCCAACAGCAGGTTTTCACAAACAAATACCTGATTTCCACTCTCCTCTCAAGGCTTCAAAATGGTAAAAATACACTTCAGAAATTGATCTGTGACGTCACGGTAGCTGCATCCATTGGTTAATTCAAACTATGCTAACCAAGCTTCGTATAACCCTGCTTGCATCCCTGAATGTTTCTTTTCATTCTGTAATCTTCGTGTTAATAGGTTAAAATTGTGACCTAATAACTTGAAATTTCAAGTTATGTTACTCAAAGTACACCAAAGTACAACACCAGGTAGTAATTGACACTGGAGTGTTTAATACATGGGAATATTACATAGATTCACCCTAGAAGATACTTTTTTTAAACTTTATATAATACCACATATATTCTTGGAGTACAAACATACAGTATTGTTATTTGAGCACGAACGACCAATATAATAAGGTTTGAGTATCCTCCTAAGCTGAATATGTGTATATGCTGCGTGCTGTGTCTCTTCCATGTCCAAAAGTTTTTCTTTGTGCATAGTGGGAGACCGACGGCACCTGGGCCTGATACATGAGGGATCTGGGCTGATGCAGGCTGATAGATGGCACTCAGGCCGGCTGCAAAGCTGATGCATGAATCTGCAGGTCAGAGTGACCTGCTGAGGGGAAAACTCGAAAATACCGGATTTTCAGAACACATGACAAGGCAGACTACAGAGTGGAAATCTACAGAATGGATGACCTTGCTAGGCATCCCTCAATAACTAAAAGAGTCACCAAGAGCTGGTGTGGGTGTCTGTCTGTGACGATGTTCTTGTTGTTTTACCGCTTTACCCCCTGGAGGATGCTTTTTGTCTATTTTTGTCCTTTTGTGTATCTATCACCATTGGTCGGAGTTTCTAGTTACTTAGTAATAACCTGAAATTTTGAGAGACTAATTCAAAATTTTGACTTAGGTTTGTCTGGCATTCTTTAAATAAGCTTCCATAAACAATGTTCACTTAGACACAATAAGATCAACATGGGCTTCAACGCGGAAATCAATGTGGTGACATGACTGTTACTACAGATACGTGTTTAGAAAAGAAAGCAAACACAGCCACAGTCAAAAGAGAAAAAATAAAACAAAACAGGCTATTTCTCAAAGCATAGCTCGACACCATTCTTTATACTGAATACATGAGATGTGTGCTTAAAGTGGCTGGAGGGCTGTTTTCCCTTCAGACTTTAAGCTTGGCTAAGCTCATCCCAGATAGATTTTTTAAACTCATTCCAGCCTAATCATTGTTCTCCATTATGAGCTCAATAAAATAATGACTGCAAAAATAAATTAATACGTTTTTGGACCGTGCTGCAATGACAACCACAATTACATAAATACAGGAAAAAAGGAAGTTATAGGACCTTTATTCACCTTTAAAAAAAGCTTTTCCAAGTGAATTTTTAAATTTGTAAATAAACCAGCCAATGTAAGTCTCTTAATATTAAAAAACACTGGCCTGGCCAAAATAAGGAACCAATCTGACTCCTATATACCCACAAATACACTTGCTTAGCACAATGCTAACAATAAGAATACACACATTACGCTTAAGATGAACATCAAAGCTCCGAAAACTTCATCAGAACAAGTAATAATCACATGGACCACAAAAATCTAGCAATGTCCAGGAAAACTGTTACAAACATACCGTGCAAACACACAGGCACCCACACATGCATGCGCACACACAAACCCGCTCTTGTCCCCTTGAGGCCATCATTAGGTGGATCAAGGTCACCAGACACACGATTAAGAAGATCAGGTTAATGCATTTCATAAATACATGCACCAGTTATTAAAATTAGATGTAGATTATAAGCCTTTATTAATCTAAACCATGCAAGCACACACACACATACACACACACATGCACGCACAGACAAAGGTGGGAGACATTTGATGTTACTCATACAGACATAACACCCTGAGGTTGTAGGTTACTCTAAATGGAACATACATAGAGGATAATCTTGTGTCTTTCTAGCACACACACACACACACACACACACACACACACACACACACACACACACACACACACACAACTGCTTACAAAGCTATTATAGCATTTCTGTGAAAACATCACACTGCAGCCCTAAACCGACTCTGTAATCGTATCTTTAATCATAATTAAGCACCTAAATGAACTTTGCTGAGCTGGTTAAAAGTTGTTTAGTGTGCACTTTCTTTAATTTTACCTAATTAAAAGACCATTTTTTTGCACCGTGACAATTACAATATCCATTTTGCTTTACTTGAAAAACTCATGAGATGCTTCCAATATTCGAGACCGTGGAGGCATCTAGCAGGTTAAATGAGACGTGTAAATCTAATTACGCCCTCGGCCACAGCAAACGTACTCCATCACGTAACCTGCACCAACACTGCACAATAATATTTCTCTGAGGTCAGGCAGAATGCGCTCGAGCTGAATCAGCACACTATAAACCATAACTAAAGTATCTCAGATGACTAGTTTCCAGATGTGAGCCTATACGTCAGACTGTTTCAGCTGCTGAAGGAGTAAAATATGACAGCGCTCCTAGGGTGGTGCATCACAGCTGCCTGTTCAAAACAAAAACAAAACAATAAGTCTGAAAGTAGCCGTTCTTGATAAATCAGTTTGCAATCTCTTTTGTAAAATGTGTCTAAAAAGAAGAAGTTTGATGATCAGACAAAGTACAAACAGCGCTGCACACGTTTGGCTCAGGAGCCCCACCAGTCTGCTCAGTGTTTGTTTTCTTGTTTCTCAGTGCTCACACTTCATATCTCTGCTCTCCTTTCACCTCAACCAGTCTAGGCAGCTGTGGCCCGTGCTGAGTCTGGTCCTGTCTGGGATTTCCTTCTAATAAAAACCAAGCTTTTCCTCCCACCTGTAGCCAAGTGCTTGCTCAACAGGGAGGATTGTCGGATGTCTATAAGAGGCAGGTTTTGTTATAATTGCTTCTATCCTTAAAAAGACATGAAATGAACTCAAACTTGTAAACTGACATAAATTTCTGGGCTGAACTTTAAACCATCAGCAGTTTTGATGCTCTCATTTTCAGTTTGGACTGGCCTCCTCTAGAGGATGATCTGATATCCTCGTGTTGGTGTTGTTCCCAGACCATCATGAAAATGTTGTTCCAGGTTCAACATTGCAAGTGACCAATCACATTGTTGTGACGTTATTCTTTTGTGCGCCAAGCCATTCGTGCATTTATGAAATTCCAATGTTGCAAGGACAATATCAATTCTGCTTACTGTTTATTAAAGGGTTACGGTTAGGGTTAGGGTCAGGGTCCGTTGATCAGCGGACAGAGGCGGTTTCACGCAGCTTTAGTACAGTTTTTTGTTTTACGACGGTTTTTCCCGAAGTCGCAAAAGTATGATGTCACAACATTCTGATTGGTCACTTGCAATGTTGATCCTGGAACAACATTTAGTATGATGATCTGGGAACAACACCAACACGAGGATATCAGATCAACCTCCTCTAGTGGCCTCCTCCAACATCCAAGGAAAAGCTTTAAATGTCGTGCTAGAAACCTGGAGAACTGCTCCTGAAGATTGGCAGAAGTCAGGTGGTGTTCCCATATAATGACTTTCAAGCATGTAAGAATTATACAATGCATTTGCCTTATAACCTGCATTTCTATCTATGTTTGCATGCTTCAATAAATCGTTGCAGCTATTTTCCAGTTTCCTAGCAAAACATAAAGAAATAAAGGCTATCTCAAGACCTTTGTGCAGTGTGCGTATGGTTGCACAACACTTAATGAACTGCAACCCATTAAACTATCAATATTCCAAAGTAGTAATAACAACATTTGACAACCCTTATGAGTTAATGAGGATAGTAATTATACAAATATTTCAACAGGTTCAGATAAGTCCAAGAACAACAAAAAAATAACCTCATCCTATCAGTGAGTCATCTTCTCATGCAGTGTGTGTTCTCAGGAACGAATGAATGCTGGCACAGACTCTCTCATTATTTCTATCATAACAAGACAGCAACAAGCAGACTGACAACTTTTCCACCTCCCTGTTGCAGCAACTGTACAAACCATGAAAGGGCGCACTAGCTGAAACAATCCCGCTCTGTATACAGCTTCTCTTCATTTATCTGCCAGCAGCCAGCTTTAAAGTTGTACCTCTGTATGTCAGTGCATATTAACTTGCTAAAATAACTGTCTCACATTAGGGCCTGCATCATCTTGTGTCAGTGTTACAGTATTTGTCTACACAGTGAGACTAGAGGCAGCATCACCCTGCATGCAGATGCTTAGCTGAATGGATCTAGCAACCGAGTCGGGTGACATAACATAAACATGGGGCAATATTAATGAGAAACTATTTATAGCAATGTCATTTTTCATAATGATAAATATCAGCTTCAGTTTAATTCTAAGCAAAACTCTCCTTGTCTGACACAGCTTTGAGAAATCAGACCACCTCCAAATCGCCAGTTTTTTGTCACTTCATTAAGCAACAATTTCCTGACCTTGTGCCGGCATCTGACTCTCCTCACTCCTTCTAACTTTCCTAACAGTCTTTCACTTCATCCTGCCTCCCTTTTAACTCTTCTCCTAAAATCTGTTTCTCCATCTCTCAATTTCACTGTCACTGCCTCCTTCCTTTCATTCTTGCATCGCTCCTTCCCTCCTTTCTTCCGTGTCTCCTGCTGAGATGAAAGTTAGTTATGGGAAATGACCTCGCGCTGAGTTAGTGCAGTAACAGCCTATCACGTTGTAACTAATGTGACCTCTGACCTCTGGATGCTTAACAACAGACCCGTGCGCATGGTACAGTGCTCACAAATAAGCAGGGCAAAAAAAAAAGGAAATATATACACATTTTCTTTAGATCACTTTACAAATAAAATGTGAAATCGCTGTATAAGAAGCAGCATTTTTAACATACACACACTCTCACATGCCCCGAGTCTGCCCCAGCCCTGACATCACACACCACATCAAAGCAGCTTATTGCTGAGCAGTAAAAGTGGCACAGTGGTTAGAATTTATTCCCTTGAGTCAGACGTTTACTCGCTGCTTCCCTTTCTTAATGAGCCTCTTACAATAACCCTGTCACTTACTGAGCCAAATTACTGCTACCTAAATGAGGGGCTGATGGTACATCTGTGTGTGTGTGTACGCATGTGTGCATGTGTGTGTTTCCGTCACAGTCCCTTCACCATTTAAGGGCACCTGTATGTGATTTAACGTCCCACATGGCCTTCCTCCCAAAGTACGCTTTTACCTTTTTACTATCCAGTGAAAAGCCAAAGGAGGGCAGAGCAGGAGAGAACCACGAGCTGTAATGATGGAAGAGGAGAGAGAAGTAGAGGAGTGGCGAGGCAATAAAATAGAAATGAAAGGAGGAACGGGAGAACTGAGAAACCATCGACGGAGGCAGAAGCAGACACCGAGAGGGAGGAGGAAAAGAGTAAATTATGTGGCTGTAATCTCATTTTAAGAGTCTGATAAAGCTTCTCTGTGTGATTTTGTGATTTAACGTCATAACTGATAGACACTTAGTTACAAAATTACCAGTTCAAAGTGAAAGAGAGGTGGATGTTGTTTTTCCTGATGCTTGCGGATGCAATACACAGTATGGTGTTTACCATTGATTAGAGTGGGAAGATACTTCACACTGGCCGAGAACCAGTTGGAAGATCTGCTCCAAATAGCAACTGGAACCACTATTTTTACAGCAAAAGAATTGAAGTGATGTATAATACAAGTCCTGTTGTACACTCTGTTGCTGTTCAGTTTCTCATTAGCATTCTATTCAGTAGTGCAGTGATGCTAACCAACACAGCTAACGGACAAGGCTTAACAGCCTCAAAACTAATGGCTAGCTTTACAGTGGTGTGGCAGGGCGTGGTTCGTGGTGTGGCTGCAGGGGAGGCTGACACACCGGAGCTCCGTCGGCTCATGATGTCTCCCCTGTATTAAACGTGCTGGGACCTGAGGGGGTTGTTGTTGTTGTTGTGTGTGTAGCTGTCGGCTGAAAAGCTGCAGCCAAGTGTGTTGGAGTATACAGCAAGCGAATAAAGAAGTGCGCTGGAAAGTGCAAGTATGTGGTAGGGTCCGTCATTCGTGCCACAAGTGACTACAGTGTAGATAAAAGACGTGACATCATGTGCACATTGCTTGAGAGTTGTGATGCAATCACCATTTACACTATTCGCCAACCAGTCGGGGAATGCACATTTTCCCATGGTTCTAGATGTCACAGATCAGTCTCTGGGCCGAACTGACAGGAGACTGAATTAATGTGAATGAGATTAAATAAGCAACACAGAACAAAGTGATAGGTCACCATTTTTGAAATGTTACATACAAAACAGAAACTTTAGAAGAAAAATGTACAATTTTTAAGAACTCATCCAATTCCGGGTCACGAGGAGCGACAGTCTATCTAAGCTGTCATTGGGTGAAAGGTGGGGAACACCCTGAACAGGTCACCAGTCTATTCCAAGGAGAGAGACACAAAACCACTCTCATTGTCACAGCTACAATTAAAGTATCATTGATTAACCTAACAAGCATGCCTTTGGACTTTTGAACCCATGCAGGCACAGGGAGAACATGCAAACTCCACACAGATGCTCTTGCAGTGAGGAGACAACACTAACACTGTACTGCCTTGGGGTCTTGGTGTACAGCTGGTTTACTTCCAGCAGCTGAACAAGGATTAGAAGTGCTTCAACACACTTTAATGGTTTACTGGAAATGCTGGAATT
Source organism: Astatotilapia calliptera (assembly GCF_964374335.1). Taxonomy (NCBI): domain Eukaryota; kingdom Metazoa; phylum Chordata; class Actinopteri; order Cichliformes; family Cichlidae; genus Astatotilapia; species Astatotilapia calliptera. Next base: position 8,492,430 of record NC_137438.1, read on the forward strand.
TGGCTACTTAATCAACCACAATTCCATCTGCAACCTCTTCAGTAAAAGGAGACAAGTCACCGAGAAAAAGGATGTGCAAAAACTCACTGCAGCACCAGAACAAGAACCACGTTCTGACCCACGTTCAGGGTCTCTGTCCTCAGAGAGGGACAAGAAGATCTTGGAAGATCAGATCCCGGAGAGTGTTGTTAACACCGGAGAGTTAACATCTTGATGCTATGTAATCCATAGTGAAATCGATTACCTTAGTTTTTCATGTAACATAGTGCTAATTAGCAGTAAATACACCGTCCTGCTGAAGCCGATCAATTTTAATTAATATTAAAATCCAAGCCAAACCAAAATCTAAATTCTCACTTGATGGAAACTTGATGGAGACATGGTTGAGGATATACTGTTAGTATTCAAGCTTGGGGATGCATAAATGTCTGTATCAATTTTCATGACTACCCTCTGATCGCTATGGAGATATTACTTGAATCTGAATCAAAGTGGTGGACGGACAGTTTCATTCGGTGTCTAAAAATGAAATAATGTCAGATCTGCAGGCAAGTTACATTAGCATAAAGTGTCAGCACTTACAGTCATTGTTCGTCTTTTCTGCCTACTATGCTATAAGCAGTCAAAAGACGAAGAGAACAAGGGAAAAAAAGAAAAGGAAGGAAAGGAAGAAGAAAAAGATACAAAAAGAAGTTTTATTTGCCACAGGTAAATAAACTCCATATTTATTATCTTCAACAGAGAGACATGTTTAGGGAAAGATGAATGCTAATATGCTCTGACAATGTGCTTTAATTTAAATGAAAATGAAAAGGAGGGTTTTAAAAAAAAGACAAAAGAAAAACAGCTAAACAGAGTCAGAAAAAAAGAGAGGGTGGTGCAGGCCAACTCTAGTTTGGGAGCCTTTTCTTATTTTGTACAGCTAGTGAACTTAAAATATCCCACCACCCATAGTCCAGCTCGGTGTGCTGCTGCTCAGCATGTGTGTGTGTCAATGTGTGTGTTCACATGGCACCAGCACTGCTGCATAATGCCATAATTCTATGTCATTTCTTGGAGTAGTTAAAGGCTCTTAAGCTAACTACCACTTTTCTCCCCTTCACCCAGTCTGTGAAAAAATCCCAGCACGTGCCAAATGGTGTGTGCCACGATGCACAGAGTCAGCATCTTTCCATGTGAGTGTGCACATTTGTGCAAGTATGAGGATAACTCTGGGGAGGCAAAGATCACTTCAGCTACTGCAGCAACTGTTTCACTGAAACAAACCAAAAGGACACTTAGGTATCTCGAGCTGTAATGAGAGTTTCTCGGAATGTAAAGACGTCGAGAAGGGCAAGATTCAGAAAAATCCAGAAACAAATATGCAATGACTCAGTAAGTATGTGTGCGTTATTCCCTCAGTGGTCAGCGCTTCAGAAATCATGCTGTGAGCTAAGAACTGCTAACACACAGATTAACAGGCCAGGATTAGCAGGAGATTAGGCATCAGCCCCTAATCCAACAGCATGGCGTTGGCGGCGGCAGCGGTGATGATGGTAGTGAAAGAGGTGGCAATATATTATTGTGCATGTTTGCATGCGCGCAAGTGTGGAAGCTGGTTAATAAGGGCACAATAGAGGCTGATTCCAGCGTCACTGTCATTTCTCAGCAGGGAACATCAAATCCCTGCGGTTGGGCCAACATTAGGTCGGTCGTTTCCAGGTCATGCCTCGAAATGAGGGAGAAGCTGACTGAGCGTGACGACCCCCCGATCGGTTTTGCACTTTCACATCACAGGAGTCAGATGTTCAAATAAAGCAATAAACCCCATCTGCACTCAGTGTCGTCAACAAGCTCCTGTTAAATATGCACCATTTCGAATAGTTCATCCGGTGAGCATGGGGTTGGGGGTTAGCGTGACGGGTAGCGTGTCAAATAAACTGCTCCCCTCAATATGGTCTCTGACTTATTAAGGGCTCCTTATCACACTGATGTTTGTTCAGTTTGTTTTCATTAGCTTCTTGCTATGAAAAGTCTGCCAGTCATCATGATTGATAGCTGCTCTGAATCACAGAGACACCTGTTCAGGACCACAAGAGTGCGATTGGACTGTTGTGTTCATTAACCGTGCAGGTTATAGTTGTCTGTTTCAACCTACAAAACTTATGACTCAGGATGTTGAGTGATTCATCTGCTGATCAGAAGGTCGGTGGTTTGATCCCTGGCTCCTCCAACCTGCAATGTCCAAGTATCCCTTGGACAAGATACTGAACCCTTAGTCACCCCTCATGGAAGCTGAGTGTGTGAATATTAGGTTAACAAAGTGCACTGAGTAGAAAAGCACTATGTAACAACCAGCCCATTTATCAAAATGTGTTGTTCCTTTTCTTAAATAAGACAACTTCTGAAAGAAAAATATCTCCAACATGCTTCCTGCAGAGTCCAGAACAGGAGACGTCATGCAGTCAACATTTAAAAATCTCTTTGCACTTTCAGTCACTGATAGCGTTTAAGTGAAAAGTTGGAAAAATGCAAAGCATCTGTTTAAATTTCACTGGGAGCACATCTTCTGCTCAGTAGTTTACTCACAGAAATTCATCATTATGTCTCCCACAGTGCCCATGGGCAAGGCTCTAAAGTGTTGCGCCGGAGCTGCTACACAAAACGAGGTACATTTCAAAATGTTATACGGGCACCCCTGTGTATCGTCAGAATATATAACGTACGCATGTTATGAGCCGAGGAGCCGCTTTTATGCAGTCCGCCACCTCTATCAAATAAACGTCTCCGTCCTTCCCACCAGCAAGCATGTAATAAACAGAAATGCCTTCAAATAACAATAAAAAATAACAGGAAAATAACCTCCGAGCTGATACTCGGGAGGTTAAAATGATAAAAAAGTATGAGGATGTTCGGAGCGTGGCGAGGCTCAGAGAAGCAGGGAGACAGCAGGCGTGCACAGGGTTGGGATTTTCACAGCAACAAGTCTAATTATAGGCCTATGTTTATGCCTCATGTAGAAACACCAGGAAGAAACCCACTAATATACACAGCGATGGATATTTTAGATTTCACATTCTTTATTAACCAACCGCACCATTTTATCTCTGGGGGCTGACAAGCTGTTTTCATTGTGTGAGTGTATGTGTGTGGTAACTTTCAACAAACCGCCAACTTGCTCTTTCCACGAACCGCTGGTTTCTGGCGTGAATGCCGTACCGTAACTCTCATTGATTTTGACCTTTGAAATGCACTCGTCTGCCTTAAAATCAATCATTGTTTTTTACTCCAGTAACGTTATCAAAAAATGATCACGTCCTTAGTTGCTGTTGGAAACGGGTACCAGTCTGTCAGTTTTGCCTTCTGGATCCGTGACGGATAAACCTCCCATGGATACCCTGTCGCACTCAGTCAGATCCGCCTCTGATAATACTCTGCACCAGTGATCCTATCAGCATGGCTGGTGTGCGTACGTGGCTGTGACCTCTCTGTTAGGACACCGTGTGGTCAACAAAGACATCCTCTATTCAAGCTACTAAACTGATAAAACCCCACAGGGAGTCGGTAAAGTCTTCCCCTGTGACAGATTTGTCACTTCAGTAACTGCATAGTCACAGGTTTAAAGAGACAAATGCTAATTATTTTGAGTAGCATGTTATGTACCATGTTGTCATTTTTAAGTATGATATAGCTGTTCTTTCTTGGCCTCTTTTCTTTGTTGTAGTTTTGTTAACTTTATTTTTTTGGACATGCTTTATCAAAGACACGGTAATCTGAGGTCACAGGTCTTGATCTTCATCAGGCTCAGACTCAGACTCCTGCACGCAGCCAACAGTGATGTCATTACTGCTGGCGAGCAGAGTAGGCGGTGTTGAAAGAGGAAGCTGACTGCAGAAACCTGTGTTTGATTGACAGCTTCCAAAAATCGCTTTTGTATTTTGTCAGCAGCAGCATCTATCACTTGGGAGAAGACTGCAGACTGTCATGTGTGCCTCTAACGCACATATAAAAGGTTATGGTGATGTGTTAATGTCCCGGTTTGTGTGTACAATGATGATCTATCATAGCTTCACACCTCATGCATACATTAACACATTTTACTGTTTTTAATACAGTAAATTAACTAGAATAAAATGACGAACTTCATGACGAACTGAGGATTTCAGTCATACTGCACTCCCTCCTGTGCCCACAGCCTGACAAGAGCTGATTTTGTGTCCTCATAGATTCTGTATTTTTGCAACAAGAATCAAATAATAGATGCAATTTTAAGAATTGTTATCCAGGTAAGAGTATTTCTGGATGAAACATTTCAGATATATACTTTTGTTCAAAGGTTTATTTGAGATTAATTTGACCATTTCTCTTTTCGCATTCACTAATAGCTCAGTCACAGTTGTAGCTGTAGTTGTAGATATATGGCAACCTGCTAGCAACAGTTGCCTGGTGAATGTCTGGCAAATGCTTGCAGTTGCACAAGTGGCCTGGTGGGAGGCAACCTGTCTGTAAACATCGGCAGTCTGGTTTTGAAATGACTGCCGTGACTCTCAGCCAGATTGGAGAAGCTTCCCAAATAACTTTCAGTTACTTTATAAATGCAGAAAGATTACCAGATTACATTGCAATCTATCTGAGTCAGGCTGCACGGATGCAACACATCTCTTTGCAAACTCGCCTATTACACTGCTATATAAAGTAAAGCTTGCTGAGCAGAAATTTGCACTAATTATTTCACTATTTGTGGAGTAATATCTGAATTTCTCTTCTATGACGTTCTGGCTGGACTTTAAATGCTGTGTATTTAGACATTAACAGGTGCAGCAGGGTTTTTTTTTAATGATTTGTTGCATTTAATCGGCATATTATCGCAAAAGGATTGCATATAATTGCCAACTTGACTCCAATCAATCGCAACATCATAGCATTTTCACTGCATTTTATTATTGTCTCAGTGCACCAAACTCACTAATGCAGTTCACGTCACTCGGTTACAATAATTTTGGTCATGCAGCTGTCTCATTTACTGTTTTCACTAGTGTGACTTTAGCATGATTGAAACAGATTTTCCTGTGGCCAGAAATGGAATAATGTATTAGTCACTTGGATTCAAAACATAATTAAAAAACAGTACTGTTACTGTAACTAATTACATTTTATCATCAAGATAACACAGCACTGACCCTGCAATATGAGCACCAACATACACTGACAGGAAGTTCAACTCTCTAGTTGAAGCTCCGTTTGAAAACGAGGCAGTTTTTCTTCTTGCTCTGCAGGAAATACTCGACTTCCAACAACAATTAATCCTCGTAAAACCTAATTAATAAGATGTTCCCAGTGGCAGCAGCTCTGCACCGGTGAGCCGGACTTTCAGCGTTTAGCGGAACAGAAAGCAGAGCGCTGTAATGCCTCAGCATACACTCCCTGATGTGTCTGTCTAAACGTAACCTGCTGAGGGGACTGTACTCGCGTCCTTCCCTGAAATCACAGTGTGTGATGCTTAATATGCAGAAGTGCGTGCCGAAATGCCGAGTGTGCACGCCAAGTCGGCAGATTGCTTCCACTCCTGCCGTCTTTATTCGCTGTCATGAGAAGTTTAAAAAATGGTTTGATCGAGTGTACTGTGGAGGCCTGGGAATGCACTGAAGTTATTTTATTTGTCTGTGTTGTTTTTATATTCTTTTTCTTTTTAGAAATAATCAGTTTCCTTCATTTAAATTCAGGCAGTGAACATAAAAAAACTACAGTTGGCTTTAATGAAAAAGAAAAATTGATAATAAAATTGTTTTCTGTGCTGAAGAAAAATTCAAATTCTTTTCAAATTGCTTGATTTGTCCGACTGACATTTTTAGAATTTAAAAGGAACTAATAGATGATCTTTGATTAGTTATCGCTCTCAACAACAAGATGAATAAGCATCAGTATAACATCCCCTTATGTACCGAAGATGCCTGTTATCCACACGAGCCAACTGCTGTAAATCACCATCCTGTCCACAGACATATATGTGTATATATGGAGCATATGCGTAAACAGCCTTGACTCATAAAGCAGCTGAGCAGACACCACATCCGACAAACAAGTCATCGTTTCATTTCGAAAACAGATGGATGCTCAACTCCTCAAGTGGAGGAGGGGAACATGAGAGCAGGGCTGGGAGGAGGAGGAGGAGGAGGAGAATGTAAAAATAGCATCTGATAAGGAGGGGAGAAGTAACTGTTCAAGGGAGGGCAGAGAGAAGGAGGAGGAGAAGGAGAAGAGGTGTAAAGTGGAGCGTGGGGGAGAGAAACACAGAGGTTACCGAGAAGCAATCCTGATTTGTACCACCATTGATTTTAGGTGTAGAGAACAGTTTATGCTCTCACTCCTTCACAGTTTAAAAAAAAAAAATCCTTTTACACACCACTCCTATAATATGTGATGATTGTAGTGGAATGCAGTGGATATTAGGGATAGGATGGGATGCAGACAGACGATCCACTGTGGCGACCCCTAAAGGGAGAAGCCGAAGGACAAAGAAGAGGGCTGAAATGAAGTGGAGCTTTATGACTGACTGCATTCAGCAGTTTACCAGAAAAAATTATCTTCTTGAGTCTTTACACATTATATACACGGCACCAGGCAAACATTTGGACACACTGTAATTTCACATCTTTTACAGAAAAGCTCTTAAAAATCTTTTTTATGTTACTGCATCAAGTCTGTGTCAGGTCTGGTTAACAAGTCTTGACTAAAGCTATTTCTACAACTCTAAAAATAGCTGTGTTTCTGTGTTTATTACATCAGAAAGCAGAACGGACCATCCATAAGCTTCTCCAAAACAAGAGAGCAGTAAATAACTTCACTTCTGAGAGTTGAGTCATAGTTTATAAGCTACTGTTTAATAACTGTCTGAAAGTGTCATTAATAAAGTGTGTATGGATGCGGTGCCATAGCTACAGAGAGGAGAGGGACTATCTAGTTCTAAGGAACAGCAAACATAATAGAAGAACTGAATTGACACAAACTGAAACTAATGGAATCACCTTGTGCATGTATCTGAACCAGCCAAGAGACATAATGTCTCCAGTGTGACCTGGTTGTACACCAGTGCCTCCTCCCAGTCGGACATGCCCAAAGCACTTCACCAAGGAAAGCAGTGTCATAAGCTCACTGTACTCCCTCAAATACTCAAATACTTTGATCTCAGTCTTTTGGTCACCGGCCACTTGTGGCCACAGATGAGGGTGAGGACACGGACTGACTGGTAAATGGATAGCTTTGTTTTCAAGCTCAGCACTCTCTCTTTACCACAACAGGCCATTACAGCATCTACTTTACTGCAGATGCTGCACCAATCAATCTGTCAAATTCTCACTCCCTGGTTCCCTCACTTATGAACCAGTCCCAGGGGTACCTGAACTCTTCCACTTGAGGCAACAGCTCATCACCAACCCAGAGTGGACATTCCTCCATTTCAACTGAGAACCATGGCCTCAGCCTTGGTGCTAATTCTCATTCCAGCTCCTTCACACTTGGATGCAAACAGCCACAGCGTGAGCTGAAGGTTGCTGCTGGATGAAGCCAGCAGAACCAAAAAACTCCTGACGGCACCTTGAGAAGGGCGAGCCTCTCATCTCATCCACAGCACACTGCGTGTTTAACCCTAATAACATCCAAGCAAATATCAACACACAAGTGAACACGGCACTTGCTCAAGTTTTCAGTGACTTACTTCGTATTTTTTAAATATAAAACCAACAAACTATAGTAACCTTTTAAGTAATGATGTGCTCGGAGGCACCGCTCAGTTGCTACAGTAGTAATCAGGTTAGCATCAAACTAATGATAGCAGCAATGTACGTCAGCTGATGAACACTTCAACTTTTGCTCCTGGCACTGCCTCCTTATATTGAGAATATTACTCTTACTAAGGGAAAATCTGGGAGAGGGAGGGAGACGGGGGGGGGGGGGGGGGTTAACAAGCTAACGCTTTTCCTGTAGAGGTGCTTACTCATCCACCAAACAGTGTAGGCCTATTTTAAAAGCATTAAATATCAGGGCACCACAGAAGGATCAAATATGGAGCACAGGAGACTGCATCTGCATCAAACCAATTGTGACAACATTTCATTTTTTGTGAAGGGAGGATAACAGGAAGGGGAACCAAGTACGAGCCTCCCTCCTTTGCTCATCGTCCTCCTCGTCTGCTTTCACCCTCTTCTGTTGCTCCTCACCTCTCTCTCTCTCTCTCTCTCTCTCTCATGTCACTGCATCAGACATCATGAAAGATTCACAGCTCTGCTTTTAACAGCCAACCAAAGTCCTCTCTTTCCCTCACACACACACACACACAAGTGCACAACCCCTGCACTCATACATCTAAAGCTGTCTACAAAAACATGGCACCGGGAAAACGACAGACACCAGGAGAGAGGCTAAGGAGGCAGAGAGAAGTTAGAGAGAAGCACTCAGAGCTTTGGTGCAGGTTTGTGCGAGTGCATGTATGTGTGCGCTGCGTATTTGGTGTTCCACATGGTGAAGTATGCTGTGAACGCCTGAGTGAGCATGTGATGTGTGACAGATGACAGACAGTATCAATTTCCTTCCTCAAGCACATTCGTAAACGCTCGTACACACAGCGGTTTCACAGATGCTGCGAGCAGAAAAAATACATAAGATTCACACCTGCTTACATTTCCAATGCAGTTTTCTCTAACTTTGTGGCACCGCACTATTATCACAGTTAATGTAAACTATAAAATATATAGAAAAAGCATTTATAGGTAGGAAGAATGGGAAAGCCATAATATATCAATATATTTAACCAGCCATAATGGTTAGAATGGGGAAGAGTAGCAGTTTTGCATATTGTAGTACTTTATGCAAAACTGACGAAACACCTTAAGCCAAATCCTTTGTAATACTGTAATATTGTATAGTTTGCATACTTTAATACTGCAGTGGCTGCACATGGTAGTAGTCTACACCTTCACCTAACAAGTGAAAGATCCCTGATTTTATTTATTAGGCTGTGTTGCTGTACACAGTTTGTCTTTAAGTATTCTTTATATGATGGCAGGGATACAGCACCTGATCATTTTCCATCATCAACTAATCGATCAACAATGTTCTCTGTGAATAAATTAATCTGTAATCTAATCAAATGTCAGAGAAGATTAAAAACATCGATGTCATTTAGTACCTTGTGATTACACTTACTTATATAAATGACATTAGCAAATGATTAGCGGTGAGTTGCTGCATCACTCGCATAGACATGTTGACAATCAGGCAAGAAAACAAAAGCAAAAACTAAACTAGAACTTGAAATCTAAAAACTAACGGCTGTAAAATTGCTAGTATTGTACACACTGTAGGGTTGTCAAAAAAATCAATTCTCAGATAATAATCTATTTTTTTTTTCTAAAAATACAAAAAAATTACTGGGCAGTTATTATTTGCAACAGTCACGTGTTCGCCTCCTCCCCTCACCAACAGCTGCAGACATGAACGGTGACTGACGCTCAGTCATGTCAGCATGAGGTTAGCATGATGTTAGCATGATGTTACAACACTTTATGAGCACTACTAGAGGTCAATAAAGCTTCCTTTCCTAACCCCCCCCCCCCCCCCCCCCCCCCGAAGTATATACAGCTATCATGAATGTTAATCTGGCCTGTGTACATCTTAATGCCTTTGAGCTGTTAGCAATTAGCAATTAAAAATACTGTTGTTATTTTTTCTGTCGATTTTTTGCTTTTCTTTTGTTCTTTTTTATCTTTATCCTGTAGTCTTGAAACTGAAATTGAACATCGGCTATTTTCCTGGGAATTCCAGTATCGTGACAACACTGATGCACACTGATATTTTTCCTGGTGGAAAGACCAGTCAGCTAAATAATATAGACAAGCTTCAGAATGAGACTGCATAATTTCTCTAATTGGTTTCATGAATTAAGCTCATATTCTTTAGCGACGGTATCAATGCAACCAAGCAGAGAATTAGTGCCGCCAGCTCCAATGGAAAGGATGAGAAATAATTACATTTTAAACAAATAGTGACGAAAGCTGGATTTAAAATAAAGAAACTAAAGCCTGGCACTGCACTCATCTGACTTCTGAGGTGTCCAAAAAAAGTTGAGACGCCATGTAAAATGTCCAGTTTTACTTAAATAAAACAAAATAATTGAAAACATTTTGTTTTCATTTTCACACACAAAAAAGTTTTGAAATATGTTTGCTAGCTTCAGTCCTTGCACTACATTTTATTAGCATTTTGCACAGAGTACCAACACATAACTTTTCAGCTCCTCCCATATTGTCTTTCAAACATTCAAATAATGTAACAAATACTCAAAATGTAGGCCACACAAACCCACGCACACCGACACAAACGCATCAAAACTCAATACCTGTGAATTGCGCAGGTTATATACGCTGTATCTGTTTCTGTGTGTCACTTGATCACATGGGTGTGTGCTGCTCTGCGCAGACAAAGCATTTGTGAATGAAACTTGGTGTCTTCCTTGAAGAAGGTGTTGGTTTTCACTGACTTTTAAACACACACACATAGACAGATACACACACAGGCTAGGCTATAGGATGAGCTGGCCTTTAACTATTGACCAGGTGAAGGATACATTGTATAACAAGAAGAGAAAAAAACGCTTGCAGGCAAAAACACAGACAGGCAGACATCAGGAAAGACGACTTCCATTCATATGGTGTAAAACCTAAAGGACAATGGATGTCAGCAGAGTCTAAGAGTCATTTTGGGTTTTCTTTTTTTAAATTCAGGGTAAAAATGTAAAGCATCTGTTCCTCGTGTTACACAGATTTTACTCTGGAACTATGATTTTCTCACATGTTTAATCCTGGAAAAAACATGATTATTTTCTGAATGTTTTCTAGATTTTAAATACAAACCTAGAGATCTAGAAAAAGCTACAAGCCACTACAATTTTTCATTCATTTCACTCATTGTTTTCACTTTGCATGGCTGCCCTGTGAAAGAGACTGGTTCTCAATGGGACTTCCTGGTTACATCAAGGTTGAACAAATAAATTGCACAATTTAAATCCTTCCATTCAGGGCTGACATTTTGGCTTTTTTCTTTGCATTCATTGTGAAAATTGGACTTCTTGCCATTTACGTTTGTGCTGGTTTGGAGAAATAGATGAAGCAGCTAAATACGCGTCATTCAATCGCAGGTTGGTGTTATTCACCTGTGAAAATCCATGTGAACGAGATTATGGGGAGAAAAAGCAAACAAAACTTTCATCTACACATCGATCCATCCATCTGTCTATTGTTGCGATTACCTTGATTGTGGCGAGTGATTTGTAGGGTTTTTCGCTCTAATATTAATAGAGTCTTTACCTTATGCCTTGAGGTGACTGTTTTTGTACATATTTAAACAACATATTTTCACAGGAAGAGAACTAACCTGAGTGACATTAGCCATCGACCACAACCAGCTGAGGGGGAGGGGAAAGCGAAGAAAAAAGGAGAGCATAGACAGACAAGGATGAACTATGCTTATGGAGTGATACAAGGGGAGCACAGAAGACATAGTTTATGCTCCCAGCAATCTGAGCCTATAGCAGCATAATTAAGGGGTGTTTCAGGGTCACCTCATCAAGCCCTACTTACAAATTTGCCACTAAATGTATGCAACATTGCAAAAGAGTCCAATGTACTAAACACTGAATTCAAAAATGTTCATTATCTTAGCGTAACTAACAAGAAACTTTTCTAATTAGACCGTAACAGAAAGTGAAGTTGATAGGAACATCATTTGCTCTCACTTTTGACCTGACGATGGCACTAAATCCTAAGTCTGGGGCTTCCCAGCGTTATTAAAACCCATCCTGTAGGGAACATGAATGTTGGCTAAAACATGCTGATATTCTCTGAATTCAGGTATGCTTCTGGTTCAGTTGGGTAGGTGCTGCTGTTAGTACTCGTTTCTGGGCACAAAACTCCATTTTATTTGCTGAATCTATGTACTAATATACTGATTTGTCACCCAGGGAAGTCTTCTAGCTGAATTACACTTCCCAAACATTGTTATGCTCTGCAGATAACGCTAACTGTGAACTGCTTATGATTAGCAACAGCTGGGTCTTGTCCCATATCATTAGGAAAGTGTTTGTTCATCCAGATGCGAGTCTGCTGCATGCGCAGGAAGGCCACAGGGCTTAGATATTTAGCTTGTTTACTGCCCTGAGAGATAATAAATACATTAGGAAGGCAAGTAAGGCTCAGTGTGCTAAATGACCAAATATTGCTTATGACGATCACGTTGTCGGTTTTCCTGGAGGACTTTTTTTTGTATAACTTCATTATGACCTGTATGGCGAGGGTTTGTCTGCATTACTGTAATGCATGCTTGAAAACCAATCCAGAGTGCAAACAATGAAACAAAGAGACAATATATTGTATCAAACATTTAACATTCCTAGTGTGCAGAAGAGGTATGGAAGTAAACAAAATGAATTTGTTGTGTTGTATCTACTGTGTTTTTCCAATAGACTGTATTAATGTTTTGTTCTCAGGTTGGACATCCTCCAGAGTGCGGAGGGCCAGATAATCTAAATTGACCCACCTAAGGTCCCTGAAATGAGAAGGACTGAAAAGCCCCTGTTGTGGGGAAATCTTCCCACATCTCTGTGCCCAACTGGTCGTCAGTTTTAATGAGTTCTGGGGAGGCAGAACTCTTGCGCAAATAACTAGAGCAGCTCAAGGTCCAAGAGACTGAAGCATTGTGTTCTTCATCTGTCAATAAAAGATGAGCTTTTAATGGAAGAGGAGGGAAAATGTCGTGTCGAGTCTCTTTCACAGTCTTCCACTAAACACAGACAGACCTTGAGTGACTCACTCACTGTCTCTGGTTGTGGGTTTTTCTCCCCCTTCTTTCCTTTTCTCTCTATTTTCACATTCTTTGCCTCACTGTTATCTATTTTCTGGTTTCTGTCTGATTCACACACACACACACACACATCCAATATTAATAACTCAGCCGCCCATAAGTGTGCATTTCCACTGACACAACACAAAATGACCTTCAGATCGCAGACGCTGAGCACACAAACACACCTTGCTCTCCCCTCGCTTTCATCTCCTCTGCACGCTCGCTGCTGTCTGTCCATCTTTAGGTGAAATAAGGGAGGAGACAGAGGCCGACAGATGATTGCCTTAAAGGGGACACGAGCTCAATTTCACTTTCCCCAAGGCCAAGACACTTTTAATCTGCATTTATGGTTTGCAGCAGCCAAAGAGACAAGATAGAGAGACTTTGATGTGTGCTGTCTGACTGACAGACGAGAGATCAGGCTAACTGATTACTTTCACTGCCTGGGTAATTCACTGATTGACTAAATGCATGATTGCCTGACTAGTTGGATGACTGACTGACACGATGAGAGTACAGGAATGAAACAAAAGAAGTAAAATGAGTGTAAACCACGTCTTCTTTTATTCAGCTCATCGGCAGCTTATGTTGTGCGATCGCTGAGCTGTAGCTAGAGCTGTGATTGGATATTGCCCCAGGCGAGCCTAAATTATTAGTTTATGCAAATTCCAGCATCTACTGGGTCTCACACACACACACACACACACACACACACACACACACACACACACACACACACACACACACACACACACACACTACACCTGCAGTCCATCCACAGCAAGGTGGACAATGAAAAATGCCCCGGGACACAAGTCTGCATCCGCCCCCTCTAGGTTATATTAACAGTTCTTCACACCTGGAGCACAAACACCAGCAAACACAAATATATAAAAACAATGAATAGATTGGAATGGCTCCACAAGACACATGGCTCACACCCACCTGCATTTCTGCCCTCAGCAGACAATGAGCATACCCTGAAGGACTGACTGGGAAACACTGAGATGCTGAATGAGGGGGGTGTATTAGAGTGCACAGAGAGGCTGAACAGACGCACAATGAGGCACACGAACTGGGATGCAGCATAATAATAAACCCTCAGCAAAGCTGCCCTTTGGGAACATTTCTTTTTTTAAAAAGAAAAAGAAACCTTAAGCTGATTTATTAACATAGATGGAATTCCCATTCACGCAAACCACAATAAAGCACTCAATGTTTATGAATAAAAATGATCTAGCACAGACTATGTATAATGCAACAGAATGGCATCCTGAACAGCCGCTCAAGAATCCCACAAAATAAGGCAAGGCACGAGAGGGGGGTCATTTAAGAATTATGTCACAACATGCTGTAATAGTTGGAGCGATCTGAAATTTAAAAAAAAATTATGATACAAAAACTTGACTTTATCGTTCCTGTGGAGGGCGTTAAGTGTTGTCCTCTTTGTTACCACCAAAACAATTAATGAATTTAAAAAACAACTACAAAAAACAAACAAAAAAAACTCACCGGAGATCTCAGTCTGAGGAACCCTTTCCGAAGTGAACCCTTTCCCGGTGTAGAACTGCCGCAGGTCGGAGCAGCTTCTATCCGCCCCGGCCACCGGGCCCGGTGCGGCACACAGACTCACCAGCACACAGAGAAGCACCGGCAGACGCATCTTTGGAGGTGTAGTCCTTTTTCCTCACACGCAGAAAATCCCCGACAGTTTTTGGATTAGACTCTTATCCACAGTGTTTAGTTGCCTTTTCTCTTTTTTAATATTATGTTGGTTATTATTCTTCAGAGTTTGGGGGGAGGCGGGGGGGTCTGCGAACAAACAAAAGCAACGTGTCCCGTTCAAACTCCACTCCTCTTAACTAAAACACACACATACACACTCACTCGCTCTCACACACACAGCCACGGGAGAGGAGGAGGCGCCCGTGGCAGCCAGTCCGGGATGTTTGTGCGAGAGACGAGGGGCTGCGACGCGTGGGACTGTAGGTGTCAGATACACCGTGCTGCTCCTCCTCCACCTCCTCCCTCTGCTCGGTGCTGCTGGTTGTGAGCTGCAGAGATGCGAGAGACAAAAGAGAGAGAGATAGAGGAGGGGGGTGCGACAGAGTGAGCGAGCAAGGAGGGCAGGTGTCAAAGCCCGTGAAGCTCCGCGGTCTGACTGTGCAGCTTCATGATTATGGAAAAAGTGCAACAAAGATCAAAATCAAAAATCAAAAATGTTGCTCTGAATGCGGCTTTAGACAAGAGGAGACATGCCCGGTCCCTTTTCCAAGCTTTGGGACAATGAAATGTGTGTTGGTGGGACTGGAGTGTGCAGCAGTCCGTGCTGATGCTCTCTCTTTCTCTCTCTCTCGTTCCCTCTCTTTGTGTTGGGTTTTGTGCTGCACTAGCCGTGTGCAAAACAGTGCCACCTGCAGGTCTTTACAAAAAAAATATAGCACAGAAAACGTCTTCCAACAGCACACACTCGCTGGCCACTTTATTAGTTACCCGTGTTCAACTGATCCCTCGTGTGAATATCTGATCAGTGCGTTTAGACGCGCAGAGATGCTCAAGCTGAGTTGCTGAAGTTCAAACCCAGAATACGAATGGGGAAGAAATCTGACTGAAGTGACTTTGAATGTAGCACCAAACTGCTGATCTGTTGGGATTTTCCTGCACAGCCATCTGTAAGGTTTATAGGGAATGGCCTGAAAAGAGAAACTATAAAGTTAACGGAGACTCACCGGGTGAAACTGCTTTGTTGAATTCAAAGATCAGAGGAGACTGGTCAAACTGTTTCACAGTATCTCAATTAACTATTCTGTACAACCAAGATATGCAGAAGAGCACCTCTGAATGCACAGCACGTCAAAGAGTTCTTCTAGTATTTTTGTTGCATTACTCTTCAGGACAGAGAGCTCAGATGTTGCACATGAATATGCGAAGCCTCTAGGGGTTACAGCTTCTAATGCTTCTATTTAACACTGGAACCACTTTGGACATGACCTTCCACGTCTGCTCCTGTTGTTGCTTCAGCCCCTGGTACTCTCTTTGTCTGATGTCATTGTCAGCTGGAATTAATAAATCTATGTAAGCTCCCTCTGTCCTCGGCTCTTGGCCAACCACCACTATGTATGGTTGGTTGTCCAGCAGCTGCCTGAAGTCCTGCAGGGCCTTAGTCCTGTTGCCCTCTGACCACTTTCCCCCATAGCAAGCAGGTCTGACCCAGATCAAAGTTCAAGCAGGTCTGGCAATGATGGCACTATTTATGTTCCTATTTTCCTATTTTAGTTAGAAGACCCAAATGCCATGTTGCAATACTATACTGCTATGGTAGCCAATGTTTCAAATGCAGGTTTGACAGGTTTGTGAGTGTTCACTTTATCCAAAACCTAGCGACAGTTTACTCATCTTTGCCAGAGGGTGGCTGTAGCTCAGGAGCAGGTCACCTATTGATCAGAAGGTTAGTAGTTCGATCCCTGGCTCCTCAAGTCTCCTGTTAAGAGTGTATCCCTACACACTGCTCCTCGGTGTGGCTGCAGAGAGAGCAATTTCCCCATGGGCATCAATAAAGTATACATTATTATTATTTATCTTATGTCCATGCTACCACATGCTGGACAGTCTCAGGGGAAGCGTTGCACAGCTTACACCCTGGGTTCCTTCTGCTGTGGCAGATTCCCGCCTCTGTGGATCTGTTCTAATGTTGGAATATGCTATCCTTTTCTAGCAACCGGTAGGATGTCAGCCAGTTTTTCTTTCTGCCGATGAAACACCCCATGGAGGCGCGTGTCTTCCAGAGTATGTCTTCTTTTTCCTTGCAGCACTCAGGTAGCTCTGTACCCCGGGGGGCCAACTTCGTGATATATTCATGGATACTCATTCTTTCATCTTGAATAATGGCTCTCACAGTAATCCTCACCCTCCCTCTTTTCCTTGGTTATGGAGTCTTAGGTTGCTGGACTTTGTGTGGAACTGTCTGTACATTGTGAGTTTTCATGTCGTTTGGGCAAACTTCGATCACACAGTTTTACTCGCAGAATGTGCTATACAGTGTGGTACAGCAACATTGCTTGCTTACTATAACTGCCATTTCCATAGTGCTGCACTTACTAGTAACAATGACTAAAACTGCTGTTGGGAATATAAAAATGTAAAGTTATTAAGAGTCAAATTGATAATAGTCTCTGTGTTTTTAGGCTTATAAGACGTTTTGTTAATTTGAATGTTTCTGGTTCAGAACCTACTTTTCTTTCTATTTTCTCAGGCATCTGCTGGCAATAAAATAATATTTATTCCCATTAGTAGAAAATAACAGTTTACACGAGGAAAGAGAGTATTGGTTTTATTATCCTCATTTCATTTGCACCACCCAGGACTAAAATGATAAATGGCAAATAAAACAACAACACTCACAAAAAAGATCTTTGCATAAAATCAAATGCAAGTGTGGGAGTTCATCTGCAGCCATAAATTAGAGTACAATTAGAGATGAGGAAAAAATAAAAAATGTGAAACTTTTTAATGATTTGCTTACACGAGAGTAATTTGATTTCATTGTATAATTTATTGTGTTGATGTCAAAACCACTTGGATTTCAAATGATTGTGTGTAGATAGATTTACTATGCACATGTTAAGGGAAGTAAAATTGTTAATACACATTTTAGCTGGAAAATCATACCTGTGACATTAACAGAAAGGTTTTGTTTTTGTTTTTTAAGATATTGTGCAACATTCTGCAGAAACCTCTGCCAGGGACTTTCAAAGCTTAAGGGATTTGGATGATTCCTCAGTGACACAGTGTTCAGTTGGCCCGCAGCTGGCAAATATTAGTCCAATGGCTGCCACAGAAACATAGTGAGGTCAGATTCAAGAGTATATGTGAGCCTTCAAGAGTTTTTTCTACAAGTAAATGCATGAAAGAAGACATATTATGTACACAGAAGAAATTAGCCTTCAGCAAAAAACCCTGATTCATGGAGGAGTCCCAAATGTCTCGTGTGCCACTGTAGGGAGGTCAGTGGCTGGTAGAGATTCAGTGCCTTCCTCCGGCTCAGTTTGGTGTGGCTGGTGGATGTGACCAATGAGCTGTCAGACCCGCTCCAATCTTCTCATCCAACATCCTCCCCCAGCAACAGCATCAGCAGCGCCAGGTCCTCAAGCTGACTGGAAAAGGTCAGTGGCAAGCCTGAAATTTGACTGACACACCAGAAATGCAACTACAAGGTAATGTAGACGTGGCACACAATGTAATGTTGAGTCCCATGTGAGTGATGCTACACAGATTAGACTTTTAGAGCATGTGCTACTACAACTCCAGTTCCCAAAATAAGGACAGGACGCTGTACAAAATGTAAATAAAAACAGAACGAGATGATTTTTAAATCTTACAAACCCATATTTTATTCACAATAGAAATTTGAAAACATATCAAATGTTTAAACAGAGATTATTTCATGAAGATATATTAGCTCATTTTGAATTTGATGGCAGTGAAGTGATTGAAAAAGGTTGGGATGGGGGAGGAGCATTTCACAATAAATTAGATGAACTGGTCACAGGTCAGAAAGAACAGTTTCAGAATAATGTTTCTCAACATACAATTGCAACAACTTTGAATATCTCACCATCTACATGATATCAAAAAAAGATTCAGAGAATCTGGAGAAATCTCTGTGCGCAGAAGACAAAGTTGAAAGTCAGTATCGGATGCCTGTGATATTCACGCACTCAGTCTGCACTGCATTCAAAACAGACATGATTGTGTCACTGTCAGTGAACACAGTTTGCATCCACAAGCAGAGGTTCAAGCTCCATCGGGCACAACAGCAGGGCTACAAGAAGAAGCAGAAGAGTCGGTGTGCTGAACTGGCCAACCTACAGTCCAGACTTTTCACCAACTGAAAACATTTGGAGCATCATAAAACCAAAAACACTATAAAGAATAGTAAAAATTTCAGCAACTGGTCTCTTTGGTTCCCAGACATTTACAGGCTGCTGTTAAAAGACGAGAGGATGCTACACAGTGTTAAACATGGCCCTATCCCAACTTTTTCCAAGATGTGTTGCTGTCATCAAATCCAAAATAAGCAATTATTTTTCTTGATATATTTTCTGTTTCTGGGTTTTTTAACAAATCATTTTACTCTGTTTTTTTAAACAACATCTCAATATAATCCTCAAGAACATCAGCTACAGTTGTGTGCTGTGTGCTTCCAGCTCATGCCATATCTTATCACACTGATCTTGACTCTGAAACATTTACATAGGTGTGAATGTGAGTAGATGTACATGGACCCCATCATTTGGAAAGCGAGTTTTGGACAACATTGTGCTTCCCACTTTGCCGGAACAGTTAGAATTTCAGGAGGACAAAACTATTATGCACAAACTAGATCCATGAAGAGATTTCTTGTTTTGAACTTGACTGGCCTCCATTAAGCCCTGACCTCAGTTCCATCAGCACCTGCAGGATAAAAGGGAACTTAAGCCAAGAGCCACATCATCTCTCAACAGCCGCACTCAATCCCTGCAGCCAGTTTCTGAAATATAGCAGAGAACAGTGGCAGCAGTTATAACTGGACACTAATGCCAACGCTTTTAAGCACCTAATTTACAAGAAATAGTTAAGCTAGACTTTCACCTAAGCCAACATGCACACACACGTGCTCAGTTCTACACCAGGGCAAGTGTTAATCCAGCCAATGACTTATTGCCTTGGCAGGCTAAATACTGTTAGGATTAAAAGACATACCAGGCATCTTAACCCTCAGGAGAAAGACACTGATTAACCCAAAGCCCGTGCCACATACCTGTATTCCATGCCTGGAATATGAATGAGAACTTCCCATTTCAGGGAAGAGTCGGTGCAGCCAGTCTTCATATGAGAACGGTGTTTTCAATACATTCAACATGCACCAAATGTCAGATTAAAACGTCAAAACTAGGAAAAAGGTTTGAACTGCCATCAAACACATTTTTGAGGGTTTTAATTCCCTGCAACAATATGGATGTTGTTTGTAGGACCAAGCGCATCTCGACTTTCCTTCTGGCAAGGCGCTAGTGCGGGATTTCAGTGTCGGCTAAGGCCACAAAGCGGTGATGCCAAAACGTTGTCGGATTGTGTCCCTGCCCATCTGTTTGCACATTTCAATCACAGTTTATGTAGCATAAATAAATGAGACATGTCCTGAACCTTCCTTTTAAACTCAGTTTTGCATGTCTGAGTTATTTTTCCTGAGGCGCCACAACAGGCTAGTCAAGCCAGGTCAGATACACACAGCTGAATTAACCAAAGGATTGAACTGGTTTCATGTGCTTAGTTCTGCTCTTGATCTCGTCTAAACTCTGCTTCACTCCCTTTTTTTTCTCTTCCTGTGAACTTCCTGCCCTCTCATATCTGCCCACGCATTCACGAGAAGAAAGTTCTAATACTTTAATACGTTCCAATCTATCCCCTCTTCACAATCATTTCCTCCTAGCTCTTCGCAGCCTCAAATGCAAAGCCTTATAGTTTGTGCAGATATATCGTAAAAGTTGGTTATTTTTTTATGTGCATGCCAGTAAGGCTTCAGAGTATGAGGATGTCAGGGTTAAAGATTCTAAAAGACAAAGCAGGTTAGCTTGCTGTGACCTGTATACGGCTTCCTGAAGTATATGCTGCTCTGCTCTGTCTCCTTTCAAGTCTGTAAGTCAAAACTACACATATTTCACTCTCAAGAGGTTTTCAGCTAGTGACTCTCTTGACACACGCCAATCTGTCTTGGTGATGTGAGGCACCGAGCTAGTAAGAGACAAGAAATGCAGGTGAGGTCTGACTCTGCTGAACGAAGCAACGCATTGGTGCAAGGGGGTTTACCTAGGTAGCTCGATGCAGTGACATTTACGAAAGCCTGCCAGAAAGTGTCTGTCAGAAAGAGTGCCTACGCTACACTGTACGCAAACAAAAACAGACCATAAATCACAAAGATGATGAAACTTGAATGTCTTGCCTGCCCCAGAAAGTCCAAGCTAATCTGTCACTCAAGATAAGCTCTCTCAGCTTTAGTGAATAAGCATTGGAATTATGCAGTGGAAGTGAATGATTGGCTGGCATCCAGCTGAATTCGAGCCTGCTTCAACCTGAAAACACTCTGAAGTTACCATTGAAGGCATCCTAACTGCATGTAGGAACGAGTCTTTCTGAGAAAAGCACCGTTGCTACTAACCACACATGCAGAAACAAATTAATCTGTGAATCTTTGGACTGATAAGCAGTGATTTCCACCCTGATGGTGAACCCTAATGACTCTAGTGACCCCCTACTGCCACTTTAACACACGAGTGAGTTAAGACATTAGTTCAAGCAGCAGTGTCACACAATAACATGAGCTAAAACTGTTAGGCAGTGGCAGAGGAGCATCTTTTTGTGGTCTGATACATAAAATAACCGTTTTTCAATGCGGTCTTCAATATTGGAAAAAGGTGGAAGCATTGGGCCCTCAAATAATAGCCTTTCATGCAGTGATTTTAATAGCTAACAACAACGGCATCCGATTTAAAGGTGCTCATTCTCATTCCAACCGCTTCACACTCAAACCACCTCGTTGCAATCTGGACCACCGACTCCCAAAACCCTCCACCCTCGGCTGTACCTAGAAATTCTGTCCATAAAGCAACAAAAAGCAGCCATAACCAGGTCGAGCACTCGCCAGGAATGAATCTCATTTATTGCTGGCAAACCAAGCCTTCCCTATGGTTGTGGAGGTCGAGCTAACACACACTACAGGCAGTTTTAGCACACAGTTTGCCTGATGCTATGATGAAGGCTTGGTGGCACAGCAAACAGTTGTTGCCTTCTTGTGATTCAGGAGCAAACTTTGTTGAGTAGATTTTCTGATGTTACTGTTGGACAGTCACATCTGCAGGTGATGTTTTCACTGCTGACTCCTTTCCATGTGTGGCATGACCCCGAGCATGTCCCAGATATCTCAGGTATGCCGAGCAACATCTGCTGTTGATGGCTTCCAGTGTGGGAAGATCAATCTGAGTCTTCTTAAAAATTATTGACAAAGTACTCCTACATCTGTTAATACTATGTGAGGCTTTAAATTACTACCCAAACTGATTTCAGTTTATTAAAACTCCGTAGGTGGAATTTAGTGTTTTTGACTAGGTTCCACTGGGACCTCAAAACAGTTGCATTTTTAAAAAGCACTAATCAAAGCAGAAATAGAAAACAAAGTTCTGACATCAATAGGAACAAAATAACTGACAAAACAATTGAAAATGGAATAAAAAAATTCAAAATTCTCTCTGGGGTCTGCATGGACTCTACTGGGAAGGATGATTGATTGTAACATGCTGGCAAACAGTCTCTGTTTATAACTATTATTAGACAGCAAGTATTTGCAAACTTTCTCCTATCGGTTTTAGAGTGACTGCAATCAGTCAAAGTCAGACCACAGTAGTTTGGAGACCGGATGCCTCCCACCAAGTGACCTTTGCACTTGTTCTATGACTGCCATTAGTTGTCCAGAGGTTCAGGGTGCTGCACCTTCAACCTCGGAGCGACCCGTTGGTTCTGGCAACTACTTTAAATCGGTCGCTGCATGATAAAAAAAAAAAAATCAGAGCAATCATCTGACAACCACCATTTGTCTTTCTCTTGGTTGCAAGGAGGTCACTGTCCTATTTTGACTATGCATGTATGTCCATCTGTTATATAGATGGACATAGCCAGATGTCAGATATAGAGTGGGTGTTTGAAACCTATAAACAACCAATTTACATGCTGTGATTTCAGCTATATTTAAAAACAACTGAGTGTAATCTGAGTCTGCATACTTGCGCTAAAGGTGAAAAGCGTGCAGAAGGATATCTTGACCATAACTGGTCAGTGATATGTGCCCTATCTTTAGCTCACAGTGGTAAAGAGAACTTCCAAATAATCCCGGATAGATTCCGAAATGTATTAACTTCCAAGGTGAGCCACACCCCTCCTCTGGTCAGCTTTTAATGCGACTAACTAACCAGACAACCTCCTTTGTGTTGTTCACTTTTGTGCATTTCTCTGTCACGTGTAAAAAAGTTTGCTTTGACAGCAGCAGCTCAAATGTGATTAGAGCTACAGACGTAAAAACAGTCCTGGGTCTGATTGCATGAGACACTTATATTAACTTGTTAAAAAGGTGAATGATATGGGCCTTGAATCTGGTTTGGTTTTACGGCACTGATAGAAAGCCTCGATGTCTTTCTGGCATTGCAGTTTGCAGTAACAGTTAGTGTTTCTTCCACACAGAAGCTGAAGTTAAAAGTGCCTTTCAGCAAGACACTTAATCCTTAATTGCTTCACTAGAGCTGCCCTGATGTTGGCATTATAGACTTTGAAAAAGGAGGCTGCCAACTACTGTGAAGACGATCAGCTTTTGTGGTTAAACAGCTCCTAAACACTCAAACTAAATTAAGATTGCAGTGCCACGCCAGTGCTATTTGGATTTAGGCAGCAATCGGATGCTCTAAATCCACACATTTTCAGAAACAATGTTCTCATTCGCACAGATCAGACGCTAAGTTCCCCTTTTACTAAGTCCCTAAAATGTTGCTCTTCAGGATATAAAAGCATGAGCGCACATCACTGGAAATTGATTTGGGTAAATTCAAGGGCTCATTTCCAAACAGACAGATATACGATAAAATCCAGCGGATGTCAGCAAAGGGCGAGCATTTACCAGTTTGACCTTTGCAGTTGTGTCGTGGCACTTTCTAAATCAATTACAAATCCCACTGCGTTGCTTTGCCTCGAGTCCCATTTTTATAGCTAACGAAGCTCTAAAACTGCACGGAGCACATCAACATGTCTGCAATCAGTGCTCGCTGATATGATGTGTGTTTCAAAGGCTACACATACTAACAGGGTAATAAATATGATTTTAAATAGAACAAACCTCAGTCATAACCCATGGACAGGGTCAACAATAATCACAGCTCTGATTTCATTAGTGCCGGCACAGAGGAAGGATATTATTCAGCAAGAAACCTCATCAGCTCATCGAAAGAACATCCTGCAACACGCTCTGTCTCCCTGCCTCTCTCAGCCCTGAATCCTCATATAGTTCCTTTTTTTTTCATTTTCACCTACTTTACTGTTAAGCCCATCTCCCTCCTGCTTTCCTCTCTGTTCTTATAGCTCAGGGCTGTGCAGGCTGTTCTAGCCCTTTTGCGGTTTTTGGCTGAAAGAAACAAGAAAGACATTTTCCCCTGAGAAATTAGTCAAAGCAGATCGTGGCTTCATCAGGCAAAAGCAGGGATCTGTCCCATAAATGCAGTAGAAAAGAAATATCAACAATAATGAATAAAAATAAATGAAATAATAAAGAAAGTTTCAGAATGACACAGACATCATGGGTGGAACTTGGATCTGCCGGCATAAGGATGAGGGATGGCAGACATTCCTCCTCCCAGTCTCTCCCGTTTGTGCTTTCTCTCCCTCCCCTGCCCTCTTCTTCTTGGTGGCAATTCACATTCAGTGATGTCTTTATTTCCCAACATGCCTCGGCAGGATCCTGTGCCAGCCAAGTAATCTGTGCCAACTTTGTGACCATGCCAATCCAATCACAGTAATCTTGCACAGGGCCAGAGGCCAAAGACCTGCAGCCACGTTCCCATATAACATATACATAAATAAAGCTTTCACAGCTTCAGTGTCTGTATGTTTAAATCTATTTTTAGTGACCGAGATGTAGTGAATGATCCAAAAGTAAAATCCAAATCTAAAAAGAAGTAAAAATATTTATTATGAGGTAAAATGTAAACCTACAGAACTTTATCTTCTGTTCTAGCGGAGATTCGGTTTTGTGGAATTTGCATATAAAGGTCAGGTCTATGCCACAGTTTTGTTATTGTTTTTTTCCGTGATATTATTTTTTAATTAAAAGTGTTTCCAATGTCATTAATAAAAGTTAACACTTTCCACTGTAGAGATCCCTGTATCTGTTATTAAAATTCAGTCTGCAGCAATTTTTCAAAGGTTGTGGAGTGTGGCACATTCAGTGAAGATTGATGATGATGACTAAAAGGATGCAGATTTGTTGTGCTTCATTTCTGTTGCAGCAAATTTGCTAGCCTAGAGTTTAGAGTTGATTTTTTTTATAACAGGTTCAATAACAGTGGCTAATGACTCATTGTTGTAAGGTTCCTGTTTGCTCTCTAATTTACAGTTTTGATTGGGCTGAGGTTTTCAAATCTCACTCCAGTCTGGCGATGGGATAAGGACACTTATTGCATTTTAAACTTCATCCAAGCTACTCATTGAAGCCAAGATTGCTCATTTTTCATTTCATTTGTGGAGCCATCACTCACTAAATTTGAGGAGTTTTCTTTTTCATGATGAGAGTAACCCCAAAACAGCTTATCTCGCTTTAAGTGTCACACTGTGACTTTACAAGACTATGCATAATTTGTATTAATTGATGGAAACACTTGAACAAAACTACATTTAGAGCATTTATATGGATCATGCAAATGAG
The DNA here is from genome assembly GCF_964374335.1 of Astatotilapia calliptera. Lineage (NCBI taxonomy): Eukaryota > Metazoa > Chordata > Actinopteri > Cichliformes > Cichlidae > Astatotilapia > Astatotilapia calliptera. Next base: position 8,517,796 of record NC_137438.1, read on the forward strand.
TAGTTGTTTTTAAATTTGACCAAAAGTGAGCTCAGAAATTACACCTGGAAGGAGTCACTTTGTTTATTTGTGTGAAGCTTTGTCTCTCCTTTAGTATGTGCATATTTGGGAGATGGAGTAGACAACAACATCAAATGGTTTGTGTCCCCACATACTCATCCTCTAATTGCTAGCTATGCTCAAAGCTAGCACTTACGAGCATCACGTTACACATTACATTTCATTGCACAGACCATTAGCGTTCTGGCCCTTTCAGGGGCTTCTCTGGTTATATTGATATGGTTTTACTTGTTGTAATGGCATTTGTTTTACATGTGAGCAGAGACATTAGCATTTTATTAGGTACACCTTGCTAGCTACTCATCACATTCCCAAGAGATCCATAATGTGATGAGAACGTCACAAAATTGCTGCAGATTTGTTGGCTGCACATCCATGGTGTAAATTATCCTAAGGTGCTCTGTTGGCTTGAGATCTGGTGAGTGTGAAGGCCATTCGAGTACACTGAGCTCATTTTTATGTTCAACAAACCAGTTTGAGATGATTTGAGCTTTGTGACTGCTGTAGATCATCTGCTTCAAGGTTTAATGTGAGGTGCATTGAAAGATGCTCTTCTGCATACCTTGGTTGTAATGAGTGCATATTTGACTTGAAGTGGTCTGACCATCATCCTTTTCTCTTTTTCTGTGCATTCAGAACACCAGCCTGTCTTGCTAACAACCACGCCACATTCAAAGTCTCATAAATCACCTTTCTTTTCTTCTGATGCTCTGTTTGAACTCCAGTTGGCTGTCTTGACCATGTCCACATGAATGAATGCAATGGATCGCTGCCAAGTGATTGGCCCATTAGATATTTTGGTTATGAGTATTGAACAGGTATAGCTAATAACATGTACAGTGAATGCATATATGCAGATGCCTGTTGATTCCTGCTATTCATTGGAATTATATAAATGCAGCTGCCATACTGCTCAGGGCCCACTAAGTCTCTTAATGCAGTGGAACTATATGAAGAGTTTGTACTTGGTTAATCAGTTTGCCTTGAAATGGGCACTGCAGGAGAGACATTTGGCTCAAAGTCTCTCCTCCTCACTGCTGCATGTCTTTATCTATTAAGAATCTATACATAAAACAAAAGCTTAATTTCGTTTCAGGACAGTTGCTAAACACTAAGCTAGTCTGAGCTTCTCAATCATGAGGTATCATTTCTTTCACTGAACATCAATAGGCCTGATATTTTATACAGGAACTGGTCAGAACCCAATGAGTGAAATGGCAGTGGCAGAGATGCATCACATGTCTTACTGTAGAGTGTAGTGCTCAGTCTGGCTAGTCTCTTTTTAGTTAATTTTGGGGAGTTGAAACGCAATCTACATTTTGGTTACACTGCTGCAATGACTCATGTCCATGTAATGGACTCCAGTGTACTCTATAGTTGTATTTTTGCTGTCTGATGTCTTCAGAAGACAGTAAAAGTAGAGTTACCGTCAGGCTTGTGTAAACAAAGCACCATGTGTGGAAGAATATGTTGGTGATTAGGTTGTCTGGCAAGCTGCCCCACATCGGAGTTAGTAAAGTGGAAATAATCAAAGAAATAATCAAAACCAAACATATAAAATGATAAAAGTGTTTTTCTCTTGATAGCTTCAAATCACTCATCTGTAATTTCTCCTCTATAGAGGTGTGAAGTTGAAGTTAACCCGACGATTACAGCCATACTAGAAGCATTAATGTCACATTAATGAGAGGGTGACTCCTCCTTAATGGGAGAATTCGTGCAACAGTGCGGCTATGCTGGCTGGTTTAAGATGCAGATTTTGTTCTTTTTATTTTAGACTTCAGTTTCAGTTCTGTTTGTAGATTTTATTCAGATCTTCTAACCTTAATTTAAAAAAACGTTTTTTTAGATATATCAAAAACTACACTACATATTTAAAAACACAGTTTATTATTAAAAATATCCAACTGATGGTGATTAATAACACAACAGTAGCAGGACACAGTACATTACAGGGGTGAGTTTCACATCAGTCACTGATGTTAGCATTAGCGCATTAACATTAACATTAGCGCAGTGGCTTGAGCTACACGGCTGTAGCTAACAAGTTGTTCTTATTGTATTCTGGTTCCTCTGCATCCTGCTAAACAACAACAAAAATTAGGATTCCTAAACTAAGAGAGCTGTTAAACTTTGATCAAGAAAACATAATGACTTTTATCCAACGATGACAAAGTTTATTCGCCGTACACCAGTATGCTTTGACATGCTACTTAGCACTTTGATGCACCAAAGTGTTATACTCAAAATCACACACAGATTCATAATGACATCATTTTTTCGCTATTGGTTTCTCAATGTCAATTTCTCATCTCAACTTTACAGCAGAGACCACAAAGTTGAGAACACCAAGTTTAATCTGTTTGATCTGCAGTTCCTAAATAATTTAGTTCTTCTGATTATCTCGATAGATTATCTCGACAGAATAACTATTAATAAAACTGAGTTCTTATTATGAGAAAAAAATAACAATTTAACAACCTAAACAATATATGACATTTTTAAAATTTTTTAATTTCCTTCAAAGCATGTGATTGGCCAAAGGTAGGCTTCAGAAAAACCAAAAAAGTCCTATGCTCGTGTACTGTATATCAGTCGGTGTGTTGTAGGCCCAGAAGGAGCTGTGAAAGATGGTAGAGTTTGGACTGAATCCAAAAACTCATCCCATTTAGGTATAGCGTTTAAACAGTAATCAAATGATAGCACATTTGTTTGAAGGTTATGTTGTAAAAGCATCCTGCTGTGTAACATAGGTTTTGGGCTCACTGCCCAGATATTTCACACACTTAAGCTCATAATGGTATTTCTTAAGTTGTCAATCATCTGTCTCTCCCTCATAAATAAAAAGACTCGGACCATGAAAGCAGACACATTTTTTAAAAATTTCACTGTACTTAGTAAAAGACAAATACTACCCTCAATCATTCGCTCTCTACGAGGTGAAACCTCAAGAAAAGAGGTTTTTAAGAGGGTATATTTCTGAGGCAGTTAATGTAACCAGCACAGTGTGATATAACCGAGACAAACAAGGCCAACCATCCACAGACATAAATAGATTAGAAGTCTGTTAAATGATTCATTTGTACCCTATTGAATATCTTTAACCAGTCTCCCAGTTGGCTGTCCAGCTGTTGGGTGCATATTTGAGCTTCAACAGAGAGCCAAAAGGATTTGATAATTGTAATATCCATCCATCCATCCTCTTCTGCTTATCCGGGGTGGGTCACAGGGTCAGCAGCCTAAGCAGAGAATCCCAGACTTCCCTCTTCCCAGCCACCTCCTCCAGCTTGTGTGAGGGAACACGAACGTGTTCCCAGGCCAGCCAAGAGATTTAATCTCCCCACCGTGTCCTGGGTCTGTCGTGGGGCCTCCTTCCTGTGGGACATGCCCAAACACCTCACCCAGGAAGTATTCTTGTCTGATGCCCAAACAACCTCAACTGGCTCCTTTCGATGTGGATCATGTGGATCATCATTTGAGCAGGAGGTGCTCTACCCTGAGCCCCTTCTGGTCAAACTCCTATCTCTAAGGGAGAGGCCAGCCATCATCCGCAATCTCGTTCTTTCGGTCACTACCCAAAGTTCATGACCATAGGTGAGGGTAGGGATGTAGGGACGCTCAGCTCTCTCGTCACCACCACGGACAGATGCAACGTCTGCATCACTGCAGCCGCAGCACCAGTGTGTCTGTCCATCTCTTGCTCCCCTCTCCTCTCGCTCGTGACATGGGGTGGGCACTTCAACCTTTTACAGCCGAGGACTATTCTCATTTTAAGAAGGAGGCCACCAGCTGATGAAGCAAACAGAACCACATCATCTGCAAATGATATGAACTGAATCGGTGACAAAGGGCAGCCCTGGTGGAGTCCAACACCATCGGCAACAAGTTCGACTCATTCCTGGCTATGGGGACCAAGTTCTTGCAATGGTTGTATAAGGATCGAATGGCTCGTAGCAACAGGCCAGACACCCCATACTCCGGAAGTACCACCCACATAACACTCAGAGGGAAACTCCACAAAATGCATGCGGACTGGTTCGGCAATCTTCAGTCATAATTGTAATATGAATTATTAATTACATCACGTTTGGATCTCGGCTGAGCTGTGCCCTGATCACTATCTCTGTATTCCATCATTTCCCCTCACTGGAGACAATCTGATATCACAAAAATCAGATGTAGAAAAAGCTTGAATAGTAAAGACAAGCCTACAGTACTGTTAAATGTCTTAAACATTACCTCACTGAAGGAGAAAGCAAATTCAATTAATACAAATTGGATGAGAAGCCAGCCTTTGAAAGCACATGACAGTTCATGTTTGCATATGAAAATGAGACATCGCATTATTTATTGTTCAGGCAGATGGTTGTCTCTTTTCCTGGGTGCTTTTTCATATTCTTATGTTTTGACAGAGCCTTCTGTTGAATAATTGAATTTCAAGTTTTACTTACATCTGTTATATTCATTAGTACGGTGCTTTTACAGTTTTGGAGACTGTGCATCTGAAGAAGAAACATAACAAATTTCTCCACAACCTATAAGCTAGCTTCAGTTTGCACAATTACTGAGCAAACTGTGAAGATCTTCACTAAACTGCAAGACCATCTGTTAATAGTCTGAAGTAACACATAGCTGGTTGTTTTGCTTTTTTAAGAAAGTGCCTAGATAAACTTTTACAGCCTGTATCTTCTTCATTAATGAGGCTTCACAAGTTTTCGTTCCCTCCAACCAAACTGCTTCGCTAATGAGGGAGGTCCTCAGCATGAACTATACTTGCTACAGGTCTTAGTGTCTGTGGAAGATACTGTACATCTTTTAAAGATAATACTAAACCAAACATCCCTTAATGTCCTGCTCTGATCTAGAATAACCTCAATTTACACTCAATCCTTTGTTATCCTTAGAAATTCTTTATATAAATATATATAATATATATATTTGTATTTACATATCACTTCAAAAAAAGTCAGTAGTGCTGTGTGGTCTATTCTATAAAAGTTAAATACAAATGAACACATGTAGAGGTAAGTACAGGTAATACAAAAAATTGCATACTGCACACCTGTAGCTGTGTTAAACCAACAGCTAGGTGACCCAGAACAACATAACAATCATTTCGGTTGAGCTGTGCTTACAGAAAGTACTCAGCGTCACACGCGCACACACAAAAATACAGTCTTTCAACACTTCCTGTCACTGTACAGCCCCAAATCTTTCTCCTCCTCATCAGCGTGGTTCCCATGGTGACAGCAGAAAGAGCAGCAGAGAGAGCAGGGTCAAAGGCTCAAAAGTCATCGTGTGGGCGGAGCCTTTAACAGGCACCTGACGGAGGATAGGCAATAAGATACAACATTACAGAAAATAGAGTTAACAAGAAAATATAAATATATATAAATATATCTATATATAGATATATAGACAGATATATCGAGATATATATCGAGAGAGATAGATAGATAGCTAGATAGATAGATAGATAGATAGATAGATAGATAGATAGATAGATAGATAGATAGATAGATAGATAGATAGATAGATAGATAGATAGATAGATAGATAGATAGATAGATCTGATAACAGATACAAATAAAAACACCTTCAAAGCAGTGGTACAATACAGTGGTCCCTCGCTATAACGCAGTTCACCTTTCGCAGATGCTTTGCTGATTTTTTTTTTTAACAGCGCATTGTGTTCTGCGTCCTGATTGGCTGTAGACCATTGTCAATCAATCTCGTGTCATGTCTCCTGTACAGTATAGGATGAGTTCAGCTTGTCAAATTTACATGAATCTTCGATCGTTACCAGTGTGACTCTGAAGTGCTGTACTGTATGTTGTGGGTGCCTTTGGTTTCATTCTATAATACTGGACTTATTATTCTACGAAGGTTTGAACTTTGAGTGTTTAAACAAAAGAGAAAAGTGGGAAAATGTTCATGCCTGTCCTCGGAAAGTGTATAAAGTGTGTAGTGAGTGGTTTTACAGCCTTAAAACATCTATAATAATTGTAAAACATAAAGTTAGCTACTTCGCAGATTTCACCTATCGCGGGTTATTTTTAGAACGTAACTCCCGCAATAAACCAGGGACCACTATATAAAGAAACGAGGGGCGACTCAAGACTTTTCGCTGTACTTAAATTTGTAAGTATGTGTACATCTTTAGAAATAAAACTAGGTTTGCTGTAGTTGCTCAACTAAAAAAATAGAAACAAAAACGAAATCTACGATTCCATCTGTATGTTTATTGAACTTCAGGGAGAGCAAGCAGTGGTGTTACATCACACAGCAGACACTATTCAATGAAAAGTGCGTCATCCAGGAACAACATTGATATCAAGTTGCATCAGGCTCTCTCTGACAGAGCTCTGCATGTGACAGGCTGATCGATCACTCTGCATTTGCTTCTCAGTAATTAATCAGAGGAGCTCATTGCAGTGGTTTGAAGGAGGTGTGGGTGGGTGTGAAATAACCCAAAAAGTATTGGAAAACGGTCAGAGGATTTCAGGCCTCAGAATCGTCGATACTGATGCACAACTACAGATCCGTCCCTAATGCTCCATGAAAGTCGGCAAAAATCGATTCGGTTGTCAAAAAAAAGAATCGTTCCAAATAACTCTCGAGTCTGTCTGCACTTGTATGAGTGTTGATGCACGGGATTTGTTTCACTTCTGTTTGGCTGATACGTTCTCAGTCACATAACCTGTTCGAACCATTCCCGCCCCTTTCTTTGTCTTTGAAATGGGCAGACAATTATTGCCATGTCTGCTAACCTGTCATGTTTACTTATTGTTCTGAGTTCTTTTTACTTACCTGTGTAGGTGGAAGGAGATGAGGAAGGACTGGGCGACGACGAGGTGGGGTCCTGTCCTTTCCCTCTGGACTACGACCGCTGGGTGCATCACCTGGCTCGTCCCCTGAACAAAAGCAAAAAATAAGATGATTTTAGCATGACAGTATATAAGATTAGATCAAGATCAAGTTAAGATCCCAGAACATGCTCACTGATGAAAATCTGGCATTAAAATCCCCATTAAATTAAGAGAGAATACTTGTGGAAGTTATTTTGGTTCTGTTTTTACTCTCATGGTTGCACACAATCTTGCATTATTTATGACTGTTTTGTTGATTAGAACTAAAAGATTTATGGACTTCGCCGCACCCACCCACAGCTTCGCACAGTGTGAATACCGTTACCTTACAAGGCATAAACTCACACAGATGTGCAAAATGTTGCTTCGTCTAATGGGTATGCGGCCGCACTTTCATATAGGTGTGTGTGTGTGTGTGTGTTGGAAGGACTCCAGACTTATCGCAGGAGAAACTCAGGTAAGTGAGTGGATTAGGACAGGAGGGAAACAGACTTTGCCGGTGGCTAAACACAGTTGCACACACGCATATTTCAGTCTGAGACATTGTCATACACACCTGCACTGTCGCAAGAAAACTCGTTCATAACGAGCTCGCGCTCTCTGTAATATCTTGGCACAAACACGCTAACACACACACACAGAGTCATACACACACCTGCTTGGGAAGAAATCTGATTCCGTCTCTTACAATACATATTGTCATGCAGTACAATAGACAAAGAGCTTCTTTCAGTCGCTGAGGAATGAGGCGAGTTTGTTAATGTTGAAACACTCACACAGATATTATATCTCAGTATTACAGACAGAAAATATGAGAAATTTAAAACAGAAACACGGACAACCTCCTTCAAAATATCAGCGTGCGAGACGCCTGATGTGTTTTTGTTTTCCACCGCGTCTGTGCCGATGATAGAGGTGATTTACTCGCAGCAGAATGTTTACCAATTAGGCATCTGTCCTTTATTGTGTGCACCGTTGACAAATAGCAGCATGGAGCAATATGGGACCCTGGGTTCCTATCTGAACAAACATTGCATTCACGCCTGTGTTTGTGTGTGGTCTTGCTCTGTGACCATCTGTTCCCATCAGAATCGAAAACCTCGAGTCACATCTGGTTTGAACCTGTTTAGGAGACAGAATTGGGTCGTGTCATTATTGATTTGCCACAATAACAAGTGCAGCGAGACGAATTCATGTTTCATTTTTAGCACAATATTAACCGAGCCTCTCTTTCCTTTGCACTGAGCTTAGTTTGATGAAAAATGTGGGAGGGAGGCAGGCGCATTGTCCACTTTGTTAGACAACATTAACTTTGAAACATCAGAGCTTAATGTTTCCCCTGAGTACGCGCATGCAGATGTAAGCATGCCCAGTGCATTAGCGGCATTTTCCCCAATCAATTATAGGAAACAAAATGATGACTGAAGGAAAACTATTAAAACCTGAGCAAAATACATGCAGAGAGTTCACATATATATATGTATATATATATATATGTTGTAGTGGCAACAACACAGTTGCTTACCTACCTCAGTGACCTCGTGCCCAGACTCACACACAACTGATCACCAATCTGTGACCTAGGGTGTCCTTATGTTCAAACATAGTGTAGATTATGGAGAAACTGTGGTTTATACATAAGTCCATTTACAGAACGCCACTCGGGTTCAGATCAGTCAGGCCGTTCCTCCCAATCACACCCCTCCATTGCCCATGTGACCATTGAAGTCACTGGATTAAGCACCCTCATGCAGCCCACCCAGCGACTCCAAGAAGGCGGGGTGCACTGATCAGATAACTGCGAACAACAGTAAGCAAGCAAAAAGGATGCAAGTGCAACATCCACAGCCTGCTGCTTCTCACTAAGAGCAACTCTAGATTAGATCAGAGAGCAGCATTCAGTCATAAATATTTTTTTGAGTTTTCTTCTCAGTATATGAAACTATATTAGCATTTTAACACTTTAACACTTGAATACTTCAGCATTGTCCTTTTAGCTAAATGCAATTTTAAAATTTGGACTTTTTTTGTGCAATTTGTCTTGTAAAAAAAGGCAAGAAATTTAATTGTAAACCTTCACTGATATTTCCACTTGGATTTACTTGCTTGAGCCCGTGTCACTTCAGCTTGTATGTGTGTGTGCATGTGTGTGTCACAACACACAGTCTCCTCCTACATGCCCTTTGGCATGTTTGTTTCTTAGCAACAATCCAGAACACATCACGTATAGCAGATTGTCTAGAAATATGTGTACGGACACACACAGCTACAGGTGATTAATTGCTTCTGGACCTACTCATGGTGTAGTTTAACCTTTATTGCCACCTGCAAGGATGGGGTTATCGTTTTGTGTGTGTGTGTGTGTGTGTGTGTGTGTGTGTGTGTGTGTGTGTGTGTGTGTGTGTGTGTGTGTGTGTCTATTTGGGCAAATTAATGACATACTGAGGGACAGTCAGTGAACTACAGTAATACACTGCAGTTTCCGTGTATCTGCTATCGCACATCAGCCAAAAGCTTCAGTGTTGTTCCATACAAACAGCGAGCAGCTCCATTCATGCACGGTTTGCATCCCCAAAGGAGCTGAGCTGACACTTTACAAGGCAGGACACCAGTGGTCACTATGTCCTGCGATAAACTGCAACTGTAATGGCTGTAGAGGGCAACTGGATAAAAATGGGAACAGATTCACTAACTCCTCCTTTCCAAAACAATAAATATGTCCCTGTCACCTCTGAGTTGTAATTTAGACACTTTTCCAAAACAACAGGATTGGAGGAAATTGGATTTAGTTGAAGAACTCACCCAGAGGTGACAGTAAGAGTCCAAAGCAGGCGGAGAATTGCCATAAATGAGAGCTGTAGTGACCCATAGACAGGAGACTGTATGCCCAGCGTGGAGTCCCTCGCTCTTTGTTTCTCCTTACATATAACTTCAGAGGACCTCGGCTGACATTAATGTACTGCAGACTAACTCGAACCATAAGAGTTGCTTCACTTTCCTAAAATAACACAATCTGAGCAGTTTAATCTTCACTTTAACGTCTGACACGTTTGCCTCATTGACCAGCATCTCTCCACACTGCTAAAATGTGTGTTCTGTTGAGAGGGAAACACAGAGCCTCATTGGTAAAACACAAACTTCTGCTTTCCAGAAGCACAGTATGGCATCCAGTGTTACATGATGTGTGCACCTCTTGCTGAGTCAGGCTGCGAGTTAAAGGTGCCCAGCTTTAGCCATCTCTCTTGGGAGAAGAAGTGTCTTCTCTCTCTGCACCGCCAACAACACATTTTCTTGAGAGAGGTCCTGCACACTGCAACGTGTGGCTCAGTGACCTTACAGCTTTGCAACCCTTTGAAAGCTAAGATTCTTCTAATTTGCGGCCTCCAAATCCTTTCCTTGGTATTCTTTTCTCGTTTTGTGCAGGAACAATTAAATGCTTCTTGTTTGGCATTTCTCATCGGCTGTGGATCTTGATCAATAACAAGACCTAATTAAAATTTTAATGTCAGATATATTTATGTTTTTTAATGCAACATAAATATATTCATCCATGCCCTTTTTGCTCTCCTGGTAAACGTTCAACAGTCTGGGAAAGTTTTTTAAATAAACTAAAAAATAAATAAATAATTTTTTGTGAGGACTGTATGAAACATTGGCAATAAATGGCAAGCAAAACACAATGTGTGCCACTGGGGTGGAGAAATTCATTCTCGTCTTTGTGACACATAAATCATATATTTCGTGTTTTCATGTTTTCCTATTTTAGACACAAAGCATTCAAACTGTAGCCACAATCATAATTTGCATCTGGAGCTCTGTTTGTAATATTACACTTTAGCATTCCTGCAACAACTATTCCGGGAAAGCCGCTACCCAAACATCAGCATAGCTGTGTCTGATTCCTCCATTTGGCCATCTAAAAAAAACCCTACTGACAGCACAGCTTCTTCCTAATGGCAGCAGACGCCACAGTGTATGTGCTGCATGTGTGTGTGTGTGTGTGTGTGTGTGTGTGTGTGTGTGTGTGTGTGTGTGTGTTCAAAAACACAGTGTGTGTCACAGAAACTCGTTAGTAATGCTTTGATCAGCTCGGCCTGCGTGTGAAACAGAACTCAATGAGCACATTTGGATGTGTCAGGCAAAAAAAGAAGAGTATTTGTGCTCTTGTCTTGGTGCAGAGGGTAATATCAAGTGTGTGTGTGTGTGTGTGTGTGTGTGTGTGTGTGTGTGTGTGTGTGTGTGTGTGTGTGTGTGTGTGTGTGTGTGTGTGTGTGTGTGTGTGTGTGTTTGCTTGTGCAGTTGTCAGGAGAAGCATGATCTGAGGAGCCAAAGTTAACGATGAACTGACAGCAAAGGTGAAGATGTATATGCGCTAAGCATGTGTGTGTGTGTGAAATAGAAAGTGCATTAATGATCAATCGCATGCGATATCAAATACTTGTGGTGTACTGTACAGAACTGTCAATTTAGGCCCCAATTAGGGGCAGTCTTGTTGTTCCTCAGTTTATATACACGGAGCATTCGCTCACACACACAGACACACACAAGCTAATGATGCGAGGTGACCTTGAAAAGCGTCTGGATAGCTCGTGTGTGTGTGTGGGCGTGTAAATGTATCCCAAGCATTTCCAGCTGAATCAGTAATGAGCATTTCATTACTTCAGCCTCAGTTCCCCAGGGAGGAAACACACACACACACACACACACACACACACACACACACGCACACACACACACACACACACACACACACACACACACGCAGAGCAGAAAGAGCATGGTACAAGGTAGCTGTAGATTATTCCCTCAGCAAGTGCTTATTAGAATTAAATTATATTATGATAGTGACATTTTCTTTAAAAGCAAAGAAAGAAAGGAGCCGACTTCCAACTTCAGTACATCCTGACATGAATGACTACTTTCTATGCAATCTTGCAATGAAAGCAGCGTGATTCTGATATCCTGTTGAAACCTTCAAGGGCACTGTACTGCAGTATTATTCACTGCAGTCATCTTGTTATTTACTGACTATAAAAAAGAGAGTATGGGTCCCAGTATAGCTCACTGGGTTGAATAGGTGACCCACATGCCATAAAGCTATCACAGAGGCCTGCGTTTGAATCCACACCGAGGTCATTTACTGTGTATCTCTGTTTCCTGCCTTCTCTCATTGTCCTATCTTTATGAAGGCTAAAGAAATCTACAAATAAATACATATAAGAGCATAATGGAAAACGATATGCTTGTCCTTTATGTTATGAGTATCTATAGAAACGAAACGCATCCTCTCTAACCCCTCTGGGTAATTTACCATTACATTTCCAAGGGAAACGGAGGAAAAAAGGAAGAACACAGAGAAGGTTCATGGATGTAGTAAAGGAGGACATGCAGAGGGTTTATGTGACAGAGGAGGATGCTAGGGATGGGGTGAGATGGAGGCAAATGATCCACTGGGCGAAACCTGAAAGGAACAGGTGGAAGAAGAAGAAGATTTCCAAGCACTTTAGTAAGATTTTAAGAACGATACATTGTAACACCATAGTTACAGTTTATAGACGTCCCTTAAGTACCACGCATCCAGGCAATCATTAAGTTAGTGTTTTAAAATGAGGATAGCTGAGCATGTGTGTGCCTGTTCAAAGCACTGCTGTGCAGAACAGGAAGATTGGTGGGTGAAGGTGGATGAAAGAATGAAGCGAGCAGAGTGGCTCTTTGAAGGCTACACATCAACAGCAAGCCGGAGAGGGTGTTGTGGGAGGCGCAGCTAGACAAAGCAAGGGCAGCATGCTTCTCCAAAAGGTCAAGTATGAGAATAATAGCATCCCTGCAGAGAGGAGGACTAATATACAGATGATGTCGAATCAGATTTGCATGAACAATCTCCCTCAAGTGCCGACATGACCAGAAAGTCAGAGGTAAAGAGGGGCGGACTGAAAATAAGGAAATAGATGGTTTGATAGACGAGGAGACAGGCAATGAACGGTCTGTTTGATAGAGGTTATGGGTGTGGCAGCATAAGTGAACCCAACTCATTTTGTTCCAAGCAACAAAATGATAAAAGAAAGCATCTGTTTAAAGAAAAATGCCCAGCCCAAGTGATTTCACCACAAAAAGTATCAGGAGCCAAAAATAAATAAAGTTAAATGCCGTATTTTTCAGACCATAAGGCACACCGGATTATAAAGCGCATTAAGCGAAACAAAACAGATGAGCTCATTCTCTTTGCTTCCTCTACTTCTGTACCATTGATTAATGTTGAATTCCCTCGCAGCTGCTCTATTCCTGTGTTGTTGCAGTATATTATGACTAACCTCGTATTGTGGATCTCAGTTGTTCTCATGATTGAAATTTGGTCCGTTTAAAGCATCCTGCCATGCGATTGCATTTGTCCCTAACCATCGGGAACCCCCACGTTAACTTTTATCGAGTGGAAAAAAAAGTGATTCATTCATCATTCATCCTCCAGCTTCACTGTGTTTATGTTATGCTAACATAGCTGTGTCGCTAGTGATCACGTAGCACATCATTATATACCAGCTAGCCCAACTTCAGTAACCCTACAAACGTCACTGCTGTTTAGTTTTCTTCTTCATTTATGTCTGAAGTGATAGCAGAGCTGTACGTTTGAATTTTTTCACAAATCTCTCAGTCAGAACATGCAATGTCATGTTTAGGTGGAAACTAGCAAGCTAACTTCCTGCTAACTTCTAACTCTGTTAAATTTAATAAATTTTGTTTTCATGGATGCCTGGATGTTAAACTTAATTGTTATACCTGGTAAAGCAGCAACGCTGATCATGTTATTACAGATGAAAGAATTTAGACAGTTTTTAACTCTCAGTGATGCCTCAGTGTTCATTTGACTTTGGAACGTGAAGTAGACGGAGTTTTGGACCCAGATTACTCCGAATCCGTGAGGCTCCTGCCTACGGTAGCTGTAATGCTCCAACAATCCATCAAGCGGTGTGGCTTCGTAGCTTCCCAAAGTCTCACCAAAATACTAAAACATTTTTTTGACATATTTTGAGCGCCGTGTACCACATATAATCCGTTCAAGGTCAGTAAGCACAACCAGAATTCATACATAAGGCGCACTGTTGATCTTTGAGAAAATTAAAGGATTTTAAGTGCGCCTTATAGTGCGGAAAATATGGCAGTTCTGATAAATGTAGTGTCTGGCTCACAAATAGTGGAAAAAACAAGAACTTTCTTGTTATTTAGTTGTTTATCTGTTGGTTTACTTACTTCAGTGTAAAATGATTGGCAATAGTAGTGGGGAATCCTTATCAATAGAAAAAGCTGCAAAACTAATGAAAATATAGTTAAAAGATCCAGCAGGCCAGATTCAACTTTTCACCGGTCAGATTCTGGCCGTTATGTTTGGCATCTCTGCAATATACATTAACTACTTTTTTCCCCCTTTCCCAGCAGTGTTGAGCTTGGTGGTCAAAGCGACATGGCAGAGGTATACTATGAAGCAGAATAAGTGGTTTAGCCAGTTAATGCAACCTTAGGAAAGGCCACTTCCTAGCCAGTAACATTGCCACGGTTATTCAGTGCTCTTTAAGGTGGAGGTGCATAAGCTGACCAATCAATTCTGTGGAAAATTCCATTCTTCTTTTAGGGAGGCTAATTAGGGAAAGACAGACTCTCAGCAGACGGGATTTTACTTGCCTCTTGAGTATTGTACTTTTTGACCTGACATGAAATTTGCAAGTCAGCTACCTAAGTGGTCATAAGCACCATAAGCAGTATATGAATTCAATGACATAAAAGTTGTACTTAATCTTCCCATGCCTTCATGACAGGGCAGTGAAACTGAAAAGTGTATGAATTTATACAGTTTTGGATCTAACTTGGCTGCATTATTGCATTATTATATTATAAAATAATCACAGGAAAAACACTGCACTGTAGTTACATTATTATTATTATTATTCATTTTACCTAAAGCTATGGCCGATAGAAACAATAAAAAACAACCAAATACACACAAGGAAAGAAAATACCTCCAACAAAGCAGCACAAAGAACAATAAAGCCATTTTAACAAAATCTTAAAAACTGTAAATGAGCTTCATCTTCGAAATCAGCACAGAGATCATATCAGGAACAGATCTGTTTAACACACAGCAAGCAAAACAAAACAAATCAGGTAATCATTATGTTTTCTATAACTTACATAGTGCTTAACGAATTTATTATCACCATTTAATGAGAGCAGCAGCCCTGAATTAACAGTACTGGTAATTATCAAAATCAGTGTTTCTGCTTCCGTCATGGTTAATCCGCCAGAATTTACAAACTCTTTAATCAAAATGATAGTTTAAAGCTAAAATATATAATTATTGTTGTCATTACTGGATTTCAAAGTGTACTGTTTTATAAAAAAGCAGAAAATGGTAAAAACACTTTATTATATTTTGAGTGAGATGCCAAATTACAGTTTTTTTACTTGTATTCTTGAACAAAAAAAGAACCGCTTTAGTGCTTGAATGTTTTGCTGGATAGCATGAATTCATTTTTTTTTCTTTTTTGCTTAAAAAAACTGTCTTTTTTTTTTAAACAGACTGCTGACAGATTTATATAAATATATTACATATATAATTATATAAAACATTTGTGTTTTCTTGTCTTTATAACAGGTAATCTAATAAATTTGCCTTTTTGTCTTTATAAGTAACTACAAGCAAGTATAAGAAGATAGAAAGACGATATGACGGGTTTGGACTGCCGGTGTGAAGCAGCAGTGGAACAGTGGGATATTGTTTGCATTTACTAGATGTTTTACACCCTGACGTTCTCCAGCGTATGCATGTACAAAGAAAGCAGTTTTATCTTATAGCACTGATCAATTCGTTCATGAGGCTCGCTCTGGGAACTTTTATAGTCACCAGTGCCGATTGGAGGCCTTGCCAGACTTTTTATTGTTCTTCCTGGCTCCCTTTAGACAGCACTGAATGCTTATGAATGCAGATCAAACTGTACTCAGGCGGAGGGGCAACATTTTTAATCAGTAGAAAAACTGGCCTTTCCCTTTAAAATGAAATAGCTTCTGAAGGCTTTGCAAAGCTGGCTCAAGGGAAGTGGGGGAGAGACCAACAGAGCAACGCAGACATTATGGAGGGAAGATAGGTGGAACAATGTGTACACTATCCTGTTTGTATGTCTATTATTTATTTCAGGTTTATGTTAAGAACCAAACACTGTCAGCAATTTAACTGTGACTTAAACTGTGCGTTTGCAGATTCCAGTGTGCTTCAGGAACAAAGAGGAAGCACAATGCACAGACTCACTGCTACTTGGCCATGAGAAATGGCACGTATACCCCACCACCACGTCCTTACTATCCTTATCGCTCCGTGTGTTACTCCCTTTCTCTCTTCCTCTTCCTTCATTGTCATCAAATAAGGACCCATGGGAGGACAGACCACCTGGTAACCATAGCTACAGGGATTGAGCACCCCATTGCGAGTAGTGCATTCACACATTCTCTTACAGACACACACACACAAATGCCTCTTGTGCTTAAAGAGTTCCTGAATATATTACCAACGAGTATGCAGCAGAATATAAACCAGCCTGTGGTCTTGGTGCTTTCCAGAGTGGTATTACTGGTTGTAAAGTGACTCGTGGATACCTGGAGGTTATAGTTTCCCTATCTCAGCATTCAACCCCCCACAGTATAGTACAGCAGCTATGGTGATGTGGCATTTCATTTGGAAGAGAAGAGAAGAGAAGAGAAGAGAAGAGAAGAGAAGAGAAGAGAAGAGAAGAGAAGAGAAGGGAAGAGGAGAGGTGATTACATTTACATTATTGACGTTATGGGACCTGGATGTCTAGGGAGACAGAGCGATCGGAGATGGGCCAGTTGAAGAAGGGATTGTGCTCGTTTAAGGAAGGAAAATCAATCAGTTTAATCTTGGTGAATTCCAGAAAAAGAGAGAGTTTGAAATGACTAACTGACATAAGAAGCACAGTAAAGATCAAGAGAATAAAAAGACTCTGCTGCAATGTAATAAATAAGTGATACTATTAAATAACCTACAAAGAGGAAAGCTATATCTGACTGCTGATGCAGAAGTCCATAGATCAGAATCCATTAGCTTCAGCCTTTGCATTTATAGGCGTTTATCATATCGCTTTTCCACTGGTGACAGTGAAACAAATGCTGCGCCTGAATCTTCACCATAACAACGTTTTCGAAACGTATGACAACACTGTGTGAGAATGAACTCCAGCATGAGTTTGGCTGGAGTTCACCGTCTCCGTCTAATGGCACAGATAGCTTAAACTTAAGCTGCCTGCTTTTAACTGCTCATGTGCTCGGATGCCTGTTTTTTTCCTTTTGTTTTTGATCGGCGAGCATTGTTTGCCAACTGATTCTCCTCCTCCCGGCTGAGATCAACTCGCCTTGATGTGGAAAATGGACTTAAATCAAATAATAATAGACCGCGTGCTGTCTCGGCACAACTGAAGCAACTTCACGTTGCCCACATAAATAAAACACATCCGTTTTGGAGCTTGACTTCTGCCACCCGCCGATATGGCCTGGCACCGCGCCTCCCTCTCTGCCCACACGCGCTGCCCTCGTCCCGCCTCAGCTCTCAACAAAGCTGAGAAATAATTATGTCAAAATATTTGCAAAAGAAATTCTTAATCTTTCTCATATCTGATAGATCTGGGTTTAGGGAGGGAGAAGGAAAACACAATGGTATTTGAGTGTGTGTGTGTGTGTGTGTGTGTGTGTGTGTGTGTGTGTGTTCAAGGACGCACATACAGACATTGTAAGTCAAGAAGCAACACAGTACTAGATTTGTTTCTGTCAGTCAGAGCGGCAGAGAGCAGATACACATAAAACATGCTGGGTTACACACAAAGACGCTTCAATCTCAGACATCGCAGATGAAACGAGTGTTGGGCACACAAACAAGAGGTCGTAAAGATTCATTTGCACGCACACACACACACACACTCTCTCTTTCTAATGCAAGCAGAGTCTGGATTCTGTGCTATTCCTCTCCTGTGAAATAATAAGCTCCACATTTCAGTGATTCGGATTTAGAGAAGTGGTTTGTAGGCAGAATTTTAAAGAGATAAAGCTGGAGAGCCTAGATTTAGTGGCAGC
The DNA here is from genome assembly GCF_964374335.1 of Astatotilapia calliptera. Classification (NCBI taxonomy): domain Eukaryota; kingdom Metazoa; phylum Chordata; class Actinopteri; order Cichliformes; family Cichlidae; genus Astatotilapia; species Astatotilapia calliptera. The sequence continues at coordinate 8,535,852 of NC_137438.1, forward strand.
CGCATCTTTAAAAACAACACAGCAGCCTAAATTTATTCATGCAATAGTATTTTATTTATGCTTTACCTCAGAATCACTGATATAGTCTGCTGTACAGACATGCAAAGTACAAGCAGAGAAAAATTAAGAAATGGCTTGTGTGAGCCTTGATGTGATTTGTGGGGTCTAGCTGATCCAGCATCACTCTTTCAGCTCCAGTGCATGTTAGCCTTGTTTATATGCATAGAAAGGGTGACAAGCAGGAAGAAATGCAGAAAATCCCCGTCTGTCACTCTATATTGTGATTCTTTCTCCAGGCTTGAGAGACAAGATCCCAACACGCTGCCACCGGCTCGCTTAATCATAACCAGCAATTTTCTCTGCAAATAACCAACGTACCAGCTTCAGGCCCGGCGGGAGGTTTGACTTTCCTCAGAAGTGGCACATCAAGGTTAGCGGAAAGGGTATGATAAATGTAGTGACAAATGCATTACTTTTAGTGTTCTTAAATAAGCAGGTCATGCAGTATAAGAAAACAAACAGAAGCGCTCCTCAGAGAGGGCTCATGGTGAAGTGAACACGCTACCTTGTCGAAGTTATCTGAATGCTTGAAAAATAATCGTGATGTGCATATTTTCCAAAACACGGAATGTGAATGATGTGCGTGAACAAACTATCAATTAAAATCTTCTGTCACCTGTCACTGAACTATCACTTTTTATAAATTTAAGAGATGAAAAGAGAGCTGTTTTTATTTTATCCTTTTTTTAAACAAAACACAAACCAACAATGGTTTCCTACCTTTTTTTTCAATGAGATTATATATGTGACCTGACCAGTTTACCTGAATCTGTTTCCCAGTCTCAGTTTTCATCCTACTGAAACTACATAACACACTAAAAATGTGACTTCAGTGATTTGATCTGGGAAACAACAATACAAACTCAGAGACTCCAGTTGCTTGTATGTGTTATGGGAAGTTGCGTCGCAATGAACGTGTTTAGGTTTCTTCACATTCAGCATGAGTTTTCAATTCAATTCAATTTTATTTTATTTATATAGCACCAAATCAAAACAGCAGTCACCTCAAGTCACTTTGTCAGGTAAAGCTCCTACAATAACTGAGAGAAAAGCCCAACAATCAAAGGACCCCCATGGGCAAGCACTTGGTGACAGTGGGAAGGAAAAACTCCCCTTTAAAAGGAAGAAAGCTCCAGCAGAACCAGGTTTTGCACTGGCCCATTTCAAAGATTTTACCATTTTCACCATCACCATCTCAGTTTAAACAAACCAGGTGTGAAGAGAAGTGGCAGGTCTGACTATAAACCACTTGCTTATTGGCTAATTGTTTGAGATTAACAAGTCATTAGCAGTGAAAATAATACAGATGTGGTCCTTTTTGAAACATAGCATGACTGAAATTTATACAATAGATACTTTTTTTTAGTATGACCGGAAATGAGTGACTGAGCCCACACTGTAAACTAAAAGTGTTTACAAAGGTCAAGTCAGGAAGTTGTTATTCCCGTAGGCTGTGTGTCGAAATGAAGGATAGTGTCCAGGCATCCACGAAAAAAGGATTTACCAGGGTGAGTGGGGGAAGGTGTTAGCAGTAAAGTAGCTTTGAAATCTAAAGATAAGAATAAAAACATTTAGCCAACCCACAAAGCTTTGGAGGTTATTGAAGTTCAGCTAGTTTGCTAGATCTTTTAGGTGAGAGATAAAGTCTTCTCAATAAAAGTGCATGTTCAGTGTTGTTCCGTGAGGTACACAATCTGAGTCCCCATTGGGTGATGTGATGGCATGCCACACATGGTAAGCTCCACACCTCATCACCCGTTGATTCACTTTAGTTTAATTTACAGTCACTACTTTAAAATATTCTATTTATTGTTCAATATCGTTTCTTTATTAAATGTATTCATTTTTCCATCACACCTTCCAATGTTTATATGGCGTGCACACATATTAACCTTGCAAGGTCAAAGTTCTGTTTTATGTTATATTAATACATCTTTCTTTGTTTGAGTTACCTGGGGGTTGGTGTCTCCTCCTGTCTGGCAAAAGGTGTGGCAAAGGGCTGGGAGACCTGAAGTACTGCTGACAGCCTAATTGGATTGCACCACATGCTTCATTGCCTGGGGGGTGTTTCATGTTTGTTTAAATGTTTTGTATTAGTTGGTTATATGGCAGCCATCTTGTTTTCCCCCGTGTGTGTCATTTGGTTTAGCTAAACCAGTATTTAAGTCCCCCTGTGTGTGTGTCATTTCAGCAGGTCAGTTTACCATATGTTTGTTTGTGGTTTTGTTAATTATTATCTTGAGTTTAGTCTGTTGAGTTGACCTCTTTTATTGGTCTGCCTGTTTAAGTTTTGGCTTTGTTAAATATATTTTCATATTTTTGGGTCAATAAAACCCGTTTTTTGAATTAAAACCACCTGTGTCCTTTATGCTTTACTGCTTGGTCCCTGACAGGTGACAAAAGAGATTAAACAAAAAAACAAAACATGGTCCTTTTCTAAAGCATTAAAATACTGCTGAGAGGCTCACAGCATCCTGGATACTCAGTGAAGCATGCCTTAGCTTGAAGGCCGGCTATGAATAAATAGTACTGATACAGTTACAAGTGTACAACTGAATAGTTTGCTAAGGCTCATCTCTATTCAAAGAACAAGGGCACACAGAAACGACAAGAGCCTTAGAAACAGCCATGTTGCCTTTACATTATCACTTAGCAAGTGAATTCAATCCAGCTGCTTTTTGTTTTCTACATAAAAACACTGCAGCAGTGGCATTGAAAAATGTACACAGAAGATGGCTATTAGTGCGTTTTTCTTTTTTGGGAAGGAAAAAAGGTCATAAGCATAGCAGATGAATCCCATTTAAGATGTCAGCATCGTGTCCTCCATCCTTCGCAGTGTTATTTACCGCCTCATTATTATAAGGAGTAACTTAACACTCACAGGAATTCAGATTTTTACTCTAGTGGTTGAACTTCCCACCTTTATACAGCGATTTAGCTACAAGTGTTTTTCAAACACGATGATTCAGCGTTGCCAAAGAGACCACTTCTTACTCTTGTCAGTGATGTTGGGTGTTATAACACCTTGCAGGCTACTCTGCGGAAATTTAGGTCAATTTTAAAGGATAAAGAAGTCAGCGTGACTGTTCTTAACTTTGCACTAAACGTGTTTTGCAATTTTACTTGTTTTGAATTCAATCTGTTATTGCATAAGAACTGTTTACGTGTTTGTAGCGCGCACATGTTGTTTGAAACAACTCATGGCCAGGCCACATTTAAAAAAGAGATTTCTAATCCTTTAATTAAACTTTTACTTAAATGAGACTGAATAAACTTTGTTACCAGAATGAAGAGATATCCAGTCTATATTTAACTTAGTTTAATATATTAAGATATGTGCAGTGGGGTTTTTCGAAGGCTGATGACATTCTTTAGATTTTTAGATTTGGTGTTTACAGTTTTCCCCATTTTGATAAATGGACTGCTATTTTTATAGCACCTCGGTATTCGGTTGAGCTCTCACAGCATTTTCTACTGAAAGTGTCATTCACCCATTCACATATCACTTTTATCTAACATCTAACATTTACACACACACACTCATGTGGATGAACTGGGGTTCAGCATCTTGCCCGAGGATACTTCTGCACAGAGACTGGAGAAGTCAGGGCCCAATCGATCGGTAGATGACCCAGTCTACCATGCTCTACCACCTGAGCCACAGCTGTTCAGGTGGTATTAAGCCGCTAAGAAAGACATAATGGCTCAGAAAGGATCAAAACCTTTCTGAAATCCTGTGAAAAGCTTTGATATTGTATTTCCACCAGTCATTCTAAGATTTTCTCTCAGCTAACACAGATCACAGTAGTCCGTTATCTTTAGAGCATATTAAATTACTTTTAATTAACCTTTTTGCCATGATTGTTGCTTTATTAGATAAAAGAAAATTCCACATCTAGTTGTCAAGCAGCCCAAAGCCATATTTTTCTGAGCACCACTTCCTTTTGCTTTCACTCTACTTAAAACAGTGGACCCAGTTTTTTAGCTGAATCTTCTCTTTACTCGTCAACACATTTCATGCTATGAGAAACACAGGGCCTTTAGATGTTTTTCAGGCCAAGGACAGAAAACATTACATTTGGCCAGTACCCTCAACCCAGAGCATCCTTTCTGAAATTAGCAATTAAAATGAAAGTAAATTTGAACTTCATCCACTCTGTGGAATTGTCTCAACGTTCCTACGGGTCCCAGTTCTCCCTGTGACACCCATGTATTATGTATAAGCATATGCACGATGAATAAGTCAAGAGATAAATGACGAAAATTACATTTCTTTTCCGCCCCCCATTTCTGTTTTTGGCATGACCCGGTTGTTAGTGCATCCTTTATCACGGCAGAGGAGCAAGTAAACTGCAGAGACCAGCAGAAAGTGAGATGGAAAAAGTGAGAGAAGAGCAGAGAGAGCAAGAGAGGAGGGAGGACAGTTGAATCCATCTCTCAGTACTATCCCTCCCTCTGGGCATTTCCCGGCTGGCACACGATATGTGGAGGCTGCAGTATTTTAAATCTCTACCATACTAATACCAATGAACCATGAGCACATTGTCTTTTATTTATTATTTGTGTGTGTGTGTGTGTGTGTGTGTGTGTGTGTGTGTGTGTGTGTGTGTGTGTGTGTGTGTGTGTGTGTGTGTGCATGCGTGCATGTGTGCAAGCATGTGTGCCGGAAACCCCAGAGCTACAGAGGCTAAAGACAAGATTGCAAGCGTGCACCAACTCATTTGCGTATATGTGTGGGTGTATGTTTGCTAATGTTTGTTCCTCTCTTTCTGCGAGCTCGCCTATGTGTTTGTGTGTGACTCACCGCTCTCCTCACCAGATGCTTCACAGCCATCTTCATCATCACAGTCGTCTCCGCTGCCTCCCTCCGTGTGGGCGCTCCCTCCCTCCTCTTCCTCAACCCTTCCTCTCACTTTGCTCGCCCAGCCCAGCTCCACTAATAGCTCCTAAATGAAGCGCACACACACATATGTCCACAGATATTACACATACATTTGCAAGACACTTGGATTGATTCAAATTTTGTTCTGTATTGTGACAAGATTTTGTTCTGATTTTATTTGATAACCTTACTGGTAGAAAAACATTTTTTATGTCTTTCAAACTATGTTGTCTTTTTTCATAACTTAAGCTAAAGAAATTGGAACAAATTATGTGTTTTGTGACAGGCTGCTAGTAACAAAGTACCTAATGATACAAGAAAGTCTTTGAAAAACCTTCCTTGGAAGCAAAGTCTGAAGAATTGAGGGGTAGCAGTTTGTAATGTATACTATAATCGAGAATAATCCAATTTTCAGGGGGTCACATGGAAGGCAGTGACTGATTTTTATAATGGAATGACATGTATGTATAAACACACATCGAAAGAAAGACTAGAAAACAAGGAACATGTAGACAAAAACACAGGTCAAAGTACACATGAAAACTTTATTCAAGTCATGGTATGACAACAAGAATCCCACTCTCCACTGCTTATTTAGATCAGTGCCGATGCCGTGGCATAATTGTGATGCCAGATAAAAGCTTCATGCCTCCATTCATGTCTTCACGCCTGCTATTTGATTACTTTTTAAATACAATACTGGATTTAGCTTCAGTGGTGGTAAGATCTATCTGTTTTGGTCTTAAAATTTGTCCCACGAACACATTTTAAGACCAGAGGAGATAGATCTTTTAGAGCAGTGGCCCACAGGTTGTGGAATGCTTTGCCTCCATCATTATGTTGCCTTGATTGCATTTATTCTTTTAAACAGGAGCTTAAGACTCATTTATTTAGACTGGCTTTTACCTAGATTTGTGCTGTATGCTTGATTGTGCTGTTTTATGTATATCTGTTTTATATTATTGTGAAGCATTTGGGGTTGTTACCCTGTAAAGAGTGCTATATGAATAAAGTAAAGTAAAGTAAAATATGATTACCAGATTTATAAATAACAGTTCACATTTTGTTAAAACAAAGGAAAAAATAAAACATACAAGTCATCAAATTGAAAGTCATACGGTTTTCACCCATACACTATGACAGGATCATGTAATTGGTTCATAGTTTGATAAATGAGTACTGTAAAGAGCCAAGGTGGGTCATATAGATGGGGTCCAGCTAAGGACAGAGACAAGGCAAACATACAGCATTTTTATCAAGGAAAAAGACATAAGAAGACATTAAATATATATGTATATATGGTACCATGGTGAAAAATAAAATGTCAGTAAAATATATCTTTTTTCCTTTGCCTTATTTCTGTCCTTAGCTGGAACTGATTAGGTAGCATGGTGGTCCTGGCTTTGAGACCTTTACTTGATTTGGTTCCCTGACCAACTGTTCCAAAGCCAGCAGTGTTGTAGTGTTGCCACTACAATATCCAATATAAAGCTGCTGGCCAACCAACTAGACATTGTGGTGGTTGACAAGGAACAGAAGACCACAGTTGTGATATATATTGCAATCTCAGCAGACAGCTACATCAGGAAGAAGGAGCACAAGAAAACAGAGAAGTACAAGGGGCCAAAACTAAAATTGTGGCTCCAGCAGATTGCAGGCACAACATCAGCAGAATTGGTCCAGAAGAGCACAGTCCAAGCACCAGCTAAGATACTGTGCAGAACCTCTGGTAGAGCACTCAAGCTTCAGGATCATATCCATACCACACCTCCAAGCGGTGAAGAGGAGAGAGTTCATCATGTTACCAGTGGTTTCTATGGTTGTTAAAAGTAAAATGAGAAGAAAAGTCTTCAGCTTTCCGGCCCCTCTCCAAACTGGAACCAGCTCCCAGTTAGGATTTGAGGCAGACCCTCCCCTTACTTTTAAGATTAGCCTTAAAACCTTCAGTTAAGGCTGGATCAGGTGACCTCCCTTAGTTACACATCAATAGGCCTATACTGCTGGGGGCTTCACATGGTGCATTAACTATTTCTTCTTCACTCACCTTTTTTTTTTACTCACTATGTGTTTATATTCAAATTTGCATCTAATCTGTTATTAAATAATTCAGTTATTATTTATTTCTGTCTGTCTTCCACAGTGTGCCTTTCATCCTGTCTCCCTCACCACCAGCCAATCACAACACAAGTCTGTTTTTCCTTCCCACTGTCACCAAGTGCTTGCTAACAGGGGGTTCTTTGATTGTTGCTGTTTTCTTTGTATTATTGTAGAGTCTTTACGCTGCAATATAAAGCTCCTTGAGGCGACTGTTGTTGCTATCGGGTGCTATTAAAAAAGAATTAAGTTGAATGATTTATATTATTGTACTACATTGAAAACTGTCTGAACAACTAAATGGACAGTCAGTTGTCTGAAATTTTATGATAATTTTAAATTTGCTATCCTGCAGAGTGAGAGCTGTAACTGATTTTCCCTGTCTCAGCTGCTTGTTTATACACAGACAAAATCTGTCTGACTCTCTCGTATTTAAAGATGACTTAACTCTGCCTACCAAATATAATCCCTTTAGCACATAAGCATAAGGTGTCTGTTTTGATTCACAAGGGGAAGATATTAAGTAGGCAAACAGCATTGTGGGGTGGCTGTGGCTCAGGTGGTAGAGCAAATCATCTACTGATTGGAAGGTTGGTGGTTCGATCCTTGGCTTCCCCAGGCTGCACACCAAATATCCTTGGGCAAGATACTAATGCCAAGGTTGCTCTCTGATGTGTTTATTGGAGTGTGAATGTTTATTAGTTTGCACTTGTGTTTAGAAGTACTTGTGTGAATGGGTGAATGCAGCATGTTGTATACAGCGCCTTGAGTACTCCGGGAGAGTAGAAACGCACTATATAAGTATAACAATGAAAACAGTGCACCTATCCTTGTGTATGGATCAAGGAAACATGTTTAAAATAAGCAGGCATCATCGATCACTTTATTTGATTAACAAGCAAGGGTGCCTGTTAGTCCTTGTGGAGTTTCCTTGTGGGGCAGAAGAATGTGGGATGCAAACGGAGGGACATCTGGCCTCCACCATAGAGTAGGCGTGTAGCAGCCACGGAACCAAGGGGAAGCAAGGTTATTATATGACAGCATGTCCGAGGGGACACAGAAACAGACTAGGCTCTGTACGGTGATTCACCATCATGTCACTGGACTGCAAATGAGTGCTGAGGGAGGACAAAAATACATTACAGCACTGTTTCCACCAGGACTGTTTTCTTAGTCATGTGGAAAGTCTGAAATTTAAACAGGATTTGGGCCATGTGGCACTGAAACTCCTCTGTGAAACCAACAGAGCCAACAAATAAAATTATTCAAGTGTGGTAACTCCAGAACGGTCTGTCCAGTGTAATTAATGACTGGAGACAAACTTAAACTGGTAGTGGCTGAGGTGATGAACTTTTGTATACTGTAAAAATAGAAATATTTTTTGCTTTGTTCTCAATAATACATCAGATTTTAATAATGATGGATAATAAGACACTGCCTTTATAAAATGTTTAAACAATTATACATGTTCAACTGCTCGTTAATGCAAATATGTAATCAGCCAAACTCAAATAATTTAGGCATGTCAACATGGTCAAGATGGCCTGCTGAGTTCAAAGTGAGTAAGGAAGATGGGTAATTTAAGTGACTTTAAAGGTGGCATCGTTGTTAGTGCCAGGCTGTGTGGAGTTTTTCAGAAACTGTTGATTTGCTGGGATTAAAATGGTCTTAAAAAAGAGAAAATATCCAGTGAGCAGCAGTTCTCTGGGAGAAAATGGCTCGTTGATGCCAGAGGTCAGAGGAGAATGGGCAGACTCCTTTGAACTGAAGGCAACAGTAAAGCAAATGACCACTCATTACAACCAAGGTATGCAGAAGAGCAGCTCTCAGTGCACAACATGTCAAACCTTGAAACAGAACAGCAGCAGCAGACACTCCTGTCAGCTAAATACAGGAAAGTGAAACTACGATTTACAAGACTGTTGCGTTGAGACACAAAGTCTAGTCTCCACAATAAAATTGGTATAATTTAAAGCTCTTACTGGGTGTAAATGATCCTATCACATGCTGACAAATGATCATTTTACAAGAGAAGAACTCCTTCCTTGCCCATCTTCAGCTGCCATGTAATCAAAAGATGAGAGCCCTTCCCCTTTTTAACACAAAGGGTTGATTCATGTCATCTTGACTGGCTGTGCATGTACCTACAAGTTTTAATTGTGAGTATAAACACGTGGTTGCGTTAATAAAATCCCATTAGACAGCAAAGCTTATGTGAAAAACAAGCTACTGCACCAAAGGTCTGCTTAGCACGCAATACAAATTGGGACAGTGACAGATAAGAAGACACCAACGAAAACGCATAAAGAAAGACAGACCTTCAAAACCCGGTCGGAGAAATGATTAAAATTCCAGGGACGCTTCTGTGTCCTGTCTCATATTTTCCCTCTGCTTTCATCCTTGTGGTCAGAGCGTGTAAATGGCACACATGACAGGCATGAATAATAATTAATAAATGGTATGCATTAACGGCTGTGCCTCAGATGAATGGCTTCACCCACAGAGAAGCCACCGGAGCACCTAGTTTCAAAGAAACAAAGCCCAGGATGTGGGTTTGCAAAGGCGACTCTCAACAGGTTCAAATTACACTTAGTTTGTTTGTATGTGTGCAGAGGCTTGCATCCTGCAATTTATCAGAAAGATGGAAAGACCACACCGCACCTCAGAATGGAAAATATCAGACCTTTCCCTTTGGTTCATGTCGTGACCTGTATAGCATTACTACGATCGATCCAGAGGCCGCGTATCCAAACACATTGATCTAACCGCGTGTTCGTCTGAATTACATCTGAAGATCGGCAAAAAGCTCGAATAGTCTTTAAATCACAGATGACCAAGAGTATACAAGTTAGACTGAATTAATGAGCGTAAGAAGGAACTCGCATCCATAAATGAATACATGGTGCATGTGTAGTGCATGTTTGTGTACGTGTGTGTGGGGGGAGTACGGGGCGGTGCTGACTTGGCATTTTCTCCATGTAAATGCAGCATGATTAATGGAGTCACCAGTGAAATTAGACAAAGCACAGAACAGCAGAACAGCAAAAAAAAGGAAAGAAAAGAAAACTAGGCCTTAGCATGTCCCATCCGATTAATTTTCCTTTACCCTCACCAACATTACATAAACCAGAGGTTAACAGGCTTTCTTTAAAAGGAGTGGCTGTTGCTAGGAAGACATAACTTCTGTTTTTATGACAGTTCTAGGGGGTACTGTTTAGTTTCTGTAATATATTTTATACATGTGTGTTGCCAACAGGATAGTTCTTTTCAATAGCCTCCACACCCATCTAAAAACACAAACAAACTTCATAATCTCTGTGGTCCACATGTGCTGTCTGTAAACACCTACAAGAAGAAGTAACTGTGTAAAACTGGGGCCATATTTAACTTGAGCAGCCACCACTGGATAACCAGCTTCCTTTAAAAATGATTAAAAACAAATCAGTGGGCCACACTGCTGGGCGGGGTGACATCTCCAGTCATTACTGTTTACCAGTGATGTGTGGATTGTAGAGGGGAGGCCACTGCAGGGAAGTGCAGACTGAATACTAAACAAAATGTGAGCCTTTATTGTGACTGATCAAAGAAAAATACAAATAGGCCAATAGAAATTGTAATCCAAAGAACATGAAGTCCAATCAGGTCTAAAGAGCATGAATGTGCACAGGTGAGCACAGAAGGCTAATTTAGGGTTAGAGAGCGGAGAGGAAATGAGACATGGGTACAGATTATCAACACAGGCAAAGCAGGAAGTAAAGCGAACTATTCATGAAGGAAAACCAACACTCAAAGGAAAATAGGAAATGAGTGAGAGACCTAATACTAACACTTAGCACGATGTCAAGCTAGTGAACAAAGGGTGATGATGACATCAACAGAGAAATGAGAGAGAAGGAGGAACAAACAGGGTGGCAGCAGGGGAACTAAAAACTGGCATTAAGAAAACTCAAGAGTTAAACCCAAGCGCAGGATTGCAAAACTCAGATTCAACTAGACTAAACAATAAAGTTGAACAAACACCATAAAAGTTCTTGACTAAGAATTTCAAACAATGTGACGCCTGTGAGGACGGATACTGTTTATTTTGACTCCAAATTGTTGCTGCTGGACAAAACTCAGCACTAAAAATAGATTTACCAATTTAAAAGAAATCAGCTGTTTCCACCTGTCTGAGTAACATTTACTAAGTTTAAAAAAACCCTAAACTTACAGTTTCGTTATATTACATAGCCCTGTTTTTATTTTACTTTATTAAAGTGCGTGTGTATCCTTTTTTAGATTTACTCGAGATCTAAAGAACAAAAGATTAGGTTGTTATACAGTTCTTGCTTCTACTTCTTTCTTCCTGTTAAAAGCGAGTTTTTCCTTCCCACTGTACCAGGATCTTGCTCATAAAGGGTTTTCTGATTGTTTGTTTTTTCCTCTACTATTGCAGGGTTTCTAACTTACATTATAAAGCACAGTGAGGTGACTATTTGGCGCTATATGAATAAAACTGATTTGAATTGATGAGTGAATGACCAGCAAACCAAATTATGTTGCCAGTATGAGTTGTATGATGTATCAGGCTGTCTCCCTCAATCCAGAAGGGTCCAAAGCCACATCGTCCACACATATAATAATGAATCATGATAATGAATACATTTCATATATCATTCTACGGAATCGTATGATTTTATGAATCATTCACACAAATCATATCTCCATATTACCTTACTGAGTACAGCCTTGAAAGTCCTGCATAAATTCCAGTTTAATTGTTGAATTAATTAATTTATTATTGAGTGTTATTATCTACCTGTGTTTCAAGTGCTGACATTTAACTTTATTGGATTAAGCAGCACTTCACACAGGAGGTGGTAGCGCATAATTGAAGGCCAGATGAACTTAAGGGCGCCCCTCCAACCCCGCAACACACACACAAACGCAGACACACACATATAAAAAAAAAATGGAGCCATCATCATCATCACTCCCGCAGAATGGCAACCATAGGGTGTCACTGCCAAGGTTAGCGCAGGGTATATTAATGTTCAGTAGATGTGAAATCATCCAAGAAAACAAGAAAACCACTCATAAGCAAATACTTTCATACTTCAAAAAATCCTTTTGAAGTATGAAAGTTTGTTTCATCATAGTGTCCTTAAAAGATGAAGGAAAGCCCCCAAATCTAAGGTTTCTTCTTCTCTCGATTGCATATTTCAGAGTGAATATTGATTGCAGCACTAGAAGAAAGGCCACCAACTCATAATATATCAACATTGGGACTATAGCTTATTCTATAATTACAAGACGGTTTGGACAACAGTTGTTGTTAGGGTGGGAAAAATCTCAGTATCATCCATCTTAACATAAGAATTTGGGTAACACTTTATAAGACAGCCTTTGTTGGGAGTAACAAACTGGGAGAACACTGGGTTGAGCATTTACCTGTGTTAGCTGTTCCAGCCTCTGTTTTGCGCCCTTCAGGACAGGATCCGTATTGCGCACAGTCAGCTCGGGATTCTCCCTCTGGGCTTTTAAAGTGTTGCCAACCACACGACCTGCATAACTACAGAAAGGCAGAACATGAGAAAGATATGCAGTACTTCCTGTCCCAGTTTGTCTCTGTGTGAGTGTTGTTCTCCTGTCCCAGTTCTCTCCATTCACTATACTCGTGTGTTTAGTCAGAGTGCACTGGATTCATAGACACACATGCACACGGTCATATTTCCATTACTTCAGAGGATATTACATTTACTCACGCTGGTTTTGTCGAGTCTTATCCTGACCCCTCCATAATCACTACTTGCCCATAATCCAGATCTAACCCTAGCCTTAACATTAAACCAAGTTTTGAACTTATATGTTAATAATCTGTCTTTTGCACCTCTGACAGTAAGCAGCTACCAACAACAGTAAAGACAAGAAGTATTACAAGTACACAGACACATACATACCCTTTGCAAAAAGAAAAGTCACCATTTACTCCACAGTAATGGACTAACTTGTGATATGAGCTCATCTTTATGCAGATTAATCTTATTTCTTTACTTTTTTTCCCAGGGATATTTCATTGAAAACAGATGGACTGCTTACAGTAATTGCTATTAGTGGTTTTCAGCAAGGTTGTAAAATGATTCATCTTTAGAAATCACATTTTCCCACACACAGGAAACTGAAATTCAATTTACAAAGATGTTTTTTGTATAATTTAATATACGTTTAAGATATTTTAGTTCTTTGATAATTGTGTCTGTATATATATCTATATATCTATATAGATATATATATAGATATATATATGCATCATACATTTACATATCAATATATTACAGAGGTACCCACTATAGACGCGCTGAATTAGGACACAAGAATCAAGTGTTAAAATCATTTGAAAGGATATTACTTTACTTTAGAGCTGAGTAACTCTGCATGTTTTTAAATGATGCAATCAAAGTAAATTTAGTATTACAATTTATTCCATGCAACGAGTGCCATCTTTGATCATCTTGCATACTGATAGCTTTTTTCAATAACAGGCTGTAAGCAAGGATCACATCATTTTGTCTGGTGGGTGGATCAAAACGAAGATGAAGTGGGAGAAGAGCAAAAAAGAAGAAACAAAAGTTCATGAGTCACATTTTTCCATGTTCCAAACCAGCTTTGCTAGCTAATACAATCAACCACCAACTCAGTAACCACCGAGTCCACACCCTCAAAAGCACAAACACACTCTGGCAATGGCAACGAGGGAACAGGATTGTGGGAACCAAGGAGCAGAGACATGGTGGATGAATCTGAATTGATTTGAGTGATGCCAAGAGATGGTGCGGTGGTGAAGACCTCTTCTTCTGGAGCCATGCTTACTCTGCTGGTCTGGGATAAAATCCCATGTGAAACTTAACACAGTGTGGCCTTTAATTAAGTTTCTCAGATTGTTGTTGTGTTCTCACACAGATCAAGTTTTGATGCTCGTAAGTGTTCATGTCCTGAGGCCTTACTAAGTGAGTTCTAAATCTGTGCCTGGATTCATTACACCTGACTTGAACTAGCTACAGTAACTGATGTCACAAAAATGCTTATCAACTGTCCCTGTGAGAGAAGACGTTCCAAACCATCTTCATGCAAGTTCACATTAAATAGGCAGCCAAACACATATCACATCAAAAGATCAAACTGCATGCTTTGCTAATAAAGCGTGAGACTACAGATCCCCACGGGAAAATCAGGTCAACGGAGAGGCAAACTTCCTGTGAAGTAGGGGAAAAGAATACAGCATCAATAGAAACCGAAGCAAAGAGAATTAATTAAATATTATACTGCTGATGTTTTCATTAGCTTTAAACTGGTATGGTTAAAAAATATTATTACAGGTTTTGCTTTTATGTTTCGTAGGATGCATTATAAAAGTGTCAAGGGAAAAACAGCACTGTAAAAGCAAGCAGAGTTGCTACAGGAAAAGAAAAATGTGCAGCATTTAGTAAACATATTGGAGGGACTTATTTTTTCATGTGCGACCCTTATTAACTGCTTCATGGCTCTGCACTTGTAAACTTTCTATATTATTGAGTCTTTCATATCTCATGCTTATGTGTTGTTAAATGTGTTGCACTAAAATAATCGCTGATGAAAATATTGCAACAGAATCTTAGCTGACTGGCCTGAAGCTGTTTGTGCATGACTACTGCTGCAATGAAGGTACAGCATGTTAAATGTCACCACTAGATGTCAGTAGATTGCAGTTCTGTTTTCTGTCAGTCCGCTGTTTACCTCAGCTGTCAATATGTGCCCATGTCTATTTACTCTGGAGGTAGCTGTAAAACTTTGCATAAAGAGTCAGATACGAGTTACTAATTTGAGCTGCTGAGGACATCCTGAACTTTTAAGTCAGTTATCAGTGTTGTTTTTGCTACTGTTAGCTGCTAGCAGGTGTTAGGGAAACTTTCTGTGAATTGCATCTAATGTTATTCAAACACTTAGTGAATAAAGTCTGATAAAATGCAAGACAATCAAACTGTTTATCAGATGAAACAAACACTCGAGTCTAACATTAGCTAGCATAGTGTTAGCTAACCAGTCACTGCTTTCATTTAGCCGGCTTGTTGTTAGCCGTCTGGAAGCGGAGGGTCGCATATCTAATCTGCAACAATACTGGGAATAAATGAGCATGTTTATGCAAACTTCATATTTTAGAGCTCTGACCTCAGTTCAGGAGTTGAGGCTTGAGGTGAGAAGGAAGAGGATGAGATTATATTCAAATGCCAGTCATGTTGTTGCTTTCTTCTGTGTTTTCATTTCTTTAGTGAAAAGGAACCTATAATCAGATGGCAAAATATAGCTATGATGCTTCATATCTCCAGTCTGAAAGTGCAGGCACAAATTAAAATTTGCCTCCACGACGTACAAACACCCCTTCTCTTCTGCTATGTACGCTGCTCTCTAGCCACATAAATAAAATGCCATTAGGCACAACGATGTTGTCAATCTTGACCACTGTGTTTAAGATACAAAGGAAACATACAGTAAACATGGCAGCTTCTGCAAATTGGTGCCTACTCCTGTGTAATTTGAGAATGTATCTGTTTCTTGGAACAATTAATTAATTAATTATAATAAATGAGTGCAATATTATTTTTGTCGACAAAATAAACTCAAACTCAACTGACTGTACCTTTAACGAAAAATGTTCCCAAATCTGATGATCTCTGCAGGATAAAACAAAATGGTCAAGCTTTATAAATGAAGACAGTTTGGGTTATACTTAAATTAGGTGGCTTATCCATTAATCTCATCACATGATACGGACCATATCTTTTTCTGTATTGCTACATAAACAAAAGAAACATTTCAAACACCGTCACCATGGGAACTGGGAACATTGATTGCCAATGAACAACAAGAGATCATAAGATGCATGCTGCCTAATCCTCTGTACATTCAAAGCATTTGATTCTGTAGTTTTTTAGCTGCATGACTGGTATGAGAGTGTGTTGCTAACACAAGCAGGATATGAGAGCACATGTACTGTGCCCACAACAGAATGAAGTAATAAAAACAAGATAATGGACTACATGTAATATGAACAGGATATTGACGTACATCTACATGAAGATGTGTAATAAAAGGCAACAAAATCAAAGGCAGCAAAAAACAGCATGATAGAGCAAGAAGCGAAGGGCAATAATGAAAAAGGGTGATGAACAAGAAAGCAAAACGAGAAATAAAAGCTCAATTAAAAACCACAGACCTTCCCTTAAGGGGAAAATCCCAAGATTCCACAGACTCCAGCAAAGAGTTTAGGGATCAGTGTCAACAGCGCACATCCAGTGAATTTGTTAGTGTCAACACCTCACACATACTGCTGGCATATTTCATGTTTCCTTTTATCTTGATCTAAGCTGGGAACATACCTGACATCATTTGAAACAATGCAGCCAAGACTGACAGACAGCTGATTTGACCTTTATATATACAAGGCTGACTGAATCTATACTTTCTTTTACCGCCACGAAAAACAAGTAAATTAATATAAATGGAACAAGCACAAAAGGACCAAGCAGGCGTGGATATGAACATTATTAGGTATCAGTGCATGAGTACACTAACTATAAGACAGGCGTTTCCTCCAGGGGATAAAAAGATTTACATGTCTGTAAATTGTATCCAGATAATGAACAACAGTACTTTTCCTCCAAGTCACAGAAGAAGTGTTTCGGTGTAGACAGACATACTTTTGTTGCAGACGAGTGTTTCTATTGGATATTTAAATGTAAATTTCTCAGAGAGTCAGATATTAGAGGTTTTACATTCTGTGACCTTCTCCATATTAATATGCAAATAAATGTAATATATCTCTATGTGGACACTGAGACCGTGATGGATTTTGCCGTGTTTATATGCATAGCTTTTAGTAAAATTACTACAGCCTGCAAAAAGCACAAACACACAAAAATATGCTCTCACTGACCACTTTATTAGGTACACCTGTTCAACTGCTAGTTAACACAAACGTTCAGTGTATTTAGACATATAAACATGGTTAATACGACTTACTGAAGTTCAAACTAAGCAAATAAATGGGGAAGAGGAGGGATTTGGATATGGCGTGATTGTTGGTTGCAGACAGGCTGATTTGAGTATTTTAGAAACTGCTGAGCTACTGGAATTTTCCCACATAACCATCTCAGGGGTTTACAGAGCTTGGTCGGAAGATGAAAAGATATACAATGAGCCGCAGTTTCTTGATAAAAAACAAAACAAATTTGATACTGCTTTGAGCTAACAGGAAGGCAACAGCAGCTCAAATAACCCATCATGACAATCAAGCTATGCAAAAGAGCATCTCTCAACGCACTGGGGTTTAAACCTTGAAGCTTCAGTATGAGTTGATGAGTCAGTGAAGCTCGCTTCTGTCTGATGATTGTGATACTGGGGTCAGCTATTGAGGATATCCTGAACCCCTCTGGCCCTAAACACTGCTGTGTTTGCCGTTGTTAGCTGGTGTTAGCCACGTTGAAGTCGATCTAACATTATATGGACTGTGACGATACAATGTGAGAATGTAGTGAAACTGTTTGAGGTCTGACTGTAGTTCAGGAGATGAGGCTTGGGGTGAAGAAGCAGAAGATGAGGCGGAAATGAGGGAGGAGAAGGAGGAGAAACACATAATGAGAAAAGCTGAATGTCCACTAGGCCACTGTTTTCATGGTGGCGAGGGAACATGGCCGCCTCCGCAAACCAGTGCCCACTCCAGTGTATTTCTACACTTATGAGAACCCATCAGTTTGTTGGGAGATATAATTACGCACAAATCAATATATCTTTATTAATACAATAATTTCCTATTAAATAACAATAAAAATGACCTATTCTACCTTTAAAAACTCATTTTTGTTGGCAGTACTGCATCTTTCCCTGTTTTTCTGAGGAGATTACACATGCAACTGTGCAAAGGTTACTGAAATCACAGCAAAGATTTACCATCTGGCAATCATACACATCCTTTTCAACTGGAGATGAAAGTGTCCACAGCATCTGCACATCTGAAACATTTTCTCATGTCTAATACCAGCTATTGGAAGCTGTCATTGCTATTGGCCCAGATTACAGATGTCCCAGCTGTGCTGCTTATTCGGCGCCTGATGATAGTATTGCAGGAACTGTGGCGTGTAGACAACACATAGAGGTGTGACTGTGAGTGACACTTAATGAGATCTGGAGAACGACACACATAAATCACCAGCAGCACGATGACAACGCTCCTCTGCCGCTGCCCTTAGTTACTGCGAGGTTGCTAACAGTGACACGCATAGCGCTCATTTCTTAAGGTGCCTCCCTGCAGCGTTAAAGGATCGCACACACACACACAAAATTATAACACCTGAAATGGTGATCTGATCTGAGGGAGGAGTGCAATTATAGGCGTCGCAACCTCAGTTGTAAATCTAGCTGCATTCCTGTGGAGACATTTAATTAGCCCATTCAACCCCACTCCACACACACACACACACACACTTATAATATGCATACATAGGCTACACAAAGTAACACACTGTACCCACACCTGAGGGATAAACCTGTATTTCTTGTGCCAGATGAAAGTACAGTGTGGTTTAGACTGGTCTGGGGGAAAAAAGCAGTTCTCTACTTCCTCAGGGTTCAGGACATTTCTGTCTTGGACTGTTACATGTCTTCATAAAACATTAAGGGGTGATGTAAATCAGAGGTGGACATTTGAACACACACACAAACACAGGACGCATAAATAGACCGGGTATGGTAGGTTTTTAGTGAAAAGGACAGAGTTAATGCGCGGTCGCTAAAGATGTTGATCTGTTGCTTCCCTCTTCTGGAGGCAATCAGCCATTACAGATCTAACTGCAATCAGAAGGTCTACATTCATCACACATGTGCCCACAGCGATGTTTCTACTCATTCTAGATAATTAGGCCTGAGTGAAAGAAATACATTTGCTTGTACTGCACGCGTGCAAACATTTCACTGCAAACTTTTAATGTGGAGTATGCTATTAGCTGTGGGTTGCCTTTCACTTAAAGTGACAATGACCAACACAAAGTTGAGGGAGTGCATTCCCAACCTCAGACTATTTGGGGAGTGTGTGAATGCAGTGCGAGCCAGCATTAACAAACTCTGTGTCAAAATGAGTTTTTGCTTTTCCATCTTAGACAATTAAAACATTCGCCATGAAATGCATTCAGTAAGATGACCCTAAATGACAGTGATTCGGCCCTGTCCTGAGTTGAATCTGGCAAAACTTGTGAAAATACTTGTGCGACTTGATTATGAATGTGGAACGCCATAAATGCTTTTGAAATATGAAAATAAAAGTTAAAAAAATCGGTTTAGATCACTATTCTGAATACAGCTCTTATTCAACTCTAGTTGTTCTAGAGTCTCACTTGTGAGCGGCGCACCTTTGGGGGAGTGTGTGTAAGTGGATATATTAGGATGGCCCAGAGCCACTGGAGGATTATGTGCTGCCAGCTGGGTCCTGTCACCTGTATGCTTAGTTTATAAAGAATTTGGCGTCGGGCCTTCTCTGATGGTACTGTTTTCTCACTTGTGTCCGACTTTCAGACTATTTGTAAATTGATGCTCTCTCATTTATTCTCAGCGCATCAGACCCCACGCCCCACATCTGATAAACCTGGCTGTGCCTTCTGACCAGATTAGGAGACAGCTGGAGAAGCTACATGACTTCCACTGCTGAAACAAAAAAAAAATCAGCTAAATAAAGTTGTTTTTCTTCTTCTTTAGTAGTTATTTAAGATGCACTTAGGAACAGATATTTTAACTGCAATATTTAAATAAGTTGGATTTGGATACCGGAAAACAGACGACACCTACTCTTGTGCTCCAGTCTAGTCTCCCTACAATGTAGGTGTAACCATCTTCATTGTCATGCCAACTTGTAACCATGAAAAAAAAGGGGGCCTATAATCTGCCCTCTGCTCCTCCATCATCCACTCTCAGACTTTCTCATCATTTATCTTTTTCACACATGCACAAACACACACTTTCACCAACACCAGACATTTGTAAGTGAAGTGGGTCAGAGGGCGGAGGAGATGAATGGAGGTCTGAATAGCAGGATGGAGAGATGAATGGATGGCTGAATTAATGGGAGAATGGGTGGATGGATTGATGGATGAATGAGAGAAGAAGATGTAAAGAGGTCAGAGAAGCACAGACTGGCTGCGCTCCAGCACAGGCCAAGGGCGACATCTCTTCTAAACCTGTTATGAGAGTGAGTAAAACATCAGGCTGGAATGATGGTGGCGGATTTTTTAATATTTAATTCAAGACCTTTTACACAAAATTGGAGGGAATGCAGGGATATCTAGTTTGGAATGGACCGGTAAAGAATGTAGATGTGGGAAATGTCCCAACAGGTTAAAATGTTAAAGAAAGGACAGAGTAAGGACAGGTATTTTACTCGATATGTTCATTCAGCATCTGAAATCATGGGCATTATAATAAATAAGATCAATAAGATCCCCAGCATAAAACTTAAGCGACACCAGTGATGAGAGCAGACTTGCTTTTGCATGGTTTTTCTTTGTCTGGTACATCAGGCCACCAATAGCTTGCTAATTTGTGGATTTCTCAACATGTAACAATGCAATTTTTAGCGTTATTATCCTTTTAAAGTGTTTCCTGCTCCAGTTTTCTTTAAATATCCAGTGAAAAAGAAAAAGCAAAGCCGATAAATATATATGAGGATCACTGACTTCAGCAGCATCAACGGTGAAGAAAGAAAGAGCGTAGCGTGTGTAGGATGTCCTTCAAGGCAACACGGCCTGTTTCGTATGGTTGGTAGACCTTCAATAAATAAACCTTCTCTATCACAGGAACAGATTCCCTGCTGAGACGGATAGAACGGGCTCACATCTAAGTGAGTGTGCTCCAGAGGAGTGTGTGTATTGCCGGGTGCATGTTGGTATGTTTGCTGCTCGGTATGTGTGGAAGAATGTGCGTCTCGGAGCACATTTGTCTAAGCGTGTGTGTGCTTGGTACATGTGTGCGTGTGTGGGTCCATTTGTCTTGTTACTAGTTTAAGCTGCCAAAGTAATCACCATGAGAAAGACTCTGGAAACGAACTCTCTAACCTTCACAACCCCTGCCCTGGCAACTATAGGAGCCACACACACACACACACACACACACACACACACACAGACACATTTTAAATAGATATTATGCTCTGAATGTGGATGGGGTTTTTTTTTAACATGACCAAAGTTGCAAATAAAAATATCTATGCTCTGTATGGCATTATAGTGACATGACAGGCTTAATATGGTCATCTCAGGCATGCTATTGTGCTTGTACTTGTACAACTTGTCTACTGTACCTACTGCTTAAACCTTCTGTTTGTCAGTGACAACGAATCAGAAGAATTCTGTCTTAAAAGGAGCTTTTTAGGGAAAGGAGCTAAAACATCTCGTTTCGAACAGTGGATGAAATGAGACAGCATCAAGTTCCAGTGTAAGATAAATAGAATGTAATTATTAATAACGAATAGAGTTAAAGAATTAAAAAAACAAAACAAAGCGTGGCGCTAGAAAGAAGCATAAAAGGGTCAGTTTTAGGTAGCAAAAACAATGACAGAATTCAGCTCATTGCATGTGAAATACAACAGGATAGGATAACATACTGGGCTGGAATTTACATTGAATGGTGGGTAAATGCTAGAATAAACTGAAACCAATACAGTATCTCTGTCTCCTCAGTATTCATGCAACATGGGTTGCTGTAGCTTCTGAACCATAGCAACAGTACAGACAGCAGGAGCAATACTTCAGCTGCTGGAGGGAGAAATGAACAAGAAATTGGCCTTGAATTGTCCATGCAGCAAAGCCTGAAAGTTATACCTCACTCAGGCTCAAGCGATGCAAACATCTAGAAACATAAATTTGTCCCATTAACAGAATCTACTCTTGTTTTTTCATCTCATCTCTGACCTTACATTCAGTACATTTCTGTATCAGTTAATTCATGTTTTGTGTAGTTGATATATATATAAGTATGCACACTAGATCTTAACTGAATATAGAACTACGAGTAGAGCCAGTTATAGGATAAAATCCAATATTTAAATATATTAGTCAACATTTTTTTTCTTTCAGAAGCAACAGTTTTCTCTAATATTTGTTATGTCCAGCTATTTATTTACTCATTTATACTCTTCCAGACTCTGCACAGATCAATTTGTTTTTGTGCCGTTCAAATGTGTACTGCCAAGAGGAAAGTTACAGATTCAATTTTAACAGATACAACATCAACACTCATAACATGGCTGAAGGGTGTTTCTGCCATCTCTTCTTAGATTTTTATTTTCATTATAAATGCTCATGCCAGCCAACAATAACAGCCAGCCAATAAATCAGGCTCTAGCTATGGAGGTAGCTGTCACTGGGTTTATCCAACACTGATAAAGTAAAAATGGTGAATAAATGGTGAAATTCAAAAGGAGAGACACAAATGCATTACACTGCTAACACAACATCAGCTCTTTGCAAGCATCCACATACAGCATGCTAACGCAAAGCTAGCAAAGAACCCAGTGATGTTAAAGGTGAGTATCTGCAGACCCCAGTTCAGTGGCCCGAGCCTGAACTTCAACAGGTAACATAAGCAGTTATGGGCAGAGTTGCAGCGTTGTAGCCTTCATTTCTACCTTTTCGTGTTTCTAGAGTAGAATCATTTTGGCGATTGCTTTTGAGTCTGTTTGGTCTGGTTTTCAACTTAGCTTTGTGCGCAGGTACGTATGGAAACACAAAGAGAAAGATCTTATGTGTCCTCATGAGGATAGGGATTTGTGTTACTGTGTGGAACTGTAGCCTAAGGATTATATTGTTAACTGGTAATGTGTCTCAGGTCATTTTACAGGGTAACCTGAAAGCAAGTAGACAAATTCTGCCTGTTTTTTGGTACATCATAGTTGTAAAAAAGCATTTGTCACAGAATAAAACATATCACAATGCACACAGACCTCTCTACGACATCTTGGCCGCTCCAGCATGTGTGCTGCTCCACTTCCATCTCACTTTCACAAAGCATCTCTGGCAACTCGGTGAAAAACCACTGGTACCGCTGGATAGAGCCCTCAAACTCTCTGAAAAAGAGTAGGAGTTGTGCACAGCTGAATGCTCGGGTTGTTGTTAATAAGAGTTGAGGCGGTGTACCATATGCCTTTATTTGTCTCAATTTAGACTGTCAAGTCCAATTCGCTGCAAAATCCCTTCTGATAGACCGAAGGCAACAAAAGGAAGCCACACAGACTCCCTTTAGATAATGACTGTGTAATAAAAATCCGATATTTGGGTTCATTTACTACATTTTCTTAGAGTTCCAAGTTTAGGAAAATACTATATCATTTATGTGGAACAATTACATGAATTACGTGATTTTACCATGATAGTGTAATGTAATAATACAGCCATAGAGAATCATTTCACATGAATTTCTTGGAATATGACTACTTTTAATGGCAACAGACACAACTAAGGCTAGATAAAAATCACGAATGGTTATCCTCTGACTTCTTGATTTTAGGGTGATTTAATAGTTCATAAATACAACAATTACCTTGATATTTTTTTCAGGTTTCCACTCTTCTCCCCTCTGCTACCTTTAAGAGGGAATGACCTAGTGCAAACACAAAGAAATGAACAATTCTTTTCACTTGATTTCCATCAGCAACATAATAATCAAAGATGTTCTGGGACATCCTCGCCTTTTTACACACATATGTAGAAAGCACAAGGCATATGTGCCATATAGAAGCCTGAGTTTGAGAGAGGAATGGTAACGCATTCAAAAGAATGCAGGCAACAGTGACAAAAGTCAGAACATTTATGAAGTAAGACACAATGTGAAAAGAAGGCGTTGGACTTGAAGTTAGTTACAAAGCAGCTTAAATAACATGTCATATGTGAAATTTGTCAACCTAACGCCTCATGTGTGTAGGATAATAGCTGAGCCATCAGCTGGTAAGAGCTGCTCTCAGCTGATTGAGGGCTGAGCTTTCTGTTCTGCTTATGCCCATACTTCCCCTGCAATACGTGAATGACAAATATAAAAAAAATAACACTACTCCATCCTCCTTTACAGGCCCCAAATATTTCCATCTTCTCTAACAATAAGCAATGCATATCAGCAGATCCAGTATGTTACTCACCTCCGGGATTGCAGCCGCAATCGTCGATGAACTGGTGGACCAACTGAAGGAGGCAAAGTCGCAGGCGACCTCTCCAAGTTTGCTGATGTTGTAGTGTGCACGGTAGTTGACTGTGGACCCATCATCACAGGACCAGCTGCCTGGCTGCCGCACACTTTCTCTACCTGAGGAAACACTGGATGATAACTTTGGGCTGCTTTTCAGAGGAATGCTGAATGATGTACATGGACTATTATGCATGTTTATCTAGACCACGTGTCATGTTTAAGATGTGTTCATTAGTATTGGTAAATGGATGAACTGAGAGACAATGCTAGTTTTTTCTTCCTTGCAGTAGATTAGAGATTAGACTACTTGTCAATATGCTCAGTCAAACTGGCATTACCAGTTGGAGAAGCTAACTTTGACTTATTTGACTAAGTGCTCAGCTAAGTCTTTATTGCACCAAGGATGTTGAAGCCTGTGACCACTGACTCATGTCATTAGGAGGCATGCCGAGTGCCCAGTAAATTTAATAGCTGGTAGTTTTTTGGTTATTATTGCAATAAATACACAAAAGATTAGCTTCATACCAATTATTCAGTTATAGAATGGGGATGGGCAATTAATTTTTCCCAAGGGGCTACATGAGGAAATGGGACCGTTTTTGGAAGCGCCGATATTAATTTCATTTCCTTATAGATTTAACGTTGTAAGCTTCCACGACTGTCCCATCTACTCATGTGGTCCCTGGGAAAATTCATTTCCCACACCTGCATTAGTGTTTAATTTTCTAACACTGGTTGTCAGGTTCTCTAAGAGAACAGAAATCAGTGTTGTCTTAACCTCAGCATTAAGTGTAGCCAATATTTCATTTAACCAACTGTCATGCGTCACATGGATGAAGAACTTTGATCAAATATTTAATGAAGGGGCATTTTCTTATCAGCCACAATTAGCAGTGCAATTATGTCTGTGTATGTTTGTTTACCTCTCAGGAATCTACTCTAAGTCCACAATGTTCTCTCAAAGTTGGACGACTACTCTATTGCTTCCTCCAACAGTGTGTGCATGCATGCATGTGTTTGTGTGTCGTCTGTTTGTCTACAGATTAGCCACAGAAACTTTCTCATCACTCTGAACCAAGCTGCATTCTGGGTATCGGTTGTCCCGCCAACCACAGTCTTTGTCTGGCACTGGATCTGTATTCACACTCACATACATGCTCACGCACACACACAGACTGAAGGGAACCCCAGATTCTCTAAAGAGAATGAGGCTGTTTTTAGCCCATCTAGGTACAAGGCTTTTCTAAGAAGCTCCAACTGCCAGGCTGAAAGAAACCCATGGCCTTCCTTCCTCTGTGTCCAAAATTCAAATGACTTTATTATTGAGGCATATGTGTAACGATGCTTAGGGACCGGATGCTCATCTTTTTTTCTTTCTTTTTTTGAGTTTGAAGCACTTTAACATTACATATTTAAACTTTTTTTCCCCCAGTTGATTTGCATCCACATGACTACATGTCATATTCTAAACAATTATAAGTGTAGCCAGTATAAAGCAAACCAAACATCATCCCCAACATCAAATTATCTCTTTTGCTTACTGTGGCTGTGATGCGTGGCCCATGCAGCTGCGCATGTAGTATGGCATCATTTACATGGTGTCTCACAGCTAAGAGAGCTAACTCCATGCTGTTGTGGTTGCTGCTGGTTGCTAAAGTAGCAGCTAGGCGTTGAAGCAATACCACCAGACTCCCCCAGGGGCCACCCAGCTCAGATACACCCACCTAGAAAAAAAAGAGAGGAGAAAAGACGAAGAATGAGAAAATGCAGATCACAATCAGTGCTTCCTCTGAATCAGAGAAGACTATCTACTGTATATCTATATATCTATATATATTCTCTCTAAGTCTTTACTCAAGATGAATTTGAATTTATTGTTGGATTTCTGTCTTTGTTGTCTATGATTTCTATCTGTCTAACATTTCACTGTGATTTTGTGCTTTTTAGATATAATTCAATTTAACTTAATAACTGAATTTCTCTTTAAATACATTGTTTCCTCCGCCTCTCTCTTTGCTCTGCGTGGGTTTTTCTTTCCTTCTCATTACTGAGGAGGATAAACATGTTCAGAGTTGTTGTTTTTTTTAATCACACTTTCCTTGCATCCAAGAAACTCTCAAGTGAGACGAACAGTGCCATCTTCTAGTTTTGTGCTATAAAGAATTCCCCCTGGGCGCTGGTACAGCTGTCCAGCAAATTTCAAAGCAGACTAGTAAGAAGCACGGAAGAGACTGCCAATTCTCTTGGCAATGCTCTTGTTATCTGTCAGTCAAAATGTAATGTGGGAATGATCTGTTGGTGGTAAAATTCTCTGAATGATTCAGCAGAATGAGAGATGGCTGCATTAGTGCGAATTTGGTAACTGTCTCGCCCCTTGACAGCGGGATACAAATTCTCTGGTGCCTCCCACGCATCTAAAACACTGTCTTCTTCAAATCGCACACTGAACCCAAAAGGGAGTCCAGTAGGTTCTGCAGAGATTACAAATGAGAAGATTTAGAAGAGCAAAAGTGTCACTGCAACAATATATGTAAAATGTTTTCTTTCTAAAGCTGATCTAAACAGGACGAAACTCACTTTTCTTGCTGGGTTTATTCACTGAGCACAAAGAGCAATCGGGTGATTATCTAAGATTAGCATAAAAAGTGTAAGCTAGCCTGACTTTAACCAGTTAAAAAATATATGTACCAGAACCTCTGGAGCATAGACTGTACAGTGGGGAAAATCCCCTGTTAAATTTGTAACCTCGCTCACTTTCTGCACCAAGTACTAAGTCATGTTTTGCTTGGAGATCAAACACTTATATCACTCCATAACGATTTAAATCGATAAATCGATTTATAATTATTTTGGTTATTTTGGCTGATATTCTGTCTCTCTCCATTAAAATTCAACTACATTAAAAATTGAGGCTGTTAATGTTTTTGTAACTGAGCCAACTTACAAGTTCAGCAGGGGATCAAATAATTACACTGACCAGCCATAACATTATACCCACTGAAATGTGAATAACACTGATTATCTCTTCATCACAGTACCTGTTAGTGGGTGGGATACAGTGTATTAGGGAGCAAGTCAACGTTTTGTCATCATAGTTGATGTGTTCGAAGAAGGAAAAAATAGTTAGGCGTAAAGGATTAGCTTTATATGGCCCAAACTGTGATGGCTAGGTGTGCGGGTCAAATCAGCAAGAGTGGGAGGAAGTGCCTTTCAGTTCAGTTCAATTCAATTCAATTCAGTTGTATTTACACAGCGCCCTCCCATTCTACTTTTAAATGCTCTAAGAACAACACGTAAGCCTGCAGTGCCTGTGCAAAGTGCTCTTATAGGGGGATATGGCACCATAAGGTCATTATGATAAGATGGGAACTGCTTATTTAAGACCTTGTATGTGAGGAGCAGGATTTTTAATTTAGTTCTGGATTTAACATGGAGCCAATGAAGGAAGCCAATACAGGAGAAATCTGCCCTCTCTTTCTAGTCCCTGTCAGGACTCTTGCTGCAGCAATTCTGGATCAACTGAAGGCTTTTCAGGGAGTTTTTGGAAAAACTTTATAATAATAAATTACAGTAGTCCAGCTAAGAAATAATAAATGCATGAACTATTGTTTCAGCATCACTCTGAGACAGGATGTTTCTAATTTTAGAGATATTCCACAAATGGAAAAAAGCAGTCTTACATACAGTATTTATTTTACATTGAAAGACAAAAGAGTAACAATCTGGTTAGATACAATAGTTCTAAATTTTTTATATCCCAGTACAATGACCTCAGTTTCATCTTATTTATTTTCATATTATTATTTTATTTATTTAGCTTCATGGAAAGATACAGTTGGTTATAATCCTCATAACACTAAAAATGTATGCTATGGCTTCTAATGATACAAGCTTCAAGATTCAAGGTTACTTTATTCATACCCGTAGGTACATTTGCTTTACAGAAAAATGATAGCATGTGGCAGACACTGGAAAATAACTCAAAATGTTAGAAATATTCCAGTGTTAGAAAATCAGCACTGCTCAGTGTTAGCCATTGTTAATCTTCAAAACTGACTAGGTTACTTTTAAACATATAACACTGTCAAAAGTGTTAATTTAACACTCAACAGTGTTGTATTTAACACTCAGAGGTGTGGACCCATATAGACACTCTCCAGTGTTAATTTAACACTGGAGATTTTGCTGTGAGTCCCTTTACTCTCTACATGTTTAAGACTCAGATTAAGTAGAGTCCTGCACTCCTCTATTGGGCATATATGCAAATTGCATTGGATCCTGATCGTGACAGCTGATGTTCAATCGCTTCCATAATCACTTTTCTGGTGATTTTTTTCAAAAACCTTAATCACGACTGAGGTAAGGGCAACAGGCCTGAAGTCGTTTAGAACTTTTGGACGACTAGATTTAGTGAGTGTAACCACGACAGCGTCTTTTCCAAAAAGAGAGTGCACATTATGTATTTGCAAGGATTTATTAAAAATAACATGAAATATAGGATGATGTTCTTAAGCACAATATTTAATTAGGCGGCCATGAATGTTATCAGGACCCTGGCTCTTGTTAACATTAACTGTATGAAAGGCCTGAGCTCAGTGCTGAGTACCTTTCAGTTCCAAAATATCCTCGCTAAAATCAGAGGAACTAAAACCAGCATATAGCACATTCAAGGCGATTGCGAAATCTCTGTCTGAATTAAAACCGTCAAAAATGATCTGACTGCTGCTCTGGGGAATTTGCAGCCTTGCTATACTTTTGTCCAGGCAGACCCAAAATCCTTTGCAGCAAATTTGCTTTCAAGAAGATTTTTGTAACTCTGTTTTGCTTTCAGGATCTTTGGTGGCTGTCTGAAAGTCAGAAACAGCCCCCTCTGTCACGGTCCTGGGTGAGACTCAGTGTTTTGTATTTAATTTATATTTATTTGCTATTTGTGATTTTAGATTAAATTAATTTAATCAAATTTTGGAGTAAGCTGGAAGCTAGGCTAAGTGACCAGGAGGGAAGATCAAGATGGAATAACGTAAGAATCCAAGGTATCACAGAAGACCACAGCTGCATGTGTGGAAAGCATATCAAAAGAGAAGCTGGAAATTTGTCAGACAGTTGACCTGAACATAGAAAAGGCACTTTGAACTTTGTTTTTAAAGTTACCAGCATGGGCCCGTCTGTTATTCATAGTGGTCAAGTTCACCAGCTTTAGAGCCCAAGAAGATGTTCCTTATACCAGGAAACATGACTAAGCGAGATGACTCAGGAAGCCTTGTTGGGAAAATACAGAAGCAAAGAAAGCATTAAGCGAGAGGAAAACTACACTTCCAAACTCCCTTTCCTGTGAGGCTGAGAGTTTTCTACACGGGAGTGTCTTAAAGCTCAGCAGAAGAAGTCACCAAGGATACGGCTCCCGTTGGGCTCCCTGTGATGGTACACAATAAAATGAATGACTCAATGTGGCTCACACCATGAGCTTTGAAATCGACGGGCCAACCAGCAGAAACCCATCAGCAGGGATGAAAAGCAAAACTGGTCACTTTCAGAAAGCAAGAACAAAGAGATGCTCACTATGTAGACCAAACGTCCCATCG
This sequence comes from Astatotilapia calliptera, assembly GCF_964374335.1. Taxonomy (NCBI): domain Eukaryota; kingdom Metazoa; phylum Chordata; class Actinopteri; order Cichliformes; family Cichlidae; genus Astatotilapia; species Astatotilapia calliptera. Next base: position 8,565,702 of record NC_137438.1, read on the forward strand.
TACCGTGAGGTAACAACATTACAAAAGCTTCTCTTTTCTTAACATTACGTTATGTCCTCTGATCCCTTATAGAGACAAGATCAGTGACTATAGGACAGATTCAGAACACACAGTGGAGACAAGTATACAAATGACTCTTTGTGCTGATGTCTTAAACAGAGACACAAAACAGAGATGAGGCAACAATCGCATTACTGTGCATCTGTGACTGCTGGACAATAGTGATCACACAGTGCTACTTAGAAGACTCTTTAATGCTAAGACATAAGTATTCTTGTTTTACACACACTGGACTATGAATGTGCTAATGACTGCATGGACCAATTTATACGTGTAAACGAGGCCCCTTCGTGAGCAATGCAGTATTAGAAACTGCCCTCAGAAGCAGCAAACAGAGACCTCAGAACAAGAAGACCTTCTGATATTGATCTGTTCTATCTTCTACATGTAATTTTTTACATTTGATTAGCTGAGGGGAAAGTTTTTTGCAAACATGTCCTTCGTTGTAATTATATAATGGAGAAACAGACAGCTTCAGTTAGTCTAGTATCATACGATGTGAAGGCTATTACTAACTAGGGGAAAAAAATCGGTCCAGCATAGCATTGTTATAGTTTGCAAAGCATTATTGTCTCTGTCAATACACTGACACCAAATACAGATTTTATAAAATAAATTAAAATACTCATCACCACAGGGCTAATCACCAAAATCCTAAGATAACATTAGCCGAACAACGTTACATTAAATCGACTCAAATGGAAACCATCCAACACTGGCCACATTTAGATTACCAAATCTATCTTATAATTCAGAGCAAGCAAATGGCTCAGTCAAAAAACAAATAGGACGGCATCCTCCTTTCATTTACAACAAAACTGGTGGCTTCTTGGTGATGGCACTGAATTCTGTGACTGATTCGAACTTGTGGTGACTAAGTAGCTGCCCACAGCTTGAGGGTATCACACATTCACCACCACTTTTGATCTTAAGACAATTTCTGCAAACAGTGGCAATCTGACTGGGACTGACAGCAATCGCTCGCAGTGAGGTTATTAAAGGTTTAAGTGATGAATGCAGAGAATCTGGTGATTCCCAGTAAAGAGAAATAAAAGGAGAAAGGACAAAGCTGCATAGTTTTCTGTCACGGTCCTGGGTCTTATGACCCAGTGTTTTGAGTTTTAGTTCATTTTGATGTTTATAGTTTATGTTTAAGCCCTCCAGGTTTTCTAAGTTCATTTGTTACCATGCCTAGGTGATTTTAGTTCTTATTAATTCCCCCCTCGTGTTTCCAACCCATGTTAAGTCTCCCCTGCTCTTCATGTGTTTCATGTCTGTGTCTTACGTTGTCAAGTTCTGGTTGTCATGTCTGCGTTTCATTATGTTTCCTGTTTTATTTTGGAAGGAGTCGTGTGTTCTTGGTTCTGTGTATTTAGCTTCACTGCTCCTGTCATTAGGTTCATGTTAGTCAGCTGTTTCCTCATGTGTCTCCACTTCCCCTGATCATCTCGTGTGTATTTAAGTCCTCTGTTTTTGCATGTCATTTGTCAGGTCGTCTGCTCGTCCATACCCTCACTTCAGCATTCTATGTCAGTTCACCCCGTTTAAGGTTTTTCATGTTTAGCTTTAGTTCACCCAGTTTAGGCTATGGTTTAGTGTTCACCTGTGTCCTGCTGTTTGTACTCCCTTTTTGCTGGCCTCAATAAACGGCTGATTTTCTGTTAACTCTACGCCACGTTCAGTTTATGGAGTTGCGTTTGGGTCCGTTTGCCAACACCTACAGTCTGCCCTCGCCAGACTGTGACAGTTTTCATACAAGAAACTCACTTATGAGACTCAGACCATACCAAAGTCATAAGTGTCAGTGACTTTAACTCAAGGTTGAACCCATACGAGGATGCATCAGGTATTTCTTATCACCAGAATAATCTGTGATGTGTGGCATGAATTCAATCCTAAAAGTAGGGATTATATTTTCTTCTCAACATCTCACTTATCCTACACTAAGACTGAATGTCTTTTTAATGTTAAATGATTAAGGATATTGAGAGAATTGGGTTGTGCTGAACTGGGGGAACGGATCTCCCTCACACTCCAGTTTATTTGGATTTGGGGAATTCAAAACAACAATAATAGATTTTCATTTAAACAACCACTAACTCCTCTCTCGCTGAAAACATTTAATTGTGTCCTTCAGACCAGTGAAACTCTCATGGCAATCGCAGTTATAGCAAAGGATGGGAATGCTTTAATTATAAACATGTCAGTTTTGAATCAGGACTCTAATCTTTTTACTTCAATTACAGCCAGAAGTTTAGAAACAATACTTCCGCATATCATTCCACCAGATCAAACAGGATTTATAAGACAAATATAGGTGTAACACAATATTAGGCGGACAATACCAATAACGCAATACATGAAAAAGTACTGAGGCTAATTCAGGTTCTGATGATCTTAATGGCTTATAAATCAGTCCCAGTGGCAAACACATTTCTAAACTATACATCGGATTGCAAGAGTTAAAGGGGATACATAATGGAAAACAGGAAAAATGGGGATTTTATGTTACAATTGGAAACAGGAAAAGAAACAGTGGAAGGTTAATTATAAAGTTCTTCAAGGTTATGTGCTGGGACTAGTTCTATTTACATTATACATTCATCCCTTAAGTGTTATTATTAAAAGGCACAGCATTAATTTTCATTGCTATGCACATGATGCCCAGGTGACACACAGCAGAGAGCACCACATTCCCCAAAGTGCAATGGTTATACTAAAAGTTTATGATAAATTATACTAACGACAGCTGCCTTTTATTACAACAATCCAAACGCTTTCCTGCAGTTGCACAATTTCTGTAAAAATAGAAATACCCTGCCTCAGGGTGATGCTGGAAAACTAACTCATGCATTTATTATTTCTAAGCTTGACTGTTATAACTCATCATTATCAGGCTCTTCTGAAAGCTTCCTGAAAAGCCTTCAGTTTAACAGCAGCTAAACTGAATGCGAGACCATTTTTTTCCGTACTAGTTTCTCTTCATTGGCTGTCTGTTAAATCTAGAATATAAAGACCCCCCCTTGCTAAGTTTAAGATTAGGCTTACACTAGGTTTGTAAACTGTTGGGAATCTTGGATTGACTATGCATCATCATTTGGATCAGTTTTTATGTAATCTGATAATCATTTGAGATTATCAGATAATCATTTCCACTCCATAGTTGGTGAGCTACTCAAGCTTTTGGGATCTTCATTACTTAGAAGTACAGAGGTTAAATCCACATTTGCCATAAAAGAAAATAAAAAATATAATGTGAAGCTGGATTGTGGAGTTATGAAACACCACGTACATTTTTGGATCCGAGAAAAAGTTTTCAACAAAAAGAAAAAAGCTACCAAAAAAAAGTTCCTCCTGCTGTTTTCTCTTTAAGTTTAATTACTTTTACAGCCTTTTGTTGCCCAATATTGTTTGAGATGTGTGACCAAATTGAGCTAATATGAAAAAGTAAAATGTCACACTTTCCATGCTTGACATGTTCTCGATGTTCTGTTGTGAATAAAATATGGCATCATTGGTATTTAGTTTTACTTACATTCCAGCAGCGTACCAACTTTTTTCGAACTGGGGCTCTAAATAATAGGCGAAGGATGGGTTTTCTAAAATAGTCAACTTCCAAAAACTTACCAGACATCCTCTCATGATGTTGATACACAGTCCAGTACAGGGCCGTATCAGTGTGAGTCCTCTGCAGTGGGAACAATACTGCATCCTCACTAACCCTCGCAAACAGTCTCTGGATAATGTCGCCTTCTCGGTCGCGTTCACAACCTCTCCAGCCAGTCTCAACAGTCGGCTCAGCGCTCGACCCGGCCCGAGTGCTCGTGACAGGCTGCTGACGAGTAGGCGAGGATGAGGTCCAAATGGGCTGACGTCCCGCCGTGTCATGCGCAAGCAGTCATCGTGACTGGTTGAAAGGGAGTTATAGGTACGGACTGACATTTGGCCTATACCAGGGTTGAGCAGGCGGCGATAGACCAGTGGGAAGAGGTCATTGTAGAATCGACGCACAACACTCTCCAAGGAGGAATTAGAGTCTCCAGAAAGGTGCCGTTTGATGTCAGTGAACAGCTGAAACACAAGAGGGCGACAGTCCGACGCCAGCGCGGAGTAGGCACTGTCAAACAGAGTGCTGGTCAGATTGGATGTAAAAGAAAGTAGCATCTCAAAGTGTTCTGGAACGAGAGAGAGAAAAGATGGAAAGATTTTTGTTTTGTTAAATTTATTAGCCGTGTGCACCTGAGCCAAACATCTATGGAGCTATCAAAGATAAGGGTTAGCAAAGCTGTCTAGATATGCGAGTGGTCTGTTTCAGGACCCTTCATGTTGCTGTCCCAAGAAAGATTCAAGCAGCAGCATTTCTGTAAGATGGCTTTTTCATATACAGCAATTAGTTGTTGTTATTGTGATCATTCTCATCAGGGAAGAAAAAAGTCAAGTGTTTGTTTTAATCATATGCAGAACAGTTAAGCTAAAATAACTCTATAAAGATGTTTCTGTTGGGCCCATGATTCTGTGTTTATCATGGGCCCAACAGGAACATCCTTATAGGGTTATTTTAGCTTACAGACTGATCTTCCACTTGCCACTGGCTTCTTCGATTATTTAGGTCTTCTTGCGGCTGGACTCCTCCATACTGGATGCCTCTGGGGGCTTAACACTAAAATAAATTCACATCATTTCAAAATATACGATGTTGCAGGTATAGGTTTCTCTAACTGCAAAGAACATGTCTAACTGTCCTTGAACTGACTTCATCAAAAATAGCTCAAACTTAATTCATCCCTGAGCTCGTTTTCACTACCCTGTTATCTATAGTCAGGTGATAATGAGGGGCCCAATCTCATGATCCACTGTGTTTCCCATGTCAGGCATGGGCTAATAAAGAGGACACCACCCTGCCCCTTTTACAGGGGCCGTACGCCTGCGGTGTGTGACGGTGTCTTTACTTTTGAAACTTGCCTAGTAAAAAGGGTGATGTCAGTGTGAAGGCATCCGGATAAAGACGGAGAGAGAGGGAGAGGAAAGAGACTGGATGAAAGAGAATATAAGGGAAACCTTTTTATGTCGCACTTTCACAAGTCACTCTTTCAGCCACTGTGTATGTCGCTCTCTGTGCGTGTGCGTGAGTTCACATCGTAACAGCTTTGTCATTTGCAATCACAGCCGCAGCCAGCCAACTCCTCAAGTGACGGCAATATATGCTGTGGTCAGTTAAGGTGATGAACACATTTGAACGGCCTGGAGGCAGCGTAGCGGCAGTGGCAGGCCTATTTAGTCAAAAGCACTGAGTGAGAACATTTCACTTGCATGTGTGTGCGTGCAAAAGCCACTCAAATACAGAGGGCATCAAGTGACATGGCAAAGTGTGCTCACGTGGGGTCATGTGATTAGCTTTTTAGCCCCTGTGATTGGACAACAGCTGCGATGTGAATGGCAGGACACGAGGGTCTTACAGTGCCAGGAGAAACACACGCAAGCATGCAGACACATATCCACATGCACACACACAGACACACACACACCAAAGTAATCCAGAGTGTGTAAATAGAGCCTGACTACAACTGCTCTGGGCATGTCTCAGTTTCTCCAGTGGGCTATAATCACTGCACTTAAGAGAGGGGGTCCTTTGAGACTCTGCTCAGCTGTTGAGGGACACTGCTGTCCTGCAAAATGAACTTAATTAATTAAAGGGTTGGTTAACCAAAAACATACCACAAAAACCCCTCATTGGTCCATAAAGATGTTTGGGTGTATCTGCACAAGTTTTTGAATAACAGGTTGTCAAACAACAGACACCTAAGCATCCATGACACTGTTTTCCAATTTTGTGGTTAACCCCCCAAAAAAGAGTGGCTGAAAAGATCATTTGACACTTAAAATAAACACATGGGACAGTGGCGGCTGGCCCATAGGGGGCGCTCGGGCTCCGCCCCCCCAAATGTGGAGGAGTAAAAATATATATTTTTAAAAAATTCATCAATGATAGTTTTACTATGTGTGTGCCCATATACAGCCAGGCGTATTTTAACATTTTCACCAGCTGACTCATTAAAGTTCAACCAACAAACGGTGTTTTTCTTCTTCTGGGGCGCTCGTCAAAGCGCCCTTGATATGCAGCGAAATAGCCTATCATTAAATGGTTGCCAGGGGAAAATAATAAATATTTGACCTATCAGCGTCGCTGAATTAAATGGTTTGGGGGCGCTTAAAATTGCGCCCCTGCAGAAAACGCGCGAAGATTTGCTGTTCTAGAATTTTACCTCAGTCAGTAGCCTAAGTGAGCTATAAGGTCAGAGAGAGACGATGGCAGCGGTATTGTTAACGGTTGAGGCACAGCCTCCCCCAAATTCGGTTAGATCGCTTCTAACCTACCCTTTTGCCAGAAGGACAATGGCAGAAAAACTGCAAGTTAAAGAGTTGGGACCTGACAAGCCCGAAATTCAACTAACCCAGGCAACGAAGGAGAAGTCAAAAGCATACAACAGGACTTTTTGTCGGAGTTGGTTCCAGCGCAAGTCGTGGCTGACAGGCTGTGGAACAGCTAATGCACTTTTTTGTTTCCCGTGCATACTGTTCAAAAGTGACAAGTGTGATTTGACGTGGACACAATCTGGACAAACCGACTTAAAGCACCTCTCCGAACGAATCAAGAAACATGAAAGCTCACGAGTTCATATGGACAACAGTGTAAAGCTAGCTGTGCTAGGGAAAACTAGCATAGCGGCGCAGCTAGATGATGGACATCGGATTGCTTTAAGAAGGCACAACGAAGAGGTAGATAAAAACCGTCATATTTTATCTAAAATCATCGATTGTATTAAGTTTTGTGGTGCTTTTGAGCTAGCAATGCGGGGACATGATGAAAGTGATTCCTCAGACAATCCAGGGATTTTTAGAGGTTTAGTCGACTTGATGGCATCAATTGATCACGACTTGAGGCAACACCTTGAAAATGCTACTGTATTTAAAGGCACCTCGAAAACAGTCCAGAACGAGATCCTGGATTGCATGTTGGCAGTTCTGAGAGAAAGGATCGTGGAAGAAGTAAAGGCAGCGAAGTTTTTAGCCATTCAAGCTGATGAAACCACTGACATTTCTACACACTGTCAGTTAGTCATGGTGCTAAGATACATTGACCAACGAAACCGTATTCAAGAGCGTTTTTTTGAATTCATCAAGCTACCCAATGCTTGTGCAGATGCAATAGCCAGTGCCTTATCGGAGAGGCTGCGCTTCATCCTCCCCCAGGGACAAGAGAGAAAGTTGATCGCCCAGGCCTACGATGGGGCCGCTGTAATGAGGGGTACCACTGGAGGAGTGCAGCGTAAGATACAGGACATTTATGCTAACGCTCACTACGTACATTGTTATGCCCATCAGTTAAACCTGGTAATGCAACAAGCAACCTCCCACATCCCTCAAATCAGTCACTTTTTTTCCGACATAGCAGGATTCGCTTCTTTTTTTACTAAATCGAGCAAGAGGACTGCAGTGCTTGACGAGGTGGTGGCGCACCGACTTCCAAGTGCATCGGCAACCCGTTGGAACTTCAACAGTCGTGCTGTGAATACAGTGTATGAACATAAAGACGATCTGGTGAGGTGTTTTCAGACCATCCGTAACAGTGAAGGATTTGATGCCCCTACAAAGAGAGATGCCGGTGGTTTCGTGAGAATGCTGGAAGACGAAGCTTTCTGTTTTTTCCTGGCCTTGTTTCACAAGATAATGCCACATGTAGACATGCTGTATAACCACCTACAGAAGAGAAACATCGATTCTGTCACCATCGCAGGGATCACCCAGACATTCATCAGCCGCATGCAGGCTATCAGGTAGGCATAAAAGCATAAATATGTAACCTAGAATAAATGTTAATTATCTATGCATAGATTCTATCAAATTCTCTGCATATATTCTGTGTTCTGTGACTTAAATGTTTAATGGAATTCAGATAATTTTGATTTATATCAGCCTTTGAAGTAATTTTATGAAAAATATTTGATTAAGTATATTTGATGAAGTATATTCCCAGTAATGATTTGATGTAGCCTATACCATAGGCTATTTCCTGAAATTATGGCCAGGGCCTTTATTTACTTGCACTGGTTTTCCCCCAGCCATTAAACCAGGTCCGGTTATTAATTAAATCCGGTAATTCCCGGTAATTAGAACACAACCTTTGTTTGGTTTGTGTTTGGTTAATATATCCCTATTCAGTTTTCAGAAGCCATTAATGAAACTTATGTATTGGATCAGGGAGGCACTTCCTAATCTGGTTGTGGATGAGGAGTACAGGGGACCTGTTCAAGACCCACCCACAAAGAGACGGAGAACATTGGGGGAAGACAGGCAACACCATTTGGCACTGGAGGTAAGCACTAGCTGCTTGGTCTGATTTAAATCGGATCATCAGATAAAATCTAATGACGATGCTGTCAGATGTCATTTGATATAGTGGTCATGACTGTTTTGTTTTGTTATGGACAGATTTTTTTTTTCAGAATAATGATTAACATGAGACATGTGCCAAAGTCTTACCACTGAATCTAACTCTTACCAATTATATATTATTGGATAGGTGTGCGACACCATTATGAGCCATGCCAAGGAGAGGTTTTCTTTCACCAAGCACCTTGTCAGCGCCACTCTGTTGCAAGGAGACTTGTTCCAACAACACAGCAAAAATTTTCCAGATGCAGCACTACAAACCACAGTGGAAGCCTATCCCTCATTGGACAAAGCCAGACTTAAAACAGAACTGTCCCTGATCTACGACAACGAGGAGTTTCAGAGTTGTAGTGGTGCGCTGGCGCTCTATCAGGTTCTGATGGAAAACAACCTTCAAGACACATTCACCGAAACTGTAAGTCTTCTTAACATCCTGATCACCACACCAATGACAACATCAGAATCGGAGAGGTGTTTCTCTACTTTAAAGAGGATAAAAACTTTCCTGAGAAACAATATGGCTCAGGATCGGCTCAACGCTCTGGCTATGCTGTCCATAGAGAAAAAACTCACACAAGAACTTCCTGATTTCAACACCAGGGTCATCGAGAAATTTGCCACTCAGAAAGACAGACGAGCAAAGTTCTTGTACAAATAAGAACCCTTAACCATATTTACTCTCTTTCTCCATCCCTCTCTCTTTCTCTCTTTAGCCCACCCCCCCAATCAGTTTACAGTTGTTGTTTTCAATAGTTATTTTTCATTCATTCAAAAAAAAAAAAAAAATCTGTTCATGTTCATTTTTACAAATCTATACAAATGGCCAGAATATGGTTGTTCATTTTAAATTTAAATTAAAATTGTGTTGTTTGATGTACTCATTAAATGGGTCATTTTAGTCGATATCATAAAAATTGCCCCCCCTGAGATTTTTTTCAGGAGCCGCCACTGACATGGGACATATACACATTAAAGCACCAGGTCTAATGATCCTAATAATCACAACCCCAATAAAGCCCAAGTTAGATCAATGAATGGCTAAATAAAGCCTACGCTTCTCACCACCCTGTCAAAGAATGCCTGCTTTCCACAGTTTTTCCATGTTTCTGAATCTTATTTATTTCCAACTGTGCTGAGATAACTACAGTGATTCCAGAACATGATAGGTCTGTGGGGCTACTGAAGTCCTGGCATTAATGAGAAGACGGTTTGTGCAGCAAACTAAACTTGTCTTCTCTTATTTGCTCTAGTTGCAGCATACTTTGTCTCTTGGTGTTTGGCATTCATTTTACCCATGGATGGTTCAGCCATCCAGTTGAAACTGAGGCTGGGTGTATTCAAATGTAGAGGGGGTTGGGGTGTGGGGATAGAGATGGAGCAAAAAGAAAACAGGTAGGTGTTTGCTCGTCTGTCTGCTGGGTTTCATCAGTTCTACCATTCTCCTTTATCACCACAATGCATGAGCGCATACACATAGAAGCTACACGGTCCCTCCTGCACACACACACACACACGCACACATGCACACACATGCTTACACAAAACGGTGAATAGCAGTGAGAGACAAGTGGACAAGCAGAGTATTCTTCCTCCTATTCAGAGCAGGCCGTTAGAGACCGGCTGTTGCCCACAGCAACAACACTTTGCCGCGGATACGTACTGAATGTAAACATTCTTCGTCTCTCGCTCTCTCATTGGCCAAGAACAAAACCTGATTATTGCAGCGACAGAGACAGACAGACGGAGAAAGAGAGCAGAGAGTTGTAACAAAGTTTTCCGCTGCTCCCTCTGAGAGTTTGCTCTCTCAAAGACTCAATCGAACATCAGTTGTTTGTTTGGCTAGCCACTGCGGCGCCTCACAAAATAAACTGGCCTCACACCACCACCCTGACACAGACTAGCTATTTTGTGATGAACGCACAAAGTGAGAATGGCAGAGGGGGGTACGGGCTCTCGACAGACTTGTTAAAACATCAAAATCACGACTGCTATTAAAGTCGCTTTGGTGGAGGCCCTTTATTTGTGCTTGTCAGTCATGAATCGAGGAGAGAATGAATGAACCTGGGCTTCATGCTGAAGGAGGGGTGTAGCTAAATACTGCAAGATGTATTATCCTTAATGTGGAAATATTTTTCAGATTTTTATTGTGGACATTTATACTTTGTAGCGATGACAGGCAAATAACCACAAGCAATGGAAAGTTGTGAATATAACTACTCTCAAGTTTGAGGCGAGCAGTTGAGGCAACTACCAGAAGGAGCAAAGAAAACACATGATGGATTCATGTGCAATCAGTGTGATTGCAATAAGCACTAGAGATCGACTGTCAGCTACAAAGCAATGGGAAGCTGATAATTTAATTCACATGTGAGGGGAGTTTTAGTCCTTAGGTTTAGTCTTAAAATAAGTTGGATATGTACAGTCATCACAGGGAACTGTGCTGTCCCCTCTTCTCTTCACCCTGTACACCTCTGACTTCTGCTACAACTCTGAATTATGCCACATTCAGAAGTTTGCAGACGACACGGCCATCATGGGGTGTATCTGGGATGATCAGGAAGAGGAGTACAGAAGTCTGGTGAGGAACTTTGTCTCATGGAGTCACACAAACCACCTGCAACTCAACACCTCAAAGACTAAGGAACTGGTTGTGGACTTCGGGAGGTCTAGAGCAGGTCCACTGCCGGTTCAGATAGAGGGGGAGGAGGTGGAGGTGGTCAACAAGTACAAGTACCTCGGGCTGTGGGTGGACAATAAACTGGACTGGTCATGCAACACAGAGCACCTGTATAAAAAAGCCCAAAGCCGACTGTACTTCCTCAGGAGGCTGAGGTCTTTTAACATCTGCAGGAAGCTCCTGAGGATGTTTTACCAGTCGGTGGTTGCTGGAGTACTTTTCTATGCTGTGGTGTGCTGGGGGAGCAGCACAGCAAAGAAGGACTCATCCAGGCTGGAGAAACTGATCAGGAGGGCTAGCTCTGTGGTCGGCATGAAGCTGGACACTCTGGTGACAGTGGCAGAGAAAAGGACATTAAAGAAACTGATGGACATCATGGACAATGCCAGACATCCTCTGCACACGGCCATTAACAACCAGAAGAGTCTGTTCAGTGACAGGTTGCTTCTCCCAAAGACAAGAACTAACAGACTTAAAAACTCCTTTGTCCCACACGCCATCAGACTGTTTAACTCCTCCCTGGAGGGGAGAGGGAGGGGAGACAGGAGGACAAAGGAGGGGGGAAAAAACTAAGCTGTAGTGCCTCTGCACCTCACTGTACAATACCTTGTGCAATACTTTTGTAAATAGTCAACAGTGCAATAGACTCAATACTTGAAATGTGCAATTCACTTGTATTTTTATTTTTATTCCTATTTATTCTATTTATCCCCTTCGTATATTTTATTTATATTGTCTCTGTATTTATATATATGTGTGTGTGTGTGTGTGTGTGTGTATTATATATATATATATATATATATAATATTCTGTAACTCTGTAACTTCTGTCGGTGCTGTGCTTTTTTGGAAATCGAATTTCCCAGAGGAACCCACCCGAGGGATTAATAAAGTTCTATCTAATCTAATCTAATCCAATCCAATAATAAAGTTTTCTCAGGACTCTATGCATTCCTGTGAAACTAAGTGCACCCCATGATCCAATAGCTATAAAACCACTTTCAGCAGCAATAACTTAAAGTAATCACTCCAGTACGACTTTATCAGTCTCTCACATTATTGTGGATGAGGTTTGGTCTCTCTTTGTTTACAAGGTTGCTTCAGTTCATTGAGGATTGGGCATTCATTCGTGCGCAGCTCTCTCAAGGTACCACGGTGTTTCTATCAGGTTGAGGTCTGGATTTTGACAAGGCCATTACAACACCTGAAATCTTTTCTTTTTTAGTCGTTCTGTTGTTTGGGATCATTGTCCTTTTGCATGACCTCATTTAGGCCGCCAAACCTAAGCTGTTGAACAGATGGCCTCACATTTGACTCCAGGATAGGTTTGTATACAGAGAAGGTCCTGTTGCTGAAAAACAAACCCAAATAATTACCCCTCCACCACTGTGTTTGGTTGGTATGAGGCGTTTGTGTTCATATGTTTTTGTTTTCCATCACTTTGGTCTTATCCCAGAAGTCTTGTGGTTTGTTCAGATGCAATTTTGTGAAGTTAAACTGTGCTGCCATGCTCTTTTTTGGAGATAAAATGCTTTCTCCTGGCAAACCTTCCAGACAAGCCACACTTGCTCAGTTTTTTTCTGATTTTACTGTCATAAACTTTAAAATTTTAAATGCCAACTGAGATGTAGCTCTTGCATTTTTGGAGCTTCCTTAAACAAGGGGTGAATTTGCTGAGACATCCACAAGACCGTGGCATTTTATTTATACACGCTTGAATGCTCAAGACCAACGAACTTCTGCTTTTATTGAGGTGCCCACACTTGCTGCTGATCAGTTAAAGTGCATTTGATTAGCAGGACCTGGCTGCTACTTGCACTCTTAATTTCTATGGAAGCAGTAAGAGCGTGCTTTGTTTTTCACAGTTTGTCAGGACTGCATAGAGTCCTGTAAAAACGTTCTTTTTCATGACCGTACAGATCCTCCAGCTACACCGTTCTCCAACACTAGTTTTGTCTTCACTAATGCAAGTGTTGCAAGGCAACAGTTTTTGTGATTTGGAGCTATTTCAATAAAACGTAATTGAAATTGAGTTAAAAAGGAGAAATCAGTATAGTTTAAGAATTATTTTAATTGTATGAACTCAATTCAATATCCCTCCCTCACCTTGGTATGCCTTGATGTGTCCAGCAATCAGGTACTTGAGTTCGAAACTGTAAGATCGCATCTTCTGCTGTGTTTCACTGCGAACAGCTGCCATGTAGCTGTCCTCCATCTTACTGGTACAGCAGCTGGGCCCAGGGTGGACACACACTCGGAGAGACTCATCTGAAAGACAAAGGAATTATATACCTTAAAAAAAAAAGGCCTGGATACCAGGTCCAGGGCTTATTAGGTCACAGAAAATCGTTCAACACTCGACCTACTATACTACTTCAGCAGTTTGCAAATTTCTTATTGTTCATATAAATATGAACATATGTGAAAGACAGAGAATGATTTGGGGCTTAGCTCAGGAACTTTCTGCTACTAACTAAAGGTCTATATTTTGTCCACATTTTATCATCAACAAACTTTATTAGCCAGTTGATTAGTAAATCCAATCGGTTATTTAGAATTTAAAAGCATGTGGTGCACAGAACTTTGTGACCTCAAAAATGCTTTGCACAACGGGCCTGGTGGGAGGTGACATGATGACATGAGCAGCGAGTGAAACTTCACCACTCACACCAATGTTTGTGCATTTGTGTGTGTGTGTGTGTGTGAGTGTGTGTATGCATGTGCGTGTGTGTGTGACTAGGAGCAGTCTAACTTTGACAGACTACTGTAAACCAAGCTGTCAAGCAGCTGACTGAGATCAAGGGGTAGAGAGAGATGAGGGGAATGGACTGTATGCAGCGCACAAACACGCTCACACACAAATAACAAAACAGTGCCAAACCTTGGGTCATTCACAGGCTGATAATAGAAGAATTTTGGTAGTGTTGCATTCAGGGTTTGCTTTTTGAACAGCAGGTAAGTTTGAAGCTGCATGCATCCAGTATTGATCTCTTTCACCTTTGCAACAAGATTTGAAACTGCCCCAACAAATAACCACACCAGAACGGACTGAGCAGGCATGATTCAGCAAACCGTGCTGACTTATGTTCTAGTCGTAATACAAGGTCTGCTTGTTGATAAATTTTCAGCGCTTTGAGCTGCACTGCACTCACCTGTAGATGCAGTTTAGTGTCACACAGATCAAAAGGTGGAACCTTCACAAATTTGCAGTAAGTGGATCTTTATGCTGTTTTAAGCTCTTTTTAAAATGCATTATTTTCAAATTGAACTATGGGCGTTTAAGGGCAAATACTTTTAGTGGACAGTTCAGCTGAAATTTGAAGTTTAGGATGTGGAAGCAAAGATCACTGACAAGCCTGGTCGGTTGTGCCTTCATGCTGGCACATGTGACTGACATCTTCCTCAAGCTAATCTATTCAGGGTCACACCAGATCACTGAACAAGAAGAAGAAGCACCTTTGCACAGACATTTTCTGCAAAATACCTATAAATAGTAATTACTGTGTTATTAACCAGTGGTAACCAGCAAGTAACACTTTCATAGTAAAGACAAGTACAGCTTTTAGGTGAGACTTATAAATGGTCAAAGCATAAGTTAATATGTCTATAACAATGTTGATTGCCAGATCACACTTTGCGTTTTCTTGGAGAAATCTTAGTGACGAAGATAGCACACATGGGAATGTCATAAAATGTGAATGGTATAATACGCGTGCGCGGACACACACACACACACACACACACACACACACACACACACACACACACACACACACAAGAATTTAAAAGGGAATTTATATTTAGAAAACAAATAGGTGATGCAAGTCCTCCCGAGAGGACTTTATTCATTTATTCATTTCTCAGCAAACTTTCATTTCTCTCTCACATTAAAGGGTTGTCTACAGAGATGATCCTCCCTATTTAAAATGCGGCCCCTCATAGTGGTCATAACCATTTTGGCTAAGTTTTATTCACGCTGTATTCACGTGTTCAATCATAAGTCTAACAGCAATAAAACAGCCAATCAATGTTAGGCTGTATCAAGACAGATTACTTAATTATTAGGTTCTTTCCACTGATGCATGCAGGCAAACAAAGCTCTGCTCTGGCCTCATTTATAAAAAGCTGGAAAAGTTTTTATATATCATGTCTTTCTAAATTAAAGTATAATATTTTAATAAATCCAAGTAAAGTTTGCTAAATATAATAGTTCCAAAGGGATTGACTGACTGACCTGGTTCCGGTCTGTCTGGCACCAGCTCCACCGGGCCTATTTGGCGCATCATGTAGGCTGTCTTCACCTCATGACAGCTGTCTGCATCGGCTGATCTACCGCCAGCCTCCGGTAGAAGAACAAAACACAGCAAAATTACCCAAAACAAGTCCACGTTTTGAAAGGCTGCACGGAACATCGCAACATGTCAGAGGGAAGTTAGAAAATCTGGACGGTTATTATGAATTCCTGAAAGTCGCACCGTGCAGTGTGACCAGAAACTTCATCTGCAGCCACTAAGTCTGTCTGCAGCCCAGTGTCAGGCTCAGCGCCCTCCTCCCGCTCGTCGACTCCCTCTCTCGCTTTACTTCAATTACTTAATTACTGGCATGAGCGGCCCAATGCTTCCAAACATTGTTTCTGTGGTTGCCATAAAGCACTTAAGGAAAAAGCCACTTTAACTTGGCGTGCTTTAACGGAATAATTGGTTTTTAAAAAGTTTTCTCACATTTTGCTCATTTCCAGGGTCCACTTGCTTTTTTATTACTTTTTAAAAATTTATTTATTTTTTATTGTGGTTATATGTGGCACATTGCACAGCTGGCGTTTCTATAAATAAGATGCATTCAATTCAATGAATTTCTGAGAGCAGTCGAATGAAGTGAAGAAGAAAATGGGATTTAAAAGTAGAGCATGGGCGCCACCTGCTGAGAACTTTGGGTCTAACAGCCGAAAAAGGCTCTGATTAAAGCAGATATTGAGCTATCTGACAATTGCATAAACTATACATAGAAAATATATACTGTATCCCGTCAGCTTACATTCTCTGTAATACAGGACTTGGTATTAAGCAATGCCATTCAGATGTCTCATTTTTTTCTGTCATTCAGCTCCATATCTTGATCGGTGAAAAAAATGGTCTAAAAAAACTCGCTGTACACTTCACACGTGTTACTGCTAATTTTACTAGGAAAAATCAACCGTCGACTCTGAAGAGGCTAACATTGCTGCTTTTAACAGTTTTAATTTGTATTTTGACTAAATGAAGAGGGAAACCTTTAATCTTAAGTTTCCTGAATATATGTTAAATTCTTGTTATTGTTTCTTTCCGTTTTACTAGTGTGACGACTAATCTTTTAAGAAACAAACGGCAAGAAGGGAAAAAGCATTCAAAAACGACGAAAAAACAGTGCCCCGTGTGAGGCTCGAACTCACGACCTTCAGATTATGAGACTGACGCGCTGCCTACTGCGCCAACGAGGCCACACGAGAAGCTGCGATACCAAAACATACAAAAGAATCACAATCAGCCCTAGTTTCACAATTTATTTAAAAGGTTGAGATTCGAGTAGATGTATACACACGTCTACGGTAAAGGATAACCAGTACTACATGTCGTATTAGAAGTAACCTTGCATTGTCCTACATTTATTTTGACAAATGTAGGTTGTGGCTGTGTTAGCGAGCCAACTTGTAACTGTATATGGCTAAAGTCTCTTAATGTATCTGATAAGGACATTTTTATTCATGACATGTAATTAATTGTACAGCCATTACAATTTCTAATTATAACTTTAAAATGTTACCACCCTCGCCCAGTCCCTTATTATTAACTGTAATAGCAGTACTACTATTATTTCTAATGCCAACGTGTCGTAGTGTTTCGTACGCTCATTTTAACCTTAACAATTGTCTTTCCTATGGACCCTAAACGCATCACGATAGTTGCTACGGCCCCTTTAAATCCAATCTCCCGCGTTCCAAGTTAAGCGGAAATAGAAATCCTTCTTTTCTCTATTTAAGCGCGCCAACAAAGGCTGTCCTATAGGGTCTGTCTGTACTTTATTCGCGGAATAACAGACCGTTGTTTATTGTCCTTTTCCGGCGTCTTTACTGCCTTTCTGAAGATATGCCAGAGGAAACGTCCGTCGCGTCGAGCTCTGAGAGGTAAGAGTCGTTTGTCATTTTTCACTCAGGTCCACAATAACGTATGCAGGGAAAACACAGCTTGCTAGCCCTTAGCTGAATTACGCGGAGAACGTAGGCAAACCTTGATGATAGGTGTTGGATATAAGCTATTTTAATGATATCTCCAGAAAGTGATACTCTACAAAAAAAACAACTGCGTGCTTAGCAGTACTTCACGGCAGCTGCACACGTTGATAACATAACTCTGCCCTCATACTGTTAAGCTAGTTGGCTAACAACTGCACGATGCTAACAGCAATGAGGCGTAGCTATCTTCGGGCATTTACTGAGTAGTGAAAGTTTGGAGCGTGGACTCTGTACTTCAGAATCAGGTAACTTGCATAAGCATTGACTGAACTTAAGTTTAAACTATTGCAGTGCAGAGGAGAAGCCATGCTCATCGACAGCTGCTGCAGCAGGCAGGTGAGTATCCAGTTTAATGGCAAATTGTTCCGCAACTGTTAGTCACTTAGTCTAGCAGTACTACTAGTCAGTCAGTATAACTAACGCGAGTTTTCTGTTCCTTTTGTAGCTCAGTTGAAGTTCTGGAGGAGGCAAAGAAACTGATTGGCACAGGGAAAAGGCATCTGGTGATGGGGGATGTTGTTTCTGCTGTCAATGTTTTCCAGGAGGCCTGTAGCATGCTGTGAGTAAGACTTGATGTGAAACACTAGTGCTGTCACTGTACAGTTAGAAATTGAAACTTGATTATGGATTTTTCTTTTCCCGCTGAAATGGATAGATTTCTGTAATATATTTGTCCAAATGGAGTAAAGTATTTTAATGTATTATTTCAAAGGATTAAATTTTACTTTAGCTTCATAACTACCTCACTACATTGGATTACAATTTTATTTAATAAAAAAACAAACAAAACAACAAATACATTTCTCCATCTAGGGCTGAAAAATATGGGGACACTGCAGATGAGTGTGGCGAGGCCTTCTTCCTTTGTGGGAAATCTCTGTTGGAACTTGCTAGGTTTGTCAAATTTCTTATCTTAAACATACTCCCTAAAAGCTGCACCTGTGAAAATAATACTTTAAAAAAAAATTATTTAAAACTTTTTTTTGTTGTTGTTGACACAGCATTATTTCAAAGGAATAATGTTTGCTTCTTAGCCTACAAGAACTGTTCATAGTGACAGCTTTTGGACACGAATTCTATTGGTTCCTTCATGAACTGCACCTATTTTTGACTTCAGCAATATTGTCTATGTTGGGTTGTTTTGTTTTTCATATAAATAGGATGGAGAACAGTGTCCTTGGCAATGCCCTGGAGGGAGTCCCAGAAGAATCAGAGGAAGAGGAGCAGCCCAGCAGCTCAAATGTTGAGAGTCCAGACAACCTTAATGGTCAGTATTTAGGTGCTGCAGATTTTTTTTTTAAGCGCACAGATAATTTTAGCATGTGTAGTAAGATTATATGTAATGAAAGATGGGACCTAAAACTGCCTTTGTTTACATTTAGTACTAGATTTCCAGTTACTGGGCTTTTTAAATTTTTTTAGACTTTATTTTACATATCAGTGTCTTACTACAATCCCTTCTGCCAGAAAAGCGCTCTGGCGAAATCGTCAGTAGAATCAGCTTGGTTATTTATAAATCATTATCTGAAAGATCAAGTTATATGTGCCACTCTGGTGCAGAAAAAACAAGAGATGAGCTGCGACAGCAGGTATATGACGCAATGGCAGAGAAGGAAAAGGCTGAGGATCCACATTCTCCTGTGACTGGGGATGAGAAGAGCTTATCTCAGGAAACTGAGATGGATGGAGTTTCTTCTGTGAAAAGTGTGTGGGAAGGATCACTTGGAAAAGAAACTGAGATTGAACAGAAGGCTGACAGTTCAGAAGAGCAGACTGGCAATGGGACTGGGGTGAAACCAGTGAGAGGATGTGATGAGGACAAAGAGGAAACGGAGGGTAGTAGAGCTTGAATCAAAGAGCACCTTCTGGTGTGTGGATGGGTGCACAGTTGATATTTAAACGGTCCACTTCAGCAGGTGTCGCAGTGGTGAAGGGTGGAAATGCAGGCACAAATCTGTGGTGCACGTTTCTGACTTTAATACATGAGGCGATGTTTAGAACTTGTATAATTTTGCTTCAACAGATGATGACGACGACGATGATGATGATGATGACGACGATGATGATGGAGAGAAAAATGGACAAGATAAGGCGAGTTCCTATAGAACTGTGCAATGAAGTAAATAATTTGCAAGCAGTGTAGCTACGTGTTTCTTTACTATGACATTATGATCACAAAGATCTTAATTCTTCTGGATTTTTAACTTAAGAATTGAAAAACATTTTCCTACAAATGCAGATATCAGGTGCCTGAAGTAGTTTGTACTGTAAATGTCTGCTGAATAGTGTTAGTGTGTTAGTGGCTATTGACCAACACAGCTCCCGCCCTCCTTTCAGGAAGAAGAGGAAGTTGGGAATTTGCAGTTGGCATGGGAAATGCTAGAAGTAGCTAAAGTCATCTACAAAAGGTATGGAATGATTTGGTTAAATGTGTATGAACATTTGCGCTTGCATGGTTAAATGGGTGGTTAGACTGCATTGACTGTTATGTGACAGCCTGAGGCCAGCTTACAATTTTAAAGCTACTTCTGCACAGAAAGGAAAGCACAGAGGATCAGCTAATGGCAGCCCAGGCATATCTGAAACTTGGAGAAGTCAGTGCTGAATCAGGTATGCTGCTGCTCCTGCAAGATGTAGACTTACTGCCCTTACAGTCTCCAATGCCCAAATCTCACTGCTTGTCACTCCCACCCATAGGTAACTATCCTCAGGCACTTGATGACTTCCAGGAGTGTCTTGCCCTGCAGCTGAAATACTTGCCTCCCCACATTCGTCTGTTGGCTGAGACCCACTACCATGTTGCTACTACGCTCTGCTATATGGATCAGTACAGCCAGGCCATCCAGCACTACAACAGCTCCATAAAGGTCATTGAGACCCGTTTGGGTAAGAATTTACTCCTCCCCTCAACTGAATATTTTATTTTTTGCACTTAATATATGAAATCCAAATAATGATTGTGATTTGTAGGTATGAATAGCACTGCATCTCTTTGGGAGAGGACACGACACCCACTGAACACCAAAACATAAACTGTCCCAGAAGGCTGTAATTGTGTTGTCTTCCATGTTGTGACTTTCTGATCTGGTTGTTGGTACAGCCATGCTGCAGGAGGTGATCGATGCAGCCGAAGGCGCAGATGGAGCAGCAGAGGAGAAAACTGAGCTGGATGAGCTAAAGCTGCTTTTGCCTGACATCCGGGAAAAAGTGGAGGATGCCAAGGAAAGCCAGAAAACAGCCAGTGCTGCCTCACAGGCCATCCAGCAGACACTAGTGGGTACACAGGATGGTGAAATTTGCACCTGGGTTTACTAGTTCAGTAGTCTTGAATTGTATTTGGCTCTCCTCTTTCAGGGTGGTGCATCAACTTCATCAGCATTCCTTTGTGAAAATGGCAGCACTTCATCGGCAGCTTTTGCAACAACCAGTCAGGTAAGGGTACTGTATGGTGCCACATGCTAAATAAAGCATTTTGCCACCTGTGTTACTTATTTGGTGGGATTCAAACTTGTGTATTCTAGGTTCCAGTTAAAACTGAGAGTTCCTCATCTTCCAAAGCGGTCTCTGACATCTCTCACCTCGTCAGGAAAAAGGTGAGGCTCTCTAATATGTCTCCCACCCCCCTTTGGCTTCTCAGTGAAGAGGAAAAATGGACTTTGCTTTTTCTCATGCCAATCATTTAATCTGTGAAGGAATAAACCTTCAGCGTGGAATTGTACTGGGTTCAATCAGTGCATTGAAGCTGTGGCATGTGCTGCTTGTCTTTGTTGTGAGGTCTGTCTTTGCTGGTTGCAGTTGTAAAATTCATTTTTAGATTTTTCTGCAGATCAGTGGCAAGCCTGTGTGGTGTGGCTCCTAACCAGAGCTGTGTGCGCATGTAGATGGGACTTTATGCTTGAAATTAAGCTTTGATTTGGTGTGGCTTGTGTGCATGGTTCATTAAGTTATTATTTTCCTAATGACTGGTAATGGATCACTTCAATTTCGGTTTGTGTACAGAAGCCTTCAGTCTTCTCTTCCTCCCTGTCCTGGTTTTGTTTCTGCACAGAGGAAACCAGAGGACGAGAGCCCAGTAAAGGACACTGATGCTAAACAAGCGAAACAGGAAGCCACAGTTAATGGCAGCGGTGACTCTAGTGCCAGCAACGGCAATGGAGTCCAGGAGGGGAAATCGCAGGAGGCGAGTGATAGGCTTATCTCTTACCTTCTGAAGCAGGATTGCCCTGTGATACTACTGCTGTAGCTGGCTGGTGGCCAGGAGTCCATACCTAAATGTGGTTTCTGGTGGAACAAGAAGACTCCTTAGTTTCATAAAGGTTAAAACTGGACGCATGCGAGAACTTGGAGTGGGTCCTTAATTGAGTTGTAGTGAAGGAGGTTTTCTCGGTCTTTGAATGATTTATCCACTTAAATTACACAGCATCAATCTTGCTGTAGCTGAAGGCAATTTTGAAAAAGTAAAATTCATGCTTTCTGTGAAAGTTTACCAAATGGAACAAGTGAATATCTGACAAACCTGCAGGTTTAAAATTCTTCACTCATTTGTCGCCTCTTATGTTAACATTCACTAATTGCAGTGTTTGGTTTGTTTTTGTTTGTTTTTTTCCTTCTAGTCTGCCACCCAGTCTGCATCTGTCGAGTCCCCGGCGTGACAGTCTTCACCTCTTTACTGAGCTCAGAAACCAGCACGTCATGCCTGTCCAGCCCCTATACACCTTTCAGCACTCTTGTTTCTGTAAATAAGATCCATTTTCATAGATTTGTCTGTCAAGTTTTTGTATACTTGTAGTAAAAATAAAGAATCTGCAGATGTAACTATGCAATATTGATTTCTTCAGTCCATTGATGTCACACCTGTAGTCCCTTCCAATTATTCACATCTATGCACTTATGAGCAGATGTCCAAAACAACTTTTGGACTGTATAAATTATGTAAAGAACCATTTTCACAGAATCTTTCACCACCCTACATATTATTGGAAGGCCTCCCTATGAGAGTAAAGTAAGAGACAGAAGTTGAATCAATGCAGATAAGAAGGGGTGCTTTCTGTATGGCCATGTCTTTCAGCTCCTGACTGGCCTGGTATGTTAGGTGAAGGACTGTGGCATCAAATTCAAACATGAAGAGCCATCCTAACCTATAAAAACTGCATATTTATATTTTGCCACTGCTGCAATTATTAGGCATTTCCACACTGCATGTCTCTGCTATTGACCAAATACACCAAATGTACTCCATGTTTTTGTTTTTGTTTTTTCACCTTAAGTTTATAAGGAGACAAATGATGAGTTGAAGTATTACTTGCTTCACCATGTACCTAAACAAAGAGTCTGCAACTTGAAACTGAGGACTGAACACTTAATGAATATATGCTACTGCTTTTTAGCTGGGCAATACTTATTGGCACAAACTGTGCACTGGCACCCTCTAGTGGCTGCTGTGGAGCTTTGAGGACAGACAGGAGTGTTTTATTAATGATTCCAAATTGGAGTGAAACTGTTCTTACGAGTAAAAGAAGATTAATTTGGGACATGTATAATCAGCACCCATTAATAGCAATCTGTGCCAGGTGCTGGATGCAGTTTCCTGAAATTTGAGTACCCCTGCAGGTGTGCAAGTCTTAACATTTTATCTTTACACATGAATTAAACTCAGGACGAGTTAGTTTTAATCATATTTCTTTTTAGATAAACACCAACGGCCCGATTGTTCTTGGCTCATCTGAAGCCTGCTGAAGTGCTCTACAGGTTATATTCAGTCATTAAAAAAATCTACAAGTCTCAGAGCATTACAAAAACAACAAATCATGATTTGTGATGGCTTATGATGGCAACATATAATATGCTCTTTGGGTACCAAACAGAGTTTATGAATTCTCGTCACAGAAAATCACCAGCAATAAAGTGAAGTTTAGTACTTAAAACTGTCCTGAATGACACATCTTTGTCTTTTGGATCTTTTAGAAATCTTAACTGAAACGGGTGTATAAATGGAGTTCTTTTTGCTGAAGCGGAGATAGAGGAGGTGGCATCCTGGGCTTGCGAGTTTCTTTCCTTTTTTTCCTTCTCTCGGTCTTGGCCTGCAAACTGGCAACCTGATGAAGCTTGACCCTTTAAATCAACACAAGCTCGGTCTCAGTCATTGGAGCTGTAGAACACACGGACACAAGGTGGCTGTAACTAAGCAAGATATGTATTTCTGTGACTAATTTCAGCAGCACTTTTATCACTCTAATCATGTCCCTGTAGCACTAAAATATCTTAACAGTGTGGCTCTTTGTCCAGTCCTGTAGTTTCAAAACATTCCCTCGAGTTGATATAATCATGCTAACACCTGGTACTTGGTAATTCCCTTCCAAAAACTGGCACATAACACTGCAGTAAATATTAAGGAAAGTGCATGTATTTTGCTCTGTACCTCAAAGAACTACCCAAGAACAGATTTTGCAGAATTGTATTGCAAAAACCGCTCCACCTCCATGGCAATGCTTTTTCTTTTTGGCTCACTGGATCCCGCAACCTAAACCAATATCTCAGTTATATTCTTTGTTGCCTCTATACACAACTCTAATTTATCCCTGTTTTTGGGGTGTTAGAACTAATCACAGGAAACAAATGTTGGACCAGAATCTGATCTCCATAAACTTCAAAGAGTAAATCACTTTTTAGAGTGGAAAAATCAAGCTGAGTAAACTTCATTGAGGCTTCACTGAGCACAGCTGTGTTGACAGAGGGTTACACAGTGATGAGCACTACATATTTTCTCTTCGTGATCACTCTGATTCTTAGTCTTCTTTCTGGCCATGGCGGTGGCAGCTGCTTGCTGGTGGTGGTTGATTTCTCTCCAGGCTTTGGGTGTTTGCCTGCAGATCAATCATCTGTACCACAGTGGCTGGATCTGACCTGCCTGCTGCGGGGCTCTGCAGCACAAACATGGTTTAACCTCATAAAAAGAAAGCTAATTCATATTCACACGTTTTGTTTTGTTTTTAAAGCAAGAGAAATGGAGGAAAATGGTTTCCACAGAAGAATTTTAGGTGTCATGATGCATGTTTTTATGCTGGAGGGTAATTGGTCGATTGGCAGATGCAGAGTCCTCTTGCACACTCAAAAAACAAAACAAGAACAAAAGCACTGTAACAGATCATTGAAATTAGACAATGCTGTGCCATTTATCAAAGGTTTCCCAGCCAGAATCCACCCTACTAAATTTAATTTAGACTACCACAGACACCACAATGAGGGACTACCCCCTAATGAAATACATAATTGATGCTTTGACTCATCCAGTAGCTAGAAAAAATATTCTAGCTACAAAGAATATGCCTCTTGTGTGAAAAATACAATATGAGCAGTGAGTTATGTTTGAATACCGTGAATATGTCCCTGCTCAGACTAACACATATCAAGTAAATTTTGTTACCAGCTGAAATGCTGTAGATTTCATCCCAGTCCATCACTTTGTGTTATCTATCACCTTATTAACATCTATATTATCTATCATTTATCATCAATGGGAAATAATTAAATACATTTAAATTTTTTGTTTTGTTTTTCTTTCAGTATTTTAAAGAAAAAACGATTAAATAAGTTGCTGGAAAGATACCCTGTTACCCCAAGTGCTGACAGTCAGGTGCTTGATTAGCACCACCTGTGAGCATCAACCCTGCTACAGCGATCAGTAGGTG
This sequence comes from Astatotilapia calliptera, assembly GCF_964374335.1. Lineage (NCBI taxonomy): Eukaryota > Metazoa > Chordata > Actinopteri > Cichliformes > Cichlidae > Astatotilapia > Astatotilapia calliptera. The sequence continues at coordinate 8,590,845 of NC_137438.1, forward strand.
AGTGCTCCAAGCATGTAACATTTGACTGATCTGGATAAGGTTCATGTCATAAACCAACTTCAAGCTGGTGTTCTGCAAAACCAAGTTGGAGTTGCGATCTGGAACCAACTTCACACAGCCAATCTCTGGTCCCATATGGAGCAACGTTATCTTCAGTGATGAGTCCACATTCTGTCTATGCTAGTTGGATGTTAGGGTCACAGTGTGGAGAAGACGCAGAGACTGCTATGCTGATTGCCGCAGCTTCTGGCGTGAGGCAGCTTTACTGTAAAAAACAAGGCTTGTCATCATTGGGGACTCTGCAACCAACGGCAATCCCATATCTCCACAACCTGGAACCAAATGCTGTTCTCCATGAGTGGGATTTATCAGAGACTACCGCCAGTTTTTGGGAGTGAGAGGACAGAGTGGCCAGTCTGCAGTTCTGCCCTCAACCCCTTTGAACCTTTGTGGGATCAGTTTGGATGTGCCGTTTTTGCCGCTCGATCTGATATCCTCGTGTTGGTGTTGTTCCCAGATCATCATGAAAATGTTGTTCCAGGATCAACATTGCAAGTGACCAATCAGAATGTTGTGACGTCATACTTTTGCGACTTCGGGAAAAACCGGCGTAAAACAAAAAACTGTACTTAAACTGCGAGAAACCGCCTCTGTCCGTCGATCAACGGACCCTGACCCTAACCCTAACCCTTTAATAAACAGTAAGCAGAATTGATATTGTCCTTGCAACATTGGAATTTCATAAATGCACGAATGGCTTGGCGCGCAAAAGAATAACGTCACAACAATGTGATTGGTCACTTGCAATGTTGAACCTGGAACAACATTTTCATGATGGTCTGGGGACAACACCAACACGAGGATATCAGATCATCCGTTTTTGCCAGAGCCACACTGGCTGACCTGGCGACAATTGCTGGTCGAAGAATGGGATGACACCAGTATGCGACTGAGCTGATGACCAGCATGAGGAGCAGGTGCCCGGTTGCTGTGGCTCTGTGTGGTTCTTCCACATGCTACTGAGGCCTGTGCTTGTTAACTAAATATATACAGTACTTCAATGGCCAATATCTCTATATTTCTTTAATGATACAATTTAATAAACAACACAACAAAGAATAAGCTGTCTGACATTGCCAGAGAGGATCTGGCACGTTTTTCATGGACGCAACCCCCATATTCAACTCTGCTGCTCAACCCACGTTACAAATGTGGCTCCATTTAAGGGGAAATAAACAGGCTTTCCAACAGCAAACGACTCATAGCCAATAAACATTGTTACAAGAAACAATCCATCAAACACAAATTTCCTTTCTTTTTGTGCTAATTTTAGTTTTAAATAGTTCTATAGTTTTTATAACTTTGATTTTCAGATCAATTTATTGACCTTGACAGAGAGGTCAGAGGTCAAATGTGACATGATACTTTAAATCTTTGCATGTTACTTTCTGTATGTTGATAATGTAACGATATAACCAGTCTCGAGCAACTTCTGGTATTTTATTCCTCCACACCATCTCTATACTGCTCCAACTGCTGGTTATGAGCACGTATCACGGCCAGTTGGCGCTCATGGACTGTCGCCATTTCCCTCATCTCCTTCAGTCGCTCACTGTGACCCAGCTGACGCTCGCTCGCCTAAGAACATGTTTAGAAACAGATGGATTTATGCACAGCATTAATTCTTCAGCATCTCTGAGCAGACTGATTAATCTCATTTGTCACCATCATTAAGATGCACTCATGTCTCGTGCCATCTTCATCCAAAGTGACCTTTTACTTGTCTGACACCAAAGGCCCATGGCTTCATTTTTAAAGAGCCTTAACAAACTATAAGAAACACCAGCACTGATAGTATCAACACATACTTCAAAGTGTGTGTGTATTAGCACGTTAAAAGGAAAAAAGGTGTGTAGTATTAGAAAGAGGAGTGCTGCAGGAAACCACTGCTCCTTTTTGACCACTTTGGCAGTTTTTCTTCAGTCAGCATCCTCGGTTTGTGCAACAGAGAGTGAGAGGAGGGAAATCGTTTTGTAATATAGTATAAAACTTCACGTACATATTAGCTTTACTCATTTACCCCAGTGTGAATTTGTCTGACTCCCATCAGAAGCAGCTCTCTCAGTGCGTCTTGATTGACATAATGATATTCCAGCATGAATATTTAATCAAAGCCCATAAAGCGCCTGCAGTGCTGGATAAAATGACACAATAAAAATGCTCTTATGCACACAAAATACTGCTGTGATGTCTTTTCCCCCTGATGGAGTCTGACGGATCATCCTTTGAATCTTTTTTCTTTTTTAAAAAAATCTCTTAGATGTTGATAGCTGATGGCATAATAGGTTTGCTTGGGCTGCAGTTCGGTCACCTGATTGGTGGGGTTTTGTGGAGCAGCACCATCTGTCTGACCGGACACTGGTTTGCCTTCTGCTCTCGATGACTTTGGCTCAGCATCAGCATTTCTTCACCTGTTGTTTTTCCTTTGCCGAACTCTCAGCTGCAGACACAAAGATACACAAGCAGCGTCTCCCACGGCATCAGTTTCTACCAATGACACCTAAAATCATTTTAATAGAGTGGTAAAAAGATCCAGCCTTAGACAAAACTCGCTGTTGTCATCCTTATCTTGAGTAGTGACATAGTTGATAAATATTCAGCTGTAGTGCTCAGTTTATCAGCTACGTCTGTAAAACTAATGCAGTCCAACCAGCCCTTCAGTGTCTTTGGAGCTTACACTGTTTGGCTTTGTAGTAAATCTAGAGATGCACCAACTCAGCTCTGAGGCTATAATTAGTGGTAGAGTTGCACAGTAGTGATGGGTCGTTCGCGAACGAAATGGCTCTTAGAGCCGGCTCTTTGACGTGAACGACGAGAGCCGGCTCCTTATCGCGAGCCGTGACGGCTCGTGGTTTTTTTTTTTTTCTCTCAGCCTCTGTCTCGCACTTTTTTCCGCTTCACTCTGCACGCGAGCCTTGTGCTTTACGCTGGGCAGAGGGGGGAGGGGCGGTAGTTACACTCAGTAGCACAAGAACAGAGCCAGAGAGAGAGAAAGAGAGCCAGGGACAACAACGTCACATTAGAAAGGTATAGTAATCATCCACAACTATTTTCGGTTGCAGATGATAAAGGATTCAGAAAGTGCGGATTCATGCGGGCCCATATGACAGAATGTGCATGTTCTTTTTGTTTTCATATTATAATTTATATTTAATTGTGTTTTGCAGTGTTTTGTGTTGTTTTCACTTTAAATTTGTAAAAGGAAACAGCTGAAAATTTAAATAGTTAAAAGTTGAAATGTGAATAGTTGATTTTTGTATTATATGATTTATTTATTACATTTTATGTGGCGTGAATAAATAAAAGTATATTTACAGTGGTCCCTAGAGACAAAGCACATACAAACTCCAAAACACGTAAAAACTCCAAAACACGTAAAAACACGTACAAACTCCGAAGCACGTAAAAACTCAAAACACTTACAAAAGACAACAGAAGTGCTCCAGGATGCTGGGCGCAGTGTTTAGCTTTTGTTATCTTGTGGCTACACAATCCAGCAAGTACCCAACGACCGGATTTGGTGTGTGATAGTAACAGGTAGATGAACTTTTTTTAAAATTATTTGAATATATTTGAGTGCCTGTGTATAAATACACAAACAATACACACATGCTTTCAATTGTGTAATTTAAGTGATCTAGTAGCTCTGCTTTGGAAGTTCAGTTCATGCTAGAAATGTGTTCTGGAGTTTGTACGTGTTTTCAGAATCAATCAGAATCAGAATACTTTATTGATCCCTGGGGGAAATTATTTTTTGTTACAGTGCTCCATTTTAAACCAACATTAAGACAAGACAGACAATACACTAAGAATAGTACAATATATACATATATATACATACATACATAAGTCACTCATAAATAAATAGTCGGAAAAGAAACGTGTAGTTGTAGCAGTAAACAGTGTGTTAAGTGGATGCGTTGTACAGGGAGATGGCCACAGGCAGGAAAGATTTCCTGTGTCGTTCAGTGGTGCTTTTCGGTAATCTCAGTCTCTCACTGAACGTGCTCCTGTGACTGACCAGCATGTCATGGAGAGGGTGGGAGGTGTTATCCAACATTGTCTTTATCTTGGACAGCATCCGCCTCTCCGACACCACCTTGAGGGTGTCCAGCTCCATCCCCACAACATTGCTGGCCTTACGGATTAGTTTATTAAGTCTGTTGGCATCTGCGACCCTCAGCCTGCTCCCCCAGCATGCAACAGCATAGAGGATTTTGTCTCTAGGGGCCACCGCATATATTTATATATAAACATATATAAATAAAACCACTTTTTTACGTTAGTAATTCCTTTTGTGCATAATTTTATATTATTGTGAATAATAAATTAATTAAAGCAACAAAACAACCTGAAGAGCCGGTTCGGAGCCGAAAGAGCCGGCTCTTTTTAGTGAGCCGAGCCGAAAGAGCCGGCTCTCTAAAAAGAGCCGGAAATCCCATCACTATTGCACAGGGATCCATTATTATCTCAGCTTTTACTAAATGCCAAATGAATGCATTTTAAAAAAAATATTAAACAGTAAATAATAACTATTTTATAGATTGCAGTAAATGGAATTTTCCTTCTTATCTGGTGTCCCAGAAGGTATTTTCAGTTTGACTTACTTACCTTGTTGACAGGCATACCTGCACAAAGTCAGGGCTCCTTGTCTGTTTTGGATCCACACTTTGTGCTTTGTCCTTTGTGTCAAAGATGCCCTACCTATCGTAAAAACCTCATAGTATATAGCACATCAATTCAATAGATCACTTCAATGAAGAACTTTGTTGTCAGACTCCAGGGTTACTAGTGGTTACTAGCGTATTTAAAAGTAGACTGGGTGGCAGAGGTTAAGCCATAAGACCCTCTCTACTTTTAAGATTAGGCTTAAAACTTTCCTTTTTTGATAAAGTTTAGAGTTAGGACTGGATCAAGCAACCCTGAACCCTCCCTTAGTTACGCTGCAATAGGCCTAGGCTGCTGGGGGCTTCCCATGTTGCACTGAGTATTTGTTCTTCACTCACCTCTTTTCACTCTCTGCTATTATTAAACTCTGGTTCTCTTCCAATTTTTTTCTTTTGTCCTATCTTCCTTCCTGCACCACAAACTTGTCGCAGCCGCTTCTGCCGGAGGATTTTTCCTGTCAAAAGGGAGTTTTTCCTTCCCACTGTTGCCAAGTGCTCGCTCATAGGGAGTCATCTGATTGCTGGGGTTTTCTCAGTATTATTGTGGGGTCTTTACCATATAAAGCAGTTCGAGATGACTGTTGTTGTGAACTGGTGCTCTATGGTAATATAAATAAACTGAGTTGCAGATTTTTATATTTGTTGGCACTTTAAACATCACATGATTGTGTTTTAAGGGTCTAGTGAATTGCTTTCAAATTAATTATTCATAAATAATGTCATTTTCTATTGTAGCTGAACGTGTAAAAGTACTTTTAGTTCAGCCTCGCTGTGTTTTCTCTTGTAGCCTATCCTTCACAAGAAATCTAGAGAGAAATAGCTACACTATAGGCTTGCATTTGAAACAAACCCCAAACTCTTCTTCTCTATCACTGTTGAACTAACACAATAACTGTTTTCTGTCCATTTGAATAATCATGACTTTTATTTTAATTGTCAGACTGGCTGCTGTTACGTCACCCTTGGAATCTGGCTCCATTGCATTAACAAAAAGGCCTTGACCTCCGCAACTAATTACTGTGCATAGATGTAACATTAATGACTTACCAGATAATGCATGATCTTGACTACATTAAAGTGTTCAGAAACGCCCTTAAGTATTCACCCAACTTATAATTTGTAAACTGCATTATAGTGCACTGCTTTACAAAAAAAAGAAAAAACAGAATAAAAGGTCTGGTTTTTAGTACACGACTCTACAAGGGCAGTTTCTATCAGGTCAGCTCCTTTGAGAGATTTTCACAGCTAATGTCTTCACAGAAACCCCTCTGAAAATGTTCAGCTTTAGAGGACAAACCTCTGTGTGCTTCGGCTCAGTCACATACCAGCTGCACACAAATTTTTTCCTCTTTCTATCTCAGCCAAACTCAGCTCAGTTTAAAATGTACTTCCGTCGGTGATCTTGTGTCAAGCAGAGTATTAATTTTAAAGTGCTTGAGTATGAGTTACCATCCTTCTACTTCCCTACATTTTAAGGAAGTATTGCACTTTTTACTCCACTCTTACATTTAGTGCTTATAAAATATATGTATTTTATAAAATTTAAACCACTTTACAGACTAGTCAAAAAAGAGTCAGTACCTTTATTGATTTGTTGACAATTGATCTGGTTTGAAAAGCAGTTAGTGTGATGGTGTTATCTTTGTAACTATTTTACCCACCAAATAATCAACATTTTATACATTTTAAAAAATGTTGCTCAAAATTCTGATAACTCATTAAAAATTCAGTAATACCTCTGGAGTAAAACCATTGTGCATGAGTCAGTGGGACTATTTTTATGCACTTCTTTAGCCTTTAATATTTAGGTGCACTTGCCTGGTCATACCTGCGTATGTAATGGAGTTTATTCATGCAGTACTTTTAGTTCTAATGACACACCGCTAGACTGACTGATCTGTCAAACAAGTAGTAAATGAACGAGTAGAAAGTAACACTTAGATACTATTTTATTTTCAGTCCAGTGGTGGGGTACTAACTGTGAACTCCTGACCTCAGTCTTAGCACTGCCTAACATGCAGATGACGTGTGAAATAAAAGCTTCTTCTCTTTAGCCTTCAGGATGGTGAACTCTGACCTCTGCTTTAGCCTTGTATCATTTATGAATGAATCAAGCACACAAATCATCATTTTCTTTAAAATGGGGGCATATTTACTTATTGCATTCCATTTTAAACAGAAAAAAAATCTACATGTAAATGTAGAGTTCTAATGTATACATTTGCAACCCTAGCCTTGACCTTTTGACCTTACCGGAAGTACTCCGGAAGTGACTAATCGCATCCGGTGAGAAAAAAAAGGAGGGGTGGTTCCTGGGGGGATGGTTGAGGGATAATTCTGATCAGAGAGGGAGGGGTATGGTTCCTGGGGGGAGGAAAAGTTCAGGGGGGTGACGCAGCAGATTTCTGATGAGTCAGTGGAGATCGGAGCGCATGCTGTATAGAGAGACAGAGCGGCAGTTAGTTTTTCACAGACAGACTCATAGTTTGAATTCTGTTCAAATGTTTCAGTATTATGACAATGATCTTGATAACCATTTTCTCGGTAAAGAGCTATTTCTTTTTTCCTATAGCGGTTTTTATTTTGCTTTCTTATATCATCCTTATTACAAACGCAATAAAATATTACAAAAATTTGCATTTCCTGCGAAAATGCTGTGTGGATGCTGTAAAGCTGAAGCTGTGTGCTGAAACTAGCTGAAAAAGCTGAAAAGTTGCAGAAATTGTAAAAACTTTGCCGAAATACTTAGAAGAAATACAATAACATAGCAGAACTTCTCAGAAATATTGTAACATAGCAGAGATAACTTCTCAGAAATACAAGAAGTTAGGGGAAAAGTATAAGATAACAGAAATAATATATTTAGCCAAAAATACTTAAACATTATAGAAATACTATGATTTAGAAAAATACTACACCATAGCAGAAATACTGAGATTTAGCAGAAATACTGTGATGTACCACAAACACTGTAATTTATATTATGTTTTTGCACAAATACGATAATCTAGCAGAAAGTCTATCATTTGGCACAAATACTCTGGTTTTGCTCAAATATAAAAACATAGCAGAAACACCATTATATAGCAGTAATGCTATATTTTAAAACAAACAAACAAATAAACACATAATTTAGTAGAAATACTATGATTTAACAGAATAGTAATAACTTAAGTGGAAATATTGGAAAAGTAAAATGACCAGCTGAAAAATGACCAACAATCTAAACTAATTGTTGTTCACTTGTGAAAAGAAAATAAAGAAATAAAAAGAAATTTAAAAAACAAAAACAAGAAAGAAAGAAAGAACAGTCAACAGATACACAGAATTGCAAATATGGACACATATGGAAACACACATGCACAGAGGGACACACACACACAGGATCTATGCCAGTCAACTAGTCTGAATATATTCAATTTGAATCCTACAATGAGATGCTACCAAAAACGGGTCTCTCTCTCTCTGTCACTCTCACACACACACAGCAGGAAGTGAACAGGGGCTGTTAATCCAGTTGTAAAGTCTGACGTCACTAGCAGTGTCTGGGCTCAAACTCCGCTGCAGGTCCATATATCAAACGATCACTATGGCAATACTGAGAGTTGAAAAACTGTCTAAAGTCTTTCATCTTTAATAAAATGATCAGCGTTCTGCTCTACCAGGTGTAACAATTGAGTTTAACATCCAGGCATCCATGAAAACGGAATTTATGACATTTAACGGAGTTAGAAGTTAGCAGGAAGTTAGCTTGCTAGCTTCTATCTAAATACAATATAGCATGTCCTGATTGCGGGTTTTGGAAACAAATTAAAACGTACAGCTCTGTTATCACTTCCAACATAAATGAAGACAGAAAACTAAACAGCAGTGATGTTTGTAGGGTTACTGAAGTTTGGCTAGCTGGTATATAATGATGTGCTACGTGACCGCTAGCGACACAGCTATGTTAGCATAATATAAACAAGCTAACTTTTTTTCCACTCGATAAAAGTTAACCTGGGTGTTCTCGGTGGTCAGGAACAAATGTAATCGCATGGCAGGATGCTGTAAAAGGACCAAACTTCAGCCAGGAGAACAACTCAGATAATCCATCCACAATACAAGGTTAGTAATTCATATACTGCTGCATGGGCTGGGCTGTAGTTACATCCTAAGGTTTTAGAAACTGAGCTTAAATAAATGATTAGCAGTAATAAAAGCCGAGGGAGGTCAACAGTGATCACTGACTGTTTTAGGAACTTTTTGAGATTAAATAGAAGAAAATACAAAACATTAAACATATTAACAACACAAAAGCCATATTAAACGCAGACTACTTTAGGCCCGGAAGTAGGATTCGTCACGTCATCACTGAACGATCGGATAGTGTTGGCAGCATGTTTCTAGGTCAGTCAAGAGAAGCGAAAACTGCCTCGACTTGCCCTCAAACAACGTCTTGTAACTCTGAATCTATATGGAGCATCGATATCATTATTTCACCGTAAGAGACAGCAGGCTTTGGTGAACTGTCATGGAAATTTTCAGGTCTCTGTTTAAATCCATCAAAAAGATATGACGAGAGAAAAAAGTGCCTCATTTCCAGAGTTTGAAATCTGAAGAAACCTGAGCAAGGGACAAATTTCCTACTCTCAAACAAACGTAATTCATGGCCAAACGGTAATAGTCTTATGTCTTAACTTTGCTTCGTTAAGGAGATATGACGATTTGAAAATGTGTCTCATTAGAGAAGCAGCTGTAGACTTTGTGTTGCTCTGAGATTTGATAAAAATCTGTAACTCCCACAACAATAAAAGCGACATTTTCTGAAAGCCAGCAAAAATACCTACATTTTGATGTATTTTCTGAAAAATCATAAAAATGTGACCAAAAACTTAAACATGGTTTAAATGAAATTGGTAATAGATATGAAAAAGCTGAATTACCCATAAATCAGTGCTGTAATTTGCACTAATAAACCAAACAATTGTTATAACTTTATTTTTCAATTTATATATGTATATATAAATACATAAACAAAAAACTGTACTTTAATCTTAATAACTGGACAGTACTCTGTTTTTGTAACTATACAGGCTATACAGGCTCTTGGTAAATGCATTAAGGAAATTAATGACTGGTTGTGCCACAGTTTTCTCCAGCTAAACAAAAACAAAACTGAAGTAATAGTCTTTGGTGCCAAAGAAAAACGATTACTTGTCACCAGAGAACTTAAATCTATACTAGAGATGGACCGATCCGATATTACGTATCGGTATCGGTCCGATACTGACCTAAATGACTGGATCATACTTTTCTTTCTTATTCTCATTTAAAATGTCTAGCTTTTAATAAATAATTATCTGACACACAAAGTTTTAATTTGATCTAAAATGAATAGTGTCAATTACTGTATATAGTGACTATTAAGTCTAATATATATACCCTAGTAAGCTATAGTACTTTTTCCTTTGGGAAGGTACCATCTGTGCAGTCTGCAATTTTGTTGAAGAAAGATGTTGTGTCACGGTCCTGGGTCGGGTCGACCCAGCATTTTGAGTTTCTTATGTTTTGGTTTATTTTTGCATTATGGATTGGTTATTCTCTGGTGATACTGTTTTGATTACAATTATATTCTGATTCTTTAGTTGATGACGATGATGATTATGTTTGGTTTAGGTTGCCTGTGCTTGGTCTTCTCTGCCCGTATGTCCCTCTGTTTGTCCATGACGTCATTATGCCTGTTTACGAGTCTGTCTCTGTCTGGCGTGTGCTTCCTGTCTTATTTTGTAGGTCTGTGTCCTTTGTCAGTGCGTTCAGCTTTGTGCTCTCCCTGTCTCGTCAGTGTAATCAACGTCAGCCGTGTCTCCCAGCTGTTTCCTCTTTGCTCCGTTCACCTCTTGTATTTAGTGTCTGTGTCTTCCCCTACTCGGTGTCGCGTCGTACCCTCAACTAGCTGTGTGTTCTGCTTCTATGTTCCTAGTGTTTGGTCTCCTGCTCCAGTTTAGTGTTTCTTTCCAGTGTTTCAGTCCTTGGTTCCTCTGTTCTGACTTTTGGTTTTCTTTTGGTGAGTTTAGTTTGTACGAGGTTTTTCCCAGCAATAAAGCTGCGCCTTAAGTTTCACTTCCGTGTCTGAGTTCTGCATTTTGGGTCCACCACTCCTGCTTGCCTGCCACACAGCGATTCATGACATGTTGAATCTATTTAATATTTCTTGAAAAATAATTGATTTCTGTGCATTTTTTTTCACACTGCATCAAATTAAGGTTGATTACGTCGATTAAGCATCATGAGGTGGCGCGTGAGGGGTGGTTCCCTATTTTTTATTTATTTATTTTTGTTGTTGCTGGGAGTTGGAACCCTATTAGTTAGGTTGCTTAATATTTACGCTAAGTACTCTTTAAAATACCAGAATAGGGAGGATGGTGTAGGTCTAAATTTATTAGATTGATCAGTATTGCTGAACTATGAAATATTTTTTTTGTATACAGGTATAACAGAATAGCTTTAGTGTAGTTGTTGTTTTAAACTTGAGTATGAACTTGCAGACTTGCAAAATGCAGCAAGATATTTTAAAAAACAGTTTTGTTGATTAAAAAACACTATATCGGATTCATATCGGTATCGGCAGATATCCAAATTTATGATATCGGTATCGGTATCGGACATAAAAAAGTGGTATCGTGCCATCTCTAATCTATACACCTAAAAACCTCCAACCAGGTGAGAAATTTGGGTGTAGTGATGGATGCAGACCTAAACTTAGAAAAACACAGACAATAACAAAATCAGCTTACTATCACCTCAAGAATATTTCAAGGATAAAAGATCTGATGTCTCAACAGGACCTGGAAAAACTAGTCCATGCATTCATCTTTAGTAGGCTTGATTACTGTAACAGCATCTTTACAGGTCTACCTAAAAAATCAGTCAGACAACTACAGCTCATTCAGAACTCTGCTGCTCGAGTCCTCACTAAGACCAAAAAAGTGGACCACATCAGTCCAGCTCTGAGGTCCTTACACTGGCTGCCTGTCCGTCAGAGGATAGACTTTAAAGTTCTGATGCTAGCCTATAAAGCTCTGAATGGTTTAGGACCAAAATACATCAATGACCTCCTGACCCAGTATGAACCTTCCAGATCCCTCAGGTCATCTGGATCCGGTCTTTTATCAGTTCCCAGAGTCAGAACCAGACACGGAGAAGCTGCATTCAGCTTTTATGCTCCTTATATCTGGAACAAACTCCCCGAAAGCCTCAGATCAGCTGAAACACTCAGTTTATTTAAATCCAGGTTGAAGACTCACCTGTTCTCAGCTGCATTTGAATAAAGCACCAAATCCACACTTTAAGCTTAAATTTCAAAACTTACATTTAACTACTGATTTTATCTACTGTTCTGATTTTATCTGTTTTGATTTTATCTACTGTTTTGTTTGTTTGTTTGTTTGTTTGTTAATTAGTTAGTTAGTTTATTTGCTTGTTTTAATCAATTTTAAATCATGCTTTTTATTTGTTTTTGTTTCTAATGTCTCTGTAAAGCACTTTGAATCACCTTGTTGTTGAATTGTGCTATACAAATAAACTTGCCTTGCCTTGCCTTGCCTTAATAATACAACAGCTTCTTGACATTTTTGTGTTTCTTTTTATCGCTGTATAACTGATTTTAATTGAAAGCCTGCGTGCGCTAGTACCGCTTGCCACGAGTTCCCAGAATCCTTTGCGGTTCTACCCGTGAATGACGTCACATTTTCAATCTCTATATAATATGCGTGTTAAATTTTATATTTGGGGTAAAATATCAAGTCTTTTCAAGTAAACCGGTTCAAGTCCAATTCAAGTCCCAAGTCATTGGTGTAAAAGTCCAAGTCAAGTCACAAGTCTTAGAACATTTTTTCAAGTCAAGTCTAAAGTCATAAAATTAATGACTCGAGTCTGACTCGAGTCCAAGTCATGTGACTCGAGTCCACACCTCTGGTTAGCACGGCCCCTCCCGAGAACCCTCAATGTCTACATGGATTTAAAATTGAATATATTAAATATATATATATATAACAGCTTCTCACCATTCTTTGTGTTTCTTTTTATCGCTGTGTGACTGTTTTCATGTGAAAGCCTATGTGCGCCACTTCCGGAGTACTTCCGGTAAGGTCAAAAGGTCAACCTTAAGGTCATCAATCAAATTTTGACACAAGGTGGGTATCTTCTTTTTTTCCCAGGTAACCCCAGATAGATGTATTAATATAAAATAAAACAGAACTTTGACCTTGCAGTGTTAATATGTGTGCACGCCACATTGGCAGGTGTAATTAAAAAAAAAATACATTTAATAAAGAAACAATATTGGACAATAAGTAGAATATATTTAAAGTGGTGACTGCAAAGTAAACGAAAGTGAATCAACTGGTGGTGAGGTGTGGAGCTTACCATGTGTGACTTGCCATCATAATAACACATATACACCTATACCAATTTCAAATTCCCAAACCTTTAAAAAGATCTGAGTTTTTCATAGAAGTAATGAACACCAGCATAGGATATATCGCAGTTTTGTTTTTTTAGCCCCAAAAGTTTTGGTGTTGAGTTAAAGTGAATAAAAATGACTCCTCAAACATCAAGTACTTTGCAGGGCTGCACATGCAGTCATCTGCCCAGCTACAATAACAACAACAACCTCCATAAAACAAAGAAGGGATGCTGTGGCTGCTGAAAGCTGAAATATTCAACACCCATCCACACCTCTGACAGAGAGAGAGAGGGCTGAGGACTTGAACTCCTTTTCTCTCTCCCACATCTCTCCTCCTGCTCTGCACCACATACTCACGCATGCCAGTGGGTTGCTAGGCAACTGTAAAATAAAGCAGTCAGCTCTGAAGTCATAGAGAGAGAGAGAGAGACACGGAGAGATAGGAGAGAAAGAGAGTTCACAAGTACTGCAATCCACTACTGTTTTCTTTGGCTGTGTACATGATCCCACCACAGCTCTCAGCACCCATCTGTAGATCTGCGAGGAGGACTTGTGACTTCTGGTTCTCTGACTGACGACCAATCAGGGTTGGCCAGGGGGCGGGCTCAGCAGTTCCCTGGGTTACCCATGTGATTGACGTCCAGCCTCCTGCAGCGGAGCGCGCGGCAGTGTATCACTGATGCTCCTGCTTCCCCCCGGAGCCTGTGGAGAAATCTGGAAGAGAGGAGAGAAGGAAAGAAAACAGAGCAAGAGAAATGATAATTATCTGAAGTCCTTCACTCTTTCCCTCCTGCTCGCTTTGCTGGAAAGATGAAAGCTGGAGCTCTGGAAGAAGCCGGCTGAAGGGAGAGGAAAGGAAGGATTCTTCAACAAGGGGGAGATTTGTTGGTAAGAGAAGCCGCATGCTACTTTTCTGTGTCTTGGCTTTAGTCAGTCACCTGTCCTTGCCAGCACTGTGAAATATGGGATAGCAGGTAAAGTGGAGGGGGGAGGTCTCTGGATTGTGTGCGCTTGAGGCAGATTTTCCTGCATCCTGCGTGGTTGTACAAGGCTGTTTGGTGTTACTGTATGAAACCTACATCACACATTAAGCCCGTTCTACAGTCTCAGGTAGGCAAATGTTTTAGCTGAGTAAGAGCCGCTGGGTCTGAGGCAGGGTGATTCCAAAGATTCTGTATATGTGAGCTCTAGCAGGAGTACAGTTACAGCTGAGGCCAGGAATTTAAGGCTTGTCTACTGTATCTGCATAGGAGGAGGAGTATTAATTACATAACACTTCATCTATACTCTTGTATCAGAGCTGTGCAGCACCATGCTGTCCCATCAGTCCAGAGAAACCTCACTGCTCCCTTCCTTTCTACTGTAACCTAGAAAGACACAAAGGCAGTTTCTAATGGGATAGGCTGATCTTCAAAGGACACTTACACCGAATTATCCATACCTCTTTATCTATATGTATGACTGCATCACCCTGTTTTCAGTTTAAAGCTTTGCTGTGCTTCAGCTGCGCTTCACTGCTGTGCGCAGGCGAATGTTTGATCCTCTCGATGCAATTTAAAGATCATAAAGAGAGACGGGTCATGCGCGAGGTCTGCATTGCTCTTAGCACCTGGGGTCTGTGCCACCAGGACTTCCTAAAACCTCCATTAGGAACCTCGGGCCAGGCGACAGCTGGCTCTCCCCCCTTGCCCCCAGGACTCAGCTCTGCACCATCAGGGACTTGGCTTTCTGCTCGGCTGCTCTAACGTTGCGAGTCCTCTTCCCGACCACCTGAGGACACCTCAAAGGCTTGAATGCTGTTTTGGATCAGGTGTGAAAACTTTCAGCAGGAGGAAGTCTTTATTTATTTATTTTCTTAATTGTCTGCTTTGGGGGGCTTTTTTCCTGAAGTAAAATAACCAAAACCTTCAATTTAGATCCAAAAATGTTAAATATCTGGAGTTTTCTGCAAGGTACAATTGATGTTATTCAAAAACATGATTTTAACATACAAAACTCTGAATCTTGTTATCACTGTGGTGATAATGCTGATATCTGCATGGTGAAATCAAAGTATTTCGTCTATGCTTTGGCATGTGAGTCACAAAGATACACATGCTAAAACAGTTTTATCTAGTGGTATAGCACAAAAAAAAGTCTTAACAATTTAAACAAATCTTACAGATGTACGTGATGAATAGATGAATGGATGAATGACGATATTTTCTATGCCAACCATCTTGATGTGAGATGACTCACGCCACTCATAAAACTCCATCTTGTCTCCTCGCTAATGTTGCAGCCTAACAGATTTTTGAGGTTTGACGTAGGCAACCTTTAACGATACCCTTTACAGTTTGGACCTGATAGTTCTCACAACACTGTAATCTGTTATCTTTGTGACTGCAGGTCTGGTATCGGTCCGCTCGTTGAATTCAGATGCTTGTTGCAGATACAAATCTAAAGAATAAATCTACGGGACGGCAGCTCGTACGGAGGCTGCTTTCTGTGTGCCATCACTGAGGCCTAATCAGATATTCCATAGCATGAGAGTAGCTACAGTTGGAGGTGTTTGGGTCTCTAGAGCTACTGCCTGTCTGCCTGCCTGCGTAGGAGGAACCATCTCTTCTTCACAGCTCTGTCTACCGCAGATATAAAGCTTTGGGATTCGTTTTTGCTTTCTGCTTGTTTTTAGAGCACTGCAGGGAAAGATGACAGGGAGAAAAAGCGAGGGGATAGGGGAGACCGCGGGCCAAATTTCAGCCCACAAATTCACAAGTACTGAGATATTCACCTTAACCCACAGATTCACTGGGATGTCCCTCAGCTGTGGAATTCTTCTAGCGAACTGTAAAGTAACATCGGCATAGTCCTGCGATTGCAGCCTAAAGGCTAACCTCAGAATATCACCTGATCAGTCCTGACTGGTAAAAGCATGGCAGTCGTGTTTTAGCATGCCTGTTGGATAACAGGATGACTGTGTGTCAGTGACACTGCGTAAGTGGCAACAGGAGGTGCAAAACTCTAATTAATGTCAAACTCAGTTGTTGAAAGCTAAAGAAAAAGCTTTTATATAAGAAAACAAGTCTGAAAATTGAACCAGCTTTGCATTCATATCACATAGCTTCGATGATACTAACATTGATGTGTGAAAAATGAGAGGAGGGGCAGTTTCTTGTGCAGCTCTTTACAACCTTGTAATATTTGGATTTGATACAGTGGCTCTCTTCCACTTTCAGCTTTTGGCCTGTCCTCCTCCACTTACCCCGGACCAGTCGCACCAGATGCCTGCTCGTCCCTGAGCCTGCTCTTCTGCAGGTTTCTTCCTGTTAAAACAGAGTTTTTCCTCCCCACCCTTGCCAAGTGCTTGCTCAAAGCGGGTCGTCTGATTGTAAGACTTTTCCTTCCAATATAAAGTGCCTTGAGGTGACTGGTATTGTGATTTAGTGCTATATAAGTAAAATTAGATGGATTTGATGGATTAATGCAGCCAATAAGAATAAATGTCAACTCAAACTGATTTAGGCAGAAGATGGAAAATTATAGTCAGAATGTTGCGGCTTCCCTTCAGTATTTGTTCCATAGTTGCTACATTGGCATACATGCAACCTGCTTCATCTGACAGATCGTCTTTTCTGCATCCAGGTTGTCAGCTTCGAGGTAAGGGAAAGTTTTCAGTTCTAGGAACAGGCATCCTTTTAACTCTGCACAAGTTATACTGCGTTTTCACTCTGTGAGCCCTATCTGCTTTGCGGCATATTTCCCTAAACAAACCACAAGTTCCTTTTTGCCTCCTCTCCTCCTGCCGAGCATGAAGGTGCCATCTGACACACCATTTAATTCCCTTATTTATACAGCTGATATCATATGGGAGAGCGTTGATCTTTTGCTGCTATTGGCACCTTGTCCTTGTGAGGTTACACGTGAATTTGAAACCAGGCAGCAGGACTTCAGGACTAGTGTACTTCTGCCAAACTTACTTTTCTCTAACTCAGGCTGCTTCACCGTTGATGCCGTGTTTTAAAGATGGATGTGTACCGCTACGTATTAATATTTTCCTCCAGTGGGTTAAAATGGAGGCTGTGCTTATTATTGCCATGGTGATTCATAGCATGTGAGCATCATGATGCCTTTCCTTTTAAAATTTCCCTTCACCATGCACACACACACTCGACCGAACTTTTAGATAAACTATTTTTTTTCTGAGCCCATGAACTAAATGAAGTCAAACCTGCCTTCTTGTTGTTACTGTCTGTATGTATTTATATCCAGATGATTATCCTGTCTGGTTTCAAGGTCACAGAGACTTTCTAAAGGCGATCTGGTCATGATGACACCCCTGTGGTCCAACCTCCATTGTGGGATATTCTTTTTACATCCCACAGTCCGATGGCAATGTCAAAGCTGCGACAGCAGATGTTTGAAGCTTCAGCAGTATAACTGGTTATCTCAGGTTTACATTGTACGTAACCTGCTCAGCTGTGTCCGTATTCTCTGAAGGTGTTTTTCCACATTTGAACAGCTGTACTGAACTGTGCGGTGTTTGATTTTATCTGTGTTTCTCGGGGAAGATGTGTACTGTTGCTCATAAACCTGCTAATTAAGACTTCCAGGGAATGTGGGAAGGTTTGATGCAGATTGAAAGATTGGAAAGATTGTGGACTAGTTCTTCTGAGGTGTAGGGATCTGGGAGATGTAGGATATTCTGCCACTAAGATTTATTAGGTCTGGACACACAGACATGTTACCAAAGGAACTGCACTATGAAGTTTTCACTCCAATGGTGTTGCAGCAATACACTGTGCACAGGAGCAGGCCAGCAAACCCTTTTTTTTCCTTTGTCTGATAAACATCAATTTGACAGATTCAGATTCTCTAAAGAAGGAACTGCAATTTGTAAACAACACAAACCTAAAACAGAGGCACCTAAACCTCATCCGGACACCTATCCAGGATGTTAATCTTCCTTACAAGCTTTTATCTGTTTTTATAGTCGTCTTTTAACTTCTCCCATTTAATGCCACTTGGGTTGAAGCTGAAGGAATTTGCACATTCATATAGTCTCCGTTTTGGGCTGCCTTTTCACAGTTTTTTGTAATGAATGCAAGTAAGGTGTGAGCAAAGCAACAGTAACAATATAAATAACAATGCACCAGTGGCTGAGTTTATGAAATGTCAGAGCTGACCATCCAGCCTAAGCATGCAATATACAAGAGTGAGAGCTTTAAGGTGAGAGGTTTCAGGTTTGTACTAAAGGTAGTATCCAGTGTTTCTAAGCATTGTGGAGAGGGATGCATATAAATGAGATTACCTTAATCTAAAACTGACATTTAAGTGGAAGCTACAAGTCTCTTTCTTGCCTCAAAGGACAGCGGGGGACGCTTCTCCACCAGTTGCTTGAATGCAGTGAAAAAGAGAAAAAGGCATCAGTTATAATGCCTGCGTGTTTATATTCAGATACTAACTCAGTCTCAGAGCCCTGGAATGTAGCAGTTGTGTGGCTTGTAGTCTGTATTTTACTTCTAAATTCCATATATTTCTTTTTGTTTGTTTGTTTGTTTGTTTGTTTGTTTGTTTGTTTGTTCGTTTGTTTGTTTGTTTGTTATTTTTGGTGAGATGGGAGCACTAGAATTGCGCATGTTTCTGATCTTCTGGTGCCAGCACCAAGCCTTTGGCATGAACGTGGCTGCAGCCACATTCTGATACCCCCCATCGTGTGACTGCTTAGAGAAACCGGATCATGGGAACATATTCCGTGAAAACCTGAAATGGTTTTTTTTAGAGCAAAACGTAGATTAAATCATCTCAACTGTGGTGATACAGAGCATGATCATTCTCGCTCACAGAAGACACGTATTCATCACAGGATAATGGCTGATTCTATTTCACTGAGCTGCTTTGGTTTCAGGTCAGTGTGACACTGTTATGACTTCATGGGTAACTTAAACGGGACAGATGTATTGTTAATGTGATTGGGAACATCTGTGCTTATGCTACTCTGACAAGTCAACATGACTGCTGTGGAAAATGCCTGTTTTGTTAGGCTGCTATCTATGTTTGAGTCAGAAAAAGAAGTTGCATTTTATAGAAATCATTCAAAGATTTGTCAAATAACTTGTAGTTTGTAGTTTCCAACAGGATTGGCAGAATAAACGCCAAATGGCCTGTGCTGCAATACAACAGCATTTTTCTTTGTATTGTAAAAGAGTTAACAATTAGGGAACTGTCATTTCTTGGTTATAATACTGTATTTCATATTTTTCCCTTTTCTTTGATTGATCCACCTCAGGGTGTATTGATGATGACCACATTTGAAATATAATGTGTCAATAATATGTCAAGGATAATCGGGCAGTTGTTCTTTATGTATGTTACTATAGCACGAGTTTAGTTCCAGACTCTGGCTACCTCATTGCACTTTGAGTCTAATTTTCAGCACATAACAACCGCTGTGGTTCATTTTGACTCACTGAATGACAATAATCTTGTCACTGTGAACTCTTTTGGGGCACGATATCTGATGTCGTGAGCGTCCCAATGCACCACAGTAAATGTGTCCATGAAGTGAAATGTACATTGTTATCCAATTTTTAAACGATACAACACCAGCCCCTGTCCCCTCGATGCCTCTTTTTACTCAAAGGAACTAATTTTCTTGCTGCCATGTCTTGACAGAAAGTAGTCCGTGTGAGACCATAACTCAATCCTAATGTTGCACCCGTCATACTCTGTGCATCATGCACTGTACGTACCACATAGATGCCTCACACTTGTCATTAAGCTTATTGGCTCTAGTAATCCTACCCTGGATTTTACTTCTTTTTTGTTGTTGTTGTTTAAAAGAAAGTATAAATGTGCTTTTTGAGTGAAATGTAAACATAGTGGATAGTAGTCTAAGGAGCTTGGAAAGAAAAGCATCTGGACTTCTTTAAGTTTCCTTGAAGACGTTTCATCCAAGAAGCTTCTTAAGTTTTAAGAGCAACTGGTGGAGATAACCAGATTTCAAGCCCTATGGGAGTGCAGTGCCCCCAAGAGGGTCATGAACCCCCCTATGGATTTTCTACCTAATCACACGAGCCAAGGTGTGAAAGTGGGTGTGGGTCACAATCAGCCGAGGTTTTGGGTGAACCCATTGTGAAGCCTAGCCCCACCCTATCATGTGATTTCCTGAGGTCAAATGGCCCAGGATGTGAGTGGGAGTTAAGGCGTCTGGGAAGGGATCTCAAAACTGTATTATAGATGACAGACAGTTGGTGTCGTAAGCCACCGCCTCTGTTCATCCATCTAACACAGATGGTTAGAAAGAGTAGTGAAAGAAGCCATCGATGTCCACTGTGAACGACCATCTTGGCTCGTGTGATGAGCCAAGATGACCATCTTGGGGACACTCCCATAGGGCTTTAAATCTGGGACTCAACCACCAGTTGCTCTTAGAACTGAAGAAGCTTGTTGGGTGAGAGGTGAAGACTTAGACTACGATGACCTGGATGACTGAGAACTTTCACAGACATAATGGATAGTAATAAACTGGATTTTAAAAATTCCTTTTTTATCCGAGGACCAAAATCGCATATAAATTCAGAACCCATCGTGCTCTTTAAAGCTAATTAATTTCTAGTTTATTAAATAAGAAAAAAAAACCTCTGTGTGGCCCTGTGCCATATGTTGGTCATGCAGTCCTTTGCTTGGAATATAAGGTACAGTTGCAACTTGGAAAACCACTTAGATTTATTTTTGAAATCCTTCAAAACATCACTTAGTGCTGTTAGATGAAATAAAAACAGCTCCTTCATTTGAAAGTAATAAGCAGAGGCTTTAGCGTAACTGATTCTGCTCCTGCATCTATTAGAGCAGGCATATGTGCTTGTTTTTAGTTTGTGAGGACTGGAAAAATCGGTAAGCATTCAGTGTAGGTACACAAGTCTAATCAGCGTAATAAGAAAAACTCTGCAAACCAATCTACTTAAAGTAGGCCCGGCTACAAGTGAAGCATTCTGACCCACATATATGAAGACAGACGTGCAATCCAGAAAAAGAGAAATGGTGCTAGAAAGAAGGTTTTTCATCTGTCCATAAAATTCAGGCTAAGTGCAGATGAATTGCTTCCTAAGTAGTCTGGTTTAGAAAGATTATGTGTGTGTTTGCGCTCGTCTGTCTGTACAGTTACTGTATAGTTGCATCATTCTCAGCTGGATTACGAAACAGTGAGAAATGAGCAGAGACTGGGAAGAAAGAGAGCGAGAGACAAAGGAGGCGACAGATGAGAGAAGCAAAGCTTGTCAGGTTTCCACAATATTAAACATAAAAAAACGATATTTAATTTTTCTGTCACAAGTTATAAAAACAGCAGAAAGAAAACGCTGGCACAGTTTAAGGAGCCTCGGAGAGGATGACTCATTCAAGTGATGAGCTTTCAACAGTTCCCGTTGCTGAAAAACATGTAAGCGCGTTAATCTGCGGTCAGCAAAAAACAGCCCATAATCGATGTTTCTGATTATCCTGCAGCTTCAGATAAACAGCATCTGTCAGGTGTCATTACTGCGCAGATTAAGGATTCAACACAATCATACGACAGACAATCAGACAGCCTTTTTAATCTTATGACGTGTTTATTTTGCAATTTCAGAAACAAAATCCCCCAGATCCATTTTTTTGATTGAATAAGAGAATAACAGTGACAGTTTCATGAGTATGAAAACCCTGCTTAACTGCAGTCATCCCTTAGGCTTACACAGATTCTTTTTCTCACTCTCTTTTGAGAACATGTCTTCTTGCGTGTCCTCTGCTATATTGAGACCAATTGCCACTGTTATCTCTGCACTAGTCTCCTTGTGGAAATGTGTTATCCACAGTCAAAATGGACTGGTTAACATTCACAGGTGCAGGGAGGATATTTACTTCCATGCCTGTTACAAAAAAATGCCTCACCCCGACCAGAGGTGAAGATAATAACAGTTCACAGACATGTGTGGATCACTAAAAAGAAACCTAGAGCGTTCAAGGTGAGGAGCCCCAGATTAAAATTCAATTAAGCTAAAATACAAAGACATGAGGGAGGCCCAGTGTATGGCGATTGGCACCAAATGTTCAGAGTTCACACAGATTCTCCATGTGCCTGTGTGTGTTTTTCCTCCCACACTTCAAAAACAGGTTCTCAATACTTTCATATTTGATTCTGAACTTGCTTTAGGTGCAGATCTACTCAGGATGTGCCCCAGCTCTTGACCTTTTGGAAAGGCTCCACCCTCAACCCCAAACATCCACACAATACTAATACGTTTAGACTCGTTTCAGCAATATTCCTTTTTTTCTAAGACCAATACTGATATTTAGGGATTTAAAAATATTTTCTGTATGTTCAGTGTTGGGTAAGTTACTTTAAAATAGTAACTTAGTTACATTACTAGTTACTTCTCTCAAAATTAACTCAGTTACTTCAAGTTACTCGTTACTTTCAAAGTAACTAGTTACTAGGGAAAGTAACTTTGGTTTTACACAGAATTCTCTTGTTAATGTGTTTCTTCCATAACTTTGCCAGTCTTCTAGCTTGCTTACTTGCCACAAGTGCACTGTGCCACCGACCAATAGAAAGGAAAAGATAATGTGCATATTTCCACGAGAGAAAACCCACGCCTGGACCGTCATTGACTGCTGCCATGATTCTAGCCTACGTCACAGCATCATGCGCGCCTTTTACATCCAACACAAAAACTGCAGTCGTGGTGCTTTCGATTGTACACAGAACTCAGAAATTCTGCCTTCTGAATAGGAAGATGTAGGCAACACCAGACTGCAGATGAGCTGCATACAGGGCTGGACTGGGACAGAAAATTGGCCCGGGCATTTTGACTAGAGACCGGCCCACCATTATAGGAAAAATCATAAAGCCTTTGAATGAAAATAAACACTGTTGTGACAGTGATGTTCACTGTTTTGATGGTATATATGCATCAATCTATCAATCGTTTGTTGTAAGATTCAGATAATTATTTTTTAAAAGCTAGACATTTTAAATGAGAATAAGAAAGAAAAGTATTTCTTTGTGCCCCCCTCTCCCTGTTAATGCCCTACATGCGCCCTGGCAACACTTTGCTAGACCCGCCCCTGCACAGTTACCAGCTGTCAGCTACCTAAAAAAGGATCCTGGTGTTATTTGTCTCTCAGAAACAGTTCATAACTTCCCTTCAACTCATTCATGTCACCTAAAAGGTAAACCTGTTTCTCCATCACCTGTTCAGCTCTGATGATTCAGTAAGGACATCTCCTGGTTTCATCTTCATGTTTCCCTCTCACCAGATAACCAAACCATATCATGACCAGCAGCTTTACAGCTGTGGCTCCAGCAAACATCAGCTGATACTAGAAATTAATATTAAATAAACTCTAACAATAGCTGATCAAGCTTAAACGTGCTGATGTTGTTTAGCGCGACATCCGCTGGTTTCCTCTTTCGGCGCAAAGTGAGCGATAAACAAACAAGAGAGCCGATCAGCTGATCATTGATCAGTTTTCATGATTGAAGTAGAAACGGGAGAGGGAGGGGGGAGAATGAAAGAAGAAGAGGCAGCTGTGCAGCAAAGACACAGAATAACTCCAGCTTTGTGCCTTTTTCATTGTAGCTGAATTACGGGACAAACTGTTCCTTTTCACCTCAATAAGAAACGCTTAATATTTTCTCTGAATACCAGACGGGACGGTTGGCAACTCTAATAACTTATGAACAAAATAAAGTTCAACATCATTAACTTCATAGCACCCACCCAGCTGTATAGAAACTCTGTCATGCTAGCTAGCACGCAGTACGGAAAAAGTCAGAATAACAAAAATAAACTCCACCTAAACTTGGTTCATATCTGACCCAGAGAGACTGCAGGTCATAACTTCTTACCTGAAGTTCAGTTCACACTTGGACCGGCGGCCGCCTCGGGTCTCTTTTCCTTCTGCCTCCCTTTTCCTTCATCCACCTGCTGCCTCCACCACTTGCTAATGTTACTGAATCTGTGGAAGCTCCGCGATAGCCACCACACGAAGTAACGAGTAACGACCCTATCTAAATCCCAGTAATGAGTAACGCGTTCCTGATTTTGGCATAATAACTAGTTACCGTGCTCGTTACCACAATAATAACGTAGTTACTGTAACGCGTTACTTAATAACGCATTAGTCCCAACACTGTTTATGTTACATATTTAGTTTTGTTATGTTGCTGCCAAGTCATCGATTACTCCTTTGCCTGACTATGCTTGGATCAGCTGTTTGTTGTTGTTTGTAGTGTCACAAACCCATTTGGCAACAGGCGCATTGGAGAGTGCCCTCTGGTGAACAAACTGAGCAACATCCACACTCTTAATGTGGTTGAAGGGTGTTTCTTCGGTCTCTACTTTACTTTTTCATTTCAGTTTTCAGTTTTTATAAATGTGATACTGATATATCAGCTAATAGCTGACATCAGTCGCTATATCACTCGGGCTCTAAATGTATCTTTTAGTTTATTCAGTTTATTATTATTGTCCCCTTTTTAAATTATACAATAAAACAGTGTCCCACTCCTATTCAGAGGGCTCAGATCCCATCCCTGCTCCATACTGACATAGGACCATACCATGTTGTGATTAATTTGCTGCATTGCGCTCCAGGGCAGACATTATACGAAGAGAATTTGGAACAAAGAACTGTTATGTTTACAGCCTTGCAGTTCCTTTGTTTATGGCCTCAGCTGTCACAACAGCAAACAAAGCAGAAGTCCGCCCACAAACAGTTTTTTGGTGGTTGATTACAGAAATAGGAGGGGGAAACTGTTTCTGCCAGACTGCTATGATAAGATTTGGTGCGAGCAAGGTTGCCTCTTCTTCCTTTACTATGTATTCTTTTACAATATCCAAAGTTTGACAAAACTCTAAAGGAAAGTCACAGTGCAAAACATAAAGGTGTATATTTGCAGCTGTAGAGTATGTAACAATAAAAGTCTTGCATCTAAATACATTTAATTATCACCAACAATTAGATACTTAGTACACAAAATCGAAATTTCTCCTTGTTTTAAGTGAAATGCGACATTTATGCGATGTAGCTAAGAAGACTGCAAAGCTACAGGTTTGGGGTTTTTTTACTCTCTGATTATGATCACTGAACTGTTTAGACAATGGAGACAACCACTCAGAGCCAAAGCATTTTAGATAAAGACGTGCCATCAAAATGCTTCACTGACAATCTAAAAATATCGCTGCAGGGGTGGAAATCCACCTGATGCATGATGTATGCGTGTGCCTCTGCATCTAATATCACCTGCCAACAAAAAAACAAACCCACTTACAGCGACTGCAGGTTTAGACACACAGTGTGATTCAAACCGGGTCAAACATGGTAAAACACCGCCTTACTATGTTTTTTCAAACTGCTTTTGCTTTATCTTCCATTGTGATCGTTTTCCTTTGCTGAGCAGTATCGCGCAAGAGTTCTTGCAGGACTGAACAAGAGGAGCACTCCTGTGACAAGCTAATGTGAAGCAAATATAATGATTTGACATGATCACTGCATGGTTTTGCATTCTGACATTAGCTACTTAGCATCTGGATGGATGAGCAACTCAGTGGACAGTCAAACTTTTGACCCGAAAAATGGTCAGATCACTAAACTTCCTCTAGTAGTTGTTGAGATATTTGGTTTTGTCTAATGATGTCTTGTCTTGAGAAGAAGAAAACTCGGAAGGTTAACCAAGGTCACTTTGGGAGGAATATGTCTCCTCTCCTCTCCTCTCCTCTCCTCTCCTCTCCTCAGCTCTGTAGGTTACCATAGCACCCGGGAGAGAAAAAGTCAACCCACACAGAGTCTCCTACCACTCATTCTCTTCCGCTATCTCTCTCTTTCTCTCTTTCGCTCTCATCCTAGTGCACCATTGTGTCTTTCAGTTTGCTCCTTCACTCTACCACATGTTTCTCTCTCACAGTCCTACCTGCCTCCCGCTGTTCTGATCTCAAGACCATCATTTTGTTGGATTTGTAGTTGTTTTTTTAAATACTATTTGCTCTACTCTAACGGTAAATTCGGCATTACCTGGGTATTTGCGTGCAGGTTTGTATGCTGTAGATGCTCAGTTATGAATATGCAGATATGTTCTGCCCAACGTGACAACTCAGCTTCACTGTCCACCCACACACACAGGATGCCCATGGACACATACACATTCGCAGAGCTCCACGGGGGGAAGAGTGGGCTCTCACTGAGGCTCTCCAGACTCCAGAATTGTTGGCAGTAGCAGGGACAGCACAGGCCACTAACTTGTGTCTTCTCTCGTATTTTTTTTCGTTCTGTCACTAGTCAAGTGTTGCTGTGCTGCTTCTGTACGATGCTAACATTTGCTGGAAATTTGTGTGAATCATAGTCTGAGTTGGTGTTTGCGTGCATTTGATGCTGTTGACAGAGTGAGTCATCTGGGACTTTTCACAGTTATTGCTCAGATAAATTGAACAATTTGGGATTGCCAGCTTGGACGACTATATATGCTTGTAAAGGTGTGCAAGAAAAACTCCCAAACATAATAGAAGTGTTCAAGATATTTCAGAGTTGAAGAAAAAGAGGGAAAAAAGGAGGGACCAGTTTGCTCTGGGAGCCCCTTAACTGGAAAATGCCATCTGTTGTCTGCTCTATCCAGTATTAACTGTATTAAATAATCCATGTGGCCGGATGATCATCAGGATTGTCCCAAGTGCTAATGAATATGGGAATTGTGGAATTTGGCCAGTTACGTAGGTATACTGCAGAGATCCTACAAAGAAAGATTTATGCGTGCATTTCAACCTATAGACTGTATTTAGATGATGAATGTTGTCATTGTAGTGTCACTTATTGGCTTGAAGCCTCCCCTTTAAGTTTATGATTGTCACCCTGCTGGTTGTATGGACAAATATTTATGTCAGGTGCTAACTTATCTGTTAATGTCAGCAAGCTTTGGTTAGCAGGTTGTAAAATCATGTAGACATGCTAATTTCCTCTCTGGGCATTTTATCATGCAAATCTAGCTGATGTTCAGACTCGAGTGGCTGTTCAAGAGACTGCAGTTTTTAGCCTTGCTGCCACTTTGTTACCTTTACCGTTAAAAACCACCGCCAACAAAAGCAGTTACCTACCTAATTTATGCACGCTCATTTTATTTCATCTCATTGTGAGCGGCCATGTTGTGTTTTTCCATTGTTCAGATAATTAACTGTTGTTCAGGAGAAGTGCTCATGTTGTAGTGAGCACTTCTCCTCCACTCACCTCTTTTTCACTCTCCTCTACTGCACGTCATAAACTTTATTGCTTCTCCCTTGCATGGTTTGCGCTTTATTCACATTGTTGTTCATGATCTGTCTCTGCCTCTCTTTTATATTTTCTCTTCTAATTTCCTCTCTCATCCCACTGCTAGTCCCAGCAGATAACTGCCCCCCTCTGACCCTGGTACTGCCAGAGGTTTAATGGGGGTTCTTCCTAGTCTTCTTAGTCATTTCTTAGTCATCTTAGGATCACCGGATCACTCATTTCTGTCTCTTTCGCTAGTACCATAGTGGTGTTCTGTGCTATATAAATATAACAGAACAGAGTGTGTTTAGGTTCCGGTGGCACATCTTGGACTGATGCATGTATAGAAACCGTACATGCTATCACGCTATTACCAAAGTCGTTTAGATCTTTTTGGTGTTTTGGGGAGGGGTGTCATCCTCTGCCAGAAGGATCACCTCAAGTGTTAAAAGTTTCGTGCATGCAGGCATGCACTCATGATAGAGTTGACACATGGCAAAAAACATCCCACCTGCAGTTGAGCGGACCACCTGCATGTCTGTGTGGAAAGTAACAAATCGATTGATGCTGGAAACAGGTTGGAGAAGTTCATTGTTGCAAATGTGTATGTTCACAAGCCACAAGCAACTGACTGCAGAGGTGCATATAATGTTTGATTATTTTAAAGGAGGAGGATTTTGTGTGCGTGTGCATTGCCTGTTACCATGGGGTTTACACTGATCTGTCCTCCTGTCAGAATCCACACTTCCTGTTTTGTGAGCAAGCAGGGGGGAGGGGGGAGTACTGACAGCTGTGTGTGTGCACTTTTGGATGGCTCTTCTCTTTGAGGACCAGTCGGAGTTTTAGAGCTTGGGAGCGGAGACAGCTTGACTCACCCTCACTTTTGGGAATTTCAATAAAGGTTTGTTGGAGTTTTAGGGTTCAGCTTAGAATCAGGTGTAGGTTAGAGTCGCAATCAGGAAATTGATTGATTGACTATTCAAGTTCATAACGGGGCTCGTAAGGGGCTCAGGAATACATTGTGCCAGTCAAGGTCCTCACAGTGATAGAAATATACAAATATATGTGTGTGTGTTTGTGTGCTCCGTCGTATGCAGCAGGTGGAGCTCTGGTTCCAGTGCTGGATGTCACACGTAAGCCTGCATCTCTTTGAGTGAACACACTAAGAGAATTTACCCTCAATGAAGTAAAATCCGTTTTTTGGGTAAAGAGGACACGTGTGTTGGTTAAAACAACACAACTGACCTAACATGTTACAAAACAATTGTGCTTGTGTGTAGGAGGGAGGCACTGAGGAACTTACCTGTTTCTCAATTACACAGACTTCAGCAAAACAAACTGTTTTCTCAACATTTTATGAGAAAAGACTCACCTGGAGGTTTAAACCTGAAATTTGCAAGAGAGTCCTGAAACGACAAAATATTAATGTGACATGCTTTTTCATTAGTTGGAGAAACTGGAGCTCCTGGAGAAAGCCTTGCAAGCACAGAGAGAACATGCAACCTCCACACATGGAGCTGCAATGTTACCTCTTGCTGTGAGGAAAAAGTGCTAGCCACTGAACCCCTGCTCTTGTTCTGTGGCCATGTCAGTGTCAAACGGGTCTTCGTGTTATCCACACTGACCGCATGATGTCGAGATCAGGGTTCTGTGTCCTGTTGCTATGTTTCTGAACAGAATTTGGAAACCATCCTTTCTTTTAGTTCAGGCCAGAGTTTAGGAAATGCAAGCATTTGCATATATTGCCACACATTTCTTGCTGCGAAGTTATACTGTTTAATTAACTCTATTTAATTACTGAGATCTAAAGCAATTATGGCAATATGTAAAACTAACAAGCGAAAATTACTCAAGTTATTCATGTTAATATGCGACAATAGGTAGACAGATCGGAGATAGATCAAACTTCCTCTCCACTCTCTCTCCATTATAATCATCTTTTCTGTGCTCTCCTCATTAGTTTCCATGGTAACGGAGTGTTGCTGAGCTGGTCGTCAGGCTGCCCACTCAGCCCGCACGGCTTTCAAATACACACACACATGACACACACACTTATGTAGTACACAAACTCATTCACCTACAGATACTTATACACACACACACACACACACACATATGTATATATATATATATATATATATATATATATATATATATATATATATATATATATATATATATATATATATATATATATATATATATATGTCAGTGACACAGTTACATATAGAAGAACAAACACTGTGTTACATTCATACTAAGAACACAAATAGTAGATCTTCAGTAATCAAATGCTTGCAGGTATGCAGGTCCCCAACATGCACTCAGACACATACATATTCCAATTAATATGATCTTCAAAAGAAAAGGAATCCAAGAACGCTCACATATACAAAACTTGTGCTGGTGTACTGTGTATCAGTTAGCTAGCCCACTCAGAGCGCTGCAGAGACAAAGACAGAAACAGAAATACCAAAGTAGGTTAGAGCAAAGCATTCTGGGATAGCAGGATACCCCCTGGGCTTCTGCAAGAGGCTCTCTTTCTTTCTCCTTCTTACTGCTTCTAGCTCTGACTGACTCTCTGTTCTTTCCTTTCCTTTTTCTCCCACATGTTTTACTTCTTGCTCTATTTCTTCTCTTTTGCGGTCTTACTTCTCATTCACCTCATTTCTTTGTGTTTCTGCTGTTTGACTTGCTTTTGTCTGTCTTCATGAAGTTGTGTGTGTATGCACGAGTGTGAGATGAACATATCTTAATGACAGAAGTAAAAACAGATGTACTGAGTTGAATAAATATATTTTATCAGGTATTTTTATTACATTTTTGATTGGCTATTATTTCTATGACTGTATTATAGTGAGATTAGTGTTCCACTTTCGACCACTACTCGGAGTCGAGACAAACATATCGCTCTGTGTGATGGAAGGTACAAAGCCGATGCACACATAAGTGTTGAAACTCTAATATTTCATGATTGGGAACTTCCTAAAAACAAAGTTTGCTACTTTCTAATTTTGAGTTGTTTTTTTTTAAATAGAAGGATCTACACAAGATGGCAGGGTACACAAGACTGGGCCTCATTTCTTAGAAGTATGATTGTGAAAATCTAATTTGCAAACCTTGTTAAGCTGACAAGGTCGTTCCAAAAAATCTAATTGCTGAAGATGTTTGTAGAAGTAGTCATAATTTACTAGTTTTGGAAGCAGTGAGGGTGTTAACAGGTCAAAAAACGAGCAACTAAAACTGTTAAAACTGTTTAGGCTCTTTTTTATATATGGACACCAACGTTTTTGGTAATTAGTGTGTAATGGACAATGCAAGACAATTAATCTTAGAACTGCAGCACAATACAGTTATTCTGACCAAATGCTTGAATACAAGTCATGAAGAAAAGAACAAGGTTGGCACATAAATCAAAGTTGATTGTTAAAAGCTGATTTCCACATATAAACTTCTATTATAAAGGGCTAATTTTCTGACCCTTTCTTTGGATACTCGGGAACAAGGAGAGCCGAACTGTCATCTGATCACTACGTGGTGGTGAGTTGGATCGGATGGCTGAAAGGCCTGGCACACCCAAAACTACAGTGAGTTTGAGCGGTAGTTAGTGTGTCTGGCAGAGTCCTGGAGATCTTCAACAGCAGTTTCCACACCAGATGGTAAAAAATGACGGTAAAGTGAGCTGTCAAGCTAACAAGGAATCTTTTCTTATTTAGCTTGTGGGACTCTGAAGGCAGCTGACATGTACCAGCAAGCCAAGGAAAGTGCTGATTTGGCAAATGTTGAACAAAAAACCTGGGTATAGTAGGAGTTTGGTGAGGCTGTAAAACAAGGCTTTGGATCAGCCTCAAAGAGATTTTGGCAAACACTCAAGAAGACTGAGGAAGGGGAGTGCTGTTGGTGTTGCGGTTGCTGAGCGCAACTTTGGTTTGGCAGGCTGGGTTGTTTGTTCCCCTTTTTAAAAATACGAATTAAAGGGTATGCTGCAGTTTCACACTTGGCACTGCTGGCTAGGTCTGTACAAGAATACTGAAGATGAGGGTCCTCCATGGACAGTCTCAAGACAACGCAGTATTACGCAAAACATGTAACACACAGTACGTCCACTGTGTCTATTTCACACTTTGCCTCCCCAAAGCATGATATGGACACGCATGCAGAAGTTGCAGTAACAGCAGAGATATTTTATTTCAAGCGACATGAAAATAACCACAAGAAAGCGTTTTAAGAGACATTATTATTAACACGTTTATATGTAAATACATATTAGCCACCTAGCTTAACCCTTGTATGGTGTTCGGGTCTGTGAGACCCGTGTTCAGTTTTTTTCAAAAGAAAAATTAAACAATTAATTATTTTTTCACGTGTAAATGTGTTGTGTCTTTCCACTCACTCCACTTGATTATAACTGATTTATTTATAACATTTTATATAAAAGAAAAACGAGAAGCACATTAATTCATAAATGTGATCTAACAAAGGTAAAGGGAAAAAATTAACCATGTTTGCTGTTCATATGTCTTGTAATTGGGATGAAGTAAACATCTGTTGAGTAATTTAACATAAAATTGTTTGATAGTGTTAATTTGGAAAGCCAAAACTCTAGCAGGTCCACCAGACCCATGAACACTGGCTGAGTAACAAAAATACGAACACCACACAAGGGTTAATTGCTGCTCGCATAGAAGGACCCTGGAATGTACTTCAGGCTTTCCTTGGTCACTACAAATTTCTTTGCTTTAAATATGTTATCTCCCCCAACTGGTACTGCAACCTCTGCATGCGTGTCCGTTTTGACGCTTTGGAGAGGCAAATGTGAAATGAACACGGTGGACGGGCGTGTGTATTACATGCTTTGCCCGTGATATCGTTATGGTAATACTCTCGGTGTACCAAACAATATAAGTTCCTGCCACCAGCCACAGGCAGCCATAGGTGTGTAATGTAGCAACGGATGCCTCTTATTTGAGGCATTTCAGATATTTCCTGGTAGCTCAAGGATCGAAGCAGGTTTTAGTCATAAATGCTGACTGCTGTTTGTTGCTGTGTTCACTGAGGTGTATTATGACCTGATGGCTTTTCATAATTTAGTGCGTGTTTTGCTTGTTTCTGTGCATCTTAATAAAGATTCACTCTGAGTCTTATCTTTAAAATCTGTCTCTATTTCCTTCCTAAAATGACCTTGATCTGTTGTATTTGCGATGATGATGATGATCTCTGTTTTTAGATGGGTGTTTTTAAAGTAATTTCTGTGACTAATGAAATGAGTTTGGGCACGCTTTTGGTTCTTAGAAACTTAGACAGGAAAGATGTTTTGCCTAATTAAAGTCGAGTGATGATTCTGTTATTCAACTTTATTTGCCTTCACCACCATTAGCATGTGTCGGCATATATCAACATTTAGCAGGAACTTATTAAAGGGACATAAATCCCACCTGTCACTTCCTGGTAGCACAGCATTCAGAAACAAAAGAAAACATAGTTAACTTTGCACCTTAAATAATCCTGTTGTAAACATTGAATCATCCGTACATTTACAAATTGCACTTCGCCTCTTGGTTCAGTCACTTAATTTCAGTCATTTGGCCCTTTTCTTTCTTTGTTTTAATTAACATATTGCTTGAAAAAAATGAGAGAAGAAAACAAAGTGATGGCCTGAGAGAGAGGAAAGATGGAAAAGGGAGAAAGGAGGAAAAAAGGGGGGGCTGGCAAATCTGTTATGGAAATCCAGAGAGTAGTTGAAGTCTTGCTGGCTTGGTCCCCAGTGTTTGACTGTGCCCACTATAACACTTTGAATTGCAATGAAAGTCTTCAGGGACTTTTTTCTCTGGCTAAAGGAGGCTTAATTGGTACCAGCTTTTATTGTTGTAGGCCATTGATAAACAATACTCCCACCCCCCGGCTATAAAGCAACTCGTCACATTGTTTACTGTATATTTGCAGATGAACCAGGATACTTACACATGTGTGTGTGTGTGTGTGTGTGTGTGTGTGTGTGTGTGTGTGTGTGTGTGTGTGTGTGTGTGTGTGTGTGTGTGCGTGCATTAGATGGTCAGTAATGCCAGAAGCTGACAATAAAAGATACCAGGTTCAACTTCAGAGATGAAAGGTACAACTGAGGGTGATGTGAAAAAAGAGCAAAGAAAAGAAGTAAAAGGGTGAAGATGAAGAGGAAAGGTAGTTAAGGAGACAGGAGGTGCCGCAAAGAAGTCAAACAAAAAAAAATATGGGATGAGAGCAGAACAAAAGGAGAGATGAAAGAAGACTAGAAGAAAGAAGAAAGTGGGGGAGGTGGGAAGTGAGGAAAGGAAATGGCAGGTGAGAGAAGGAAAGGCGGAAAGGCACATGCAGAGGAGAGAAGTTTCAGGAAATAAAGACATGAAAGGAAAAGACAAAGTGATGAGGGAGAGAAAAGTGAACAGGAGAAGAAGAAATAGGACATGAAAGGAAATGAAAATACAAATACGTAAAGAAGAAAAAGAGCAACATGGAAGAAATGGGAAGAAAAGATATGAGAGTGGAGGAATCACAGGGAATATGGGAACATTGTGAGTTTCACCGCCTCGGGCAAAACTCTCCATGCATCCCTCCTCACGTGCCTCTTTGCCTACCCTCTTCCTCCTCCTTTTGTCTTCCTCATGTCTCCGCCTTTCTTCACTCCACCTCTTCCCCCAGCTCCCACATGCATGCAGATGATGGCATGTAAGGATTGTTGCCCCTCTGTGTCTCCTCGTCTCATTTTATCAGCACACTAAAGCCACACAGGCCTCACATTTATGTGTGTCAGGGTCTTTATGTAGATCGTGTTGTCATTCGTGCGCGTGGATCCCTTTCTCTGTGTGAGCGTCCCAGAAAAGACCGACCTCGGGGAGTTATGCTCCACTTTCCCTCCTTTATTAATTCACCCTTCGCTCTCACTCTTGTTTGCCAGGCTGGACGGCGTGGAGGGAGAGAGAGAGAGAAGGAGGGCGTAAGAGAAAAAGGCAGGACAAACAGAACAAGTTCAAAGCAGAACCGAGACAGACAGTAAACACTCGCTTATTCGGTTCCCTGGCACTTGTATTTTTAGTAGAGATAAAAACATTAATGCAAGTTGTACTTTGCTTCTGAAAATATGACGCTGAACATTTTCGTTCTTTTAAAAGCAACCCATTTTCACCATCAACAATCGTTACACAAATCCTTGGAAAACTGCAGGTCTTTGTCCAACAGGAGGCAGTGGATTTGTTTTCTTTTTTTTCATTCCACAGATAAGAACAGGGTGAAGCAGCCAACAGACTGTGGGTGGGCAGGGGAGTCAGCACTGGAAAGAAAAAGACTGTATGAGCTTTTCAGTACTGATGGTGAAAACCACTGAATATATAGTTTCCTTCCATTTTTTTTGTCTGTGCACCCATTTGTTCAGTGTAAAATCTCCACTCCAGAGGTTGATGACAGTTTTGCAAATGCTGCCATAGACTGCTGAATTAAAGTTCTCATCCAAAGAAAAAGCTTGGCCCACTGGAGCCAGTTGTACATTCTTTGTTTTGTTTGATAGCCAGGCAAAGCTTGTGGTTTGTTCGGGAAATCAGTTACTAACGAGCCACAACCTGTCTCTTTGTGTTAGCCCTGCAGTTGGCTGGCACCCTGTCCAGAGTGTACCTCACCTCTCAGCCGAGATAGGTCCATTCTCCACATGACCCTGAATGGGATAAGTCATTTAGGAGATGAGATTTGTTGACATCACAAAACATTATTTATATCAAAGCCTCCTTAATGTAAAGTCGGCATTGTAAGACACAGTTGGAAAGCAATCATATAATCCTTGCATTAAGAATGGGCTGAATGGATATCACTGTGGAATAAAAACCAATTAAAAAAAAGTTTTTAAAAAAATCAAGACAAGACAAGGGCTAGCCCATGCTTGTTGCAACATGGAAGTGGCATAAAAGAATGCCAGAAAACACAAAAATTGATCGATTGCATTGATATCCAACCTGAAATCCCAGCATTAAAAACTGCCATGACCCTTAAAATGCTTATTCTTGACACTAGTGGTACATTCAAAAGGAGACTGCTGCTCAAAGAAAGACGAATGATCTGAGAATTTCACATTTCTACTCCTTTTTCGCAATGGTTACATTAATGCCTACTACCACCAGCAGAAATAAAAAATTATATTTGTTAATAATTGAAAGGTTTGATTTTTTTAAAGATTCCATCAAGATGTTGCATGTGAAGGACTTGCAAACTTTATGCAACTGTTTCAGCAAACATCATATATATACTTGAAATGTTATCACAAGCCCCTGAATTCATCACAAAAAACCACTCTGTGCCAAAGAATGACCAAAGCTCTTGCTGGGTGACCATGTATCGCTTAAAGTACCAGCTGATGCAATTTTGCATTACTCTCTTTGCAAGTCAAAAGTATCTGATGCAACCTGTAAGAAGTGTTGCCTTCTACTTTTGTTGCGTTCCGATGCAGACGACACTTCTAATTTTAAAGCAGAGTGCACTTTCTTTGAACTTTAAACTAGCTCTAAGTGCTTAAACTCATGTGATGCTGTTGAACTTCTATTATGCATTAATAAACACGGTAATATAAATGAACCAAAACAACACTATACTGATCACACACTGATCAGTCACACAATGAAGAATGCCGATAATGTGTGACTGATAAAATCAATCATAAAATATTGAGTAGACTGCCATAATAGCTCCAAAACAGCTCTGACCATGGACATTTGATATCTGAGGTTATCATTTGGCCTCCCTGAGATGAGAATCCTGGAGATACACCATTAGATTAGGATTTGAAAGTTGGAGACTTGTACCTCGAGCCATTACTGAGCAGTTTTTTTGCTGTCGAAGGGCACATTGTCCTACAGGGTCAACCAAATGCTGTTGGGGAATGTAGATGTCAGTGTGTGCTTTGTTTACATTATTGTAGGTGATACATTACTTTTAGATAAATGCCAAAAGAAGGCTTGAGTTGAGGCTGATCTGTATACTTGAAATTCAATCAAGTCTCAATGTTATCAAGTCTTTAAGTGATAACATATGAACCATGCTTCTGGGTCCAAACTACTCTGAGTTTATTAAGGCTGTTGTGCTTTTAAGATGTTGTAATGCTTTGTATCTTGTTCTGTTTAATCTGAACAAGCCCCTAAAAAATGCAGTGATCACTGTCGGCCTCTCTGTTTTTTTATTACTACTATTCATTTTAAAGCTCAGTTTTTAAAACATTACGATGTAAATACATGCAGCAGTATATTAATGACTAACCTCATATTCGGATGGATTATCTCAGTTGTTCTCCTGACTGAAGTTTGGTCCGTTTACAGCATCCTGCCATGCGATTGCATTTGTCCCTAACCATCGGGAACTTTCACGTTAACTTTTATCAAGCGGAAAAAAGCAAGTGTTCACCTTCCAGTGTGTGTGTTTATATTATGCTAACAAAGGTGTGTCACTAGGGCCGACCGTGGCTCAGGGGGTTGGGAAGCGCATCTGTAACCGGAAGGTCGCCGGTTCGATCCGCGGCGAGCCCTCTCTGTCCTGGTCGTTGTGTCCTTGGGCAAGACACTTTACCCTGCCGCCTACTGGTGTTGGCCAGAGGGGCCAATGGCGCGATATGGCAGCCTCGCTTCAGTATGGGGCAGACTGACTGCAGCTGTGGCTACAACCGTAGCTTGCCTCCACCAGTGTGTGAATACGAGAGTGAATGAATAGTGGCATTGTAAAGCGCTTTGGGTGCCTTGAAAAGCGCTATATAAATCATTACTAGCACATCACGTAGCACATCATTATATACCAGCTAGTTCAACTTCAGTAATCCTCACTGCTGTTTAGTTTTCTGTTTTCATTTATGTTGGAAGTCCCTCAGTCCCTCATGGTATATTATGTTTAGGTGGAAACTAGCGAGCTAACTTCCTGCTCATTTTCTAACTAACGCCATTAAATTTCATAAATTCTGTTTTCATGGATGCCTGGATTTTAAATATATTGGACCCGGAAACGGCGAATGACATCAGACTTAAAGACCAGATAGTTGGAAATCTTTAAAGATGTTTTTTTTGGTATATATAGCCTCTTAAACTAATATTTGGCATATCTCAGCATAGTATGCAGTGCATACAAAAACAAATCTGAGGAAGCTGATGGAGGTCAAATAAAGATGTGGCGGGCCTCAAAAACTACAGCAATCTACAGCAGAAAAAAAAGCAAAGATAAAATGGAACGAAAAGGAATCTAACATCCAAAGAAGACCTTTGAATGTCCTTCAAGAATCCTGGACTGTTTCTAAAAACTGCTACAATAAAGCTTGCCTAAGAGAGTTCAAGCTTTGTTGAATAATAAAGATAATCATACCTAATATTGACTTGTTGACTAGTTTTATAGCTGGTATTTCCATATATGTTTGCACATTTCAGTAAATCACTGCACATATTTCCCATTTCCTAGCAAAATGAGGGTGGCTCAAGACTTCGTGCGCATTCATGTAATATTTGATGTGATTTGTGTTTTTCAGTAAGCAGCAAGGAGATATCTGTGTGATTCATGTCAAAAGTTGATTGATTGATTTATTTTTTTATGGATTTATAAGTTTGTACATGGCTATTCATGCTTTATTATTGCCAATGACCAATTTCCTGGGGAAACCTTTAGTTTTGTTGCTTTAAGCATCTGAACCCATCTTAATCTACTGACAGGGGAACTTGTTGAATGACTACTTTGGTACCTGAACTTGGCTAAATTGAAATGTTGATATTGTATGTCTGTTATACCTATCACACAAGATTCCCAAAAAGTTCCAGAGAAGGAGAAAATAATCTGTAGAATAAAGTGAAAAGTTTCACCAGTAATTTAAAAATATTTAGTTGATAATTGAAGCTCTCAAACATCAGCATGCTTTAGACAGTACAGCCACAGTAGTCACAATACAGAAAGGGGAGTACGCCAAATGCAATATAACCCTGCAGAACTGTTTGTATTTGGAGATTTTATTTAAGATGATTGAAAAAGAGAGGACAGTTCTACAGTGAGACTGCATTGTCTCTAGATGGGACGCTACATTTCTGTCAATATACAGTACAGCTGTGTTTGTGTGTGCTGGTATCTGAGCTAACCTACTCTGTCTCTAATTATAATCATACGTTTGACACAGCCTTTGTCTCCAGAACAGACCTCACAATCACTCATTCTTTATTCCCATGGTAACAAGCATCCCCATTATTGGATGTCATTTGCATTACTTGGACAGACAAATTGACCCACAGACAGACTGCCTCTGTTGCTGCTCTCTCATTGGTTAAATGTACTTCACTACCAATGGAAATTTTAATTTTACTTTGCTTAGCAATAATAACAGTTCACTTGTGATAATGAAGTGAGTTTGTACCATATTGAGGGGGCAGTGGCTGAGGCCATGTACCGTAAAATCTTGGTAGAGCACCTCTTTCCCTCAGCCTAAACATGAGTCGGGGATAGATCGTCCACCATGACAGTGACCCAAGACATACCATCAAGCCACCAAATGAGTGGCTAGAGAAGAAGCACATTAAGGTCATGGAGTGGCCTAGCTAGTCTTCAGACATCAGTACTATAGAAAGTCTGCAGAGGAAGCTAAATGGTAAATGGCCTGTATTTATATAGCGCTTTTACCCTAAGGACCCCAAAGCGCTTTACATATCCAGTCATCCACCCATTCACACACTGGTGATGGCAAGCTACATTGTAGCCACAGCCACCCTGGGGCGCACTGACAGAGGCGAGGCTGCCGGACACTGGCGCCACCGGGCCCTCTGACCACCACCAGTAGGCAATGGGTGAGGTGTCTTACCCAAGGACACAACGACCGAGACTGTCCGAGCCGGGGCTCGAACCGGCAACCTTCCGATTACAAGGCGAACTCCCAACTCTTGAGCCACGATCACCCCAAGCTAAAGCTTGAAGTTGCCAAGCAGCAGCCAAGAAACCCAAAGGATTTGGGCCAAAAATGGCTCCTGAGACGTGTGCAAACCTAGTGACCACCAACAACAAACAGCTTTACCATGTGCTTACCAACAAGGGTTTATCCACCAAGTTCTAAGTCATGTTTTGCTTGGGGATAAAATACTTATTTCACTCAATGACACGCCAACCAGTTATGACTTTTGTTGATTTTTGCTCTCTCTCCATAAAATTAAGAGACTGTTCATTTCTTTGTGAGTTAGCCAACCTACAAATTCAGCAAACGATCAAATAATTATTTCCCCCACTGTAATCTTCATTAGTTTTGCATTATGGATTTAATGTATCTTTCATGTGACACGTTTTTAAAATATAGCAAGAAAGAGTGTTCAAAATATGTTTGTTTGTGTGGAGCAGTAGAGTCCATGAACTCATGAACGATTTAAATATATAAATTTCGGTAACAGCAGCACAGAAAATCAGAGGCATGTTGTACAATTTGGCTCAAAGTTGAATTTAACTGACATTTGCGATTTTTATGTAAAGCTGGCGATGGAAAGAAGAGACCCTTTGAAAGCTCACGGTCTAATAGCATAATATAAAGCCTGAAAAACAGATGATACGGCAACTTGGACCACAATGACATTCATAGCATTTAGATAAACTATGTTTACATCTATTGTGGCTGGGTAATTGGGGTCTGTATGCTCAATAGCAGAAAGAATATTATATCCTAAGAAGTATGCAAACAGAAGGCTCATGAAAGAAATCAAAAGCTACAGGAGCAGAAAAAAAACATCAGTATTTATAACCCTTCATTTCAGTCTTTACTTAAGACTGCTGTTGTCTTCCATCAGTGCCACAACACTCACTTTGTTATACCAGAGATCTGACAAAACACCATCCCAGCATTGTCACATTGAGATTTTATGCGCAGCCTAAATGATTGTGTTAATGTAGATAAAAGATCCACTATGTTTTTTAAGTGACAACTGAAATAGCATTTTGAGTTAGAGCAAACACAAAGTGTACCATAGATCCGTGTCATTCAGGGGGTTTTAAATAATATATGATATTAAAATTCAGTATATTATTTTATTGAATATAATACATTATTTGTGTTTTTTATTGTAATTGTGGCATTTTTCATACACATATAGAAGAAAATCTTTTCTCTATGTAATACAAAGGTTGCAATGTGGTAAAGAAACAGTTTTACTTTATCATTGTTGGGTTTTTCTTCATTTTTTGTTTTTAATCTACTTTCAGGACTTGAGTATGACAAATGAGATAATACTACATAGGCAAATATTAGCAGCTTGTTATACAAACAAATTGTTATTTAAAACATAAGAACACAGTATATAAATGATGTGTCATGTAAAGATAGTGCATATACTTTTAAATACTGATAAAATAAGCTAACAACAGTTATTATTTTTGTCATTTTTGCTAATTAAATCCAAGATAATGGCTTCAGCTGCTTCTGTCTGCCTAGGTCTGACATTTTTTAAATACTTTTTCAAAAACTTCTAAGAATGTAGGCGCTAAATCTGCAATTTTTTATCATTAATTTAAAACATTGTGTTGTGGTACACATGTCCATCCCTGCTTGATTCATTCTCTCTACAGCGCACACTGGTGCAGGCTTGATAATTTGGTACTATGAGGCGTCCTGGTTTAAATGTGGCCACCTTCATCTGGCCACTGTCATCTTTGACTTTGAGGGTCCAACTGTGGACTCTTGGACTGAAATCTGTTGGAAACTCTTGGTCATATCCAATGACCATATTCTCACATAAAAGCTTTGTCATTTTTTAAAAGATCCAAGTGGTCCTAACATTATTTCTAGGGAGCGATATAAAAATAGCAGCTGAAGGTGATCCTGAAATGAATGAGATGATGACATTGAAGGGGAAATTAGCAAAAGTTAAACTTTAAAGAAAATAACATTTGTATTTGTTGATTCCCCAAACTTTTTGACTGTCATGTTTCAGCCAGGATCCTCTTATTTGTGTGCCCATAGAGCATGAGCATTGCTGTGGTCTGTGGAGAGCATGTTTATTATAGACTTAAATTCAATAAGCAAGCTGATTTCCTGTTGGTCCTCTGATCGTTTGTGTTTGTGTGGGTCAGAATAAGGGGTCATCTACGCTTTATGGGCCAATATGAGCTGTAGTGGAACATATGACCATGACATTAAAATTGTTGTGTTGCCCAACACTGCCCCCAGAGGTTGCATTTGGCAGGTGTAGAGGTATGAACAATTAGCTACTTCACTTCAAAAACCATTTTCTTTTTTTCTGTTCACATAGGAAAACTGTATGAAGACGACACAAGAAGAATCAGCTCTGACAGACGGACAGACGGGGAGCTTAACAAAAACTGAGAAACAGCTCAACAGAACGACAAACACAAACATGTTCAGCAGAGTGTGGTACCCGAAAAGCCTTGTGGAGGCCCAGTGGGTGGAGTTATAAGGAAGCAGAGATGAAGCTGACCAACCACAGGCCATCACCCGGGGATATAAGCTCCACCCACCACTAATATCCAGGGAGACTGATAGACAGACCAACACCTCTTGCAGCGGCACCTGAAACATCATTGGCCCATAGAACAGGTAGGAATTGCATTTGTCAGTGCAGCAGCTTTTCATCTTTGTCCTTGATTGGGTCGGACTGGTCGGAGAGGAGGAGCACACAGGTTGCTTGGGCAACTCTAAAAGAGAAGCAGCCGGTGGATGGCATTTGTTTTGTCACATGAGCCATTGTATTGTCATCAGAACTTTTAAACAAAGACCATGATGTACAGCAACTTCCAGCCAAGTCAAGTTGGAGGCATATCATTATTAAGGTCTATAATCAAGAATGCCTTTATGAATACACATTCAGAGGGTTTACAGGAAAGTGCAAACCACTGGTTACACTCAAGAACATGTAGGCCAGACTACACTTTGCCAGAAAACATCTAAAGCAAGGCTGCCCAGCTTTTCAAAAATTTCTAGACTAATGAAAGAAAGATAAAGTTTGTACCAGAAAGATGGGAAGATAAAAGTACAGAAAAAGGAAGAAACATGATCTGAAGCATACCACATCATCTGTCAAATTTCATGGAGGCAATGTTATGACACAGGCATGTATGCCTGCCAGTGGAAACAGGCCACTAGATTTTAATTGATGATGGTGATAGAAGTAGTAGGATGAACATTAAAGTGCACAGGGCTGTACCCTTTGCTCATATTCAGCCATATGCTTCAAAACTTAATACACTTGCACTTCATAGTCCAACACAAGTTTCTCGGATGAAAAGAAATGAGATAAAACACCTTCCGGTTACTGAAGATAAAACTAAATGCAGAAAGACCTACAAAGAAGCAGCAA
This sequence comes from Astatotilapia calliptera, assembly GCF_964374335.1. Lineage (NCBI taxonomy): Eukaryota > Metazoa > Chordata > Actinopteri > Cichliformes > Cichlidae > Astatotilapia > Astatotilapia calliptera. Next base: position 8,633,591 of record NC_137438.1, read on the forward strand.
CTGAAGGTAGCTGCAGTGAAGGCCTAGCAGAGTATCTAAAGGGAGTAGAGTTGGATGTCTCGAGACCGGTCTCAAGACCACTTTTACGTGGTCTTGGTCTTGTCTTGGTCTCGGATCCCTCGGTCTTGTTTAGGTCTTGCTGTCTCAGATCGATATAGTCGTCGGGAGATTTGGAGTCAACAGTATCCATGACACACAACGTAACGTTCGATAATGTGTCATGCGCAAAAGCATCAGCTCTAAGAGCTGTGCTTAGAGAGTGCTTTGTAGTGAATCAGAAGAGTCAACTCCTCACTTCATTTCCTTTCGCTGCTCAGCTCTCACACAGTGGCTCATCTATGCTCCAATCCCTCCATATTGTGGCCAATCACATGCGAGGATATAGGATAATATCATTATGTGAAAAACAGAGAGGGTGAGGCTGCAGTTTAAAGACTTTTTTGTCTTGGTCTTGGTCTTGGTCTTGACTCGGTCTGTCTTGGTCTCGTCTTGGTCTCGGTCTTGTCTTGGTCTCGGTCTTGTCTTGGTCTCGATACCCTCTGGTCTTGGTATTGTCTTAGTCTTGGTTTAGGCGGTCTTGACTACAAGTCTAAAAGGGAGGAAACAGCATTTGGTGATGTCCATGGCTTCTAGACTTCTTGTTACAAAAATAATTCCTTTTTTTAAAATGATGTCCAATAACTTCCTCTAAATTTAAAAATGGGGCACTTGGGTAAAAATAGTTGTAATCCCTGAGCAGTTAAAGCAAAACTGCAAAAACTGTATTAATTTAAGGAACAATGAAACGCAATAAAACTAATGAGTGTACTTAAAGTTGTAAAGTATACTTTTTTTGCTGTTGTTGTTAACAAACAACACAATAGGTGACATATATGTTTTGCACGTAACCCTTATTGGGTTTACACTAAAACGTAAAGAATTTATAATTCTCCAAATTTAGACCTTCATTTCAATGACACGACAGCTGCCATTTTAATAATATCAAACAAAATATCTGGATTATGTTACACATCTGATGAACAGACCTTTCAGTCATCAGTTCTCTGAACGAGTGATTCATTCACACTTCTTCTCCTCGAGTCCTTCTGATATTCATTGGATTGGAGCAAATTGCTTAGATAGCTAAATAAGCCTCAGTTAAACAATCGGAATTGGTGCAGCTTAATGGATTCCTGGCTTCCAACAACATATTAAAAACAGAGTAAACCATTAAAATGTGACCTTTGTGTCATGATACCACCCTTGGTTCTGTGTGTGTGTGTGTATTTCTCAGTGGGTGTTTGTGTGGGTGTACAAGGGCCAACCTAAAGTTGAAGTTTCATTGTGTTTTTCTCCCTGTGACTTTCCTTTCTCTTCTTCTCGTCTCTGTCACTCCCTCGCTCTGTATTTTCTGTCCATCTGGTGTTGCCATGGGAACCCTGCCTACTAATCCCTGTTCACTGAATCAAGAAATGGAGGGTGTAGTTTTACTGGGGTGGTCCTATCAGAATCACTAGATGGCATCTCAGACCCATCTATCAATCCTGATCTAGGTGCTCATTGCGGTTTTGGAGATGTCAGCCACATGTTTAATCTGCACACAAAGAGAAATGTAAAAAGGTCAGTTTGGAGTTTCTGGAACTTTTACAATTTGTTGATGGACAAAAGCCAAATACAAGAATGTGTGCTTAAGTCAGATTAATGTTTCACCAGCTATATCAGGCTTACCAAAGTTTCAGCAGATTAATGCATTGACTGAGTGGCATCAGGCTTCGCATCTCACTCTTCAAATGACACAGATTGATTTTACTTCTCAAAATGGCAACATAGCCCTTTACAAAATAAATAAATAGATAAATTGACTGCAATGGGGGAGTGGACAGGGCAGTGAGTGTCAGGCAAGTGTTAAAAATGCTAAATGTAAAAGAAAAATTAACACAAAACCAAAGGGGGGCAGTTATTTGTGCACGGTTTTCCACAATATTTCAATCAGGTTGAGGTCCGGGCTTTAACTGGACCGTTGTATCACCTAAATTCTTTTGTTTTTTCAGCCATTCTGTTTTAGATATGCTGCTGTGCTTGGGATCATTGTCCTGTTTCATGATCCAAGTTTGGCCAAGCTTCAGCTGGCCTCATATTTGACTCGAGAGTACTTTGGTGTAAAGATGAGTTCATGTTCAACTCAGTGAGTGCAAGGTGCCCGGAACTTGTGGCTGCAAAATTAGCCTAAATCATCACCACCGTGACAATTGGTATTAAGTGTTTGTGCTGATATGCAGTGTTTGCTTTTCATCGCCAAACTTTGTTTCTGTCTTTCCGAAATGCCTTGTTCCAGAAGTATTTGTGGTTTGCTCTGATGCAACTTTGCAAAAGAAGAGGCTTTCTCCTGGCAATGCTTCCAAACAAGCCATACCTGTTCAGTGCTTTTATAATGGTACCATAATGACTGTTAACTTTTAACATGCTGACTGAGCCCTGTAAAGTCCCTGTAAAGATGCAGTTTGGGGGGGGGGGGGGGGGGTTTCAGGTTCTCTGAGCATTTCATGGTTAGGTGTGAATTTCTGGGAATATCAGTAACCAACAATTGCATTAATTGCTTATGTCTTTCCTCCTTGGAAATGGGTTAAACACACACTCAATGCTCCAGACAAGCAAACTGCCATAACTTATTTTTAATAAGGTGCTCACACTTGCTGCTGATCAATAATCAAGTCCTTTTGATTATCATCACCTTCCCATGGAAGAAGAGTAAGGCAGTAAGGCTGTACTTACTTTTCATACACACTAGTGCAATATCTTGGGTTTGCTTTTATTCAATACATAATGGCATAGTGTAATATGGCAGGATTGGTAGTTCAGCCAAGGTTTCATTTACCTAATTTTAAGACCCGCTAAGGACCAGATTAGATTATGTCCTGTTATATAAAGCCTTAAAATTTAAAGAATGCACACTTTCCTTTAACAGTGACTATATGTGTTGTATTTAGAGCTACATGGCAGTCATTACAAATGCCATCTAAGCTCTGAGATATGAATGTGCATACATGTTAAATCCACATATGACTTGATGGCAATGCCCATGAAGGCAGTCTCTTGACTGTCTGAAGCCATTTTTTCATGCAAACTCGAATATATTTCTTGGTTTGAACTAGGGCTGGGCCATATTATACCGTTCACGGTAATACCGGTATACTGTTAGGCAACGATAGGAAAATGAAATATCGCGATAGAATGGGAGTAAAACGCGCATGCGCAGTGCCTTTGTTTTCATACGCACATGGCCGATTGTTGAGTGAAACAGATGAACCAGAATTGGTTTGTAAAAATGGTGCAACTTCAGTGATGTGGAACTGGTTTGGTGTTTGTCCGTCAGATACACAACAAAGCACATTTTTTTGCAGAACATGCAAGCGGCCGTTGTTATTGTCATATTTGTCGGACTAAGACGCTCTTAAATCTGGGAGTAATCTGGGTCCTAAAGTCCGTATACTTCAGGTCAAACAACACTGCAGCATCACTTAGAGTTAAAAACTGTCCAAATTCTTTCATCTTTAATAAAACGATCAGCATTGCTGCTTTACCAGGTGTAACTATAAAGTTTAACTTTCAGGCATCCATGAAAACAAAAGTTATTACATTTAACGGAGTTAGAAGTTAGCAGGAAGCTAGCGGAAGTTAGCTCGCTAGTTTCGCTAGTTACCTAAGCATGATATAGCATGTTCTGACGGAGAGATTTCTGAAAAAAATCAAACGTACAGCTCTGCTATCACTTCCAACATAAATGAAGACAGGAAACTAAACAGCAGTGACGTTTGTAGGGTTACTGAAGTTGGGCTAGCTGGTATATAATGATGTGCTACGTGATCGCTAGCGACACAGCTATGTTAGCATAACATAAACAGTGAAGCTGGAGGACGAACACTAACACTTTTCCACTTATAAAAGTTAACGTGAAGGTTCTTCATGGTTAGAGACAAATGCAATCGCATGGCAGGATACTGTAAACGGACCAAACTTCAGTCAGGAGAACAACTGAGATAATCCATCCACAATACGAGGTTAGTCATTAATATACTGCAACAACATGGGAATAGAGCAGCTGCCAGAGAATTCAACATTAATGAATCAATGGTACAGAAGTGGAGGAAGCAAGAAGAATGAGTTTAATAAAGTTTGATTTATCTGACTGCTTTGTTTCGCTTAATGTCCCTTATAATCCCGTGCACCTTATGGTGCGAAAAATACGTACTGCACACTGCAGTTTAATGTTGCAAAGCACCTCTTTTTAACTTCAGTGGATATTATACATGGTTATGCTCAGGATATGTCAGCCCATTTCTACTGGAAATGCCTTTTGGTTAAACTTTCAGCAAGGAATTTGCATTTGCACTGTTACATTTTTATAAAGCTTTAATGTACATAAAAACCAGCTTCTTGTTTAAGTGAAAATAAATGGAAGGTTGTCTTTTTGCGCTAGTAATGTTGTGGAGTTGTATTTTGTCTCGCATCAATTATATCGTCGGTTATATCGTTATCGCAAATTTTCAAATATATATCGTGATAAATATTTTTGGCCATATCACCCTGCTCTAGTTTGAACTTTATTAGTTATTCCCTGCTACCTTGATAGTCTTGGAGTCACTGAGGTGGTGTAGTAACCACATCTCATTAGATCTCTATCTCCTCCCGGCTGGAGGTTTCTTCCTGTTAAAAGAGAGTTTTTCCTTCCCAGTGTTGCCAGGTGCTTCCTCAAAGGCCGTCATTGCCCTAAATTCAATAAGCTTAATTGAGAGAAGTAGTTGCTAAAGAAAACCTTCTCTTTTTAGCTTATTTCACTCTCAAAAGGATTTTCCAACATAATGTGATTCTCAAGAAATGTTTGAGTCATCACTCAAATAACATTCAAAGAACAAGAAGCGAAATCCTGCAGAGAGGAGTGCGATTAAAGGTGTGTAAATAACCTTTATATCAACTGTGCTTTAACCAGCCTGCTACATCTGCAGGCTATGATATAATTAACTGCATCAGTGGCTGTTTTTTGGGGGTGGGTTCAAAAGTGTACACAAACACACTCCTGTGTTATCCCTTGAGAACTACGTTTTTTCTTGCTGAGTCCTCAACAGACTCAGTGGGGGACTCACTGACATGAGGGAGCTGTAATTAATACAGAGAGAAGGGTGTACTTCATGTACCATGATACACATGCAAAAATGTTAATAATTTAGATTAGACTGTTTCGAGGCTTAATATGAAGGTGTGTGTATGCAAAATGATCTTAGCAGGACTCCTGTTTGTATTTTTTTAATCTGCGATTTAAAATGGCTCCCTTTATTTGCAACACATGCCATAATTTGGATGGTAGCGCAACAGAGAACAGTTGGGCAAGTCCACAGTTATTGAAGCAGTTGCAAATGAATCCCGTGAGACTGAATCTTCAGGCTGAGCTGAACTGAACTGAGTTAATGGCTTTTGTGAACAACTCCTGCGTGACTCACTCCTGGGGCCACATTACAGGAATATCCGAATGAGAAAATCCTTTCTTGATCTCACTTAAGAAAGCAATTTAGAGTTTCTCCGAGACAGAAAGAGTGTTGCTGAATGCAACGTCAATCAAGCTGTAAAGTAACAATCGGCAAATCGCGCTCAATCTGCTGCAGAGGCACAAAATAATTTGATGTGATAGCGCGATTCATGACTGACTGCTTCGAATATAGCAACAACAAAAAAAATACTGTGCATGGGCCTGTGTGTGCCAACAGATGAGCTGCTCTGAAAAGACAAGTCATGATTTGCTTCATTATTTTAAAGCTCATAAAGATGTGAGTATGAGAGGTTACTCATCATTATGATGGCTATCCTTAATAGATTTTTTGCAGTGTGTGATGTTAAAGGGCTGTTTAATTTAGAATAAATTCATTTAAACATTTTAGGAAGCTCACATTTGAATTGATTGATTTATCGCAGCAGCATAATTTTGCATCAAAGTTCCAAAAGCACCATTTGAATCAGCTGTGTTGGATCAAGGACACATCTAAAACCTGCAAGACACCGGCCCTCGAGGCCTGGACTTACCTACCACTGCTTAGGGTCAGGGGTCTCAAACTCCAGGCCTCGAGGGCCGTTGTCCTGCAGGTTTTAGATGTGTCCTTGATCCAACAAGGCTGATTTGAATGGTTAAATTACCTCCTCAACATGTCTTGAAGTTCTCCAGAAGCCTGGTAATGAACTAATCATTTGATTCAGGTGTGTTGGCCCAGGGTTGATATCTAAAACCTGCAGGACACCGGCCCTCGAGGCCTGGACTTTGACACCCCTGGATTAGAGGGTTGAAGGCAATCAGAATCAGAATCAGAATACTTTATTGATCCCTGGGGGAAATTATTTTTTGTTACAGTGCTCCATTTTACAATACAATTTTACAATACTGTATATATAAACTATGACTTCACCTATTGGTTTTGGGCTCTGCATTTTAAGGCTCTATTGGTGGCATATACTATATTGTTTTTCTTTTCTTTTTTTTTGGAGTTAGAAGTGGCCATATTTGGAAAAGAGGATGGAGTTCTAAGTTCTAAGGCTACTAAGATACAAAAATCATCTTGGATAGGCTGAACCTCACACTCCATAAAAAGTACTCCAAAAGGCCTCAGTACTTTGGAGATGTCCCCGTTCAGTGGTTCAAACATGTGGTCATGAGATAGATATCCACTCGTCCAGTATCCCCCCAAAAAAGTACAACTGTTGTATGAAGGGGGAAATTGCCTTAAGAGAGCAATGTGTTTTTCATACTAGGTTTTGTTGCATAGTCTCACATTTAATATGTGATTCTATATGAAAAAAAACCAAACATTTTTTGAGCCACCCTCAAGTGGCTGCTATATGAACTGCAACTTCTGATGCCTGGCTTAATTTTTCTGCACTTGAGGTTGCCACTTGGCAGCGATGCAGGGCCGCAGCAGCGCTGACACATCAGAGGGTGAGATGGGAAAAGTTGCAGCTTAAATAGACTGCCAAATTGGCAGGATGTGTTTGCTGTATCACGTGAAGAGAATGAGGCACGTTGTGTGTGTGTGTGTGTGTGTGTGTGTGTGTGTGTGTGTGTGTGTGTGACGCAGTGTCGCCGGCCTTTACTAACTTGCATGCGTCACTCCACGTAATATGAGGATACATATATCACTCTTTCCTTAAAGCGACACAGGTTAATTGCACAGCGCAGTGACATGAAACACTGCAGGTGTTCATGTGTGTTAAATGGCAGCACTTACAGCAGCACAACTCATATGGCCGTGATTCGACTGAGGCAAGAACATGCTTAAGGCGTAGCCACTGTTATCACACTATGATTAAGATAATGTGATCATGCACTTAGCCTGAGCATTATCACATTAACATATTGTTGCTGCTGAGTAACATTAGAAAACACTTGCAGGGATGGACTAAAAAGAGAGCTATGCAGGTGAATAAATAATCAGCTGTAGAGATGTCCTGGAGTATAAATTAGAGTGAGAGAGTGAAAAGCAATCACGGCTACCTTCTAAACATGGATCATTTGGGGAATTCCCTCTTTGGCTAAAGTGTGGGGAGTTGGAGCCATTTGGAAAGCTCCCTGCTGGAAGTTTTTCTTTTTTGGTCCACATATATTTGGGAGTTTGGCCAGATTCATTTTTAGAGAGTTTTATGAGCATCAGTGAAGAAAAAACATAGAGTCCTGCCAGTGACTTAAAATGCAGAATATCAACGATAATCACTTAGTTTGCTAAAGTTATTTTAACATCAGTTTGCAAGAAGTCAAAGAAAATAGCCATAAAATAAAGATAGCTAATTTAATGTACATGTCTCCTGACGGTCCAGACTCTTTTTATTAAACGGCATTTCAACAACACAGGGTCGTTTATCCCCACAGGTATTTTTCAAACCACTTTGTCACTTTTTTCTGAGATTTTTTAGATTAAGCTGGACCAGTTGTTCTCAAAGTAGTCCCAGAACTCCTGGAGCTATTGCTAAGGGTTCTGCAAAATATTACAGTATGCCATAAATTAGCAAATTATGATGCATTAACAAAAATTGCACTCAGTGTTGTTAATCATTCGTGGCAAAGGAGCACATACTTTGTGTCTGTTGAGCCAATTGAATTTCTGATATGACCCCAACATTGTTCTTTTAGTAGAAATGATGGTATGCTGCTGCTTTATCAGTGTTAGGATGATTAGGAGTCCTTGGTTATCTTTCTTGTCCGTAATATTTCACCTGTGGTTTAAAAACCACAACTGAGTTATTTATGATGAAATAATTTTGTCATGGGTTTTATCCGGGTTTTTAATGCTTTGTGTCTTGTTCTGTTTTATCTGAACAAGCCCCTAGAAAAGGCAGTGATCACTGTCAGCCTCTCTCGGTTTTTATTACAACTATTCATCAACAGCATGTTTTAAAGCTCATTTTTAAAACCTTACAATGTAACTAAAGCCCACCCCATGCAGCAGCAGTATATTAAATACTAACCTCATATTGTGGATGGATTATCTCAGTTGTTCTCCTGACTGAAGCTTGGTCAGTTTACAGCATCCTGCCATGCGATTGCATTTGTCTCTAACCATCGGGAACCCTCACGTTAACTTTTATCAAGCTGAAAAAAGTTAGCGTTCATCCTCCAGCTTCACTGTGTTTATGTTATGTTAACATAGCTGTGTCGCTATCGATCACGTAGCACATCATTATATACCAGCTAGCCCAACTTCAGTAACCCTACAAAAGTCACTGCTGTTTAGTTTTCTGTCTTCATTTATGTCGGAAGTAATAGCAGAGCTGTACGTTTGAATTTTTCAGAAATCCCTCAGTCTGAACATGCTATATTATGTTTAGGTGGAAACTAGCGAGCTAACACGCTGCTAACTTCTAACTCCGTTAAATTTCATGAATTCTGTTTTCATGGATGCCTGGATGTTAAACTTAAGTGTTACCCCTGGTAGAGCAGCAACGCTGATCATTTTATTAAAGATGAAAGAATTTAGATTTTAACTCTCAGTGATGCTGCAGTGTTCATTTGACTTTGGACCTGAAGAGGAGTTTGGACCTGCAAGCGGCTAATGGACGTCAGACTTAGAGACGGGATAGACAGTTGTATTGATTTAAGTAGGAGTGTGTCTGTTCTACTAGACATGCGTGAGAACAACTTAAAAAAAAAGAGAGGCTCAAAGGAACCTCTTGTGTAGAGACAGTGTAGTGCTTGCGTTAGCTGTTGCATGGTTACATAAGCTTATATAGGTACACAGGGAGTTGTTAAATTATTAAGATTTGTGGTTTAGTAAAGGAATTTTATTAATTTATTTATTAATAAAAGTCAAAAAGTTTTGTCATTATATCTGGCCAATAAATTCGTCCTGTTACCTCATGAAATGGTAGCCTGTGACCCTTTTAAACTAATGTTACTGATATTTATTAGACTGACTTGAAGTCTATCTTGTCATTTAACTCTCGGAAGAAAGCAAATGTGCTCATTTCCTTTCATCTCCAGCTATCCTGTTTTGATCTGGTCAGCACATTGTATTATTGTTGTATTATTATTATCACAGTCTGAAGTCTAGAACTCAATGCATTCATCCATCCGTCTTCATCTGTTTGTTTGCTCCTCAGCTGTCTTCGCTTCCTATCCTCAGGTATCTTTTCCTTCCTCTGTGATGGCAGGAATGGTCGCCATAGAAACAGAGAGCCTATGGTGAAGTGAGAGAAAGACTGAGGAAGAAAAGAAAGACAAGCAATGCGAAAGATACAAAAGGAGGGTGGGCCAACTTTAAGGCCTGCACTTCATCCATTTTTGCCTCGCAGCAGTTCCCTACTCTTTCTTTTTTTTGGAACTTCTCCTGAAGCTTTCATCTGTTACTTCTATCCATCCCCCAGCTTTGTTTCTAATCCTTCATCTGTCCCTCTGAGTCCTGGAGTTAAGAGCCACTTATACCTCTTGGGTCTGACAAACAGTTTATGATACACATAACTAATGTGTGCTTTCCATGCAGCAAGACCACCCCACCTTGATTGTAAACACGGGAGGATAGATTCTCGTTAAAAAAGAAAAAGAAAAACTGTAAAAAGTGCTTGTTAGCTGCAGCATTTACTTCATGCTGTAGTTGCTCTGAGCTGATTTAAAGTGACAAATCAAAGTACAGCACTTGTGTCTCCTGAGTGGAAGGCTGCATCATCATTAAATGGCTTTTGCTCGGCATGTTTCTTAAAATAAATGCTGTCAGTTTAAGGTCATTGTAAACTAAAATAACTACAGCGATGGAGGCTTTAAGAGACTCATACCAGAAAAAAATGTCTAAATGGTGAAATGCTTATGCCCCTGTGTGGAGGAACCTATGTGCTGGCGAGGGAAAAGAGTATGTATTTGTGTGTGTGTGTGTGTGTGTGTGTGTGTGTGTGTGTGTGTGTGTGTGTGTGTGTGTGTGTGTGTTTCACTGTTTTAATCTCATTCATATATTCATCAGCAGGCAGAATGCTGACGCAAGTGAGAAGGAGAGGAGGCATGGAGAGAGTGAGAGGCAGAAAGTGTGAGATAAAGTGCGAGGAGGAGAAACAAATCCAGAAATTCATCGTCCATCTAGCTATCTATCCAGCGCTAATGTGACTCTGTTTTTTGGTGTACACATTAAACATACAGAAGGGAGAGGACTAGCAGAGGTACCAGCAGAAAGACAAACATAACAAAGGTGAAGTATCCCAGAAACATGTAGACATACGGAAAAGAGCTTCTCTTCTGTTTACAACAAATCCCTTTAACTGAATCTGGTCAGTGCGAGAGACATTTTTTGACAAAAGTCCAATTAACCTAACATTGTTAGCACACACAGACAGATTTGCTTCAGCTTGAAGGCTTACATCTGTGGGCCTCCTTCTCTCTGTTGTATCTAACTCTGTTTGCTCTGTGCTGACAATGTGAAAAAAACACAATGGAAAAAGTGCAAAAAAAATCACAAAACAGATAACAGGAAAACAAGGAAATTAGTGAAGAAATGGTGACTATGAAACAAGAGCAGACTACAATGACAGGATGAGTTCCTGATCTTTGACTGTGATCGTGTCTGTCATTAACCACAGTCCATCAGGACCCTGTCCATTCGCTGGACAGCTGGCTGACTCTGAAAGTCAAACAGGTGTGACATGTTTCTCAGACTAGAAAATGGCAATTACACTAGTGAATGATGACATGCTGGATTGCAGTAAAAATGCCAGAGAGAGGCAAAAGGCAAAATATTATAGTTATGTGATAAATACGCTCATATTTGAGTGACAAAGCCTACGATGACATGAACAAAGTAGATGGTCATGTGAATTAGTAATCCATACATACAGGGAGTGCAGAATTATCAGGCAAATGAGTATTTTGTCCACATCATCCTCTTAATGCATGTTGTCTTACTCCAAGCTGTATAGGCTCGAAAGCCTACTACCAATTAAGCATATTAGGTGATGTGCAACTCTGTAATGAGAAGGGGTGTGGTCTAATGACATCAACACCATATCAGGTGTGCATAATTATTAAGCAACTTCCTTTCCTTTGGCAAAATGGGTCAAAAGAAGGACTTGACAGGCTCAGAAAGGTAAAAAATAGTGAGATATCTTGCAGAGGGATGCAGCAGTCTCAAAATTGCAAAGCTTCTGAAGCGTGATCATCGAACAATCAAGCGTTTCTTTCAAAATAGGCAACAGGGTTGCAAGAAGCGTGTGGAAAAACCAAGGCGCAAATTAACTGCCCATGAACTGAGAAAAGTCAAGCTGCAACATCACTGGTTTGGGCTGGTATCATCAAAGATGAGCTTGTGGGGCCTTTTCGGGTTGAGGATGGAGTCAAGCTCAACTCCCAGTCCTACTGCCAGTTTCTGGAAGACACCTTCTTCAAGCAGCGGTACAGGAAGAAGTCTGCATCCTTCAAGAAAAACATGATTTTCATGCAGGACAATGCTCCATCACACGCGTCCAAGTACTCCACAGCGTGGCTGGCAAGAAAGGGTATAAAAGAAGAAAAACTAATGACATGGCCTCCTTGTTCACCTGATCTGAACCCCATTGAGAACCTGTGGTCCATCATCAAATGTGAGATTTACAAGGAGGGAAAACAGTACACCTCTCTGAACAGTGTCTGGGAGCTGTGGTTGCTGCTGCACGCAATGTTGATGGTGAACAGATCAAAACACTGACAGAATCCATGGATGGCAGGCTTTTGAGTGTCCTTGCAAAGAAAGGTGGCTATATTGGTCACTGGTTTGTTTTTGTTTTGTTTTTGAATGTCAGAAATGTATATTTGTGAATGTGGAGATGTTATATTGGTTTCACTGGTAAAAATAAATAATTGAAATGGGTATATATTTGTTTTTTGTTAAGTTGCCTAATAATTATGCACAGTAATAGTCACCTGCACACACAGATATCCCCTTAAAATAGCTAAAACTAACAACAAACTAAAAGCTACTTCCAAAAACATTCAGCTTTGATATTAATGAGTTTTTTGGGTTCATTGAGAACATGGTTGTTGTTCAATAATAAAATTATTCCTCAAAAATACAACTTGCCTAATAATTCTGCACTCCCTGTAGACTGTAATGATAAGATGGATGAAGCTGGGTAAACGCCTAGTAGCCCACAGGAGGCAAGTCCCTGCTTTCTGGATGAATTTGTGGGCTCTGGCTTCAGATGTTACTGAGTTAAGCATAATGTACATGATCTAAAATATGGGCATTGTTACGAGTTAGAAAGCGTTCCAAATTACTATGCAAATTAGATTTTAGTGTCATAAATGTTTTTGTGTTCAGTTAAACTCATGTCTCTCGGCTCTGTGGATCACTGATATCAATCTCAGACAGCTGTCATAATTAGTTTGGAAGGGGATGAGTCCAATAAAATGAAAACTAGTTAAGAAGGATGTTCCACATCATTAAGCATGCCACAGGTTTCAAGTAATATGGTAAAGTAAAAGGGTCTGTGCTGCAGATATGTGATGAATAGTGTAATACCTTGGAAGAGGTCTGAAAACATTAGGTATTATATGAAAACTTAAACGTGATCATTGTACTATGAAGAAACTTGTGGCTGAGTCAGAGCACAGACGGGTTCGTGCAGACTAAGGCATAGAGATGAAGGTTTCTGCCAGACAAATTCATCAGATTCACAGAACAGCTGCTAAAATGCCATTACAAAGCAGCAAGCAGGTATTTGAAGCTGCTGGTAGTACCGAAAACCTCAAGCTGTAGGATGCTCCAGAGGCTTGCAGTTGTGCATGAACCTACCATTCGGCCACCATCTAACCTATACTCACAAGCAGGAATGGTTCCAGTAGGCCCGGAAATACATCAAGAGTAATTTTCAAGCTGAGGAAGGCTGTGCAACCCTGGATGGTCCTGATGGATGGATGGATGGATGGATGACCATTTTTAGTTCATTACAACCAATAAAATGTTTTAAAACTCAGTGCATTTTGAGGGGTTTTTTTATTTGTGCAAAACCACAGCTATCAATGGGAGGTTTGTTCAATAAAATTTGAATTGTGCAGTTGATGACTTGAAAAGTACACTGACTGTCATTTGAATTGAATATATAGGAAAGTCAGTAACATATATCCTTTGCATTATGAAATTTCCCCTTGTGGGACTAATAAAGGTATATCAAATCAAATAATTTGAAAAGCAGTGTGTATCAGGCTTGCTCATCACATCTGTTTTCAAAACACCAAGATGGTCATTAGTGTTGGATATACTGTACTATGTGACTGACAGTATGTGACTGTGCAGTAACCCTCAGTGCTACAGTCAGCTCCACCCCATGTTTGTGATTTCTGGTTTCAATAATGGTGACAGGAAAACTGCTTAGCATGAGGCTTAAAAACAGGACTTCACTAATAAATGGGTGTTATAACTGTGGTTATGTCCATCTTTAATATACAATCTATAGGACTATCCCTTTTTAACCATGAGTTCAGTATATTTGGACAGGTTGGAGTGCTTAATTATCAGTTAAAACTTGCAACACTTGTGAGTTTGATTAGCAAGCTCTAACAATGGACTGAATGGGTTCATTACACAAACTCAATTACTTTTTAGTACTAAATGACTTACAAATAAAACTCTTGAATTTAACTCATTGACAATGGAGCAAAGACTTCTTTGACAGGATGTTAGGACATTACTTCACAGCAAGCCACATCATTTGTCATGTAATTGCATTGAAAATGCTCCAAAAGGCACCAGCGCTACAGAAAAAGATATATATAAAGAATCACTTTCCAGTCTAATCAGAAATGCTTAAAAGATTTGCTGAATTTTTTTCTTCCACTGTTGCAGAATTCTCCCATGTATTTCACTTCAGGATCCTTTGAGTGCCAAGTCTTTCTCTTATATTGCCTCTGCTTCTGCTTCAAGCCTCAGTTGAGGATCTGTATTTTCAGGAAGTGTTGCTTTGGCATCATTTTAGAGCCACAAAAGTTGCTGATTGTGCAGAGCAGCTATTACCAAGAGCGCTGTGGCTCACTTAGAAACCAGATAATCCTATGGGGCAAGCCCAATTTTAAATCTTCCCTCCAATCAAAATACAATAGAAAGTGATGCATTATTACTTGAACATTTTCTGACAACACAGGGCAGTTGGCTAACTGCTAACGCTCTCCAGTCATATGCAAACTGTCAAGGCCAATGCTTGACCACCTTGCCAGTGAGACACAAATTTCAATGCAAGATCAGTAAATTTAAGTCCTGCAAGATGGTTTTAGTGGGCAGGGATTTGGTTGGGGTAGATGGATGTGTCTAAGAAAGACTGAACCTAAAAACTCCTTCCTCATTTATACTTAAAAACAGTTATCATGCACTTTTATTTGCTTTTATTTAGCACTTTTTTCCTTTAATTGCATAAAGTAAAAATAAAGATCTGGCTACATAGCTCCGACCTGAAGAACTGCAGAATTTCCTGCATGTGGTCCCTGTCTAAAAAAAAAGCAAGCTTGAAAAGAATATTACAGCCACCCATGAGAGGATCAGTGAAGAGGAGTACAGATCTGGAACCAAGTTACTGCACCCACCTGCAGCTCAGTGTTGGAACGACTGGAGCTGCCATCCTCTGTCGCCATCCAGCATGAGGAGGTGGAGACTGCAGACTCGGATGCTCTCATCCGTCAGTGTGTGCGCTCAGCTGTTCCACATGTTGGTTGCAAGCAGTGCACCATTTTTCCTTATACTGTTCTGTCAGGTGTCAAAGCTGCTCCCAGAGGATTCAGAGTCTCTGATATCGGACCGCAGGAGCTTTCAAACTTGAACAATCTGGAGAGTTTATTTCCACAGCACTGCTCTGGCTAATCGCTGCTCACTTTCCATGACCTTTGCAGTGAAGAGGCGGATGAGATGAATGTCAGCTTGAAGGCTACCCGCAGAACTAAATGACAACAAGCCAGCAAACGCAATTTTGAGTTCAATACTGAAGAGTCCTTGTAGTCAAGAAAAGTTAAACTCACATGGCTCCTATATTCATAATTCTTCTAGGTACCTCTGTAGTTCCACTACTTAAAACACTTGTTTTAAACCTTAATCATCCTAAACACAAGAATCAAGTTGCCACGCTTTACTGCACTGCAGTTACCTAGCAACACCCATTCACAAAATGCCATATATGGCATAATGCAGTAGAGAGAGACTGAGTGTACTCTAAGATTCAGAAAACCAGGCAGAGTGAAAGGACATTAAAGAGATGTGGCTTTTTGGAGGATAAATAACAAACAAGAAAATAAGCAGTTCTACATGTGAAAGGTTAAAGCTGGCGTTTGTGGATGCTCTGCAGGCTGCCGAGCACTGATTCTTGCAAGGACGTCTAATCTGCACAGCACGTCACATGTCGTTCAACCTTCTTTCTTGCAAACTGTCACAGTCAGTCAATGTAAGCCCTATACAACTGTACAACACCACAAACTATTTTCTGCTTCTCCTGCCCGTCCTATAATCCTGTGTATTCCCCCGTCTTCTCCGTCTCTCTCCACTGTTAGTGAGTCGTTCAGCCTGCTGGTCAGCCAGCCAATCAATTAGTCATCTCAGTGGGAACAGACTAAAACTTGGTCTCATCCCACACGTAATACCTAACAGATCTTAAGGCTTACAATAGAGACAGAAATGGACACTGTGCACAAGGCAGCAGAGAAAAAAAAACTGTGATTGATAAAACAGTGTTTCCATAGAAACCCTGGATATTTCATATTGACAGTAAGAAGACATTGCTTTTTTTCCTCCTCTCTCTGCTCTAATCAATTTCTGTTGTATTCTTAGATCATTTTGGCATCAGACCGCCTGATTGTGTTGTCCTTGTCATGCAGATCCTGTGTGTAATCATTTCAGTCCTGATTAAATGTCTTTAAATGAACAAATTATGCATTTCCTGAGTCTGCAGTGAGATGATCCTGGGTGCTACTGCTGCAAGATTTGTTGCTACATTCAAGGATTTTTCTGACATTTTTCAAATAAATAAATGTACCTTCCACTTCATAGAGAGGTTGTAAAATGCTGGCTTTCTAAGTAGTTTATTGAATACTGCTGCATGTGTAATGTGTGTCATATTATGGGTAGGTTTCTTTCTAATGGGGTCAAAAAGGAAATGCCATAAATGTAAATTATTGAACATTATGGTGAAAACGTCAGCCTCCAGGAAATTAACATAAGTCACTTTTATCTTCTTGAAAATTCACGCGTACACGACTGTGTGAGTGTGTGCGTACATGTGTGTGCATGTGAGGCGCTGCAGATTGGAGTTGTTACTCTCCATGAATCACATTGCATTAAGACTTCTCATCACCTATTCATAAGCCTGTGAGATAAAGAGCTCTTGAGAAATTCACCTGCAAGGACCATCATACTGTTGATGAGTGTGTGCCATGTACTTTTTACAGTTTGCAGAACAGCAGTTGTCTGTGGGTAGTTTGTGGTTTTCCTGTAAGACGGTAAATACTTACTGACTTGCTTCCACAAACTAAGAAAATGTGTTATTTGTAGAACAAAGCAGAGCATTCTTGAATTGTTGCTTTGTAAAACCATAAACCACAGAAAAATGCACAGAAATGGTTTAAAGATCTGTTTGTAATAACCAGTGTTGGGTAAGTTACTTTAAAATAGTAACTTAGTTACATTACTAGTTACTTCTCACAAAAGTAACTCAGTTACTTCAAGTTACTCGTTACTTTCAAAGTAACTAGTTACTAGGGAAAGTAACTTTGGTTTTACTCAGAATTCTCTTGTTAATGTGTTTCTTCCATAACTTTGCCAGTCTTCTAGCTTGCTTACTTGCCACAAGTGCACTGTGCCACCTAACAATAGAAAGGAAAAGATAATGTGCATATTTCCACGAGAGAAATCCCACGCCTGGACCGTCATTGACTGCTGCCATGATTCTAGCCTACGTCACAGCATCATGCGCACCTTTTACATCTAACACAAAAACTGCAGTCGTGGTGCTTTCGATTGTACTCAGAACTCGGAAATTCTGCCTTCTGAATAGGAAGATGTAGGCAACACCAGACTGCAGATGAGCTGCATACAGGGCTGGACTGGGACAGAAAATTGGCCCGGGCGTTTTGACTAGAGACCGGCCCACCATTATAGGAAAAATCATAAAGCCTTTGAATGAAAATAAACACTGTTGTGACAGTGATGTACACTGTTTTGATGGTATATATGCATCAATCTATCAATCGTTTGTTGTAAGATTCAGATAATTATTTTTTAAAAGCTAGACATTTTAAATGAGAATAAGAAAGAAAAGTATTTCTTTGTGCCCCCCTTTCCCTGTTAATGCCCTACCTGGCCCCCTGGCAACACTTTGCTAGACCCGCCCCTGCACAGTTACCAGCTGTCAGCTACCTAAAAAAGGATCCTGGGGTTATTTGTCTCTCAGAAACAGTTCATAACTTCCCTTCAACTCATTCATGTCACCTAAAAGGTAAACCTGTTTCTCCATCACCTGTTCAGCTCTGATGATTCAGTAAGGACATCTCCTGGTTTCATCTTCATGTTTCCCTCTCTCCAGATAACCAAACCATATCATGACCAGCAGGTTTACAGCTGTGGCTCCAGCAAACATCAGCTGATACTAGAAATTAATATTAAATAAACTCTAACAATAGCTGATCAAGCTTAAACGTGCTGCTGTTGTTTAGCGCGACACCTGCTGGTTTCCTCTTTCGGCGCAAAGTGAGCGATAAACAAACAAGAGAGCCGATCAGCTGATCATTGATCAGTTTTCATGATTGAAGTAGAAACGGGAGAGGGAGGGGGGAGAATGAAAGAAGAAGAGGCAGCTGTGCAGCAAAGACACAGAATAACTCCAGCTTTGTGCCTTTTTCATTGTAGCTGAATTACGGGACAAACTGTTCCTTTTCACCTCAATAAGAAACGCGTAATATTTTCTCTGAATACCAGACGGGACGGTTGGCAACTCTAATAACTTATGAACAAAATAAAGTTCAACATCATTAACTTCATAGCACCCACCCAGCTGTATAGAAACTCCGTCATGCTAGCTAGCACGCAGTACGGAAAAAGTCAGAATAACAAAAATAAACTCCACCTAAACTTGGTTTATATCTGACCCAGAGAGACTGCAGGTCATAACTTCTTACCTGAAGTTCAGTTCACACTTGGACCGGCGGCCGCCTCGGGTCTCTTTTCCTTCTGCCTCCCTTTTCCTTCATCCACCTGCTGGCCTCCACCACTTGCTAATGTTACTGAATCTGTGGAAGCTCCGCGATAGCCACCACACGAAGTAACGAGTAACGACCCTATCTAAATCCCAGTAATGAGTAACGCGTTCCTGATTTTGGCATAATAACTAGTTACCGTGCTCGTTACCACAATAATAACGTAGTTACTGTAACGCGTTACTTAATAACGCATTAGTCCCAACACTGGTAATAACTTTGGTAAGTCTCCCCTTCCATTATTAAAAATTGCTTTATGCACCACAATTTGGTTCCTGCAAAAAGCAGAGATATAGACCTGGTCATTTCAGGTTCAGTCATGGACTAGCCTTCCAAAGTGTAGTTGAGTGAGGGACAAATGCAGATTTACAGGTGTGAGGCTAAGGCAGACCTCTTCTTATCATATGTTTGCTTTAGAATTTGAGTGACAGCAATGTATGTAGTATTATTACAGTATTAGATATCTGTTTGTGTTTAGTAGTACGGAATATATACTTATCTATGGGGCATAACATTTTTAAGAAGGGACTAGATTTGTCTCCTGCTGCTGGAGACTTCTGCCCGTGCTTGGGCTTAGTCCTAGAAATGATGTATCTGACCCAGATATCCTCAATTACAATTTCTCTGAAATCCAAACCTCACAATGTCACCCAAAGTCTCTTTTTTTCCCTTTTTTTTCCAGTGAATTTGGTTAAATATCTCCCTTCTGGCTCTCACTGTATTTGTGTTGCTTGGCAACATTAACTTAGCGACTGTCTTAACAGGAAGCAACTGTGGAGGCTTCAGCGATTTAATGACCCAAGTCTTCTCGCTGGCTCGGCGCGAGGCTGTTCGTTCACAGCATGGCATCCTGCTACCTGCAGGGTCCCATCACATGCTCATATTGTCTCTCTGGGATGCAGTTATGTTTTTGCATGTTGAACAAACTCATTTTCTCAAGTTGCTTATGAATATGGTTCTAATAGTACAATTAGCTTAATGGTTATCCATTGAGGCGCACATGTTTATATCACTACATTTACCAAGACTATTATTACCCACAATCCTAATCTCAGCCATCATAAATTATGTTAAAAAAACAAATAGTATGCTTTGCTTACCATGAATCTAAACCTGCACCGTAACTGATTTTTACTCATTTAAGCAGTATTGTGATGTGGACATATAATAAGATACTGTATTATGTATACACCATACACATAATACAGTATTGTAAAAGGCAAAGTGGCAAAATAAGTTCATAACTTTAATTTTTCTTTGCTGTAATTGCATCAGAAAACCATAATGTTACTTTGTAACTGAAAAACAGTACTCATACTGTAATACTATACATTTAAAATACAATAATAATATTGTAAATGACAAAAAGTAACAATGTGGAAAATGAAAACATTAATAAGTAGTAACGGTATAAATGAAAATACAGGTCTATAGGCCTGGTGAATAAGAAAATGTAACCATGATGTAAATGAAAATGCAGTAATAATGCTGTGAGCAGTTTAACAGTAAATTCCCAGCTTCCAGTTGCCAGGAATTTACTGTCATATTTAGAACACCTACTGTCACCTTGACTCAAAACTGTGACTTTAAAGTAAGATAACTGGTACTCTCAAGGCACAAACTGATCCTTAGAAAGATGTAATAGTCCACAGTTTTGTAGATATGACCCAGCGCTGCAATAAGAAATCCATGTCCACTTTGTGTAATTCATTAGAGCCAGAGTTTGGACACCACTGATAAATCTACTGTATCAACAGAGCTGGGAATCCTGCCATTGTGTTATTATGGGCACTATTGTATTATTTGTGGATAGCACTCTTAGAATAAACTCAAGGTGTTTAAGGAGCTGCAATCTAGTGCCAAAAAATAGGCAAGCTATCTAAATGTACAGCTTTGTGATGTATGTTTATAGCAGATGCGTGCGTGGCTTTCTAAACCAGGGTGCCCCAAAATAACCCCTGTGGGCAAAATCAGTTGAATCCAAAGTGCCTGAAATAGGACCTGTGTGCAGAAATTGGCTCTCATACTGAGTTTGGCCCACCAAAGTATTACACTGGGTACAAAATGCAGCATCTCTCATTTATTTTCTTTAAAACTGACATTTCCTCTGAGTTATTTGAAAGCAAGCTTTCTGTAACCTTTCCAAATAACCCCTTGTGAAAACTTGGGTCTAAAATGACTTTTAAATGTTACAGTAAAAATATATATCCAGAGATGCCACTTCAGGTTTTTGACTACAATGTTTTATCTTTTACAGTTTTAAAACATTTTGTCTCCAACTGAAGGATGCTCTTCTTGTATTTGCAAACTACAGAGACGTTCATGCACTCTTTTTTTTTTCTCCTGTTTTAGAAAGTCGGGCTGACATAAAGTAAAAATAAAAAAACTGTTAACAAGACAAATTATATAAATGGATGCCTATAGGAAGGACTTCCTTGTATGAAGTATCTGAAGTTAAGTGGTTTATTTATCCACCTTTTGGCTGGAACTGCTTGACTAGCTTAGCCGCCAGTCTGTGACCATCTGGTAACCACCGGAAAAATGTGTATTCCCTGACTGGATGGTCAGCAGTTGCTGAAGGTTGCTGGCACTCACTGTGAAACTGATTGCTAGATCTCCATGCATGCACGCCTGGCGACTCCTCTAGTAACCCTAGTAACAGTGACCCAGGTTACTAGGGACTCACAGGTTGCTAGGGAAAAGTGTGCGTTTTGAAATTTGGTGGTTGCAGCAATAATTTCCCCGTGACCGAAGCAATCAGAAGGACATTTCTGATGCATCTCTTTGTGACTGATTTCACTTGGTTAAAGCCAGCAACCACTACCAAATGGTGGGGAATCCCAATTTTCCTCTAGTGACCGGAGGTTGCCAGAAGGCCGCCAGCTGGTCTATGTGACTGTGTGAGGTCTTAACTGGACGCTATATACATCCAAAAGTCTTGATAATGTCCCTTTTTATGATGCAGACTGTCAAGATCTACCCCCATTTGTGTGATTGATGTCATTCATCCTCAGGTTTTACCTCAGTAGGCCAATTTGTTTTCTTGTGACCACCATAAACTCAAACATCCTCAACATGGTGCCACATACTTACTGGACATAGCCTCCTCTAACTTCTCTGTTTTACTGCACATTATTCTTCTTCACAGCAAGGAAGGAAGGAAGTGTTAAGGAAGTGCTCACATCTGTCCCTTTGTGTTAAAACACAGGGACAGATGTGAGGTTAAAGAGATACTTGATACCCAGCTGATGGGCACATGCCTTGAACAACTTTGGGTGGTTTTAAAACCCTTCTCACCTTGTTTTGCAGAGATGGTCAGCACAGCACATTTGAGATATTATTGCTGTCTGGCAGCTAATCAGTATGATCTTGATGTTCCTATTGACAACTGGACTTTTAAGCAGTGATCTTCACTCCTCTCCAGCGCTCCCATTCGCTATGAAGAAATGGAGCTTGTGTCTCCATCTTTCTAGTCTCTTTTGTCTGGAGCAAGTATTAACGTGTTTTTTTTAAGGGAAAAACCCCCAAATCATTTCCAGGATGTAACAGCTCACAATGATCACAAGCAATAACTGGAAAAAAAAAAAAGGAATAAAAAAGAAACACACAGATGAAATAAATGGAAAAATAAAGCAAACTAAAAAAGCAACTGCAGCAGGCTGCACATACTGTACAGTCAGTGCATGTACACATTTTGCATTATCCATTTTTCATCTGGAGCTTTTTTAGTTTGCTTTGTTCATTTGCTTTTGTAATTGGTTATGTATCCATACCTGATTTCCTTTATAGAGTAAAGAAATGTTAGAGTTGTTATATCATTTTATAGATGTAGAAATTTAAAATGAAACCGTACCCAGTAAGGTCTGATTGATTGCCTCTATTTCTGTTTTTATTATATTTGTCCAATCTATTTGAACTGTTATCAATTTCAGATTATGCAGTGATTCAGATGTGACCCCAGATGTGGTTCCAGATGTGAAACAAGGCTATTGTGTTGTTTAGCCTTGTGAAACAAGGCTAAACAACACTTGTAGTAGTGATGCATTTAGGTTCTGACAGTCAATAGGCCAAAAACTGACCGTTGCTTATCTCTGTGTTTTAAAGGCAATGCAAAGCTAGTGTGTTAAGCTTTTACCTTGAGAAGCAAACATACGAGAGATACTGTATATCTCATGCAACAATTGTGGGGAAGACTGCTGACTTGACAGTTGCCATGACAATCTTTAACACCCTCCTCCCTTCTGAGAGTAAGCCACAGGAGGTCATTCCTGCAAAGGCTGGCTGTTTGCAGAGTGCTGTATGGAAGCATATTGCTGGAATGTTGATGGGAACAGCGTCCTCGTAGTAACAGGTGCTCAAGCAACAAAGATAACCAAAGCTTTGAGAGTATTGTCAAGGAAAGTCGATTGAAGAACTTGGGAGAGCTTCAGAAGGAGTGGACTAAGGCCTGGGGGGCCACAACAAACGTGGGGCCTCAGGAAAGGTGCTACTGTACAACGGTCAGATTCCTGATATCAAGCCAGGCCTGAGTCACAAACACCGTCAGAAGCATCTATCTGGGAAAAGGCACAAGAACAGGATTGTTACTCAGTGGTTCAAAGTCATTTATTCACATAAAACTAAATTTTATATTTCATTTGGAAATTGAAAATGGGAAACTTCATTGGAAATGAATGTCTAAGAGTATGGACCAAGCGTGGAGAGGCATAGACTCCAAGGTGTTTAAGGTCCAGTGTGAAGGTTCAGGGGCCTCTGATGTTTTGGGGTTCTGGTTTTGGTGGTGGTTGGTCCAAAGCTACCCAGCTACTGGGAGATTTTAGTGCACTTCATGCTTCCATCTGCTGACAAAACGTTATGGAGGTGACGATTTTGCTTTTCCAGCAGGACGCAACACCTCCCCACAGCACCAACATTACGACCAAAGGGTTTGCTGACCATGATATTACTATCAGCAGACAGATATTGCCCTCGAGTGACCTTGACCTAAAAGAAATGAGTTGAAGGTGGCTATCAAAGCAGCCTGGGCTTAAATAACACCTCCACATTGCCACAAGTTGATCACCTCTATGCCACCATGCACCGATATAGTAATTCACGGTAAAGTACTGCGTTTATAAACAAAAGTACTTTTCTGATGTATGTGTGTGACTTTCATGAGCTATAATAATAATAATGGATTGGATTTATATAGCGCTTTTCAAGGCACCCAAAGCGCTTTACAATACCACTATTCATTCACAGTCATAGTCATCAAAAGGAAACAGTAAATATTTTGCAATGTTTCACTTGTAAGGAGTATATAATACCTCAAAGTTGACCATGTTGTATTAAATAATGGAGAATAAAAATAACATTTTCACTTTATTTTTATTTCTTCAGCTGCACGAGTACATAATCAGTGGCTTGAGTCTCAAAAGAGGAGCTGCTCACCATCCTTTCAGCAGTAGACTGTACTGTGTTTTTAAAATGTTTTTCCATTTGTGCTGTCATCCGTGTTCTAAAAGTAGACTTCTTTATTGTAGGATGTCCTCTTTTGAAAACAAAATTATCTAAAAAGCCTCTATATTTGGTATCTGTTGTTGCCAGGCAACAAAATGCAGTCCCAGCTGAATTTTTTTTTTTTAGACCCTGAACATTTTAAGCTATTTAACCAAATACTTAAAGGACTGACATGGAGTTAAAGTGGATGTGTAGTGGGAAAGGAAAAAAGAAGGGCTAGACAGAAGAAGATGACTAGCTGAGTGACAGGGTGACGGGCTGGCTGGCTTCCTGGTTTCTCGCAGACTGTTGTCAAACTCAGTCGATCTTGGAGAATCCCAGTGCTGCCATCTGGGTTTAACGGGAGCTTCATCCTGGCACTGCCTACTGGTACAGATGGCATAAGGATACTATGTCACTGTTACAGTAGACTTGAGTACAATAGAATAAAGCAGAGCTGCAAAGTCACAGGTCGGTTTAAGTCTTCACGGGGAGCCACAAGATTTACTGTACCTATATCTAATTTTTTCCAGGGGCCAACATAATTACTCTAATTGTACTACTCTAATGGTACTTGTTATCATGTTGTCATGACCTCCCACACAAGCAGTCCAGACCTACAATATAATTTATTTCACACAGTGTTTAAATTGATCGAAAACACATCCTGACTGTCGCTGCTGTTTTGGAAAGAAACTCTTAGCATTCGGATGATTGGGAAGAAGTATACTGAAATGCTATTAAAACAGTCTAACACCCAATGTCTAATCTTATTTATTTTACAGCATTAAAATGGGTCTAATCTGTTGTATTTGATTATCGAATCCTATTTTATTCATGGATTTGACTTCCTGTAGAGCAGATCTGCAGGTATGAGTGCTCTTCTGCAGTAACACACATAACGCACTCACACAGTTGCACACCTAAAGCTGCCTACTGCCAATGCACTGTCATGCTGGCCTCTGAGCAGCCTCACTATGCCGTTATGGGCAGTAGAAATAAGGCAGGGACAGCTGCTGTCACCCTCCTTAGGCTAATTTGTCCTGATGTTCCTGCCACAGTCCTGCTTCTCAGATCTCAAACCAGTGCCTCTCTGTGTGGAATGATTTGCAGAAATGTAAAGTGTTGATTTAATCGAGGATTTTGGAAAATGACGATGCTCATCTTTGCTAATCCGCATGAAACGTGCAGCTGAGGTGTAAAACCGCAGGCAACAGATTACACTTCAGAGTGAAACTCTGAGCTGAGACACAGGCGTACGTACAGGAAGTTTAGCTATTACTTCACTGCCAACCTGTTTGTACTTGTGTTGCCAAGACTGAAGAAAGTGGGCATTTCTGTAAAGTGGATTTAAGCTCTGCTGAGTGAAATTGAAATAAACAAATAGTATTGAATTGGCTCGTGCTGCCTGTGAATGAACTGATTAGACTTAGAAGCCTCAAAACAGCAGCCCACTCAGATGACTACTGAATGTAAGCAGCAGTTTGCACCACACTGAGCTCTGGGTAAGGCTGCTCACTTAGCATCCATCATGTCGTCCACAATGCCAGCAGGGTCCCCGGCTGCTTCCACCACTGCATCACATGTGTGGCTCGTCTTTGATGTTTGTGTGTCTTGTGTCATGCCACTATAGGCCAGTCAGTGTGGAGATAGGCATCATTACCAACAGTTGTGCTGTGAAATTAAATAATGAGCAAGCGAGAATAGGTTAAGATTCAATGACAACGTGGCACCGTTGCCTTTCAGATTCACATTTCACTTTGGATGCTAAAATGATGGTCAGGAGGAGGAGGGACACATTTATCACAGAGGCCAAAGATTAGTGTGTGTTTAGCAGGATGGGTTCAGATACTGATATTGCTGGTGACTTGTCATACGTAATTTAAAGAAAAAGAGACGCTTGTTTGGAATGCAAATAGTTACAGTATAAAGCACAATGGATAAGTCATTTATAAATATAAGGACTGATGGATTACTACTGTCTGTTCGTATTAACTTCAATAAAGGGCTTTCTTGGTTTATCATTCTCTAATATGCCATCAAATCCAGTTATAAATACTACAAGTTGGTGATTAGTGGATTTTAGTCCAGGCTTATTTGCAGGACCCTTATAATTAAGTTAATAATTGTTAATAAGAATCTTTTAACAACGTGGCAACTCATAATTGGTTGTAGCTTGTAGCGGAACTATAGAGTTAAAAGATAATTTCTTAATAGTTAATAAGACATTATTACATCATATCATCCGTTAAAAGACATTGCCTTATAAGAGCGTGGCGTTTGTTTAAAATAAACCTTTTCATTGAATATTATCTCTAATCGAAACCGGGCTATTTTTGCGCACCAAAATAGAAAAAAAAAAACCTCATAGGAAAAGATGGAGGCAGCATGGCAACAGTCTCAGAGACAACCTCGACTTCACGTGCACGTGCACGCGCACCTGCACAATGAGATAAAAGACGACTTCTCCTCTTTGCTCTCACAAACTCTCACCCGTGCGCGATTACCGCACACAGGCACGCACATCCACGCGTCCTCGTTCCATCTTCATCCATCTTTCCTCCCCCTCCTCTCTCTTTCTCTCTCTCTCTCTACGAGGGACGTATGGGAGGGGATGCTCGTGCTGAATGTGTTTTTTCCTGCAGCGTGCTTTACGGTACCGGAGAAGAAGAAGGAGAAGCACGCCGCTCCCCTCCGTTGGTCACGGAATCTGTGTTGTGACATTGCGCGCCTGCTTCTTATTTTCTAAATGGACCGAAGGGGATGTGACTGAAAGCAGTGTGTAGTCTGCGCGCGTGTAACCGAGTTGGATTTAAACCTGACCCTGAGATGAATCACACTGCCCCGGTTGATGCGCTCATCTCCTCCGTCTTCTGGCTTCGGGGGCACTAAAGATGCGGCTGATAGCGCGGGTACCTGTCCTGGTTTCACACCGGTTCGGTTTGTCCCGGTAGACTGATCCCGTCCGGTGCTGCGGTTTCCAAAGGGGCGAGCTGAGTGATTTTTTTCTTTCTTAACCGGATCCGTCACCAGCAGCCTGCCAGATGGATAACTACTCTACTTTACAACGTAAGGCGACAGTGACAGACACATACCTGCTGCCGTAGCCCATTTCATGTTAAGTCTGTGCTAATGATGGAGTTCCCTTAATGAATAACCACATTAATCTGGGGTTAGCAAAGACTGCAGCTGAAGTCAGATTTTACTGGATAAAAAACAGAAAAAAAATAACTTAAATAAATATTAAAATATCCTGTAAATGTCCACAGGAGGGACATTTGATGGTTTTCCCTCATGTTTTGTCACGACCATACATTTTTCTTGGGCTGACATCACGTGACAACTTGAATGGCATTTTTCAGAATTTGGTGAGCTTTGCTACTGAGCATCTGAACAGTGGCACTGTACACCGTATTTAATAATTTGGCGCTTAAATGTATGCACAAATTAAGCCCCTTCATCCTTTCATAGACACCCCCCACCCAGGGCCTTTGAAGCTCCGAGATGAGCTAATGAAACAACCATGACTGCAGGATCAGGGAGAGGTGGGGTGTGTGGGGGGATAATATATGATGCAGTGTCACATACCCTCTTGTCTTGACATGTAGCCCCCAGCCCTGTTGCCATTATAACGTCATGCTTTCATATAATGCACCACATTCACACCTGTTAAATCCACCACCTTGAGGTATGCTGTGCTTATTAGACTATCTGCACCATTATTTAGCTGGATCGGTTTGTCATGCTTGTTGTGAGCCTGTAATGACAAAGGCTTATTAACCATCTGCCTAAATGGTTTATGGCTGCAGTTATGCACCTGTAGAAGGTTATGGCTTTTTATTAACTGGATCATAATTTTTACAGATACAAGCTCTAATTTGTTGTCCATGTCTCTTCTGTGTGTGTATGTATGTGACTTACAGGGCTGTAAACCAACAAAAAGAGCCTTTTTTCCTTTTTAAAATCAAAGAGAATATTTAATTCCAATCTCAACTGCAACATATTTTAAAGCTCCTCTGTCTTTGTTGCTCCTAAGACGGTTCTATTTATACACTCTTTTTCGACAGGGCTTTGAAGTCGCTGCTCATTTTGGTGTCATTTTGCAAAAAAACACTATTATGTGTTCAGCACTGGTTTCTTTCTTTGGGCACACTGATCACAACAGCTTACATGCTGCATGTGTAATTCTCCAGACATGGAGAGTGATCTGCCACATCTTCAGGATACATGAGATATAGAATACCATGTAGATTTTTTAGGGACTATAAAGGGATTTTTGAGAGGTTGTCAGGTAGAAATGTGTACCAGTAATGGAATCTAATCAAGTACCTTATAGCCATGGATTGTATTTAACGCCTGTATGTTGAAGATTACTTTTCAAACCAAACGTTCACTGAGACTTTCGAACACAAACCACTGGACTGATCAATAATTTTCAAGGGAACAATTCACAGGACTCAGTTACTGACAGATGGTTGTAAAACTGATATTTTTTTCAAATAATAATAAAAAACTGACCTTGCAAACACTTCATGAAGTAGTTCACAGCAGTTGATCTGTTATAATAAAACTCACACATTGATGAATCTCTGGTGTGGTTACATGTATAACCCCTTCTTGCATTTGCACATTGCTGCTCACACATTTCCTAAATTATCTCATGAATAGATAACAGAACACTTGCAGTAGTTTTCACTGTTTCCCTCTTTGTGGAATTTGTTTTCTCCTTTGAACGATGATCTGCCAGCTGTTAGCAACAGCTGGATTAGTCCAGTATTTAGCAGCTGCCACAGCTTAGTCGATATTGTTTCACCTTGTGAGTCTGTATCTGTAGCGCACAAAAATATGGTCCTGGCTACATCTACCATAGCAGGAACTACCATTTTGAGTACTTCTGCAGGTGTTTATGTGCCTATCTGTGGACAAGGTTTTTCAAGAATTGGTGTCATAACCCTACAAGATGCCGTCGTGATAGTTTACAAGTAAGCAGCAGTCATGAAAATCAAGTTCAAAGATGGTTGCAGTTTGACCCATGGGTAATGATTATTTTAAGAATGCACAGTGTGATACCAGTGCAAGATGGTCAATAGTCAGCAACTTAATAAGTGGATCTTTTGATTATTGCTTGGTTTCTATAGAGTAATATTTTCAATTAAAATGGCCAAACATTATCCAATTCCACCTTCTCAGTGTGAGAATTTGCTGTTTTTCATCATCTTATTGAAACAGCTTTTTGGTTTTTAGACTATTGCTTGGGCAAATCTGTGTTTTTATGCCTGTCTGTTATAGCTGAGCAAATGAATAATCTGTCAGTTGTCGAAATAAATAGCCATCTCATTTATACTGAAAACCCTAATTATTTATTAATATACTTTATGGTTGGTACTTAATCCCTTGTCTTTGGCATTTGGTGGTTCCCGTTTATGAGAAATACTAAAGACAGAAGAAGGTTTTACATACGAGCACTTAGTGATGGTGAAATAAATAATATTCAGGTAACTGCAATCTTGTCATCATCAGTTTTCCGTATTACTTACATTTAAACCCATCTATAGATGTACTCATTTTGTCAGTCTAAATTAAGCATGCCTAGTACCGAGGCTTCAGATCTAAGAAATGATAAATGCATTAACATTTCCTCTTCAAAGAGAAAACTTGCATACAGATAAAGAAGGATGAGTGGCTCAGTGTTCTACTGCTGCTCCACTTTAGCTCTGACAGGACACTGCTGTTTCTTGCTGCTGCTGCTGCTCCTGATGCTGCTGGTTGCCTAGTGACTGTATCCATGGAACCGGCTCCCATCGTCATGGTGATGGGCCAAGGGAGAGAGACCCAGTGAGGGAAGGGGGACAGAGATACCAGTACATCTGCAGTGTGTGCTACAATGATGAGGATGAATTGTAATATCATGAAGGATGATGATGATGAAGACTGTAATGCTCTGATTGCGATATTCTGGTGTTTTCAGATGTAGCGATACCACTGAAAAGCATGGAGAGGCTAGTTTGAAACAGAGAAAATGGTTATGTGGTTGCCAAAATATGAAAAATATGTCAAGGCAGTGGTTAAATGTAAAAGCCGTACTGCTATCCATGGATGGCTGGATCGATGGGTCGATGGTCTGTAATAGCATTGCAATAATTATCAGAGCTTAATTAGCAAGATTAACCTCGAACTATGTTCATAATATATTTATTAAGGTAATTTCATAAACAATCATGTTATGGCTAGCTGGCTGAGCACACATGTTTGCTAGTATTGTTGAAAGGAAATTTTTGTTGTATATTTTTACTTTGTTCCATTAAATGATTTACAGGTGTCTAAAGCAATACTGTTTGATATAGATCTAACAGTATCATTGTAATATAATTTACATTGGGTGGTGAAGGATATTTGCCAAGCTAGCCATTGAGATGAGATATAATTTTTCTAGTGCTAAGATTAGCAAGCAAGATACATTCATCTATCTAGCTGTAACTTAACTACACAGCACAAATCCACTGTTATCCACTTAAGACTTTATTTTGCTTTGTAAGGTAGTTTGCAGTTCATCTGTGTTAGCAGTGATGCTAGCATTAGCTAATATTAGCTAGAAGATAAAACGTCTTCTAAAAACAAAGCAATACCGCCATGTATCTAATGCCCTGCTTATGTCAGCCATAGCTTTACCTGATAGCCAACTTCCTGAAGCTCAGACAGGCTTTGTTAGATAAAACTGGCTACCCTTCTGAGTTATGTTTGGGCTAATGGAGCCCAATTGATTTATTGGCAGGTCGATACCATCTGACGAACTATTTGCTGATCTATGTGTATGAAGTAATAACGGTCAAAAAGTGAAAAAAGAGCACTCTAGAACTTCCCTGTTGGCAACATGTATTTGGAATGCCACAAACAGGACAACCAGCTGATCCGAACAGTCGGACCAAGTGTAAACAAGTAAATAAAGAACTCCATATAACAAATGTCAGGGAAATGCCTATGGTTCGTGTGTCCAAAACAAAACATATACTTAAATACCATAGTTTTAAATCACCAAATATCAGACTGTAAAATCCTAAATCGGTCAGGCTCTAGCAGATAATTTGCTTGATACCTATAGGCAGTATACAAGATACATTCTGGGTCGGAAAAGTGAAGTCAGCTTAGACGAGGCTTACACCAGCGCTCGTTTTAAAGGCTACCGGTGACTGACAGCTGTGATTGCAAAAAGCCTTTGGGTCCTATAGAAGTGTGTGGCAAGTCAGCCCTTGCATCTGACCTCAGTAAATACTTTTGTGATAAGTTTAAGGGCTCAGTGACTTGTTTTGTGTTATAGTAAATAATAAATAAAGTTCATTTTGTAATTTTCGTCAGAGTCAGAAAGACTTCACAGTAAGAGTCGCCGCTCATACATTAAGTTTGTTTTCAGTGTGCCAAGATGGTGGAAGTTGCTTAACTTTCATTTATTGGAGCATGACATAACACTTTCATTGTGTTGATCAAAGCTTCAAAGATAAGTAAATACATTTTGAAAGCATAGTAGCAACAATATCTCTTCCCAAAAAGCTTTACCTGGTTACTTAATAATGACACTCGCCAACATTTCACCCTGCAGAAGGAACCATCCATGTGTCCATTAGACATTAATAGCATCCCCTTTGGCTGAGCTATAGTGGAGTACTTGCACTTCCTATGTTTGACAGGTGTAGTTTGTTTGAAGGAAAATATTTCCTACCTAAAAGTGCTGACAACAAGGTTTGGGTAAATGTAATCAAGAGAAAACCAGAGTCTAAAACTGGGCAACTAAAGTCAACCCTGGTCAAGAAATGGAATGTTTTAACAAGTATCAGAAAACATTTTTATATTTTTTTTCATGTAAGTGTTCATGTAAGATTTTTGGATGGTATGTGGCTTAAGCAGCCATGTGTAAGCCCAAAAGACAAATGAGACCATTTTTTTCTATGCTTCTTAAAACCATATTAGCTTACACTAGGAAACCCTTGCAGGATTTTAGAGGAGCTCAGAGGAGCAGAGCGAGGAGTAGAGTAGAAGGGGGAGGGAGGAGGAAGAGACAGAAACATTATCCTCTTCGTCACGGCACGTACTGTACTGTAGGTTCACACAGGCTGTATGAGTCCGTTCCAAACTGGTCTCACAGAGGATAAATTTATCTCAGTCTTGTTGTTCATTTCTCTGGTTTAATGTGATTTCAGTCTTTTTTAAAAATGTGAGTACAGATTTGTTCAGGGAGCATCCGTTCCGTCCCTTCTCTAGTCTCCGTGGCAGTGTTGCCATGGTTGCATCATTCACATTGTTCTCTTGAGGGTGACATAATAATTTGGCTCAAGTTAGAGATTGTGGCTCCTTCACAGTATAACAGGGACATTACATTTGCTGTTAATATTAGTATTTTTTTTCCCACTGGAGTTCCTCTTCATTAGTATTTTTTTTTAAAAAACATTGAACACTAAAGAATTGACCAAAACAATTCCTTGAAAATATTTATCCTGGTTCAGGCTTCTTAAATGCAACAATTTATTTTTTTAATGTCACTGGAAATTGAATGTCTTTGGATTGTGACTGTTGTGTAGATAAAACAAGACATTTGCAAAGGAAACTTGTACATTTTTTACAATAAATTTCAGTCTATAGACCAAATAACTGGTCATGTCATCTAATATGAGGTGAGTTATCAATACGTTGTCTTGTACTTATCACAGGTACACTGCCATATAAGTTGTTTTATACATGTCAGAGCTACAGAGCAGAGCTACTCTAACTCAGCTGTTGCAACAGGCCAGCGACAGAGTTTGAATTGAGCAGAGTCAAGCTGTGTCTTCACGGTGAGTTGCTAGTTTGGCAAATTCATTGCTACAAAGTATCCAGTGTTTCAAACTAAGTAATACACAAGAAATCAGACACGCACTGTGTTATTTCTGCTGTGCTGTGCAAGCATGTTACAGGAAGCACAACCAGATCCCTGCTGTAATCGTCCTTATTATTAAGTCTCCGTGGCTGCTGAAATAATATTCCAAACTGCAGAATGCCTGTTGTAGCAGTGTCATACGTGTCCTCGGGCTTCACTTTAAGATCCACAGCTGCGGTGCACCAGGAGCATCTTTTTTTGGAAACACTGACAGGGCAGGTCGAGAAGCTTCTGGTATTTCTTTGTCACAACCGTAGTCTCCCCTGATCTAATGTGACAGCTACAAGAACACTAAAGAAGATGACTTGTCATTGACAAAGAGGAAGTCAGGCCAAGAAGTCTGTTCTGAGATAATGGATCTTTTCAGGGGTGCGGAAAGTAGGACAGTGGTGCAGGCACACAGGTGCCACAGCACAGTTCTACAAAAACAAGGAACGGCTTTTTAGATGAGGACACAATGGTAGTGGGGTATTGAGTGGAAATGAACAGGTAAAAAACCCCCACCATAGGTAACCGTGCAGTTGCTAAACAACCTGGCAGGCTGGCAGCAAGCTGATTCACACGTTACAGTACGCACAGTGTGTGTAAGCGTGGATAATGGAAGTGTGGAAGTCTTTCACACTTGACCAGTATGTCACTCTGTACAACCTGCTGTGTTTGTGTGTGTACCTGTGTTTGTGTGTGTGCAGTTTTACTTTGCTCCATGTTGATGGGATGATGGGAAATGCCTTCATAGTAAAACAGCTTTTTTTACGAGTTCCTCAAATTTCCACACCTTTAGAAGCTAGAGAGATGACAAGATTTTATGTGAATCTACAACTTGGTGTGAAAAATACAATTTTAAACTGAGGAAAAATCCATCAGTAACCTGTAATGGAAAATGTTAAAATCCTTATTGGCAGCTGCGGTACTTAAAGCTGAGAATCTGTAGTCAGCTTTGGACTAATTTTCTTGGTCTTAACTAAACACAAGTGGTCTGTATAGTATATAGTGTTTGGTCACTGGAAAATATGTTAAAGTTAACGCTCATTAAGCACCAGCACAGAATTGCAACCCAAACATTTTGCAGAGCCTCTCATGCTTTCCACGTTAGAAAGCAGGAGATGATCTCTTTTACAAAGATCTGCAGAGCTCGTGAACTTCCTTTGCTGATAAAACAGCAGTAGCATGGCTGATAAACTGGATTTTATTTTTTCTAAATTGGATGTTTAGCTCAGATGAGAGCATCAACATTCATTTCCACAGTCACACGGATACAAAACTGGTGTAAAATCACCAGTCAAATGTGATTTAAAAAGTGCTTTTAAAAAAGTGCCAGAAAAAGAAGAGGAATGGTTCAAATCCTTCTGCTATGAATGCACACAATTTCTAACATCGTGGCTTTGTTCGGTCCAGTACCAGTTCTGCTCCTCCCATGAGGGCACTTCAGAAACGCCATACTATTTCACCTTATGAATACAGGAAATGTCAGCCTGACTGAATTAATGGCTACGATGTTTCCTGTTTAATTGCCTCTTCGGGGGCAGCAGCAGGACAGCTGCCTTCTTTTGCATTTCAGAATTGTCTCGTAGATTTCTATTTGGGATCCTTTGAGTCGCTTCCTTTTTTGACCTCCAGTATCTCTCTCTGGTCATACATCATTACCTTACATTAATAGTAGCTGGCTTATTCTAACTCCCAGTCCGCTGTCTCTCAGTACTGGATCTGACAAATTAGGTCACTGAAAAATATAAAATCACAAACTTTTTCTTGTTTTGTTAAAAAGTCCAAATTTATTCGAAAACAGCTGGTAGGTCATCCACCCGAGTACAAGAGACTAAATTAGGGAGGAATAGTTGAAGATGATGGAAGCAGGTTGGGTGAATGAGCGAGTATTGGTTTGTCGGTTTGGTCCTGGTTTTAATAGAGTGCATAGAAAGCACTTTGCATCTTAGCTGTCAGCTAATCTATTTTAGATTATATGAAAAGTGAGTACTACTTATGGTAAGGATGACATTTTTAACTCTTCCAAAACATGTGCCAAGTCTCAAGTGATGTAGTAATTGCTGGAGAGGACAGTGTATTGTGTGGGTACCTCCCAAGAGATTGAGGGATGAAGCAGGTCTTTTTGACCTTGTGCTGGTTTGTCCACGTGTTGCCATAGGCAACCCAGTCTCCTCTTAATGGGGCAAGAGCTCTGCCAGGGCGACTTTTAGAATGCCACTTTGTTTGAATTTAAGTACGAAACAGACCAAGAGCAACCCTAAGGCCTCTATCATAGTCTTTAAAATCCTTTCATCTGTTTCAGACTCGCAACATTTACAATCTTTTAGTGATGGCTGTTTCTGTTTAGCAAAAATAAGCGCAGCCAAGATGAAAATAAAAGCAGAACAGAATCTGACATGGGTACGGTGGAAAATCCATAACTGCAATTATTTTGTAATTAGAGGTAGTAGCATCTTTAACTGTCTGCATTACTCCGGCGTAATTGGAAAACAATTTGTGAAAAAGTCTCTGGAGAAAGTTTTGGAAAGCAGCAGAACAGAGTGCAGACAGACAAATGGGCAGGAAGGAGGATGGACGGGCGATGGAGTAATCTCCCTAAGTCGACAGCATCTGTCTACTGTCCCGCTCTGTCTGTCTCAGCTCAGCTGTCATGGCTATCAGACAGGAAGAGACTGTGAGATGGCGTGTCTCGGTGTTCGCTTGGGTTTGGCACACTTAGGCATTTTATCATTTCCATAGGACAGCTGTTTCTCTGTAACCATCACCTCTCCATGTTTATATGTTTAGGAGGCAACTGACGTTTTTCTTTTTCATTTTAGATCAAGTACCAGTTCCATTTCACACCAGTCTTTGGCAAATGCTGCTCTCTGGAGACTATTTTGAGCTACAGGTTAGGTGCATTTATGAATAGCAGAGCAGTGTATGTTGGATCGACTCAATGTTCGTTCGCATATAAGGTAATAGAGGAACTGGAGGAATAGAAGAGTTTTTGGAGAGGAGCGCTCAGAAATAAGGATTTGGCAATGCCATCAGTACTCAAGAGTTCTTTGTTGGCAATCAAAGAATAAAAGGAATCCCTGAAGTTTAATATATAAAATGTGTTCAAGAGCAACTTTTATTATGTTGGTTTCACTGTAATTGATGGTATAGTTCTCTGGCCAGATTTACATTACAAATCATACGTACAAGGATCAGATGCCGAAGTGGTGCCATAGCTTGATGCCACTTCCTTTAAGACTGTGGAGGAAGGTTTTTCTACCTTATATTCATTGATGAGTTCTAAAATGCTTTACAGTCACAAGCTCAGAAGGATAATAAAATACAATGTTGGTTATTTCTGCAGTAGACAGGTCTTAAAATGTGCCTCCTTAGGTAGAGGTACATTGCTGGTGCTGCAAGATTGGTGCTGTTGCTGCCCATTACAACGTAGTGTGCTATCAATGATCTTGGTGACTGTGGTCCCAACGGCCTTCAGATCATTAACAGCCTCATCCCATGTAGTTTTGGGCTGATCTACCACCTTTCTCATGATTGTACCCATGAGGTGTGATCTTAGATGGTCGTTTATTATTTCTTTCATTTCCGAAAAATCTTCCCCCCAAGCGTCTTGCTGATGGTTGTGTAGCCCATTCCAGCCTGGTGCACGTCTACAGTCTTGTCCTTGATGACAGCTCTCTGGTCTTGCCCATGGTTGCCCAGAGGATGGAAACTGATTGATTGATTGAGTGATTGATTGGTTGACTGACTGATTGTAATCTATGTGCTCCATGGGCACAAGGCCAATCTGTGAGAGCAAGAATGGCGGCTGACTTTTAGAGGATCAAATACTTATTTCACTCAATGATATGCAAATCAATTCATAACTTTTATGTTATGTGTTTTTATTCTGGGTTTTCTGTCTCTATCTATTAAAATGAAGCTATCATAAAAGTGAGAGATTCTTTGTTTCTTTGCAAGTGAGCAAACTTAGAAACTCAGCAGGAGCTCAGATAATTGTTTCTTGATTATATTTTGCATCATAACTCTGAATCGCAAACTCTTCAGAAACTTGGAATATAAATGTACTGAATTAAAAGTACAAGTTTTCCAGTTTGCATTGCAATTGATTAGATATGCACTTTATACACTAGCAGAAAGGACTTTGAAATCACAGTTATGTAAACACACTGACCAGTCTCTAGCTTTGCATGAAAACATTACGAGCAAAACACCTCTTTTTTTAAAATTACACACAAGCATGCCTGACATTAATTACTGCAGTATCATTATTGCAGAAATCATTGCCTTATTTTCTCTTAGCAAGCTGTATTTTAAAAACTCATTATTTAACAGTTTTGCCCGTTAATGAGCTCATCTCCCAGATGAAGTGTGGTACAGTTGTTTTGTTTGACAGCAATTATTCTTTACATTTGAACAATGTCCTCAGAGTCACTGTAAGCACTGATATGTGGAGAATGTTAATAGACTGCTCCACTCCACGTGACTGAGGGGAGACTGCACTTTACCAGCAATTTAGCCATCCATGCGATTATATAAATCACATGTGTGTGTATCAGTGTATGTGTGTGATAGAGAGAGAGGGAACTGCTGACTGTGAATTTTCACGTCATGTCACCATTTGATTTCCTGTTCAGAAAATCTTTCACATTGACCATTTTCACTATTAAAACAACTGCAGTGATGGCATTTATTCTCGATTGATCTTGAGCGGTTGATCAAAGGACTGATTGTTCAATTAGAATTGAGTTTTGTCTGAAACAGTGTACAGATCTGCTGTGTGAACAACTCGACCTGTGTTCTTCGAGAAAAAAGCAAAGGAGTCAAGAGTGGCAAATGTTGCCATTTTGGAGTTTCTGGCATGACAACTACAAATGACTTGTGGTCACTCTCATCAAACCTTACTTTGGCTGTGTCATGGGCAGAGCAAGGAGGCACACTAAGCTGGTCATCATGTGCTGCACAACACAAGAGCCACTCACACTGAGCAACAGCTAGCATTAGCTTTCCTGCCCCTTCTTATGTGACTTACAAGTGTCCGCGCAAACATTTACCAGGTAAACGTGCTGTCGTGTGACACTGAGGGTCAGCTGCAGCCCTTTAAAAAGCAAACATTGCCAAGGTTAGTTAAGATGCCGATGCGGTCCTTATTATCAAGGCCCCAGTCACACAAGCGTAGAGATCTCCTAGCCACCATCTGGCAACCACCCATCGCAAACAGAGAAATGCGTGTTCCCCGACCAGTTGCAGTGTGGCTGGTGAACGTTTTTGGCAGTCGTGCTCCAAACAGAAAACTTGACCTCTAAATTTGACCTTGATGTCAAGGTTACTGAGATTCAACTCCTAGGTCGTCTCGATCTGTGTCCGCGCCACCTGCCCACCCGGCAGTATGACAACAATACCCATCAGCCTTTGAGCTGATGGGTAAAAACTAATCTTGCGTGTTCACTACATAGATTTCTTCCTTCATCCTCTCTCTCCTCATGTTGACTGTCTCTTTATCTCTGTAAAGCACAGATTACATTAGGACATGTGGCTCACAGGAAGTCCCAGACTTCTTGTGGGGTCTATAGGTTTGCTTTATAACAATTTCAGCAGGATTTAAGCTCTTTATTACTTCATACTCTTCGTTCTAATTACATTCAGAGCAAAGATTTTAGATGGTGACGGGAAATCTTGCTGCCTCTCATATGGTGACAGGACAGGCTTTGAAAACAGCACAAAAGCATCCATAAGGAGCACCATATGGGAAATAAGATATTAAAACAGCTCAAACTGCAGGAAAGTCAAAATTTCCCACATGCCAACTATCCAGCTGACTGCCCCCCAAACTGCACAGGAAACAACAACCGACCCAGCAGCAGACGTAATCAATTCAGGAGTAAAATTTGAGCCAAATCTGCGCAGTGTCTGCCAAGATTTACAAAGCAACATAAAAATGATGACTTGAAATTAAACTTTTTCATGAATAAAAAGTGCTTACAATTACTTTATATGTTTGCGCAGAAATATGTGGACGTGTTACTTCCTTTAATCGGCCGGCCTTCGGATCCTGATGCATTAGATATATGAGTGTGAGGAGTGACGAGCAAATACAGAGTGTGTTTCTGGCAGTGACGTATCATTCCTTATATTATCCACTAACAACTTAAGTGTGAATGCTTTGAGTTAAAGTAAAAAAAAATAAAAAATACTGCAGCAACAAAAAGTGTCGCTTCACTCCTCCTTAGTTTATTTATGAAACGCTGCTCTACAACAGTGATGTATTGTTTGTGCGAATGTGCTTTCGGAGCTCTGCGAATCGTGACGGTGAGGTTTGATGGGCTTGCGGACGTGGGAGTGAAGCGCCTCGACCTTGACTGTCTGGCCTGAATTTGCCTTGTGATGCCCACATCGCCACAGCAGCGGCACCGCGTTAAAGCGTTTTCTGCAGCAACTTTGTGTCGTGACTCGTGGGCTTAACATCAGCGTGTTCTCACAGAGCTTGCTTCCCGCTCTCACTGTTCTCCTCTTGTCTCTTTCTGTCCAGACAGGGAAGGTGTCTGCATTTATTCTGCTGTGCAACAGGCTGTGCTAAAGCACCACATACCCTCAGTCAGACACTTTATTAGGTACAGGTTGTTATTACTGGGTTAGACTCTCTTTTTCCTTGAGGACTGCCTTAATTCTTTGAGGTGTAGATTCAAGAAGGTGCCTGAAACTTTCCTCAGAGATTTTTAGTTCATATTGACATGGACATGGTTAGCTGCATGTCCTTTTGAATATCGTAACCGTAAACTTTTGAGAGGATTTTAGGTTTGTGACATGGCATGTTAACCTGCTGGAAGTAGTCATGAGAAGATCCGTGCACTGAATCCTTGATCCTTGAGCATGAATCCTTAGAAATAAGTCACAGAATAATTTATTTTGTGAGCATCAATACTATTACTACTGTGATATCACTTCTCTTTGTGGATTTACCCAAGTGAACATAATATAAGCAGATGTTTGACCAGCTGTATGTATGATTTCTAAGGGTATAAACAGTAGAATTTAGAGAGGTAATCGAATCAGCACCTCAAATATAAATTGGTGTCTGCTACCCTTGATGCGACCTAGATGTAACCAGTCCAGCTTAGTTCATCACTGCAAACTTTATCTCAATACTACAAACTGTGCAGTGTAGCCTGCACTAAACTGCCTGGTACATTCATGCTATGTTTAAGAGACACAAAAGTAGTGCACTTCAGTTTGTTTTGCTAGATGTTTCACAAAAAACTAAATCCAGCAGCACATTTGAAAACTAAAATGAATCAGGACATTACATATAAAATCAAAATTTGTCAAATTTCTTCTGCTCCTGCCCTCTTTGTCTTACAGCTTTCACCACCTCTCAGTGTTTCGCATTGAGGGTTTTTGTTACTATGTAATACAGGGACAAACTGCGCAGAAAAAAGTTTGTGTGTTTGATGATATTTGTGAGTTGTTTGAAAAGCTGCATTTGAAAATTGTCTGGTGCTTAAAAAACATTAATCTGTTTAGCGAGAAGGAAATGAGAAGGAAAAAGAGATGTGTTTGGAGCTGGAAGCAGACTTTGGGAAGTCGCATTATTTTTCCTTATTTCTAAGCATGCTGTCTCTGGAGGCAATACCAGGCTGCAGCACATGAAAAATGAACTCATTCAGTAGTAACATGCATTAACCTGCCTATCAGATTTAATGAATCATTGAGTGAAGGTGCCAGAGTGCTGTTCTGGATCGTTCTGGCCCACTTTTTTGTTTTGTGTTCAGATATGCTGCTGACTTCCTGTCAGGCTGCCCTTTTCTCTCAGACTTGTATCGTCAACAAGGCGTTTTTACCCACTGGATATTTTCACTTTTTCACATCATTCCCAACAAATCTTAGAGATCCTTGTGTGGGAAAATTCCCAGCAAATAAACAATTTCTGAAATACTCAGACCAGCCAGTCTGCTCCACGAACAACCCTGCAACGTTCAAAGGCACTGAAATCACCTTTCTTCCCTATTCTGATGCTCAGTTTGAACAGCAGGTCGTCTTGTGATCGAGTGATTAGATATTTGCAGAAACGTGCAGTTGAACAGATGTGTTGTTGAGTGTATTTGTAGTGTGTAATTTAAACCTTATATGAACTTTTTTAAGGGGGCGTATGCCAACATCCCATATTACCTTGACATAAGCTAACTGTTATGTACAATAATAGAATAGAATAGAATAGAATAGAATAGAATAGAATAGAATAGAATAGAATAGCCTTTATTGTCATTGTACAGAGTACAATGAAATTGGAGTGCCACTCCCTTGGTGCAAGTTTCAATAATAAATATAAATGTAAAATATAAAAAGTACAAAAAAAACAATTGTAAGTTCTCAAACAATAGTATGTACAATATATACAGGATAGCAGCATTAATATAATGACAGTATGAATAGCAGCATAATATAATGACAGTGACGGTATGGAATAGGTTCAATTGTTTTTGTGCTTATTTACTACGGTGATAGCTCTGGGAAAGAAGCTATCCCTGAATCTGTTTGTCCTGGTTTTATGTGACCTGTACCGTCGGCCTGACGGTAATAGTTCAAACAGTTGGTTGCTGGGGTGAGAGTGGTCCTTGATGATATTGCCAGCTCTGCTGAGGTACCGAGAGTTTGCAGTGACCTCCAGGCTGGGCAGATGTTAATAACTGGCAAATGTTGAGGGAGCTGGCAGCATAAAATATACTAGAAAAGCTGTTTGGTAATTTCTATACTTCTACTTTATAATGCTTTATTTAAATTAAACATTCACCGGTCGCACACAGTTGAAGAATGCAGTTATGTGAACCTGCGCGTTTGTGGTGATCACTCCAGGAAACGTGTCACTGTTTCCATTCATCAAATGCAACAATACAATGCTCCAGAATATATCGATGTGCTTTTTTGATTGGTACATTTTGGCCGTGTTTTGTTTCACTTTCTGTCTGTGTGTCTTTACCAGCAAATTCAGAACCAGAGTTATTATAAAAGAGGTTTGGATTTGTCATTTTATGCTGTTTATGTTGTTTTAGCCGTCTCCGAGGAAGTTTAAGCAGCACTGAAATGTTTTCCTTGATGTATTTTTGGCAGATTAAACGTGTAAATAGTTTGTGAAACAAATTCAATGGGATGTTTTCCAATTTCAGTAGTTGTGAATGTCTCCAAAGCATGCTGATATTGACTACATAAACTAAGGTATGCATAAAATTTAATTGCATAAATCTTTTACACCCGTAGAAGAGAGATTGGTTGAAATGAATCAAGTGGTGGCAAAGATTTGTCAGCTACACAAACTGAATATAAGACGGATGTAGTCACAGAGTCAATGTGCCAGTGCCCTAAGTCTGGATTGTTTCCAGTGCCCAGCAGAGTTTGATTACTCTAGTTGGGTGGCGTTATGGTGGGTGTTTCTATATTTTCCACAGTCTTAGAAGCACTCAACAGCTTTTTACCTGACATACTTCACACCTACACTCAGATGCAGCGTGTTCAAAGAATTAGAACATGTCAAACATACTGAAATAACTTCCTTTCCCAGTTTATTTTCCCCACCTGAGGGACTAGCTCAGCAGTGTTGCATAAAGCTTGTCAAAATGGTGCTCTTAGCCATGGTTTTTGTAATTAGTGTTTTATGGTAATTTTGGGCAATTGAGTCCCCAGTTACCATAGCAACAGCTCAATGTGCAATTTCCATGGACTGTTAAGGAAAGCTTTAGGGATAAAACTTACTAAAGGGTGTTTATGCAAATGGAAGCTGTCATGCAGGATGAGCAAACCCTGCAAATGCGGGCAGGGTTCGGGGGAAAGAGACGCTCATAGGTTTGAACCCTGCAGGTCACAGTGTGCATCAGCATTAGTGTGACCTTGAGGAAAATAGTAAAGCAGATCTCACTGCTGAAAGAGCGTGTAAGCTGGAAGATACCAACGCGCAGATAAAAAAGCCGTGGCGTCTAATCTTTCTTTTTCATCTAGAGAGGAGAGGAAAACAAGATGAGGGGAGGATAGAGGAGTGACAGAGGCAGCAGCAGGTGATAGATGGAGTGAACGCATGAATAGAGATCCAGACAGTCATGCACAGCTATCAGCTGGCAGTAAAAAAGAGAGATTGAC
This sequence comes from Astatotilapia calliptera, assembly GCF_964374335.1. Classification (NCBI taxonomy): domain Eukaryota; kingdom Metazoa; phylum Chordata; class Actinopteri; order Cichliformes; family Cichlidae; genus Astatotilapia; species Astatotilapia calliptera. The sequence goes on from NC_137438.1 coordinate 8,676,769, forward strand.
TCCCGGCCAGAGTGAGAGAGAGCGAGAAAGAGGGAGGGATGACAGAAAGATGGAGAGGTTATTCCAGATAGCAGCAGGTCTCACAGTGTGTTCATGGAGACTTTTTCAGGTGAAGGTGAACTGTTCTCTTGCAGTCGGGACTGTTGGATCTGTATTCATCACATAGCAGGGAGACAAAAGTGGAAACCACGTCACACAATGGGGCTCAGCAATGTAATCGAGGAAAAATAACACTGTTGAATAGCTGGAATTTTTTATTGAGCATCTCTCAGCTCACTGCTTTATTTTTAGGGCCAGTGACTCTATTGTTCTGGTTCACTCTCAACTACTTTTCAGCATCATTACCATTCTCTCCAGGCAGCTGCATTAGAAAGAAAATGATTCTGATAAACCCACGGCGTGCTACTGAGCAGGTCGATAAAGTGGTGCGTGTGACCTGCTTAACAGTCAGATAACTCTGTTAGGCATTGGTGGAGACCAGAGGGCAAACAAAAAGAAGAGTGAATATTAGACTTCTATTTCCCAAGTGGTTATAGATATGAGTTTAAAGTGGGTGATGCTTTCTCTGAGTCTCTACACGTGTACGCGTTCAGCTGGTTGTCGTAACATGCCGCAACCGCCTTTTACACGACGACATGCCAGCCCTGTGTTCCCGTTTGCACACGTTTGCAAAGTTGCCGTTTTATAGACCTTCTCAGATTGTCTGAATATTTTAGAGGTCTGAAAAAGTCAAACTATGTACTCCAAAATGTAAAAAAGTAAACCCCCGTAATAAATCACTGGATCAGATTGTACTCTACTTGAACTGGTGCATTTTGCGTTCCTATTTAGTCTGCAGAATCAAATTACCCTGAAACTTTGAGTAACAAGTGTCACTCTGTTCTATGATCTATGAATAGCTCCGAGCTTCTAGGTCAACAGTTTTGAAGACATGGCGCTGTTATCATAGACATCCGTATGCCTGTGTGTGTGTGTGTGTGTGTGTGTGTGTGTGTGTGTGTGTGTGTGTGTGTGTGTGTGTGTGTGTGTGTGTGTGTGTGTGTGTCTCTCTGTCTTTCTGGCTCTGAGCATTGGACGAGTTGCTGGGACACCAGCATGGCAAGGTGACCTCTAATAAATAACTAAATAACACGGAGACACACACACACAGACTCTTACTGGCAGTCTGAGTCCATGTTTTCAGCCCAGAAGTCCAAAATGTATACAGTAAATCAACAGTTCATAATTTTGTTTAACTTTTCTTATCAATCCTAAAGATACACACACGCTCCAGAAGTATGTGGTGTATGTTTCATATCCTTTTTTTCCACATGATGTAAGATCGAGGAACATTTGAAACGAGTTGAGTGAGAGCAGCTATTTTTGTCAGTTTGTGCTTTAACCATTTATCACAGTTAGAAAAAAGCAGAAGGTCAAACTAGTGACCATCACATGTGCGCTGAAGTAACAAAGAGAGATGCAGGCTCCATTTGTGATCTAGTGCTGACCAGCTTTGACTTGTTAAACCCTCTGACGCCCAAAACCCAATGGCTAATGGGTCATCAGGGCTTTGTGTGTTGAAGTTAATTAGTGGTAAAAGAAGCATCTCTTACAAGAGATTTCAGCTTTATTGGCTGATTTCTGAGGGGGGGGGGGGTTCTAACCTGCCAATTCTATTTTTCTTTCCCAGAACTATAACTGACAGCACATACAAACAAAAATCATTACTTCTTCAATTAAAGACACTGAAAGAAATGATTAAACTTTACAATTCTTCTCCCAAACTGCACTAAGTCACAGGATTTACTCTCACTGAAACAGCTGAAAATAAAGTGCTGCTGGAAAGTGGTAACCATAACTAAGTCACCCTTACCTGACATATATGAATTTACTAAACATGAGTAAAGGCATCAGATGTATATTAAAGCAACTGTCAGGTACTTGCATCATTTTCCACTGTGTTTATAACTTAAAATAACGGGACACTTTGGTCCTTTGCTCATACTGAGGCTGCTGGCTTGTGGTTGGCTCTGAGCTCTGGATTATTGTCACAAACGTTTTCGTGTTGGTGCCCCCACGGTTAACCTTGGTGAACTTTGTGTCTTCACTCAGAACGAACAGGTTCCATGCTAACAGTGTGTGTGGATTGAAGTGTGTGCACGACTATTTCCCACTCTGCTCAAGTTGCACATGCTAAAATGGACTGCCTTACAATCACACGTGTGGAAAGTCGATCGCTCAGTGGTCCGGGCCGAGAACAGGTGATTCTGTTCCTGGCCGGTCAGTAAAAAAAAGACTAAATGGGTAGTCTTCTAAGTTTATAGTTTAAAATAAAAATATTTGTGCTTTTATTTAGAGGTTTTAATCGGGTTTTTTTACTTGTCCTGTTAACAGAACATATGTAGGTCAGCCATAATGAGCTGCAAAGTCTTTATTTAAGACTGTACACAGTCAAAGTAACCTCAGTGCTTTTAATGTGTTAGGAGTGTAGCTTTTACATGCTAAACAGGTCATTGTGAAATACAAAACAAATCCAAAATCTTTGGGAAAATGTGATCATATTCAGCAGAAATTGGCTTGTGCTGAGGTGAAGTTCTGCATTGGGTTTATGTGGAAAGACAAACTTTAATTTTGAAAAATAGCACAGATGCTTTCCTCTTTTCCTAATGAAGACAGGAGGAGGTTTTTTACTGCTCGAACACAGGATGATAAGTTTGCCTTCCCATTAAATTGCCTTCTGGAATTCAAAAATGGTTTTAGATCGAGCTGCTCCTGTATAGAATAAACAAAAAGTGCTGTGCCTGGGTTTTAAGATGGCTCCCCTGCTTGTCTCTTGATAGAGGAAGCGATGGAGGAGGAGAAAGAGAAAAAGTTAAACCTGGAGACAGATTGAGGAAAAGCGCTGAGACACCGAGAGAATGAAAGGGGGGAAAAAGGAAGATAGAGCGAGGAGATGCGCTGGGGCATCTCAGGCAGAAAGAACTGGGCCACTGAGCACAACTCTGGAAGAAAAGAGATGGAAAAAAAAGAAAAGAGTGGCCTGGAAAAGAGGGAGAGACAGTGAGAGATGACAGAAGGAGAGGAGAGGCTCATGTGAAGCCTTTCCTCTGTGAGCTTCACATATAGGCTACTGAAGAACAGTTGGACGAGCGAAGCCTTGAAATGAAAAACCAAATAAGTTGGTCTGGTAATGTTTGAGAACAGCCAGCTGTCTCTCTGTTGATCAGGATATCACTTTGCACTTTCCAACAAGCTGTTTTCAAGTCTGACTTTGGATCTTTAGACGAGAAGTCCATTTTCTTGTAACTAATAAGCACCTACAACTAGTAAGCTGATCATCTTTATTATGTTGAATAGTGAAAAATGATGGAATTTCCCTGTCTCAGAGAAATGTTGTGGATTGTCATCTATTAAGTAAATCGGTGAAAATCTCATATCTGTTACTTTTGGGCTCTGAAGCCTTTTCTATAGGAAAATTACCAGAAAGCAACCAGCTAGCAACCAGTTTCCTCGGATTGTGCTCATTGACAGACTCATTCATACTGATGGCAGAGTGCTGGCAACAATCTGTCTGCACTCATTAATAAAATAGCACCTTCTGTGAGAGTGATTGCCGTTAAGTCAGACTGCAACTGTTTGCAGAAAGGTTGCCTCCTTTCAGGCGATCTGTGCAATCGCCTTCCAATCACAAGTTGTTCGGAAGGCGATTGCAATCAATCAGTCACAGCACATTGCAATCTGGTGCAGAATGACAGAAGTTCAATTCAATTCAATTCAATTTCATTTATATAGCGCCAAATCACAACAACAGTCGCTTCAAGGCAAGTCAAGGCAATTAACAGGCAGCCAGCACAGATGTCCTACTTTTTATCATTTGACTGATCCATTAGCGTGCTCTGAGTTAGCTTTTTGATACCAAGTGTGTCCAATGTCGGATGGTTTTTCAGTTGAATAAATGTAATGTAAGCTTGCTCAGCTAACACTATTTCAGGATTTTGGTGCATAAGATGAGCTCTCTTGTTCATAGTATTCCCAATGTATTTCATTTTATTGAGCTAGCATTGGCAACATCCGGTCTTCCCTCTGCAAAGCCTTGCAGCCATGGTGGTAACTGTTGTGGATGAGAATTGTGGACAGGACTATGGATAAAGTTATTCTTCAGATTGTCTGTTACTGTACACCAACGTCAGTTTAAATCTTGCTGTAGTTTCCTGTCAGTTTTGAGCTATAAAAGACTGACAGCTTTTGAAGTAGTGTTCATAGTTTTTCTCAGTTTTTCTAGAATGCCCAGTAAACGGGTTCATGACTTTTATGACCAGATATTATCCATATTAATGAGAACTAAACTGGTACTTAAATATCATTTTCCTTCAGTAAATTAGTGCTCAAAGCCTGTTTTACAACAAACCACATTTACCTTTGACAAACCACTCACATCCCCTTTAAGCTCTTTCTAGGCTTTGGTGATAAAAAAAAAGTAATTTTTTTATATCAGTCAATATCAATAAAAATATCATAGTTAGTAGTGCTATTGTCATTATCATTTGGCCTTTCATGTTTTCTGTCAATGAACTCTTAATAGAAATATAAAGTTCACAGAAGCCATATTTCTATTGAAGAAATGTGTTTCACAATAATGATTTTAATAGTTTGATCGCTCAGCCCTACTTTCAGTTGCCCACGGCCACACTTTGGCATATGGACCGGGGAGCTTAGTATCAACCCACTGACCCTTTGATTACTTGGCAACCGTCTCTACCTTGTGAGCCACAGATGATAATGAAACTCGTTATGAGGTATTTCATGTGCTTAAGCCTACCAATTTGAGCGCTTTTTTTATATAGCTCAAAAATGAAGGATACCTTAAATGACACATCAGATCTTGATAAATTAAAGGTTTCATTTGAAAAAGGGTCATTAGAATTTTATGCTATTTATGCCTTTTTTTGCTGCTCTTTTTTAAACTTATTCTTTTTAAACTGTATTGCTTATTGCACTGTAGAGGCTGGTGAGGAACAGTATTTCCTTTCAGGCTGGGTAACACCATAAGGAATGATAATAAACTTCTTTAGTCTTCTTGAGAAGTCATGATTTAAAAAATTAAAGACTTCCCTTTATTTTATTTATGTATTTATTTATTTGGAATCTTGCAGAAGCAAATTTATGAGAGAAAAGGCTGTGGAAACACGAGCACACTTCTCTTCGACGCCGATGCTGTCGATAAAATGTCAATAGTTGCCACCAGGGTTTGCTGCAGGCCAGGATGCGTCGCATATATTGCCCCAAACTAACAGAGTCATGTGCTATTCTTGGCTGACTTTTTAAAATTGCCAAGCATTCCTGTTGAGCAGCTAATTAATAAAAAGATCTATTAGCCGCCATATGAAAACAGTGTACATGATAGAATCCCTGCAGTAGCTCGGATACGTTCATATCTGACAGCATGATTCTCCCTGACTGCCTGTCACGCAGCCCTTTTCTGTCTGGCTGCTTGTTTATCTGTCTTTATTGCAAACTATTTATAAATCCCACTGTTTGTCTGTCTAACTTTCAGTCTGTCATTTGTGGGTACTTGTCACTGAAGGCAGTCACGTCCTAAAGTTTTTCTGTGTACACAGTGAGAGTCATAAACATCTTTTTCAGGTCACTCTGTGGTTTCGGTAACAACGCTTTGACTCATTTGGCGCGTTTGTATATTTGTTCATTCATGCATCTGAGCATAATTGATTGTCACATTTCGGGTGCAGGTGAATTGTCAGCTGTTCTCGGCTTTGTTGTGTCAGCTGATTGTTATTTTTAGTGTGAGTGATGCAAGGGTCGTTGGGTTTTACAGACGTGCCACCTGGAGCCACAGTGGCAGGCAGATTGGACTGGCTGAGAGTGTGAAAACGCCCAGACTGTGATTCATCAAGACCGTGTTGTGATTCCTCGAGGCTTTGTCCTCTTCAGAAAAATGCAAACCATTTGTTAGAGCACAGATAAATGTTTCCCTGACAGCAAGGCTTTTTAGGGATGGGAGCGACGGGATGGAATGAAACGGTGAGAACTGGGGATGGTTTGGGGGAAAAGTGAGGTAAAATATTTTATTTGTATCTGTTTTTTCACTTAAATCAACCTAAAGGTAGGGAAATATGAGGCGGGAATAAAACTAACCCACACAACTTCAGAAATTTACAAAACCTTCACACTGCGCCTAACTAAAATAGACAATTAAATTAAATGTGATCTCCAAAAAAAGCTACTAACTATTCAGTAAACCCTGTTATTAGTGATCTTCAATAAATATTACCACTGTTTTGTCTACGCTTATGAAAGATGAATTCATAATTAAATTAATTAATTAACGTCTCACTAAATTAAGTGAGACTTTAATTCTTATGAGCATTATAAAACTTCCAGAGGTAACCAGAGGTAATTCTGACCTTTTAGCCACTGATCAGTGTATTAGCAGACTGATATTTTTTCAAATTTATAATAGCCAGTAAATAAATCTTAAAACTGTAAAGAAGAGATGGCGGTGTGTTGATGTTGCATAATTCGTCCACAAGAGGGCACTCTCAGTTTCATTGTTGGCAATGCACCTGTTTGGAAGGACAAACGTAAACAAATAAATAAACAAATGTAACACATTTTAGGGAAATCTTTTTGAGTTTTTGTATCTAAAGAAAAAAGACTAAAATTGGGAATTATATCAGAATATCAGCATCTGTCTTAAAAATCCTACATCACTCCTGTATGTCGATGTTAACATAAAAACCAGGATGTCACACATTCAGAATGTCAAAAAAACGAAGAAACACACAAACGAACGGCAATACTCGAGACTTAGGGTCTAATTTAAAAGAGCTCCTGTCTCATCTCCTTCACCTGCTTCTCGCCTCTCATGTGAGCTATTATCATCTAAAATCAAATAAAATGTTAAAGATTTGCATTTTCTTTCTTTAAGGAAGTACAGGATAATGACTACCATTTAAAACACTGAATTCGTTTCAGCAGTTGAAATTACAAGTTACAGCGCGCTGGACCTCAATGTGAACCAGCGGTCTGCTTCACAAAAAGGATGGCATAATAAGCTGGCAATATAGTTTTATACCACAACAAAAACAAGAATTATCATGGGAAATGACATGGCGGTCCTTCTGCCTCCCGTCTGACCTCGTCTGCATCTGCTCCTTTCCTGGAAAAAGACACCTCCCTAGCCTAACCTTGCTGCATTAAAATCAGCTAGCAATTCTTAGCCTGTTGTTTTCTACTTATTATCCAAGTCCGGGACAATCTGTTCAGACTCTCTTGGACCAGAAAAATTTCACCCTGACTTTAACTAGTTATGATGTGTAAGCATGTTTGCAAAATCCCTCTGCAGCTCAACATGTCAGCCTCAATAATTCAATTCAATCATAGCACTGAATTGATCCTTTTGACCCTATTTACACAGAGTGCCAACTCTTAATGAGCGCAAAGACAATGAGTATATAATAATCACAAAAAACAGCTTTACTTAATCATTTTATTCCTAACAGGTATGACTTTGTAACTTTAGACAAACAGCTTTGACCTGTGATGCCAAAAAAGAGCAATAAAGTCCTTCATTTTTTCTATATCAGTCGTACGGTTTTTCTATTCCAAAACAAGATAACACATTTTTTTTAATTGCTCAGATACATATCATGGATCAGCCTATCCGCTGTCTTTAATGCCTTTTAAGGTCTTTAACATTAACTTTGAAAGCAGCCCTGAACGTTGTGTGGGATATCTGGTTAAGTCAAGCTACCGAAGCTTAACCAGATCTTAACCTTTGAAGTAGCAGACGACAAGAAATTGTTTCTAATTTGATATATTTTCTGTGATACTTATGTTTTGTGATTATTGCCAACAGAGAAAATACCCCAGTTTTTTTCTGGGGGGTTTTTTCCATCAGATTATTCTTCCAGACTTTGCTGGCTTGCTATTTATAATATTCATCCGGTACTTATCAATCAGTCTCTTTACATTTTTTTCATTATATTTTTCCTACATGAACTTATGCAGTAAATAACCAAACAAATTGTTTGGGGGGGTCTGATATGATGAGAAGACATTGTGCGACAGACAACATCACGAGTGAGTTTCCCCACATTTTAATATGTAAGAAAATATCAGAAGATCGGGGCGTTTGTCATCACTGCAAAGTTTATTTGTGTGTTGAAATGTTAAAGGTTGTGGAGCAGTGACAGGACAGTCTGACAGTCAAGCAGCAGCTGATACGGGTAGCCTGCTCCTTCTACTGGTTAATGCCTCATTCAGTGCTGGTTGTCCGGCCACGCTGAAGGGTGAACGGTTTGATTGTGCACCAAAGTTCCACAAAAGCAAGCGGAGGCAAAATCCACTCAGTGATGACGCATCGTTCAGACTCACTTTTTTATGACGACTCTCTTTCAAGCCTTTTTTGCAGCCAGATGCCTTGTTATCCCAGACTGTGGATTTGTCTAAAAAGCTTAATATCTACTATCAAAATAAGTCCTCCAATGATAAACCTGTGCCTCAGACTTATATAACTTTTCACTATTCCAGTGTACGTATGTGGGATGACAGCACATTTCTATAGGACTTTTCAAAAAGAACATCTTAAAATGATGTTCTCTGATGATCAGAGACTCAAGCACAATTGAAATCTGCATGTGTGTGTGTGAGTATTTTCATGTGGTGGTAGTACAGGTAACTGCCCAAAGTGCTTATTTAATGTTTAGTAAATGTAAAAAAAAAAACAACAACCCAACAAAACACAGAAAGTGGCAGAACAAGCTGTTCTTGGCCGCTAGATAACTAACTGCCTCCCACATGCACACACACACTCACACTCAGGGATTTGCTTGACAATGTGGAGCACTGGGATGTGAAACAGGATCTTCCGTGTCCTCTCACCGTCACTGACACAAGTAAATGAGTCAGCATGCATGACTGTTTGTGTCACTGATTTGTATGTGTGTGTGTGTTTCACATGTGCTCGTCCGCGATAGCGTGCGACTGTTGTGAGCGAGTGCAGAAACCCTGGGGCGATATCCACAGAGCGCAGCTCTCCCGCCTTTTGCGAGAAACAGAAAAGGAAACACGAAGCGGTGGCATGGAGCTGTTCTCGGGCTCTTATTCAGGTGCTATAAAAGTGTCTGACATATCTGAGTCTACATTAAGCGTCGCAGAATGTGGAGCGCTCGCCCACCGAGTGCAGCATGTTCTGTTTTATGACACAGAAGAGAGAGACAGAGAGAGCAGGAGAATGAGTAAAAATACACCCAGCTCCTGGGAGACGGTCTCTATGGCAGCGGTTACCGTGGCGACAGTGAGGCTGCACGTGAAGCGATGGCTGTCATGGCACCCCTAGGGGAATTCACCCTCTTGAGCTGCTGGAGGACATGCACAGATATTCACAAACACACAAGCTTGAATGAAGAGCAGAGGGAGGAGGAAAGCGACCGCTCGAGGGGAAATTCAGGAGAACTGCCGATCGCTCGCTAGCTGTGGTAAAAACTTAACTCTGGGGGACTGCCGAGCTAAAGCAGAGTTTGCTTGAACATTTTATGAAGCTATATAATTTTAAAAGGAAATATTTTTACCAGCTCAGACAGTGCAGTTGAGTTTTGTGTGACATTTCAGCAAAGTGTCCTGCAATTCAGTAGTTGGGACCAACGTTAAAGATGGTTTGTTTTGACTTATTAGTAGACAATAAAGGGGGGTCAAAAGTAGTTTTTGTGACTCTGTGAAAAAGGTATGTGAAGAAATATTTCTTACATTGCTTGGTGTGTTCCCAGTGCTTACTGTATATGTACACTGCACAGCCAAAAAACAAAAAGTCCCACACTCTAATATTTTCTGGGACTGCCTTTAGTTTTATAGGCACTACACACTCACTGAGGAATTGTTTCGAGATATTTACAAAGTGTATTTAAATATTTTTTCAACAAGATCTTGTAACCATGATGAGGCAGTCAGACTGCTAAAGTCTTCTGCAGCACATCCAGAAGATTCTCAGTGGGTCTAAGGTCAGGTCTCTGGTGATCCCTGAGCCAGTGAATTCTGTCATCTGTCATCTTGGAACGTGCTCGTGCCGTCAGGGATGAAAAAAAAAAATATTGATGGAAAATCCTGGTCAGTCAGTACAGTATATTTAGCAGAAAAACAATTGTCTTTTTTTATTAACAAACACCTGATCATTTCAGTGTGGGCATTGACGGTGAAGGGAGGGAGGCAGGACAAAAGACACACTGTGGAAGAGAGCCAGAGATTAATAACAACTAATAATTAAATGCAGAGCAGAGTATTAAACACACAGAGAGTATAAAGAGGTGAATGAAGAAAAGAAACACTCAGTGCATCATGGGAAGCCCTCAGCAGCCTAGGCTTATAGCAGCATAACTAAGGGAGGATACAAGGTCATCTGATCCAGCACTAACTATAGCCCTTGATAAACTGTAAGGACCTTTTCACATAATGAAGTCTGCACATTTTTACCAATACTGCTGCATTTTTACTTTCTCCTGAGTTGGATTTTTGGCTCTCTCTCGAGTATTTTTAACAGCGTGCAGTGTGGCGTTAATACTTCTTCATCACAGTCTTCTTCTTTTTCACCCGCTGCTGGTGTGTAAAAGTGTACATGTGTGGAGGTGCTTAAGTCTGTGCGTGTGCACATGTGGGCGGGTGTATGTTACAGTAGCAGTTCTTGTAAACCTTCTCACTACATCTTTGTTTTCTGTTTTATGTCATAATTATTATGATGATTACCAAAGCTATTTAAATGTGTGTGTGTGTGGGGGGGGGGACTTGCACTTGCACACGAAGCATTGCCTCTGCAGAGTCAGTCTGCTCCGTCATGCTGTTTCCATAGCAGCAGCAAGAGCCAACACAGCCAACCACGCTCACTTCCTTGTTTCATCCTATTGGTACTGGCTCATTCTGACTCCCATCCAAATTGTATTTCTTTTTTTTCTTTTTTGTGCTGCATGCTATCTGGATGTCTGGGCAGGACTGGACACACTTCGGCACCCCCTTTACATTCACTCTAGCAGAGGTGATCAGTGTGTTAGAAATAAAGACAAAACCTAACGATGACTAAAATATTTCACTGCATCCATGAATGGCCACGTGGCCAAGTCCTTTGCACTGTTATATTGATATATGGGTCACACAGAGCAGTCTTCATCCTTGTTATTTGTCTTTTGGTGTGATATCTGTTGTGAACAGTGGCAGCACAGCACCCTCTTCTTTTCCTCATGAACTTCAGATAATCAGTCTGTGCAGGTGTCTGTGTCATGAAGGTGACTGCCCACAAAAGTCTCTCACTGCTGCCCACGTAACCCCCCCCCCCCCCCCCCCCCCAACAGACACACACCCACACCCATATTTGCTATTTGTCACCCTGCTGTTGTTAATACTTGCCTGGGCGACATCAGCTCCTCTCTCTCGTTCCCTCTCCGCTCCGTTGACAAAAAGCTGTTATTTTTAGTCTACTCTGTCTTTGTAAATTAAGCTGTTACATCCATAACCGTGAGGGCAGAGCAGGCAGCTGCACTATCAGTAGCTTATAGAAACAGATTTCTTAGCAGACGGCGAGCTCATATTTTGCACATGTTTTCAAGACAAAAGTTTTTTTTCTGTGCTCCTTTTAGTGAGTTCTGTAATTACTCAAAGTCACCTCAGTCAGGAAAACAAATGTTTTTGCTTATGTGTGATGGATCACACACACACACACACACACACACACACACACACACACACACACACACACACACACACACACACACACACACAATGAATAATGATAACTAAAGCCAAAAACCTCCAGAGTCAAAAAAGGCACGTTATAGATGGAAAATGAGTTTTAACAAACTCTGATTTGTGGGTCACGTCACCTGTGGTTAGTGTTACTGGTTTCTTTGGAACATAATACTGGGCCATCTGGCTTAATGATTCAAGGATGCTGTAGACACTGAAACTGATTTTGCATGTTTGCTAATTATGTATTTTTAAGCCCAACAAGCAGTCCGCCTGCCTTCTTACTCAGCCACTGAGAAGATCCTTAGTGCTGTGTAACCACGATGGAGTGTGTCAGCTGACTTCTGCCGCCTGTGCTCAGACAGCCACACTAGCAAGCTGATGTTCTAGCAAGCTGAGCGTGGACACATGTAGTGTGTTACCTCTTTGTTTAGGCATCTTTATATTGCAGAGAATCTAATAAAGATTGTAAAGAGCAGCAGGATGTATTGACCTGTGGTGTAGTTTGCTCCAGGCCCGGATACTGTTAACATTAAATGTTTCTGAGAAAATGCTGTTGGGACAGCAATGTTAAGTCCCAGCCAAAATGGTTGTGGTTTGATTGGGGAACTTAATTATAAAGCAGATGACCAGAGGGCACATTGTTTCCAAGTCAGGCCCTTTCTTAGAAATTAGGAAATATGGATCACATCAGTGTAGTTGTGTAGCTATGAAAAAAAGCAAAGCAATACATCTGTATGTGTTTTCTTTAATATATTTGATAGAGAGTCTTTTTGGTAGTTTATTTGGTAGTTAGGGTTGGATCAGGTGACCCTGAATCCTCCCTTAGTTACACTGCAATAGGTCTGGGCTGCTTGGGGCTTCCCATCAGTGTTTCTTTTTCACTCTCTATATGTTTATACACCACTCTGCATTTAATCAGTAGTTATTATTCATCTCTGGCTCTTTTCAGCATGTCTTTGACTTGTTTTCCTCCCCTTACCCCAACCAGTCTGACAGGTTGCTGCCCCTCCCTGAGCCTGCTTCCTGCAGAGGTGTTTTTCCTGTTTAAAGGAAGGTTTTCCTCCCCACTGTCGCCAAAGTGCATGCTCAAAGGGGATCATATTATTGCTTGGGTTTTCTTGTTTTCTTTGTATTGTTATAGGATCTTTACCTTACAATATAAAGCACCTTAAAGCAGTTGTTGTGATTTAGCACTATAAGTAAAACTGAATTGAATTGAACTGAATAGTGCCGCGCAGTACTGCACTGTAATGCTTTCAATAAAAGGTAGACATCTGATGTTAGCATGTTTTACAGTTCTCATATCTAGAAGAGATATAGCATTAATATTCCATAATATGCAGTGTACATCATGATTATATTGATTATACAGTTTATGTCACAGTAGTGTAATTAACACATCAATTTCTTCAAAGTCTCCAAAGTGACGTAGTTAGTTATATATTTAAAAACTATATAAGAAAACATTAGGTTAAAACTTCTTACACTTTCTTAATAGCATCCACGCTATTTGCTTTAAAACTACACTCTCCAGCCACTTTATTAGGTACACCTAATTAACACAAATTAGCCAGTCACATGGCAGCAACTGCTTGCATTCAGAAATGTTGAATGTGGGAAGAAAAGTAATTTTAGTGACATTGAATGTGGGAAAGTTCTCGGTACATTTCAGAAACTGCAAAGCAGGAAAGCATGGATCCATCTGGCCTTGTATCGATATTTCAGGATGATAGTGGTGTAATAGTGTGGAAGATATTTTTTCGTTGTACTTTGGGCCCATTAGTGCCAACTGAGCCTTGTTTAAACACCACAACCTACCTGAGTATTGTTGCTGACCATGTCCATCTCTTTACAACCACAGTGTAGCCAACTTCTAATGGATTCTTCCGGCAAGCTAACATGCCATGTCACAAAGCCCAGTTTAGGCTCAAATGGCCTCCGATGGCCCTGATTTTAATCCAGTAGAGCACGTTTTGGATGTGGTGTAACAGCATATTCACACTGTGCATGTGCAGCTGATAAATCTGCAGCAAATATGACATGCTATCATATCAACATGGACAAAGATCTTTGAGGAATGTTTCAAGCATTTTATTGAATCTATTTCACAAATAATTAAGGCAGGTGTAACTACTGAAGTGGCCGAGTATCTGCGGTAAAAAATAATACACAGACAAGCCGCCGCCAAACAGCATCGTGAGAAGCACTGACTGCCGGGTTTACACATAGAATAGGCAAACAGTAAATGTCAGCTGGCCTCATTACACCTGCACTGAGCATGACTGTGGATAAGGATGCATTGATTTTAATGGTCCAGTCCTTTTAGATAAACAGTCCTGCAGGATCTGCGACCTTTTTATCTGATTTCAGTGGCTTGCAAAAAGCTAGAACAGATAACACAGTGTACTCGCAATGTTCAAGATTACTCTCTCTATCGTCTGAATTCATCTGGTCTCACTGTGCTGGACATGTGTGTGTTTATAGCCAGATAAAGCTGCAGGTCTTATCTCTGAGCCTCCTGGTGTTCCTCTCACTGCTCTCTACACCTTCTTATTTTCACGTTCTCTCTTTAGTTTCCTCATCTCTTTCTTTTCATGCCGCTGTGCAGCTTCTCATCGCATCCAGTTGCTGTTGTGCTCGATGGCAGTTGAAGATCAAGCAGGAAATTGAAGTCCAATCACTGAAAACTCGCTCTTTGTTCCGTTTGAAAGGGCTGGCGTTAAAATGTCTTTATTTGTCAATAGATTGAGCGCAGCGAGCGAGTGGGTTTGCAATGATAAAGCTGAATGATGAGTCCTCACTCAAGGACTTTAATAACCATGGTTAGCCTACTTATGCCATTCAGCCACAAGCTTTTTAAATGGAGTTGTGTAATGGAGCGATGTTGTCGCAGAATTACAAAGGATTCGGTCTAATTATATGGCTCTGGCTTGTTGTTTGAAAAGACCATGTGTGTGTGTGTGTGTGTGTGTGTGTGTGTGTGTGTGTGTGTGTGTGTGTGAGACAAAGCGAGCCGAGCCTCAGCCTGCTGTGAACTGGGTAACTGCTGGTTGGCGGGGGATCACTGTGATACCCATCTGCCATGTGAGTTTTACATCTGCCTGACAGTCATGTGAAGCTTTTAAACTAATGTGGGTCCTTCAACACCTGTGACCTAAAGTATAATTTCACATTTTTCTCTGCCTTGGAACAATCTTCACGTATCCAATATGTACAGTGGCTGTTCAACACGGTTGAATTAAAACACAAAACAAAAACAAAACATAAAGGTCTGAATAAAAGTTGAAAAAAACAGAATGGAAGGGGAAAAAAAACAAAACTCACAAAACACAGCTGATGGATTTTTAGGTAAGATGGAAAAGTTGTGGAAGTGACAGAAACCAAAACATGTAAAAGAATTTACTGAGACATACTTGAAAAGGATTCAGAAAAAGATGCAAGGTAATGTGGGCGATCGTGGCTCAAGAGTTGGGAGTTCGCCTTGTAATCGGAAGGTTGCCGGTTCGAACCCCGGCTTGGACAGTCTTGGTCGTTGTGTCCTTGGGCAAGACACTCCACCCGTTGCCTACTGGTGGTGGTCAGAGGGCCCGGTGGCGCCAGTGTCCGGCAGCCTCGCCTCTGTCAGTGCGCCCCAGGGTGGCTGTGGCTACAATGTAGCTTACCATCACCAGTGAATGGGTGGATGACTGGATATGTAAAGCGCTTTGGGGTCCTTAGGGACTAGAAAAGCGCTATATAAATACAGGCCATTTACCATTTAATCACATAATTCATATAATATTGTAAACATTTGTTTGCTTTTAGCCGTTTTCTGTTTTGTCTCCCCAAAACACTTCTCTCGTTCTTCTTTGTGAACTTTTACTGCATTATTTTTTCTGTTCTTCTGTTGTTTTTGCAGCCTTTTTCTATTTGCTGCAGTTTCAGTGCATTTGAACTCACAGGGCCACCGTACACATGGCCTTTTACATTGGTGCAGTTTTTTTCTCCTATCCACAGCAGGAAAATCCACATTCCTTAATCTATGCAAAAATGTCAAAGTTTACGTGAAGTTAATATGTCTCACTTCACAAAAATGTGGTGCTAGTGTAAATGATATCGTTCTCTAAAGTCACTTATAATACGACTTCACCTGCAGTTTTGGTTTGGTTGGACGGGGACACTTAGTGTCAATACCCACATTAGTTTAATTTTACTGTAAGAGCAAACCTTTAGCAGTGTCCATGTCTGATCTGGCTCAGAGTCGGTCTATTTCAAAAGGATGTGGGCACTGATTCCTGTACTTGACCATGGACTCAAATCTGAGTACAGCAGTAGTTCATTCAAATTCAGTGTAAGAAAACAGCTCAAATAATCATTCAGCAATTTTAGATCACCGCGTTTATATTTTTTGGTAGACTACTTTGTTTTTGTCTCTCACAGGGTTGTCAGTCAGCCACACTCACATTTACACAAACTCAATTAAGAGTCAGGATGAGGAGAACGTTCAAACTTGACACCACACAGAGAGGCTCGAGCCAACAGAACGATTTGGTACGTGCAGATTAAAATACTTTGTATGCTGATTTTGAACTATGGTTTAGATTTAAAAGGATCAGCTCACTAATTTTGGACATCAAGATTATCTTATCTTATTATTAATGTCGTAAACCACTAACCAAATTATGAATAGATAACAAAATCTGATATTGTTTATGTTTTCACAAGTAAAAATAATGTTTTGTGTCCAGTATTTTTATAGAAAAACCATGAACCATACCACACACATCCTGTGTCTGGAAGACCCTATCTCTACCTTTAGGATTAGGCCCTTAAGCCCAGCATAACTAATGCAGCATAACTCTCTTAGTTATGCTGCAGTAGGTGTAGACTGCTTGGGGAATCCCATGATGCATTGAGTATTTCCTCTTTAGTCACCTTTCTAACTCACTATGTGTTAATAGACCTCTCTGCACTGAATCATAGTTATTATTCTCTGGCTCTCTTCCACAGCATGACTTTATCCTGTCTTCCTTCTCTCACCCCAATCGGTCACTGCAGATGGCCCCGCCCCTCCCTGAGCCTGGTTCTGCTGGAGGCTTCTTCCTGTTAAAAGGGAGTTTTTCCGTCCCACTGTCACCAAAGTGCTTGCTCTTAGGGTGTCATATGATTGTTGGAGTTTTCTCTGTATTTATTACTGTAGGGTCTACCTTACATTATGAAGCGCTGTTGTTGTGATTTGTCACTGTATAAATTAAACTGAATTAAATTGAACTACAGCATTTGAAGCCTAAGCTAGTGTCTAATAGAGGTGGGGGGAAAAATCGATACTGTGTAGTATCGTGATATTTTGTTTGCTAATAATGTATCAATACAGGGACAGCAGAAATCGATATTTTGTTGCAAAAAAAGTTTTTGTGCTCTGACTTCAGAGCATGTTGATCAGCTCCTTTTTCTGAGCAAGAATCCTGACATTCCTTCACTGTCCAAATGTGTTTAACTTTTTTTTTGGCAGCAATAAACATGACAGTTTACTTATTTTAATTTAAGACATGTTTTATTTTAATTAAGTTTAAAACTTTTTTATGTAATGTAAAATTATATTTTGTTTTAATTTACTTTCAAATTCTTCAGTTGCTTAATGAGCTGCATAGTTTTCATAAATTGCATAGTTCAGAATAGCTATAATTGTACCAGATGGTTGCATTCAGTTAAGTTGGACTAGACTGTAATACAAACCGTTCAGTTTGTCAACAATAAAACTGACTGAAATGAGAGAAAGACTGAGTGTGAGACTTTGTTATTAGATAAAATGAATATTGATAAAGTTTACCTTTATGTACAGAATCTGAATATCGCAAAATATTTTAAAAAATTGCAATAATATCGTATCGTGCGTTAAGTATTGTGATAATATCGTATCGTGGGATGTATGGTGATTCCCACCTCTAGTGTCTAATGCCCTTCACTGGCTTTGCATTGATTTGAAGGTTGAGAAGGGCAAACATTTCAGAAATTACTCTGTTGAAAGTAAAGGTTGCTCACCCCTCTCTCTTTATCAGTTGATATCTTCCCTTCTTTCCATGGTCAGATGAGGGTGCTATGTGTATTTGCAGCATCTGTTATCATCTGGTACACTTGCATTATTTTTTCTGTAGCAAAAAACACCAATATGGACTTGCCTCACCATTTATGAGACTTTCACACAGTCCATCAAACGTTTTTGGTTTCAGCCTCAAAGGAATGCTAGTTTCTTTTCATGCTTGTTACTGTTAGCTAACTAAGCTTGATGATGAATTTGGACAGAGGAACTCTTGTCACCCCAGACTTGACTGAAGCTATTGAAGCTTAGTAGTTTCTGCTGATACTGTTCTCGCTTTTCCTCAGGTGGTTATTGGTGGGGATCAAAGTGTTGTTAGTTGTAGGAAGTGATCAAATTTTTTTGTCACATATTTTGTCATTCTTCTTGTCATGAATTGGGGCTTTGATGTGTCACACTGTATAAATTACCACCATTTGGTGGGATCAAGTCTGAGCAGGCTTGATTACTTTTGACAGCTTGCTTCTGTATTTATGAGGACCTACAGAGTGCCTACAGATAGAACAAGTCAGTAATTCATTAAAAATTATATTGCAGTAATAATGCATGATTGCTACAAAATCCCAAGACACACTAACGTGACTCAGCAAACCATTTGGTCACCACTGGTTTCTCATCCTCTGCAAGGCTGTGGAGGGCTCACTATGCATAAGATGAACAGTCCTCCTGTCTATGCAAGGCATGTAGGTGATATTTGTACAATGAAAAGCTCCTATATCTGATCCCACTGTGTTTAACACATTGTTTTTTGCACTTTGAGATTCAAATAGGCACATTTTTTCCTTCTGCACAGTATGAATAATTTTGCAGTAGGTGGATTGTGAAAATGTTTCTTTGTGCATTTATTTATTTCATTACTCATCAAAAGATGCAAAATCTGTCACTGTGAATGAGTGCAACTCACATTTTTTATCACGTAGTTTTTAGAATTTGTTTCCCACGTTTTATAGAAAACCCCACTCACGATTTTTTCACTATCGAAACACTTTGTATAACTAGTTTCTTATATCAGAGCCTGTCTTTTAGTACGCTAATCTGCCCATATACTGTTAATGATGCTATCAGACTGACAAGGTTCTACACAGAAGAACTCCATCAGGTAGCATAGCATAGCATCTTTATTTATAACGCACTTTACATCCAACAGTGTTGGCCAAAGTTCTACAAATCTAAAACAAAGAGAAAACAGTTTAAATTACATATAGAATATCTACAATTTAAAAATAATATAATTAATAAGAAACAGGTACAACAAACCTGTTAAAATCACGAGCTGCTGAACCTTAAAGGCCTCTAACATCATGTCTGTTCTCTCCTTTTCTCACCATTTCAGTGCAGTGTCTGGAAATGACCACTAAACGGAAGCTGATTGGCCGGCTGGTGCCGTGCCGTTGTTTCCGTGGTGAAGAGGAAGTGATCTCAGTGTTGGACTACTCCCACTGCAGCCTGCAGCAGGTCCCCAAGGAAATCTTCAGCTTTGAGAGAACTCTGGAGGAGCTCTACCTAGATGCCAACCAGATTGAGGAATTACCCAAGGTACCCCTGAGTCATATGTTAATTTTTTCCTGATATAGCTCTTCTTCCTTTTATTGACCTCTTTTGGGGGGTTTACTAATCCTTATGCCTTTTTTAAAATTTCTTCTTCTACTATTAAGCTTCTACTACTAAACTAAAATCTGCTTTTTCTGACAGTTGATCAAATTCACAATTAATAGCTGTTCATCCACTGGTACCCTGAGTAACAATTAGGGATCACAAACTGCCTTTTCACTTCACCCACTCAGGTTTATTGAGCTAGTTCTGCACCTTTTTTGTACAGTTGTGTGTATGCAATGCTGACCATTAGTCATGTTGCTTTGTTTATGATTTTTTCGAATTTGGATTTCGGATGTGAAACACTGATGCTAACTTAAAATGCCCTCTCACTATTTTGTGGCGATACCCTTACTGGGCAATATTGATACATTAATATCCATGAGTTCACACTGGGAGCTGCACAGAAGCAGCCCACGTGGGGACTGCTGATGCAGAACGCCCTTCTAAAATTTCAAGGAGAATTACAGGTGCTGCTTATTAAAGGGCCGTCACATTTTATGGATATCCTGGCCTGGTTTAAATGACAAAGATGTTGAATTAGATTTCTAAATATAGCCAGCATGAATGGAGACAGTCTAATAAGGATGTATGAGATGAGATGTGCGACCTCGCATTTAACTTGCACAAAAACATTCTGCTCAGTCTTGACAATGTATGTCTGTGCCAGCAATGCATATTAAGTCTCTGGCTCCAATGTGAGTGAGTTGGGCAGCTTCTACATGTGTGTGAGTGTTTAGAAGGCTCTGTTACAGTGGCCTGCTGTGACCTCTCCACTCAGAGCAGATCTGTCCATTTTAGAATATATATGCTGTGGCTTATGTGCTGTACTTTTTACTGAAGAGAATGTCCTAGAATTAATGAAGGTGACATATTGCCTGGTCAATAAAATAACAAAAATATATATGATCTTCAGAATTAAAATCACCTGCTTAAGATTGGGTCAGTTCTTCCCCCAACATGCCTCCAAAGTAGCTTTGGTATGTCTGGGCATGGACAAGGAAACCATAGATGTGTCACTTGACGTTGGTCTACAAGTGATGGCAGCAGAGTCTTTGGATCCTGAATAAGCCCAGATCTTTAATCAAGTTTGGATCTGGGAACAGTGCAGTTGTTAGCACTTTCACTACGTAGCAAGAAGTGGTTTTAGATGTGGTCAGGGTTATTTCTGTGTGGAGCCCGTGCTGCCGTAGTTTCTTTCTAGGTACCTCCCACAGCCCAAAAACTTGCACATTGATCTGCAGGAAAGAGGCTGCTGCCTCTTCAAATGTTTTGAGGGTTTTGCAACAATATACTACAGCTAGCTAGTACTTTTTAAAGTAGCATAGAACACATCACATCAAGAAGGTCCTGAGTAAATGTGGTTATCCCAGCTGGACTTTTGTCAAAGCTGGGAAGGCACCTATAGAAAGTTCCAGCTGATCCAGAAGAGAAGGACAACTGCTGCCTAAGCGAAAACCCTTAGTGACCCATACGTGTCAGGAGTATCGGAGCAGTTGAGACGCATTTTTTCTAAATACCGTGTCTCTGTGGCTTTTACACCCCAAAAAACGCTGAACCAAAAATTGGTCCATCCCAAGGATTGGGTCCCCTGACACAAACAGAGTAACATAGTGTACGCTGTTAAGTGCCAGGAGGACTGCCAGGATTTATACATCAGGGAAACCAAACAACCTCTGGCAAAGCGGATGGCACAACACAGAAGACCAAACTCGTCAGGTCAGGACTCTGCAGTCTATTTACAACTACAGGCCAGTGGACACTCTTTCAATGATGAGGATGCACACATCCTGGACAGGGAGGAACACTGGTTTGAACGGGGTGTCAAGGAGGCCATTTACGTGAAAAGGGAAAGACTATCTCTGAATCGAGGAGGGGGCCTGAGGGTACATTTTTGCCATCTTACATGCTGTGATTGCAGCCATTCCTCAACTCTCTGTGAATGGTACTCATGGCCATTGATCTCACTGATCAATGGCCATGAGTACTGATCAATGATCAATAGTCTTTGATCAGTGGTTGTCCATCAATGGTCATGAGAATTTGCATCCCTGCAAGGGCAGGGATAGCTCAGTAGTAGGGTTGCCAACCGTCCCTTAAAAAACGGAATCGTCCCGTATTTAGAAACAAAAGTACACGTCCCGTATTGAGCTAATAAGGGACGCACTTTATCCCGTAATACAGTGAGAATCAAAAGTAGTCTATAACTTTTAATGGAATTAACACTTTGTTTGAAAACATAATTCCCAGCCCCTCTCCTGCTTTGTGACCAATGCGCTGACAGCACACTTATGACAATTCGAGTATGACAAGTCAGATTATCGCTTATCTCATTGGTCGAGGAAAGGTCGCTTACGAAGAAAATACCGGCCAACAGGGAAACAAACGCCGACACTGCGGTGCAAGTCTCGGACAGCACACTGTGCCTCCATAAAATGAAGGTTATAACAGAAAATCTGTCGCTCTCTCTCTCTGTCTGTCTTTCACTCACACAGACACACCACCACCATCAACTTTGCTAAATTGCTAATGAAAAACATTAATAAGGCAGCTGTGATTGAGCAGCAATGTAAATCCAACTATTTTCACGGTTGTTATGGTCGTGATAATTTTGTGATGCCACATCGAAAAGGCTCGGATGAGCTTTCCAAAGTTCTACAAGTTGTGCCTCCATCGCTTGTGTCCAGATCACACGCTGCACAGCCGTGCTGCTCCATCTTTTTCACCGACGTTTATGTGTTTGCGCGTGAGCAATGTGAGCGCCTGTGGTGACACCCTCACGAGCGATTGATGATCGGGAGCTGGTCGTGAGGTGTTAATCGCTTCTCGTTACCCCACGTATACTACACGATGCACGATGAAGGCCAAAATCGGGCCGATCACCAAATCGGTTGCACGACTCAAAAATCGGCTCAAAATGGGCCAAAAATCGCACAGTGTGAGCCCAGCATTAGAGCAGCAATGTTTGTTCGCTCAGAGA
This sequence comes from Astatotilapia calliptera, assembly GCF_964374335.1. Lineage (NCBI taxonomy): Eukaryota > Metazoa > Chordata > Actinopteri > Cichliformes > Cichlidae > Astatotilapia > Astatotilapia calliptera. Next base: position 8,699,145 of record NC_137438.1, read on the forward strand.
AAGAAAAAAAAGGCTGCAAAAGTACAGGGAGGAATGGGAAAAGGAAAACACCTGGCTGGAAAAGTGCACTATAAAGCACACTGCACTGTGTGCTGGCGCACTTTTTCCATAGGCATGCTTCTAATGGTGGGCACATGAAGAACACGAGGGGCGTGAAAGCTCGGGGAACCCTTAACCAATTTCTTGTCCACCAGGCATGGCAGAAGCAGATATGGTATGTAAACACTGGTTTGTTTTTTTAAACCCTCTGGTTAAGGTTAATATGGGCATGTGCAGTGAATATCAGCGCTATGTGGCCAGAAGTGTAATAATATAATTTATTTTGTGTAATAAACAACTGCAAGGATAAATGATTACAACAAATAGATGACTAATACATAAAAGTAATACATAGATGAATAATGATGATGAGTTATGATGCGTAATCATGGGAACAAGCGGGTTTACAAACAGGAGCAGCTGATTAGCATTAGAAAAGCTGAAATAATACCTCAGCTGAAGCCAATTGTACTAAATGCACTATATGTGCACTGTTACAAGAATATTTTTGTTCTATTGCTTTCTATTAATTTATATAATTTTAAGTTAAGCAGGACAGAGTTCTTTTAAAGAAAGATTTACTTATATTCTCAAAAGTTAAGCATGACAGGCTTCTGTTTAAGAAAGAGACCTGTTTTACTGTGTTAATGTTGTCATTTTGAGCTAAAAATAAATGGCTAAATGATCATTTGTTTCACATATGGTCATATCACAAAGAATATGCATCTGCTTAAATCAAATTCAAGTCAAATGGTTAAAAAATAATTTCACACACACAAAAAAAGCTACCACACTGGGAAGGGTGAAGACAACTGGGTCGCCCAGCCCTGGCCACGAGGTGTCCCTTATTTATTTTTCAGGGAGTTGGCAACCCTACTCAGTAGGTAGAGTGGTGGCCCCATGATCGGAAGGTCGGGGGTTCAACTCCACTGAACTGCTACCCTGAGGTACCCCTGAGCAAGGTACCGTCCCTACACACTGCTCCCCGGGCGCTGCATTGGTGGCTGCCCACTGCTTCACTGGGTGAATGGGTTAAATGCAGAGGAACTATTTCCCTATGGGGACTAACACATACACATTACATTACATTATGTTACATTACATATTAATGATCTGACCTCACAGTTATTGTGCAATGTACTGTTTATAAGACTGGGGAAACCTGCAATCAGCTTAGAGTGAAAAAGTCACATGGATGAGTGACGAAACATTTCTTGCATTGAAAACGCTTTGTCCAGATGAACAGAATCAACCTTTTGGGACCAGGGACCCACGTTTCCAAAAAGCCATTGCAAAATAATAAGATTATTAGTTTAATCCACTTTGTATGCTATTGGGTTTTTTTGGTGTGGCTAATTACTGTATATTCATGAGGGTCATGTTGCATAAAACTAAAAGTGCAAGTACTACACTAAGAACATTCAATGTTCAATTCTTCTATAAGTTTGGGAAGAAGTTTAGAGAGACTGTATTGTATATGAGACTACATTAATTCAGGGTATGCAAATTTGTCATTTTATCTTGACAATAGCTGTTAGCATATCTTCCTGAAAACCAGCCCATTCTTTTATGTCTTCTTTAATAGACATTTGTTTTTGGTCTATATCTTTTGATGTATTTGAGTTACCCTAATAAGTGATGTTGCGCTCAGAAGAGGACATTGTGGCCTTTCCAATGATATCTCATGTGTTCAGGTGGCCTCTTTTAGCTCCAAATAGGCAGGACATTGAAAGATATTTGTTTCCTTAGGTCTCGGGAGGATATAATAGCTTTTAATTAGCAACCAAAACCGCTAATATTGCAGTTGCTTTACTATTGTTATATTTAAGCAATGAAAATATTCCCACTTTGATGACATTCATATAAAAATAGCCATATTGGCAAGCAAGAGGATTATAACCCAGCTACTGTAGCTAGCACAATGTTTATTTTTTAAATTGATATTAGCTAAAACTTGAAATATTATTGCTCTACTGGCTTATTATCAGCTGCCTTATTGTTGCTATATAATAATCAGATACATTTATGAAGAGAAACACCTTTTGGCTTCATACCATAGTGAGTCTGTAGAAAAACTGTCAAGGTTAGCTTAGCTTGGTCATTGAGAGTAATACGCTTGCTGAGCCCATATACTTCACTATTTGGCCTAAAACTCTGGCCTTATCTCTGGATGTTAAATGCAGCCGTTATTGATTCTAGCAGGCAGCAAGAGTGATTGAAAGTTTTGTTAAAATGCAGGGAGTGAAGATTGAGTGAAGCTGTTTTACTATCTAGTTACGTTTTTTCTTAACCATTGTGTTGCTGCTCATTTAGAATCTGGTATACAAGAATCACCTTTTAGTTTTGACCATTTGCTTTGTTATATTTTTTACATGGGTATTTCTGAATTCCTAGAGCATTTATCGCATTTACATACCCCCAAATTCTTTCATTTTTGTATATATTTTCTTATTAGCATAATTTTTCTGTTTAGGAGCACATTTGTCTAGATGTCTTTTCCTTTCAATCGATAATGTGTTTTGTCCTGTGGGAAGACATTACATTTGCATTATTAATAGACAAGTGCTGCTAAAGTGGCCTAGCTTTTTGAAAAACATTAAGTGCCTCATGCCTCCAGGTGACGTTCTACACCCTGCCAAGATCATAATTCCTTTATCGTCCCTCTTTGTGTTCCCACAGCAACTCTTCAACTGCCAGGCCTTGAAGAAGCTGAGCATGCCAGATAACGACCTGTCCAACCTGCCCACCACCATCGCCAGCCTGGTGAACCTGAAAGAGCTAGACATCAGTAAAAACGGTATCCAGCCTAAACAACCCTGGTTTAAAATAACAGGACGAAACCTCATAATTGCAATACCGAAACTTCACAACGAAGAAGAAGAAACAAAACCAGGTGGTCCAGACTTTTGTGAAACTAAACATCATGTATGACTCTCTTCCTGTCAAACAGGAATCCAGGAGTTTCCAGACAATATAAAATGCTGTAAAGGCTTGTCTGTGGTGGAAGCCAGTGTCAACCCCATCACCAAGTAAGACACAAACTGTACACTCTGCACATTACTGCACAGCTGAACCTGTTACACATTACTTCAGTCTCTGGTTTGATGGCTGTCAACCTTAATGTTTACAAGCTAGGTTGAAAAATTGAACATTGTGCATCTAATTACTCCAAGCACGCAGCCTCTGGATAACAACCACGGTGAAAACGCTGACTGCATCATCATAAGAACAAACATCTCTAAGACGTTCACTTTGGCTTGGTTATATTTAGGAAGCAAATTTCAGTTGAAGAAAGGAAAGCGTGGTTCAAGTTTGTTTGATTGCAGCGTTTCACACTTTTACAGGTCACCCTGCTTTTACATATTCATATTTATGTAGCACCAGAGAGGCTGAATATTTTATAATAATTGGCTGCATCCATAAACCCTGTACAGCCATGCTCTTGTATTCATATCCCGTAGAATCAGTATTGGCCTGCAGAAGAAGATGTAAGTATTTGAGTAGAGCGCTGGTGTTGTTTATCATTATACTTTGAGCATCAGGTGTTACACTTGTAATTGCTGTTTTCTTATTGGTGTGTTAATGCCACGAAGCAAAACTAGAGTCAACCACACAGTATCCTGCAGGTTTCCCATGCTTTGTGTGTGTGTGTGTGTGTGTGTCACTGTGTGTGTGTGAGGGAGCGTGTGCACGCAGCAGATGAGTCATCCGCAGGCTAACAGCAGTTAGCTGTTTCTGCAGGGGTTGTTTTGGGAACTTTGTCCGTGTCTTGTTCCACTGAGGCCGTTCAAGGACGCACACCTTTTTCATCTTTCTTGTTTTGCACAATTTCTTTCTGTCTTTCTTTCCCAGACTCCCAGATGGTTTTACGCAGCTCCTGAATCTGACCCAGCTCTTTTTAAACGATGCCTTCCTGGAGTATCTGCCTGCTAACTTTGGGAGGTAAACTGACTGTTTCTGATAGCTTGTGATTAAGTACTTTGGTGAACAGAGTCTCTATTTTTGTGCACATACAGGTTCATTAGCCTTCACAGTTTGCTAATGAATTTGTTTCCAGTTAACCAGTTATCCATCTTTACCTCATCACTATACATTTTAGCATTTTATGCAGGTCATAGTGTGCTACTGTTTGCTAGAGCATATGAAAATCTATATGTTGCAGGTATTCTCTGAATGGATGAATACCAGTGGGTGTTGATCATATGTAATGCTTTCAGTGTCAAAATGGGTTTGGCACTGTTTTGTACCAAATTAAACGGGGCTTGTTTCTCTTATTTGACCTGATGTAACTTCCCAAGCATTAGCTGTTGCAGTCGATAGATTGTTATTGCATTGAATTAAGTTTCATGTGCCTTCTGGCTTTTCAGACTCTCCAAACTACGGATCCTGGAGCTGAGGGAGAACCACCTGAAAACAATGCCAAAGTGAGGCAAACTGCCATATGTGTTTTTGAGTGTGTGTGTGTGTGTGTGTGTGTGTGTGTGTGTGTGTGTGTGTGTGTGTGTGTGTGTGTGTGTGTGTGAGAGCGAGAGAGCGAGAGAAACATTTAGTCTCATGTGTTCCTGAGTGTGCGATTGCATTTCCAGATCCCCGGATAAAAACTGTATTTATCTCTGCAGCTGTTTTCAAATACTGACGAAGCCTGATATAACATCAGTGTGTCACTCATAACTGTTTTAAATGTTTGCGGTTTAATGTTATGTAGCTGACTTTATCCTCACCATCACCACAGAGGACAGCTCCACTACAAACTGCTTCTAGACTCAATAACCTTGTACAGCACTTGCAGATTAACAGTGATTTCAGTAACAGTGTCTTGTGAAAAGTGGTAATATTAATGCCAGTTACTCTACCAATGCAATTGCTAAACTTAATCACAAAAGCTAATGAAATTTGTGTTCAGTTGATTATGTCTTTGTTGTAAAAATGCGTCTTGGAAATATATCTTATATGACTGGAAAGCCTGCTAGTTTCCCCTTTAAAGGATCCACATTTGTAAGGAAAATGCATCTGTGGGTTAAAGAGCATAGTTCAATATGTGGGTTGTGCCTATGAAAAACTTGCCAAATGTTCTCTGCCTGTGCTAAACAGTAAATTCTGCTGTATACGTATGCTACATGCTAAAGTCACCGCAGTACAGGGGTTTGCATGGGCTCAAAACTTCTAACAAACTGAGTAAGTTTGTCAGAAGTCACAGCGTAAGAATTCACTGTGTCCAAATTCAGATGAAGTATTTAAAATTTTAAATGTGTGCTGTGAGGTCTTCGGTGCGTACAATTTTAAATTTATGTACAAAATGTCAAACCTGTACTAATCAGTGGATTCTTTCCTCTCAGGTCCATCCACAGACTGACACAGCTCGAGAGGCTGGATCTGGGTAGCAATGAATTTTCTGAAGTGGTGAGACCAGCTAACGCATGTTTTAGAAATGAAATTAGCAAATGTGGACATGGAAAATTAAGAGAAGCAGAAACATAAAAGGTTGAACTATACAGTGCTGTGCATGCAGTATGTTTAAGCTACTAAACAATAAAGTAACACAACCAAAAGTGTTATCTGTAAATGAACTGCAGAAAAGAAAGGCTGCACCTGTACATAATTAGTAGTCTCAATATAAATGCGAAGTCTAAATGTATAATTTATAGCGTGTGTTCAGTGAAAATGTCGGTTTTTCTTTGCGCATGTCAGCCGGAGGTGTTGGAACAGATCCACAATCTGAAGGAGCTATGGCTTGATAATAACTCTCTGCAGACTATACCAGGGGTGAGCAGAAGTTGGGACAAAAAGCTTCATGTGAGCATATACAGTTGAACATGTCTATGCTTTTTTCCGATTTCTGCTTATTCGTCTTTACTCTGTTCTTTTCTCCCCGCACAATAGTCAATAGGGAAGCTTCGTCAGTTGCGGTACTTGGACTTGGCTAAGAATCGTATCGAGACATTGGACGCGGACATTTCGGGCTGCGAGGCTTTGGAAGACCTGCTGCTATCCTCTAACATGCTGCAGCACCTTCCTGACTCTATAGGTATACACATATGGACACGCAAACGCACACAAAAACACTATGAGTCATTCAGAAAATGTTACCTACTTTATACTTTTACCAAACTGGTCATTCTGTTGTGCTTTTGTGGAGGCCAATTTAAGATTTGACAAGTAAAGCTAACATTGTTAGCTAAGTAGCATAAATGCTGAAAACAGAGAGAAACAGCTAGCCTAAATGCTGTCATTTTCCAAACATAAACAAAGACTCTGGGTAGCCTAATGACTTTAAAAGTAATGAAAGCAAATGGAAATTTGTTAGCTTCATTTTAAGTATATACCAGTAGGGCAGCAGCACATATTTAAATAAAATATTGGATATTTTAGCATATTTTTATTCAGCGATGATTATCCACACAGCGTTATTGCCACAGGCAAAAGGCAGAAAAGTCACCAGCAGCACTGAGGGTAGCTGGCTGTTAGAGGTGGGAATCACTAGGCACCCCATAATATATTATATCAATACTTTGATACTATAGTAACATTGTACAATATGCCAAGTATTGCAAAACCATACCTCAATTTATCATATTGTTTCAACTGTCATCAGAGTTAAACTTTGTCAACAAGACTAAAGTTATCTCACTTTAGTTATTTTTTTGCCATAAAATGAGATTGTCAAGCATACCGACACGAAAACCTCCCAAACCCTACCGTAAGGCCACTGTTGGGGGTAACGTGTTAATCACATTACATTTTTCAGTATTGCTGTAGTTTATTACATTCAGTAATTACAATACAAATATGATTATATTGTTACTGTCGTGACAAAGGTTCTTCACTTATCTAAGCTTCAGGCGGATAGAAAGAAAAAAAGCCTCAAACAAACATGTTTTGTCTTCCTGTGCGTTTGAGCTACAATCAGCTGATTTCAGTTCGGTAGAGCTGATTTAGGGAAATCTGGAAAATCTCATGATGGTGGTGCATGCGATGAGCCCTCTTGTTCATAGTATTCCCAGAGTATTTTTATTTTATTTAATAAAATATTGACATTGCCATCCCTATATTAACACAATATTGCAAGCATATTGATACTACTAATAAATGCCACACATTATCACTGTGCTGTAGTTTGAATTCCTAGGTGTGTGTGACTGTGCTGACTGGGGTGTTTTTCCATTCATTGCCAAGAGGTTTGCTGAAAGAGAATTTGGAGCTAAATAGTGCCTTGTTTACCTGCAACCTAAGCATCAGAAACTGTTCAGTAAATTGGTCATTGTTTTCAGAGATATTTGCAGTTACGATAAGAAACGCTGGAAACATTAAACCCCAGTTGTTTTTGATTGTGGCATTGCTTGGCTGTTTTTCATGTGTAGCCAGGATTCTTGGTCAGCTTTTCACAGTCTGTAGATAACGTAAAGCAGGGGTGGCAACTCCAGGCCTCGAGTGCCAGTGTCCTGCAGGTTTTAGATGTGTCCTTGATCCAACACAACTGATCCAAATTGCTAAATGACCTCCTCAACATGTCTCGAAGTTCTCCAGAGGCCTGGTAATGAACTAATCATTTGACATTTGGACACCGGCACTCGAGGCCTGGAGTCGCCTACCCCTGGTGTAAAGAGTCACTTTACACCAACGGTTGAGGTGTTTCTGTGTGGAGTTTGTATGTCATGGTTGTGTCTTGGTTCTCTGCAGATACTCTGAAATCCTCCCACAGTCCAGAGACACTCATACGTTTTTTTAAACTGCTGTTTATTTCCATATTCATCTATCTTCTTTTTCTAACAGCCACAGGGAGCAAGTGGAGATGAATGTACTGCAGCACCTGAGCCACAGGTTTGAGGCCCCTGCTCTAGGAACAGAGTAATTTTGCATGTGTGTGTGTTTGCAGGAATGTTAAAGAAGCTGACAACACTAAAGGTAGATGACAACCAGCTAACCTCACTGCCTAACACCATTGGGAGGTAAGAAAAATGCACACACACTCCATCAAAGCCAAATACACATCTATACTTTTATAGTGTATACTTTTTTTTCTTCAAAAAACTTTAAAAGCTCCTTCAGCAGAACCTGCTGTCATTTTAGATGATCTCGAAAGGTGACATGTATCGTTGGTGGGTTGTTGTTTTCCTTGTTTATTGCTGTTAGCTGCTGTGTTGTTATGCTGGCTGATGACTGGGGGGGGGTTCTGTGTGTTGTATTTGCTGCATTGCCGCGGCGTTAGTCCGAAGCCCAAGCAAGGGTGAGTAACATTAGCCTCCTGGATCCGGGGGTGTGTTCAGAGACAGACAAATGTTCAGCTGTGTTACAGATACAAGAATTCCTGCTTGCTGCCACATGCTGTCCATGTGGGAAACATCTTCACATTAATACATGAATTACATGCAAACATAAACACGACTTTGCATTTTCTTCTTGTTGGGACATTTGGACGTAACGTTTGAGTAAGACTCTCACTGAAAAAGTAGCATACCAGTAAAAATCTGCAGCGTTCAGATGGAAATGATTGCATGTAAAAATGATTACAGTAATGTGATTACATTCTCATTATTATCCATCACAGTCCAGATTTGGTGGCAGTAATTCCATTATTTGTTTTGGGAAAATATGAGCATTTATTAAATTAGGCAGAAGATTTTTGTTTTCTTTTTTTTTTAAATTCCACTTAAAGTGCTTTTCTTTCATCTCTCTCTCTATATTTAGAGATTAGTTAGAAGTTATGAGCTGGTAAATTGTTGACAAATGCAGTCCAAAATGGCCCAAAATTCGAGTGATATTAAACTACATCAGTTTGGATGGGAATAATTTGATTCTGTTGGGTTTTTTGGTTTGTTTGTTTGTTTGTTTTTACACGTTAAATCGATACTTTTTTCCATGTGGCTTTATGCATAAACATGTGCAGATGCCATGTTTAACATTATCATTACACTTTTGCAAGATTTGTATCTGAGCGCACTGGAAACATTTTGTCTTCCTGGACAGGTCCCAGGTTTTAGCTTCAATAAGTAGTGCTGTAGATCCATTAATTCCCCTTAAAAGGTCCTTTTCTTACCTTTAGTTTTTAAAGTGTTTCTTACTAATGATGAATGTGATCCCTTCCCAATGTTTCAGTTTCCATGTAGAATAAATACTGCATATAGACTTTACTGGATATGTGTCGAATCCACATAGAACATAAATAAATAGAATGAATACTGCTGCTGGTACTACTACTGTTATTGTTTTGCTTATTAAAGTCTTAAAATGTTTAAAGCCTCTGCTACATTAGACATAAGAAAGGTGCCATCATGGCAGTGTACACTCACTGGTCACTTTATTAGGTACACCTTGCTAGTTGAGTCCCCTTTTGACTGCCTTCACATTTGGTAAAGATTCAACAAGTTGCTGGAAACATTCCTCAGAGATTAGTAACAGACAGCTTCATGTTTACCAAAGTGTGTCAAGAATATATCCTAAAAATCATTACACCTACAGCACTGAACTGTTGATACAAAACAAAGTGGAATTTTATTCTGACATTATCATTAAAATGTTCCCCAGACCAGGCAATGTTTTTCCAGTCTTCAACTATGGTGAGCTCGTGTAAATTGTGGACAGAAGGGGAACTCAGTGTTGTCTTCTGCTTCTATAGCCCATCTGCCCTTCATACCTTGGTTGTACTGAGTGATTATTTGACTCCTTCCTATCAGCTCGGAGCAGCCCAGCCATTCTCCTCTGACCACCGACATCAATAAGGCATTTTCACCAAGAGAACTGCCACTTGCTGGATATTTCCTTGAATTTGGATGATTTTTGTCAACCCTAGTGATGGTTGCTTGGGAAAATCCCTGTAGATCAGCAGTTTCTAAAGTTTCTGTCCTGCACCAATAACCACGCCATTTTCAAATTCCATAAATCACCTCTCTTCCCCATTCTGATGCTCGGTTTGGGCAGCAGTGCGTTTTGACTATGTCTATATGCCAAAATGCACTGATTATATTTGCATAGTAACTGCAATATTTGCGTTAACAAGCAGTTGGACAGGTATACGCAATAAAGTGATTGGTGAGTGTATCCTTTTATATATTTACTACGTATCTTAACTTGTTTGCTCATGACTAATGCTTCTATGAATGTGCATCTTGAGTATTTAAACCAGAGGGAACTGAGTTTTTTTTTTCTTTTTTTGTCCTTGGAAAAGGAGGATTATAATCTTGTGATTGGGAACACAAGCAACGCTAAATGAAAGAAACTTGAAGTTAAATGTGGGGTGTGAAAGTCCTTTCCTCTTTTCTCCTCTTGTCTCCTCTCCTATCCTTTTCCTTCCTGTCAGACCGTATGGTGGCCCAGATGGTCCGGTCTATCGGGAATAATAATAGCAGACTAATGCAATGTTAACAGTGACAGTACATTAATGTAAAATTGTTGTCTCATTAGCATTAGCCTGCTGTTAGCGTGATGCTAGGACAATGATGGCAGTCAAAGGGGGCGGTCATAGTGTCCTGTAGTGGGCCTTCTGTGGATCTTGCTGTATAACTGAGTGGAGTGGAGAAATTGAGATCCAGGTTGAAGAATTTTAAGATACCCAAAGGGGATGAGATGGGTGGCCATCAAATGAGGCCAAATTCATATTAAGTCATTTATTGATTGATGGATGGATTCTTCAATGTGTTGATCTTTTCCCTCTCTCTCAACACTCGCCACTTATTAACTGGTGCAAATTTTCCTTTTCATCATAACACGTTTAAAGAAGTGGCAGCTGACAGTCGTCGTGTTTGTTGCTGTCAACAAATCCCATGAAAAGTCTGAAACTAGGTAAACATGTCTGTGGAGCTTACTCCAGCACAAACCTAAGCAAAAAACTTTGAAAACATTTTGTGTGTAAATGCCTCAGAGATATACCTTCTGTACAAATGTTCATTTAAGTGAGGTAACACACTATTTTAATACACTTTTAATTTATGGTGATAGTGTGTGAGGCTGACGTGTCACCAAGTTAAATGATGAGGCTCATTTAATGATGTGTGTGTTGGACAACAATAGTACTCTATTGCTCAAACAAAAAATATATATCAGGCTTTGGATACATATACAGTACTCCCCACCCCCCATCCATTCATTCCTTGTTTCAGTCTTATCACATGATGTGTTGACAGCTGTAGGAATAACGAATACTGCAATTCTTATTCTTTCATGTCTGAGTAATTTAATGTTACAGAAGAGATTGTGTTGCCTGCAGAATGATTTCCTTTCTATCTCTGTCATGCTCTCTCTGCCTCTTCCTTCCTGCCTTTGTTCCTTCCACTCAGTCTGTCTCTACTGGAGGAGTTGGACTGTAGTTGTAATGAGTTGGAGTCGCTGCCTCCCACCATCGGCTACCTGCACAGCCTGAGAACCTTCGCTGCCGATGAGAACTTCCTCTCAGAGCTGCCCCGCGAGGTATGGAGATGAAGACACATCTTGAAATCTTTGCACTTCTATGTCCATTACTTGAAAAAAAAAGCCTTTTGAAATCAGATGAATCTTTTTGATACAGCATGTATTATGTGCACGAGTGCACACGGTTACTTTTTTAACATGGCAGACTTCTCAGCAACAAACTGTGTCCGCTGGCAGTGACTTACTGAAGTCTCTGTAAGCCTGTGAAGCAATTTCTACCCAGTGATATTTTCTGGTTTCTCTTAATCTTTTAATGAGATTATGTGCGTTAGATGATCATCTCCTCAAATTCTTTGTAATTTTACTTTGCAAGATGTTATTATGAAGCTGTTGAACCCCTCCCTGTCCATAATTCTTAAAGCCAATCTGGGCCACTCGTTTTCCTCCTAACCATCTTCCTAATTAACCTAATTAGCTCCCACTAATGACGTTCCCCTTGGTGTTTCTTTACATTGAAGAACTTTTTGTCATGGTCCTGGGTTTTTGTGTCCTTGTGTTTTGGTTCATGTGTTGATCATAATTAATAATAGTAGTTTCAGTTCCCTCAGTGTTTCCTGTCTCTTCCTTCTTGTGTTTCAACTTCCTGTTAGTGCCTTTTGTCTTTTGGTTACTTCCTGTTTTACTTTGAAGGTTTGTTTTTTGTTGTTCTTATTCTAGTTTCCATTTGTTTTTCCTTCCTTTGAGATTGCCAGCTTTGCTGTAATTGTCTTCACCTGTTGTTGATTGATTTCACTTGCATTTGGGGTTTTTAGATCATTGCTGTTCCTTTTTGTGGTCAGTTATTAAAACGTCTTGTTAAACTACTTAGCCTTCACTGTACTGTACAGGGAGTGCAGAATTATTAGGCAAATGAGTATTTTGTCCACATCATCCTCTTCATGCATGTTGTCTTACTCCAAGCTGTATAGGCTCGAAAGTCTACTACCAATTAAGCATATTAGGTGATGTGCATCTCTGTAATGAGAAGGGGTGTGGTCTAATGACATCAACACCCTATATCAGGTGTGCATAATTATTAGGCAACGTCCTTTCCTTTGGCAAAATGGGTCAAAAGAAGAACTTGACAGGCTCAGAAAAGTCAAAAATAGTGAGATATCTTGCAGAGGGATGCAGCAGTCTCAAAATTGCAAAGCTTCTGAAGCGTGATCATCGAACAATCAAGCGTTTCATTCAAAATAGTCAACAGGGTCGCAAGAAGCGTGTGGAAAAACCAAGGCGCAAAATAACTGCCCATGAACTGAGAGAAGTCAAGCGTGCAGCTGCCAAGATGCCACTTGCCACCAGTTTGGCCATATTTCAGAGCTGCAACATCACTGGAGTGCCCAAAAGCACAAGGTGTGCAATACTCAGAGACATGGCCAAGGTAAGAAAGGCTGAAAGACGACCAACACTGAACAAGACACACAAGCTGAAACGTCAAGACTGGGCCAAGAAGTATCTCAAGACTGGTTTTTCTAAGGTTTTATGGACTGATGAAATGAGAGTGAGTCTTGATGGGCCAGATGGATGGGCCCGTGGCTGGATTGGTAAAGGGCAGAGAGCTCCAGTCCGACTCAGACACCAGCAAGGTGGAGGTGGAGTACTGGTTTGGGCTGGTATCATCAAAGATGAGCTTGTGGGGCCTTTTCGGGTTGAGGATGGAGTCAAGCTCAACTCCCAGTCCTACTGCCAGTTTCTGGAAGACACCTTCTTCAAGCAGTGGTACAGGAAGAAGTCTGCATCCTTCAAGAAAAACATGATTTTCATGCAGGACAATGCTCCATCACACGCGTCCAAGTACTCCACAGTGTGGCTGGCAAGAAAGGGTATAAAAGAAGAAAAACTAATGACATGGCCTCCTTGTTCACCTGATCTGAACCCCATTGAGAACCTGTGGTCCATCATCAAATGTGAGATTTACAAGGAGGGAAAACAGTACACCTCTCTGAACAGTGTCTGGGAGGCTGTGGTTGCTGCTGCACGCAATGTTGATGGTGAACAGATCAAAACACTGACAGAATCCATGGATGGCAGGCTTTTGAGTGTCCTTGCAAAGAAAGGTGGCTATATTGGTCGCTGGTTTGTTTTTGTTTTGTTTTTGAATGTCAGAAATGTATATTTGTGAATGTGGAGATGTTATATTGGTTTCACTGGTAAAAATAAATAATTGAAATGGGTATATATTTGTTTTTTGTTAAGTTGCCTAATAATTGTGCACAGTAATAGTCACCTGCACACACAGATATCCCCCTAAAATAGCTAAAACTAAAAACAAACTAAAAACTACTTCCAAAAACATTCAGCTTTGACATTAATGAGTTTTTTGGGTTCATTGAGAACATGGTTGTTGTTCAATAATAAAATTATTCCTCAAAAATGCAACTTGCCTAATAATTCTGCACTCCCTGTATTTGGATCCACTCCAGGAGTGACACTTTTCCATGCTTTTGTTCCCATGTCCCAACTTTTTATCAATGTTTTTCTCCCATTTAGTTGAAAATGAGCATTAAATTCTTGTCCTTGTCCCAATTTCTGTTATGATTTAGTAATGATTTGTACCTAATTTCATTCTGTTTTTCTTAATCATTATTTTAGCAGTCAACCTTTTGGAAAGTGTTTTTTTTGTTTGTTTTATCTGGTTCAAAGTGTGATGACAGATGTCAGCCATGTTGCAGATGTTCTTTTTCGAAGTTATTATGATGCTAGGTATTACTAGCTTAGGTTGGCTGAAGCCCATTATTGAAAGAGAAGATGATAAATCTGGATGCATTAAATATATTACATGTTTGAATGGAAAACAAAAATTATGGTCACTTTAAAAACAACATTATTACATTTTGTAAACGTAAGGTGTTGAACATTATCAAACGCACCTTACAAAGATGCACAAAAGTCTTATACTATCTGTAATTTAACACTCATCAGTCTGAAGATGTCCAGTGTAATATAGGTTAATTGTGATGCTGTGGATCTTGCTCACTATGCGATGTTTATCTAATGTAATCTGACTGTCTGTGTCTCTGTGTGTTTCAGATCGGTAACTGCAAGAACGTGACCGTCATGTCACTGCGGTCCAATAAACTGGAGTTTCTTCCTGATGAGATCGGACAGATGACCAAACTGCGAGTCCTTAACCTCAGCGACAACAGGTACACCCACCCACGCACGCACACACACATACACACACGCAGAGACCAAGCTCCTTTATGACTCAGTAGTGAATAGATACAATGCACACACGAGCGCAAACTTTTTCAATGGTCGTTTCGGTTCGGTCTACTGTTTCCATGGGAATGGCTGAGTGTGTTGCTATGGTTATATGCTCTGCGGGCTGTACAGTGCGTGGGTGATGAAACATCTCTGTTTTTTTTTCTTTCTCACCTTCCCTCTCTCCCCCCCTCTCTGTGTGTCTCTCTCGATTAGGTTAAAGAATCTACCGTTTACCTTCACTAAGCTGAAGGACCTGGCAGCTCTGTGGCTCTCTGACAATCAGGTATCTCTTTCTCTCTGCCCACGCTCTCCAAGAGAGCACGTAGCTAACAAATGTGTGCTAACAAATGTGCAGCACAAACACACAACGAAATCGACATTGTAATTAAATTACCACAACTATGATATGGCATGTTTTATAAAATTGTGTTTCTCTGATAGACTTTCAACCTCTTTATCCTTTCCTTAGTTTCTATCACATATCTGAGTTCCCATATTTAACATAAGGTCAACATATGTTCAAGTACCGCCCATGAGCCACCTCTTCTACTCGTGGCTCTGTGTAATGTCAGACAGTACATGTCCCCAACATGGTCATCTCAGAGCACAGAGGCTCATCTCACCTGCTGTTCACGGCTGCTGCTCAGTTTAACCAGTCAGTAAAGAGAGTTGTTTTAAAAAGAATGGGCAAAGGAGCTGAAAGGGCCTGCACCGAGGTTCAAATAAGGATTACTCTTCACTTTGATGATGCAAAGTAACTCTGGCAGAGCTCGAGAGTATAAATATGGAGATGAGTCACTAACAGGTCCTTTTTACTTGCCTGTCACTGGAAGGTTTTTATTGTTAATTATCAATTAGTGTCACGTTTCATTTCTAATGGCTTTTTATCAAAACGGTGTGGCAAAGATAAATCAATAAAATAGGGAGATTTATTCACAACAGGGTGATAATGATGAAAAATACACATGCTAAATATTTTATGTCAGCTCCTGTTCATTTTCTCACTATTCTCTCCTTTGTTTTGTTTTTTAAAGACACTACAATGAACTGATAATTACTTGATTTTGTGCTTTCAGTGAGAGTTTGCTGCATGTTAACCTTCTCAGTGATAAGACAGATGCTACATAGCAATGAATCATTTTATGGGCCCTCTGAATTTGATTCTCTCTGCGATGAATGCGCTATATACAGCACAGAGTCTACAGAGAGGATGCAGTTTTAGCTGTCATTCAGAAAAAGCAGCCAAACTGTTCTTCAGCTCTTTGAGACATTTGCATTTTTATTTTTAAGTTCAATCAAAGCCATTAAACGAAATCATGAGTCCCAAGAAGCTCGGAGCGTTATTTACCTGCTGAAGAGGAAAGCAAATTTAAAATTCAAATGCAATTTGTTTAATGGCAGAGCGTTCACACATTTACATTTAATATCACCACTTATGTCGGCATATTCTGCCTCAGTAATGAAACTCATATTCGCTCATGCTGTTTGATGCATTACAAGTGGCGACTCTGACGTCATGGGAATTCGGTCCGCATTAAAGTTTGCGAGGAAGACAGAAAAGTTTACTAGCATTGTATCCGAAAATAGAAAATGTAAACTATAATGTCTTGGTGCAGTTTTAATTAGGATGTGTTGTGATATTTGTAATCTGAATGCAATGAAACATTTATTTTCCCTGTTGGGAAAATTGATTCGCAAATCCTTCCCAAGTGATTTGCATTAGCACTCGGCAGGTTTCGTTTGAAGTCGAGCTCTGCTGCAGCTGATTGTGTGAGCAATTTAAATGAGCAGCAGGCAGAAATCTTTGTTTTTAGGAAAAGGGGTAGGTGCAGGTTAAAATTAGACATAATGGAATAGATGTCATCAGTAAAAGTTCCTACAACAATACTGTGACTGTGTGTGTGTGTGTGTGTGTGTGTGTGTGTGTGTGTGCAGTCCAAGGCTCTGATCCCACTGCAGACAGAAGCCCAC
The DNA here is from genome assembly GCF_964374335.1 of Astatotilapia calliptera. Classification (NCBI taxonomy): domain Eukaryota; kingdom Metazoa; phylum Chordata; class Actinopteri; order Cichliformes; family Cichlidae; genus Astatotilapia; species Astatotilapia calliptera. The sequence continues at coordinate 8,715,744 of NC_137438.1, forward strand.
CCAGAAACCAAACAGAAGGTTTTGACCAACTACATGTTTCCCCAGCAGCCGCGACATGATGAGGGTACGAACTCCTTTTGTGTGTGTGTGTGTGTGTGTGTGTGTGTGTGTGTGTGTGTGTGTGTGTGTGTGTGTGTGTGTGTGTGTGTGTGTGTGTGTGTGTGCACGCGCGCATAACCCAGGTAAAGATTACCTGACTATAATTTTAAACCCTCGGCTGTTAATTTATGGTGTGTGTGCAGATTATCAGTCGGACAGCGACAGCTTTAATCCTACGCTGTGGGAGGAGCAGAGACAACAGAGGATGACTGTGGCCTTCGATTTTGAGGACAAGAAAGAAGAGGAAGACAACTCTGGGAAGGTCAAGGTCAGCTATATCTGTTTTGGGGTGGGAGGTGGGGGGAGGGGGGGTCGTATGAGATGAGTAGGGTGTCTGTTTATCTTTGTTTTTGCTATTGGAGCACCTCCAATATTAAGATTAATATGACATTTTACAAGTAAAGCATTAGTTGACTGATTGAGTGACTGATTTATTTTGAATATACAAATATTAATATTAAAGTAACAACTATAAACATAGAAAACAGAAAAGAAAGTACATACAGTGGCTTGCAAAAGTATTTGGCCCCCTTGAACTTTTCCACATTTTGTCACATTACAGCCACAAACATGAATCAATTTTATTGGAATTCCACGTGAAAGACCAACACGAAGTGGTGTACACGTGAGAAGTGGAACGAAAATCATACATGATTCCAAACATTTTTTACAAATAAATAACTGCAAAGTGGGGTGTGCGTAATTATTCAGCCCTCTGAGTCAATACTTTGTAGAACCACCTTTTGCTGCAATGACAGCTGCCAGTCTTTTAGGGTATGTCTCTACCAGCTTTGCACATCTAGAGACTGAAATTCTTGCCCATTCTTCTTTGCAAACAGCTCCAGCTCAGTCAGATTAGATGGACAGTGTCTGTGAACAGCAGTTTTCAGATCTTGCCACAGATTCGTTGTCCTGCTGGAAGGTGAACCTCCGCCCCAGTCTCAAGTCTTTTGCAGACTCCAAGAGGTTTTCTTCCAAGATTGCCCTGTATTTGGCTCAATCCATCTTCCCATCAAGTCTGACCAGCTTCCCTGTCCCTGCTGAAGAGAAGCACCCCCAGAGCATGATGCTGCCACCACCATATTTGACAGTGGGGATGGTGCGTTCAGAGTGATGTGCAGTGTTAGTTTTCTTCCACATGTTTGCTGTGTCCCCCACATGGCTTGTGGCAAACTGCAAACGGGACTTCTTCTGGTTTTCTGTTAACAATGGCTTTCTTCATGCCACTCTTCCATAAAGGCCAACTTTGGGTGGCTGTAGCTCAGGAGGTAGAGCAGGTCACCTACTGATCGGAAGGTTGGTGGTTCGATCCTTGGCACCTCCAGTCTGCATGTCAAGTATCCTTGGGCAAGATACTAACCCCAAGTTGCTCTCCGATGCATCCATCGGAGTATGAATGTGTGTGAACGTAGTTAGATAGCACTACGTATAGGTAAAGTGCTTGTGAGAATGGGTGTGATTGAGTGAATGTGGCATGTTGTATAGAGCGCTTTAGCGCTATATAAGAATCAGTCCATTTACCACTTTGTGGAGTGCACGACTAATAGTTGTCCTATGGACAGATTCCCCCACCTGAGCTGTAGATCTCTGCAGCTCGTCCAGAGTCACCATGGGCCTCTTGGCTGCATTTCTGATCAGTGCTCTCCTTGTTCGGCCTGTGAGCTTAGGTGGACGGCCTTGTCTTGGTAGGTTTACAGTTGTGCCATACTCCTTCCATTTCTGGATGATCGCTTGAACAGTGCTCCGTGGGATGTTCAAGGCTTGAGAAATCTTTTTGTAGCCCAAGCCTGCTTTAAATTTCTCAATAACTTTATCCCTGACCTGTCTGGTGTGTTCTTTGGACTTCAAGGTGTTGTTGCTCCCAATATTCTCTTAGACAACCTCTGAGGCCGTCACAGAGCAGCTGTATTTGTACTGAGATTAGATTACACACAGGTGCACGCTATTTAGTCATTAGCACTCATCAGGCAACGTCTATGGGCAACTGACTGCACTCAGACCAAAGGGGTCTGAATAATTACACACACCCCACTTTGCAGTTATTTATTTGTAAAAAATGTTTGGAATCATGTATGATTTTCGTTCCACTTCTCACGTGTACACCACTTCGTGTTGGTCTTTCATGTGGAATTCCAATGAAACTGATTCATGTTTGTGGCTGTAATGTGACAAAATGTGTAAAAGTTCAAGGGGGCCGAATACTTTTGCAAGCCACTGTATAATCCCCCCAATGCTATTTAATTTACAATGAGCGTTCCTCGATATAAAATATAATCAGACATTTTATATACAACTCTACACACACAATATACATAAATAAAACTATATATACTCCACATATATAGTTCATGCTTTACATTGAGTCAGACACTCTGGGATTAGCACCCCTTTAAATCTTAAGAAAATAATCTCTGTTATGTTTGGACACAGTTCCATAATTATACACCACATGTGGATATAGAAAAACTGCTTCTGGTCATCCGCATACTTTGCACCTTAGAATTCAATTTACCCCTAAAATTAAAACGTTATCACCACGCAGATGTCATAAATGAATCCCTGCAGTATCACACAGTGCACATAAAAAATTATGCATTTAACAAGACATTGGTCAGGTAAATGATGTTATGTGTTCTTTTACACATGTGACAGGTCAGCTGTTACAGATTTCAGGTTTAAATGCTACTAGGATTCATTCAGAGATCAGCTGCTTCGTCAGACTGTAGATTTCCCCCCAGTATTGGAAGCAATTGTCCTCCAGTTGCCTCTCCTTGATTTAAGTTGCAATGCTGTTTCCTGACAGAAACACATGCAGAAAACTGTGCACTTGTATGCTGAATTATGTTTGCAAGATTTCAGATAATAAGTCGTGCTTATTCTTGCTCCCTTATCAGGTTTACTTGTTTGTGACCAACGCCTTTATGCTGATCTTGGCAGATTTAAATTTGCTACTTCACGCCCTGTTTATTAAATATAGTCCTAAATGTCATGTAGGTGGAGATAAACCTAAAACGCTATCCAACACCCTACCCTGAGGACCTGAAGAACATGGTTAAGTCAGTGCAAAGTCTTGTGGGCAAAAGCGTACATGCCGGACACGCCGGTCACGCCGTACACGCCGGACACGGGCACCAGCACCAGCACCAGCTGAGCACAGGCACCGCCACCTCGGCAGGAACCAACATGGAACATACACACCTCAGCAAAGAGCCATATGAACCACCGTGGCCCCTGCCTCCTAAAGAGGTACAGATTACACATACAGACACATACAGGAGGTCAACAAGCATTTAGTCCCAAATGTATTTATTAGCAACAATGTCGCAGGACACAGACATCATGCTTGTGTGTGATAATCTGATAACGGCTCTCACATGGCAAGAGCTTACCTGAAGTAAGTTCATCCAAGTCTCTGATCACTAAAACAAAAGACAGCTGAGAACAACAAAAGCTTTTCTTATGTTTGTGTTTGTCCGTTTGAAGCAAATCAGTGCACAACTCAAAAAATGGAGTTGTTTTTCAGGTGACAGACAGAGAGATGCAGGACTTCTCTCAGACTCAGCTAATGGATCAGGGACCAATGCACAACTCTGGCATCGATATTCCTAAGAGGAACGACAAAGAGGACTTGACAGAGAGCTCTGAGGTTTGTCTCTCACTCTCTCACAGAAACACACACAATCCAAAAAGAACTGTAAAGAAAATTAATTAGGTATTTTTACTTGGTTTGTGGACTTTTTATAGCTTTTATATCCAGAAGATACCACTGAACACATCCAAAATTCAGTGCTAGCTGTGTGACACTGCACAGATTTCATCACTCATATGTCTGTAAGTTCAAGATGTAAGAAAGTTATGATATCTTTTGAAGTCACTCTAACTCTCACTCACGCTCTGACCTTTAGTGTTGTGAGGGTTTTGTGAGGACCCCAGTGAGGATTTGCAGACAAACAAAAGTCATGTTTGCATTTAGAGCTAAACCATCAAACTTTGTCGGAATATGTGTATATACATCGTAATCAGTGCTTAAGTTCAGTTTTTACTTTCTCTAACAAGGTGATAATATCTTATTTTTCAGAACTGTATTCAAATAGTGCAGACTGTACTGAACTTGGTTGTTTCTTACAATAATGACTCCACGTGGCCTTACATAAGAGAATCTGAGGCATCAGTGAAATCAAAACCCCAGAGGGTTAAAAGCACACTCCATGATCCTACTGGGGATCGGGAACTCCAGAACCTGCTGAAATACTTACCAAAGTTTGTATTTATTTAACAAATGTATGTATGTTTGATGCCAGTCAAGCAAAACGAATTGTCTACATGAGATTCGTAATCATTTTTTAAATCACAGAAGCTGCCTTTTCTTCTCTACTGTATATGCCTGATGCTTTTTTCCCCCTTCTTCCTCAGGATTCAATGGGCGGCTCTCCGAACGACATCCGGATCTCTGACATGAGGCCCACCCTGGTGGAGCCACCAATGTACAAACCAAAGGTGGTGTTGCTGGGGAAGGATAAGAAAGGTACTGTATTATAGCATAAACGTACAGCTTTAAGGGAACATGTCGGAGTCATGTACATACATGTCGACAACAAGGCTGCGCAGTTATTTAATGTGGGTCTTATAAAGAGCTTTGGGGCATGTTGTAAGATGAGGGCAGAGGGAGCGTGACGAGGAGTGTGCATAGCGAACCTCTAAAGTGAATGTTTGGCCATTTTTACATCATTTGCCCTGATGGCTTCGGTTTCATCAGAGAAGAAACAAAGCTCACTTTTTACTGCCTTATCAAAAATCTGTCTCCACTCTGAATAACTGAGTGTCTAATCGCATTTTCCAAAAGAAACAGTTTATTATCAGCTCTCCGCAACAATCGACAGCTTTCACTAATACGGAGCTTCATCATATGATCCACTCCTCCTTAAGAAAGCTTATTGCAAAATGATTAAAGCTCAAACAGCTTGTCTGCCTCAGTGGAGTATCAGTTCTTAGTGGAGGCTCTTACGAAGTAAATAAAAAGCTTCTTCTGGTTTGTTTTGTGAAGATTTGACTAAGTTTGACTCAGGAAGTTTTCAGATTGTTGGTATCTACACAGTGCACGTCTGTCTGCAGCCAGGTCAGCTCTCCAACAGCAGCTCTTGATTTCAGTTACAGCAGCCAAGTTAAATAAAGATTTTAAAAAGCCGTGTTTTATAACCAGGCCACGTCTTGCGTCAGTGCTGTGGACTAAATAGTGTCCACATGCATAATGAGAACACTGCAGAGATCTGGGTTAAGAATCTGATGACAACACGAAGGAAGCATGCAATCCCTTCACTTTCTAGTCAAGTGTTCGAGAGGCCCCTGAACACAATTCTGGTTAACGACTCAAAGAAGTCTTTGATCCACTTTTTGATTTGGTTGTAGTTCTGATTTGTTTTATAGGTTTGGGGGTTTAAAAGGTCACAGGTGAGCTTTGAAACTGAGCAACAGATGAGAAGTGTAAAGTGCGTTTGCATGTTGATTCAAATATTAGAAAAATATTAGAAAACTTTGAGATGCCAGAACTAACAGCTAAAGAGATCAAAAGTCATCAAAAATGAAGATGATTAAATATCTATTAAAATGACATTATTATTGGGATATGCCTTTACGCTTTCCTTTAATGTTGGTGGCCATTGGGCACTACTTAGCTCTGTTTAAATACAAAATATGTCTCGGTCATAGAAGACCGCATATCCCATAATTCTGTGAATTTTAAGACAGAAGGAGAGTCTAATCCTTACCTCAGAGCACATTTTTAAACAAGCTAGCTCTTTCCCTCTCATCCTTAACATGTATTCGTCTGTGTGAAATGAATGATGTTCAACATTTTTGCTGTATTTCCATTTGCGTCTTCCAGATAACGCTACTTTTTGAGAATGAGAGCTTTTAGAAACCACTACAGGGAGTGCAGAATTATTAGGCAAGTTGTATTTTTGAGGAATAATGTTATTATTGAACAACAACCATGTTCCCAATGAACCCAAAAAACTCATTAATATCAAAGCTGAATGTTTTTGGAAGTAGCTTTTAGTTTGTTGTTAGTTTTAGCTATTTTAGGGGGATATCTGTGTGTGCAGGTGACTATTACTGTGCATAATTATTAGGCAACTTAACAAAAAACAAATATATACCCATTTCAATTATTTATTTTTACCAGTGAAACCAATATAACATCTCCACATTCACAAATATACATTTCTGACATTCAAAAACAAAACAAAAACAAATCAGTGACCAATATAGCCACCTTTCTTTGCAAGGACACTCAAAAGCCTGCCATCCATGGATTCTGTCAGTGTTTTGATCTGTTCACCATCAACATTGCGTGCAGCAGCAACCACAGCCTCCCAGACACTGTTCAGAGAGGTGTACTGTTTTCCCTCCTTGTAAATCTCACATTTGATGATGGACCACAGGTTCTCAATGGGGTTGAGCTCAGGTGAACAAGGAGGCCATGTCATTAGTTTTACTTCTTTTATACCCTTCTTGCCAGCCACGCTGTGGAGTACTTGGACGCGTGTGATGGAGCATTGTCCTGCATGAAAATCATGTTTTTCTTGAAGGATGCAGACTTCCTGTACCACTGCTTGAAGAAGGTGTCTTCCAGAAACTGGCAGTAGGACTGGGAGTTGAGCTTGACTCCATCCTCAACCCGAAAAGGCCCCACAAGCTCATCTTTGATGATACCAGCCCAAACCAGTACTCCACCTCCACCTTGCTGGCGTCTGAGTCGGACTGGAGCTCTCTGCCCTTTACCAATCCAGCCATGGGCCCATCCATCTGGCCCATCAAGACTCACTCTCATTTCATCAGTCCATAAAACCTTAGAAAAACCAGTCTTGAGATATTTCTTGGCCCAGTCTTGACGTTTCAGCTTGTGTGTCTTGTTCAGTGGTGGTCGTCTTTCAGCCTTTCTTACCTTGGCCATGTCTCTGAGTATTGCACACCTTGTGCTTTTGGGCACTCCAGTGATGTTGCAGCTCTGAAATATGGCCAAACTGGTGGCAAGTGGCATCTTGGCAGCTGCACGCTTGACTTTTCTCAGTTCATAGGCAGTTATTTTGCGCCTTGGTTTTTCCACACGCTTCTTGCGACCCTGTTGACTATTTTGAATGAAACGCTTGATTGTTCGATGATCACGCTTCAGAAGCTTTGCAATTTTGAGACTGCTGCATCCCTCTGCAAGATATCTCACTATTTTTGACTTTTCTGAGCCTGTCAAGTCCTTCTTTTGACCCATTTTGCCAAAGGAAAGGACGTTGCCTAATACCGTATTTCCCGGACTACAAAGCGCACCTGAATATTAGCCGCACAAGCTAAAATCAGGGGAAAATCCTGTTTTGTACATACATTAGCCGCACCTGACTAAAAGCCGCAGGTGTTTCAATGGTGACTTATCATATGTAAGAGAATATGCACAAAGCGAATTGTCAGGAAAGAGATGGCTGTTTGGAGATGCATCACTTTTATTAATATTTTGAAAAACAAGTTAGGGGTACATACTGGGGCCCCACAGGGAACGGTTCTGGCTCCGTTCCTCTTCACCATCTACACTGCAGACTTCTCCCACAATTCCACCCAGTGCTTCCTGCAGAAGTTCTCTGATGACTCTGCAATAGTCGGCCTCATCACTGATGGGGACGACAAGGAGTACAGAGGTCTGACCCAAGACTTTGTGGACTGGTGCCAGCTGAACTACCTCCAGATCAACGCCAGTAAAACCAAGGAACTGGTGGTAGACTTCCGCAGGCACAAGCATTCTCCACTGCAACCACTGAACATCCAAGGTATGGACATTGAGGCTGTGGACAGCTACAGGTACCTTGGTGTTCATCTGAACAATAGACTGGACTGGACTCATAACTCAGACGCCCTCTACAGGAAAGGGCAGAGCAGGCTGTACCTGCTGCGGAGACTCAGGTCGTTTGGAGTGGAGGGCCCACTCCTGAAGAAATTCTATGACTCTGTTGTGGCTTCTGCTATCTTTTATGGTGTGGTCTGCTGGGGCAGCAGCATCTCTGCTGGGGACAGGAAGAGACTGAACAGGGTGATCCGAAGGGCCAGCTCTGTTCTAGGATGCCCTCTGGACCCAGTGGAGGTGGTGAGTGACAGGAGAACGGCGGCTAAGCTGTCATCCCTGATGGACAACATCTCCCACCCCATGCAGCAGACTGTGACAGCACTGAGCAGCTCCTTCAGTGGGAGACTGCGGCACCCACGGTGTGGGACGGAGAGATTTCGCAGGTCTTTCCTCCCCACTGCTGTCAGACTCCATAATAAAGACTTTAACTGATCAAGCACACACATCCATACATATGCAATAATACTAAGTGCAATAATCCTTTCTGTCATCGTTGTATTTTTACTCAGTTGTATATAGTATTTGTATTTGTATTCTATTTTTATCTTATTGTATATTTATTTTATTTTATTCTACTGTATATAGTATTTTATTTTATTCTATTCTGTACAGTTGTGTACTGTATTTATTCTTATTGTATTCTAATTTTTGCCTCATAACTTTTGCACTGTCCACTTCCTGCTGTGACAAAACAAATTTCCCACGTGTGGGACTAATAAAGGTTATCTTATCTTATCTTATATTTGCATAACTTTTTAGGTATATGTACAAGTAGCGGTAATTACAAGTACGAAACATGTACTGTGATATCCTAAGACCAAGGAACCACGGAGACCATGTTTAGCTCACAGTTGCTTCTTTATTAAGAGAACCGGGGCATGCACCCCCACAGACTGAAAGCTCCCCAACCACCGTTGCCCCCTGGTGGACAAATCCCTGCCACAACATAACATTCCTCCCCCCTTAAACTGGAACTACTCTGTAGTTTTAATCACTACAGAAAATACCCATAACCAAAAACTTCACCTTTATAAAAAAAAAATGCAACAACCCCGTCCCCAACCTTTATTGAAATTTCACTCCGGAATAGTGAACCTTTAGTCCAACAGTCTTAGGTTAACCTATAACAGTTCACCGTAATCACGGCACAAAGTCTCTCAGGTGCTCCGGCTTTCTCTTGGTCCTTTGCGATCGCCGTAACCCAGTGGCAGGTGATTCCAGCGAATCACTACTCTCCATATGTGGCTTCACCACTGGTGTAACTTGCACCTCTATGTGTCTCTCATCCTCGTCTGGGTGGCCTTCAGGCATTCCTGCTGCCAGGCACGGCTCCAGGCGGGCAAACAGCTGATCGACGTGACGCCTCACCACTGTCCCATTGCCCAGCATCACCAAGTAGGAAACAGGCCCCGTCATCTCCTGTATAAGTCCTGGTATCCATTTGGGTCCTCTGCCATAGTTTCTGGTATATACTGTGTCTCCAATAACAAACATGCGCTCCTTGGCAGTCTTTGGCTATCTTGTTTTGCTGTCACTTTTTGTTTCAAGTCAGGGTGTATGAGATCAAGAGTACACCTCAACTTCCGGCCCATCATCAACTCAGCGGGAGACTTCCCTGTTGTGGACTGTGGTGTGATTCTGTAACTAAACAGAGCCCTGTTTAACTTGGTTGCCAGTGTGTCTCCAGTACTCTTTTTCATGAGTTCTTTGAACGTTTGCACTGCTCTTTCTGCTAACCCATTGGAGGCGGGGTGATATGGAGCGGAGGTGACGTGAGTGATTCCGTTCTTTGCCATGAACTCTTTAGTTTGTGCACTTACAAAACACTGGGCATTATCTGAGACCACCATCTCAGGAAGGCCGTGCGTGCTGAAACAATTTCTCAGGCAGTCTATGGTTGCAGCTGCTGTAGCGGATGGAACTGGATACACATCTAACCATTTGGAGTGGGCGTCCACTATTACTAAGAACATTTTACCCAAAAACGGGCCAGCATAATCGATATGTATCCTTCTCCAGGGCTTTTCTGGCCACTCCCAGGGGTGTAGCGGTGCCTCTTGTGGCCTGTGTCTATGTTCTTGACATGTACTGCAGGACCTCACCTTGTCTTCAATGTCATTCTCCATATGCGGCCACCACATGTAGCTTCTGGCCAGGCCCTTCATGCGGCTCATTCCTGGGTGTGACTGATGTAGCTGTTCCAAAAGGGGGCGTCGACCTCGTTCTGGTATCACCACCCTCGCCCCCCACAGCACACACCCATCCTGCACACTCAGCTCCTGTTGTCTCTGTCTGTAGGGCTGAAAATTAGGATGCTGCGTAGTGGGCCATCCTCTCATAGCATACTCACGCACTCTGGAGAGTATGGGATCTTTGGTTGTCCATCTTTGCAGCTGCTCAGATGTCATCACGCCCTCCTGGTCCTGATCTACCATCAACACTTGGTCCTCAGCTGCCACCTCTTTAGGGAGGTTCTCTGGAAGAGGGAGACGACTCAGACCATCAGCATTACTGTTATTTTTGCCTTCTCTGTATTTAATGACATACTCATAGGCTCTTAATAACACTGCCCATCGCATGATCCTCTGTGACGCCATCTGAGGGACGGCCTTCAACTCATGGAACAAACTTATCAATGGCTTATGATCCGTGATAATCATGAACTTCCTGCCGTACAGGTACTTATGAAAATACTGTACACCAAATATCACAGCCAATCCTTCTTTATCCAGCTGTGAGTAGTTCTTTTCTGCTGCATTCAGGGTACGTGATGCAAACCCAATGGGTTTTTCCTGACCATCTGGCATGCGGTGAGCTAGTACTGCTCCCACTCCATAGGGGGACGCATCGCAAGAAAGAATTAAATCCTTTTGCTCATCATAGTGTACCAATACACTGCTTGACTGCAACAGTTCCTTTGATTTGCCGAAAACCTTATCCTGTGCTGGTCCCCAACACCATGGTTCCCCCTTTCTCAGAAGCTTGTGCAGTGGGGCCAACAGTGTGGACAAGTTTGGCAAGAACTTATTATAGAAGTTCAACAACCCCAAATAAGCTTTGAGCTCTGTCACTGATTTTGGGGGTGGCGCCTCCTGCACTGCTTTCACTTTTGCCGGCACTGGATGTAAACCGGTCTTATCCACCCGATGTCCTAAAAATGTCACTTCCTTCTCCATGAATTGACATTTGCTCCTTTTTAAGCGCAGGCCCGCCTCCTCCAAGCGCTGCAGCACTCCAGCCAGTGTTTGAAGATGTTCTTTGTCATTCTTTCCCGTCAGGATGATGTCATCCAGATACACTGCGACATTAGTCAGACCTTGCAACACACTCTCCATGGTGCGCTGAAAAATGGCAGGACTTGAACTCACACCAAATGGCAACCTGGTGTATGTAAACAAACCCTTGTGTGTGTTCACTGTGACATACTTTCTAGATTCCTCATCAAGTACAACCTGTTGTATGCGTGACTCATATCTAACTTGGTGTATTTTTCTCCTCCCGCCAGCCCCGCTATCATGTCCTCCATTCGTGGAATGGGGTATTGTTCTACAGGCGACACCTTGTTAACAGTCAGTTTGTAGTCACCACAAATTCTGGCGCTGGAGTCTGGCTTTAGTATGGGTACAATGGGTGCGGCCCACTCTGAGAATTTCACTGGTTGGATGATTTTCTCCTCCAACAGTCTCTCCAGTTCCTGCTCCACTTTCTTTTTCATAGCAAACGGAACTGATCGGGGCTTATAGAAGCATGGTTTGGCATCACTGGCTACATGTATCTTTGCTGCAAACCCCTTCAGCGTTCCCAACTCATCCTTAAACACTGTTTCATGTCTGGCCAGTGTCCGCTGTAAGGCATCATCTCCGCCTTCTATCTTATGTACAGGTTGCCAGTCTAATTGGAGGGCCTTAATCCATCCCCGACCCATCAAACTAGTTCCAGCCCCTTCAACCACCACCACATCCAGTGTTTTCTTACTGTCTCTGAATTCCACCTGCACTTGGGCTGCTCCCCACACGGGTACCTTGTGGCCTCCATACGTTCTCAGTTTGATTCCACACTTGCTTACTTTGGGCGCCTTACTGCCCTCAAAAAGTTTTTTAAATGACTCCTTCGACATGATAGTGTAACCACAGCCTGTGTCTACTTCAAATGTCACATTCTGTCCATTTACTTTTAGCTTCTGTCTGATGGGTTCTTCCCTTGGGATGCTAATCTTCTCATGCACATTATACATACTTGCCTTTATGTGGTGCATTTCAGCTCCTTCTTCCTCACTCTCCACATTCTCCTCTTCCAAGAAATGGGCTTGTTTACCTTGTCTGCCACGCCCTCCTTTTTGTTCCATTTTCATTCGGCAAACCCTTTTTATGTGTCCCACCTTTCCACAGTTGTGGCATTTTTCTGAAACAAACCTGCAGTCCTTGGCCACATGATTTAGCCCTCCACATCTGTAGCACTTCCTGACAACCTGTTGTGACGTCGAGCCGCCGTCCTCCATCTTGTTCACGGCTCCTAATCCTTTAGTGAATCGCGACTGTTCTGTCATGCTCTTCAAATCCACAATGTCTCTGTTAGCAGCCTCCATTGCTTGAACAAACTTCAGCGCCTTTTCAAATGTTAGCGAATCCTCTGCTAACAATCTGCGCTGTATTCTGTCGTCGCTTATTCCACATACTAAACGATCCCGCAGCATCACCGTCAGGGAGTCTCCAAAGTTACAGTCCTGTGCGAGCTTCCTCAGCTCCGCTACATAATCGCCCACACTTTCCTCCGGCCTTCTATTCCGTGTGTTAAACTTCCACCGCTGCACAATTTCACTCGGCTTAGGGTGAAAATGATTGTTCAACAATCCCACCAACTCAGCATAAGAACGATCCCCTGGCTTGACTGAGTACACTGGACTGAGTAGGTTCCTAATCAGGGCATAGGTCTGTGCGCCCACGCAACTCAACAGTACCGCTCGCTTCTTCTCCTCCTCCTTAATATCATTCGCCACAAAGAAGTAATCCAAAATCTCACAATATTCCTCCCAGGATTGCAGCTCGCTGTCGAACGGTGCCACCGAGCCCAAAGTGGTAGCCATTATTCCACACCGAGGGTTACGCTCCACTTCCCACAGATACTAGCGCTGTACCACTTGCCAACCTCAGTTCATAAGTCACTTAGCACGGTGTAACTTCACAGCAAAACCTGGCTTTTACCCTCGTCGCCATATGTGATATCCTAAGACCAAGGAACCACGGAGACCATGTTTAGCTCACAGTTGCTTCTTTATTAAGAGAACCGGGGCATGCACCCCCACAGACTGAAAGCTCCCCAACCACCGTTGCCCCCTGGTGGACAAATCCCTGCCACAACATAACATGTACTGTGCTTCATAAACGAGTAACAAATGTAGTACATAACAATAACCTACAGCACACCAGAAAAATAGATTCAGACCACCTTTTAGGCTCAGGTGCAGTGACACGGCTTTAACAAGAAGAAAAGTCAGTCATTCACCACCATCTTTCTCTTCTTCCTGCCCACTAAAACCACCAAAGTCCTCTTCTCCAGTGTTGGAAACGAACAGGCTCAGGGTGGCTTCGTCATCCACTCTCAGCTTCTTTCCTTCGTTGTCACTTTCAAAACCAAAGAAATCCTCGTTGTCAGTGTCACAGTCGAACACCCTCAGAAGGGCCGTGGCGGTGTCCTCCTCTCCATCATCAGTCCAGCCCTTAGAAATCCGTTGGTGATCGTGGATGTTTTCACACTTTTCCACACTGTCAGAATCCACTGGTGGAGTTGAGCATAACTTGCTTTTCGCAAGTTTATCGCCGCTCATCATCTACGCCTCCTGCTGAACGCGTAGCGCTACTTTGAAGTTTGCTTTTCGTGCTACTTCGTACGGCACTACGTTGCCTGGCGGACGGACATGTGACCAACATACCACTCTTGAACCCCGATCCTTCCGCCAGGCAACGTAGTGCCGTACAACAGCGGAACAAATAAAGCAAATCGTCTTACAATATGACAAAAATCATGGACAATCCATAGAAAAGCCGCACCCAACTAAAAGCAGCAGGGTTCAAAGCTTGTGCAAAAAGTAGCGGCTTATAGCCCGACAATTACGGTAATTATGCACACCTGATATAGGTGTTGATGTCATTAGACCACACCCCTTCTCATTACAGAGAAGCACATCACCTAATATGCTTAATTGGTAGTAGGCTTTCGAGCCTATACAGCTTGGAGTAAGACAGCATGCATGAAGAGGATGATGTGGACAAAATACTCATTTGCCTAATAATTCTGCACTCCCTGTACAGTGTATTTTCCTTAATACCAACAGTGTATTCTAGTCTCTGTAGTAAACACTGGGGTCTAACAGGACAAACACAGAAATGAGTCCACTGTCAGAGGGCAGAATGTCATTCATAATCATCATTAGTGCTGTTTCTGTTTTAGTGTGAACTCTACATCCTGACTCAAACTTCTTGAATAGATCATTCCTCTGCAAATGATGACCCAGCCATTTTACAACTGCTCTTTGAAGATTTTTCTGAAAAAAAAAAAAGAAGATTAGAAATCGGCCTATAATTAGCTTAGACACCTGGATCAAGTAAAGGGTTTTTAAGTCGTAGTTTAATTATAAATACCTTAAAAACCCGTGGTATGTAGCTAGTTAATAGAAATATAATGATTGGTATTTGAAATGTAAGAATGAATCAATGGTGAGTCTTATTTTAACAGCCTTGTAGGAATTGGGTGTAATAGACATGATGATGATTTAAAGGAAGGCATTATTATTATTTCAGAAAGATTGATAGGAGAGAGAAATAAATCACCACAGTTATTAAAATTAGTGAACGTAATCATTTGTCCTTGGGACGGCTATGAGGGCTATGAAGTTTTTTCCCCTAATGATTAAAATTTTATTTATGAAGAAATTCATGAAGTCCTTACTAGTTAAAGTCAAAGGAGCACTGTTTGTCAGCCTGGCTACAGTGCTGGAACTAAACCCAGTGTTGTTCCTGTTTCATACATCCAGGCAGTGAGGATGTATGACACTAACAACAAGATAATAAACCTCTGTGGGAGTAAAGTTTAGGACGCTGCTCTGCGTTGTGTTGGCACGTTACATTGAAGAATTCTTTTCAATTGCTTTATATTGTAAGGTAAAGACCCTACAATAATACAGAGAAAAGCCAACAATCAGACAAGCCCCTATAAGTTAACACTTGGCAACAGTGGGAAGGAAAATTTCCTTTTTAAAGGAAACCTCCAGCAGAATCAGGCTCAGGGAGAAGCAGCTACCTGCCACGACCGGTTGGGGTGAGTTGAGTGAGGCAGGACAAAGAACACACAGTGGGAAAAAAGCCAGAGTTTAATAATAACCAAGTGAATGAATGAATAAATAAAGACAAAATGGTGTAAAACAAAGAAGAAGATAAAAATGAAGGGAGCACTTTTTACAATCTCATCAGAACATTTTCAGAAAGACGTCTAGTCCTTTGAAATTGTTTTTCTGGTGCTCTGTAGTCCATTATTGTAAAATGAAATGTTATTAGGATTCTCAGGCAAAAAACTGTGTCTATACCACATGTCAGTACAAGATCGTGCTGTGACCAGGTTACTGTAAAGCAAAATACATCAATATTTTGATCAACTCATGTACTGACAGAGACATAGAAGAGAGTTACCTGATGTTTAATAGTCCACATTTAAAAGTTTTGCTGTTTGGCTGGAATAGTAATATTTTTCCTTCTTTATAAGGGTTTGCTTTTCTTTTTGCTGGTATTTTATTTATTTTTAAGTGGTGTGGGAGGGGGGAGGTGTTTGGGGCAGTGATTCTGTTGGAATAAACAATCAAAGTCCTTATTAATCTCTTAAGATAAGAACTCTTTCATGCCATGCATTTTCAATGTTTCTTTGCTATTTGGGCTGATTGGGTCCTGATGAATATAAAAACAAAGAATGACCTGATTTTTTTTTTTTACCTGATTTTTGTTTCTGAGATCCACATATGAGGATATTCATTTTAAATTTTGATAGAACAGTGGCAGTATAACGTCCTCGTAAGTGGAAATCAGGCCCTTGTAGAGCAACATTTTGTATTTTGCTCTAAACAACCCAAAATGTGATGTCCACATATGTGGATGCCAGGTCCTAGGAGGTTAAAGTGCATTGGCTGAATTCCCAGGTAATTAAATTGGGGGACAAAAACTCAGAATAGGTCGGACCCAGAGGACATTAGATACTGCTCAATCGGTCACCTGATGGAGTGGAGCCTGATCTGTAATTGTAGCAATTGGGTGGTACATGTAAGGGGCCAGAGAAAGGTGCAGCATGGGAGTGACATAGATATAGTTGCAGAAAACATGTACTGGCGGTATACCGCAGTGCTCACCCTCAGTGCTCCCAAAACAATTTAAAGTATATCTGCCAAAACTGGTTTTGAGCTTCATTTGGTCATTTTTTTCAATTAGCAATATAGTAAAGATAAGTTTAATATAGTTAACTAACAATAATACAAAAATAGTGTGATTATGCTGTACTGAATCAAAATTTAAGGAAAGAAAACTAACATGAAGCAAGCTTCTGGTACCAAAATGCAATAGAAAGCAAAAGTTGAAAATGAATAACATGAAGAACAAAAGTTCAATGGAAAATCCAAAAATATAATGATGTTGATCACAAAGAGGACGTGCTGTGTGTCTGCTTCTGTCTGTCCAGAGTCTACAGATGAAGAGGTTGATAAACTCCACTGTCTGAACCACAGCGGCTCATCGGCCACCTACTCCGATTACTCTCCCTCACAGGGCTCCTCGGGCTCCTCCAACCCGCCCGGCAATACGCACTCACACACGCTGTCGCACGGACACCCCCACAATCCCGCCCTACCGCCTCCCAGCAAGGACCAGGCCCCTCAGACGCACTGGACCAACAGGTGCGCACGCCCGTTTCATGACTCCTCCCTCCCTCCTCCCTGTCCGTCATCTCTTGTACATTTCAATTGTAACCCCACTTCAGTTTCTCTCCATCTGTAATCTGTCACATCCATCTTCCTGCTTGCTCTGTCAAGGTCAGAGAGGCTCACTGGAACACTGCAGACTTCTCTTTAGGATTTTCTCTCTCAGCTTCAAAGCTGTCTGGTCTGAGCTTCAGTCATGTTACTATCCAGAGGAGGTTTTGCCCCAGTGCATTAGAAAAGCAAATAAAAAGGTTTGGGCTGTCTCCTGAAGTTTTAAGTCTGGGTGCAGTGCACTTGATGATGTTGGTTAGAAAGGGATAAAAATGTTATGAAAACTTTTTGGGACAGTTTTGAGTTCTAATCAGAAATGTTACAGCTATAAAAAAAACATGTCATCTTAGTCTGCCTGTCATATTTACGACACTGTCAGTGTAGTCTCAATCATATTGCTCAGACTGGATGGCAGTAACAATAAAATATCTGTCACTGATATATCAGCTATCTACAGCAAGACATAGAATAAAACAGAAATGTGCAATATATGTGTTTATATTACACACAGATGTTCAAATTCGCTCCACCGATAATCTTCGGTTTAGCAGATTGGACTGTCTGGCTGTACCTTACGGATGTTTTCTGTTTCTGTTAGACACCACAGTGTCTCCTTAGCTCAGTCAAAACATAGTGTCCAATAATGCTAGTTTTCTTCTCCTTGTCCTTCCCATGTTTCTTCTTGTTTTAAGCAGGCCCTGGAGGATGGTAGCTGGTTTTAGTATTGTTTGACACTAAATCTGTTAATCCACATGCCCTGAAGTGAGGTACAACTGCAGTATTTTATTTCTACTTGTGGAACATGATATTTGCAGTCTGTAAGTAGTAGCGAGGGAGTTTGAAGGCATGTGTTCTCTTGTAAACAATAACTAACACAAACATGGTTTCTGGCCTAATGGGTGTGACAGACATCAGAGAGAAAGGGAGAGAAAGTTGATCTGTCCTCTGAGCTCATTGTCTCTGATTGAATGTGCAACACACATCCACGTGGCATGTCGCCTGTTTGCAATTTTGATCTTCTTGGTTTTTCTCCCACAGTATAATCAGTGATTGATATTTTCTGTCTTTGTAGACTTGCCCAGTCATTTCCCAAGCCCATTGACTCCAAGCCCCTGCTGTCTCAGAGAGAAACTCCTCCATCAGGAACCCTGCAGCAACGTGGGGATCGGCGTCCACTTAGTGAGCCTTTTGACTGGGTTGACGCACCTCACTACGACAACACGGGTTTCGATGCAGAGGAGTCTTCTCTGGATCCTCCTTCATCTACCACCAGTCAGGGAAACCCTCCGCTGGGCTCTAAGCCTCGCAGCTCATCAACACACGGCCGCCGCCCCCTCCTTAGGCAAGACCGAATTGTAGGGGTCCCATTGGAATTGGACACCCAGACGCTCCCCTTCCACGGCAACCAACGACCAAACCAGGACAATGACTCGCAATCCTCCGGACATCCTTCCCAGAATCCCTGGCAGAATTGGACCAGGACCCCGAGCCCCCTGGAGGACAGAACCGCTTTTCCTTCCAAGCTGGACCTTACACCTACTTCCAGCCCCAATCCTGATCGCAAGGACATGGATCCAAGGTAAGTGACTGACGGTCATTTACAATTGAAATACATAATTTTATTGGGAAAGCTTAATAATTCCAAGAGTTTGCAGGTCTCAAATCCTGTTTACAGTGCAGTCTTTGGGGTTTTTTTAGTAAATAAACATATCAGAGCTGTTATAACTAAAGCCGTTGATTTGAAAGTTTTACAGCTGTGACTGTTTTTATTTGCACATCAATAAAATAACAAATCAGCTTACTTATCGAATTTCCCAGAGGAACCCACCCGAGGGATTAATAAAGTTCTATCTTATCTTATCTTATCTTATCTTATCTTATCTTATCTTATCTTATCTTATCTTATCTTATCTTATCTTATCTTATCTTACTTAACTTAGTTTTGTTGCAATGCAAAAACACCAAAGTGTCACTAAATTGAGATTGTGAAAGCATTTCAGTTTTCATTTCTTAGTTTTATGTTACTATAAAATGTATTTCTGGGGACAGTGCAAGGTCATTTTGATATGCCAAAGAAAGTTTAAAAAAAGCGTTAATTTCTAATAATTGTGAGCTGTAGCCTTAGTCTCAAATTTTGGTGCAGCTGCGTCACAAGAAACTGACCGATGGTGTGGAAGTAATTTGCATTAGTCAAAAAATTCAGTTTCTACTATTGTAACACTCCTCTAATCCAGCTTGTTTCTGTGCTTCATAATTGAAAAACACTTATCCCTATCATCAACTCATAATCCTTGATTATTTCTTCCCCCAAGGCTTCAGCAAAGCACAGTGCCTTTGCCCGGCAGCTGGACATATCACGACAATGAGGGGGAGCAAAACAGGAAGGATCAGCTCAGTGTAGGCGGGGTCAACAAGGTGACCGTGGTGATGAGTAAAAGCTCAGATCGCCTGTCCCCCATGATGAAGGAGACGAGATCCAAGTTTAAGAAGTCACAGAGCATAGACGAGATTGACATTGGCTCCTACAAGGTCTACAGGTAGATATTGTTCTGATTCTTCTTAAAGAAAGCTCAAGCTCGATTGCAGCTACTGAAGTTGATTTCTAATGATGCCACGTTCCTCTGCAGCATTCCCATGGACAGCTATAGTTCATCCATTGAGCAGCAAACTAGTTTGGACCGTCCAGAGCTCCCCGGTTCTATGGAGCAGACCAACATGTCACGGTCACAGTCTGCCCCCATGTTAGATGAGGAGATGGGATACCCCGGACACGGATCTGGCGACCAAAACCAGAGACAGAACCAAAAACCTGCCATCCCACAAAAGGCTTACCACTTTGACCACAACTACAACCCGCAGGTTCGATGGAGTTGTGAACCATTGGTAGCGCTCATATATTACGTTTTTAGACATACACAATAAAACTAAAATAATCTGATTGAAACCAAACAATACAAAGTTAAACAAACAATTCTGTTCTTACCAATCAGGTGACCATGGATCGCCGGGTCCCTCCCCCTTTCCCAAACACACCAGATTATGTCAACCACTCATCGAAGGCTTTGGAGTACCTCAACCAACCAGGGAAGACACTACCCAAAGAGCTAGTGAGCCCTCGGTATCGTGCATATCCACCCTTGGAGATGTTTTCTTTCCCCCAGTCGCCAATCAACCAAGATGGTCCGCCCAGCCAGCAGCAGCAGCCAATCCCAAGTCAGCGCTCCAGACCAGGATTTCTAAGAAGAGCGGACTCACTGGTGAGCTCTACGGAGCTCGCCTTGTTCAGACGGGTTCATGAAGCTCAGCAGGAGGCGCTCCAAGAGTCTCAGTACAGACAACAGGTAAGCACAACAAAACAAGTAATGCTCATATTCCATAAATGGATGTGATTTTCCCTTTCATGTACTTTATTGAAATGTAAAGTAAATCATAGAAATGTGTTTCTTTCAAACACTATTTATTCCCTAAGACCCAAAATTAGTTTTTGTTAAGGCTCTACTTGAAAGTCATCCCCATCCCCATGCATTTATTTGAGGCCAGGATGAAAGCTCATACTTTTGTTTTTTTTTAAACTCCCACTCACTTCCCATCTGTGACCCTCAGGTGGATCCCCCTCTTTATGGCCGGGCTGTCTACTCCACTCCCATGGAGCACTCCGCGATGAGTAATATGGCCGACAACCAGAGTCAGATGCTGCACAACAAGAGAAACGGTCGTTATGACGACGACTACCCCACTTACCAGGAGCAGAAGAAGCCCATGATTGGTTATCCAACCAAGAGCCTGACTCAGCGGCGTCCCCTGTCTGCCAGAAGTTACAGCACCGAGACCTACGGAGCATCTCAGGTACACTGTTTGTCTGTGTGTTTATGTTTCTACTTAACTGAGCCCTTTAAAAAGAGGCAGTATTAAAGTGAAAGAGTCATGTTACAGTTATAACATAATGGCTCTAACTAACAGTTATTTTCCTTACAGGCAAATCTGCCAGTTTCTTTTTGTTCACTTAAGTATCACTTGCCTTCTTTAAAGATGCCTTAAAACAATAACAGGGGCAGATCACCATTTTCAAAATCCCATCCTGACATTTTCAAATATCTTGTTTTGTGTGGTCAGCAGTCAAAAGCCACAGTGATTCAGTTACAACACAGAAACACAGCAGAATAATCTGCCCTGCTTTTAATATGCCTGCTTTTATGTCGTCTCTTTGAGGATGCAGAATTATAGCTTTGTTTCACTTCCATTTTCTTATAGGTACTCAGGTTCAGGTTTTTGTAGTAGCGAACTAAGAGGCATATCACTGGTGTCCTTTGCCTCAGTCATATCTCTGAAGGCGATCCCTCGTCCATAAATAATCCCTTCAGGCTATTCTGGATTTCCCTCAAGTTAGACTTTCCCAAATTAGTCACAGTGAAGTGTCCAGCAGCATACTGATTAGATGTGCAGATCACTTCATCTGGCACCTTTCAACAAGAAGAAGCTGGGCATGGGAATGAACGTAAGGGCTTACATAGAGCGCTTGTGGCCGCTGTCTTTTTCCTGCCATCATTAGCCAACACTCAAAACTGAAGGTTGGAAAACACACCAGCTGTTACACAAAGAGCCTCACCTTTAGGCAGCTGGTGTAATGTTTGCATCGCTGTTGTGTTATCTTCGTTCACATGTGCCATGTGACCCAATCACATTGATCGCTATTAGTAATATTTCCAGCTTTGCTAAACAGCAGCAGTATCACTCAGTTGATCAGACCACCTATTGATCCAGACTGAAATATAACAGCTGCCGGTTGGATCACCTTTCAAAGTAATTCCGTCTGTCCATCGATCCACTTATCCACTCACACATGTACACACACATACACCCAAAGACACCTTTAAAGCAGATAGCGATTAGTCTCAGAAGTACTGTGTTTTTAGTGATAATTTCTTATGGGTCATACTGGGACTGGAAGCTGTCCCAGCTGTAATTGGATGAGGGGCAGGGCACACCTTGGATAGGTTGCCAGTCCATCGCAAATCGATGCTAAACTAAGAAAGCAAACAGTGAGACTATTATACATTAAATGTTTTGCATTGAGTTTTGAGTCCTTCCTGCTTTTTAGTACACGTAAAGTAACAATTGACACAAAAACCTATCTGTACACACTCACAGAACTAGTAACATGCTGTAGGGTTGATACTGATTTAAACAACTGACCAACACTGTCTTTCCTTTTGTGATTGCAAGTGGTTGGCAGAATAAAACAGCAGTTTAAGTGTTCTAGTCCTTCTGAGGAACATCCAGTGGTACTAGTCTGTTGTTTATTTAAGTCCTTAAACCACTTTGTGGGAGTGAAACAAGCTGTAAGCATCATAAATAGCATTACATATGTCATTTAATACCTAAAAAACACTAATTTGTTGCCACTTGATAAACTGACACTTGGTCTCCGTCTTGCATTTAGCTTTTTATCCACAAAATGTTCCAATATGAACACTTGTTAATTATGAACCTTGTACATTTTTATGTTTAAATATTAACTCCCTTGTGTTCAGGCACGTCCGGTGTCTGCCCGTCCCACCATGGCCGCCCTGCTAGAGAAGATGCCACCTGACTACACCCTGGCAACCTGCCCCGAGAAGCCACCCGATGACACCATCAAAGTAAGACCTGTTGTACCCCAGAAACCTGAAGACATCACCTCCAAGATGCCTGCCGACTGGAGGCAACAGCTACTCAGGCACATAGAGGCGAAACGACTGGACAGGGTATGTCAGTGCAGTGCACACACACGTAAGAGAGAAACACGCGTACACATAGAAAGCATTCGGAAGCCCTCCCTGTGTGTATTTGTGCAAGTCTGTGTTGTAAGGTTAACCAGATTCATGTCTGGCTTCATGTGTTTCCACTTCACACCGTCACTCTGTCAGCCTGACCGACCACAAACTCACTACGACAGACAGCGCAGTAAATTCTGTATTGTGATAAATATTTTGATCTTTTGTCGTGTCCTCAAATCGTCTTTCTTTTTGTGAACAAATAAAAGTCAGCAGGATCGTCTCCATATTAGGATTTTAATGGCGCTGAAAAAAAACTGTATTTTCACCTTTTTGTTTGTTTTGCACAATCACATGTTAAGGATCGTGCAATAGTATCACTGCAAAGGAGTAACATTTAGGAAAATACTTTCGTGACAGCTCAGTTATACTTTAGATTGATAAATAAAAAGCTACAGACTTGAAGTGCAGCTTAAACTGTCTAAAGGCAAAGTAATCCAATCAAATTCTCACATTTTGAGCACTGAGGATGGATTGAGCTGTTGAATGGTGTTTTCTGGATTTCTATCTTTCTTTGGCCTCCAGTTTTATACTTACCTGCAAACATGAGAGTGCTATCAGTCCTTTCATCTAACTCCCAGCAAGAAAGCGAATGAGCCTATTTTTGAAAATGTCAAACTAATTACTGAGAAGCAGTACCTCAGCAGACAGGACAATCAGACATGCTAGGGAGGAGGTCTGGAGCGTGCAGTTATGAAAAAAAGATAAAAACCTGCAGAATCTAAACAATATGATCCACCAAACCCATCACACGGTGCCTGATGCATCATCAAAAATGAAGTCTTTTGGTTATAGGTTTGGTTTAATTGTTTGTCAGATATGTTACGCGACAGCTAATCTAAAAGCCTTACATACAAATGTTGGAATGAACTGATCCACCTGTTGTTGCCTGTATGACGCACTGTTCTGTGTGTATTGACCGATCACTAGCTAACATTTCTCTGTGCTTTCAGCAGCTCTGCACTCTTGTTGTTGTTGCTGTTGTTGTATCTGTTATTATCAGTGTTATTGTTGTTTGTTTGTTTGTGGAGCTCACAGTGTGTTGTCGCCATGCTACAGCCCGCTGTGTTGGCTCCGCCCCTTCCTCCTCCTCCCCCCCCTCCCCACATTCACCCATGTCGTGTGATGTTGTCTTCTCCAATCAGAGTGGTGTCCTAAAGCACAACACGCTCACGCTGGGCATGCTCTGTCAGGGCGGGGGTCACGGCCAGGGGCGCAGCAGCACTTTGAACTTTAACCTTTACAATAACACTAAGCATGAGCCCTCTGCTGGCCGCTGGCTGCCACTACCTCCACCTCCGTCTGCTAACGCTGTGAGTATCCCTCCAAGAACAATGTTACTGATGCTTACAGTATATGATTAAAGACAACTTCAGCTACTCCCTCTTTACATTCTCGCCGCTAATACAAACTATTATTTAAACAAAACAATGACCATGCAATCTATTTTAGTCACTGTTATATGTTCCCTGTCTACAACCCAACAATAAGAATTGGAGAAAGCCATTAAAATCCCGTGGGTTTTTTTGTTTTTTTTCTCAGCATGACTTGAAATCATTCAGTGCCCAGTGTGGCAGCCTGGTGGTGGCTTGTTTTAAAGGATTTAAAACTTGAAATATGTCACTTACCATAACAACAAACAGAAACTTGTTTTTCCTTTCTTGCAGCAGTCACAGTCTGTCTGTCAAATTTTGTCTGACACATGTTAGGCATTCCTCATTTACAGCGTTTTCAATCATCTTAGGCCAGCTTAGCTGTTACCAGCTTTTAATATCGCTGTCATTTCTCCACGAAGTGGCACTAAACTCTGGAAAACAAACAGATTACTACTCAGGTTATTTTTCCAGGGATAAACCAATATATTGTTTCAATATCACATCAGCCTTATGAAGCTGACATCTTCTGAATGTAGTGCCCATTGATTTTCTGATAATCATTAATTATCGGTTTTGGACTGGTTTAGAGGCCCAGAGGAAGGGCAGAATGACTTTAACCCTCTAAGGTCTGACTCATGAGTGCTAGGTGATAGCCTAGCACTCATGAGTCTATATTTACTCTATATTTTGGAGACAGATAGAATTGACTCTTTTTAAAAAAAAAAAAAAAAAAAGGGGGGGGGGGGGGCTATAGTTAGGGTTGGAGCCATCGCTGATGATGTCTTAGAAGGTGAAAACAAGTACTTTTTTTAAAGACACATTCTTTGTTTCTTTGCAACAGCAAAAAAACCCCAATATAAACTATAAACATCAGTATCTGAAATGGCAATAGACCAAATTGCTATTTCAAACTTTTTAAAGTTTCAGTCGCTATTTCTGTGAATATCTCAGTGGTTTGATGTGGGCACGGCTCATTTAGGCTTCAGTCACACAGGCCTGGGGACCAGATGGTGACAATCTAGCAACCACCAGTTGGTCACTAAGAAAAACTGTGTATTCTGCAGTCACTTCTCGAGTATTTGTAGGAGGTTGCTGCCAGTCACTGGTTGAAATAGGTTGCAGGTTGCCATCGTTTGCCAGCAGTTTATATGGAAGATGGTGATTTGTCTGCAAAAGTAGTACAACTGGGGAAAAGTGCTACACAAAATGGAAATGGAGTCTAAGTAAAATTAACGCCTGTTGAAATGTGTTACTTTTATTTTGAAGGGCATTTTACTTAGACTCCATTGGCATTTTGTGTTACAATTTTTCAAGGTTTTTTCTGAAAAACTCCTCTCATTTAAGCGGGTTTTTAGGGGGGCTTTTGGTGTGGGAAAAAGGGGGAATCATAAAAACAATCTGTTCACGTTGAGCACGATATCACAGGTTTTATCACCGCCTAACATGACTTCATCTCGAAGGAGAAAAATCTGTTCCAGCTCTGTTCATTCTTCCAACTGAATCTCAGATGAGCTGTCTGAAACTCCAGGAGATAATAGGAAGACATGACTGGGGTAGCTAGAGTTTAATGTTCATTGTCAGTAATGACCACTTTGTCTCTTTCAGACCCCGTCTCAGCAGGGTGGCGTGCTGGACAATGACCAGGAGGGGGTGTCAGGAAGCAACCAGTGGGCTCCCTATTCACTCGGCAGGAGGGACGTCCCACCTGACAACCTGTTAAAAAAGGTGAGACCTGTTCACATCTTAGTGAAGCATCTCATCTCTGTTTTTATGCTGAGCATCTTCTCAGTGATAAAGATAACTATTTGTGCAATTACTCTTAATCACACGTTACATGTATTCCCGCTCTCCTTCCACAGAGCGCCCATTCCCATAACCCTTCCCATCAATCACACAACACCATGATCGTCACTTCCTCTTCCTCCTCCTCGGCCACTACACCTCATCGTGTGGTGGGTCAGCAGGGCTACGATGGGATGATGAACAAAGGAGGCCAATACAACCAAGGGATGCAGCTGTCAGTGGTTCCGTCTGGGGGGCCGGGACAGTACCAAGGCAACATGTCCCAGGGTATTGGCAATAAAATCATTTTATTTCTATTTATAAATGTTCACAAGGAGACTTTTTTAAGCAAGAATGTAGAAATCTTGATTAGCAGCAGTAATCCATGGGCCTCACATTAACAGCATGTACACATATCTATTTTAGAAGCTTTGTTTTAGAGTTAGATGCTACCAGCCTGTTTTTCTCCATACAGCCCCTGGACAGGCCTACCCCAGCGGTGGTCTGCCTATGGCCCTGTCCCAATCCGGAAACCAACCCCAGTACAACCCCCATACCTCTCACACCTCCCATCAGCCCGCTACCAATCCTCAGTACCATGTCAACCAGGGCATGGGCCATAGCAACCAGGTCGTTATGACCACCCACACCAACCCACGGCCTCAGAGCGCTCGCTGCCTGTTGCAGACTAAAGGCCAGAAGAGCACGGATGGTTTTCAGGAGCAGGTATCTGTCTGTCTGTCTGTTCATGTGTCTGCCTGCACCAACCACACCAAAAGCAATATTGGAGGTCTTTTCAAAAATGGGCTCTTCTAATATTACTATATACAGTATTACTTATACTACTATTACGTATGCAGTATAGGGGAAGGGATATTTCCGTAGCAGTAAATGTGAATGCTTTGATGGAATAAATATGCTCCTGCATGTAGGGTTACCTCTCAGTAACTAATTTCAGCTTTGTTTAGCTCTATCTTTACTGGAAAAATTGTTCCCCTCAATCTCCATGATCCGCTGTTTGGTAACTAACCCGCAAACTAATCTCTCATAGAGCGATTAGTGCTTGTTTACATCAGTTTCATTAATAGGAGGACACGGAGGGTTCAGATTAGATGCTCAGTTTCGCAAGGAGAATTTATTGATACCAGATATAACCATAGTTACCGGAGTTACATTTTCACAGTAGCACTCACTCTGTTAATAAAAAGAAAGCTAGACTTTGCCCCTGTGGCATCACACAGTGGTTTTTTGGAGTTCTGTGTTGAAGCTTGACGATTACGGCGCCATCCTTCGCCACCTTTCTTTGGATGAAACCAAAAGGGTGGAACACTAACTTATCAGCTAACACTAGTTAGTGTTCTCTCACAGACTAGCTAGGTTTATTCAAAGATTTGATGTGTATATCATACAAATACCTACTAGTGGCTGCTAGTTTGTGCTAATTACAATTAAAAACAAGATGCTGAAATATTAATTTACAGATTTACAGACTTGGATGGGCTGACCAGAACCAAAAACCAAGTCTAGATGTGTAGCTTTTGACAGGCTGTAAACATGTTTTTTTTTCTGATATAAACTAGGCCAACATTGGAATCCATGGGGAATTTACTCACTTTTGGAGCCAGCCTCAACTGGCCATTTGGGAAATTGCAATTTTCCCGCCCGTACAAGATTAACTTTTAAACTGCAGACCTTGCTTTGCTCTTGGATTAGACCAATACAAGGCAGCAGTCAACTAAAGGGGGAAATCTTGAGATATCTCATGCTTCTAAATGCAATTTTAGCCACTTGACTGCAACAGCCTGGGCTGAAACATTTTAAAAAGTGACAGAGATGGGATTAAATTAGATTAGACATTTCAAAGCATGAGATTAGAGTGCCAGTTGAGGTGGGAACCTGAAGATCTAAACAAAAAGCAAAGATCTCAGTGCCTCAGCTGTTGCTCCATAAAAGACCTCCAATACAGCATAGGTGCCAAAACATATTGCCCGTCACACACGAGCGCACTTCCACATGTTGTCTGGTCACTGTCTGTCTGTGCGGTGATTTTTCACAACTTTGTATTTCACTTTCAGTTGTTGTCTTGTCTTTTCTTTTCTTTTCTTCCTGTATCTCTCCCTCCTCTCTCTGTAGCTGTGCGTGAGAATAGAGAAGAACCCTGGTCTCGGTTTCAGTATCTCTGGTGGCATCAGTGGCCAGGGGAACCCCTTCAAACCCTCCGACATGGTACGAGCTGACCCGGCCTGCCAGCCAATCGCAGCCTCCCCGGTTTTACCTCAGAGTTGCCATGGAAACTGCTGCTTGTTACTGCAGTGTTTTCTTTCTCTGTCTGTTTGTCTGTCTGTGGGGCAACCGCTTAACGTGGTTAGCTGTGGGTGTGTTTGAGTGCATAATGTTACATGTAGGGCTGTGCTATTAATTTGATAAAGAAACACTAAGGTGTGATTGGGGGTGTTTCCAAAACTAAATCTGAGCATTGTTAGACTCACTAGTGATTATGATACTTGAGTCTGACATACTTTAATTTTAGGGTTGTTTTGATGTGATCTAAATACCTGCACAGCATCCAGGGCAAAGCTCCTTGTTTGGTTGGTCAGCAAACTTTAAACTGCTATGTCCACATGCATGCAAATATAAGATAAGCCAAACTCTCTTATCATTCCTACTTCTGAGTCTGACAGTGTCTGTCAGTGTATGCCAGGACAGAGAGC
The DNA here is from genome assembly GCF_964374335.1 of Astatotilapia calliptera. NCBI lineage: Eukaryota > Metazoa > Chordata > Actinopteri > Cichliformes > Cichlidae > Astatotilapia > Astatotilapia calliptera. The sequence continues at coordinate 8,744,414 of NC_137438.1, forward strand.
CTGTTGGGGTTGCAGCTCCCCAAGGCCTGCTGCACATGGCAGTCTGTCCTAGAAACACACTGCTGCAGTCAGTCTAAAGGAGCGATGCTGCTCGTGGTGCTCTGACTGCTATTTTGGGAAAGCTGCTCAGTTCTGGGACACCGTGGGTGATTTCAGATGTTCACCACTTTGATCTAAGGACAGGGTTATATGACAGATTTTGACTGACTGTTATTCTGAGCAACAGAGGAGACGACTGCCCTATAAATAGAAAGCACACAGAAAGAGTGCTTTCCATTGCACCCTTGCAACAAACGGGGAAGTTTCTTCCGAGTCGGGAGTAGACTGATTATGTGGAAACTGTCAGTTCATCATTTTAGTTTTTGAAGCAGACAACTGGTGAAACAGTTGCTGACTCGTGCAGTTATTTTAATCCTCCCTCCTCTGCTTGTATCCATAGGTCTTGCACTAGCTGCAGTTTGTACATTATTAATGCCGCGTTACACGGGCAGAAAATGGAGTCAATGCAGATGAACATCTTGTCAGAGGAATACGAGATAAGGTTACGTTATCTATCCAGTTAGTGTGGAGCAGTGGGCATTGTGGAACACTTGGTGACGTTTCACTTTAGAACCGAACGCTTGCTTTTACCATACATACTGTGGCGTCCGGCGAATGGCGAAAGTGGACGTGTCAGTCAGTCACTGCTCATCTGCTGGATATTCGCAGTGATTCCCACTGAGTCGTCAGCATGTATGGTTCAAAGGAAATGTTCTAAAGTGAAATATTGATTTAGATGTCCCCTGTGTCATGTTATATAGACTGTATGTCTGCTTTATCTAACTAACCCACAGGGTCACATGGAGGGAGCAGATGGAGGATATTTGTCTGCTGTCAAAGTTACAGTGCCGGGATACAACCGCAACTGTTACAAGCATCCTCCTCTGAATCCTTGTTCTCGCTGTTGTTTCATTCACACGTGAGAGGCATCAAGCGGAAGCCATTAACGGGTGCTTCGGAGTTTTATCAGCGGTAGTCACCTCGGGCGTCAATTTGTCACCAAATTCAACTCAAACTAGAAGCAGATGCCTTTGATTATTCTTTGAATCTCTTTTCTGGCCTATTCGTGAGAGTGTATCTGTTTGTCGTCTGATGTGTTTGCAGCTATTTTTGGTTAAAGCCAGTGTTAGCTTTCAGATGAACTCGAGGTGAAAGAGTTAACAAGGGCTGTATGTTTGAAAACAGCTTGACTACTAAATTATACATCTGTGGTTTTGGATCCCCAGAGCCTACTACAGCTGTGGCTATTCCACAGGGCTGTGGCTCCCCCTGGTGGACAGCTTGTTATTTGCACTCGTGCTTTGATGGGTCTGGGACATGCCCACATGTCCAGGTGAATCACAGATGGTACAGTAGGAAATTGGTATCAAAACCACCAAATATAACACAACTATACAAAATAATTAAATCTATATTTGCTTTTAACTCTTTACCTAACAGAAAAAAATACCTTCTTTAAAAATGTAGCTTTATCTGTCTCTGTTTTTTGCAGAGAAACAGAATAATCTCCAGGCTAGATCTCCAAATAATTGAAAGTTTACAAAATATACCTCTTTAAGTACCGCTCTCATGTACCTGATGATAAATTTTTTCCTCTTTCAAAAATCTATCAGAAGTCATCAACAGGTGTCTAAAAAGAAGCAATGATGATAATAGCCTCGATGTTGGACTTACAGGACTCACTGAGGCCCTCTAAGCCACTGGGCCAGTTTTACGTCTGCCTAATTAGGACTCAGCAAGCAGAGACAGGGAATTAGTTCATGTATCGACCAGATTGGGATCTGGGCTTTGATCTTTGAGCTTCTCAGGGTCGGTTTAAGAACAGAAGACTGAAGGTTTTAAGGATCAGAACACGGATTTTATTATGTTTTCTTTTTGTTAAATCTGGGTCAGGAACATTTGAAAATCCAATTTTCTGTCCCTTCTGTTGTTAGATGTACTGTTGTTGCGCACTGAGCTGCTGAGATACAAACACATGTTACATGTTTAAAGGAAAAGTCTAAAATCCCCGTGTGAAACATTACTAATATTGTTCCCGATTGTGTAGAAGTTTTTTTTGGAGATGGAAGGATTTTGCAAGATGCTGCAGCTCTGTGTGCAACTGCTCTGTTGTGTGTAAATGTTTAATTGGTGTGACTAATGCTACACAGTTTTAGCCCCTACTAAACTTTTTTGAAAAGTACAGTGAGCTTCATATTAGATCAGAAAGGCCACGCTGTCGTACCCGTTCGAGGTGCCGACGCCGTAAAGAATGGACACAAATAACGGCGTCGTACACAGCATTTTGCAGGCAAAATGAAACCAGTTTGTATCCTGGTGAAGAAATTATTTTATCTGTATATGCATGCATGAGGCTCACTGTATACTAAATGTCACTGTTTTCACGTGGAGTCACTGAACTAACCCTTCCCCTGTGGAATTGTTTAACATGCAATATATGTGTTTGTTCTTGCATTCTCTCTCACAGACTGTAGTATGTAGGTGCTGCTGCACTCTCACTACTACACGTCCTATTTGTCACCTCTCTATGGCAAATATATCCGTGTGTTCAACACAACCTGTTGAACCGTGTTGAGTCGATACAGGTGCATTGTCCTACACTTTCTGTGTCCAAAAACATCTTTCAGCTCTCGGTGAAAAGATGTTGGTGTTTTTACAATCTCTGCCTTGGGTTATTGAGGGAAAATATGGGGGATGAATTTTTCTTCTGCCCTGCCCGCGACCTACTTCCTTCCCATAGTGAGAAACCCATCCCACGTCTACTCTTCTTCCCATAATCTTTAAATATTTACTGTATATATTTATATATTTATATATATGCCAAGTCTATATTGTTAAAAAGAGCTGCTAAATTTTTTTTGTCTCTTCGGGAGGGCTTTATCACCCAGTGTTTGTAAATTTTAAGAGAGCCGCTAATCTGAAGGAAACACAAGCACCTTACAACATAACAGTTTCAGTGTCAAAATATGTATGCAGTATTTGCATGCCTCTCCAAATTGTGAACAAAGAGAATGCTTTGATGAACTGGCCATATATTTAAAAGTGATTTATTTATTTATTTATTTATTGGGAGGGTTGGATATTGAGTTGAGAATGAGAAGGCAAAGATTCTAAACCATCGTGTCCCTGTGTTGTCCTAACGGTGTATCATTTTGACTTATAGGGTATCTTTGTTACTAGGGTACAGCATGACGGGCCTGCCGCCTCCGCCCTGCAGCCCGGAGACAAGATACTGCAGGTAACACCCGCTCACTCGCCATCACATAGACATCACAAACATCCACATCTTGTCCCTTCCATTCCCAGCCCCACCCTTTTTTCTTATTAAACTGTGAGGTGAAAAGCAAGGGTGTAGTCATCCTACTGAATCTTTATGTTAACTGTAGATTGTGTGTGTGTGTGTGTGTGTGTGTGTGTGTGTGTGTGTGTGTGTGTGTAAGGCTTTCCTGCTAAATATTCTACCTGTATGTGTGTGTGTGCGTGCGTGCCACCTCAAAATATCAAGCACCACCCCCCACATACACCCGTGCGCCTTTGAGTCAAAGATCACAGTCAGATTTAAGTAGCTTTTAGCAATGTGTCATTTGTTATTCATTGCTGTAATGACAATGGGAAAAGCTGAAATTGCAGTAAAAGTTACAAATGGAGCACATGTAATCTCATAAAAACAGCTGAACTGACTTCTAATCTACTCGGATAAACAAAACTGACAGGCACCTGAACCTGTCACTGGAGATCATCCTAAAGCAAATTACAAAGAGCATTTAAATCCCATAAAATGTAAAACAGTTGAACTGGACATCTTATACACAGGATAAAGGTAGGGTAATTGCAGATATACAGGTTCGCCATTGTAGTTTTTCAAGCGTGGGAAATAAATAAAATGGCACAGGAGATTTTTACAAATGGAAAAAAAACCCCTCTTTTTGCTTTAAATAGCTATTGGTTGGTATTTCCTACAAAGGTGCAGTGTTAGTTTTGTTCACTTGTGAAATGCCATCAGAGCACAGAATGTTGGGAGGAGGGTATTGAATCACACAAATGTGATCTACTAAGACGTACAGCTTAGTTTTCTGCAAATTGCACTGAATTTAGCACCAAAAGGAAGCATGTCAATTTTGGACCCTGTGTGGCTGTGATAGTTGCTGTTAGAAGTGTTAATTTGTTTAATGGGAAGAGGAGAGGTTATCAGAACAAGTGTGTAATTTGCGTAGGCGCACGGTTTAAAGCTTTGACTTTGTCCTGCAGCTCTTCACTGAGTCCTCACCGTGAATGTTTAATATTTCTGGTCCTCACTGAAACTGGTGTTTTAATGAAACAGAGCAGAATTGAAATGAGCCAAACTTAATGTGTGGGGAGAATCCCAGTATGAGGGGTATTTTTTTTTACTGATCTGTGGTTTTACATCCATTACCAACCAAATTTAAAGGGCTGTCAAAATACAGCTTCTGGAGCTCAAACAGATCTGAAGTGTGTTAGATTAATGTCTCAGTGCAACCTTGCAGTAAAAAGCACCTTGAGGCAACCGTTGTTGTGGTTTGTTGCTATATAAATAAAATTTAATTCAATTGAGTATCTTCAGCCTCACACAGAAAAAGAAGTAATGCGCACATTTGCGAATGCGATAAACAGCGACTTCATTAACACGCGGATGGGTCAGGATCTGATGATAAATAATCTTTGTGCTCTACTACACATTGTAAAGGTCAGCTTCCTGCATGTTCGCTGGATGAATTCTGCTTTACATTATGTGGTCTGCAACCCAGACGACCCAGAGAATGCCCGTCCTTATAGTTTCCTCCCGTATAATTTTAATTTTAATCCTTACATAACGCCCAGTGAAGCAGTGAAAACTCACTGTTTGACCACAGTTATTTACTGAACTCCAGAAGCAGGATGTCAGAAAAAGCCTGAATATCAGGTACAATATAAGTGGCTTGTGATGATTTCTAATTAAGTCAATAAACGTCCATGTTTTAGGACTAGCGACCACTTGAATAAACAATTTCAATGATCAGTAGAAATCCATGGGTTACGTCTTCACATTATTAGAAAGCTGTTCTTAATATAAAATAGCTTCAGCCGAGGCCTTAGATTTGAAAGCACCTGAACACAGCAGGTGGGTTATTTTTTTTAAATGTATTTTTACCCATGAACACAATCTAACATGGTTTCATTTGAAGTAAATATGAGTAAAACGATGTAAGTACGCAAGTACAAGTTATTTGGATTGATGTGCCTCGCAGCAATGTTTTCCCCATCAGCCAAATAATAATCGAACATCCGCCTCCCATGTAAAGCAGTCCAATTGAATCAATAAACAGTAAACAGCAACAGTAGAAATCGCACTCTCGCACCACGCTACACGCATTTTATTGAGATAGATTGAGGTCAAAATAAGACGTCAGTGCTTTACGGTAATAGCTCAGCCTCCCTCACCCCCCATGTGCCATTCCTTTCATGTTTCCCTCTCTCCTCCCCCTTCATCTTCTTTCCACAGACTTACAGTGTAGCTGGATGAATTCATGTGAAAGCCCTTTTTTGTCTTTACCCCTTCTCTCTCTCTCTCTCTCTCTCTACAGCATGACTGTGTAGCTCCTCCTCTTCTCTCTCTTTTTCCCAACAGTGATGTGTTACTGAGATAATGATGGCAGTGACCCTCCATCCTTCCACAAAACACTCACACATAGACATGTGTATGGGAAACTTAAACGAGCCGCAGCACATATACCTCTATACACACGTGCACCCACACACATGCTGTTGACTGTGCTGCGTGTTTGCCTTGCAGGCTAATGGACATAGTTTTTTACACATGGAGCACGAGACAGCCGTCTCTCTGCTGAAGAGTTTCCCGCGGACGGTGGACTTGATGGTTCTGAGAGACAGCAGCACGCGCTAAAATAGTTTTTAAAAACAAACAAAACAAATACAGCAACGCTTCTCTACTCTGCTCATCGCCATCCCACGCCATCCCACCTGCCCTCCTCTGGAGGTTTATGGAACTGAAAATTGAGCCACATTTTCCCCCCCTTTTTTTGTTTTTTTAAAACATTTTTAAGGGAACAGTCAGACATTTATTTGCCTATTGCTGGACCAAAGGCAAATACCAGTGCCAAATGTACCATAGGAAACATATCGGCTCTTCTGTCTACCGGCGGTCAGCGATCTGATCTGATCGACGGCTGGACGGACCGCAAGAGGACTATACACTTTAAAGTTCCTACAGGGCTGCTGCAGTTTGGATTTTGTGGTTGGTTTGTGATTTAAGCTGCCATCTGAGCGGTCAGTCTGAGTAGTTTTTGTCGGTTAGTTAGATTTTGGGATATTTTTCTTTCTTTTCTCCACTGCCGTCCATTGTGAATTTAAAGTATTTTGTTTGGTGTAGCACATGGTTCGCTTTCCTTGTTCTTCACAGCTTTATTGTTTCTTTCGCATCTTCCGTCTTTTTCCCCACTTTTCAGTCCTTTTTCTATCACCGTCTTTGATTTTCATACTCCTCCGATATATTTTTTGTTCTGTTCTGCAGGTTATTGCCTCCACTGTACAGAAATTGAAACTTAAGACTCTGCCTTGTGTACATACATAGAGATTCAGCTTGTTAGAACTCTCCTTGGGGCCTGAGCAGACAGCTCTTAAAAGTTTATGATTCTTATGATTATTGTTGATAAACTATATTCTCAATTCCCTCCTGTGGAAATACAGGGGTCGTTTCTTCAAATGGTTTTCTAAAGAGTATATCACCGTTTTATCTGTATAGAAAACACTTTTCATAGTTCATCACTGCTACTTGTTTTTTTTTTCTTTTCTCTTAAAAAAAGCTGTTGCTTGCACAGCTGTGCTGAAAGGAGCTAAAGCAATATTTCTGAGGCTCGGCCCATTGAGCTTTTCAGCAGAGCCTTACTTGTCCTGCAGTGCCATCTATTGAGCAAGTCATGCTAATGTTTACACACACTGCCATGCACATAAACTAACAGGCAAATACACACATAAAATTACACATATCTATTCTCTGCAATGTTGCATAATGCATCCCTCATTTTAGAATATCATTTCCATTATAAAACTGGTCCATTAATATTAACGGTGCCATCTTTTTAAAGTCCTGTCTTATGTTGTGCAGTGATGTCACATCCCTTTTGATGTGTTTATAAAGTCACAGCATGCTTTTACATCACTGGACACTGACAGATGTCCAGAAGCCAACAGAAAATGGCTGTCTCTACTCTCTAGAAGACTCTAGACGTATTAAAGCACTAAGTGCTGCTTGTTGATCTGTGCCATATGCAGCCTCCTCGGCTGTATTTACAACAATATCAGAGCTTTACCTCTTTGTGGCCCAGCACACACTAAAATCAAAAACGTGGCTTCAATGAGCCGGTAAGCTGTTCTATAGTCGTTGACCCGGCTTCAGCATCTCCTCTGCTGAAGTCTCCTGACCTTCGGCCTTCCTGTGGAAAGCAGTGTGAGACACTAATGCCCCTACAAGCATCTGCAAGGTTTCATTTTAGGAGGATAAATCAGATATCGTCTCTTTTTTTGACAATCGGGGAAACATCTGATTTGTGTCACATGTGCTTTCGGTTACACTTGAATTGTAAAAGGTGGTGCTGATTGATACTCGGCATACACGGAAGGCTTGCTGAATTTGCTGGTAAATGCTCAAACTATTTAAAAGAGCAGGGAAAATGAAAGTTACGGTGGACCTGATGGGTCAACAGTACTGCAATTTAAGAAAACATCTGCAAACAGAAAAATGCTACAAAAGGTCACGAAAGAAAAAATCTTGGAAGAACACAATGGAAGTGTATTAGGGGAGATAATAATGTGACAGAACCAAAACATGCGAAGGGTTGCACCGACACACGCTTAAACGAAGTGGAGGATTCTTGTGAGGGGAAAACAAATGCAAGGTACTGTGTGTTTAAATCGCATAATAACATAAATATATGTTTGCTATTAGCCGATCACTGTTAGCTTCTCACGTCGGCAGCTGTTCCGTCATGCTATTGTGTCCCCAAAACACTTCCGTTGTGTTTTGTGAGGGTTTTTTTGTTTTTTTGTTTGATTTTTAGCTTTTGCAGCCTTATTCCATTTGCCAAAGTTTCCTAAAATTGCAGTGCATTTGACCTCTCAGGGCCACCGTAGCAATAGACTCTATGTAAAAAAGCAAAAAGAGGAAAAAAAACAAAACACCAAAACAGAGATTGAAAGCCTTTGCTCTGTAGTCTGACTTTTATAGTCACGCTTGAGAAGATATACTGACTAAAATACAGAGTCTCTTTTTGTCTTTATGTAAATGCACCATGGGTCTTGAAGGCATTTCATGGCAGTGAGTTTTGTTCTGTTCTGCATAACATCTGATGTTTCATCCGGAGCGAACCATCCTTCACTGTCCTTTTGATTTCACTTGACAGGTACCCTTTTTGTGCCAACTCTCCAAATACGATTTCCATCACTTTGTCAATAGGAGACACAACACGGCACAGTTTAATCATGTGGTTAGGAGATTTAACCACAGGTACCTACCCCGACCCTATTCAGAGTTTGAAATATCAAAGATATTGTGATGAGAACAGAGTAAAAGGTTTGATAATATAATTATTTTTTACTACATGTTTCAGGTAATTCTTTCTAAATATATTGATATACCTTAGCTTTGCTCAAAAATTGTGATATTTTATAATGACACTTATAACAAAGTTATGGATGGAAGTACGCACAGTATGACTTGGAGACCTACACATGTACTATCCAAAACTGTATAAAATGTATTTCTACTGTAATTGTGAATTTGTGTTATACAAATATATATTATATATATGTATATGACTATTTAAAAAAAATTCAGTCATTTTCTATGTGTTTAAACTGCTAAAAGAGCTGAACAAATGAGGGCGGTGTCACTGTACATAGCTGTGAATGAAATCCAATTTAAAAATGACTCATATTGATTGTGAATGTACTCATGCTTTCTGCAGTACCTACACCTACCCAACTTGAATGCTGCTTCTTCTGTTGTGTGACAAAAAGTACTTTGACCTCCGAAGAGAGAAACGCTGTCGAGTTTATAAGTTGGACAAATTTTAGTGACGATTTAACAGAAACTATTTATTTCTTTATTTATTTGCACATGCAAGTTGAAATCCTTCCAGTTTTAAGTTTGAGTATTAATGCGGAGAAATGTAATTGCCGAAGTATATATAATATATATCATGTGTTTAGAATGCATTTTGCAGACGCTATCTGTACATACTATTTAAGATACAGTTTTTACAAAAAATAATATATGTATAAAATTGAAAAAATGCTGTGCAGCGATTATACTGGAGCCATTTTGGGCTTTGGGACGTACCATTTTTTCAGTATATAAGAAGTGTTTTGAATAATGTACTAAAGTCTCTATTGTACAAATAATAAAAATGTCACTATTGGTAATATGGGCTTCTCCTGGTGCACTGAGCTGTTTTTAGGAGGGTGGAGGAATAAAACAACACTTTTCTTTCCATATTTATGCGTAAGGAAAAGGGGAGGCAGGAGAAAGGAGTGAGGAAAAAAATGAGTTCAAATGCAGATGCGGGAAATGCAGGGGCCAGAATAAGGAATGAAAGTAATGCTGCAGTGAAAGAAGCTGAACAGAACAGAGAAGATGGTGAAAGGTGAATATGGGAAAAAGTGAAATGGGAAAAGAAAAGGAACCGATGGATAAATTATGTGAAGGAAAAGACAGTGATGAGGATCGCCTCAGCAGGTCTGTGGGAGATTACAGTTACCTCTGTGGATTAAACTCAGCAGGGCCTCTCATCATCTCTGCAGATGCTCCTTTGTCTCTCTGTCCATTAGGCTAACAGCCTGACTCCTCTTCATCCCTCTTGATCCATCCATCTCATCTATTCTTGACACTTATCTGAGCTGTAGATCGCAGAGGGTCAGCCGAGTTCTGACAGGTGCCTCACAGTGTGTCTCTTCTGGGGCTCAAAACCCACGTTGAAGAAAAAGCTTGGCGCATCGCGGTAAGTATGAAAATCTTACTAGTTCATGCACACAGGTTACTCTGCAATTAAGGCAAACGATTTAACATGATAATTCAAATCCAGAAAGTAGTAATTGGTTCTTGTTGGGTCTGTGCTTCCACAAGCCCCGCTAGTTTAGAGACTTATTCCTCATGAAGAACACAAGACATAACAGAACATCTTCAACCGGTTTTTCACTCTCTAACGAGGGAAGTTTTGGTCAAGAACCAGCTCTTGGAGCTCACGCTCCTTACCTGTCTCATGCCCAAAATCCTTCAAAGAGCAGCTTCCCTCGCAGCTGTTACAATACACAGCACAGCACAAGCAGATCCCTCAGTAAACTCCCCAATGGTTCTAAGACAAGGCACTATGTGTGTGTATGTGTAAGCACCTGTATGCATGTGCAAGAACGTGTGTGTGTGTGCATGACTTCCTGCTCACCAAAAGGATCATAAAAGCAGGAAGCAACATCACAAGAAACAGATCTTTCAGATAGGATGTATCTGCAATAAAACCTCCCCCTGCACAGAGTGGCTGGAGAGGTGGTCAGAGACAAAGGGATGTCTTGATCCTATAGATTGAACTCAGACTTACAAATTTAAGAAACCCAATGACAACATTCAACAATTAGACTTAACAGTTCTATATGGAAATCTTAGTTGAAACCAAAACGTTTTATGAACTTAACCAGAAGCCTTCAATGTATGTAGTGGGAATTAGTGAAAAGGAAATTTAATGAGAATGAATCAATGAGTTCATTTGTAGGCCAACGAAAATCCCAGCTTTGAGGAGTTTGCATGTTCTCCTTGTACTCTGGGGTGACTGACAGACTGATAAGACTGTCCAGGATGCACCTCGCCTCTTGCCCTATGGCTGTTGGGATATGATCCAGCCCTCACAGTGATCCTGAAATGGATGGATGGAGTCCATTGCCCTGTGTGTTCAGTTACTCAGCAGTCATTTTGTCTACATTACACAGTATGGTGAAGTACGTGGGTTGTTTTGTAATTTGCCATTTAAAATAAGGCAAATGGGTTTTTTTCTATATATTTTCAAATTTTTTTAATATAATAAAAATTTATCCAAAAAGGTAATAAAGAAAATATGTAATTTCCTCAATGATGTCCAGTATTTTTGAATGCATCACAGATACATTAGTAGTTAGTTTTCAGTTTAACACATTGCACTCTAAACATGTGAGCAGCTCATAAAATATTTTGACTTACCTGCATAAAGTCAGCTGCATTGCTCAATCAACTATGTGCATCATTAACATTCAATACAAATAAATGCACATGTAACTGTAAACAAACAACACTAACAGATATTTGTCAAGAGGAATTTAAGTACCTGTTGATGATGTGTGTGATGTGTATTTTTAACACATCTGAGTTTTTGTCTCTGCAACCAAACTGAAAGTTAGATGCCTTTTTTCTAAACTCTCTATCCGGTGGCAGGTTTGTACCATTCCCGACTGTTCTCTTGGCATCAGAGCCCACTGTAGAACAAGTCTGCTTACTGTGGTATCAGCCGACAATAAACAATAGAGAGTAACACCGCACACACACACACAGGCGCCCACACACTAACGTACATTCTGGCAAAAAGCAGAATGACGCCCTTTTGTTCCCTTCCCTCTTTACTCTGTCTTTTACACACTGCATTGGACAAAAAGATACTTCTGTTTGCCACATGACCAACCCACTTACACAATCATGCATGCATTTACTCCCCACTCTGACTCATATATTATACTGGAATCAGAGTGACTGCTGGCGAGAATTTGTAAGAGATACAGAGCGAGAGTTTATGTGCACCCACCAAAATGGTCAATAAGCTCTTCTGACCTAATCAATAACAATACCAGAGCCTGGGTCCATGACCTGCATTCAGCTGCTGCATGCTTATGCTGATGGAAGTGTCCCTACCACTGCTCTACTGTCCACATGAAGACACAGGCGCAGTGTGTCTCCAGCATGCATGAACTCTGCTTTTCTAATGTCACTCTCTGAATGATTTCATCTTTTTAGTCTTACGGTTGTCTCTAAAGGTGATTTATGCTCACCCATTAAACACACCACGTCACAGTAAAACAAAGATAAACAAGGCAGTGGAACAAAAGGACACCATATCATTTAGGAAAAGCTACTCTTTGGCTAGTTGGATGAAATGATCAATAACAGTTTCCTGTCTATTAAACCAAGCATAGATTGCTTTTCATAGTTTAACATATCCTGGAAGTAGAGCTCTTCATCTTATATATCTATATGTAACTTTTAAAAAATATAGGTTAGCTAAATTTAGCAAACAGGAAATAATTTGAAAATGACTCTGAAAGAAATACTAAAATTAGGTGATGAAACCATACCATACGTGTCCATCTACTATGATGATGACCTATGTAAGAGATTAAATGCTTCCAGTCGCATAAGTGTGCTGCTTAAGGTAAAAGTGGACAGTTTATTGCCACTTCCTCTTAATAACTGACACAGTGACAGAGATACAAATGTCAGCTACATTCTTTAAAACAGAAAGCTTGCAAGAACCACTTAAATAACCACATTTATTAGTTTATTTATTTATATCCTTGCTATAATGATAAGTGCATGTGCATGTTTGTATTTACACTATGTGTTTCTTAATGGGTGTGCCAATGTCAATAAAACTTTGCACAAATATCATTGCACATACAGCAATTATACTTCACAGTGACCAAAATGTATATCTGCAACAGAATTTTGTTCAAGTCACAACTAAATACAAAATGAAGAATGTGAAAAGTGCAGCAGACCTGGCAAAAATTGCCCTTGGTGTAGGTTTTTGCTAGTTATGACTAATGAGTTGGCAAAATCTCTTCAGCTTTAAGTAACGACTGAAGCATTATGGATTCATATTTATTATTACGCTTACTTATTACTTCAGTGTTTCCCAGTACAGCTTGCTTAGCTTGCTGTTAGCTCTTGTGCTAGGCACAGCTTTTTGTGATGTCCTAACAGATGTGTCAGTGGTACAGATCAGGAGTTTGGGCTTCAGGTTTTCCTGAGCAATATTAATTGTACTTAGTTAGTCTGTTGCTTAGCAAAAATTAGCCAACAGGTGTATCTATTTTTTACCATCTCATAGTTTATGATTGGACATTGTCAACTGAGCTAATTGGTGTAGCAGGCAATAAATTAGCAATCCACCCATTGATCCATATAAAGTATATTCTGGGTCCAAAAAGCCAACATGGAAGCAGGAAATGAAATACAGACCCCAAAACTAGTGGGTGATATTGTGGTGGCATACTGTCTATGTGTAAAACATCTTGAGTGTTATGTTTTTTAAAAGGAAATGTTTCACAGTCCCACTAACCTGTCAGGAGACGTTTTAATTAATTATGGAAATTTACAGTTACATTCAAAAACACTACTCTATATAAATTTCCTCTCAAGGGTGGCGGTTAGTAAGTGTCAATATATGGCAATATATTCATTATTCGTCATGACAATGATCCCAAACACAATGCTGAAGCAGTAAATGCATGGGTAGAAAAACAGCATTTTTCTGGCTTGTGTAGCTTTAGGATCCCCACTTGATCACTGATAGCAAAACACCTCGCTTTTAAGAAACTTAATTCATGCAAAGGGCAAAGACAATAGGTCAAAAATACTGATAAATTTTGATTTCTATCACACAGAGTTTTATTTTTTTCACTGAATGGAGCAGCAGATGCTGATACTGATTGAGCATCCCCTGTGTCGCTCTGACTGGAATAGCAAAACTTTTTGCAACTCTTACTCAGAGACAGCCAGGAAACCAGGCTATGGCTCGCATAAAGGTAGAAAAGGAGGGACAACAGACTGCATGCTAAAGCTGAATGGGCATTATGGCTCTCTATATATACTCATATAGAGTCATTAGATTCTAAAGAAAGGCTTTATTTCTTTCCACTACTAAAGAGGACTTGCCTGGTAGGGATGTGGATCACTACAGTTTAGTGAGACAGGTCTGGTACAGGGGATGGTTTTCATCTACTCAGCACACTCAGTTTACCATGACAATATGGCTAAAACCACACAGGGATGAAGTGCCTGGACTTTTGCTGGGATTGCACCAGTGACATTTCAATTGGACCCCCTTGTATTTTTCTTTGTATGCACCCATGTAAGCTCCATAAACAGACATAACTGAGTGACAAGAGCCAAAGACTAAGCTGGGAACAGGAGAGGAAAGCTTTCATAGATTTAATGTAGTTAGATCAGTATCTGTAAACCCAAGTCTGTCCTCGGCATTGAGTGGATTAGATGTGGATAGGCAACCCAGAATAGACCGGGCTTTTATCCACTCCATACAATATGGCTGTTTAACATGACAATACCTGCAAGACACAAGCTCCTTATGAAGAGCCCCTCCAACCTGCTTCATCTGTGGTTTTGAGTGTGTGTGTGTGCGTGCGTGTGTGTGTGTGTGCGTGTGTGTGTTCGTCTCGCAGGACCGGTCGGACGGCGTTTTGAGTCAAGTCATCTGGGTGAAGAAATCGGTATTAGTTTAACCAAATGGTGACACAGGGAGCCTTGAAGTGAAAGAGGAACAGAGGGAGGGGAAAAACAATCACGCTATCATTATTACTCCGGGTTCTAAGTCCACGCGGTGATTGTCAGCGTTTGTTGACAGTGTCTGTGTCAGTTTTCTGACACTTTTTTCAACACTTCATTGAATTATATTTTCTCTTAACTACCGGACAGGTCGGTGGTGCCTGTTGTGGTGACAGTTTGGTGTCCCAGTTGGGTGAGCAGGCTGTCGCGGGACAGACGCTCACATCTGTGATAACAGAGTCGGATCGGTGTGAGCCAGGGGAGGAGGACTCGGCGTGCGTGCCACCATGCCTGTGCGACAGAAAGGTAAAGAAAATACTTGTTAGGAAAATGGACTTTCGGTCTGTAGTTACACGTCTATCTTATAATACTTCTGTGTTAATATTCTTATCGTATAACGCATTTTGTGACACCGAACGTATCACTTTTAATCACTCAAAAAGGTCGCGTTGATGTTGCGCTAGCTCCGCGAGGCGCTCTTATGCGTTAGCGCACGAAACTTGTGTGAAACACCTGCACTTTTAAACGAGGAACTATTCAGTGTACGTGTACACGACTTTTAGAAAATAGCTCCAGGGCTCTTACTGCATACTCGGACGCTGTTGTAAATTCGGCATACATAATATTTAGACAACAACACGTTTGCTGTTTTTTGCAGTGAAATGCAAAAAACAGCAAAGCTGCCCACAAATAGAGCTCTTCAATATAAAAGTGCTTGCAGATAGATGCATAGAAATTGAATTGCCACCCTTTTAATTCATTTTGGCTTTACGTATTGTCATGCAAGTGTAAAGTTAATGTACGCACTGACACATTTAGTCGAAGTTTGACGTTGATCGTCACTGCTTCCGGTTTAATCAGCTGTTCAGAGACTGGAATTTGCAGCCTGCACCTTCCCTTACACCATAAACTCTACTACCCTTCTGCATGAGGACATCGGGGCGATATAAAGGATGGCAGTAAAATGTTATAGTTTATCTTTAATCCATAAAATGTGCAAATACACGGGTTATGAAGTCTTAATTACCATTTTAATTAAGAAGGCTTTCACTGATCATTACAAACCCTAATAGAAGTTGTGATCTAGTAGCCTGGAAGGAAAACACAGAGTCATCTACTTTTTTTCTTTTCTTTTTTCCCCAAACCACCCTTTTTTCCCCAAAGTGTCTTCATTCATGAAAAAAATGAATGAAGACACTTTATTTTTCAGACAGACATGCAGAAATTCTCGATTTTAACCGTAGTTATCTGCAATTAAAAGCTTTTAACATCGAGCGTCTCCTTGCTCTGCTTAAGAGCAGCTGGATATTGTGTTTTCCAGAAGAGATAAAAACCATGTTTTTTTCTATTTATTTATTTATGTTTTCTTTAGACGCCCAGCGTGCCCTGGAGCTGCTCCAGCAGTATCGAGCCAAGCTAGACCAGAGACAGCAAAAGGCCAAACAGGGACCTGTGGAGGAAGACCACCAGCTGCAGCAGTCTTTGGACAAAGTCATCAACGTCTTTCAAAGTCAGCTCTTCAGTGCACTTCTTGGTAAGAAAATTTGCTTTGGTCAGCTTTGATCAGATTTCCTGGATTTTGACAATTTAGGCAAACTTCTTTTATATTGACTTTTTTGGAAATTAAGCTGTGCTTGAAGTGCTTTCTGTCAGGCATTACGTGTATTTTATGTTTAATTTGCTATCAGTTTAACGCATACATCTGCATAACTTCTTGCACTTTATCTTAACACATCACAACATTTTTGCGCTTCTGGTGTCTAACCATTCATCTTACGTGCAGATTAGTCCACATGCAATTATTTTATAACATTTTACATCATTTTTACAAAAGTAGAGACAGTGGTTTTGCCATTTGTGAATTACATTATGTTAGTTCATTGACTAATAAAACAGAAAGTTTCAGCAAAGGTAAATATCAGTTTTATCGATCTTAAAGATTTGAGCCTTTCGTTGGATTCTTCACTTCCTCTTCGCAATAATGCAATAATCTCAATGTTGTGCATGGATTTTGTTCATTTATCAAGATTCGTGTCTTACAGATACCAGATACCACACTACAAGCATCGTCATGCTGTGTTTGGGATTGACAGGGACTGACTAGATTTCCAACATTAGGTTTGCAGAAAATAGGCTGAATTCATGAACTGTTTCATTTCTGTGGGGCTGATATAGTTTTTACAAGATGTTTGAGCTGTGCTGTCACTGGATCCCTAACCAGAAAATGTAGAGCAGAACGTAGGGTGTCACAGAAAGCAAGCACCCACCTTTAAAATCTAAATCTATGTACAAATTCCTCTAACAAAGTGACAGTCTAACCAGCAAAGTTTCCTTTGATTAACTGTTGCTTAATCACACGAGAATCCTCATGGTAATGTTAATGGTGACAAACTGGTTTTCACTCCCAGGCCCCACCTGCTTTCTACCCCGCCCACACCTGTAGCTATTACAGCAGCGCACCTTCTCACGTTTATTGTGCCAGCGTTTGTGTGCTTGTTTATGCTGTTCACTCAGTTCCTCTTTTGAAGCTTGACTTTTTACTTTAACCAAATTGGATCTGATGGGTTGCGAAATAATGCTTCCCCTGTTTTGTTGCTTGATATTCTTATTGATCCTTCTTTCTGGTAAAGATTAGAGAAGACTTTGTGTATGGGTTTGCGTTCCTGCTGCTTGCACTGGATTATTCCACTATTTACATTTCACTGTCCTTTTTTATTCCCCCTTATCATCTGTGTTATAGCCACCAAACTCATTTGAGATGTGCTTACAGGATGATATATGATTTAGTGCAGAACTATTTGTCAGCTGTACTGTGGATTAGGGGAAGCGAACCATTGCTAGTAATATTATGTCGCCACTAGAGGTCCTCAGAGTATTAGCTATGTTTCATTAGGTAACGCATTCTCTACTGGTGTACTCTGAGATATGGAGCCTCTTTGTGACCATCTCGGTTTTGCTTGCGTCTGAATAATTTAGCATATACTATAAAGTAATAGTTAAGCTCTGCTGGAGCAGCTTAACAAATTTAACCAATCCTGGGACAGTTGCAGATAGTTGCTTTCAGAACATAGGGGCTACATTTAAATAGGGCATTCATTTGTTAGCTGCCAACCTGCAGTTGACTTAACAGTCACGGCAACATGACTTTTAAGGGAACAACTGACTGTAAATAAGAGGCAAGCATTTCCCCATATCTGCACCTTTATCTACGGCCACTCAGTAACTAAACCTGTCGTACTGTATAACAGGCTCTCTTACACCCACCGGTACCAAATCCCGACACACTGGAATACAAAGCAGGCAAATCAGGTCATTCTACGGGTGGAGTAAACTTATCAAATCTCATCTGATAAAATTCACTGCAAACAAGTTAGAGAGCCACACACAGAAAACAAAAAAAGCTGGACTGTATACCCGTCAAGATTGCCAGGTTCTTAACAAATAAGTATTTATTGGCCTTTTTGGTTAAAACTGGTTAATTAGTGGTGATGCTTCGACACTTAGTGATGTCTGTTCTCCCCAAGCACATCTAGCTGTCATGGTGGCCTTTCCACCATATTCAGTAGTTGCTTTAAATGCAGACATATACCTAATAAATACTTAGGTAGATGTCTAATTACACTACCTTTGAGGTGCAAGTCCTGAAGATCATTCATATTTTATGCTTTTTTGGTGTGTTTTTCTATCCATCTATGTTTTTCCGGCATTGGCATTGTGCTTGGTATTAGCTGGTGGATCAAAATCTGACAGTACTTTTCTGTGTTCATAATTTCATCGGTTTTTGACAAGATCCCCAACGCCACCGCCTTCACCCCGTCCAGCCTACAGATGGCTGTAGGCTCTTACTATTGCACCTCTCTCCTGAGAGAATGGCTGGATTCTTCATTCTTCAGTGAACAGTTGATGGATCAACTGAGGGAAACTCTGGCTCTTATGAAGCAAAATATAATGAAATGTGGGGTGGCCCCAGACTTTTGCACAATATGATTTTTAAAGGTTAACTGATTATAAATTACACCATGGATTTATTTTTATTAATGATCAACTAATCTTTCTTTTGGTGAATAAATTAATGTATCAATTAAACACTCACTGTTTGCACTCAGTGATTTGCCCACTTCTGTAGGGTTTAGTTAATCACTACACCCGTTCACATTGTTACTTTCCTCCTTTTTCCAGATATCCAGGAGTACTATGAGTTTACCGTCCTTGCAGACAGTAAGTGCTCTGCGGACAGTCCCAAGAACCTTGCTGCCTCCTGCTGGCTGCCAGCAGAACCCTCAGCCCAGCCACTGTCCTCCACAGGTCCCTTGACCTCCAGCATTTCTGATGGACAATCCCAACCCAAACCACTCGTCTCCAAACCCAGGTCATTCAAGTATCCTGCGCCTCCAGTACCATCAGCAACACCAGCAACAAAGCCATCTTCGCCTACAACACAGTCCAGCACACCTGAGTTGCAGCTGGCCAAAGTGAAGTACCGTGCTCCTCTTCCTCCTGCTCAACCGGGGGGCTCCAAATCATTTGAAGCGGAGACTTCTAAACCCAGTGTCACAGTTAGTAATGCAGAAACCTCGACCGGCTCCACAAATACATCTCCTGGAGTGTCGCTAAATGGAACAAAGCTCACTGCCACCAGCTCTGGCGTTTCTTCAGAAAGCTCCACCAGCCCACAAAGCATTCCTGCTTCTTCTGACCTGGTGACAGTCTCAGCCCTCGTCTCGAGCACCATTCAAGGCCTTGTGTCTCCAACTGCTCCGGTCAAACCTGCCCGCACCAGGATCCCTTCCAGCACAAGCCCAGGTCCCAACAAAGTCACAGATTCTGTCCCTACTGCTCCTCTGACCAGCAAGGACTCAGGATTCAGCAAAGTCACTCCCATTCCAAGTCCGACTAGTCCAAGCCAGGGAAAATTCACCTTCAGCGGACGCAGGTCCACAAGTCCTCCTGGACAGCTGAACAAAGGACCTTATGCGTGAGTGCAGTCTCTGGTAATATGAATGTGCATTGATTGCTAGTGTAATATCTTTATATAGTACTTCAACATGCTATTAGGAATTTAGATATAGAACAGAACACTAATGGACACATATTTGGAGTTCACCTATTTGCACCCTCCCTTGATCTCTTTTCTCCAACCAGCCCAACCAGTCCTGGACCAGGACAGGGCCCTTCCACTAGCCCAACCCATGGTCCAGCCCTCTCCAGGCCACCTACGAGCCCAGTGACCCACAACAAGGTAAGACATCTCTTTATGTTTTGTTGTAAGGACCACAGGAAAGCTGCAGCAAATCTGTCTGTAGCTGACAGAAAATGAGATAGAGGTTGTGTCACGAGTCTGTAGCTGCAGACTCTTGGAATTTGCAGTGTGAACCCAGATGCAGATAAACAGAAGCAAGAAAACGAAATCTTAAAGGCAGGAACAAAACAAAGGCAAAAGGAGACCATAAACACTAAGGAAACTGTGAGGAAACTAAACTAAGAATACTTAGAACGAGACTAGCAAAACTGAACACACTGAACACAGGATGTGAGACTATCAAAATAAAACAGGAAACACGTTTTAATTGATTATGTTGTGATTGTTAAACTATTGACTTTGAAAATGACATTTTCAGAAGCTGTTAGAAAGGTTCCTGAGAAGTGTTTATGAGAGACACCACGTCTGCTCTTGAATCAGTGCGTCGAAAGGCTTGTGGTGGCTGCAGCAGGCAGAATAAGATAGACAGGTTGTTTATACAGATTCATGCATTGCATAATATGACAAAGGGAAACAGGTTAAGTAACGTTTTAATAATCTGGACAGTCAGCAGAATGAGGTCAGAGGGTTAACCCTAACCCTTGGGTAAACAGGGATTGATGGTTTCCTTTAGTTTGAGCTTTTTGACCGCAGGCTTGTTGCTGATGACTGAACATAGAGCATCATTAGAGTAATGTCATTGTGCTTTTTTCAGTGTGTCTGTTTACTAAAGTTCTGCTCTTTACATGATGATTGAATTTGTGGAGTTGGAAGCATCAAGTTTTCATTTTTGATCACAAAAATGGGTCAATTTTCAAAATGTTAAGTAAAGCCCAGCCAATATGGAAACTGAGCAATTATTTTTTTGTTCAGAGCGTACCGAGCCTCATCTATCACGCAGTATCTTGCCCAAGCACACTTCATGGATTGGAGAAGAATTAAAACTTTTTGATTAGTGGATTATTCAATATGGAGCACACTTTTGTTTCCTTTTGTTTATTTTTCTGTGTTTTTTAAAAATTATTTTGTGGGCCATTTTTCATTTGTTCTAACGGGAACGAAAAAGTGAAAATGACACAGAAAATAGTTCAGGATTGACTCAAACCCGGGTCACCTGTTCAACCACGTTAGCTGTACCTGTGCCCTCATCTCCTGTGATTATTCTATAGCACATGCAGAAGTTTGTGCAGCTCAGGTTGATGGAAATAATGATATGTTGCTATGCTCATATATACTTTTCCTGTAATGTCACACCCACCTGGGACAAAACACAGACTTTTTTCTAGTCAAAATGCTGCATAGCTAACATGTACCACTACAAGCCACTCGCTTTGTTTAGAACTGCTATACAGCTGAAAGTGTAGCAATGCATGTAAACACTCTTCATCTAATTCTTGTTGTAGTGGCCAAAATTGCACCATCCTTTTCCACAGCAGCCCACATTACACTTGGTAGGTCCTTTAAACTATTCAAAATGTTACTGCCTTGCCATCATGACCTTGTCTAACTTTAGCCAGCTAATAAGAACTCACTTTTGTTTGGATAGTGAAGAATGTTTAGTTGTTTTTTTTTCACCCCAAAGCTATTAATAATGATTCTGGTTATCACAGCCCAGTGCAGACAGACTGACCACTTTCTGTTGGCAACGGAGAGCATCAGGAAAAAACAACAATGAGTGCAAGCACAGGAATAGGACAAAAAAGTAGAGCAGATACAAATGCACATGTGAACTCGAAGACATGTTGCACATGTTCATGCTCTGCTGCAGATGTGAGTGTTAGACATGGATTTGCTTACTCCAACTTTCCCTTCTCTCTCAGCGCCACAGGTAGTGTATAGTATTTGCTCTATATTACAGCATTTACTGTATATTGTACACATACAGTATATTACAGTGCCAGCTGTAGTAATGTTGTGTATCAAGGAAAAGCAAAAGAGTCAAATCGCAGCTCTGCGTGTAGCTTTGGGCTACATATGGAGCTTTAACTTCGCCCACAGTCAAAAAGTTGAAAGTAGAGCATCCATTGCTATACCGCTGTTACTGTTCACTCAAGCCCCCCCACTTCTGCCAAACAGAGACCTGACCTGATAAAAAAAAGCAGAGAGTGGTGTGAGTGTGTGTGAATCTGTTTGTGTATGCGCTTATGTCTGTGCATACACGTCTGTCAGTGTGAGTGTTTGCCTGTGCATCCATGTGTGTGCGCTTCTGCGGCTGTCTCCAGACGTTTGCCGCTTTTTTTTGTGTGTGTTTGCGTGTGTATGTGTGCTGAGTGTTCTGCATGCGTGCCGATATATATTCTGAGCCATGCACTCTTCGAGTTCAAAATGTGGCTACCAGCTGCCATAAAACGAAGAAAGCAGCTGGAAACCAAGAGGGCGGGTCGAGGTGCATCGGGACAGACTCGCCATGTTTCCGATTCGGCCTCTGTTTTAGGAGAGAAGTCCTATCTGGCTGCTCCGATGAAAGGACAGGTGGAGAGGACACAAGAAAGGGAGGAGAGAGAAACTGAACGATGAAAGGAAAGAAGGAGACAGAGACAGACAGACGGGAAAAACATGCCACCAAAAGCAGCAAACATCTGATTGGTGGAACAGGAAAGTTGGAGCCACGAGATGTTTTGGTGAAAGTTTGCCAGTCGAACTGGTGAGGATGGATTGCATCTGTATCCTCACTACCAAGGTGAGACACGGGAACAGAGCAGGCTACTGTAGAAAGTGGCGGAGAAGACAAATCAGGGCACAGGAGTACAGGGTGTGTCAGTGTGGTCATTAAGACAGTGAAAAAAATTTAAATAGCTAAAGTTTTATAATTTTGTGATCGGTGTATTTATTCAGTCATTACAGCAATGCCTTAATTTTTAATGTCAAACTCATTCTGAATGAATCATTGATGGGAAACTTAGCCATATCAAATTGGGGACACGGTTGCTTCATGTACAGTTGACTTGCTTTAGTTTGTGAATAAACAGGTTATAAGAGTAGTAGGCTGTGCTTTTGTGAAGCGATTCTAATGGGAATGCTGATCTGATGTACAGTTATTGGTCTGACATCATGTGACACCCAGAGAGACAGCAAACTAGGTTGATAGGACAGACACTTCAAAAGAGCGACTGCCTGGCTGTGAAGGTATGCGACTGGTGCAGTGGTTGACTGAATGACTGACTGCTCTTGAGGCAGAAGAGAGAACTTGGCTAAAAAAAAACTAGGCTGGCAAAATTAAACACATGCATTATGCACATATGTTCATGCTCAGAAATGCATGACCCATTTATAAGGAGTTGAATCAGTGTGAGCTGGGACAGATTTAAAGCCTGCATGTTGCAGCAGGCAAAAAGGTGACAAAGATATTTGTGTGTGGACTTGAGAAAAAAAGTTCAAGTTTTGTATACTGCAAAAAAATCGACAATCTTAAAATTTTTGCATTTCTCAAATAAGTACTAAAAGTACCCTATCATGGAGCACACTACCTACTGTCATGGTTTGTTGTGTGGCAGGCAGGATGTAGGACCCAAACACAGGGCTCATACATGGAGAGGAAACTCAAAATGGCAGTTTTATTGCAGGAACAACTCTTACACTAATACAGAAAACAAAAACAAAAATAAGAAACTAGAAACATGAAACTCAAACCAAAAACACTAAGAAACTAGGGAACTAAACTGGGAACAGAGAACTGGCAAATACCAGTAGCATGGAGAGAACAAACACAGCACATGGGGGTGGTGATGGAAGGAAAACATAGGGCTTAAATACACAAGGGAGTAATGAGAGAATGGGAAACGGGAGGGAAACACAGCTGTGAGGAATAAGGCATAATGAGGCAAGGGGAAGCAAAACCAGGTACTCTGACATAGGACATGGGACTGTCAAGTTAAAACAGGACACATGAGACAATCCAGCCCGTTCTCACTCCTGAGGCGTAATATACGGACGATTTGTCAAGTCCCAAGGTGTTCCTGAGGAACACGAAAGGTGACATTCCACGCTCCTATGCTACGCGCCGGGTTATGGATGAAATCCAGTAGAATGACGCTCTCGTGGTAATACATGTTCCAGCCATGTATTCCAGCCCTAACCCTACCCTTATCCCTAACCTTAACCAGCACTTTAATGACATTAGATATTGTTTTCCAAAGCGATTTAAGTAAAACAAATGCACATGTCTAGATTCATTCCAAATAGTTCTCATGTTTCCTAATTTTTCTGATCTGTGCATGTGCATGCACCCGGAAGTTTAATATATCGACGATTTGTCACCTAGTGTAAAATGTTATGCTTTGGGAGTGAGAACGTGTTGGAGAATCAGAAGGAAGCAGACTAGACACTGAGACATAGAGACACGACTGGATGCCATCCAGTCATCCACCCATTCACACACACATTCACACACTGGTGATGGCAAGCTACATTGTAGCCACAGCTGCCCTGGGGCGCACTGACAGAGGCGATATTAACATGTATTTTGTAGGATTTTGACAGAGCACTGTCTGAAATCCAACACTATGAGTTGTACATTTTCCTGAAATGATGCAGGGTTTGACTGCAGTTATTGTGCTACCTGCTGTTTTTTGGGGACATTTGATTCTTGAACCTCTGTATATAATACCAAATTCTTATACATAACACATACATTTGAAAAAAGATATAAAAACTAAGCCATATCAGAACACATATAACTTGCCTAAAATAGATATGCTTCTTCCAGCTAGCAACTAGCGTCTTCTTTTGCCACTATGTAGCTAAGATTGTAACAACTGAGCTATTAAAACTCAGTTTTTGACTTTTATGAATACACCATAGGGGTACTGTGGTACTTGCCTTTATGCACCCAAAGTCACGAGTGAAGGTGCACAATTTGAGACACAGAGAAGGAGCTAATGTAAATATATAAAACATTAACTCTCTGTTTGTTTATTTCTTTAGTTTAGTGACCAAACTGGGACATCTTAGACCCTTGAAGGGTCTTATCTGTATCTGATATTATAACGTTATCATGTTCCATGGCAATTACCTAACAAATGGCTAATTTTTTTTTAGCATTTTTACACATATAACATGTTATACAAGTATTATATTGTTTTTAATTACTCACCTAAAGTGTTTCATTTATATCCATGGATGCCTAGCAACTTCAGAGCAGTGGGATAAAAATGACCAATTTTAGACCTTCCACCCATATTTTTTTTTTTTCTCAGACAGTTTAAGTATATCAGTCTGCCAATAGTACGGACAGGCGAAACACTACTGTAGCATGGAAATGTACCAGTAGAATTAATTAGTAATGAATGCGTGAGAGAGATCCTGTCAGTACAGTGTAATTATGTCCTCAACTTTCTCCTGATTTTGCTCACTTTTTTTAGACTCCAAACATTACTCCAACTACTTAGCTGTCTCTCCTGTGTCTTATTTTCAGCACAAAAACTGGGCATACATGTAGCTGAAGATGAACTGTATTAATTACAGAAGATGTTCTTTCCCCTCAGTAATTTCAAAGTAATAGACACCCCACAAAAAAGTAAAAACCATCATAAAACCTACAATAAAGTTTCAAATCAATGTCTCCCTGCCAGTCTCACAGCTTGTCCTAGAGCTTCTTAAACTAAAAACAACATCTTGAACAGAGTGAAAATAATTTTGATCATAAGTTTGGAAGATGGCTTCTGGCTTATGAAAATAGTCTTCATTATGGGCGTGTAGAGGGATTTGGCCTTGACAGTTACACCTAATATATTGTGGTCTGGGCGTTTGGTGGTTTGAACCTTACTGTCTATGTAAAAGGTAAACATGCTGACTACTCTGTCGTCCTGCCACCTTAGCTAGAAATACTATGTGTCTGCCAGATCCTGAGCTTATTTATATGAAATTAACTCTTAGGAGCGTGATCTTCTGTCTGTATGCACAGAATCAAATCCAAGGGTTTATGATTAACTTTAGCAGAACTGTCAGTTCTACCAAAAACTTCCAAATACAGCCTGATTCCAAGATCATTCATCACAAAGGAATCTGGAGAATAATAGGAAGTAGCAGTGAAAAGCTCACTGGCAGTCATCGCGAAAGCTTGATTGCAATTCTTGCTGCCAAGTGTGACAAAACCACTTCTTAGGTTTAGGGTATAATTACTTT
The DNA here is from genome assembly GCF_964374335.1 of Astatotilapia calliptera. NCBI lineage: Eukaryota > Metazoa > Chordata > Actinopteri > Cichliformes > Cichlidae > Astatotilapia > Astatotilapia calliptera. The sequence goes on from NC_137438.1 coordinate 8,770,405, forward strand.
TGCATATTGGGCCAGATACATTTTTTCTCTTTATAAATTAAATGAAAAACTGCATTTTATATTATTTGGGTTATCTTTGCCTAGTCTTCAGAGTCACGCAGTCTGGGTATTTAACTGTGTATGAATACTCTCCTCTCTAGCTTGCCCAATCCTCTTTTGCTCTCTGATATATCCAGTCTTAAATCCCACTCTGGTTTTATTAGTGACTGATTATTGTTTGGTCTGACTGAGTGCCTTCTGTGCACCAAGAGAGCAAGAGTCTCTCCTAAGAGGCTTACCTTAGGCTGCTAATAGACTTTAAAGAGGTGGAACTATTTTAGGATGGACAAAGAGGAGGATAGAGAGAAAAAAATGATGAGATACACAAAGACCTTGGAAAGAAAGCCAGAAAAGACCATGGCTGCATGAACACTTCATGCAGTCATTGCATGCCTAGTTTTTCAGGGGTACTTTACTTGCAATTGCCAGGAAAAGGCCATGATAAATCCTTTCTGTAGTCCTACCATCTGAACAGCTGTCCAGCTGGCATCGTGATGTAACTGTGAGGAGGGCTCAAACATCAGACGGAGTAATCAGCAGAGAAGCCATGTGAGGAGAGACGAGCAAGAGAGAACTTTGTAAGCAGCTGTAGGACAGTTGAGTCCAGTGACATGCATCTGCAGTAGAACGAATATAGCGACTCAGGACCGCTGTTACAGTTTGGTGAAACGTCGTCTTGGCTCTGTATGGCCCACACCTGTAGAGAATTGGACTATGTCTCTGGACTGGCCTGCCTGTAGGACAGCCGATACTACTGGGCCACCACGTGGGCTAATTGTGAAAATGGAGCACTGCCACTCTGCGGTTTCAATCAATGTAATGTATATTATATTATTTCAATTACACTTTATGACTTTGCAGTTCACATAGAAGAAACAGATTTGTACTGTAGTTGAGTAGCAGAGGCAAATAAGGTGTAACTTACTTTAGTAATAAATAACCAGCTGTCCATTACCTCTGTATGTGTTGTGTGTTATTGCATGCACAATTTAGGTACGCTTAAGGATTATATGACATTAAACTCAGGTGTGGAATTACATGTTTACCTATAATTAAATGTCCTCTGTTTATTCTGCAAATGCATTTTAACACAAGAATGCAATATAGTAGGACTATTTTTATTATTGCAGCCTAGTTTTTCACAGTATTTAGCTCATTTTTAACCATATCTTAGGTAAAGTGTAGGTTAACACACCTATGTATGCAAGGCTTAAAAACTATCTTGGAATTAGTTCCACAGAAGTATATCAGCGGTACTAGGAGGTACAGGAACTGGCTGAAAACCAAGAGGAGCTCAGTAATTAAGAAGAATTAGTACAGGGTCAGAGGTTACAGCTTTAACATTACTTAGCTGCATTCTAATGCTAAGTCATGAATGCTAACCACTAAACTAAATTCTTCTAAAGTACTTAGGAACACTCTATATACTTATATGCATCAGTATTGGCCACAGTGGATCGAATGCTGCAGTGTAGTCAATGAAAGTGATCCAGTGCTAGCTAACTGGAAATAATTGCCAACCCAAATCCATCCAAAATTTCTTGAATAGGAGCTGTTCATGGGTGTGAAGCTCCCTTGACGACGCTGAAACATGACCACAGTGTTCATTTATATTTTAGAGATGCTTTGTTTCACGTTATAAGAAAGTTGTTTTGTAGGAACACTTGAATTCTGCAGTGAAGCAAATACTATAAATGCAAAGGGTGCAGAAGAAATAAGATTTAAAAATTACATTTGAGTGTCTTAAAGACACAGAAACTTTGACAAGTTTACATCCCTGACTTTTGCATTAGCCTACTCCGGTTATATGATAGATTATTTTTTTTCTTTCTTAGTACCTTCAGTCAGCCAGTGATATCTAATAATGCATTGGTTAAATGTATATTTTTTAATATTACAATTTAATAGCTGATTATTTAAATAATTTGCATGAATTTCAGAGTATTTTATATCTTAAAGTTATGTCCTGTACATTTTTATTCCAGCATAATCTGTCAGTGTTGTGATATTAGGAATGTTTGGCTTTGCCAGTCTGTGACTGGTAACTGTGGAGGAAAATCTGTGACAGTCAGCGCTCACTGGTTTTCGCTGGTCTTCGGCTGTTTCTTGTAAAGCTTCGGGGTGTGTTTTTGGCTCATTATCCTGCTGCAGTGTTAACCTTTTTTTGGATTCAGGTCACTTGTCTAGTTCCAAAGAAGGCTAAACACCTCCAAACTGAAATAACCCTGTTACCTCTGCAATTGTTGCTTTGAACCTTTGTGATTTTAATCACTCAGACCTTCTTCTCTTACTATTTTAAATCTACGGGTCCATGTGTGGCTCTATATTGATGTCCTTGTACACTGAAATTGTCACGAATAACTAAAAAGTAGTGCCTTAAGATCAACTACTAATCTGCAGTGTCTGCGACTCTTTGCAGATGCTTTTACAAGGTAGTGTAATCTGACCTTATCCAACTCTAAGCAGGTAACTTTTAAGGAATTGTTTAGAGACCTCTCCTTCTTTAGACAAGCAAACTCTGAAGCAACTTTTTTTGTGCGTCAGTGAACAAAGTTCAGTGTATTGATCCTCTCTTTTTGCTGTTCCTGGTTGTTTTTGCATATTAATGATTCAATAATCAAAAAGGTTCTGAAGTCCCATGCACTGCCCTTCAGTCTCATCTTGATTTGACATTGTTTAGAACAACGTTTGGATTTCTGATATTTTCACTTTCTGCTAGAAGCTGGTGGACAATAACTCCAAGTTGATTTAATTAAAGAAACCTCTGATAATCAGAATTATTTGAATGCTGCTTCAGACAGTCACAATTAAGGAAACGTGGCCTTTTGTTTAAATGAATTCTTTGCTTTTAATGTAGTTCCTGCTTAGTGCAGAGCGGTGATTGAAGCAGACTTCAGTGGACATGTAGGTGAAGGGAACAGGGGTGAGATGGAGTTGGGTAGCTATGGTATAAAGGATGGCAGTGGATTTTGTGAAAAGGATAGAAATGGTTGTGGTGAACACATATTTCAGGAAGAGAGAGGAAAGTTCATTGATGCATAAGAGTGAAGGAATCTGCTCCAATCTAAAAGCGATATGAGACTGCAAGTCTGGGTCAGGGGAGGCAGCACTGGATGGTAGCCAATGAACTTAGAGGCAAGGATTAAATAGTGTAAGTTGAAAAATGTTCAGGGAACAGTTGAGACAAAATCTGGTCGGTAAGGGAGAGATCTCTTGGATAGTACAGCTAACATGGTGAGGGAAGCTGCCTAGAGGATATTTGGTATAACCTCTGGTTAAAGGAAAAAGACACGAAGACTTGGTGGTTCAAACGAAGAGGTTGACAAAGGAAAAGTGAGATACTCTGGGAGGTAGACAGGAATACTGGGAGGACAGGACAAGAGAGAGGTGACAAAGGCAAAGGCTTATAGTTACATTTTATGTGAGGCTGAAGGAAGAGAGTCCAAGCTGGAAAGAGCAGGTTAGGGTGATTAAGGATAGAGGTGGAAATGAACTAATGAGTGAAGGAAGTGTGCTTGGAAAGTGGAGGGAGTACTTTGAGGAGCTCATGTATGTAGAAAATGAGAGCGAGAGGAAGGATGGAGAACAGCTAGTGAATCAGGAAGTCCAAAGGATTAGTTAGGAGGAAATGAGGGCAGCTATGATGGAGGATGAAGAGTGTAAAGGCGATTGCCCCCGGATGACCTATCTGTGGTGCTATGGAGATATCAAGGAAAGTGGGCGGTGGACCTTTTAACCAGACTGAGTCTTCCACAGCCAGGAGAGTGAGAGGATTCCTGACGAATGGGAAAGACGTGGCTGGGCAGAACTTGAATATAACATCATTTTAAATAAATAACAGGGGCATAAATGATAAACTAAAATCTTAATTGTGACGAGGAAAAATTTTCAGGTGTTACAGGAGAACACAAACAAACTGGAAAACCAAATTCTTTGGTCAGTTCCAAAGAAATAAAATGACTAAATAGCTAAAACATTTCCACAATCCCAAATTCTTCAACAGTGTCCTCATCTTTTGAGCCTTGTGCTGTGTCCTCAATTGGACCAAGCATGCGGAATATGGAAGCAGACAAGAGAAAAGATCACAGAGAAGATTCACGTAAAGGATGCAGTAAAGGAGAACATGCAGAGTGATGACAGAAGAGGATGGTAGAGATAGGGTGAAATTCAGATGATCAACTGTGGCGATGCCTGAGAAGAAGAAGGAAGAACATTTGTCATGTCAGAAATTTCACTTGTTTTTTCCCCACATTTACATGAATAGATGACAGATGTGTTAAAAACTAAATATAAATATATAAGGAACAATAACCAAGTACTGCAGTGCCTGTGTTTTGCCACATTGTGGCACTGTCTGTCTAACAAATTCAGTGACATGAGTGGGTTTCACATTGTTTCTCTGCAGTGACTTAAAACATCCACGTTTGCTATTTAAACACACAGTCAGCTGACATGTCCCTTGGCATTATTTATTATAAAATATTCAGCAGATAACAGCAGATGTCCTATAATTCATTTCTGCCTCATGTTTATTTTGCTACTGCTACAAGGTTTCAGCAGGAGTCTGATGCCCTCACTCAGCTTTTAGAGGAAACAATGAGCTCTATTTTAAAGGGAATTCACTCATGTGTAAACTGAATATACAGCTGGTAAAAGGTGATCATGTGACCATATTTAAAATCTTGATGTATGGTGCCTTTTTAAATTGGTTGGCTTGTAGAATGGAGAATCCACAGCGATTGGCTGGAAGGGGGTGTATGAGGTTATTACACACACACATCCGCACAGCGTAGTTATTTCTGTGCTGGCTGACCTACTAATGTTAACATGTAGTGCATGCCTGCTAGGCTCATGAGGTAGCATCCTCTCTCTCTCTCTTGCTTTTTCCCATTTGTCATTTATTCCTTTTTCTTCACTCCCTTCATCCTCCTTTCTTTCTTTCTTTCTTTCTTTCTTTCTTTCTTTCTTTCTTTCTTTCTTTCTTTCTTTCTTTCTTTCTTTCTTTCTTTCTTTCTTTCTTTCTTTCTGTCTTTCTGTCTTTCTTTCTTTCTTTCTTTTTTGTGTTCTGCTGTTATTTTATTTCTGTGTTTCAGGAAATTTGGTCTGTGATCCGATGTGAGCTTTACTCTCCCAGTACATTCTGTGAGCCATATGATCTAGAACCCCTTAGGTCATCCCAGATGTATGCATGTTTGTGTGTGTGGTTGCACACAGATCAGCAGGAGCTCCATCTGCTCTTTGCCAAACACAGAGGGATTCACTGTATCGCTGGTCTCCGTGCGAGGTTATCACAAAAACCAAGGCTATTTGAAGACAGGCACTTCAGCCTGTGCTGACTTCTGGAGAAATCCAGTCTCAGGTTTCTGGACTGAAAGAGAGACGTGAAAGACGTTAGTGTATGAATCCAGAATAACTTAGTAGTAGTATATGGCCAATCTCTCACTCATCCAGTGATGTCGCACAGTCCTGACTCACTCTAAATCTAGTTAATGAGAAATTTACATTTTCTGCTCTGCACACTACTGAAAAAATATCACCGTAACACAGTAAATATTGGAAAGGAAAAGAAGGGCATTTGGGGTATATTCAGGATATACAGCTATAAAAACAGCAGTCTGGTTCACTACAAAAAAAATGCAAATTTTCCCAGACTAGGATAAATTAGGAGGTTTTGAAATGTGTCAATAATCACATGGTTTATAGAATGACATCCAGGAAATATAGCTTTTAAAAATCTCACAGTGGATCCAAAACACAGTGTTTCTCCCATGAAACGCTTAAAATAACCTCTTGTGTCATTGCATTATTTACAGGACTTGTCTACCTGCATTAACTTCTAAACTTTTTTAGCTCACCCAGGTGCTTCCTTTATCTGTGTACAGCTGGAATAGCATCTAAAAATATTTTGCCATTACTAACACTCAGTTTTAAATACAGCCATAATCTTAAACTGTGGCTTGATTAGTTTGCCAATAAGCCTATAAAATGACCGTAAGATGGTATCAGTTTATTTTTCCTTTTGCTTCTCCTCTATTCCGTATTATAAAATTAGCCCCTGTGACCTCAGAGTCACCGTTTGTTCACTTCAGCCCCTCTGTTCGTGCACAGTTTCGCCTTCTCTGTTTTCTCTCTCATGCTGTGTTGTTTGTTTGCAAGTGGAGGTGAGAAGGCAAAGGCAACCACAGAGAGACTACTGCGTGTGTCTAGGTCTGCATGTCTGCATGTGTGATGGTCCAGATGGCTCAGCCATCAGCATCAAGAGCTTGATTAAGGAGTACGCTTTGACTTCTTTGACTTTCTCTGCCCTTTACCCCCCATTTGCCTGCTCCGTTCTCAGACTTGGCATTTACAACACGTAAAACAGCTACACGCTGTTGTGGAGCTAAATTAATTAGTGGTTAATTTATCTGTTAGTGGATCAATTAGTTGATTAATAGAAGAAAATGTGCTGAACTGTGACCCAAGTCTTGAAGGAATTTCTTTAAATCTATTGACTGTCTTTCTGTTAAAAATAAGTTTATCCTTGGACTCAAGGATAAACTTATTTGAATTTCATGGTCACGTATAACAGCCACAAAATATTTTGGCTGTAACTCAAGAACACCGGCACTCAGTTCAAAAGCTTTTCTTTGAAGCTGTGTTGCAAAAAATGATGAAGTGATGACTTCTTTATTATCCAAAAGGTGAGGTCAGAGGTCAGTTTTGCTTTAAATTCACCATTATTCAATACGGGAGCAGAAGTGAATAATATGTTTTTGTGCTTGCTGTCTTTGTCTTTGATGCCCACCTGTTAAATTCCTGCAAATTCTTTATTACATACTATATGAGTCGGCACAGACATGGTTGTAAATTGATTCAAGTAAGTTGGTCAAGTTGAGCGCTGCAAAGCGTTAATTCTGCTTATCTTTTATATGACTGAATTGAATATATTTGCTATTGGTCTGGAATAAAAAACCCTAAACAACTGGAAGTTTTCCCCTTGACTTTATTGGGAAAGTAACAGGTTAAACTGTGGCCACTACAGCGCTAAATTTACATACGTAGGGTGGGGGATTGGCAAAAACTGTGCACAGCATAAGTTGAAGCTGAACACAAAGCTCTTCCTGGCAACTCAGCAGATTTCAGTTCGAGGCCACCTCACTGTTTTTATTTAGCTGATAACAGATGGCATAGCATCCAATTGAAAAATCGCATCGAGGACACGGTTCAAGTTGGTTTCGCTTGTTTACGGTTTCTGCAGGCCATTTTGTAACTTATCTTGCCCCAAGCTTCTCCTTCCATGCTGTATCTAACTCGAGACAGACATCAGTCTCATACCAGTTGTCAGTCATAACTGCTCTGTGTTCAGCCATGGTCTTGTTGCTGCTCTCCTCAACTCCAGCTTTCCATGCATGTCCACGGAAATGCAAGGAGTTCCCTGAATGGAGCCAAATACAAACACCAAATACATAGCACTTTAGGTAGAAATAACTACTTTTAACTATAGCGGTTCTGACTTTAATATTTTTTAATATTTATTTAATAAATAGTATTATTAAATGAATATTTAGTTTTAATGGAGTTCTTTACCCTAATATGTATAGTAAACACATAGTAATAGGTAGTGGTTTACATATTTCCCTAAAGGACACACATATCCCTTTGGGGTTGTGCACGGTGTAAAAATATGCCACATCACTCATGCAGAGCGACCTGCTGTGGTGCCTCTTTGTAAATAAGGGAGCAGCTGATAGTAGCTTTGTTTTTGTCACAGAATCAATCAGAACTTTAATAGGTTCTTTAGACGTATTTGTTCATTCATTCGAGTTAAGACTTCTATTCGTAAGATAGTTTTGCAAGGATCTCAGTTTCCACTACATACTAACAGTGTGTTTGCAAGGAACCTGCTCATGTTTACACCAACAATAACAGTAGCCCTCTCTGTCACTGTGGAGATGTACCAGCAATACCATCAAACAGGTTTTTTACAAAAACCCACAGGATTGTCCAGATGTAAAAATTGCTCAGCTGTTGCAATGCAGAATGACGTCATCAAAAAACGGACTGCAACAACAGCTCATAAATGATGAATGTGCACTTGCAATTGTTGCAGTTAGTAGAAGATTAAATAATTGATGCTATGAGCTAAAAAATATCTATATTTCACTGTATTAAAACCTGCTATGACATGCACAGATATGTTTTTCACCTTTCATCCTAGAGCAGCACACACATATGAACAGCACTTCTACTATGTGCTGTTCATTGTCTGATTGAATCAACAGAGTGAACTGAAGCATTTTAACTAGTTTGAAAGTTGCACTTTTTGGTGGTCAGCTGACCAAAACAGTAGAATTTGCTTGAAGTCATGTGATCACTTTAATTCAACAATAACTAAAGTAACATAACCTTGTAACTCTTCAGGACCCTGCACAATACTGTAACATAATAAAAATGAATGATGTTGTATATTGGGACAAGCTTTTTAACCAGTGGTTTAAACCCCACCTTTACCCACCCAGTGGGTTTTTGCCTCAAGTTTGTTGTTTCCACCTTTAGCAGGAACATTTTTAGGAGCTAAATTGTCATTGGAGGCTGTGACTCTGCTCTCGCTCTCAGACATGTCTGGACTTTCATCAGATTACACCTTTTTTTAATCATATAAAACTGTGTAGCATTATTAGTGTGGGCAGTGTGATACAGCCAAAGCCCTACCTGCGATCTGGGTAGCTTGCAAGTAGGAAACCACAAAACAAGATGATGTTAAGACCAACTTATTTTCAGAATAAAACACTTAGATATGAGAACTTTAATATGATTTTTGTGATTCTTATGATTCATCTGTGTGTCAGACCCAAATTTTCACCTTGCCTGCTTCTGCGCTCTGCTTTGTGAGCAAGAGGCAGGTTCATTTTTTATATTCAAATTTTTTCAGCTGTTTTTAGTGTTTTGGGAAATCTGATGACTTTTTTACACCGTGTTTCCTCTGATCCGTGATCACACTGTCACCTGTGGTTTCAAATGGCTCAGTGCCACCAGCACAACAGCGCTGTGTTCAAATGTCAAATGAACGAGTTATTCCAGTGGTATTTCTTTGCATGTATGTATCATGGATTGTGACTCTGGATGATGTAATAACATTGTCTCTGCCTCACTTATTTACTCTTTATGTTTCCCTTATTGTGCAATATTCTATCAGCTCAGTTTTCACTAGCCGTTATAATACTATATCATTTCCTTACTCTTCCTCACTCTGTGCATATAGGAGTGTATGGATGTACAAATCAGAGCATTACTGCAGCAGGGAGAAAGTGAGAGAGGTGCAAAGAGTAAAAGAAATGCAGGGAGAGAGAAGACACATTTTTAATTCTCCGTTTACCTTTGCAAGCAGGTCTCTGCTCTTTCTTTTTTTTCTGTCTTTCTTTCTTTTCCTTTTCGCTCATTGATCTCGCTGTTGAAAGGCGGGCCAAGAGAGGCAGTGGAGCAAACCGAGGGAAAGTGAACAAGGCAAGCAGAGGGAGAGAGAGGGACATCGAAAGAAAGCAAGCAGGAGAGAGAAAGCGAGAGAGTGAGAGAGAAGGGTAGTGTTAGAACGAGAGAGGCAAACACTCACACTGCTCACACTGATAGAGAGAGAGGAGATAGAGGATTGGGACTGCTGCTGCAGAGGAGGACAAGAGAGACCACATCCATACTTACACACTCACAGATGCACTCACACACTCATTCATGCACACACACAGACAGACTGACCCACACATGCTGACAATAACAACATACTGAAAACACACTCACACACACACACACACACACACACACACACACACACGTGCTAACATTTTCTGACACACTCACATACATACATACATTTGCTGACACACGGGCAGACAGTGACCATGGTGCTCCCTGCATCCTGACCAGCTATGAGGATTACACTGATGAAGATGATGGGAGCGATGAAGAGCGTGAGGGAGAGGACGCTGGCCTGCCACAGCTGAGGACCGTAGTCAGGCGGTGGGGGGTGGGCAGGGGGTGGGAGGGCAGCAGAGTGGGGGATTGTGGGACAGGATGGAGCGCGGTAGATAGAACACATGCGTGTGCATGTGTGCATGTGTCTGTGTGAGTGTGTGGAGGTGTGTGAGTGTGAAATGTGTGTATGAAGGCTAGGATGCCCCCCAAGTCTGGGACCAGCTAGCTAACGTTAGCCACATGTTGTGCCACTGCAAAGTAGCATGCACCAACAACACCATATCTCTGATGTTTGGATGCAAGGTAGGTAGAGAGCTATGCATGTTTGTGTTTGTGAGTACGGCAGAGTTAGAGGGACACACAGGTGAAGTTATGGACTGTGGGAGAGAGACACTGACTTAGGCAAAATGTGCTGAGAGAGAAGGGCAGAGGTAATGAGTAAGTTTATTAATGGGCTTGTAGGCAAGGTAAACTAAGGTAAGAGTTAGAAGCCGGAAAGAGAGCAAGACAGAAAGCGAGAGAGCTCCAGCTGTGTGTCTGTGTGAGAGAGCGAGAGAGAGAAAGAGAGAGGCAGGTTTGTTTTCTGCTGTCTGATTTGATATTACAAGGTCTACAGGCAGCTTATTACCAACATCTTCCTCTTAATTCCTGATACTGCAAATGTGAGCAGCTAGTACGTGCCTTTTCAGTTCATTTAGAGATCACGCATAGTACGCAGGGCCTCATTTTAGACTATCGTATCTAAATGCAGACGTAATTTTGATATCTTTGGTATGATGGTCTGTTACTTTAATTATCATTGAGAATGAGAACTTAATAGTTGGTTTTGGCCTAAAACTTATGATTGTTTTCACTATCTGACTGCTGTTTTGTGATTGATCTTTAATTATTTGCCCAAGTAGCATACTGACCTCATAATATATCAATTTACGGTAACTTCTGAAAATATTCAAAGCTAAAACTGACTTGTCAAGAGCAATCATTAAAAAAGTCTTTGTCCTGTTTGCTGGTGAGGCCTCTCAGCTTACACATTATATTTCTGTTAAAGATTCCCAGTTAAGAAAACATCCAGTAAGTAAAGTGTTACTTCAGGCAGGTCACAAAGTCAAGCTAAGCCGCAAACCCAACAGATCAGCTGATCTCAGTGCCAGCCCACATCAGTCGATGGCCTAAGTGATACACTCCTACACATCAGGATATTACACTTCTGCAATTTCTTGCTGCTTTTGCCAAGTTGATTCTTTAGCTTTCTTACTTATAAAGCTTACCAAATATATAGTTTGCAACCCTATCAGTTGACTTTTCAACATATACCAGGAGCATGAATGTTGACATCATATTTTAAAGTGTTATACCTAGAGATTTTCTTAACGCATCTTAAGCATATAATAACCCTCTTGCACTGCGAGGGAACATCCTGTATTTTCCATGGTGCATGCTGGGACAGCCTCACACACCTGCAAGGCTGAAAATACTTAGACAATGTTATGTGTCCCTTCTTTTGTTTGTCAGTAGAGCTGTATTCTAGCTATTGCTACAATGTTTTAGTTCATTCCTTTTTGAATGTGAAAGGCTTCAGAGTTCATTTCTAATCCATTATTAAATGAATACATTTGTCACCATTATACTTTGTTGTTAGTTACATAACACTAACCTGTGCTAAACGAATAAGCTTGGGCTAAAATTGGCAATCATAGTCGTACCAAGTACTCTGAAACAGTTGAGTGGAAAATCAACATATGAAATATTAAAGCTCCACCCAAGCGCTTCAGGAGCAGTGCTTTGATGTGGAGGAAGTGTTAGTACACTGTGCTGCATCTTTGAATAGTCATTAAACACGCAGCAAACCCCAAAATGGCTTCATAAATGGGTCTGTACACTTGCCTAAATAGTGAAAAGTAGACCTGATCTTGAGAAAGGGGTTTGAGACACAAGGGGAGAAAATTATCAGTCATGATAGTTTTAGTTTAGTTTTATTTGAATGTGAAAAACTTTGAGGCAGTTTATTTTACAAAGAGATGTACGCTACTGCGATTCAAGAAGATGCAGTAGGAGCATTGGTCTTTGAAAGTATTTGTGTGTGTGCATGCTTGGCTTGCTTTTGTACAGTTCAGCAGTTAGGCCATAATAAAGTGTATGGACTTCACTTCTGTCCTATTAGATCACCTCAGTATGACAGCCTGCTAGATAGAGGGAGGCCAGGAGACAACTGTTAGACTGGAGCTTTAGAGAAGGAGCCCGAGTCAACACGGGTGTGGGTGCAATAAGAGCTGTAGTTTTGTCCTCTGGGAGTAAATCTGGACAGGGTGAAAACTGAGTGTATCCTGAGGAGAAGAAGAAAGTTGCACGGTTAGTATGATGTTTCTGAGATTTTAGAAAAACTGTGTTGTTGTAGTAAAGCTTCCATCTTTCAGGTGCAGTTTTCCAAATACGTATACGTGCACAGTATTTGCATATGTCATAATGCATAATTACACTCCTGCAATATTTGGTGATTTGATAAAATTTAAAATAAGATTTTTATTGTTATATTCCAAAACATATATTTCTTTCAAAATATTGAAACATAAAGCGATTTCCTTAATATTTGTCATGTGTAGTTATTCATTTGCTTGTTTACGCTTTGCCTGACCTTCGTCTGATCAGCTGCTTTTTCTGTTTGACATTCCAAACATGTCTTACCAACACCAGAGGGTGGTCAACACAAAAAAACATGTTTGCAGGGTGTTTCTCAGAACTCCTCTTTGCGTTTTAATTTTAATTTATTAATACAGATTCAAATAAATTGGCAAATAGCTAATATTAGCCGATGGTCTATAATAATATAACAAACAGTAGCATCGCAAATAGCAGCTTTTTTGGCCACTAGTTACAGGTTAAATGTTCAAAATTTGTTGGGCTGTAAGTTTGAACACAACAACAGATAACTGAATATTACATGAGCTTCAGATGGGCTTTTGAATGTGCCATTCACTTTCCTAACTTACTAAAAGCCTCGAACAGCGATGAGAGATAAGTAATTCCTGCATCAAACAGCCACAGTGTACACAATAGAGCAGAAATCAGTCTTAGAAGTTATATTAGCTTGATGTGGCATCATAAAAACTAGCCAGTCAGCCAAACATTAAGGGACTGCTACAATAGAAAGCATAGTGGTCAACTGATGATCATGCCACTGTAATATATTCTTTTGCCACTGAATAATTACAGAGCAATTGGTGCACAACTATGGAGTCCACCCTTTCCTGACCTGGACTCTCTGTCAACTTACTAGGTCAGGTTTTGGTAAGATGAAAGCAGGACAGTGTCTAATGTTTTGTATACTCACTCCTAGCGTGAGAAAGTCTAACTTTTTTTTTTGCTCTGACCAAAAGTTGGCTGAAAAAAGCAGGGGAACAGCTGATCTGCTTGGGCTAGCCTTTAGCTTAGTCAGCAGCCTGGCCCACTTACAGCGCTTCTGCTTCCATCTGCACCACTTCCTACCTTTGAATCAAAAAGCATCTCAAAATACCTTATAGTTGCATGTGAGCAGTGACTGGCTATTGCTGGCCATCTCAAGCTACCATCTAAAGCTAGCTAAAAGCAAGGGAGAGTATATTTTAAATACATGAACTGTTGCCGCTTTTACCTTGCAAGCAATGTGTCCATTTTGGATGTTGTTTAAGTGCCTGAGAAGATAAATCAAAGTCACCTTAACTAGGTCAGACATTTGAACACATTCAAAATAGATGAATGTGTTCCTCTCTTTCTTTTAAGGCCTGTGTTTTTGCTGGAGACAATTCAGTCACTGTGAAGTCATGCGAGGGAAATCTTCTGTAAAAACATATTTTAATTCTTAGATCACATATTTTAGCTTTGACAGACATTATTGACTAAACAGCAGCTAATGTTACTTTACCTTCTCAGCTGCATGCTTAATTTCATCACGTGTTTTTATTCAGTCCTCCTCTTAATGCCATCGAGGCTTTCAATAGTATAATTTTTGCTTCATATTCATGTTGTTCATAATAATTACATTTTTATCAGAGGCTATTGAAAATATATCAATAGTGTGCGGATAGAAAATCATTTGTAAGCTGTCATAATTGTTGTACAAGCTGAGAAAAAGCAATTTCTTTGACAAATGTATCCATTGATTTATTGATCGAGTAACATTTTGTTTAACCATTTGTTCTCTTGCTGCCTTTGTTGATAAATCAGTGTGGTCATCACCTTTTCTCTGGAAATAATTGCTTTATGCTTGATTCCAGTGAACTATTAGAGAGAGAGCGAGATGTGGGAGAAAAGAGAGAAGGATGAAGGCACATGTGTGTGTGTGAGAAGTTCCTTACGGCAGAGGATCCCCTGCTCTTTCATATCTCACCAAGCGTGACTAATGCCTGGCTTTACGCTGCGCACATACACGCGCACACACTCACACTCAAACACACACAAACTAACACATAAACATGTACTAGGATGCTGAATCTGCTCCCTATCTAGTCACGTTTTTCTGGCTATGCAAGACTGGCTGACACACTAACACATGACAGTCTCAGTGCGCACGCCTGTCTTTCTGCTTCTGTGTGTGTATGTGTGTGTGGTCAGCGGGCTTTCTGCAGGCACAGTCCTAGTCCTGATTAGGAATGCTCAGCTGCTAATAGCCAAGCAGCCAAAAACCCACACACTGATGTGAAAAGAGACCTATTTGGTGTCTCTGTTCATTCATGCATCCATTCATTCAGAGGTGTTCTTGTGCCATGCGAAAAATAAAAACACAGAATATAGGATTATGACTGAGTATGTGTGTGCGCGAGTGCAGAGGGCAGTGTTGTGACAACAGTGTGAGCCAGAGCCTCTTCATGGTCTTAGCGCCTGGCTGTTCAGACGCTGCTTTCAGGAGCATTCTGAGGCATTTCTGACTAATTAGCAGGAAGATCTTAGCAAGCGCTGGAGAGGAAATGAAATATGCTGAAAGTCTTGAGATCGAGTCAGATCACAACGGTGTTTAGTCCTTATCCTGGTGTAAATGAGGTTAAAGTATGTAAGGGGGGGTGTACAAGACAGGGTGCACACATACACACAGCCTTGTCCATTTGAATTCTCAGAAATTAGCTGATACTGTTCTGTGCTCTCCTGTGAAAAGCAGCCACCCACTCACAGCCTCTGAACACAATATCCAGAATAGATTTGGCATCTTGTTGCTGACCAAGATGGCAGTCAGCTGCAGGGTCAAATGTAGTGATAGTGCTTTAGTGCGCTGATGCTCTGGTGAGCCCTTGTCAGCTAATAGTTGTTATAATCGGTGTGTTAATGTATTGGTTACATTTCTTGAATGAACTAATGTTTAGTCTGTTGAATTAGGAGTATATCAGATTTGATACTGAATAATTCATAGTAACAGTTTTTAACAGTGTGCTCAGATCTGCACAAACTGTCTAAAATACTCTCTTGGGAAAGAAGTTTAATTAGCACTGTGGGCTGTGTAGTTACTGTAGAGTCACAGTGGGAGCTCTACAATAAATCACACAGTCACACTTGTTCCTGTAGTTTACTACGACATTGTATTGACATAGAGCATTATCCAAATGCCCAACCTAAAGCCATTTCTAACCTATCTCCCTCAAACTGTATGGTTATTATTCTGGGTGCCATATATTCATCACCAAAACTTTGACAAGAAGTTTAAGTCTAAGGAAACTCTTAGGGCTTTCTCTTTGCTGTCTTAGCTGCTAAGCTTAGCAGCCTAGCTTATTGTATTCTTATATATTAGTAGATAAAATGTCCCACTCACCTTTTTTTGCCTTTCAGTACGTCAAGACCTCAATGCAAGATATGGTGAGACAGAGTTAAAAGCAAATGCAAACAGGGCTCAGAAAACAACATAACAAAGATCTGGAAAACATATGGGACACAGACAGGCAGGTACACAGTAAAGAGGGACAAATGAAAAGGCACAGCTATTTATACAATGACCACTGAGAGCTAACACAGAGAGTGGAAACAGCTGGGTAACAAGAAAACAAGAAACCAGTGACGACAATCAAGACAGTGAGACAAGACAAAATAAAGACAACTCTCTGTCTCTGTGTAGGTTCTTTGTCATCTATGTCGTTGAAGTCTTGAGAGCTTGAAAACGAAGGCAACAAGGCAACTGGATCTCTTTGGGTTTATTACGGTTTATTCCAAGGACAAAACACATAAACACAAGCAAACAGAAATTTTCTGTCTTCTCTGTCCCAAAATTCAAGAACAGAGATAAAGATTTAGCTCTATTTCACATTTGTGGTACCTAGCTCCTAAATTCTGACAGAGCCTTAACAGGAACTCTCACAATCTTCCTTATTTTCTGTGAGATGTATAGCTTTAGTTCTGATTCAGTAAAAGGACTTGATGCTACAATCCCTGATAATGCGTTGCTTCCAATGGAGACAGTCTTGAGGGTTGGCTGTTGTGAGGAAAGGCAGCCCAGAAACTTCACCAATGGGACACATCGTTGTGTGCCTCAACTTCACAGGGTATTTGAGTCCTTCATCCCAAGCTAATCTGCCATTTTTAACTTTCCTTGGTTATGTTTAGGGATTAGAGATCTGATCTAGATTATCTTATTAAAAACTGAGACACATCGTCAGTAGTAGACCTTGAATTCATCGGGTGTTTCGACCATTATCACTAGACACCCTCATCCAAGGAAGCCTTGCCAGGGTTGACCAGGCCCTGGAGTGCGTCACTGATTTATGTTAAATTGTTATTTCTCTTCTACTTTCTTCTGTTTAGTTTTCTACAATTTATTTTCTTCTATCAATTCACTGCAACTGAGAAATAATACTTACCTCTTTAATATTTATGAAGCCTAACTTCTTCACAGGGATAGAAAAGGTGATAGAAGGAAGTAAGAAAAAAGTGACAAGATAGGAGAGAGCAGAGAGGAGGGGCGCCCGATCTGGCATCCCACACCTCCCCACCGGATCGGGCTGTACGCTCTCTACCTCACCACTATCACAGCAGTGATATACATATTAAACTTGGACAAAAATAGAAATAATATGGTCAGCATATGTCAGCTGCCAAAAGCATAGGTTTCAGCAAAAAGTGTAAAAGATGTATGTAACTTCCTGGTTTGAAAAATAAAGCCAACACAGAAGTGCAGTACATCAGAAATATTTGAGGGCCAGAATAAATATGTGGAGTTAAAAATTAACACTTTTTAAAGTATTTTGTATGAGTCTTGAAAGACTGCAGCGTTAATGGTTGGTGGAAGTGAACAGACCAAAAGCATGTCAGTCAGAAGTAGAGAGAAAATAAGAGTCAAACAAGCGTCTTTCCTGCCCCTGTGGAGGCAAGAATGGGCACATTTAATATATCAGAGAAAACTCTGATATATTAAATGTGCCCATTCTTGCCTTTAGACATGCCATTAGTAAACTTCTCAACTGGTGTATGTCTTGCTATAGGAGCAGTACACTGAGTCTGCATGCAGTTAGCTGCCAAGTAGTCTACCCTGGGAGAGCAACAAACCTCTTAAAGGAGCTTTTCACACTGTATGCAATCCATTCTGACTTCAATTTCACACCAGGGTTTGGCTCAAGCTGCGAGTCCAAAGCCCATAATATATTATGTGGAACTAGATTCTATTTAGATTATTTGTTTTTGACTTGACTTGCTATATTAGCTGAAATTACTCTGTTATCATGATATGATCGGAAGATTCAGAATCAGAATCAGAATCAGAATACTTTATTGATCCCTGGGGGAAATTATTTATTCAAGTTCCATTTGTCTTGAAGCTTTAAAACCCATTTGTGCCTCTTTATCAGTATCTTCTTTTTGCGGTTGGTTTAGATTTTAACAGCAAAATTAATGAGGGATAAAGGATTTTAGCCAGATCCACCTAATCAGTGTACAGGAGCGTGTCCCTTTTCTTGCTGCTCAGCTGGCTCAGTTTTTACACAGTATACGCAAACTGTCATAGATTCAAAAACTAGCAAAGGACCCGGCATCCCTCCCCCACATGCTTCACCAACTCCCTCTGCTTTACTCTGTCCAGTTAGGCAGAAACATCATCAAATACTTTAAAAAAAAGATTAAAAGGAAGCCAGTGAGAGTGTGTGGGAATGTGGAATCAGAGCAAGGAGAGAAACTCATAAGACTTTGTGCAGTGAGAGTCATAGATGTGGAAGGCATAGAGGCGTGATGAAGGTATAGAGCGATGACAAGGATAGAAAGAAACAGTTTTTCCCTGAGGCAGTCAGTCAACTACTCACTGTCCTTATTCAGTTTTGCATCTTATTTTGCCAGCAAACTTCTGTTCTTTCCTCTATATGTGTGTGTGTATGTGTGTGTGTGTGTGCTCACGTTCACATGTGTATGATATGGAAAGCTCAGGAAACAATTACTCCCATGCTGAGTGTACACCTGGACTGGGCCATGTGCTTACACACACAAACTGTACTACAAAAACATCTCATTACACATGCATGTGTGCACGCACACTCGTGCTCTGCTATGCTTTTTTATTCTGGTTGCGGATTTGCACTAATGCTTTCTTCTTTTCCAGCTTTACTGAAGCTTTTCTGCTTCTGAACTTGTCTTCAAACTTAATCTCTTTCTTCCTCTTTTTCCTTTTTTCTCCTCCTTTTATCCCATCTTACTATATTCCATCTTTCCAACCATTTCTGCCCTGTTGCTCCTGTGTCTCTGGGGGTCTTTTCCTTGCCCTTACTTGCTTTTCCTTCGAATTTCCCTCTGGTTTCCTCCCTCCTCGCATTTTTTCCCCTCCATTCTGACTGTAGAAGTATCGGTGTCAAGAAGAGGAAGGGGCATCACCAGGTGCCCCAAAACTCCACCATCACCCCTGCCAGCATCACCAAATGGGAGTAGCCAGAGAGCTGAGGGAAGGAAGTACCCTGGGGAGGGATGGAGGGACCCTGGGTAGGGAGGGAGGAACCTGGAGGAGAGATGAAGGGAGTGCTGGAACCATGGAGAGAGAAAGGGAACGGTCACTGGGGAGGGACGGCTCTCTCGGTCGCCACAATGACCTCCGGGGAGCGGAGCTGGTTCAGGTGGCGGAGCGTCAGCTATCTCAGATTCAACACGTTCATGGATATGTCACTCATACACACATCACGCCTGCTCAGGTAACTAACCCTGGCCGCCTGTCTCTGTGACTTTGACTCTACAACACAGACAAACATAGTGTCATACCTGAAGCTAGCACTGTATATATTCATGCATGAGTCAGTTGCTAATGCCTCACATGACAGCTCAGGATTTTGTCGTGTTTGCAGTATCTATAATGCTTTTCTGTATTTATACGGGCAAAATGATACATGAGCATGAATGCTGCTTTTTTCATAGTTTTTATGCGCTCTTGACTCTGTACCAAAGGGTCACTTCAGACACATGTTGAACATGATGTTCAAACCAGTTTAAGAGAGACAGCCAATCAGGAGAAAGTTGACTTAAAGGTCATTAAAGAAGGGAGCTGAAAGAGCTTTTTTCAGACAGCAGATGAACTGAGGGGTTGCACCAAGGTTCAGTGTTGTATAAATCAAGACTATTGTCCCTGTGAATCATGCAAAGCTACTCTAGTAAAGTAGGCGGAAGTGAGCATCATGGGTCTCCCTTAATAATTTGGTATAATTCCTATTATTAGGTATATACACAGCAGTGTTTTGTTGGATTGTTTTTTGTTTTTTTCCATTAAGCAACATGTTAAAATTGATTCCAGATTTGCAGGGTGTGGTTCACATTCTGATCACTGTGTGTTGTTAGTTTTCGGCCACAAAACCATTTTGAGAAGGGCTATGCGGTTGTGGCTCACATTAGTAAAATAAACATATTCATCCCTCCAGCCCTGGTTGGTCTTTTCAGTATTTAACCAAGACCACAATATTTTCCAAATGCTTTGAGTTGCCAGAATATGAAAAAGATGTGTTATTCTTCAGCTATTAAAAGCAGATTTTGTTTTAAAAAAGCAGAAAACGTAGTAAACTGAAAGTCAAGATGGTGCACATAAGTGGTCCGCAGGTGCACATGCGCTGTCAAAACAAAAGACACGCACCAGATAAGAAGTTGCAACGCGCGTCTGCGTACATAGGATTTTCTGGAGGAGGACACACATTTGTTTAGAGGTAAAGATGTCAAAGAAGCTCCTTTAAGCAATTACTTTGGTGTTCCTCCACCTCCAGAGAAATGTCAGAAGGAGTCCGGAACGCAAAAGAAGCACGTATTCTCAGAAAAGTGGTTGCAGGAGGTGAGCTGGCATTTGTTTGAAGCCAGCTGTCCCCCTCCAGAAAATCTTATGTACGCAAACGCGTGTTGCAACTTCTTATCTGGTGGGCATCTTTTGTTATGACAGCGCATGCACACCTGCGAACCACTTATGTGCACCCCTGTCTATAGGAATGTATTGTTGGAAAGCTTGAAGTTTTCAAACTAACCTAACCCAAATATTTACAGCAAAAAAACCTGTTTAATTAGCTGCCATCACATCCCTGATGTTCACTGATATTGTCTAAATTGATCTAATATTACAGTCCTATTGTTGATAGGGTGATAATCCGCAAAACATATTGAGATTTTATTCTGCAATGGGGTCTCATTACTCTACCTTCTATGTTTGGAGCTGATGACTTTCTGTGGTGCTGGTCAAGGTGACGCAGACAGCTAGAAAGGGGAACTTTTTCTATGACTTCAGAATTAGATGGGCCTCTTTCGAAAGTACTTAGAAGTCACGGATACTGCCCTAAATTTGCTTCCATGCACAGAGCCTTTCTTTGTACCAGGAGAATACTTTTGCAGAACTGTGCATGCAGGGGATTCAGTCGAATGCTTGTCCCATTTTTTAGTAATGAGGCCCATTACTATCTCTGTTCTGCACTCACTCTGCGTCTGTCTGCCTCCCCCCGCTTTGTCTTTCTTTCCTTTCTGACGCTCTATCGCTCTCACACACACTCCTAATCGCACCGCGTAGCCTGGTAATCTTTTTATTTTGGTTGATTGGACTGTATCTGTCCACATATTAGTGCTCGCGTCTCTGTACTCGCACAGCTCTGAGAGCACACTGTTGTGTATTCTCTAACACACACACACTCGTTGGTCACACTCTATGCATATCCATAATGTATATGCTTTTTCCTTCTGCTCTATATTGATGTTCTGTGTATTGTCAGCTTTACTGGTGTCTGGTAAATTATAATTATGGTCTTTTCATTAAATAGACAAAATTATATGCACACTGATAATGACAAATTACTTCCTATCACATTGTAGTAACGAATGTAGGGTTTTTTCACAAGGATAAGCAGATTTTAATATCACTTCTTCACTTTTCTTAATTCCTTTTTTTTAACTTGTCCCCATCACTGTCGTCTCCCGCACTAATGCATCCTTTTAAAACTCTGGCATGTGTGATTATCAGTTTATTTTAATATATCAAGTCTTTGTTTTGTCAGTAGTGGTACTGTGTCTGTCTGTGAGTAAGTTGCGTCCGCTCTCAGTGCTGGCAGCCAAAGCTGAGGAGGATGTGTATTAGTGGGGTGTCACATCTAAGTCATTATATGCTGTAATCTGATTGTCTCTGCACTGACTCAGTTGTCAGTCAGCACAAGTTCAGTATTTGTCCGCTGGGAGATCTTTGGACCAAGCTGAAGCGCTTCATTTTGTCAGCATGATGAAGACACAGTTGTCATGGAGCTCCACCTTGTGGCTGCATGTTCCCTTCTTGTCGTTTTATATTTAAAACTTTTTTTCTGTTGTTGTTGAAATTACACCAATTCTTCTGTTGACAATAATGACAATCATCAATTACTGCATGCCCCTGCAGATTTAACCAAAGAATTTTGGGCTGCCGTTCTTGCTGGATGCCATCTGCACTTAAGCTCATTCCCCTGTGACCTTCTCTTATCACATTTATCTCCATTTACTTTATGGAGATGCATTCGAGGTCTTGATATCCTGGCCCTTACCACAGCATGGCATCATTATCTGCATTATCATCATTGCTTTCTGCAGAGCGGTCCGCTCCAGCAGCTCATCACCTGTCTGTCTGTATAAAATCTGTGATGGGGAACTATGTGTGTGCGTGTATTTGGATATTTGGTTTATTTTGAGAACTTCTGCTCTCCAAATGGTGTGTGTTCATGCATGCATGTGTGTGTGTGTGTGTGTGTGTGTGTGTGTGTGTGTGTGTGTGTGTGTGTGTGTGTGTATGTGTGTGCGTGACCACAGGTGCTGGATCTGGCTTCCTTGTGTATGACAGATGGAGCTGCCATCCTGTTCTCCCCATGTTCACCCCACCACCCCCCTCCACCTTTTTTTCCCTTGTCTTCACACATACACACACACACACACACACACACGCACACAGACATACTTTTCTGTGTTTATTATCTCTGATTTATTAATATAATATCTTCCTGTAAATATTCCAAGCTCACAATTTATCATACCTCTTTTTCACCATAATTTTAAATTAAATAAACTTAGCACAAAAAGTACGGAAATTTATACAAATAAATTTGATATGATATGATATGATTGGAAACTTTATTTCCCCTTAAATGAAGCCACATTTTTAAGGACAATGCATTTTTGGTTTGAGCAGTGTTGAGTGTGAGACTTGTCAGATCTTGTCTGTCAATGCCAAACAGTTTAATCTGTTCTGAGATTCTGGTGCCATGACTGGTGTACACCATCAAGCCTTTTTGCGCTGGTGTCGGTAACATGTGCACTAGAACCTGAACATCTGGAGGAATGTTATGTTCAGCGTTGCTACGTCCAGATTCTGACTACAGCAGTTGGATCATAGTGTCAAAGTGATGGTGTGGGGCAGAATCTTCCTCAATGAAAAAACGAGGCGTGTTCTCACTGGTAGCAATCGCAATGCAGAGATATCAAGAAGAGGCTCTGCAACCAGTGGCAGGTCCCATATCTCCACAGTCTGGGACCGAACTATGTCCTCCAAGATGGCAATGCTTGCCTCCACATTGTGGGATTTATCAGACTAACTGCAGAATTTGTGAATGGAGAGGATGGAGTGGCCTGTCTGCAGGTCAGACCTCAACCCCACTGAACACTTGTGGGATCAGCTTGGCTGTGCTGTTTGTGCCAGAGTGACCAGCACAGCCACACTGGTTGACTTGAATGCTGGTCAAGGAATGGGATGACATCCCACAGCGGGATATGACTGAGCTGATGACCATCATGAGGAGCAGGTGCCAGGCTGTTGTGTGTGTGGCAAGTTTTTCATTGGCACAACCCACAAATGCATTTTCTTTACAAATGTGGCTCCATTTCAGGGGAAATAAACAGGCTTTCAACAGCATAGGATTTTGTAGCCAATAAACATTGTTACAACAAAGAAATAATCCACCAAACACAAATTTCTATACTTTTTTTGCCAAGTTT
This sequence comes from Astatotilapia calliptera, assembly GCF_964374335.1. Taxonomy (NCBI): domain Eukaryota; kingdom Metazoa; phylum Chordata; class Actinopteri; order Cichliformes; family Cichlidae; genus Astatotilapia; species Astatotilapia calliptera. Next base: position 8,793,781 of record NC_137438.1, read on the forward strand.
ACATTAATGATCATTGACTATGAATGAGATTCAGCTATTTTAATTTCCATTGAACACAGATGTGACCATTCGTACTTTCTGTTTTCTCCCTTTGCTTTGCACAACCATCATTAAGAAGGAAATATATTCTAGATAAAAGTATATGTCGGTCTTACACCTGTGCAATGATCAGAGCGCAGTGCACCTAAACATATTAGTTTGTATGCGTGTCGAACTTTGTTGAGCTCATGTCTGTACATTGTAGGTAGAATCACCTGAGGTTTCCTTTGATGACGAGGCGTGGCCTCACCCAGAGGGAGAGAGGCTGAATGAAGTCCCAGCCCCACCTTTCTCCTCTCTCTATTCTCAAAGTCACGCCTACTACCAGGTAATCCTGGCATGCGTTCGTAGCTTCATTTGTTTGTGTTTTTGGTCGTTTCTCATTTGTAAACTTCCGATTAAATGAGCATGCAGGTTTCTCTGCGTTTCTGTGAGACACATCTGCAGAATGTCTTCACTGTACTGGGTGAAATTCAAACATCGTGTTTTAACAGTGCACAGAAACTTTGTAAGGTGTTCCATGCAGCATTTAAACATTAACAAAATGTTAGTAAGTCAACGTTAATAGGATACTCTGTGCGATCCCTGTGTGCAATTACTGCTACAGTGCCAGAGGTCTAAGCAGCAGATGGCAGAAGGAATGAAAAGTGAGCATGTTTATATTTTTAGAAAAAGGGCCACAACTGGAGGGGAGGCAGTGTGGAGGGATTGGACCATTTTAATGTTATCTTTAAGAAACGACACGACTTCTAAAGTGTGTCTTTGATGGTAGCTATACCTTATAACATAATTAATTTTACAATGATATACTTACTTTGCTGGCGTTTAAAAATGCTACATGTAGTACCTTTAGTAGACAAATCTACTCAAACTTTCTGTGCTGCATTCATTTCTTGAAACCACAACCAAAACATTATGTTGTTTTGTTTCTGTGGACCATGTGAATACAGACCTTGTGTATTTTTTAAAAAATGTTTGAAATGTTTCTGTGATGGTGCCCACTTGTGTTTGCACACATGGTCTTGCATGGATGTGGCGCGAGCACATATAGTCTTCTGTGCAACTGCAGTGTCGATATGTAATCATGCTCTTTACGATAAATTGTAGGTTATAACCCATCTTATCTACCCCGTTTCATGTCACCCATGTTAAACTTGCTGTGTCTGTATCTTGTGTGCTCATTAGAATGCAGTTGGAGGAGCTCTGTCAAATCTCCAGTTTGAGCTCCTTTCAATGCATGTAGTTACAGTTTGTGAACTGCAGGGGGCAGAAGAGGCCTCCCAAAGTTCACAGCTGTTCAGGGTTATGCCTTCACAAATTAATATCTGACTGAATTCTATTCATCAAACTGTTTAATATGATTTGGCGACTGAATGTTGGGATAATGGAAATGCTTTTTATCAATACTGACAAAGCTGCTCAGCAGTTTGTCGCTGAATAGAGGGTAAGAGCAGTCGTATAATTGACTTTGCTTTAAAAAGTCTCTGGCAAACCGTATATCTATTGCAGAGACTGAAAGCAGTGGAACATAAAAAGCGTTTTGCTCTCTGTGTTGAACACACAGACTGTAAGACATACATGGTGTACTCAGAAGCTTCAGTGGCTCCTAGTCATTAAGCTAATGCAGATAATTAGGCAGGAAGTAAAGACAGAGAGGGCCAGTGATGGGAAAAAACGGGATGAAGGGAGAATTATGGGCAGACAGACACAGAGCACAGATTTGTTGCTGGATGTTAATCAGCCTGTCAGTCAGCCAATTCATTCCTCTCCAAACAAACTCTTTTTCCTTTACAGTAATAGTAATTAACATTGAGTAAGACGTCCGCTCACTGTAACATTTCAGGGATGTTTGCTTCACTGTGCCGGTCCGGCCGTTTAACGCACAGCCTTTGTCTACCTTCAGGGAGAGACCTGCCGCTCAAACTTAATCCCGTTTCTAAGTGCTTAATAGGACAACATCACAGAAGTAGCTTGCCCTTTCTGCTAGATTCTCAAAAAGTTAGTTATTTAAACATTTGGAGCTTACAGATTTGATCCTCCCTATACTGCCACCCTCTTGTGCTCTGCTTAATTAACACTGATGTACTTTGCTCAGTGTTGGTACGCAGCCATGTAGCTGAGTGCAATTGCATCAGCCCACAAGGTAATTTAATTTTCTAAACTGCAGTGTTTTTCTAAACGAGTATGAAAAATAGTGAGCCGGGCCACCTAGCTAGTCATATCTGACTGAAAATAGCTGTTCAATGCTTGCTGGTCACAAGGAAATGAGAGATCATCAAGTCCTTAAAAGCATTAAAGTGGAACTGTGCAGTATTAAGATTCTCGTAATTTTGTTAGTACTGAATGATAGCTAGAGCTGGCAGTCATCGACTTAATATAGGTAGGACACAAGGGCAACTGGCATGTCTAAAGGGCAACATGTGCACCCTGTACAGAACGGCCCTGTGAGACTTCACATGAGTTAACAGCAGTTGTGAAAAATGCTTTTCTCTGTCTGCCTTTTGATGCTAAGCAGATATTGCTCTTTTAAAAAATGCCCACGTGCTTTGTCACAATAAAAAAAACACTGTAAACAATAACCGTCAAGTTTTGGGCCAAACAAAGAGCTGAATGATGCTAAAAGGTTCTGAAGAGCTGAAGAGGGAAATCTGATGAATTGACTTGTCACTATGACCATAACCTTGAGCTGATAGTTATTTGAATCGTCGTCATTGTCATATTGATTGTTGTTGCTTTAAATCACAAACTTAGACCGTGCTGCGTAGCAAAAAAAAAGCCAATCCTGACCTCAGTCAGAAAAGCCTAAATATCCGTCTTGGCCTATTGGGACTCTCTTTTTGCTTGGGTTTGTGCTTGTCTATGCTACAGTGTTTTATGTCCATTTTTTTATATACCCAGCATTTACAAGGAAAGCTTGACATAGCTCTGCAAAATTCTCCTTACCAGAATCGAAGAGGAATCTAATGGAAGAGCTGGTGAGGAGCCAAAATGCTTAGGAACCACTGCACTATAGATCTGTATGGCGTCTGCTTTACAGTCCTTCTGACTGCATCATGGTCCCTTTACGGCTGTAGACAATGTAAGATAATACATATTAGAGTTTGACAGAGAGCTATCTACAAGCTGGCTATTGCAATGTGAGAACAAACAGTGCAGAACTGCATTTCAGGTGTTGGTCTGTGTCCATGTTCCAAATGTATATTCATTCTTTAGAGAACATGACAGCACTTCTATGGGTCCTGTTACTAGTTCAGAAAGTCTAGAAAATTCTGGGTTACTGTGCTTACAGGGTCATCCTGTCTAGAGTCTGTGGAGCTGGGACAGAAAATAGGTTCTAGGTCATTCAGCCAGATCAGTAGGAGAAAATAATTTGTTTAAAAAAAACAAAACAGTAAACACAGCATTTGTACACGAGGCTATCTATCACCAGCCTGGCCTACCTGTAGAGGGCAGAATGGCAAATTTGGCTCTCTCAGCAGGCGAACATTAAACATGCATGATGTGTGCTTTTATTTAATTGGTTCTGAAATATTAATAGAGTTGGCATTCACTTACTGACATTTGACTGGAGAGAGAGAGGGAAAAAGTGAAAGAGAGAGAGACACACGCACATTAAGGGTTGTGATAGGGACTGTGTGCTACAGAAATAATGCTGTGTCAGCTGACGTGTGTGTGTGTGTTTTATACTTTGTGTTGTAGTGGCTAGTTGCAGACAGTATGAGAAGGTGACCAGGGGAGTCTAATAATATGCCTCCAGCGTTAATTCATGCCAGTTATGAGGATAATATGCTTTAACTGAGTGTTTGCACTGCAGGCGGCATGACTGATTTGGCGCTCCACACCCTCTGATAGTGGGTAATGCAAGCGGCTGAGGTTCCATCAGTGCAGTGTTCTGCAGATATAGTTGTTTTACGTTTGTGTTGTGTGTGAAGTGTTAAATTTCTGCTATCAGTTTTTCTTTGTAATGTTCTTAGACAATTAAAAACTTTTTCATAAATAGAATATTTCCTTAAAAAGGTTAGAGGTCTTTATTTTTCTCAACTGCAAAATGTGACAGGCGTATATTTTAAACTGGCTTTTATTCATGACTTCCTCTAAGACGTGTAATTAATCATATTTGGCAATTTTCCACAACAGAAAGTTGATTTTTGATTTCTGCATGATGCTGTTAACACAAATGCAACACTTACTGTTTCTAAATAAAACCCTTCAGTGTTTCAGTGGAAGAAAACACTTAATTTGGTCTCAGTGACATATGCAACACAGGCCCAATAGGAAAGAAAGAATGAAACTCAAAATGAATGAGCAGGAATGAGTCAAATTCAACAAAGAGCATATAAGTACGCATATAGAGAATTTATTAATTTAAAGCAGTATAAAACTACAAGCATCCACCTTATATTGGAAGCACCAGAGGTTTATCTGCTTTAATATTGTGGACTATAACTGGGCCTGCCTTTTACTTCTTTGTGATATATCTGTATCAGAGCCCTCTTCATTTGACTACCATTTCTTTTTTAAAAATGGAAAATAAAGTTAAGTTAGCATAGTGCTACTTTGACTTAGCAATGTTAGACAAAGGCACAACAATAAAGCACAAGAGTCTGATACAGAACCATTTTGTGAGAATGCACTAGCGCCACAAACTTCACATCAACATGTTAACATGCTCACAGTGATGATCCCAAAATGCTGAATTAGCAACTATTATGTTTGCTTTTTTATTCTGGGGATTTAGCGTGCTGATATGAGCAAATTAGCAATAAGTGCAAAGTATCCTTTTGGCATCTCCAGTTCATGTACACCAGGGGTCTCAAACTCAGAGAAGCGGCGGCCCGCTGCTAGCACCGTCATCTCATTGGATGGAATCATGGTAAAGACACCTCTGGTTAACATGTCGGGTTCTGTGTCGTAGCTGGTAGCTAACTAGCTTTACTGTCTAGGTCAACTTTGCTAGCAAGAGAAAGACAGAGGCGTTAAAAGGCTGCTCCAATGGAACTTTATTGTTTAGGAGGCAGCAAACACGGTGTGCAGTCAAGTCTTAACAGTGTACTTATAACTGGGCTCGTCAGGCACTCTACACTGGCTGCACTGGTTATTATTATATTTTACATGCTTTGATCTCTCGTCGGTAGAAAAATTTTCGACTCTCCTGTTTCTCCCTCCCTCACGCTTGAATGTAGCCTCCTGGCCTGAAAAGTTAAAGAGTGTTTAGCGTGTGGCTACCATGTTACTGACAAGAGGCGAATATTGGGCTATATGGGTGAAAGTGAAGTGTTTGTAAAAAGTCAAGACTCAAGGCTTCAAAATAATAGTGCCTTTAGTTTACTGTTTCCGTCTTTTATATACAGTTTATATTATGTACTGAGCCCAATCTGGGATCTCTGGTTTTAAATTTATTTATTTATTTTTTGCTGTTTGGTTGATTTTAGGCACCAAAGCTGCTTGGCAATGTTTATGTAAAGACTGGGATTTGGGTTAAAAGAGAGAACCTACCTACTGAAATGTTAACTGCTCAAAAAATAAATAAATAAATAAAAATACTTTGCAGTATTCACAGAAGTCCCATGCAATTTAGGGCAATTCAAGTCAGATTTAGAGCGATCCTCTATATTTCACACTTGGTCTAGGATCCATCTTAGACTCTGAAGAAGCCTAACAAATCTCTGACATATCTGTTCAGATCTTAGGAAACAACACATTAGTCAGCCAGCACCAGGTGTATTTCAGGAGTCTCAAAGCTGTTACTATAGTTACTGTTCCCTAGGAAACACAGGAAAAGGCTGTGACAGGGGTCCCGCTCCACCTGTGGCTAATCCTCTAGGAGGCTAATCTTGCTGTGTAGGCTAACTGTATACACCAGAGATAGAAGTCCACATCACTTAGGATGAGTCGGCTTTGTTGTAAGAGGGTCAGTCTAACCTGTGTACGCCCATCTTTTGTTTGACCTTTGACCCAGATGTGCCAGCCAATTTTAATGCATGCTAAAGTCTCTAGACTTCCATGCCATGCTTCAGGGATGCTGTGAGGACACTTGTTAGCCTGCTTGTCTTGCCTCTCTCCTGTCTTCTCTTTTCTTTTATCTCAGTTGGTGCCCAGCAACAGCCTGTTGTTTTCCATTCTGGAGTCATGCTCTATGTGTGTGTGTGTGTGTGTGTGTGTGTGTGTGTGTGTGTGTGTGTGTGCACGTGCATTAAAGAGTGAGTGCGAGTGTGTGGGAGAGCTGGGTGCTGCAGTGTCTGGAAACAGCCTCAGGAGAAGATCTGTCTCTTTCTCACAAACACACACACACATTAAAAAAGAACCAACATCACCTCGAGCATGCATGTACTTCAGCGCACACACTCGCACTGGGAGCATACCTGTTATTACTGTGCCTTAGTGTCTCTCGGTTTCCAAGATTGTCTCCCCCCCCATCCCCCCACCCACTCTCACACACACACACACAAAAGCACACAGACACCTCAGCACACCTACACACACAAACACACAAACATTTATCTCGTTATCTGTCTAGCCAGTGCCAGCGCTCACCGTATTCTTCGGTGGCATTCAGCTTTCTTTCCACCGTGTCTCCTCCTCACACTGCAACAGGCATCTTTGCATATGTGTGTACATATATGTGTGAGGGTGTGTGTGTATTTGGAGTGTGTGTTATGTGTGAATGTACTGAGGGGGGTTCTGTTATTTCATTGGCTGGCTGGAATGTAGGGGCGTGGCTTGCACCAGTAATGATATCTAACAGTGGGAGAGAGAGAGGGAGAAAGAGAGCGAGAGAGAGAGAGAGAGAAGGGGCATCGGGTTGCAGCTCCAATAAAAGACTGGAAAAGACAATTTGCTGAAAGATAAGCGTGCGAGAGAGAGAGAGAGAGAGAGAGGAAGAAACAGACAGGGTGGGTGGGGGTTAGGTAGGAAAAGAAAAGGAGACTGAATAATGTACTGAGTGAGAGAGACGAGAAGAGAGAGAGAGACGGAGAAACAACTGAGATGTAAGAGAGAGGGGAGGAGAAAGAGAAGAGTTGCAGAATGATTCCAACCATCCACCTACTTCAGATGCTCTTCTTCTCGCCTGCATCCTTCCACCTCCCTCCTTTCTTCCGTTCAGCCACCCATCACTCCCTCCCCTGCTCCTTCCATATTTAATGGGAGCACACACAGTGACAGCAGGGAGATTGACTGGTCATCTCCTTGGACTCAGAGAGAAGGCGGGAGGGAGGGAGAAAGAGGTGGTGGGGTGGAGGAAAGACAGAGGGAAAGAGTGAACTCCCTTAAATAATCAATCTTCATATCCTTGTGTGCCTGGCCCATACACCCCCTCACTTTGTCTTGTCTCTGAGGAGAGGCAAGAACGCAGCTGAGGAGAGGAATTTTGGATTTCCAGAGATGTGGATGTTGGACCTTTCTCCTGGCTAGAGAGAAGATGGGATGATGGACCAGTTGATGGAGAACAAAAAAAGACGGGCAGATGGATTAATGGGTGGACAGACACACAAAGAGCCTGAGAGACAGACTCACGCTTCAACTCTAAGTGGACCCTGTCTACCTGTCCTGCACTTTCTACCTCCTCCTCATCTCTCCTTCCACCAGCTGCTCTGTTAATCCTGAGCTAAAGAAGATAAAAGGGACATTATTAAGAGAAAACTTTGGAAGAGGAGATAAAAATATCCACAAAGGCAGCATCATTTTCAGAAAGTGTTGCAAGAAAAGGGAAGCTGGACTGTATATTTAGACAGGGACACTGTGAAAGCGATGAGTGACAGATGAGAGAGACTGGAGATGAAGCAGCAGAGAAGCGTTACCACCTGAACTCAATCTTGTCTGTCAAAGGGAAGATCAGACAGCAGAGACGATGAACTATATTTTTGGAAACAACACCCTGTACCCTCGCAGTTCGAGGGTAGGCGGGGCATCCGGGGGTCAAGGGGCGGGCCTAGGTATCAAACAGAAGCTGGGGCCCAAGCGGGGCTCCTCGGAGGAGCTGGCACCTCCCCACACCTCCTCCCCCTCCACCTCCTCTCCCGCCTCCTCCTCCCCCTCCACGTCCTCCTCACGCTGGCAGCAGCTCCTTATGTTCTTCTCCAGGAGGAATGCCTTCACTGACTGTATCACTGCAAGCCAGGTAACACACACACCTCAACCTGTGTGTGTATGCCCGCTTGTGTGTGTGTTTGTGTGTGTTGTGCTTTAGGGATGGTGGGAAGCATGAAACCTTACCTGAGTTTTTGTTGTGTGTGTGTGTGTGTGTGTGTGTGTGTGTGTGTGTGTGTGTGTGTGTGTGTGTGTGTGTGTGTGTGCCATTATTTAGCTAACATTCTCCAGTTTCAGTTTCTTAGCCAAAAAACAGGGAGGCAGTGAGGGGCAGCTTTAAACTGAAGCTGAAGCAGCACTCTGTTTATGGTAGAGATTTTGATAATGTTGTCATGGAAATGAGCCCTGGCATAGTGTACGAGACCCAGAGAGCCGGTGTGTTGCCATGGCAAAGCCATCATTTAGCTGAGCAGTCTCCTCACTGCAAGTCTACAGTGAAATGAAAATCTTAGCACTGAAGGTGTGTGACTGACCTGATGAGAGGCATCACTGTCACCCCATGTGTAACGGTTCATTTAGGACGTTATTATAAAACGAGCCATAGGAAGTCTATCCGTGTTTGTGAATTATATACAAGTGAAAGATAGATGATGTTTTTTAAACTGCCTTTATAGCACTTTATTTAGGGGCTGGTGTTGAGCTGGTGCATTGAATGTAAGCAAAAGTAGACAAGTTGAGCATCATCAGCTTTAGGGGACAATTAACATTTTTTAAGGATTCTTTACAGTTGTCAGATTTCTTGGGACAGAGACTTCAGGGACATTTCTTGACATATCTTCACAAATTCATATCAGATGTAAATAAGAATACTTGTGAGACTCTGTCCAGATTTTCTCAAGAAAATATCATAAACCGATCCTGATTAGCTGTCCTATCTGATTCTGAGGTCACATAAACTGAGGAGAGAACTTTCAGTCTTTGCAGAGATATGTAGTCTCAAACTGCTCTTGTTTGTATATTTACTTGTGTAATTCCCCTGGGTTCATACTTGATCTTTCTGGTTTTAAACGACCTCTGAATACTTAAGTAAGTAGAATATTTTGTGTTTTTTATGTTATCAGTGCAGTGTTAAGATAAACTAAATAACAACATATAAATAATGCATCAGTTGGTTCGTAATGACCGGATTAATCTATAATTCTTATAGCTGTCTTCTGGAGCATATATATCCTCTGTCCATCCATCCATCCTCTTCCACTTATCCAATTCAGGGTCATGGGGGGAGGGGCAGGCTGAAGCCTATCTGAGTTGACATGAGGAGCGAAAGGCAGATTGCATCCTGGATAGAGCAACATCATTAATTTAATCAAATTTTACAATTGTTTTACACATTTTTGTACCAAACAGTGTGAACGCAGTTATTGTGGAGAGTGTGCCGGACTGGACTGTACCTTCAAATTTGTACCTAACTATAGTATGATGAGACTGCCATTAACCCAGCTATAAACCCTGCTTTATGTCCAGTTAGCTGTCTAGTGCTTCACCACTTTATTGAGTTTCCACATGCTGAGTCAATAATGCTCATGTAGTGTGGAAAAATGGAACAAATGTGAACATGCATGATGTACATTAGGATCTTCCAGATGTTGAAATAATTTGCAGCAGCTGACTTTGGTAATTTTCTATTTAGATTGTTCTCGTCTTTTTTAAGCACCACCTTTTGAAACCCTTTGTTTCCACAGTGTTATGCAATCTATTTTTATCATTACATTATGCAAAAATATAAAGAGACATTCAGGCCATTCTCTACTTTGCATGAATGTTTTGGATGTTGCTTGTTATTGATATCAGATTTTTAAATGGAGGAAGCTGTGCCTTCCACTCAGCATCTCTTGCAGATATTAGACTAGTTTTCTGAGGGGTAAAATAGCTTGAAACATCAGAACATTAGGAAAGTGCTGCAGATGTGATGATGTGATTGGCCATTAGTGAGTCCTTCTACTGATATGGTATAATCAGCACATAAAAAGCATCAGTGACATAAAATAAAACATGCATAAATAAATGCATGAATGCATGGATTCCTACCTTAATTACAAGATTCCAGACAGATTTGTAAAGTGCGGTAGCATGTGTAACAGTCTCAAACACTTATTTTAGTATTTGATGTTTTGTGGTACTGTAGCATATGTGTCAGAATAAGAATTTCAACATCAAGATTTAAAGAATAAACCCCTTTTTCTGCTTTAATGAGAGAAATCCAAATGAAGCATTTTCCCGTAGCTTCTTATTTTTCACAGCTGATTTCTTTCTGGGTTACAGAATAGTAAATGGTGTCTGTACTGAATAAAAACATTATTGATCTGACACTGAATGGAAGGCGAGCCACTCTGTGTTCCACCCTGCAGCAGTTTTACAGTTGTCTACAGATTTACAGCTCAGTCTATGAAAAAAGAAAAAAGTAACCCACCTCCTTGCAATAATCATATTGGCCTGTGTTCTCCCAGGGTGTTACCATTTCCAAGTCTCAGACACTTACTGCATGACTGATAGGGCATTATGCTAAACACGCCCTCACTAACACAACTCTCGGTCCCACAGAGAGAGTGTATGGATATAAATGTGGTGTGATACATTTGACACTGTGTGTGTGTTGGTTATATCAAGCTTCCATTATGATACACAGAGCTTTGCAGACCCATGTCTATATGTAATAACTTTCTACTGTCTCCAGGGGGCAGCATTAAAATATATAGCCCAACCAGTATTGTGATGCTCCTAATTTCTTGCTCTTTTGCTCTTTACAGCAAAAGAGAGTTGAGGCAGAAGTGATCATAAACAGTATCTTTGTAGTGGAGTGGAAGCACTTCAGCCACTGTCTGTGCTTTTTATCTGTGCTTTTTCTAATCTTTGATGATTTCACTTGCACTTCTTCCTTTTCGTCGTAAAATCATCTGTCACTTCCTTTCCTGATTATAATAATAATAATAATAATAATAATAATGGATTGGATTTATATAGCGCTTTTCAAGGCACCCAAAGCGCTTTACAATGCCACTATTCATTCACTCTCACTCTCACATTATACCTAAATGTTAACCAGCATTCAGCCCACGCATACTGTCATCTCTATAGTGCTATGCATTGCAGGACTCCCTGTAGCTTGTGAACTGGTTCTTAGTCTTTCTCTCTTTGGGACTATAAACCCCACATTAACTTGCAAGTGCTAATGGCCAGAGCCAGTTAAGGTTTTGATGGTTTAGATTGTTGAGCTAACAATACACAAATGTTCATTAATCTTTAATCAAATTGTTTAAAATGTTCAACACTTTTTGAAAAAACCATATAAAGCATAACAGTATGATACAGTTTTGGAATCATATGGATTTTAGACTGGACTTTATCTCAGTGGTGTCTGTTGCTAAGCCTCTTCCTCGATGACAGTAATGTTATTGATTCTAAACGCTATCAGCGCTCCAGTCAATCCATCTGTATAGGTAGCCTGGATGTTGACTTTTGGCTGTACTTTGATAGTGTTATTTGCTACCAGCAGGCAAATATAGTTTGAGTCTCTTTATAGCACACACAAAAGGTTAACCCTACACGCTTAAAATGTTTTTTTTTTGTGCACACAAACAGCAGTCCTCTCTTTCACTGCCCCACCCATTTCTTTCTATAATTGATGAATAGTAAACAAGAGGTATGAAGGTCATACTGGCTCTCCAGAAAGAGCTCTAAAAGCCTTAAAGATGTGTTTAGTGGTCAAAGGAAATGGGTGTGGAGAGGGTTGGGCAGAGTAGGGAGACAGAGTGGGAGAGAGAGTAAGACACAGACGGAGACAATTAGTGACTGATTAGATATCCGATCCTAAAATCATAAACTATCCATCATAAAATGTCCATCTGAGCATACAGCGAATCAAGCGACAGAGGTCAGCTTGTCGATCATGTTAGGACTGTTAGTTGGAATAGTCTGAATGTAAAGTATCAGCAGGAGAGGCAGTACATCGGTTTTCTGTTTGGTTTCACATTGTCTGCTGTCTGTCAGATGTTCCCACTCAATAGAAAAGTGTTAAAATGTATTTAATCACAGCAGATTCCAGTATTATCACAAGCAAAAGGTGTAAAAGACAGAGTAACAAATTTACAGTGGTTGTTTTATTCTAAGAATGAGGTCTAAAAATATCCTCTATATATGTCGGTAATATTAAAATGGAAAATGTGTGGGAGCTACGTCACAAATGCTTTAGCTATACTGCCTTTTTGCACAGTACAGTTCAACCTACTCTCCCCAGCACACACACACACACACACACACACACACACACACACACACACACACACACACACACACACACACTGCTTCAGCAGAGAGTGGCTCATTATCCTCCTCTTCCTGAGAAGACTTTCCACTCTCCCAGCACCTCATGGGATACCAATGTGCATGTGTAGGCTTTTCTTTCACAGCTGATTGTGGATTTGTCGTTCCTACTATTTCACCTTGTACATTGGTCTGATGGGAAACCTAGGACCCCAGTATGCTTGTGTGCGATTAAACTCCAAGTCTAATATTTGAGTGGGCACTATGTAATTAAATAAAGTAAGTTTTTTTTTTTTGGAGTCTTCACACCATAGCTGTGAATTTTCACCTCCCACACTCAGAATCTATACATCATGGCCTCATGGAAATGAAAAAGCGCTTTAATGCTGAATAAATGAGAAATCACAAACAGGTGCCGCGAGACAGAAGTGGTTCTTTATTCTTCTTCTGCTGTGATAGTGCTCTGCTCACATCATATGGAAACACACACTGGGGCAACTTGAAGGTTAAAAGCAATGACTTGGAAACATTAACGTGTTCAGACTTGCTCGGAAACCCTCGGGGCATCATGACTGACGTGCCCTGCCTGCTTTCTTTCATTCTGATCAGCTGCTACATGAAATCGTAAATGTTGTGTGATTCTGCAGAACAGAAGGAATGATCTCAACAAAGTAGCCTCGCTGTATCTTCCCTCTTTTATTATAAATGATAGCGCGGTGGTGATGTCATGAGTGGGTGGGATTATAATGCAAATGTATACCGTCCGGACCGTCATTGTGTGTCGTAACTAATGAGCACCGCCTCTGATGCTAGCCAACGCTGCAGGTGGCATCAACTGTTGTCATGGTGATACTGCTGCGCTGATCACCAAAGGGAGAAATTTGGGTTTTTGTGTGTTTTTGTGTGCACGAGAGAGTGTTAAAGTTAAAAAGGAAAAAGTAGATGAACATTTGTATATAAACTTGCTATCTTTATATGTGATCTCACACACACGCACACACACACACACACACACATTGTGTTGTGGCCATGAGTAGTGCAATGGATTTGCGCTGCTTGAGAGTGTGTGAGGTGTTGCGTCACCTTCTGTGAGTGGGATGAAGCTTGCATATCAGCTCTCTCCCACACACACTGAACACACACACACAGACATCTCCACACGCTCCCTCTCCATCAGTCTCCTACCTCCAGCCTGTTCTCTGGTTATGCTGATATAATCAGCACAGATTAGCTGACCACAAGCAATCACTTAATATGTCCACTAACTAATGAGACTGAACACAACATAACGATGTCTCCATCCATCTTGTGTGATTACTATGGGATGGTTTGACACTACAGGCGGCTTGACCTATTCACCGCTACTTGAGAAATTCATGACTGGATATAAGTGCTGATTGTGATGTAAATCAGAAGCCTTGAGTGTCACTGCTTCATTAGAGCATCGGCTTTTCATTTTAGAGCAACAATGTCTGCTTGTGTATTATTATTACTACCAGGCAGAATAATATTGGCACCTTTGTTATGCAGTCACACATGGATGTGCTACAGTAAGTGACAGGCTCATTACTGTACACCATAAGGCACAGATTATAATTGGAAAAGCTTTTGTTGCACAGAGAATATGAGCCAGCAAACAGCAAGCTTTGTCCCACGTTAATGATGCCATCCCTCTTGACTTGTAATTGTGCCTCCTTGTAGGACAATGAGTGTGCGTCTTGATTAAAATTAAAGTTTAATCCTGTGACAGAAATGAGCAGCAGCACCACCAGTAGTGGCTTCTCTCACAGTTTGTCCCTTTCTTCAAGTAGGTATGATCAAATCTTTTATATCACTTCAGCAAATTGCCTCTGGAAAAAGTCCTAAAACAGATATGAATATGCAGAGTCAGCAGGGAAGGGATTCGATTTTGGTACCAGAAGCTTTCTTGTATTTGTTTGCTTGTATTAGAGCTGGCTGTGGTTGCATGCAGGTAAACAGTCCATAATAAGAGCAAGACAGGGATTGCATTTTGAGAAAGATAATATGCAGAGTGACAGCAGAGGAACTAGTGATGTCAGCTGGCTTCCAGAAACGTTCAAAATCTGGTTCCCAGATTGTAAATGAAATAACTTGTCCGTGTTAACAACCAGGCCAGGGTTTCTGTCACTTGGAAGCCAAATATGCACTAGTTCCAGTTAGTTTTTTAATGTTCTGCATGATAGGTACAAGTGGGTGTCTTCTGATGTTTCTTCTTTAAGAAAGTAACAGCATGAGACATTTTAATGTCAGTACTAACACTGTCAAAATTTCCACATATCCTATGAGCAGCAATACCATAAAATTTCAGTAAAGGTAAGATTTCAGCATCATGATGCTGCAGTGGTTCGTACTGTTGCTTTAAACCAAGTAGGTCTTGGATTCAAAGCACCATCTGCTCGGTGCATGGTGGATTTGGGGGCCTTTCTGTGTGGAGTTTGTGTATTCTCTGTGTGTCTGTGTGGGTTCTCACCTGGTACTCCAACTTCCTCCCACAGTCCACAGACATGCAATTAGCGGGGTTAGATTAACTGGTGAATCGAAATTTCCCAAAGGTGTGAATGGCTGTCTGTCTCTGTGTATCAGCCCTGCAACAGATTGGTGGACTGTCCAGGATGTACCCTGCCTCTTGCCCTATAGTCCCCGCCCCTCCTACAATCCTGCATTGGACAAGTGGAAGTAAATGAATAGATGGGACAGTAAGACTTAAAGATATCAGCTTTTCAAGAGCATTTTGTTAAAATGAATTTAACTTATTAGACTCACTCACCAAGAATGTACAGATCCGGTCTCTATTTCAGCTGCCTGCATCTTTAGGGATGTCATTGTTTCCTTTAGAAATGATCTGTGACACTGTTTTTCCTTGCTGTGTTTTGCTGTTGGTGGGGGCTTTTTTCCCTTCGTTTTTCTTTTGATGCGTGCAGTATAGTGCTGCACTTTCATCATTCCACATGTTGTTATTGTCCAGAATAAAATATGGCCAGGTTGTTGAAAATACCATAAAAACTACTGGTACTAAAGAAGCTTTTGTTATGACAGTTGCTTAGATAAAAACAAGCATTTTTCCTACATCAATTTAGAAACGTAATATTTTCTTTGTAATTTTTATTTGACATTTTTGCATTTTTGCAATAAGTTTAGTGTAAAATGGTCAGCAGATAAACTGGTAAGTAGTTGCTGCTTATCCTCCTGTCTTTGGATCTTTGGCAGTGCTTTAATATGAGTGTGTGGTTGTGCTAGAGTAATAAATGTATTCAAAAGGAACTAATGAGTAGAAGTTTTTTAACACCCACAGTTTTAAGTCACTTTTTTTGTTGCACTGCTGTAAGGACTCCAGCTCCTTCATCTCTGCCAGGATTAGGCAGAGTGCCTAGAGACTGAAAACAGAGTTTGTAATTAAGTCATGGAGGAAGAGATCACCATCCTGGCAGTCACAGTGGGCACACTGATAGACAAAGAAAGAAAGTGTCAGTTACAGTGACTGTAATTGACACCGAGACCACTTTCTTAACAGACAATACCATTACAGCATGTATTACTTCACTCTGAGCTCTGGCTCACAGTTGGAGGGATGCACATGCAGTCTAGTTAACAGAAGCTATGGTTTCACCAGCATGTATGAGTGACACAGATAGAAAGAGAGCGCGGTGAACACCACGGCGAACGAACCTCTCAGTAATTGTTGAACCTTGCGCGCTTAATTCAGGAAACGATCGTACACAACATCCCCACAAGTAGGATCGCTTCCTGAGGTCAACAATCAGAGGAGGAGGAGGTGTTTACGACAGTACAGAAGACTCGGCCCTGCTCCTGTTGACCCCACTAACTTTCCTATTACAGCATGTTATCCCACTTGTAGTATTTATGATAAGGAATAGTGGCATGAGATTGAAAATAAGTCACTATTGCAGTAAACAAATCCTCCAGAAATCATTTCTTTCTTGTCGATCAGTGCTTCACATTAGCTGAAGTTAAATCTTCAGAACTGTAATAATCCCATTATGTTATGATAAAGGCCACACTTCTGTGGGTACAACGTGTTTACAGTGTGTTTCTAAGCCATGTTCTTATCGATACGCTAAGACGCTGTCGATTCAGGATGAATGCTGTTTCAAATAGGGATCCACAGACTCTGAATCTGTGGGTTTTTGTTGTGGTTATTTATTTACATGACAGGAAGCAATTTGATCCATATGAGAAATAAGGGACATATTTCAAAGTCTTTTCACCAGCTCCTTGTTTTACCTGCGCCTGAAGCCAAGGTACAGTCTGAAAGAGTGTAGATGTAGTTCATCCACAGAATGAGGAAGCTGATAATAGTAATGTATTGCCACAAGTAGTTTCTTTATGAAAATAAGATGTATGTCAATGCTTGTATGTCTGTGCACTACTGATTCTGTGGGAAACACTGATCGTGCAATTTTTGAACATGAACAACACTGATGTGTCGCAGCATATCTTATTTGTTAACGTTGTGATATCGGTCAACAGATACATATATGGGTGGTAAACAGGGACATCCATTTCAAGTTATGTTAGATTTTTATTTAAATAAATAGAATTTTCTTGCTGTCAATTTCCTGAATTTCAGCTAAATAAGCTGTTAGAGCTCAGGTAACCATTTGCTATAGAATATTTGTGCTCTATTAAATTTCTGGCTGGTGAAAAAAACTGAATGAAGTGTCTGCCAAGCTTGATCTCCTCTTTGTCTCAGTTAGTTAAGGACAATATTAAATCTTATTATTTTACAGACAGACAACATTTAAATCTTTAACAGCAAAAGCTTGTCAAAGCCTTCCAGCTCCAGCCCAGAGCACATCTCTGCTCTAGTCATAACAGACTCTGTAAATTAATACTGATTTCTGCTGCTGGTGTGTGATATATGATAATGAAGATCTCAGGCTGCAGCCTCACATGTCTGATCACCCACTGGATCCATGGAGACCACAGCTCCTGTTGGTCTTTTTTACAAGCTTTACTTGTGGATCGTGTCAGAGCATCTGCTGCCATTATTCAGTCGATTTGTGTCTGTTTAGAAAAGTCAGTGACATGACAAATAGTACGCGCATTTGTTAACAGGAAATGCCTTTTAAATGCTGTTAGACCTGGTGCCAGTGCTAATTGGACTGAGCACTTCTTGAACTCTTCAGGCCGTATAATTACACCGAAAATGTATTTTACAGCCTTTACCGTAATATTTACCGTAATATGTACCATCAGTTTCAATTAAGATGAAGTGATTCCAAGATGAAGCCAAGCACTCGACAACTGAAGCTTCAAAATACTCTGAATTATACCATTATACCATCAAGAAACTACAAAATGTAACATTTTGTGGGATTGGAAAACTGGACAGCATTCAAAGCTCTATACCTGTGTGTTCATTATTATGACAATTATTTTGCTCACCTAAGAGTCAGTAAATGATTTGAATTTTTTGAGGTGTGGGGCCTCAGTATCTGAGTGGGACACTACATAAATGTAAGTCAGTACTCATGACGTCACCTTCATCGTATCTGTGTGCGTGCATTCTAGCCTCCTCTCAGTTCTCCATCTGTCTGTGGAGTCTGAGGCCTCCTGCTGGGGACAGCCAGGATTACAACCTAGTCTCCAATCTGGAGAGAGTGGAGTTTATTGATTGTAGTTAATTGTTTTCGGAAGTCTGTTCTGCAAATCCTCTCAGCCTCCAGCCAAGATGCTGTCTCCTGTCACATGTCTGTTTTTGCTGTCAAACACTTGATCCTCGCTGACGGCTCTTGGTGTGGTCAGTTTTTGGCTTTTAGAGATAAATAGTAAAACATTTTGCTTGAGTGAAGCATGAAGGAGCAAAAAAGACATGGCCCACATCTTCACTTTTTACAGGAAAGAAAGGATTGTGTGAATTCAGTGCTTTGAACATTTTTCATGTGTGTGACTGTGTGTGCGTGTGTGCATGTGTAAAAGAATAATTAATATCTATTACAGTAATTGCATGGAGCACAAAAGGTTTTATACTCAGCAAATAAGGTTGTTTTTTTTCTCCTGGATAGTCGGGTTGTTCTGACCCAGAAGAGAAAATAACTACTCAATTAAACCAGTGTGCAGAACTGATGGTGTAACGTTGGCTGATTTATTATTTTCCTAATGTTTTTCTGTTAAAAAAATTAAATTAAAACATTACATAGTGGTGTCAAATTAGAGTGGGGGTAGAAAGCTAAGTAGAGCTTGACACAGTGTAGGCAGGCTGAGTCAGATGATTTCTAATAAAAAGATTTGGGGGTGCAGTGTCAAGTTTGTCCCACCTTTAGTACTAATGGAGTAATCACAGCAGGGACTAGAACCTGACTGACAGATTATACTTCTCTCATATGAGCCTAATCCACACTGCAGCATTGTGGATTAGGCTCTAAGACGTGAAATATCTTATTCTCACATCCTTGTTTCTTCTCCTTGTCTGCCCTCTCCACCCCATCCCTGTATTTTCATGTTTCAGCAGCAGCCTCCACCCCTCCCTACCCCGCCCTCTAGCACTATATTAGTGCTGGCTTCATTTAGCGCTGTGATGCTAACAGCCTATTCTTCTTGCTCATCCTCTTCTGACTGAGCGCTTAGCCTGCAGCGCTAGCAGTACTTTACACAGGGAACACACACACTCTCTCTCACACACACACACACACACACACACACACACACACACACACACACTCGTAACGCACTGGGCCGCTACAACAGGCTTTCTCTCTGCCACCCTCGCCCTCTCTCCATCTCTTTGTGCTCTCCACATGGGTGCTGCTTTTTAATGTGCCTTATCTCTATTTGCTTCTCTTTTGCTTATCAGCTTGGTTTGGGGCCAGTTGTGCTATATATTAACTGACATTATAAAGACATCAGGCTCATAGCTACAACCAGATGGGTGTATGTGTGTGTGCATTTCTCTTGCTCCAATGGCAGATCCTGTTCTTTCCTAAATACCAACTGTAGGCTGCCAGAAGCTATATTTAAACTGATCTGGGAAAAAAATAAGCCTTTTCTCAGTCACTGTGCACAGGCTCAACTGATATCAGTAGGGTTTTTATAGTCGTATCTATGCATCTACTTAAATGTAAAAAAAAAAGAAGGTGAATTTATTGATTTATTTTTAAGTGTTGCCAAGTGTTGACTTTAACCCAAATCAGTTAATAGTATGAATTCCTGCTGGTTATCTAACCAAGTCCATCTAAGTTTGTTAAAGAGACACATACATTTTTCTAAACATGTAAACTGCAAGTTCTTCAATAACCTTGAATATCTGAATGTTTTCTGGGGTATAAGGTTGCATAGGTATATAATTAGTTCCATCTGAACAGGAAGAAAACATAAGAAGTGTCAAATTTATACTTTACTAAGATTATACTGGTCCTTGGTGCTCTTTCACAGTTCATCCACTGTTAGAAACAAGCCGATTTTTTTCCAACTTTCCTCATAATGAGAAAGTTTGAACAGCAGATGGATAGTGCTTCTGTGTTTCCAGCCAGAGCTGTGTCCCTGAAATGACCCCCTAGCTGACATCATATGGAGCCAAGAATAGAAAAAAGAAAAAAACCTGTCTGAAACGTCGCAAAACAATGAACAACAAAGGAAAAGCTCAGTAGGCCCACAATGCCAAATATCTTTTTTTGCATAAAGGTGCAATGCCACATCCCATATTACTCGTTATTACTTATACTGCAACACCTCTTCAGCGCTGCAAGTGTAGTGCAGTGACAAAGTATTTGCCCCCTTCCTGATTTCTTTTCTTTATTTGTCACACTTTTATGTCTCAGATCATCAAACAAATCTTAATATTAGACAAAGGAACTTCTGTAAATACAAAATGTTTGATTTTTTGTTGTTGTTGTTGTTGTTGTTGTTCATTGATCGTTTATTAAGGGAAGAAAAACCTACGTGGTCCTGTGTAAAAAGCAATTACTCTTCTTTGCTGAATTATTTTAATCCAGTCACATTGGAGGGTTTTGGAGCATGAACGATGTGGTCATGCCAAAGAATCTTAGTTGGCTTTAAGTCAGGACTTTGATTTGGCCACTCCAAAACCTTCATTGTGTTTTGTTTTTTTAGCTTTTCAGGGGTGGATTTGGTGTTTCCAGTCACTGTCCTGCTGAATAACTGAGTTTGAACTTCAGCGCGTGAACTGATAGCTGGACACTTTCCTTGAGGATTTTCTGCAGTAGGACAAATACTTTTTCGTGGCACTGTATGCAAGAAATAAATAAAAAAACACAATTTAGATGGTTATGTATTAAGTGTCCATACCTGACCACAACTGTAAAAGATCAAAGGCGTACCTTCTGCCATAGATAAATTAAAGCCTGAAACATATAATAAGCAACCACATCATGATTCACAAAGAGACAGTGAAGTAGGCCAAGGCATACACACAAAACGCACTTGCAAACACTGCATTCCAGCTGACCCGGCCTGTCTTGAGATGCTTTAAAAGAGCAAGACAAAGGTTGATGGAAGCGACCGCAATCCACCAATCACAGCACTCCCTTCTTTGTACACACACACACTGTGACTCTGAGCGCTGTATTGCTGTCCTCGGTTGCCTATCGATTAGTTATGCCTGGCTGCTGTCATGTGCAGGAGTCCGGGGAAGCCCCCTAATTGGCCAGTCCGGGAAAGGGAGAGAAAGAGCAAGAGAGTGAGTTGGGGAAAGAGAGAGAAAGAGAGAGAGAGAGAGGTGGATGCTGAGGGAAAGAGGCACCATAGAAAGATGAGAGCAGCTGAGGGATGTGGCTAATTCAATCTATCATACCATGAAAACAAGACAAGATGAGAGAAGGAAGATGATGAGAACTCTTTCAGACCTTTTTTTAAATTTCTGCTGGATTTAAAGAATGAATATAAATCTTAAGAGAAAAGGGAAATGCAATATAGGACTTTTTGGAATATATAAATGTGATGAATGCTGAGGGGCCAACACTTTTGGTACAAAACTGGAGTGTGCTGTCGGTGGATAATGTGAATTACTCTGACTGAAGACTGGAGTAGACTAACCACAGGAGTGAGAAATCTTCCATTGGAGCACTGTCTACAGAAACAAAGCAGGACTGGAAGGAGTGGTCAACTTGTCCAAGTGGCTTTCCTGTTTCTTTTTGGGACCCAGCTTTTATTATCCTACTGCTACCATACCACTGAGAGATGGTGAGAGTGTTAAAAATGCTAATAAAGGAGGATGCTTTGCTTTTGACGACTAATTCACACTCAAATCCGTAAGGGAAAGGAAACACGAGTAAAGTTGCCTAAAGAGGAGGGATTACTTTTTTTTTTTTTTATTCCGGTGAGATTTACTTATTGACATATGAGAAAAAAGGGCTGAAATACCTACTTTGTACTGGATGCGGAGAGGGATTGGTTGTTCTTGAGAGGCATGACCTACATTATTCAGACAGAAGTGATGGTGAGGAGCATCTCAGTAAAGGAGAGAGTGTGGTAAGCGATAAATAAAAAAACAAAACGTAAAGACGACAGAGAGGATTTCTTTGTGTTTTTATGAATCTTTGTCAGTATGAACACTTATTTCCACAGCCATGAGTTTTGTTGTAGCCCTAAAAAGCCCAGCGGTGGCACCACAAAGGGCAAATCTGGCAAAGGGAAGGCCAAGTCGAGCAAGAGCCACTCTCACTCGAAGCATAACCAGAATTTATTGCAAGTACAGATGCCGAGTAACCAACTGCAATCTTCGCCTCGACACTCACCAAAGCGCCACCCGCATTCACCAAAGCCAAAGCAACGGCATCCGCCAAAACAGCTCACTCCGTCTCCCTCTCCCAGCTACTACCACATAGCGCCACCATCTTCCAGTCATCAGCTATGCCCGCCATCACCAACTTGCCATCTGGCCCCACAGTCCCCAAACAGTCTATTTCCTTCGCCAAGCCACCATCAGCTTCACCTATCGCCAGGCCACTATCACTCCCCCAACGACCACTTGCTTCACCTGTCAGCAAGTCATCATCAGCTGCAGCATCATTCTCACAACCAGTATCACCCATCAGCCTCGCCCAGTCACATGCTCTCTTCACATTCGACTCATCAAATCTACCACCAGCAGCAGCAGCTCCGCTCCCCCAGTCACCACTCACTGTTCCAGCAGTACCAGCACCACCACCACAACTGCCCTTCTCCTCTTCCTCATGCCTCCCAGTCGCTTTCTATCCATCCTTTTCACTCTCCACAGCTCCCCTTGTATTCCGGGCTGGGGGGTAATGGGTGGAGCACACTTCCTACCAACCTCGCCAACAGGGGCTGTAGAGGGAAGTTTCCCAATCTTAGAGACAGCGTGAAAAAGAGTCCCATAAAGAGCAAAGGCAAAACAGGAGGCAGGCTGTGGCCCAATGACACGTATATCTGGACTGCACACTCAATGGAGACACCCCCACATGTGCCACTCATACACCACTTCCCACGAATACAAGCCCATGTACAGGTAGGTTATAGGTGGAAGTATGTCAGACGTGGACAGCAAAGGCGGGAACAGCGTTATTTCCCATCTATCTCTACTGAGTGAGATGCTGATACCAGAAACAATTTTCAGTTATGCATTGTGCAGATGCACTTGTGGTGGATTTTGCCTGTTATTAGTGCTAAATAAAGTCATGAACAAATACTTCCCGCTTTTTTTGATAAGCAGTCAAGCTAATGATTGATTATAAAAGAAAATTAATCATTTACTATTTCATCCTCAAAATTTCAATAGGTGTAGAAGTAACTATAGCCATGGTATCTAGAACTAGGTTTGGGATGGGGGAGGGTGTCCTGCATGTACTGTAGACCATTCTGCTAGGTGGATTTATTGGTATTGTAAGGAAAGGGCCTCCTTTAGTCCATTGTATCATTTGAAAGATAACCTCATGCTAACTACAAAGAAATCTGTATTATTTCTTTGAGTATATCACATTGGTCTGTAGTTCAGTTTCAGAGAGCATATACTTCTACTTAACATATATTTCTATGTCACTATTTTCCAGCTATTTTATTGGCCACTGCATTTTGGGCAAATTGCTTTCTTAGTGTTTGTTTGTAGAAAGATCTTCAAATGAAAAGCTACACACTTATATAGGGGTGATATAGAGAGTGCGTTACAAAAAGGGAAAAAAACACATGGCAGTAGAGAACGAGACATTCACTGATTTTATACAGGACACTGTGTCCTTTACTGACATAACATCTGATAAGAGCTTCAATTGTATGGAAATAATAGCATTGATTACTATGTTCAAAGTACTGCTAGAATCAATATAAACTGGCTACATTAGTCCCTAAAAGAAAGATGGAACAGTGAGCAAGGAAGAAGTGTAATTTGTGACAACAGCCTCCTTCAGACTCAGAGTATTGCTATCTCATTTCATTTATTTATTTATTTCACACTTGGTACAACAGTTTCCACAGTTAGTTCTTTCAGACAAACCAACCACACTTTCTATCGGTAAAGCACTGCAACCATGTGTGAATAGGAGCAGGAAGAAGAAAATATTCTTATTAAACCCTGCCCCCTATCTACAATACAACTTATATTGCAAGTGGGCACCAAAAAGCAAGGAACAAACTAACATTTATCTCCGGTCCTAACGCAAACCAAACAACAAATTTACAATCAGAATATACCACTCCACATAGTAACAAGGATAAAAGATAAGTAAATAAAATAAAATGAGGCAAAAAATAATGGAGGCAAAAAATAATGGATCCTTTTTTAATTAACTCCAATTTCGTTCACGTTCTTCATATTGAGTTATCGTTTTAGACATGCAACACTTTTTAAAACACTATAAATTTATACAGTTCTTTAAATTATAATGAAGAGAGTTCCACAGTCGTATACCCCTAACCGATCGACTCATTAATCTTTGTGTAGTCCTAGCTAGCTGATGCTTAAAATAAAATTTGCTTCTGCTGTCTTCTCCCCCCGAACACATTGAAAATAATCTTTGTAACTTAAAAGACAAAATTTTATTTTTAGCCTTAAACATAATTAATAGTGTCCGTAATTTCACTAAATCTCCTAATTTTAATAATTTCAATTTTATAAATAATTTATTTGTATGTTCTCTATATTTAACGTTATGAATCATTCGTATCACTTTCTTCTGCAATAAGTTTAGAGGTTTTATAGCATTCTCATATGTATTCCCCAAACTTCCACACAGTAACTAAAGTATGAGAAAAACAATGAAAAATATAAAATGCGCATTGTTTTGTCATCTAATAAATCTCTTACATTTCCCAAAATATAAATGTTTTTAACCATCTTCTTTCTAATACTCAATATGTGATTTCCACGTCATATTTTCATCTACTATTACACCCAAAAAGCGAAATTCAGCAACTCTTTCAATCAATTCTCCATTAATGGACATAATGACTTCTTCCTCCTTTACACGATTGCCAAATATCATGAATTTCGTTTTTGTCAGATTCAAAAATAATTTATTTACATCAAACCATTTTTTTAATCTTAACATCTCAGAAATCATAATTTCAAATCTTTCAAATTCACTCCTGAGCAATAAACATTTGTGTCATCTGCAAATAAAATAAAATTTAACCTTTTTGATACGTCACAGATATCATTAATATATAAATTAAAAAGTTTAGGTCCCAAAATAGAACCTTGAGGAACGCCACATACAATCTTCAATCTTTCAGAGGTATTGCTGAGTTAATGTACATATTGGGACTTATTTTCTAAATAACTCCTTAACCAATTCAATGCCACTCCTCTCACACCATAAGTATACAATTTAGAAATCAAAATAGAACGTTGTAACGTGTCAAAAGCTTTTTTTAAATCAACGAATACCCCGACTGTGTATTTATTATTATGGGTTGCAGATGAAATATCGTCAATGAAAGTCAACAATGCTAATGCCGTTGATCTATTTTTACGAAAGCCAAATTGATTTTCATTTATTAGTTGATTTTTTTCAATAAAACTATCAAGTCTTTACGCAAAAAGTTTTTCAAGCACTTTTGAAAACTGTGACAAAAGAGACACTGGCGTTATTAAAACTATGCTTATCTCCTGATTTATATAAGGGTATCACTTTTGCCACTTTCATTCAATCAGGAAATACTCCTGATTGTAACGAGAGATTAAAAATATAGCAAAGAGAAATACTTATACAGTCTAAAGTCTTTTTAATTATAACCATGTCTATACCATTACAGTCAGTAGATTTTTTATTTTTAAAGTTTTCTACAATTGCTACTATTTCTTTTATGGTAATATCAGCTAAGAATATAGAAGTAACCACTCTACTTTCTCCTTTCTAGACTTCCTCATATTCTGGGTCGTCATTTTTTCTAATTAAATTTGCTAAAGTAGGTCCAACATTTACAAAAAAGGAATTTAATTCGTTTGCTACTTCAGTCCTGTCATCAACAACTTGACTATTCTTAATGAAATAAATAGGCCGATCTGAGGGTGTGTTCTTGTTACCCAATACTTACCCAATATTCCAAATGCCCTTAATATTATTCTTGTTTTCCTGATGGGAGGTCTACAAATACATTGGCTGCTAAAAGCAATCTCCAAGTGTTGTACTTATATCTGACCACAGTGTTATGGACAATTTAGAAGCATAAGGTCACTACAGTATTGCTGCCATTATCTTGAAGCTTCGAGTGCTTTGCTGATGTTTTCCACACAAAACTGCACTCTGGGCTGTCAAATGAATTGTAATATATTCATAGCTTGTCTCTCTTTTACTCTGAGGGATACTGGAAGTAATTCAGAAATACAGAGAAAACAGATTTAGAGCAAATGAAAGGTTTCAAAATAAAGCCTGCAGTCAATGGGACAGCACTGAACGATGATGGGCGCAGTGCAAGAGCGATTCCCAGTAATACAATCAAAAGAGCATAGCCATCCATGTGTAACAGGAAATGTGTCGTATTATATAAACTCTACAGAGATGAAGAATAGTAAAGGAAATGAATGTAACAGTGTAGCTCTCTTCTACTTGCTATAGTTATTGCGGACACGGTGATCACAGAGTTAGAAGGTAGCGATGGTGTGATTAGTGTGATTAGAGTGGTTGTTCTGAGTGGATGGAGTCATGCTCCATCTGATTAAGTTATCTGATTTTCATTGCTTGTTAGGAAGCCAGAACGAGCGATGATGTTATGATTGTATGAATGTTTGGGTCCATGTTCACCTCTGTGTACAGCCAGTGTGAGTTGGTTTTAGAGAAACGCAACACTTTGGCCTTTGTATGTGTTTTGCACGTTCTTCCATATGTGATTGTGTGTGTGTTAGATTGCTATCCGGTTGTTCAGTGATGACGCGACGAATCCTACTTCCGGGTCTAAAGTAGTCTGCGTTTAATATGGCTTTTGTGTTGTTAACATGTTTAATGTTTTGTATTTTCTTCTATTTGATCTCAAAAAGCTCCTAAAACAGTCAGTGATCCCTGTTGACCTCCCTCGGCTTTTATTACCGCTAATCATTTATTTAAGCTCAGTTTTTAAAACCCTAGGATGTAACTACAGCACAGCCCATGCAGCAGTATATGAATGACTAACCTCGTATTGTGGATGGATTATCTCAGTTGTTCTCCTGGCTGAAGTTTGGTCCTTTTACAGCATCCTGCCATGCGATTACATTTGTTTCTGACCACCGAGAACACTCACGTTAACTTTTATCGAGTGGAAAAAAGGTTAGCTTGTTTATATTATGCTAACATAGCTGTGTCGCTAGCGGTCACATAGCACATCATTATATACCAGCTAGCCCAACTTCAGTAACCCTACAAACGTCACTGCTGTTTAGTTTTCTGTCTTCATTTATGCTGGAAGTGATAGCAGAGCTGCACGTTTTAATTTGTTTCCAAAACCCCGCAGTCAAGACATGCTATATTGTATTTAGATAGAAGCTAGCGAGCTAACTCCCTGCTAACTTCTAACTCCGTTAAATGTCATAAATTCGGTTTTCATGGATGCCTGGATGTTAAACTCAATTGTTACACCTGGTAGAGCAGAACGCTGATCATTTTATTAAAGATGAAAGACTTTAGACAGTTTTTCAACTCTCAGTAATGCCATAGTGATCGTTTGATATATGGACCTGCAGCGGAGTTTAGACCCAGACACGGCTAGTGACGTCAGACTGAACAACCGGATAGGATTCTTGATTTCTGTTTCTCCAATCATGAGTCATCTGCTAATTAATAATTACGTTGATGGTTTAGAAGCTGATTAAAGCCCGCTACACTAATGGAAAATCATTTCCCCAAGTCTACACACTCGCGCACACACACACACATATGCAGACCTCCTTCAGGACCTAATCACTTGTATGTCTCTCTGTGTGATAAGACAAACGTGGGATAGTCTGGATCTCTCTCTAAGCTGTCCTGTGTTGGACTCAACCAACCATAATGCCATGATAACACAGCTGGTGTAACACCCCTTATGTAACGACTGACAATCACTTGCACAGGATAACTAAACACTGTCTGGATATGGATGTTTTGTGTGCCTGTGTATTTGTGCACAGAGTGCTTGTTTGTTTATATTTGCACATTTGTACTTTTGGCCTTTTCATGTAACACAACTCTGTCCTCACACACTCAGAGACACACAAATTCAAATATGTATTGATGTTACATAAGGGTGCAGTCTGACATGGCGTGCCAATGGAATCACCAGCTGAGTGACGGACTGGATTTGTCGCTTTGTGAATGGTGCGCACAAACAGAGAAAGAGACACATACGCAGAGCTTGTCTGCACTGTGCAACGCTTTTCCTCTGCTGAGGGAGTCACATAAGGTTTAGGCAAAGCGGTGGACTAGCATGCATAGTGGAATAAATTCCATACTGTGGTTAATAGGTGTTAATACAGTAGCGTCAGCTGAGGTGACTCCGTCAGTGTGTTTCATTGTCTAAGACTATTAGAATAAACAATTAACTGGTTATCTTTGTTGGTATTAACAGGTTAAGCCTACACGATAATTACAGTGACAAACAAGTTTTGGCTGGTGAAAGTCAGGAGTGTAGAGTCTGTCGTCCACAGGCTAAAATCTGGCCACCCCTCTGACCACCACACCCAACCAATGGGAAAGCCCACAGGGGGGCTGTGCATATACTCAGAACTGGAGTTACATTCAGTGAGTGTGTTTTTTCTAGCAGAATTTTTTCACTGATTGATTTTTCTGCCACCATTATACCCACACACTGACACATTTTGACAATGCAGCTATCCTTATCCTTATTATAATCATCATATGAGCTTTTACATATAAAAAACAACTTTATCGATTTTCCTAGATTATTTTTGTCAGTTGAGGCTTACATAAAAGCGATAACTTGAAGTAATTGTTTTTAAATCAGGAATTTTAGCCTACTCTTTATATTGTTGCTTCAGTTCATTGAGGTTTGCAGGCGTTCATTTATGCCTAGCTCTCTTTAGTTCCTGCTACAGCATTTCAGTCAGTTTGAGGTGTGGACTTTGGCTGGACCATTGCAACACCTTCACTCTTTCCTTTTTCAGCCATTTTCTTGTACAATTGCTGCTTGGGATTGTGTTTGGGATCATTGTCCTGTTGCATGACCCAGTTTTGGCCAAGCTTTAGCTGTTGGACAGATTGCTCCACATTTCGCTCTAGAATACTTTGGTATATAGAGAAGTTCATGGTCAACTCAGTGACTGCATGATGCCAAGGTCCTGTGGCTGCAAAACAAGCCAAAATCATTCGTTTTCCACCACCATGCTTAGCTGTAGCTATGAGGTGTTTGTGCTGATATGCTGTGTTTGGCTGTGTATTGTGGCCAAACATCTCCACTTTGGTTCTGTCTTTCCAGAGGACATTGTTCCAGAAGTCTTTGTGGTTTGTCCTGATGCAGCTTTGTAAACCTAAGCTATGCTGCCATGTTTATCGACACAAGGCGTTCTCCTGGAAACCCTTTTCAACAATTCATATTTGTTCAGTCTTTTTCTAATTGTGCTCTCGTGAGCTTTAACATTTAAAAGTCTAATTGAAGCCTGCAGAGTTGTAAAGAGGCATTCAGTTAACCCCCCCAGACCAACAAAATGCTAAAACCAAATGACAGGTGGTCACACATGCCAATGACTAATGAACCAAGTGCATTTGATTCCACTCAATGCCACCCCTAGATAAATAACAGCTTCAGCCAGGCCACCCCTATAATATCGGTCCCTGGTTACTTTGTTACAGGTTGTAGTCTCAATGTGTGCATTTGTTTGGGATCAGAAGTCATTAAGTTTTTTTCTTAAATTTCCTTATGTTGATGTGATTGATGTGAGCTTTCTAGTGGCAAAGGATAAAGAGGGTTGGTGTCCTTGTTGCAGTGATCTGCAGTGTGTTTTTCTAAAGCTTTTAAAACTGTCTGAGCTCTCTTTGAAAAGCAGCAAACTTGAGAGATCCTATTTTTGCTTTAGGTATACATTAACATTTGAATAGTGTTCTCCTAAATCAAATAACAGTCCAAAAATATTTAATACAGATATTTTCCTCTTCTCTGACATAAATACAGGTCCTCATACATCCTGACGACAACAGCTGTACCTGTCAGCATGGCCTCAGTGCCTCATTATGCAGGACTTAACCTGCTGTGTCCCAGCCTCCTTGTATCTATGTCTCTCTGAACCTTACTCCAAATTTCTTCTCACGCTGTTATTTATTTAATTTTTTTCTTTTTAAAAAAAATCCTGTATGCTTTTTTTTCTCCACTCTACATTTCTCAATATTGTTGACCAGCAGGCGGATTTCACTCCTCCCACCATACCTATAATCCTCCACACCCCACACTACCCCCTTCTGTTCCCTTGTGGGATCAAGCATCCAGCCA
Organism: Astatotilapia calliptera; assembly: GCF_964374335.1. Classification (NCBI taxonomy): domain Eukaryota; kingdom Metazoa; phylum Chordata; class Actinopteri; order Cichliformes; family Cichlidae; genus Astatotilapia; species Astatotilapia calliptera. The sequence continues at coordinate 8,824,015 of NC_137438.1, forward strand.
GCTTGACTGACAGTTCCACATGTGGCAGTGAGAGAGGAGGGGGTGGGGGGTGGGGGGAGGCGACAGGGTGGATGAGAGGTAGAGATTAGTAGAGACATAGATGCTGTTGCTGCTCTGCTGCATGTTCATGGTTATGGTGGCCTGTTTGGTTCTCTTGCTTGTTTGATGCTAGTTTAACTTGTTAGTTTGGCAACTTTTTTTGGCGACAGAACAAGAAGCGGAGTTCTTAAATGGACTGGCACGCTGATCGCTGGGCTGTTTGAGAAGTCTAGAGCCAGTGTTAAAGGTGGACGTCAGGGCACTAGATACTCTCTGGAGAGAAAGTGAGAGGAGACGAGGGAACAGGAGTCAGTAGGTTGGAAATGGAAAGAAAAAAAAGGTGTTCATGTTCTTGCAAAATGACAAAAACGACATCCTGTAGGTATTAGTGAGTTTCCTGCCTTTTGCTTTGCATGTGATTAGAAAATAGGAAATGGAAACCAGTGTCAGTCATCTGCAGCTGCCACAACCCTAGCACAGATCGGTCCAAGCCTCTTCTTTAGAAGGAGACCGGGAAGAAAGAGGAGGCTGATTTTGGGTGCAGAAGAAAGGAATAAACACTTGTTGTAGAGTGCAGAGCGCGCATGGGAGTGAAGGGGAGATTGCGGTCGGTGGATTTATACAAAGCAGATGGATCTGGGAAGTTGACTTAATTTAAGAGATTAAATATGGATGACCTACAATAGGATGGTGGTGTAAAGTACTGTGCAGCAGTGTACAATGTTGTACTATTTTACTATTAGAAAAAACGTCTAAAATGTATCGAGTGTTTTGTGGTCCAGTTCTGAATTTTTGTTGAGACACTTTATGGCACAGTGGCAGAGCTTTAGTAAGTTGTCCTATAGCGTGGTTTGCCGTGTAGTACTGTAGTACTGCCCAGTATAAGGGCTGTGCAGTATGTCATGCAGTGTATGCCGTCGCTCCAGGGTGGTAATCTGTAGCAGATGTACTCGAAATGCTGTACCAAAACATGAGACGAGTAAGTGCTTATTGCTGCTCTCTGTGTGTTTCTCTTTGTTCTCAGCAAGAGTGCTTTGATATTAAAAGTAATTAATAATAACACCGACATTCTCTCTTTCAGGCCAACCCCCCTCCAGTGGTGGTCAACACCGACAGCGTCGACACCCCCCCATATGTGAGTACGGCTTCAGATATAAGGCTAGACTATAATTATATTTTTTAAATAGTAAGGTTGAATATAAAAACTTTACATTGAATCATTGTCTTTAGTCCATTAATTTAGTGGTTTTTTTCTTGCCAAAAAATGTGCTTCACATGTGCAGTAATTTGAATATTTTAGAAACAATTAACGTGCACGGAGTTTTAGGTTGAAATCTCACTTTAGAATTACATGAATACAGAAAATCAGTATCTGTGGTTGTTAGATAAGTTTATTATGTAATTACTGTGGAATTAGTCCCTGCTGAACTAAAACTGAAATTAAACACAGGCAGTGAAAGATTTGTGCTCTTGCAGGTTTCACTTATTATTTCGCTGATATCATTTATGGATGCTTTTCTCCAGTAAGGACTAACTTTTCTGACACCTTTAGAGACCAGGGTATTCTGGAGCCAAAAATGCACCAGGTGCATTGCTATGTTATAATACACATGCTGTGATGCTATGATATTGACACTTGTAATGATGGTTGTGCTTCACAGTAAATAATCCAATAATTTTAAAGGGTTTCAAAGGAATCTAAGTTTTTCATCATATTCATAGTAAGTTCAATTCCATATAATCAGGCAGCACTCACCACTATGTGAATAGTGTCAGATATTAGTAGTCACAGCGTACATGGTGGCTGATGGATGATCGTGCCCTCTGTTTGAAACGACAGAAATTCACAATCTAAACTAATCTGAGCGCACAGAGGCACAGATTACAGCCAAGGGGATTACATGGGCCACTGGGATGCCGCTCGACCACTGTGTTTACGTGTTTATCAACTATGTGTGTGTGCGTGTCATCTCGCCCGCAGCAGCTGTATCTCCTAGTTTCAACTGAGCCGGACTCAAAATATATTGAGATCAGATTTAATTCTGTGCTCTTTACATTCAGTCTTAAAACGTGGATGTTAATGTGATTTATAGTACAGACGGTCCAAGCTGAGCCATGTGATTGGCCCACGGGCAAGCCATCAGGGATGCTCTTAAATATGACATCATAGACGCATCATCGCATTACGGATCTAATCTGCGGGATTCATGCATCAGTCATAAATAATCAAATTCCTAAATTCTCATTTCTTCAGTTCACATACTTGTTGCAGTCTGTCGTACCTACAATAGGCAGTGTGTTAGTGATCAGATAATCAAGTCACATTTTTAGTTAGAAGTAAACAAACGTTGTCAAGCTCCTACTAATGTTCAGAGATAGCAGCTTACTTTGGTGTGCTTCAGTGTCTGCTGCACTAAGACAGGGTTTTACGTTTAATCTCTGGTGACTTCTAACTACACAAAATGTAGTTTCTCTTTTATGTGAACAAATTTTACCTCATATTTTATAGGGCTGAACGATTATGGAAAATAATCTAATTGCGATTTTTTGCCCCAATATTGCGATTGCGATGCGATATGCGATTATTTTTTAAGGTCTTTGTCTTCTGTATTATTAAACAAAGACAAGCAATACATCATATAGTATGGCCAATACTATATTACATTAATTTTAAACTGTTCTTTCCTGGAAGACAGACCTCTGTTATGATGACATGAGGTGATGCATGAATTGATGACTGACATTTTTATTTAACTTCTTCAATCACAACAGTATATTTGAACATACACAATAGTTTATTTTTAGCTTACAAACATCTGAGCATAAAGTGCTGACAAGGAACCCTGGTGTAAACATTAAAATGAAAGTCAGTACAATGTGCAGATTGCAGAAATATACATAAAAAAAAATCAGTGGCTTTACCACACTCAGTTTTTCGACATCTGTGAACTACTAGACAGTCATTCAATTAAAAAATAATATTAAATAAATAAAACTAATAAATAAAAAATACACACATCTTACTGATCTCTGCAGTCAGTAACATTACACATAAAGTGCAAACATAATAGCAATTGTATAAACACACACACAAACACGCCTTTAAAGTTTAAAGGCGTGAAATTGGACGGTCTAGTTCTGATTAGCGTCACCGCTGTCTCGGTGGAGTTTAATAAACTCGGCCGTCTGCTTCTTGCTATCTAAAATATAACAGGACACTGGTGTAAATTCTCGACTGTCTCATACTTCTGTTTAATAAGTTTTCTGTTTGACGTTTAGTCAGCTGTGTGAAAACCAAGGAGGAACCCACCCGGGGGATTAATAAAGTTTTATTTTATCTAATCTAATAACTTTAATCTCAGCCAAACCGATTTACTCACGAACAAACAAAACACTGAAAAAAGCCCAACAATAACATTTTTAGGTTGTCTAAGTGACTTATATATTACGTTTAACCCGAGCAGCGAAACTCCGCGGTGATCTGAAAATGATGTGCCGGGAGTTGTGCCGTTCTCGGCCGCATCAGTAACCCTCGAGCTCCCGGCTAGCTGTCGAGCTGGTGGGTAGCAGACGCCTCTGAAAACGTCGAAGCACTTTTGCAAATATGGGATATCTTGATAAACCGAGCAGATATTTGATGTTTACACAACTACTTTCTCGCCTGAAAATATGTTAAAAGTTTATTTTGTGACCCAGAAAGATTAGTATGAGTAATTTTAAAACTTAGTAGCGGCCGCCATTGCTGGAAACTGGAGTTTGGCTGGGCCGCGCTATGAATTCTGGGATATGGTAGTAATTTGGACAGCCTTATAATCGCAGTATAATCGCAGCCTTTGCGGTTAGAAAATTGCACTTGATCATGTCGCGATATTATCGCAAATGCGATATATCGTTCAGCCCTAATATTTTACTTTCACCTCAAGAACATTTTTACATGATTAAGATTGAGGGTTTTTTTTTTTTTTTAAAAAACATTTAAAAAGTTGTGGTCTATGTGACATTTAACTTGTGATGTAAAAGTGTAGGCGGTCTCACCAAAGATGCTCTGTTCTTCTTAACATCTAAAGGGTAACTACTGCAAAGATGAGTGTAAAGCCCAGATTTGTACAATAACTTCATGACATATTTTGTATCACAACTTTCTTTCTTTGCAAACATTAATCTTTCAGTAACATTTGAATGCCTGACCTGAAAAAAACTGAAGCAGTCTGAATCCTGAGCTTATTTGATTGATTGATTGATTGATTGATTGATTGATTGATTGATTTGATTGATTGATTGATTGATTTTTTGGCTTGCAGAGTTTTTATGTTTTGAAACATTGGCCATGTTTAATATAAACATCCAGCACTGTAACAGTGACAGAAAATAAGGAAAAGCGAATGTGGATTAAAGAAAGAGTTTACTCTCACTGTTCATTTTCATCTCTCTCTTTTTTTATCTTTCAAACAGGTCAATGGAACAGAAGCAGACTATGAGTATGAGGAAATCACGTTGGAGCGGGTAAAAACATACAACACACCATCACCATGTGTGGCCATCACATAAACTCTACATGTACTCAGCTCGACGTACAGTAGTCACAACACGGCAAAAACTAAAATGAAAAATTTATAATAGTTCAGCCTTAAAACCTGATAAAGATTCAAAGTTTTTTGTCTGTTCTTTTTCTTAACAAACTAAATATGTCACAAAATTAACTAGTTTTTTGACTCTAAAAAAATCTAAATCCTTAATAAGGCTGAGAAAACACAATGATTTAAGTCAGAAAACCCATCCCTGTGTTAGCTGCCTTTGTCCCCGATTATTTTCCTCTACTTCAGCTCGTCATTCTGCTTTTCCTTAACTTAGCCTGATCATTGGTCTGATTCTGTTGGACCTCTTTCCCTGTCCTCTCTTTCTTTTCCATCCTTCTTCCCTTTCCATGCCCGGCCCCTTCCTCCTTCATTCTCATTACATGCCCCTTTCTCTCATGCCTAAGGCTGTCTCTGCACCTCCCTCTCTCTCGCCCTATTCTCCCGTGACCTGGTTCTGTCTGCTTGACTGGATCTGCTTTAAAGACGCCATGGACGTACACGCAAACACAGGCGTAGACATTATACTTAGCCATTATACTAGCCTTGAATCCAGTGACAGAGTGCAAGTGAGAAAGCACCATGCCAGTGATCTACTATATGCCAGCTGGCGATATCTGGAAACATCTGTATCTCTTTTACATGTTGACTTTTTTTCCACTGCAAATTACTTTGGAAAGAGAAAATGATCCATTAACAGAAAAAATTATGCATTAATGTCTTCTTTAGGAGACACACATATCCCTACACTTAATCTCTTATTCTTCTTTGAAGTGGAACTAAGGTAAATTTACAGTAACCCCTGTCCAGCTTACAGTTTGGCAGACTGAGAACCCATCATCTAGTCTGCTGACATAGCCTCTTGGGGCAAATGCAGAAATTGCAGAAGTCAATCTTTTTGTGTGTTCAGCAGATATATAAATCGATTTTCTGTTTTCATTAGCCCGGTTATTGCCTATAAATGCATATAAATTTTAAAAAGCCAATAAGAAAATTAATTGTTGTTGATTTATCCGATCATGTTTTAGACCTTCCGTGCAGCTGCTCTTTTGCTTCCGCACAGTTTTGTTGCATGTTTTTTTAAAAGCATTCAACCAAAGTCCGATCAGAGGGAATCTTTTCATATGAACAAATATTTTGGCTATCTGCACTGTACCTTCTGCCTGGGCGCTCTTCCAGAAAGCAAGTTTAGTGAAAAGAGTTTGTTTCAGATTGTCTGGGTTCTCTCTTCCAGAAAGAGAGCTGACTGACACACCGTTTCATTTCCTTATAACAATTTATCATTTTTGCAGCTCGTCTCTGAGCGTCTTGACTTGAAGAAGTTTGATCTTTACAAATATGAAATCCTAAGCAGACGTTACTTTTTTTAATATTTAACATCAGCGTGAATTAAAATGAAGGCTCTTGCTTTTAATTTACCTGTTACCTGTTACCTTGGTGATTCCTGGCGTCAGAGATCTGAACTTACTAAACCTGTGTTCAAATCGCTTCAGTGACTGCTCTGCAAAATAACATTATACTTTTTCCCTCTTCATGGACTCTGAGCCAGAAAATGCAAACAGTGATTCATTCATGAACAAACACACTCGACCTGATTAGCCCTTTGTGGCTTAGAATGAATGTTTTTCTGTTTGTACATTCTTACCAGCTTAACTTTCGCCTTTTTTCTTTTTTATATTTAACATTAAGTTACACGACTCATTGCTGCACCACTTCATCTGGTTGAACAACTCCTTGTAAAAGAAAAGGAGGCTGCACTGTGTAGAAGAGCACCAGTACATATAACCTGTATGCCAAAGAGAGTTCAGCTTCACCTCTTTCTGTGGTAAATGTATGATGATACAGGGATTAAGCTTGCTTGAGGTAATTAGAATAGTAGAATCTAGTTGGGATAGGTCACATATTGTCATGGTTTGCTGTGTGGCAGGCAGGACCCAAATGCAGGACTCATAAACGCAAGGATCAACTAAAAGAGGCAGCTTTATCTTGGATGTAAGTGATTCTTCAAACAAACAGAAAACAAAACCAAAAATGAGGAACTAGAAATACGAACCAAAATCAAAACACTAACACTGGGAAACAGAGCTAGAAAACTACAAGGAGCACAGTGAAAAAACGCACAGCATAGTGAGGGTACAATGCAACAACTAATAGAGAGAAACACAGGACTAGGACGAGCAGGTGGAGAACAGGTGGTAACACAGCTGGGACAAATCAGACCCAACGAGACAAGGGAAGAAAAAACCACACAGGGACAGGGACTATCAAGATAAAACAGGAAACACACGACAGGCACAGAGGCACGGACTTGCCACTGAACAGAGGGAACACGGAGCACAGGGACAGGAGTAACAAACTGCGACATGAGACACGACTGACTGGGGAACAAGAAAATAAACACAAAGACAGAACTAAACCTACACTAAATATGAAGGGCACAGAAAAACTGGAGATCAAAAAACAAAGAAGAACTAGAGCTAGAAATACAGAACCATAAACCAAAAAGACTAGTAATGAGAAACCATGATGAAATCAAAGATTAATAATAACACAGAACACTGGGTCACGACACAGGACCGCGGCACGTACATTGTGGTCCATCCTTAGTCTGCTATAAAACCTTGGCCACAGCAACTGGACCAGTTGGTTTTCTGTCTTCTGTGTTGGATTACATGAAGCTGAACAGAGCAGAGCAGGCATAATGTCTACAAATCTGACATGAACCAAGAAACTGTGGGCTCACTGAATCAACTCAAATTCTGTATGAGCTTTACCAGTTGGATGTAGGGAAGGGCTAAGCCGTCAGCTGATGTCTGTTGACTTTAAGATCACTTGATCTGAAAAGCAGCTGAGCTCGACTTTATGGCCTGCCCAGACTAACATTAATCAGTTAATATCACGGTGCACAGTAATCTTTTAAAACCTGTATAAGTGCTTTTTTAACCTTTAAAACACTCTGTGTATCTGTGTATATGCGTAGGGTAACTCAGGCCTCGGCTTCAGTATCGCTGGAGGGACCGATAACCCCCACATTGGAGATGACCCCTCGATCTTCATCACCAAGATTATACCTGGAGGAGCTGCAGCCCAGAATGGACGACTCAGGTGCAAACACAGACACTGTTGCTTTCATTAGACGTGAGCAAGAATTATTTGATTACATTATGAGCAGGTGCAGCGCTTCTTGGGTGCTACATGCCCGAGCTCAGCTGCTGCCCTCAAAGTTAGAAATTGAACCATCTTAGTCTGAACATTTATCACAAGTGTTTGCAGAAATTGGGCATGCAGAATGGATTTCTAGTCCTCTAATAATCCTCCTTTTTCACATTCAAACTGAAGCAATACTGTTCATGTGTGTAGCGTCACACCTGTGGCAGCAGATTTACCTAATTATTGGTGTGGCATTGATCGAGCAGGTAACATTATTGTTCCGGAGTTATTGAACTTAGACAGCAATGCTTTCAGCAGCTGCCAGCAAACTCAGCTAACATTGTGAGAGGCTGCTGTGTGGAGAGCATCTCCAATCACAGTAAATTGGCTGTCTAGCTTTACAACAGACTTCACCATGAGAGCTTCGGCTTGTTATTATACTACAGAATAAAGGGATGTGAATCCCTCGCAGTTTTTCTCTTTACCCATACCAAGGTAACTACCTTGGTAAAGCCAGTGGCTCTAGACAATCTTTGAAAATGAACAAGAGATGTCTGATTGAACCAAGAACTGTCTATTTTCAGTTTCTGGTATTTGACTGTGTTCACTCACCCACTCCAATCTCCCCATTTCAGGACGTATGTCTAGTTTAGCTTTAATTCTCAAAAAGAAAGCGACCACTCACTGTCAGCAGCTCCGTTCCCACTTTGGTCTTAGACTGAGGAGCATAACATTTGTTTTTCCTCCCAGTTCATCTCCCCCATCCAAGGCAGTTCACTTCTTTACTTCATGTATTGTTGCCATGCAGGGTGAATGACCGTATAGTCCGGGTGAATGAGACGGACGTCAGAGAAGTGACCCACAGCGGCGCCGTGGAGGCTCTAAAGGAGGCAGGTGGTCTGGTCAGACTGTGTATACGACGCAGGAGGAGCCTCACCGAGAGAATCCTGGATATCAAACTAGTCAAAGGCCCCAAAGGTGAGACTGTGCTAGCATAGCAACAGACTGCCAAGTCTACAATTAGTCCAGCACAGATATATTGCAGTTATTGTTGTTGTGGTACTATAGCAGAACACTTCATAAAAAAACAGTGTTATGACTTACAAAAAAAAGTATCAGATGTTAAGAAAATATTCAAGCGTGTGACGTAGTGACTTATTCTTCCAGGTTTAGGATTTAGTATAGCTGGTGGAGTTGGAAACCAACATGTCCCTGGCGACAACAGCATCTATGTGACCAAAATCATTGAGGGAGGAGCAGCACACAAAGATGGACGTCTACAAATCGGCGACAAGCTTGTTGCTGTAAGAAAACACTTCCTCTTTTTTTTTTACTCTGTTCTCTTTTGTGCAAATTTGATTTAAAAATCTAATTATACACACTAAAGTGCATATGAAGGTTGCACTTCATATTACTGTTAAAAAAGAAGTTACCCTAAAAGGGGTACCATCCCCATGAACCTGAATGGATGGATGGATGGATGGATATTTATCATGTGTGGCGCATGTCTGTAGAAAATAATACCGTTTATGTCATTTATGTTCAGGTAAATAGTTCCTGTTTGGAGGAGGTAACTCACGAGGAGGCAGTGGCCGCCCTAAAGTCGACTCCTGATGTCGTGTACCTGCGTGTGGCCAAACACACCTCCCTTTTTATCAATGACAACTTCCCTCCGCCCGATGTCACTAACTGTGAGTACACAAAAAGAGCTCTACGTTCTGAACGTTGACTTTTTTATATTTTAATTGCACAACATGTATTTGTGAAACCCAGTTTCATCCGTCTGCGTAGACTCTCGCTATTCTTGAGAAGTTCAAAAACAACTTGCAGTCAGACAGCGTGCCGCTGACTGTTGTACACATCGTTGCCACCAAGATGGTGAGGCGTTTTAGAGCCAGATGGTGCTGAACAAAAAAAAAGAAAAGAAAAGAAAAAGAAAGAAAACAGCAAGGAACAAAGCTGAAATTTGTTTGCTTCCCACACATAGAGAGCTGCTTTTTACTGAAGCCCTGAACAGTGACTCTTACTCAGAGCTTGTCATGAATCATGAAACTCGACCAGCAACCAATCAAGGAAACAAAGAAAAGTCAAGCAAAGGTGAAGTAAACTGTAAACGGGTACATGGAGTTAAATTAGCTTTCGCGTAAAATAAAAAGGTACCTACAAAAACCATTATTAACATCTGCATGTCCTCCCTTTACATGCCATCAGATATACTCAGCTAAGATATAATCAGATATAGTCTTTCTTTAATCACGCAGTCCCATTGAGGTTCATATCATATTTTATAAGACACCTGAGAACAAGAAATATTCAGAAAACGCAATCAGCAGGTGAAAAACAACACGATACAGACGTAGACTCTTTAAAAAGTAAATTACATCAGCTAATAAAGCTCTCCGAGGGGAGAATGGAGCAATCGTTATCACTCGACTTAGATCAGCACAGAGCTTTATACATGTCAACTGGTCATACGGGAAACAATGAGAACAAAGTTATGAGGATTAGCTTGCAACTTTTATATCATATGTTGAATATTAATATTAAATGAAAATCAGCTGTCAAGCTGATGCAAGCTCGGTACCTAGTTATAAGAGCTATCTGTATGTTAAAGAAACGGTGCATTTAAAAAAAGCAAGCCAGAAGTGTGAGATCACAGTTGCATATATTTTTATATGTAAGTTATTTATTAAATAATAATAAGTAATAAGTAAATATTAAGACTACTATAGAAAGCTGTTTCAGGATAGCGATTATTTGACATCCATGAAGTTTTCTGTTAAATATGTGACGTCACTTTAGTCAGTTTGGGATGATAGATTAACTGGATTGGAAATGCACATTACCTAGTTTGATTTACTAGTTTTATAAAAGCAGTTTCTTATGAAAGCAGTTTTAATGATCTTTCACATCTATGTGGTAACATTAAGAATATATTCTATAATGATCACATCTCCCAGACAGTGTTTTTTGTTATACAACAGTCCGATTAACAGACTGGGTAAATTTGGTTCTCTGGATTCCTGCCACTTGTCATTTCTCCAACAGAGCATATTAACAGAGAGCATGTCATTTATCACTGCTGTGAATCTACCATATTAACAGATTCTATATATCACGCTGTCTGTCATTTCTCAGGACGTTTCTTGGCTCTGCAGTACTTTTTTCAAAGTACATCATTTAAAAACTGTGTACATAGAAAAAATGTTTTTAAAAGTACATTTCTAAGTGACCTGTATATACTGTTCTTGTTATCTATCTATCTATCTATCTATCTATCTATCTATCTATCTATCTATCTATCTATCTATCTATCTATCTATCTATCTATCTATCTATCTATCTATCTATCTATCTATCTATCTATCTATCTATCTATCTATCTATCTATCTATCTATCTATCTTCTATGTTGGTTGTTCGATTACTTAAATGCAGCTTACTGAAATCACATTTGAATTCATGTCTTATGTGTAACACTAAAATAAGACAAAGAAATGTCTGTATTTGTTCCCACAGCATATTCCCCACACCAGGATAACCACATCAGCCCCTACATGAGTGGCAGCCAATCTGTAAGCCCTGCCCCACTGACCACCCCCAGATACTCACCGCTGCCCAGGTCCATTGCAGGAGACGATGATATCACCCGGTGAGATCTCAGTTTATCTTTGTAGCGCACAGAAAGAAATGAAATTTCTGTCAAATGAGATAATAATTCAAGATAAAGTTTCTAAAGTTTTAACTGCCTATTAAAACAGACCTATTGTGATAATTTGGAGCTCCACTGAAGCAGCTTTGGATGATTGAAAGTTGAAAATAATCTTTGGTTAGTTCAGTTCATGCGCTGTCTGAAAAAAGCTGTTCAGAAGTTAATCACAAATTAATCAACAGTAGATTATCAGTACTGTTAAGCATGGTATGGACATGGCAATATTTGGCTGTCGATTTCTGCTGTACATGTTGGTTTACTTGAAGTTATGTTAGATTAAACAACTTTCCAACATTTGCATATTAACATCATATGATGGTTATAAACAGTCTTTGTCAGAGTCACATTTATTCACAGATGTCAACCAAGAAAAAAAAAACGAAAATAATTTGACAAAATTTGAAGAAATAGTTTGTTAATGGTTTAGTTTTGCATTTTATAAAATGACAAAATCCACAATCAAAATCTTGTATTTTCAAGCTTCTTTCCTTTGTGCTCTGAGATCTTTAGTGAGAGCAGCGAAGGATGACCTCAGTTCTTCCCTGCTCTGCCTCTGCATCCGTGTTTGCTCTGTGTGTGTGTGTGTGTGTGTGTGTGTGTGTGTGTGTGTGTGTGTGTGTGTGTGGCAGTGAAAGGCAGATGGCCCTGCAAATTTTGTCTGTCAAGTAAACTCAGGTTACATACGTGTACAGACACACCACACACACAGATACACCCTGAGTGCTGCTCTACTGTCTTAATCCATTTTAATGGAGGGATTACTGCTTATCACAACCCTCGTCACTCGACTGGCATCACCGTGGTTACCAGAATATGACCTATTTCGTCATAGACCTTTTGGGCCAATCAGTGCGCTTTGATTATAATAAATCTGATAAGCCTCAGACAGACTGCAGAATGGTCATTTTGACGTGTGTCCTTCTCTTTTCTCCAGCTATTTTTCCTCTCTCGCTCTCTGATTAGTCACACAAATAGCAGATCATGGGTTTTAAAAAATGTCCACTGAGTGAGCAAAACTTCTGCACAACAGATGAATTCAGGTTAAGGATCAGATGGAGGGACACGCTGGTTCATTTCTATCTCAGCAGTAATTTTCATACATGCTCGGAGTATCTGCCCGTGCTGACTTTTTTTCCAAATGTTGTATCTGAAAGGAGGCCAGGATTTGCTGTTGCAATACAAAATTAGTCAACAGCCCACATTTGTGAATGTGTCTGATTCCGAATACACACAAAAGAACTGTTCTGTTTTTAGAAGAGGCATGAACCAAGCTCTTGTTATCTTGTTTTTACACATGCTGACGGTGTGCGTAAAAACTTTTACCAGTGGTCGACTTTATTTGCTTTTCATCCATTCATCCAGCTGCTTCATCACTCGCTTGTGTTGACTTGGATTCTTTTCTTTCGTCCTTTTTACGAGACGTAGAGGCTAGACCGGCTCTCATTGTTCACGCTGTGCCACAAAGTGCGATGCTGACATCTGCTGGTGAAAACAGAAAGTAATCTTCGGGTTAAGCACTGTTTCCTCCTGCAGAGACTAAGCATTTATCACCACAAATTTTTCCACATTCAGAGAACATCATATAATGAAGTACAACATTATTTCAAAATGTGTGTAGTCACCGACTCATCAAATGTATTCATACATTACAAAACTGATGAACTGGTGTCCTAAACAAGGAGAATACCAATATAAGTTGCCGTGATGTGATGTCTTTGTTCGATTTGTGTTTCTGTCAGGGAACCCAGACGGGTGGTGCTGCAGAGGGGATCTACAGGTCTCGGATTTAACATTGTTGGAGGGGAAGATGGAGAAGGGATCTTCATTTCCTTCATTCTTGCTGGAGGTCCAGCTGATCTCTGTGGGGAACTTCGAAAGGGAGACCGCATCCTGTCGGTATGAACTAAGACACCACACATACAGATCCCTGAGAAGTACGACACAGCGTTGGTGAATAACTCCTAATTCTGTTTATATTAATGTTTCACAACAGATTTGCTTTGTAAGGATGTTGTACCTTAAAACGTAGAGCCATTGGAATTAGTTCCAGATGCTTATTTGCAGTGATTTGTTAATCTGAAGATGGAGTTAAGCTTCACATAACTTTTCTTTGTTTTTCGTGCATTACCAGTCAACCGGCGCCCTCCGATGACTGAGTGCATTCTCGCGATGTGGTGTGTGTCCCGTTAAAATGAAATATAGGTTTAATTTTCTTCACACAACATTCACGCTAGATTTAATCCTCAGACTGTCGGGACACTGACAGTCCCTGTAGAATTACTGTGATTTTGAATTATCGTATGCGAGTTCTATCAAAACAAAACCTGCACTTGTGAGTGTTTCCAATTTGCTCGTGTCAGTGCAAATTTAGCTGCTAATTGTGTGTGTCTGTATTCGTAGGTGAATGGAGTGGACCTGTCCAGTGCAACACACGAGCAGGCAGCCGCAGCTCTGAAAAATGCAGGACAGACCGTCACCATAGTAGCCCAGTTCAGACCAGACGGTGAGTGCTGGAGATAAAATATTTGAAAAATACAAATGTTCTGGCTTGAAGCAGAAGGTGGTACGTCATTTTTTCCAATCTTGATTGTGTGAGACGAGGTAGTTCTTCATCTTGGTTTTGGTAAAGGCTGAATGTTTGCGGTGATCACAGAATCAGCATGTTGCTGCCCTCTATAGCTACAATTCTACCACTCTGTGGGAAAACCCAAAAATCTGAATTCAGTATGTGTGGGCAGAATGTATAAAGAAGACAGAGAAACCAACCTTCACTGCCTTTGTAGATGGAAAGTGACGTCTTCTCAGCATGTAACAGCGTGCTTTGTATTCTTCCTAATAAACAATAAAAAAAGTAGTACAGTCTTTTGAATATTTGCATAATATCAATAAGCGATTTCCATATTATGCAAATATTCAAAAGACTGTACTGGAAATTCACTAACTGTGGAGCATCTACACTTGTGAAGGCCCTCGCTGATATATTCCCTTCTTTATCCTTTAATCCTAATAGCACATGTATCATTTAATGTCTGTGTAAGTAGCTGTGCTGTGTGTTCTCATAGAGTCGGTTCTGGTTAGGCATCAAAATGATTTCTCCTCTTTATATTAGTTTGAGATATTGGGCATTTCACATAAGTCAGTAATAATGACCACAATTTTGAAATTAGGGACTGAGCCCGTACACTCATCAGGAAAGTCACAGAGCAGAGGTGCCGAGAATCATTTTCCCATAGACTTCTATGAAATTATTTTTTACCTTCGAAGTCTACAGCCATTCTTTATATTTTATAATGCTTTGCTCAGGACACTACATTGTGACACCCTCACCAAGTATCTGCAATCTGAAGAAAAATAATTGGTGGATATATATTATAACACTAAAACATATAATAAGATGCCCAGCCCTGCCCTTTACTCTAAACAAATCCTACATTTAAATCTAACCTTACTTCTTATTCAAATCTGAACGCTTACGACAGTTTTGATGGTTCATCCTAAAGGGAGAAGCACTCAGAATATCCATTATGCCTGTGTCTAACACACATTTGTCCTCATAAAGTTACAATTAATACAGACTCTGGCTGAGTTTTCCAAAAAAGCATCATCCTGAATATTTTTTTTACTGGAAGTGACTTAGAGGGCCGTAACCTTGGAAACCAGGTTATAAATGCTGATAGGCTAATGGGATGCTGCCGTACCGGGAGACCTGAGGATAGCAGACACTATTTCACAGAGCCGAAACAATATCAGGAGAATCAGTAATCTGTCTGCTGGGGAGGGTGTGCGCGTTTGATTTTGGCATCAGTCAGAGAGCTTGTTCATAAATGTGTTATTAAGGGCATGAGCAGTGTATTACACACCGGATTAGAAGACCTTTACAGAGTCTGCTGTGAGTATGTATGTTTTCCACATGAACAAGTTGTAGCCTATTGATAAATGATTTAATATATTTGATAGAGTCAAACAGAAATCCTTCCTACCTGGCCCTGTGTGAAAAGATAATTCTCCCCTAAACCTGTGTTTGTGCCACCCTTGGTAGAAAGTAATGCAATCAAGCATTTGTGATCACTGGCAGCGAGTCTTTCGTATCAATGTGCACTTGTGAGGAATTTTGCCTCACACTCATTGCAGATTTGTTTTAACTCAGTGACATTGGAGGGTTTTTTCAAGCATGTTTAAGGTCATACTAAAGCATCTCAATCTGGTTTTAGTCCAGACTTTTTTTGATGATGATTAAGCCTTTATATGTCGCTGCAATGATACACGTACATGTTACCTGCAGTGAAATTGGCCCCCTTCCAACCATACATACATTGCACAAACATCACATTGGGAAGACAGGTTAGAAGAGGTAGCATGGTAAGAAAAACAATGGGGGGGGGGACTCCACCCAGACTCCACCCAGAGCTTCTAAGAGAAGAGCGGTTTGAGAACAGAAGAAAATCATCAACATGTTTTTCAGCTTTCCAAAAAAAAAGAGTGGTTAATCACAATTAATTCATGATTTAACAAGAAGGGCCAATTACTTTTTCTCAGAGGAGCAGGCAGGTTTTGATAGCATTTTCCCCCTTAATAAAATTTTTTTTAATTACGTTGGTTATCTTTGTATAGTATTAAGTTAGCATTATGTTTGATGATCTAAAACATGTAAGTGTGACAAATTTGCAAAAAACTAAAAAATAGGGAAGAGGGCAAATATCTATTCACAACACTGTATATGCAACAACTCTATAGAAGCCTGCAAAGGAAAAAGTGATTGCAAAATATATAAGTTGATTCAGTAGTATTAAGATTTGATATCATCAGGTCAGTACCAGGCATTGTGCTAGAGTTCAGGGAGCACATGAGAGGGAGGTCACACTTCTGAGTGGGCAAATGTAGTCATTATTCAACATATAAACTGTTGGGAGTACAGTG
The DNA here is from genome assembly GCF_964374335.1 of Astatotilapia calliptera. Lineage (NCBI taxonomy): Eukaryota > Metazoa > Chordata > Actinopteri > Cichliformes > Cichlidae > Astatotilapia > Astatotilapia calliptera. The sequence goes on from NC_137438.1 coordinate 8,840,406, forward strand.
TATGTCTTTTTTTATGTGATATGAAAAGGGACAGAATCCATTAACAAGACAACAGACAAATGTCAGCAAGCACAATAGAGATTTGGGCAAAATTTGAAAATATGAGTTAGAGCCAGAATATCACCTTGAAATGTTGCATAGTAATTAGGATTTAAATGACTTTATAGCCCAGATATTCCATCAAACAGTTTGCTGGCCAAGCTGATATTAGTCTAAACATAGTCTAACAGGGCAACCACACATTAAGACTGGGAAGGCACTGTCGGAAGGTAATGAAGTTCTGCAGCAGCTGCAGTATGCAAATATCTTGGAAGCTTATGAAGGCCGTGCAAGGATATAATCCATACATCATTCTGAAAACTGTGATGTATGGATTATGAATTCTCAAAGGTCGTACAAGCATGATAAATGGATTATGAATTCTAATTTCAAGAGGTTAATTGAAGGTCCTAAATGAAGTTTCGTTTAAGGTGCACAGACTTGTTACCGGACAAAGAAAGGCTCAGACGGCACAAGCTTGTTTGTAACCAAAGTTGAAAAATGCAGATCCGTCTCATAGCTCACACACTGTAGATTAGTTAAAGCTGTGGCATGGCGGGCAAAAAAGAAGAAGATTGCTTTGTTGATTCCTTAACAAACAACCTGTTCTTGGAGGTAGTCTTATTAGTCAGTGACAGATTTTCCTGTCAAATCAAAATGCCTCTTAGATTTTCAATATAAGCTCTTTGCAGTAACTCATATAAATCACATAATCTGATCAGATAACCATGCCGTTTGCCACTGATGACTGGGAAGATGGCCAGCTGTTGTAAAATCCAAATCAGGTCCTACAAACTTTAGTTCTGGTTTGAAGTTTAACCACTTTATTAACACAACTTCTAGCAAGCAGTCAGTCTGTGAAGTTATTATGTGGATATCACATAGTGTTTATTGAAGATATCTAAAAATAAACTCAAAGGTAGTATGTTTTCAATGCTCTGGCATTAATATACTAGTGGAAGTGAATGTGTAGTGGTGCTGATAATGCTGTGTTTGTTTCTGACACTTCATTTATTTCTCACTGGAACTAACTAGTGGGAACATCGGAGCATATCCTCTTGGTTGTTCACGTCTTGTATGGGGTATTAAGTGGGATCAGCACCATGGATAGTGCCCAAAGAGCTCATAAGGTTTTAAAGGAGTAGTCTGCCTGCTTCCATTTACCTCCTATTGATCTGTAGTATATGATTAGTGTGTTCCCACTACTTCTACAACAACTAACTTTACCCAAGTGTTAGCTTTCAAACATTCAACATTTGGTTTTGTGGTTTAAAAATCTACAAACATTGCAGTGAGTCTTTCTTTGATTTCCTAGAAGGACATTTCATTTTACTTTAACTAACTGTAAATTGTGATTAAAAGAGTAACTAAGATCCATAAAAAGGAGGTAGCCAGAACACGAAGGTACTGAAGGTGCTGAAGGTACTGAGGGATCTAAATCTAAGAGAGGAAGAGGCTAAAATAACGGTGAGAAAACTGGAGCAACTGTAACTATAAACCGATCAGGCTAATTTCCAGTCATCTTTGACATGTTTGCTAATACCCTGCTGATACACAACTAACCAGTGATCAGTATGGTTCAAAAGTATGTTGGCTTATATTCGACCAGCTCTGCCTTGGCATTTGGTCTCTCATTAGATAACATTATCATCAGTTAACCAGGCTTACATGCTGCTCTGTATCTTAATCTAAAACAATCAGTAGAAGAACACCATTGTGTCTCTGTGTCGTGACTCTCCTATACACCTCATTAGTGACTCTCGACTGAAATTTTATATCAAACCTTCTGTCCATGCTGGGCTTTGGTCAGCAGTGTGTGTGTGTGTGTCCATCTGAGGTCCGTGTTAGTCCCATTCCTGTGGCGATGGCCAGCAGTGCTTCGTCTGTTTCACAAACACTCTTCCTGCCAATGGGAGAAGAACTCATAACGACCTCCACCAGGAGAGGAAGAGAGTGTCTGTGTGCAGGTCTCCTTCTGTTATTTATATTAAATATGTTGGGCACTGTAGCCAAACGCAGCACAGCGATACCCCAAACTGAACTGTTCTGTGTGTGTGTGTGTGTGTGTGTGTGTGTGTGTGTGTGTGTGTGTGTGTGTGTGTGTGTGTGTGTGTGTGTGTGTGTGAGAGGGAGAGAGAGAGAGAGAGATTTGGTTCAAGCTGATGCACCAGATATGGATCTGTGTTTATTTGAAGTACAGCAGATGGAGCGTGTTTGTCTGAAGTCTTCCTGCTGCATTAATATTGTTGGCATCTGTCATGTTGTTTTAGGGTGTTTGAAGTCATTTCATATGTACACTCACTGCCAGGTGAGACTGTAGAACCAGCCGATGTCTGCAGTAACTTCATAACGATGGTGACTGCAATAATGATTTTGTAAGATCTCATTTCAGAGTAAACTTGACGTGCTTTGTGTGGCATTTGCAGGAGATAATAGGAGCATAAGATTTACAGTTGTGTGTGTTATTATGCACTCAGTGTTTGTAATTAATGGCACCGGTAACAAGGTATGAGTGGAGAAAATTGATTCTGTTCTCAAAATGTTGTAAGTCATTGTAAAAATCTTCTATCATCTTTTGAGAAAAAGAGAAACAAGATTATGTTGCACACACTCACTGCGTACTCACAGTTACACAGTGGGATGAATTGTACACTCTCCTATCTATGAGATTGTTTGTTCCTATTATTTTTAATTTATATATAAGATCACTTTGTAATGATCTGAAAGCCTACATTACCCATATGGCAACTTGACTGTGGACAGGTGATATAAGTAGCAGCTATCAGGCTACAGAGGAATTATTTTCACTTCTGCAATCTCCATGCAACCATTTATCACCCCTTTACTAAAGTGAAGTCATCCTAATGACTTTGTATCCAATGTTCCTGTCGATGAGTACACAAAGCCTATAATTTATCAGTTGTAAACATTTTTACATTTGTTTTATATTTTTGAATATAGAAATTTCATCAAACTTAACAATGTTTTACAACAAAGTTTAACAACAATGTTTAACAACTATGTATAAATCTATTATTTCCTTTACAATTTTGCATTTGTTGTCATGGATCGCTGTGTGGCAGGCAGGATGAGGACCCAATCGCAAAAACTCACGGACTCAAGGGATAAACTCAAAATGCAGCTTTATTGCTGACAAAAGATAATAGGAAAACTAAACTGGGAAAAACTAACATAAAGTTCACCAGGAAACACAGGGGGAATCACACACAGCATGAGGGAGAACGCGACGCCGAACAGAGGGAGACGCAGACAGAAATACACAGAGGGTTAACGAGGAAAGTGGGAACACACGGGGAACACAGCTGACACAGATAACCATAACGAGACAGGGCGGGGTGAACATAACACTGACGGGAGACAGGCAGAGTCAAACAGGAAGTACAGAGGTTCAAACAGGAGGAGAGAGAGCACGGGGAAAACACAGACATAACGGGCTGAGGAAGACATGGAATAAAACACGAGGGCTCACAGTTACACAGGGGCACACAGGAGGTAACCAAATAAGGAACATCTTAACAGAAGAACCTAGGAACCAAGGCATGACTAGGGGATGAAATACAAAACATACAAAAACTGAGAATACCGGGCCCACATGGCCCGGGACCATGACATTTGTAGGACAGTCCCAATCAAAAATGGCAAAAAATCGTATTTTGAATGATTGGATCTTAACAAGGTTCCAAGTAGAGCTTCAACATGCAACAAGAATAAATGGGAGTAGGACAAAACATTTTTTGAGCATGTAATTTATTTAAAACAATACTTAAACTGAAACAGGCTGTTTTACAGCTGATCGGAATTTAAGACCACGTGCCTTTAAAAGGCCAAATGTGTGCAAAAATGTAGATTCATTGTCATTTTCTGTCAGGTAGTCACACTGTTATGATGTTCTCGCCATCGCTGCTGAGGTGGGACGCAGTAAGACAGTCATTTGGAATTTCTTAAGTGATCCTGAGGGTTATGGAAGAAAAACGTCAAGTGTAAGAGACAAAAAACTTCACCAACACTGAGCCAGAGGATCCAATTGGGTGTCTGTTAAGACACTGGACGATCCTCAACCCAAATTAAGGCGTTACTGGTCCTGACTGCAGCCCCATAACCATCAGACGGCATCTGAGACTGAAGGGCTTCAAAAACCAAAAATGTCTTCAAAGGCCTCGTCTACTTGAACACCACAGAACCGACCGTTTGGACTTTGCAAGAGAGCACCAAACATGGGGCATTAAATGGTGGAAGAAAGTTTTATTCTCTGATGAGAGAAAATGTAGCCTTGATGGTCCTGATGTTTACTGGCATGACAAGAAGATCCCGCTGGAGATGTTTTCTACATGCCACAGTGGAGGGTGCGCCATAATGGTCAGGGGTACTTTTTCCTTCAGTGGAACAATGGAGCTTCAGGAGGTGCAGGGGCATCAAATGGCTGCTGGCTATGTCCAGATGTTGCAGAGAGCATCCCTCATGACTGAGGGCCCTGGTCTGTGTGGTAACAGCTGGGTTTTTCAACAGGACAATGCTAATGTATGCAATGCCTGCAGGACAGGGGACTTCTTCCAGGAAAATAACATCACTCTTTTGGACCATTGTGCGTGTTCCCCTGATCTAAATCCAACTGAGAACCTTTGCGAATGGATGGCAAGAGAAGTTTACAAAAATGGACAACAGTTCCAGGCAGTAGATGTCCTTCATGTGGCCGTCTTAAGCTTTTAGAGAGATGTTCCCACTCACCTCATGGAAACACTTGCATCAAGCATGCTGCAACGAGTTTTTGAAGTGATGAACAGTAACGGTGGAGCTAATCATTACTGAGTTCCTGTTTGGAACTTTGATTTCCGTTTTTTAGGGGTTAACTGTTTTTTTGGAGGTGTGGTCTTAAACTTTCGATCAGCTGTAAAAGAGCCTATTTCAGTTCAAGCGTTGTTTTCAATAAATTGCATGCTCAAAATAAGGTTTTTTTCTCACTCCCGTTTCTTCTTGCTGCATGTTGAAGCTTGACATGGAACCTTATTAAGATCCAACCGTGCAAAATATAACTTTTTGCCATTTTCACGTGGTCTTAAACTTTTGATCGGGACTGCATTCACATAATGGTCATTTGTAGTTGTCCTGAAGTTCAGTATTGTTTTTTCATGTTCCTCTCCAGCCACAAAAGGCTTTCTGTTACCTATATTCAGCTCTCGGTGACATTTTCCTTTGTATTTTCAAGACCTAATTCCACTGTGACTCCTTGAATGTAATCTTTAAACTCAACAACATTTTTGAGTCAGTTGCTTAGTGCTAAAAGATTCGAACCATGATTGTTTGGAGTCAGATTGCCTGTCACCAAGCACCTTGTGCAGCCACTTTGAGATCCAAACTTGTGGCACATTCAACTTCTGAGCAACAACTAGTTGCAATCAGTCGCCAAATGTGAAAAGATGAGGTGTAATCACTTGGAAACAACTGATCATTAACCATTACCGAGGCATTAAAATGTGCAAAGGTTTCACAATGAATTTTCAGTTACATACCATTTCTTTTCCAAAGTTGGCTGTTATTAGCGAACAGTAATATGTAATAAGCTGAAAAGACCATTGGCTCATGCTCAAAACAACAAAGCTTTAATACATAGCGAAACAATAAACTGGGAATTTGAGCTGAAGTTTCACGGCTTCATTTCTGTTTTTAAGTATCCAGTACAACTGTTGATTGGAAAAAAACACGATGTTTGGTTAAAACAATGTTGAGTCGCTGTGCTGACCTTCAAGCTCGATCTTCTCTGTGCCATTAAGTTTCCTGATGTGGGAATACAAATGCCTGCAGGTTGACAGCAGTGTTAGTCACTGGGATTACACACGACTGTCAGAGACACACAGTCACACACATAAACACTCACACGTGACCCACACAGCTAGTGTCTGTCAGCAGTAATACTGAGGTGATGTACAGAGGATTATCCTCACTTCTGTTAGTGTGTTTATTGCACTTTGCGTGCGTTTGTGTGTGTCGTGCACAACTTGTTACATAGAAGATTAACAGTAGCTCCATCACGGGGGCTTTCAAATACAGTGCTGCTGGATTTTCTTCTGCTGAACACCCAAAGTAAAGGACGTTACTTTTTTTTTCTAACTCTGTATATTAGCCCCCTCTTTCCTCTTTTGCTTCCTTTCTTTCCTCTTCCTTTTTTCGCTTTCCTTCCTCTCCACCTGTCACCTCCTCCTGTCTTCCCCAGTGTTACTGAAGTCTGTGGTAATGGTCTGACTCTCAACCCACGATGTGTGATTTGGGGGATTTGAGTTGTCACTTGTAACAGGAAGGCGACTGATTTAGGATTTGGAGTGTGTCTCTTCGTCACTTTGAGACACATTTTTTCACTTCCAGCTTTTGACATTTAAACTTAAATCAGTACATCAAGACATTTTTGTCTTAAATTGCTTTAGTTACGTTATTCTTCTATGCCTCTCCTGCAATCTGATCACTTAATCAATACCAATGTAGATTGCTGAGCTATTGTTTTAATTATAGATGAGCCTCTTGCAGCACTGCTATTTTTGGAGCCAGGGTTTATTGTAGACGTATAAAGCAGGCTTATAACGTGAAGAATTTGGATTGGGGTTTTATTTTGTATGTGTGTGGGTTTTTTTTTTTAAATTCAGCTAATGAACCAAGAAGAGGTCTGTGTCCACTACTGGAGTTGTGGGAGGTTGCAGCCTTTCCCAGCTGACACTGGGGTTATCGGAGGAGTAGATCCTGGGCAGGTTGTTGGTGCATAACAGGGTAACGAAGAGAGGCAGACAACTACTAACGTTCACATCCAAACCCACAGCCAATTTAGACTCACCAAGTTACTGTGGGCACCCGAAGAAACCCATGCAAGCACAGCAAGAACCTGCAAATTATTTACGTCCTTGGACAAATTCAGTTTCTGAAGAATTTTAAAAATGAGTGAAAAAGAGTCAAATTGAAGCAGTTCAGTGCAGTTTTCTCGTTATGTGTTTAGTATGTGTTTCCTTCTTTTTTGGGGGCATAATTTAATGGTACATTATTTAAATAAATGTTTGCGAGCTAGCAGTCCTCTTCATTGTTTTTGTTACTATAAGCTTCTCTTCTTTCAGTATGTGGAGCAGTGCTGAACTGGCAACAAGGAGGTGTATTGTCTGCATGATGCAAGTATGCAATGGTCTGCTGATTAAATTATTTCTCCATAGTGCTGCAAGTGGAAACAAGAAACCCTCGGGAAACATTTAAATGTACAAGAAAAATCCAATGATGACATAAACAGTGGAAAAAAACTGCATATATGATCCATGCTTCTTCCCGTGGGACATAAAAACTGAAGGGAAAAGTATGTATATTCATTTAATGAATGAGGATCAACCCTTTGAGAGATATTGTCCTTTTTCTTAGGGGTTCACTCGTGGCAGTTATTCACAATTAGGGCGGTCTCTTTCCTCTGTTAAAGGAAAGGGTGATCTGAAAGGAGAATGTATTGGTGCAATGCACACAATCCTAATGATGTGAAATGCCTATCTCTAGCGGTTTTGTGTTGGATAGCACTGAAGCTGCACAATGCAGGGAAAGGCCTCTGCCAGCTGCTCAATGGAGTAACAATGCTCCTCTAGAGAGAGCAGAGGAGAGGAGAGGAGAGGAGAGGAGAGGAGGGAACACAAGCCATTAGTCTCTGCCATCATCATCTTTCCCCCCACTGCCTCTGCCTCCTAGTTTCCTCACCTTCTACTTACCTTTTATCCAGCTCCACATTATCCCTGTATATTATATACCTGTGTCTGTCTTGTTCTTAATCTGTTAATGCTACACTGCGGTGATCTGTGTTGGCAGTTAAATGCCGATGATATGAAACCCACATGATTTCTGTTTGTCTACAGAAAATTGTAGCACAACCTGTTCACTTTTACATGGGAATATTGTTATAATCTTTAAGATTTCTTAGAAGCCAAACACATGCAAGAAAGAACCGTCCCAACTGTGGAAGTGGGGAAAGTGAGACAGATGGAGGCGCAGACAAATCATGCAGCGCAGAAAGAGTTTAATTGCGTATACTTATTAAGACAAATGATAGTGTCTCATTTTTTATGTGACTGCTATACAAAATGAAAAGAAAATCCATTTAAGAGCTATGAATTGACCTCTTAGTTAAGCTTCCCAAAAATCAATATTCAGAATGCTTGGTCAAGCTTTACCATGTGTGTGTGTGTGGCTTGTAGACTGATTCCCTGGGCCAAAGTAGGGCAGGAGAGCCTGGCATTGACTCAGCTTTCTGCATGAGTGACCTGAGGAAACAGTGTGTGTGTGTGTGTGGGTGGGTGTGCTAGCTGCTGTCAAAGAGGGGGAGGAGCAAAATGAACGCACCAGCGAACGGGAGATGGAGCAAGAGTGGAGTGTAGTAGAGACAGAGAGAGAGAGAAAGAGTTAGCATCTGTTGTTTCTCTGGCAGCTGAGCCGCACTGGACCGATTTTACGCACACATATTTTTTCCCCACTCCACCACACGTTGCTACATACCTACGTAGACACACATTCGCATCTTTCCTCTCCTGCTCTCTCCTGTGCTGCATCCAACGTGGAACGGGCTCCCTCTCTTTCTCTCTATCCTTTTCCTCTCATTCACGTCTCAGGACTCTAAGCTTCAAACCTCGCTCTCCCTGGCTTAGACACTGATCTGAGAGCCCCTGTGACGGTATCACATCGCGGACGGTGTCTGCCAGCAGCCTGTGAGTACAGCAAGAGTGGGAGAAGCGATTTACTTCTTTACATCTCGCCTCTGGTAACAACCTAACAGCTGTTTCTGGGTAACATTGTTGGGAGGCGTTAATGGATAAATGTCTGAGACTCTAACACTGTGTTATCCATCTTGTGGCCACTGATACAGCAGTGACATGTTAGCTTCTGTGTAGATGGCTAGCAAGTTTTGATGCCGATAACTTCTCCCACTTTCAGCACTTCTGTTTTTTTCTGTGCTGTGCTGCTTTTGCTCTTTCACTAAACTGGACTTTAAAGAATGATCAGGATTTCAGCTCCCACTTTAACTGCATCAGCATTAGCTTGGGTCTGAAAACAAAAGAAGATCAGAGCTGCATCCTTGGCAGCACAGGCTTTGTCTTTGCATTCAAGATCAGGAGTTAATAGAACCGATATCTTAGCTGCAGCACAGTCTTTGTTGCATAGATCAGAAAGAAGAGGAAAAGCGTATCTCTGTAGCTTTACAGTAGCTCTGTGTTTGTTTATATTGATTCATAAACTGCTTTCATTCTTTGTTTTACGAACAGATTTTTATTCTGCTGCATTACATCTTTTCTGCTTCTTCTCCCCCTTTGCCTTTTCTCTCCTTTCTGTTCTTCTTTTCCTGCCTCCTTCCCTGACTTTTCTCTCTCTCTTGCTCTTGATCCTGTGTTGTATAGATTCACTTTGTGTTTACAGTCAGTTGCCGAGGATGTGAAAGTTTTTCGTCTGGTCCGTCAAGCTGAAACTGAGAAAAATACATATGTTAATCCACCAATTCGTGAGGGATTACTGCTGATTTCGGTCTAAATCTGAAAGAGCCAGACTGGGGTTGCCAATGAAAAATATGTAAGATTAAAGGAATAAATTAACACATGTATTTCAGCAAAAGGCTCTTGAGTTTCATCTTTTTATGGAAAGATGGAGGCAGTTTGCTATTTTCTTTTTTAGATTATTCAAACCTGTCATTCAATGGAGACATCAAATGCTGCAATTCAGTCATCCTCGGAGGGAAATATCCTAATCAGAAACAATATATTACGGCTCCATTTTCTTTTTTCTTGCTTTTTTATCTGTAGAAAAATCAAAAGCTAATTGCAGATCATGTTGCTCGTTTCACGTGGCTTCCAGCTCTTTCAGCGCTGTTTAGTTGTTCGTGTCAGTGTGTCAGTCTAATGAGAGCTTTGTGGGGATATCAGCTCATATCTGGGAAAGAAGAAGCAGGAGACACTGCAGGTTTCGGATCAGCGTGTGTGTGTGTGTGTGTGTGTGTGTGTGTGTGTGTGTGTGTGTGTGTGTGTGTGTGTGTGTGTGTTCATGACCGTGTGTACCTAGAGAATGATTGAATTACTCAGGGTTAATTAGATTCTGTAGTCCACAGCAATGGTTCAGATACACACATACGCACACTCACTCACAGGGACATCCTTCAGAGGGGCTTTTTCAGGCTTATTGCCTGCGGCGTTGTCATCCGTGTATTAGTTGAGATATTTTCTGGGAAGCTGTGTGGTGCTAAGCAGAGTAGAAGACAGTCAGGAAGGATTTATTACACATTTCTGCTGCTTGTTCAGCCACTCCGGATCAAAATACTGCCGTTTGCGGCAGCTTGCTAAAGGTTAAAACTATGTACTTTATTGCTAGAGGAAGTGTGTCCAGATATTGTCGAAGCCATCATTGCACATCAGCTGAAATACTTGTGTTTCCACTTTGTGTATACCGCAAAATACTTTAGCTTATAAATAAAGAGGCTGAATGACATTTTAATGGCCACTGAAATATCGGGTGAGACGGTAAAGTGTTTTTGCTGCATCTAGCAGAAGGACACTAAAGCACGAGGCAGCTGTGCTGAGTGTTTGAGCAAATCAGTGCACTTTGCATTGATTGGCCGATCGGTCGGCCTCGCGCAATTTACTTCATGCCATTCAAGGGAGATGAGTATACAATTGTTCCTAGCAATTAAACTAAAAATGCTGTTTGGAAATTCAGCAATGTATTTACGGGTCCGCACAGGTTTACTAAGAAAAACTGCATGCTGTGTAATTGCATTTGCAACTGTGGTGCTGAATGGCGAGGATGTGAGTGCAAACAACTCAGCCGTTTTCCCATCCAATACGTCAATGTCATTTTACTTTGGGCTCCAGTATTGTGTGCCTCTTGCAGATCTGTAACATTTCAGCCAAGGAGTAAATAAAAAGTTAATAACTCCATGAAAACGCTGCACCAGTGATGCTGTGTCACACCACTGCTGAGCGGCCGGAACGTCACTATGTGAAATCGTTGTGCATGTATAATGGAGCTCCTCAGTGCAGACTCACCCATTTTCCACCTACGTCTAGCCCTAATATGTCCCACTGCTCTCTGTGTCAGCACTGGTCTGAGTCACATGAGCTTATGGTATCATTCCAGTTCATCTCCCAAAGAAACTCACTTTAAACATTTTTTGTGGTCAAACTTTACATGAATGATAAGCTGAAGAATGTGTTTAGATCTTTTTATGCGAGGAAAAAAAAGGACAGAATGAGTGTGAAGTGCTGCCCACATCCCAGAGTGGTTCATGCGGGCCTAGGGCTATTTTCCCAGTTTGAGAAACAATTAACCAGTCTGGGTTTAGTGTGCATTATTAAGATTGAGAATTTCAATTTAGTTAGTCTGCTACCTAGAAACATTTGGAAAGGCTGAGTATGATATGGCAAATTAAAAACAATGTCTCGCCACTTGCCAGCCATCTGAAGTTCTCCCGACACATCTTTTAACAGTTATTTCAGAGTGTTATCTTTAATTTCAGTGGTCACTGGGGGCACATGAGCTTGCCTGTTACAAAATGATAAAAACTGCATAAAAAGTTTGCTGACTTTGCTCCAAATTGAGAGCCGTATCTCTCTCTCTTTTAATGTTTCCGTTGGTACTCTAAGCTTAGGCGGTAGAGCAGGTGATCTAATAGTCGGATGGTCGTTCGATCGCTCGCTGCTATGTATGTGTAATGTGTGATAGTGATGTATGTCATCACTTTCACACTCAGATAGCAGCATCCTATCTCAATTCTGAATATAATCGTGGCAAGTTATTAATCTTGGCCTGACAGATCCGGTGGTCTTTGTCCTTTACCTGGACAAGAGACTCTTTTCTTTCTTTCTTCTTTAACATTAAGTTTATTAGAAGTCTTTTTTACCAGTTCAGTCTCTGTCTCTCTTATAGAATATAACATGCATCTTAGTTTTTCATCCCAGCATCTTTTCAGAAAGGTCTGGCTTCCACCTCAGATGCTGTTGCTTCGCTTTCTTCAGTCTCTCTTGTAAAACATCTCTAGGCAAGCATATTTCCTTACGTGGAAAAATCAGGGGCTGTGGCGTTGTCTGGATTAAAAAAGAAGCGTGAAAAATGCATTTTCCACGATTTGATTTCAATTATTTTGCTTCCTTAACATCCACTAAGTGGTAAGAACAGTATTGCGCATGTGTCATGAATCCAACTGTAAGTTTGCAAGTGCACTTATTTCTTTGTATATGTGGCCCTTTAAAAGGATTCAGTTGTTTTCAGTTGCACTGTATGGCACGTTTATCTATTTAGGTCTGAGTCATTTTGCATCTACGTGGAGTTTAAAGCACACTGTGCACGCACGACTGTAAATGTATGTGTTGATGACGATATTAACATGGATCGGGTCTGATGTAACAGGAGTTAACATTCACATCAAACAGACTGTTAGATTATGGCTGTAGAGAATCCGTTGATAACTCAGACTGTGCGTGTGCTTGTCTGGGAGAGCAGTGTGTTTGCAGCTGAGTGGAGTAACTCAGCACAGAGGGAATCCTTTCTGATCTTGAATGCAGGGGAAAAAAAACAAACCCTACTTTCTGTAGTTGTCGTCACAACTCAACTACTTGCTGCCGCCATTTGTAAAAATGTGTTTTTCCAGTTTGTTCTCGCTCTGTTCTTTTCTTTGATGAAAAACATAAACCATATTTTGTTTAAATAAAAAGGTAAGGTTTGTTATCTCAAGCCCAATAGGTCTAACAACGTTACTGTGTGTCTCTTTGTGTGTAGAGTACAGTCGTTTCGAGGCAAAGATCCATGACCTGAGGGAACAGATGATGACCAGCAGTGTCAGCTCCAGCTCCACGTCTCTCCGCTCCACACAGAAGCGCACACTTTACGTCAGGTACAACACAACACACGCGCGCACACACACACAGGGCAGACAGAGGTGACTGATTATCCAGTGTTCATCAATGTGGCACAATCATTCGAGGACCTTATCTCAGCTGTCTACTGTGTGAGGTTATCACATCTGAAATCACAATTAGACATGTGTGTGGCACAGGGTCACACTCACACATCCACCAGCCTGCCACCTCTGTGAGCGTCCTTCTGTCCTCGTGTCATTCTTGTCCTTGCCCGCCCGATTCCTGGGTTCCGTCTTTAGAGCCCAGAAGCGGTTTCAGCCGGAAACCAGCTCCACTTTTTGATGTCCTTTCTTCACAAGAATCACAGTCTTTGAAATATTGATTAAAACGCTGGGTCGCTGGGTCCACATAAGTCACATTGGAGCTCTTGGAAGATCAATCACATGGAAAGCAAAGACAGGAAAAGCAGCTCTAATGGCAACACTAAATGAGGCTTTAGGAAGACAAGCATTTTCTTTTAGGTTACTTCAGTTAAGCAGAAAAAGCACCAGAGAAGGTGGTCAAAGAACAAATCTGTGGGTATCTATTTGACTTTTGGATTAAAAAAGCGATGCTTTCTCTAATCATGGCAAGAGATGTCAAAGAAAGAGAAGGCACAATCAATCTTTGTGCATTTCAGTAGGCTGTGCCACTGGCTGATTAAAGACCAAGCGTAACATTATAATGAACATCTTCCAGCTGAAATGTCATTGAATGTTGCTCTCTCCTGTATATTTATCATGTCATATCATATTTGTCACTTAGAACAATTCAAGCTTTCAATATTAAAGAGTTTGATCTCAGGATCAGGAAGAAGAACCTTTTAACTGGCACAAAAAAGCAGAACTGTTAAAAAGGTTGGATGGTTTTCATGTTTATAAATGTTTTTCCATGTCTTTCTTAATCTACTAACTCATGTCTGTCAAGTTTTACATTTTTTTTTTGATACAAACAGTAAAATATCCTGCACCTCTGTATTTTTCATGTAATTTTTAGCTCAGTTGAAAAAAAAAAAGAAACGCAAAATTGAGTGCATTCTAGACGAAAGGAATATCTGACTTGAGCTGTGTGCAAGTGACCTGAAAGGAAAGAGTGGGTGCAGCTGGGATGAATGTCACCTTCAATAACGCACTCTCTCTCCGCCGAACACGCACATTCTGATCAGACGGAGAGAAAGAGCGTTGCGTCAGAGTCTAAACTTGGAGCTACAGGCCAAAGGTCGCAGTCAGCTATCGGGGAGCTGTAGACCAATAAATCAAAAAGATTTATCCCACTGACTGATCGTCTGCTTCATCTGACTGAGAAACAGGCTGATTGACCCCCCCCCCTACTTTTCTCGGTTTTTATTTCATAAAAAATTGATTCCTTACAGCAAGATGCTAGAGGACTCTTGATGCTTCTGCCTCAAATCCCCCCTCATTAAAACAAATCCTCATACTGAACTATATATCCAGTGGCTCATTATCAGGAAACATGGCATTGCAGCTGTTTGACATCATGTTTGTTAAATTTTTAAGTAGTTAGCCGCAGGCATGATTATCATTAGCATAAATTAAGCGTGCCCCCATCCACTGTTTTCATTTGGCTCAGGCTAAAAGTGAGGAGAAATGTCCACTGCTCACTTGATTAAATGATTAGAAGCCTGCATTAGAATGTCTTCTACCAGAGTGCACCTAAATTAAATTCTGCTGTGGAGAAAAACTTTTAACTATGTCTGAGGGGACTGGCCACCATCCATTTAGGGGGCTCTTTCTCAACAAAGTTAACACGAATGAAACTGAGAGTCTGCTGCATGTTGCTGCTTTAACGAGGCATCGGCCAAGCAGTGCTTCTTAACATTTCCTAATTATCCTTGAACCCAAAGTACAGATAAGGCTGATGTCATTAATCACGAGTCTGTAAGAGTTTAGTTTTAACCTGATAATAGTGTCGTAAGAAATGACATCACAGTTCACCGTGACATGTGAATGACACAAATCACACTTTCACTGTACAAAACCCCAAAGTTACAGACGTTATATGCATGTTTCCATAAGAATTATCATAATACATATTTTAAGCCACCACCTCGTCAGTGTTAACGGCAATCTTCCCCCAACTCTTTTCAAAATCAGGATCTTTCACGGTTGCAGACAGTAATGTAATAACCCCTCCAACAGCCCACGTAAAGCATAAATCAATGTTGTGCAAGAACTTCCTATATCTGGACACTGCCCAGAAGTGACCAATCAAATTGCACTGTGAGACTGGCAGCTGATTGGTCGAGCTGAGGATGTCGGCGCATGACAGATGGCTTTGTGTGTGCGTGTGGGCTGCTGCCGTGTGTACTTGTGTGTGTATACAGGATCTGTGTGTGCATAAATGTTGTGTGTAAAAGACAGGCTAACCTTTCGTCAGAGGAAATGTCACTGAAACAAAGTGACATACTGTATGTGCAGCTGGGCCTTGCATAAAAGGTGAGCATGTGTCCTCTCCTCCATTCTTCTTCTTTCCTGCCTCATTTTACATTCACACCATTATGGTCTATTTTAAACACAGCCTATGGTTCAGTAGCATTGTAATTGTATATCTCACTGCGGAAAGGCTCAGGGGTTGCTGCAGTAAAAAGATGATGTCCTGTCTTTATTGAAGGTATAGAGTTTATTTTAAATGTCTGAATCCTTCGTTGGCTTTTTTATTGTTTTATTTTTGTATATTAGAAAGATTCTCAGTCAGCTGTCACCTGTCGGTGTCCATATACTATATAAAGATCATTTTATTCTTGCTTTGGTCTGAATGTGTGCACTGAAAAATCAGAGCTGTGTCTGCTGAACTGAGTCCTGCTGCAAGCATTTTAAAATGCTGCAGCAAGTCCTGAAACCGAGTGTTATAGTTTCAAAGTTTAGTTTATTTTATGGCTTTTTTCAACCTAATATAGTGACATTTAATGTTAGAATTCATTTTCTGCTGAAGGCTGTGGGAAGGGGAGTTGTATGGTTGTATATGTTACAAAGCCCTAAGGCAAATTTTGTGTTTTAGGCTGTACAAACGTTGGAATAATGTACGCTCAGGACCAGTTATGCAAATAGTTTTTTACTACCACCCCAGTAACTCCGGTGACCAGACGTTCATATATTTTAAAGTGAATCTCAACATAAGATCTGATTTTTTGTGTCAAAATGGAGAAAGTCAAAAGTATTTCTGATAATCTGAGAGATCTGTGAGTAACATTTAAACATTCAATTCAGTTTTATTTATATAGCTCCAGATCACAGTGAGAGTTGCCTCAAGGAGCTCTGTATTGTAACGCGGAGACAATAATATGAGAGAAAAACAGGAACAATCAGAGGATCATCTATGAGCAAACACTTGGCCACAGTGGGAAGGTAAAACTCCCTTTTAACAGAGGAAACCTCCATCATAAGCAGGCTCAGAGAGGGACGGGTGTTTGCCACGAGCCGTTGGGGGAGAGGGGAGGAAGACAAATACACTGTGGAAGAGAACCAGAGGTTAATAATAACTCGTGATTAAATGCGGAGAATAAACACACGCACAATGAAAACAGGTGAGTGAAGAAGAAACACTCAGGGAGGGTTCAGGCTCACCTGATCTAGCCCTATATGCTTTATCAGAAAGTGAAGTCTAATCTTAAAAGTAGAGATGACGTACCTTTTCTTTTGATGTTTTAAAGAAGAGGGGCCTGAAAGCTGAAGGCTCTGCCCCCTAGTCGACTTTAAAATATCTTAGGAACTACAAATAAGCCAGCACCCTGACAGAAAAGTGTTTTATTGTAGTGATATGGCACTAAGAGGTCTTTAAGTTAAGATGGGGCCTGATTATTCAAGACCTGTATGTGAGGAGGATTTGATTCAGGATTTAACTGGGAACCAATGAAGAGAATCTAATATGTTAGAAATATACTCTTTTTGACCCACTCCCTTGGTGGTCTGGGGCGGCTTGGACCTGTGGGGAGCTCTGCTGGGTACCAGACAGGTATTGGGCGCCTGGAGCCCTGGGGCCCTGATCTCAGTTCGTACTGGGGTGTTTGGCCTCTGGCAGGGTCAGCTGCCCATCGCCTCTGGGCTTCTGGGACTCCCGCAGATATCACTGAGATCTGTGGCCTTAGGTCTTCCGTAGTCTTGGGGGACTGCGGAAGATTCTGTTCTCCCAGATCCATCTCTGTGTGCCTCCGGCTCCTGGGGGGAGTTGCTGCAGCTTTCCACCCTCATTTTCAAGTGCATTTCATGACAAAGACACACTCACACTCACAATCGACACTCTCGCTTTCTCTCTCACACTCGTACACACACACACACACACACACACACACACACACACACACACACACACACACACACACACACACACACACACACACACACACACCCCACAAGAAGATTGTTGATTTATGTACCTGTGCATTTTCGAATGTTTGTGCTGCAGGTGTTGTATGTTTGTTTTTCTTACAGATGCGGCAGTTGCCGATGCATTATGCATTTCTATTTGTATTACGCCTTCCACTACACACCCGCCCCCACCCCTTTTTTTTCTCCCCTGACTCTCCTGCCTTAGACATTGTCATACTATATTCCACAAATAATGTAAAACTTGAAATGACACAAATAGAAATGAAGAAATAAACAGATAAACTCTGAAAAAAGGGGATTATTTAAAAAAACAAACAACAATGTGCTCTCATTCTACTTCCTCAGCATCAACATACAGTGCATGCCTGTTAGGGAACATGACTGAGGCTGTTACATGTGCTGCTGTAATGTCAGTTAGATGGTAAGCTGTTCTCTCTTAGCTTTGTGCTGCAGAATGTTAATGTCTGTTATCACAAGCGTGCAGTTAATGTTGTGTACCGCTAATCTACATGTGAATGGGGGTTTACTTTAATTTGGCTGTTTCGCCTATGACAGCAGTGTCACACAGCCGTTTTCACCTCTGGAAATAATATGCACATGTGCAGTAATTCTATATGAGTATTCATTGGAAAGTTAAACTGCAGTGCTCTTTGGACAAAAGGCTGCTGGCTATGCAAAATCTCTAACACAATGGGTGTGCGTTTCTTTTACAGACTGGTTACAGTAATTCATGTGTGCTTCCCCACTGGACAAATTCCTCAGAGGAATTCAAATGAATGTAATACTGAGAACAGGTCATTGATTTTAGGCACACGGGCACACAATTTAGGCAATAATCGGATTGCTGTACAAAAATAGCATTTACATGTTATGTAATGTTGAAAATGTCCACAGGTTAACACACACACTGTGCTATAATTGCAGTCTGTTAGGTGGCTACACGCTGCAGTAATTAAATGTGTGTCCCTTCCCTCGAGTAATTAGATTTCAAAGGTTCTCATGTACAAATAAACTGAGTGTAATTGATAACCTGTAACTGATTTAACAGAATTATATTTACATAGCTGCGACTTTATTAACTCTGCACACCATCCATCATTGTAACTTGGTGGCTGCAAAATTAGGCGGGATGTGTTTTTTATTGTATGTTATATTTTCTGCTTCTTGTTGCAGCAAATATCCACTAATTTAAAAAAGTACTTTATGTTTACAGCTTGTGATGTTCATCTACCTTGTCATGCCATTTAGAATACCTGACTTTCCTTTGACTTTATGGGAACATATCTAAATATCTCACTGTACAGTAGCTCCCATTACAACAGATCTATAGGCTGCATGTGGTCTACTAAAATCATTTTTTAAACACTTTTGTAGAGTTTCTTCTGATTTTCCTACAAAGATCAAAATGAGTTCATGCTTATCATAAATATAATAGTGAGTGGTCAGTTTCTATACTTCCATAACCTATCATGACCACAGCTTAGCATTAAAAAATATGACTGCCTGTAAAAATGTTTATACAGAGGTTTATATAATTATACGTCTATAATAAGTGGTTGTCTTGCAGTAAATATCAAGTATCACAGCATCGTGCTACCATCATTGTCACAGGCAACATATTGTGTTTGATGATTACTGTACACAGTTTAAACCGGCTTCAGGTTTAATCTAATCTAATTATCGCTGTCACCAACAGAGCAGCTTAACTAAAGCTTTTGTGCTGTTGCAGCTAATCAGCGTCACCCTGAACACTTTAGTGAATTCACCTGCAATCCTTCTGCCCTGCTCGCAGTCCTGGTAGACAGCGCCTGTTAACTTATATTACAGTAATACTAATGCAGGCTGTCAGTTTTTAGCCTCCACCTAAAATTAAAGCACTCAAGTCTTTTCTTTTATCATCTTGATGTATCGTTAAAAAAGCACGAAGTGCTGTGTTTTTGTACAAATGTCAGGCTCTCTGTTGGCCTGTCTGTGTCTACCTCTCTGTCTAATTTTCTTCTGTTTCTCCTTCTCTGTCTCTGTTCTGTTTTATTGATGAAGGCAGTAGGGACTTTAGGGGATGTTGGTTATTTCAGCTCTACTTCCTTTGCACACACACACACACACACACACACACACACACACACACGCTGGCCTACTTTCCCAGGTCTTTTCCCTCTGGATGGGTTTGCATCTCTGTGGTCACAGAGACGGACTACTGCACACACATACACAGTGACACTCACATAGACAGATGTGCACAACTTCAGACACATACGCGGTGCCATGTGCTCCAAGACAAGGTCATAAATTAGTAATTAAAAAAATAATTTGTTGTGTAGAAAAACAGTTCTCAGCTGTTTTTCATCTTGTATTTATTCCAGCACGTCTTTCTATCTGTTTAGAGAAAAGAAATCTAGTTTCAAACTTCAAAATGAAATGTATATGTCATCAACTAACCTGTCCTCCAGCAGAATGGCTTGTCGCGCTGAAGCTGAGCGTGTAACTGCATGCGTCATTTGTTTTCTGTCCCCCTGCAGGGCCTTGTTTGACTATGATGGAAGTGCTTCGGATCTGAGCGCGCCCAATCAGGCCCTGCCCTTTCATTTTGGGGATATCCTCCACGTGAGCAGCGCCAGCGAAGAGGAGTGGTGGCCCGCCCGTCACCTCAGCCCCCCGCCCCCAAACTGCCCGGAAGTCGGGGTCATCCCCAGCCGCCGGAGGTCAGAGTTCAAAGGGTTTCAGATGGGAGTGGGTGGATGGTTTTATTGATTTTTGTTTTATTAACTAAAGTAGAAGCGTTAAAGTCAAGTCCGCCCATTCCCTCAAATCTAGTTTTGAGTTGTTGCTATCACCTAAAAATGTTCACATTTGAATCTTTGTTCAATACAAATATTGAATGATAACTTTTACACTTATATTTTCTTTCTGTTCATCTGTTAGAAATCTGAATCTGACTCTTTTCAGAAGGCTTTAAAATGAAGTATTATTAAGTTTTTCACACATACAGATTAAATCAAATGAAAACAGTCCAGACCAGAATGAGCGTCAGTGTGGTCTTCAGTCATTTCATTAGGATGAGGATTATTATAATACAAGTCTGTCCAGGCTTATTGTGATAGGCCACTATACAGCAGACCCTGGAGTCAACCATAAACCTTCACAAAATTAAATTAGAAAACTAAGAAGACTAATAAGAAAACAAACAAATGTGTTCGTCCACAGTGTTTGTTCACATTGGCACCTTTCCATGAGGAATATCAAGGTGGAAGACTGTGTATCTTCTTTTCATGATTTACTAAATGGGTTTTTCTTTTATTTGTTTGTTGTGGCTCAAAATAAAAAAGACAGAGAAAAAAATCTACTTAGTTTCAATGTGTCATCCCATTCTGACTTAATTTGACGCTGGATTTCAGCTCCGTGCTGTTTAAAATACAGACAGCTTGGCAGCTGTTTCCTGGGGACAGCATCCGTGGTCGGAGATTCATTTTCAAATTAGCTTCAGTCTTTACACCAGAGTGTCGTTTTTGTGTTGACTCATATCACTGCGAGCATCATCATTACGAAGAATCTGCTGAATGTAATCCTGTGGCGGAAATATATGCCAACTTTCCTTCCTTCTACCTTCTCCACTTGTTTCGCCCTGGACGAGGTGACAGACAGATGTTAGATTTCTGAGGTGCAAGGAGAAGACAATTTAAGACGAGTCGTTTTACCATCCGTGACACAGAGGGAGGCGATGACCAGGGGCAGAGGGATGTGGAAAGTGATGGGGTGTAAGGAAGGAAAGTGAAGGAGTGTTAGAGAGGAAAGAAGGGATTCAAGGTGGCAAGGAAGAGTAGGAGTGAGTGAAATGAGCAGATTGTCACATATGGGTTTGACAGAGAGGTATTAATAGACTGAGGTGTTAAAGCAGAGGCTTGAGCATTAGGGCTACGTAGATAACTGTGTTATAGTTTAAAAAAACAGCCTAGAAACAGAAGTAATAGAAATTCATATATTACAGGCTGTAGTTTGAAAATTGTTAAAGATGTTAGAATATGTCTGCCAGAGATTTAGATTTTACAATTTATCTGTCTGCAGGATATTAAAAATGATAAGCTGGATTATGCGCTATTAGCATTAGTGTTATGATGAAAGGTAATTATTAAAGTTCAGTCAGTCTTTTAATGTAAGCTGTGTTCAGCCTCTGATATAACTGTATTCAATCATCCCTCCTGCTGCTCTCCTCTCTTCTTTTCCATGGAGGTCTCTTTATTCTACTCCTCTTTAACTTCGACTCCTTTTCCTCTCGTCTGCTGCTTTTCTTCTTTTTTTAATCTTGCTTCTTCTCCTCTTTCTGCTCACCTGCTCTGTTTTTTTCCTCATGCCTTTTTCCGAGGACATTTTTTAGAGATAAAGTTAATTGTAAGCATGCTCTTATAAAGATGTCAGCATTCAAAGAACAGGATAACCCAGAATATATCTTTAGTTATCATTGCGATGTTCTTTTTTATTCACTACGTTATTGCTGGTTTGTCAATGACAGTTGTCGAGCTGTTTACAGACATCAGGGGGCTAAAAGCTGTATTACATAAGACTTTTTACAAAGACGCATCTGGCTTTTTTAAATTAAAAAAGAAAGCTAAGCAGCAGAGAAACAGGTCCCAGAGATTCAGCTTATTTGAAATTCTAGAGTTGGATGTGATCGCCAGCAGGAAATGGTCCTGCACAGGAAGTGACAAAGCTAAATTTAAACACAGGAGACAAAAATGTCCCCACAGCAGGAGCAAGTGAAACCTTCACAGGGAGGAAATGCCTTCTACACCCGAGTATGCTGGGGTGTTTCGATGCCGTCTCGGTCTTTTATTCCTTTGCACCTGTTTTAAGGTGATCACAGCCCGTTTAGATTAATGGACACGACCATGCAATCAGCTCTTCGCTGTCAACTTACATAACATCTGGATAAGTGCACAAAATTCCCTCTGCTTCCTCTCAGTGCTATTTTAAACCCCCGTAATCTCATACTGATGCTTAAAGATATACAGTTTCAACATTCCAATAAAGTAAGCTGCAAAATTACTTTTCAGATGAAACAATATTTTGTGGCTTTGTTCGAATCATTCTTTCAGATCCATAACAACCTGAGACACTCGTTGTGACGTTAAATTAGTTTTACAGTTTCAGGGTGTTAATTGAGCTGATTCGCTGTTCATATTTTTTTCATCCTCTCTCTGCATGCCTCCTAACGTTTGCACCTGTCTTTTGCTTTATTCACAGGGCAGAAAAGAAGGAGAGGTCGAGGTTAAAGACAGTCAGAGTGAGCAGGTCTCAGGACAGATCAGTGAGTATGAATGTTTGTCATAAATCTTAAAACTCAAACCAGTTCTCAAACCAGTATACTTTAATTCAAGGTGTTGAACATAACAGTAAAATGTCAAAAGAAGTAAAAAGCAAAGCTTGAGCTCTTTACTGTTTTGAAAAAACATGACATTAAATGTCTTATTTTAATTTTTTTCTTACTTTGAGCAGTAAGGTGGATATTGTGTCGGTTTAAGAACTGTAGGTCAGATGAAACAAAGCAGTTGGTTGGTTGTTTTCTGACAGTTGGTAGATTGACAGCTGAAGGTAGACACCACCAAAATATGATGGGGTTTTTTTGTTGTTTGTTTTTTAAATGACTAATTGAATCTGATTACAGAGAAGGCACAACGTCAGGCTGTACTTGTGTTAAATATTTTGTGCGCAGGGTAATTGCAGAGAAAGTACGGTTACGCTGTAACCTTGGTTCTCTGAGTGAGAGACTCTCTCCACATATTCCATATGTGGGGGGTCATACCCCGAACTTATGTAATGGAGTGGAGAGATAGTCTCCATATGACAGAGAATGGTTTTCTCTCTAAAGGCTTCAGCAACATTTGAAGCACAAAGAGCAACTTTATCATGCTGTTATAAGGTCACATGTGTGAGCTTAAAATAGTACAGATGTGTAGAGTGTCAGTAAACATCTAAAAGCTATTTTGTGCTCCACTACAGGCAGGCTCAATCGAGAGGCACAACAGCTTGTTATTTCCTCCAGTCGCATCAAACATTTGCTTTTACTCTCACGAGACAACACCTATATCTAGTGGATATAACAATCACAATGATTTTCTGTTGGTAGTGTTGATAGAAGCAGCGTGATGCTATTTTGATGTGATAAAATCCACAAAGAAAGGAGGCTGGGTGTTAAAACAGCAAAATTAAAGTCATCTGATTGCCTGCTGTGTTCGAACAACAATCTATGGTTTCTTCAAACCACAGCAATGTTAAACTTGGCATTTTTACCTAAAACCATGACTTTATCGCAAAACTACATGAGGGATTGCTATTCCTGAACTTTACCAAAACTCAATAAGGACTGTTATTGCTCATTTCCAGCTGATTCATTTTATTCCAGGACTTAAAGGAGATTTTCAGAATGCAAAGCAAAAAAAAAAAAGGCTGTAACTAAAGCTGCTTCAGGCTGAGGTCAGCTGTGTCACTATTTAAACCTTTGGTCATGATTAATGCAAACATCTAAAATTTCCAACAGTACACACCTATCGTAGCTATAACAGATAATAAGGGGAAGTGCAACAACAGTTGAAACTGATTGCTGGATTGATTAGTAAATGACAGAGACAATAAAGGTCGCTTTTCAGAGAGAGCTACAGGCAATCATGAGTGCTACTGTTGCTGATATCGATTTAGTTTAACCTTGTGTTATTTGATAGGTTGTCTGTTTATGAACAATGAACAATTTTTCTGGCATCTGGCATTACTTTAATAAAGTTTAAGTTCTTAATTGGCACTAGAATTAAAAAATCTATTCTTTATGGAGACTTTAAATCGCATTTGATTTGTAGTTCAGTCAGTGACTGGGTTGGCTGCATTGCCCCTGTTAGTGACAGCCACACCACCTGTTAGTAGATAAAGAATTGCAGGGGGAAACCTTAATTCAAAGTCAAACTACAGAGAGAGTGGCAGCTTTCTCTCCATTTTTTAATTAGATATTTGTGACGTAGAAAAGTTTCAGTCTGAGTTCATAGGTGAGGCAACAATGTGACTTTATTCACACTTTACACAGTGTGATGCTGAGCACAGGTTTAACACATGCTATTGATATCACCGTGTTGTCAGCGCACACTCTCACCCTTCTTCTGTTTTCTTCACACTGTTTGAATCAGCAACGCTGCAATCAGCAGCTCCGTGTGGTGAAGAGATGATAATTAAAAATTGCGAAGCATGCACACACACACACACACACACACACACACACACACACACACACACACACACACACACACACACACACACACACACACACCCTGCTGCACTAACACTGTAATTATTCTTGCTCTCTAAAACTTTGGGTATATGCGTTCGCAGTAGAGAGCTCAAAGCTTTCAAATAGGCTTCTGTTGATAATAGTCAAGATACTCCTGGAATAATTTTCAATATGATAATTAATTGTGTCTTTACCACCACCCCCTCCCACCCCCACCCCCCTCTCTCTGTCTCTCTCCGTCTCTCTTTGTCTTTGTAGGATCAGGATGATAAAGGTAGGTATTCTCTCTCTCAGCGACACCTGCTGGTCAGCACATATGATTCCACCTTTTCTCAAACCTGACCAGACCTAAACTCTGTTAAGTTTCCAGTTGGAGGAGAAGTAATAGGGTGCAATTAAATATAGAGTTCATTACACACCTAACATACAAAGTCTGGAGCAGTACTCCAAAAACCAGTTGTTCAGTACAAGTCTACCTTAAAGTAAGTCGTCCTTAAAATTTACTTTACAAAGTTAAAAAAAAGTGTCAACTTTGGAATAAGTTATGTTCAGCTAAATGTCCAAATGTGCATTTGCACAGAAGAGGTCTGGATTGTTTTACTTTTATGCATCAAGAAGGCGCATTTAAATGTCCAGTATGAATATTTACAGCAAGTAAAAGCTATTAGAAAATTAATACTGGCATCTGAAATGTGGAACTTGCCCATATTTGATGGTTCTTGATAATAAAGGTTTGTGTTAATTTCCAAAAGCTACAACATTGATAATTTAGTTAGAGTCTATAAATAAGCACAGACAGGCTCCCTCAGAAAAAGTGCAAGACAACTTAAAATATGCATGGTAATCTCCTGAATTTTTTATTCAATTTAATTGCCCATTAAATTGCTCAATCTCTAAACTTTTCTAGCTTCGTCATGAGTTAGCTGTGAAACTATTGCACATCATTTTCTAACCCTCAAACGAGCAGAGCGAACTAAACGGGCTCATTGGAGTCTGTTATGCCTCCTTATAGTTTATAGGGAAATATTTTTTTAAATAGCTCTCTTATCATGACAGATATTTGTAAGATTGTTGGGACTGCTTTTTTAATATTTTACGCTCTTTATCTTATAGTATGAAGCTATTTGAAGTGACTGTTGTTGTGAATTGGTGCTGTACACATTGAATTAGTAAGATAAAATAATCAGCGTTCTAATTCGGTCATGGTTTTCATTATTTTTTTATGCTAAAAAACAAAAATGTACAAACATAATTGAGATATTATTTGTGTTTTACTTATTACATTACAAAATGTCTTTGTTTCAGTAATGCTAGAAAAAAACCCTTTTTTTTCTTTTGTTACTTAAAACACAAATTGCAAAATCAAATCAAAAAAGCAAAATATTAAAAAATCACTAATTTACACAAATATATATAACACCATGTGTGTACTAGTCTGTGTTTAATTTGCAGATGTAAGGAAAGAAGTCAATTTATACGTAGATATAGATCCTGCTCAAAGGTGCCCTTACAATAGCCCCATTTAACCTGAGACATTGGAAAAACAGTTTTGGAGTAAACCTTAGAAATTGCCCTTTATTATATCAGAAAAAATGCAACTGGTGTACAGTTTGACTGAGTTCTCTGAGCATTGTTGTACTTTTCCTTGTGTATTAAGCAGTAGATGTTATAATTGAGATATTACAGTGAAACACACATATAGAAACTGGATGGATGGAATTCTGTTTTGAAAAGTGAAACCACGACAGTGAATGCAAGTTTGTACATGTGTTTACATATGTGTGTGTGTGTGTTGTATGTGTGTTCATATATATATGTGTGTGTGTGTGTGTGTTGACTCTGACCTGTCTTGTCCTTCCAGAGCTGGTATACTCTGGCACCAGTGATAATGAGAGTAGTTCCTGTAAGTCTAGCCCCTCCTCTGTCCCCTCTCTCTCTCTCTCTCTCCTAAATGTACTTTTCTTCTTCACTCTGTTCTTGATCTTTTAAACTTTGCCTCTCAGTTCATCACCTGCTTGATGTAGCTGCTGGGCTGTAGGTTTTCCTCTGTGTGTGCTTGTGGGTGTGTCACGCGTAATTGTGTGCTATGGTTTACTTTAGTTTTACGTGCATGTCTTTGTGTGTACAGTTTACATTTCTCTGCTTCTGCAGCCTGCTTTTCCAGAGCTGTTGAAGAACTCTTTTTCCAAAAGTAGAAATCAGGGCGTGATATGTTGTCAAGTGTTGGTCCTTTTAATGTGTCCTTCATTTGTGTTTGTTTAAACAGCCGGTCAGGAGGAGATCCTTCTCACCTACCAGCCTGTCATGCAGCATGAAGGTCAGTGGCTTCCCTTTCCTCCTCGGTTTGTTGTTGTTTTTCATGTGTGTTAGCTTAGCTTATGTAGGTAAATTAAAGTGCTTCTCTACTCAAAACTGTGTTTCAATCTTTATCATTTCTCATTGGAAAGAATTTGTCATTTTGACAGGGAAATTGTGTTGAAAGTGCTCGCTGTGTTTGTTTAGTGTTTACCTGCAAACAGCATTTTTGAAGCGAATCCGAGGCCGTTGCAAAAAAATCTAAAACTTCAAACCATTTAAATCAGTTGATGTAGCTTTAAGAATCAACACATCTTAGACAATGTATTACTAAAGCAGAGTGCTTTGTAACATCTTTAAACATGCCTGGGGGAAGTAATTAATTGAGTTTGTAAGAATTCATTATTTTAGAAAAAAAACAGTCGACCGGTAGTTGGAGAACCTTTCTGTAGCTTGCTTAAATCCCACTGAAGCAGCGGTGGGTCAGTCATTACAAACTTCCTAGCTGTATTAAATAAATCATCTGGAGCAAGCTGCATTAAAATTTTTATAGATTTTAGGGTCCTCTTGATGCACGCTTTCCAGTTTTTTTTTTTCTTTTGAGTGAGGTGACTTAAGGTAAAACTGACTGATTTCAGACAGGCAGCGTTAAAGGGCTGGTATAAGTTTTTTAAAACTGTGAATCCTTCAAAGACACTCCAGAGGAGTGGATTTTACACGTTGACGGAACCTGTTTTTTTTTTTTTTTTTTGTCAATTCTCAGTTAATTACACACGGCCAGTCATCGTGCTTGGACCAATGAAAGATCGGGTTAACGATGACCTCATCTCCGAGTTCCCTGACAAGTTTGGCTCCTGCGTCCCACGTGAGTGCCTTTAGTTCATTATAAATCCCAGTAGAAACCTGCAACAGTTACTGGAGCTTTGCAAACCTTATGACCTTGAGGCAATAAATCAAAATCGCAAAGTCATGCCTAATTTTAATACATTTTTTATGAGCTCAGTGAAGGGTCACGTTTGCCTCATTCAGTTTTTTAGATTAGAAAAAAACTGACAAACATTTTTATGAGACTCCCAAACCCCCAAAAAATGGATGCCCTACCCTGAAGACAGATGAGTCCCTAATGCGACATAATGTTGTGTTTTTGCTTTTTAATCTTAATGTTTTAGGCTAATATGTGCACTAAGGTGCTCATGAGCAGGATACTGCACACTAAGATATTTTATTTCTTTGCCTGAGTCTGTGTAAATTCTGATCTTTAGACACAACACGGCCACGGAGAGACTACGAGGTGGATGGCAGAGATTACCACTTCATGTCCTCCAGAGAGCTCATGGAGCGAGAGATTCAGGAGCACAAGTTCATCGAGGCTGGACAGTATAACAACCATCTGTATGGAACCAGCATACAGTCTGTCAAAGAGGTCGCTGACAAGGTGAGACAGAGACACGATCAATGGGAAAAAGAGAGCGAGGGTATGGGAAGAAAGAATGTCTGACTCCGTGTCTCTCCCACAGGGCAAGCACTGCATACTGGATGTATCAGGGAACGCGATAAAGCGTCTCCAGATGGCAGGCCTCCATCCCATCGCTATCCTCATTAGACCACTCAGTGTCGACAACATTTTGTAAGTGACACAACATAACTGTTCAAAGACAATCTGAGCATCTGTCTTGCACTGTTTTATCATCTGTTCTTTCAAAGCTCAAGTAATCAAATGGAAAGGTTAAAAATATGATAAGTATAGCATCCTATAAGCATCTTATAAGTAAAAACTATCAGCAACATAAACAAAGCCAGTAAAATTGTATAACTTCTCTAAATAAGTGCCACAAAAATGTTCTAAGAGACGGTTCAAGGTTGACATGACAAATATTAATTCTCAAAAGTTCTGCTTTTATGTCATACTGATGAAATACCTCTCATGAAGGTACTTTTTTCTCTTTTTCCATTAAAAAATGTGTAGCTGCATTTATTAGGGAAAAAACTCAGTGAACTTCATTTTTACCCCTGAGCCGTAGTGAGTTTACTGGACGGCTGATGGGTACTGCTGCCGGTTGACAGTATTTTTATACAATATGCAATAAGTCAAACGCCTCTACAGTGAGAATGTTGCCTATATTATTTTAAATGAGGGCTAAACTTCACTCATTTAAATAAATGTGAAGCCCAGCTTCTTTTTTGCTTATATGTTCCTTTACTTTTGTTCACTCATCACTTTCCGTTTTCTAAAAGTCACTGAGTCATCTTAACACTGCTGAACTTTACGAAAATATCAGTAGGGCTATTTTTGCATAGGGTCTAATGGGTTTTTTTTTTTTACAGAAAAATAACTGTAGTCTCTTTCTGCAGAGAGATGAATAAGCGTCTCAGTGAGGAGCAGGCAAGGAAGGCCTACGACAGAGCTGTGAAACTGGAGCAGGAGTTCACAGAGTACTTCACTGGTGAGTCACCTAAACAAAACACATACCTTTAAATCTCCCCCCTCAAGGTTGTCTCCATGTGCACATCTGGACTGCCTCCAGAGTCACTGCTACTACTAAATCACTGCAGAAATATTTTGCCCTAATAATATCAGGATATTGTGAGTGTATGATAAATACTGTACAGTAAAGTCTCACCTGTGGCGGTTATACACTTTGAAAAGAAAACTGTACACATGAGCTGTATAACTTTGGAAAGTAGGGTAAAACTAACATTTTCCATATCTGCTCAACTTTTTTTGATCAAAGATTAGTATGCTTTGAGGTGTAAGTGAAAATGTGATCAAGTTTATTTTTGTGTTTGAGGAGAATCTGTGGAGGAGGCAGCTTGGAGAAACTGTTAAACATGCAGCAGGGGCAAGCTGTGAACCACACTGGCATATTGTCACCTTTAATGCGGATAAAGTTGTTGGCAAGCTGTGATTTATTCACATATTTACACACGTCGAGTAGTTTTAAAGCTAAGCTATTATACATGTGGGATTGTGTTTTTGGTCCATAAAATCTCATTTAGCTCAGGTTTTGATCTTTACCAACACCTGAAGAGAATATTTGGCCATCCATCCATCTACAGTAACTATTTTCTTCCTGTGTGTCACATTATTTGATTTAAACACATCTTTTAATCTTTAATATTTTTCTCTCTCTCTCTTGCAGCAATCGTCCAGGGCTCAACTCTAGAGGAAGTGTATTCGCAGGTGAAGCAAATCATCGAGGAGCAGTCTGGTCCTTACATCTGGGTTCCCACCAAGGAGCGACTCTGAATAAATACCCATATACAACATACTCACTCACACACACACACACACACACAAACATCAGCCTCTCTGCACACTTCCTTCTTGTCTAATTTTCTATTATCAGCCTGCTTCCTTGCTCTCTTTTTCTTATGCACGCACATCACTACATGCATTGACACATTTACATAAGCACATTCAGTGGGACGAGGCTGGGACTATCTGGGACTGCTGCTTCCTGAAGTGGGAGGAGCTCATGTCTGTCCAGCAGCCTATTGGTGGATCTTCCTACGGCTCAGTTCCTTAATGTTTAAGGAGGTGGTTTAAATCAAGGCGACATGTACCATTATCTGATTTGATTTCATTATTGTTCTTCTTATTGTTGTTGTCGTTGTTGTTTTCATATTAACGAAGGGTAATGCATTCATGTATGGGTTTGTAATGATTATATTGTCACCAAGAGGCAGATTTTTGCACGCTGTAGCTTTAAGAGCATGTTTTTGGGACAAAATCTTGATCTCCTTCCCTCTCTGTCTGTCTCTCCTCATAGCATCACTCTTGTTTACAGTTTCTTATTCATGTTTTTTCTCAATCCTCAATCCTTTCATTCCCTTTCTTCCTTTGACTATCCACAGACTTTAGATATGAGGTGAAAATCATTATAAAATTTTCAATACGCCGCAGAATTTTGGCATCAAAACAAATACTGTTTAGAGATGTAGCAAGAATATATTAATCATTTAATCTGTAAGCAATGTGTGACATAATAATAATTATATTAAGAAGCAGCAGTTCTCGATCCGATAACAAACGAAGATTAAATTCAAATAAATAAAGTGCAAAGCCCTCTATCAGTAGTTTGCTATTAAAAGATCAAAAACAAACTGCCTCATATTGATGATGGAGTACGTTTGGAGCTCTGGGCCTGCATTTATCACATTTCTGAGAAATATTTTTAATATAACTCACAGTTCTCCATGGTGAGTAGAGACAAGGTCATATTTATCAGGCAGCTCACTGCAATTTACAGCCAAAGAGTAAACACGATAGAGCAGCTCATAAGGCCATCGAACAACCAATCACCAATCAGAGTCAAGTCATCTGCACTGTTGCTCGTTACTTTTCACAAATTCTTATCTTCAGTAGAAATGTATCGTCTAATTTACAAGATACATAAATACTTTGTCTGGAATACAAAGTACAGATGAAGGGAAAATGGTGAAAATCTTTAAAATGTTCAAATCAGATACAAATAACAGATTATTGTACAAGCTGTAGTTTGTGTAAACACTCCAAAACAACAACATTTAAGTCAGAATAAAACCATAAACTGCTCCAGTTTGTTAGGAGAAATAAAATAAAACTGAATTTAGACATTTTTCTTATTACTTAAGTTCTAAAATTGTACTCGACAGCTCGACAAACAGTGGCCCAGATTCGAGATCGAGTCTGTTTCGTAGAAGCTTTCATCTCAAAGAGGCTTCTCTGCCTTTTCCTTCCACCTCCGCTTCCTTCTCTCTGTCTCATGCCTTCGTGTCTCCTCCTCTGCGCAGTGTGACGTTAGTTACGCACGCCAGCATTAAACAGTGTATCTTCTGCTTCATCATCACTATCATCACGATCGTAATCATCATTGTTACGGCTTTCCTTCTTACCGTAGTTGCACTAATGAGGGCTGGTTTCTTAAAAGCATCTTTACCCTCCCAGTGTTTCCGGTCTGCGCACGTGATGCACGACACACTCGCTTTTCCCTCAGCGATGATTGAGCTGCTTTGAGACGAAGCTGGTCGACGCGGTTTTTTTGGTAAAGGTTAAAAAACACGTCATACTGTCGTTGATGAGTATTTTAGGGGTATCGAGTGTACTCTTCTGGAGAAACTTGCTGTTTGGATTAACCATTTAACTGTAATCCACTTTTTCCCCCGCTGGATTTATAAGTTTAAGCATTGACCCCCCTTTTAAGTTTAAGCCTTTATGTGTGACCTCCGCACTCCATCCATAATTATCCAAGGGTTATATCTTGGAGCCTGTTTTCATTATTTCACAAATGTCTACTTTATGCATTGAAGGATGAAATGTTTGGCTTTTCATTCATTTAGGAGGCCACACAGCACGAGAAGCAAACCTAACCCTGTTAAGCCTGAGCCATTCCTTTCCTTCTGACAAATGAAAAAAGAAAAAAAAAAAGAAATGAATTATCAATACACGAGTTTCAATCTGTATAATTTTTGCTTTATCTGACATTTTTTAGGTTGATGATATTTAAAGAAGTTTAAAAAAACTCACAACTCATGTGTTAAATATGATACAGTTGGCGTTATGGGGTTAAAGCTACTCAGTGGAGTCTGTGACCACGTTAACAGCACATGTAACCTAACAATGGCGACTCTGTTGGTCATGTGAAGCTTGCTTAGTGCATCTGTTACCTGTAGTAGTCTTTTCAGAGGCTTTGCTGCTTGTCGCCAAGGCTCAGCTTAACAACACGTGACTAAACTCTACTTGTACTGAAAACTAAAACGAAAACAACAACAAAAAAAATCATAGCAGTGTTGTTGAGTATATCTGTTTTTTAGCATTGCATCTGCTTTATCGCAAGGGCCATTTAATGCATTCTACTCAGTGGCCTGAAAGGTGCTGTGGAGCAATATTATTTTCACTTTCTTGCAATCCAGGTTGCACCTGTAAAGTTTGTCGCATGACTGCAAAAAATTATTTACACTCTATCCGCCTCATAGATATTTTGTTATTCGGATTAGAGCGTACATTCTTGAGAGCCCTTTGCTACGTAATTGGCGTTGGTGTAATATTTCCAGTTTCTCCAGGGAGCAACATCGCGAGTGCTGAGGTCATGAACGACACTCACCGGAAACACGATGTAACATAATCTCTTGTTTTCCAAACGTAACATTCGAGATCCCAAGATGCTTTTGGCGACGCAGCCCCCACCTGTATGGACCTTGTCAGCCACCCGCTCCCCATCTCCATCCTCCAACCCCGAGGCGACTTCTCCAAGCTGACTGGAGACTGGAGACGTATAGAAAGACTGTTCTGTCAACAGAGTAGCTTTTTATTTCAAATAACAACCAGTTTTTGACCGCATGTGTTTTAAAAGGCTTTAAATGTTTCTCCACAGAATGTTCAGATAGGCCAAATCTGTAATCCTCACTGATTCAGGTCGATCAGTACTGTGTTTGTGTGTTGACAGAACTGGGCTGTCTGTATGACTCTGGCTGTGTGTTTTTAGCCAGGGCACCATGCCACTGTATGTTAGAGTAAAGCACCGATGCAAAGAATCTATTACAGAGATGGAACTATATCTAACATATAATATTTATCCCTGCTCTAACTGCCTATTTTGGTACAAAAAAACATAAATAAAAGTCTTTATTGAGATTTACTGAATTCCTTTTACCTTTAACCTTCTTTTCTTTTTTTTGCATTGTGGAATGTGTATGAATGTGAATATTCTCTTAAAACTGTAATCTAATATAAGTTCCTTTACTCTCACCTCTACTACGAGTTTGTAGTGCTCTCTCTGGATGTCTGATTTGACTCTTCAAGCAGCACAATTGGAAAAAAGTATCATTAGTTCAGGAAAAAAGGGTGCAGATTATATATTGATTATAAATAGGGTCTTGAATGGGTGCAAATATTAATTGTGTTGACAGGTGTTATTAAGAGTTTTTTTTTTTTTACCATACTTGTGCTCAAAAAAAAGGGATGCAGACGGAAATTTCTAAACTCACACTGTCACCGCTTTCTTGAAGGTAATGCTCAACAACAGAGACACACTTATCCAAACACTAGGATTTGTTTTCCAGATGTTTAATATTCAGGTATATTCTATTAATACACATGGTTTGAAAAGCATACCATGAAATGATCAGGCAAAGTCCATTTCTGTCCCTGCAGTACAATCTACACAGATGTCCATTCATCCATCCATGGATTAATTTAGAATCATTTACAAACGTAAAGTGCACCACTGTGCTGCCCACATATGGAACCTCTATGGCTAACTAGTAGAACTCATAGCACTAGGCGCTCACAGTAATGTGTATGGATACCATTTCGAGGACCAAAAGAGGTACCTACAGGTATGTGGTTTACAATTCAGAAGAGAAGACAGAAAGAGGGGACACAAAGAATCAGAATCAGAATCAGAATACTTTATTGATCCCTGGGGGAAATTATTTTTTGTTACAGTGCTCCATTTTAAACCAACATTAAGACAAGACAGACAATACACTAACTAAGAATAGTACAATATATACATATATATACATACATACATACATACATACATAAGTCACTCATAAATAAATAGTTGGAAAAGAAACATGTGTAGTTGTAGCAGCAAACAGTGTGTTAAGTGGATGCGTTGTACAGGGAGATGGCCACAGGCAGGAATGATTTCCTGTGTCGTTCAGTGGTGCTTTTCGGTAATCTCAGTCTCTCACTGAACGAGCTCCTGTGACTGACCAGCATGTCATGGAGTGGGTGGGAGGTGTTATCCAACATTGTCTTTATCTTGGACAGCATCCGCCTCTCCGACACCACCTTGAGGGAGTCCAGCTCCATCCCCACAACATTGCTGGCCTTACGGATCAGTTTATTAAGTCTGTTGGCATCTGCGACCCTCAGCCTGCTCCCCCAGCATGCAACAGCATAGAGGATCGCACTGGCCACCACAGACTCATAGAAAATCCTCAGCATTTTCTGGCAGATGTTGAAGGACCTCAGTCGCCTCAAAAAATAGAGACGACTCTGGCCCTTCCTGTAAAGTGCTGTGGTGTTTTTAGCCCAGTCCAGTTTATTGTCAATGTGTACTCCAAGGTATTTATAGTCCTCCACAATGTCAACACTGACCCCCTGAATTGAAACAGGGGTCAAGTGTTTCCTGGTCTTCCTGAAGTCCACGATCAGTTCCTTGGTCTTTGCCACGTTGAGCTGCAGATGATTCTGCTCACACCACGTGACAAAGGAGTCGACCACAGCCCGGTACTCTGTCTCATCATCCCTGCTGATGCATCCAACCACCGCAGAGTCATCAGAAAACTTCTGAAGATGGCAGGTCTCTGTGCAGTGGCTGAAGTCTGTGGTGTAGAGGGTGAAGAGGAAGGGGGAGAGGACAGTCCCCTGTGGTGCCCCTGTGTTGCTGATCACCTTGTCAGACACACACTGTGGGAGACGTACATATTGTGGTCTTCCTGTCAGGTAATCAACAATCCAGGACACCAGAGAAGCATCCACCTGCATCGCTGCTAACTTATCACCCAGGAGGGTCGGCCTGATGGTGTTGAAAGCACTGGAAAAGTCAAAAAACATGACCCTCACAGTGCTCGCCGGCTGGTCCAGATGGGTGTAGACACGATTGAGCAGGTAGATGATGGCGTCCTCAGTTCCGAGACGAGGCTGATAAGCGAACTGAAGGGGATCCAGGTGTGGTCTTACTATGGGTCGCAGCTGGTCCAGGATGAGCCTTTCCAGGGTCTTCATGATGTGGGAGGTCAATGCCACGGGCCTGTAATCCTGGGGGCCACTGGGACGAGGCGTCTTTGGTACAGGGACGAGGCATGATGTCTTCCACATCACCGGGACCCTCTGCAGACTCAGACTCAGCATAAACAGTTTATGAAAGACTCCACACAGCTGGGGGGCACAGGTCTTGAGGACAAGGGGACTCACTCCGTCTGGTCCAGCAGACTTGCCTGAGTGAAGTCTCCTCATTTGCATCTCAACCTGGTATTGAGTGAAGGTGATGGGTGGGGGAGGGGTGTCAGGAATCTCACAGGAGGCAACAGCGCCATGTGAAGAGAGAGGCTGGCACAGTGGTGTGGCTCTGGATTCCAGGCTGACTACAGGTGAGGTTGTGGGGGTGGGAGCAGACACTGTGGTGTCGAATCTATTGAAAAACAGATTCAACTCGTCGGCTCTATTCTCACCTCCCTCAGCTCCCCTGCTGTTGGTTGGCCTGAATCCAGTGATGGTCTTCATGCCCCTCCACACCTCTCTCATGCTGTTCTGCTGGAGTTTCCACTCCAGCTTCCTCTCCTGTAATTGTCCTTAGCCTCTCTGATCTTGTCCTTTAGTAACACCTGGATCTTCCTCACCTCCTCTTTGTTGCCCCCTCTGAAAGGCAGACAAAGTAAAGAAAGAGTAGAGTAGAAAAAAACTTTGGTTTCTTTTTTCCTGAGTGGACCTCAGCAGGTTGTTCCTGGATCAACATTAGCATGCTGATCCAGGAACAACAACAACATGGGAATATCAGATAGACCTCGGATAGACGATGTGTGTGTACCCATAATTTAGAATTTGGTAGTTTCTATGTAGCAATATCCATATTTTAAACACGGCATAAAGTCATGCTATGACTGTCAGACTCAAACTGTCCAAACAATAGTCTTCATATACAATTCATGCAGCTATTTAGTTCCTTCCACTTATCAAACTCTGCCCTGCAACTTAAGAAAACACTAGCACATAAAATACAGCAAAATTTAAATAAAACGCAATGGGAGCTGGTTTTTGTTTTTTGCCTGCCCTCAAAAAATTTCATTGTGTTTATGAGCTTTTTTAAAGCTTTTGCAACTTTTTTTTTATTTGCTGGTGTTTTCTTAAGTTGCAGCATGTTTGACCAATCAGGCCCACCATACTAGCCCACCTGTCATAGAGTATACCCTATGACAGGCTGTTGGTCTAAGACAGAGGGACAAATGAACTTTCACACTCATATTCACTCATACTGCCAATTTGTAATCACCAGGTAACCCAACTTGCCTTTCTTTTGACTCTTGGACAAAGCTGGAGTGCCCAAGAAAAACCTATGCAGGCTCAAATAATGCTTTGTTCATATAATTACATAATGATAACCATAATAATAACATGAGTAATCATCTTTCAAATTTACGTCTTTTCTAATCAATGAACAAGAAAATAAAACACGTTTACCACGTAGTTATTACTGAAATGTTTGTTTTGGGGGTTTTGCCTTCCTGAGAACAAACTTTCAAAAGGGAGTTTTTTTTTTCCAAGTGCTTGCTGTTGGAAACACGCAGTTCTTTGAATCTTTGGGCTGAAGGAAGGACAATACTCGGTGTATCAATGCTCAATCAACAATCATTTATTTCCATACAATTCAACAATAAGAGCATTACAACGTCCGGACGGGAGAGATGCTACCAGAGGGTCAGGCACATGTCTCAAAATGGTGACGGGTTGCTCAGCTTTTTATAGTCTCTAGTGGCCCCCAGCTAGTCGTAAAAGCCAAAACATCACATTTTTTCTCTGTTACAGCGCCTAAGTTATGACCTCGGCAGTTGTTTCTCTGCTTTCTGTAAGGTGGGGGTGTGGAATGTGGTCTATCTATCTCCCCTGTCTTTAGACACAGAGTCTCCTGCTTACAACCTTCTCTTCATGATTCAACAATTAAGCATGTCAAGAAAACAGTGTAACACATTCCCAGCAGATCAAGGATACAGAGTGATGCACATTTATCTAATGAACTAATATGTGAATATGTTCTGTTAACTCAAAAGTATAATGAGAACTAAACTACATACAGCTCACACACTCTATATTAAAGGGTATAATGTGATCTACAGCAGTATTCTAATTCAACTACTTTGATTACATATATAAGGTAACATATAATAACAGAATAATATCACAATACCCTCTTTTGATCTCTCATTAAAGAGATCACTAATAACAAGCACTTCAGCGTTGCAAGGTCCAGGTTTTCTTGATCCTGAGGCCCTCTGTCCCCTTTTAACGGGTGGACCATATGGGGGATGACCTCTGTGTTCACGCAGTTCAGATGCAAGCAAAGTTAGATTTACAACCATAACAGCAGTTACAGATGACACTCCCATCACTCCCCATTTTCCCACAGCTTTATTTTGGTGCTCCAGTTTTCCACTCCCATTTTAATGCCCCCTTATACCTTTCAAATGTACTTAGACTAGAACCTCTGTCTAAGGAGCTTTTAACCTTTATTTTTATTGCTGCAGCTACCAGTGTCTTCCAGTTAGGTGATTCTCAGCTTCTTTCTTCGACCTCCGGGGTTAGACCACCCTTTAGTCATTGCACAGTTCTGGGGTGGGATCACCGGCGTGTCCCCCTTTCTGCCAAGAGCCTCTCGAACCTCGTTGGTCTGGTGTTCCTGGTTTTCGCCAACCCCTTCATGGTTATTGCTGTGTTTGTGGGATCCATCTTCTCCAGGAGCCCAAACGTCATGACACTTGACCCCAGTTGCTGTCTCGGCAGTCCCTACATCTGTCTCTGCTGTGAAGGGTCCTCACATCTCCGGGTCCCCGTCTGGTGTCTCTTCCTTTCTCTGCAAGAGACAGAAAACCAAAACACCTCTCTCCCTAGCCTTGATAATCTAATATTGTTATCCATTGTTCTTCTAATGATTCAAATTTGGTTTAAAATATTATGTTCAGGACTTATTCTAATCATAATCTATGTGTGTGTAAAAGAAATCAAAAATTAGTGAACCCTTTCTAAGTCTAACACATTATAAGCTTAAGTTTTACCATAGCTAAATTATTAAACACAGAAATAACGTCATAAGATGTTCATAAAACCATTGTTTGATGTTCGGACTCAACTCCCCCTTTTTGACACACTCCCATGTGTCAATTCATTGGAGCTAGACAATTAAAAGAGAAGGTTAGTGACATCATATCTCAGAAAGTATCAGAAATTCTTCTCTCGAGTACCGTTGCTCCAGCCTTGTCATCCCTGAGGATCTTCGATCCCGAAAATGTCCCTTCTCCTCATGTAATAAAGTCTGTCATCCTTCCATGCCCTGGTAACTGGTCCATCCAGAGCTGTAACATTTTGAAATGTACATACAACAAGCCAAACCACACCTTGGTCACACCAACCCTTTTCTGCCCCGAAGACGTCCAATGCCATCCTAGTATGAACTGTCAAAAGTGGCTTTAACGCTGACTATCCTGACAATCCATTTTATAACGTTTCCTGGTCAGATTTGCCAATCTCTGCACCAGGGTTGTAATAGTTTTGCAATTTTCATCAGTTTATATTAGTTTTTACCAATTCTTTGCTAGTTTAGTGTAGTTTTTATTTTCTGAAAATCCTTAGTTTCAATTTTAGTTTTATTTGTGTTTTGCAAAAATTAAGTGTAACAAAATCCCAGTTCCGTCATATCAGTCATGCTCTTCTGGTTATCCTTGGGTGTTGAGACTAATAACTATTAACTCTTGCCGCACCGAGTGGTCCTAATTTTGGTTCAAGTGAATTGATAACCTTTTGAAGGCGATTGTTTCACACCTTTATTTAGATGTCCCAGTCCTGTTGTCTAGGGATACATCACACTGCCTTATCTGGGGTGAGCTGTTTTCTGGGGATGCGGGTTGAGTGGGTGAGCTCTTCAAGGAGGGGGAGTGTGCTCCCCCTGATGAGGTCTTCTAGGTAAGCTAGGTTAACCTTCTTGTGTGAGCTTTTCAAGTGCACTTTAAGGTTAGTGGGACTTTTAGTTTTATAAATGTCCCTCATGACCCCCTGATGACCCAGTATTTCATTTTTTGCACATTGTAGTACACATTTTAGTTTTTGCTTGTAGCTCGCATACTCTACTTGCCACTCCTCTAAGTCCTGATGTTTCTTAGAGAGGGCAACAGTACCTTTAAAATTATATCACACGTGTGGGGGTGTGGCCTTGCCAATTGTTTTGCCCACCTTTTCAAAATGGCTGGCGTGCCCACAAGCATATTTCATGGAAAAAGAAAGGTAAGCTTGATATTTACATTTAAAATGTTTTGTTAAACTCAGATTTTTATTCTATTCTTTTTGCAAGTACCCCTCCTCGGTGGCGAGAAACTGTTGGTGTGGTCAAGTGGGTGCTCTGGAAACAAACGCTCAGGACAGAACAGTTATCAGTCATGTACTTCCTACAAATTTTGCATATGTTTTATTCCATATTGATCCTCTGAGTGTAATGGTACATTTTAATTTGAATTTATCCAAACTAAACACAATATTTTCTTTATTTACTTTGCTCTTGTTCTTTTGCAGTACCACATCCTATCAAATGTCCCTGTCGATTATATTCTACATTTAATAACTTACTATTTCAAGTGAGAACCTAAATCACGTGGACCAATGTTTATTATTGCATATCTCTATTCTGAATGTGGCCAGTCATTCATAGGTATTGTTCAATTTTGGCGATTTTCCTCTATAAAATTTAATTGACTTTTTACAGTGGCCTGCTATGGTTAATAATAACATATTCCAGTCATGAGTGCTATCAATAGTTATCTCCACTGTAGCATTTGGCATTCCCAATAATATAACATGATACCTTAATCAAAACACAGCTACTATAGCACAGTTTTCTTAATGCAAACATCAGTAACTCAAAATCAGCAACCACAGTGTTAAGTCTGCAGTTCATACTTATGTGAAGCTAGAGTCTCCTCCTCCAGTCTCTCTTATCCTCCTGCTCCTGAAAAAACAAAACAAAACAAAGCGAAGCATCCACCCTTCTCTTGTCCGCTGGGTGAATTGTTTATGAATTGTTTATTGGCATTTACTAATCCTAAAGCGGGTGCAGTCATTGTCTCAGTATCAAGTCAGTCAAAGCTTTTAGTCGTCAGTCCATCACAGTCCATTCACATGCATACCTCCACACACATTCATACCAGATGTTGCTGATAATGGAGTCTCACGCGCAACCTATTCGAGCATCCATCACCAGCAAGATGACGTCATCATTTTAAAGGAAAACAATTCCTTGTTGTTTTTTGGGCCGGATTGACTCGGTGCAATCCTTTTAGATCAGTGTTCCCTATAAGTGAATTTCTCCCAAGCCAATTACAATCATGGAGAAGCACACTTTGCAACTGTTTACAGTAATAATATTTTATAGCGCTTTAAATTTCAATCTTTCAGGCCTTGTTTAAAGAGCTGATTGTTAAATCATGAACTCACAAAATATCAACATATCACCACCGGTGGATCACACCTCTCAGATGTTTTTTCTCCAGTGCACTGTAACAAAAACGAAAACAGACATAACCAACAAAATACTACTAAAATAACACAAACTAGGGCCCGTTGCAGACATGTCCAAGCATAAAACTATCCCTCTCTCGCTTACGAGAAAGAACACAAGCCAAAGCTCACTGATATAATCAAGCTAGCGCTAAGCAAAACCAAACAATCAACCAGAAATTCACAGGAACATTTTGCTTCCTGCCGGGACAATATTGTGTGGGAATGAGAAGCTCAGGTGCCGTAACACCTTTTGTTCCTCCTTGAATTAAAACTCAATCACAGAAAATGCCGTACTCCGACCTAAAGCTTACACTATTAATTCATCAATTTCACTCTGTGCCACTGTTCCTCATCAGGGCTGTGTGAAGCACAGCAAAGAATTCAGTCAAGGCCTTGAGCCATAAACAGACATCACGCACAGACATTGTTTTCATAACCAAACCGTTTTAGAGCTTATTCCTAAAATCTACATAAATGCCCTCTGGGTGACATATAACACATTCTAAGT
The DNA here is from genome assembly GCF_964374335.1 of Astatotilapia calliptera. NCBI lineage: Eukaryota > Metazoa > Chordata > Actinopteri > Cichliformes > Cichlidae > Astatotilapia > Astatotilapia calliptera. The sequence goes on from NC_137438.1 coordinate 8,882,011, forward strand.
TTTTAATGGTAATCAATGGCTCCTCATAAAAATTATGCATTGGGATGTTTGTGTGCAGCATTTTGCATATCAGCATAAGCAAAGCATTCTTCATTGCATCAGCGTGTATGTGTGTGTGCGTGTGGATCACTCTTCATTGCACAAGCGTGTGCATGTGTATGTGTGTGCATCACTTCTCAGTGAATCAACATTCCCGTGTGTGTGTGTGTGTGTGTGTGTGTCATTTCTCACTCACTCAACGAGTGCACGTGTTCATGTGTGTATTTCACTTCATTCTGAATCTGTGTGTTTGGAGACGTGTGTGTGTGTGTGTGTGTGTGTGTGTGTTTCTCTTCATTCTGAGTCAGTGCATGTAGATGTGTGTGTTTGTGTGGGTGTTTGTGTTCATCACTTTCCTGTTCTGGTGTTCTGGGTAAACCACGGCCTGAAGCGTGCCCTGGGGTCCTGCCCCCCTCCTTTTTCAGTTTGTTTGCGACCATTGCTGCTGCTGCTGCTCAAAATTCAGTCCGTCCTGGTTCTGACCCCAATTGGGGCAGTCCTTTCTCCAGTGTCGATGTTCACCGCAGGTGAAACCTGCATCTTCTTCTGTGTTTTTGTCCATTCTGAGGTGCCTTCTGACCTCAGTTACTCCTCTTGTCTCGGTCACGCCCTTTTTCGCCACCCGATCATCCGTGTTGGTCCATCACTGTCCTGCACAGTGTGAATGCAAAGTTATCAAGGTCAGCATTCTTTCGCTCGGCCTTACTTTTCATTCGGGCTTGGCGGGCGTCTCGTCACAGCTCTGTCAGCTGACGCAGTCTGGGAATTTTTCCCCCGTGTAGTGAAACGGGCCTTAGGTTTAGTGCTCTCCGTCTCGGCTGCATGAGATCACATTCCTGCAGGTCTGTTGACATTCTCAGGTCGTTGTTGTGGGTCCAGCTGTTGCAGCATTTGGTCAGTGTCACGTATGGGGGAGAGCAGGAGTCCAGTCAGCCTCGGCTTTCAGGGCCGGCAAAGCAGCCTGTAATTAAATATGTATAGAAAAAACAAAAAACAAAACAAAACAAAAACAAACAAAAAACAAAAACAAATGAACAGGAAAATGATGTTGTGTTGGCTGTGTTATTCAGAGGGGAGACACACCGGGACCAGGCCCTGTGTCAGCCTTCTCTCCCCCTTTTTTTTTGTTTTTTTGTCTCCCGATATAATCAACTCCTAACCCACCAAGTTGACAGGACAACACCGGTATATGTTAAAATTCTTAAGATCATGTTTAAAAGCCCAAAAAAGGAACTTTCTTTCATTCAGTAATCACTTTTATTAATCAATCAACAGAAAACATGTCACAATTTGAATCTTTTAACCACTAAATTTGTTGTGTCTTGCCTGGTTGGTTAGACCAGTGTTCCTTTTTTTTTTTTTAGTTAAATTGTTGTCCTGCAACCCAGAGGGTTTCTTTGTCAGTAATGTATAGACTTCATCATTTAAGTATGTTAATTTTTCTTTAACCTTGCTGGAAAATCTTCACGTGTTCATGAGTGTAAGCTGTTTCTTCATTGCGTGTATGTGCATTTGTATAAAAGCAGGTTAATTTGATCTTTTTCTCAAACTAGGCGTTACCTTAAAAGGAGCCTTTCTCTCAGATTTCTCTGCTTGTGTGTGTTTTTGTTTCACCTTTTTGTTGTGATGCTCCGGACGCCTTCCCAACCTCCACAAGTCCGTTGGCCCCAATTTTATGTGTTAAAACTTCTCTTAGTTTCTCCTCTAATTCTCTCCTCGCTGCTGTCTTTTTCACAGCTGCTGATTCGTGCTGGGTGTGGTTCCCATTACCTATAATTTTTGCTTCGGCCGCTGTGCTTGTGGGGGCAGTTGGTCCAGGTCCGCAGCTTCCTGTATTAACACACTAAGAGATTTATTTAATTTCATTTTCATCACTTTTAAACCGATAAGCAGGCAACACGCCTACCTTGACAGCGTAAACTGTACGCCAGTCTCCCAACACATTCCTCTCTGTACTCCTCCATAATTCTCCACTGCACACCTCTTACTATCTCTCCTTTTTATTTTTATTACACCACAGAGTAATACACCCAATTATGCCCGTCTATCTCTATGTGGCTCCAAATTCCCTCTTTATTTTAATTTCACACTCGTCAGGGGACAGGCACACAACAATTTCAACCACTGAAACGAGGAATTCAACCTTTTTATATTTCTTTACTAAATCTAGACTCAACGTTTGTTCGCAAAATGTATCTTGTTCTAGTCCGGAATAAATGTGAACCCGTGATTACACGGCCGTTCCAGTGTTATTTCCGTGGCTATGCGGGGGCCCTCACCTCCCCAAGTCACCACCTCAGCACCCGGACGCCGCCGGTCCTGGCCACGCGTCCACGGACAGGAGGGTCGCTACTCCATAGGCAAATATTCCACAGGTACACTAGGCATCAACCTTTGATCCTAAAATGTGTATTTGCTCTAATGTCCTCCTAATCAAACACATTAACCGTCACTGTCACTGTGTTCACGCTTCACACTCCACACAAAAACACACTCAGAGCGCGCCTCAGTCACACTCTCACTCAGTGCGCGCTTCACCCACAAGACAGCACCCAGAGCGCGCCTCGCAGCTTCACACACACTCTCTCACCCAGAGCGCGCTTTGACACTCACACACAACACTTTTCCTCAGCGGGAATTTTACACAGAAACCTCTGAGCTCAACTATTAGATCTTCTTAAAGCACACTGCACCATAGACCAAAATACCCTTTTCTCTGCGATTATGACCGCCACCACGGGGCAAAGTCGCATCATAAAAGTGATGCTTGCATCCCCGAAGTTATACCAGACATCATAAACCAGGTTTTGCTCTATGTACTTCTTGGCAAGTAAAATTTTACTTTGTTTTATGACCGCAGCCCTTAAAAAAAAAACTCGACTGACGCCACAAACCACCGTCAAACCTCTATCAAATGTACTAAAACTAGCACCAACCACTACTGCACTTCACGGCCGCATATCACCGGAACACGGCCGTATCATAAACCAAACCTACGGACGTGTTTCGCTCTCGCGTTGCCAGTGTTTAACCGCACCGTGAAGCCAGCATCTGCTTTTCCTTAAATCAACTTCTATTTCATAGCCGGCAAGAGCCAGGACGTAACCGACACCATAAACAAACTTCAAACCTCGACTTCAATGTACTGAACTAATGGCCGCGTCTTCAGAAGAAATTCTAACGTATTATTGCTACAAAAGCCAGTATTAGACAAAATTAAATGTGGAAGGTAAAGTGGTTGCAACTAGCTCAACGTAGTATCTTATTAGTTTCTCGGTAGAAGCAGTTTACTGCAACTAGCTCAACGTAGTATCTTATTAGTTTCTCGGTAGAAGCAGTTTATTTAACACACTGGAATTCAGCCTCAACTTATGTTGTTAGTATCTTGCGCCAAAAACCAGACACCGACAAATTTACTGTGAAAATACATGTGACTCAGCGAACAGATTAATTTGGAAAGCCCAATATGCACATTTGGTATTTATAATACAACAGGCTGTGCTTACCTTTTTATTTTTGGACCGGTCCTCTGTTCACCTCGCCTCACGATCTCACCAAAGGTCAAATCTGCACCTCCTCAGCACACCAAAGATCCGGGTCACACGGCACCAAGTTGTTGGAAACACGCAGTTCTTTGAATCTTTGGGCTGAAGGAAGGACAATACTCGGTGTATCAATGCTCAATCAACAATCATTTATTTCCATACAATTCAACAATAAGAGCATTACAACGTCCGGACGGGAGAGATGCTACCAGAGGGTCAGGCACATGTCTCAAAATGGTGACGGGTTGCTCAGCTTTTTATAGTCTCTAGTGGCCCCCAGCTAGTCGTAAAAGCCAAAACATCACATTTTTTCTCTGTTACAGCGCCTAAGTTATGACCTCGGCAGTTGTTTCTCTGCTTTCTGTAAGGTGGGGGTGTGGAATGTGGTCTATCTATCTCCCCTGTCTTTAGACACAGAGTCTCCTGCTTACAACCTTCTCTTCATGATTCAACAATTAAGCATGTCAAGAAAACAGTGTAACACATTCCCAGCAGATCAAGGATACAGAGTGATGCACATTTATCTAATGAACTAATATGTGAATATGTTCTGTTAACTCAAAAGTATAATGAGAACTAAACTACATACAGCTCACACACTCTATATTAAAGGGTATAATGTGATCTACAGCAGTATTCTAATTCAACTACTTTGATTACATATATAAGGTAACATATAATAACAGAATAATATCACATTGCTCATAGGAGGTCAGTTGATTGTTGGGGTTTTCTTTGTATTGTTGTAAGGTTTATACCTTACAATATACAGTAAAGTGTGTTGAGGTGACACTGTTGTGATTAGATGCTATATAAATAAAACAGAGTTGAAGACCTTTTTGCAGATTCAGTTTACGCATTGGTTAAATAAAAAAACTGTAGCTACAAAACAAGACAACACAACAACAAAAATAAAGAGGCAGGTGAGATCCACCCAGGGTCTGGTCTGGTCCTCTCTCTCTCTCTCCTGCAGTCCAGGGTTGTTGTTTTTTTTATTATCATAATCTGATATTAAAGATTTAAATTATTTTTTGTGTGTAATTAGTATCAAATCATACATTTCAGATATTAACTAAAGGAAAAAAAGTAATCCCAGCCATACAGAGGACTACAAAATAATACAAGTGACTGAAAAACTTATTTTATGTTCATTCGACTTAGGCGCTCTGATGTCTGTACTTATCTCCACAGATATAATTCGTCACCAGGTCCAAGGTTCACACTTTCATAGTTCTTGAGTTCATCGAGTCCTGGAGTTCAGCTTGTCATTATCGAGAAGTTTGAAGCAAATATCCTGCAATAAAATACCCAGGGTCACTGGATATAAACTATTCCCATATCAGTCTTGGCAGGCCTAGGGCCTTCTGTGCAAGTTAAACTGTCATATGATAATTATATGTTTAGGTACAGTATATTGCCTGTGCATGACACTGGCCCTGGTTCATGTGACCAATGAGAAAAGCCTAGAAGCGCTCAGGACAGTCATGCAGAGGCAGTTCAACATTTTTATGCAAAGAACACTGTTTTGTCCTGCATTGTAAAATGCAGGTTAAACGCTTCATATTCAATGAAAGGCAGATTCTCATGTCTGCTGACAAAAAACACTGACTGAAAATGGCACCACTCTGACACCTCGGTGTGACTGTCACCTCCGTGTCATCCTTATGCTGTCACAGCGTAAAAAATGAGCAAGCTCACACCCGGACAGTTTTGCCACAGTGAGGTCTTTCTGCTGATAAAGTTTTATTATCATCATCTCCTGTCCCGTGCCTGGAAATGATCGTTGTTAGGTATCTGAACATTTTGTCAACAATGAGAGCAATTACACATTTTATGATAAGGTCGACTTCCTGAGTTTTGGCAAAAGGCTGCAGATTTATAATTTGTTTTATGACCACAATAATGCATCCTCATGTGCTGCAGCATCCACTCAGCAGATGTTTGGCACTGCAGCATTGTAAAAAAAAAAAGAAAGAAAGAAAGAAAGAAAGAAAGAAAGAAAGAAAGAAAGAAAGAAAGAAAGAAAGAAAGAAAGAAAGAAAGAAAGAAAGAAAGAAAGAAACATAAAAAAGGATTCAAACCTCTTTGAACTTTCTATTATTATCTCTGGATGTCAAACATAAGGCCCGGAGGCCAGAATTGGTCCAGCAAAGATGCCAATCCAGCCCACTGGACAACACTGGAAAATGTGAAGCAGGGCATAAATATTGAACTTTTAAATATATTTTCAGACTTTTTGTATATGTGGATATCTACAATAGAAATTTAGACATTTTTTTCCTTTTTGTGGACCCACAGTGAAAAAAATAGGACACTTTCTGTGAATTAACAAAAACATTCTGTTTTATAGAAGGGCTTTTTTCCCTCTATTTTTTTCCACATTTCTTCCTTGTAATTGAAGTTGTGCTGACTGGTTTCTTCCATGTACTATAGCAAATTTTCTTTATCATGTATAAAAATTGAGACACACTGTTGAAATTGCATTTTGTTGTTGTATATTAAGATATCTCACTAATTAAATATTTTGTTATTTTGTTTTTACAATGACAGAAAGGGGAGTTTCACTCCCACTTAAGATCAAAGTGGGCTGTATGTGGCCCACAATGTAAAATGAGAGTACAGTAACTCTCCTGAGACCTGTACAGTGAAACAGCCCCATACGGGACAAAGTTCATCCCTGTATATTATGCCTACAGGGAGTGCAGAATTATTAGGGAAGTTGTATTTTTGAGGAATAATGTTATTATTGAACAACAACCATGTTCTCAATGAACCCAAAAAACTCATTAATATCAAAGCTGAATGTTTTTGGAAGTAGTTTTTAGTTTGTTTTTAGTTTTAGCTATTTTAGGGGGATATCTGTGTGTGCAGGTGACTATTACTGTGCATAATTATTAGGCAACTTAACAAAAAACAAATATATACCCATTTCAATTATTTATTTTTACCAGTAAAACCAATATAACATCTCCACATTCACAAATATACATTTCTGACATTCAAAAACAAAACAAAAACAAATCGGCGACCAATATAGCCACCTTTCTTTGCAAGGACACTCAAAAGCCTGCCATCCATGGATTCTGTCAGTGTTTTGATCTGTTCACCATCAACATTGCGTGCAGCAGCAACCACAGCCTCCCAGACACTGTTCAGAGAGGTGTACTGTTTTCCCTCCTTGTAAATCTCACATTTGATGATGGACCACAGGTTCTCAATGGGGTTCAGATCAGGTGAACAAGGAGGCCATGTCATTAGTTTTTCTTCTTTTATACCCTTTCTTGCCAGCCACGCTGTGGAGTACTTGGACGCGTGCGATGGAGCATTGTCCTGCATGAAAATCATGTTTTTCTTGAAGGATGCAGACTTCTTCCTGTACCACTGCTTGAAGAAGGTGTCTTCCAGAAACTGGCAGTAGGACTGGGAGTTGAGCTTGACTCCATCCTCAACCCGAAAAGGCCCCACAAGCTCATCTTTGATGATACCAGCCCAAACCAGTACTCCACCTCCACCTTGCTGGCGTCTGAGTCGGACTGGAGCTCTCTGCCCTTTACCAATCCAGCCACGGGCCCATCCATCTGGCCCATCAAGACTCACTCTCATGTCATCAGTCCATAAAACCATAGACAAACTAGTCTTGAGATATTTCTTGGCCCAGTCTTGACGTTTCAGCTTGTGTGTCTTGTTCAGTGGTGGTCGTCTTTCAGCCTTTCTTACCTTGGCCATGCCTCTGAGTATTGCACACCTTGTGCTTTTGGGCACTCCAGTGATGTTGCAGCTCTGAAATATGGCCAAACTGGTGGCAAGTGGCATCTTGGCAGCTGCACGCTTGACTTTTCTCAGTTCATAGGCAGTTATTTTGCGCCTTGGTTTTTCCACACGCTTCTTGCGACCCTGTTGACTATTTTGAATGAAACGCTTGATTGTTTGATGATCACGCTTCAGAAGCTTTGCAATTTTGAGACTGCTGCATCCCTCTGCAAGATATCTCACTGTTTTTGACTTTTCTGAGCCTGTCAAGTCCTTCTTTTGACCCATTTTGCCAAAGGAAAGGACGTTGCCTAATAATTATGCACACCTGATATAGGGTGTTGATGTCATTAGACCACACCCCTTCTCATTACAGAGTTGCACATCACCTAATATGCTTAATTGGTAGTAGGCTTTCGAGCCTATACAGCTTGGAGTAAGACAACATGCATGAAGAGGATGATGTGGACAAAATACTCATTTGCCTAATAATTCTGCACTCCCTGTAGGTGTGAAGTAAGGTACGGAGCCCCGCAGGGGACATGGGAGAAAAAAAAATTAAGACAGACTTTTGCGAGATCTCGCAAAACAAACTCGGGATCTCACAAAAGTTTTGCGAGATCTCGCAAAACAAACTCGGGATTTCGCAAAACTTTTGCGAGATCTCACAAAACAAACTCGGGATCTTGCAAAACTTTTAGCCGCATTCTTCGGACGCTGGCTCGAAGCCGACCGGGAGGTTGAGGCACGATGTGCCGGGAAAGTGGTGTTCCTCCCCGCTGTAGTAGGTCTCGCATTCTTCCCGTTAGCTCGAAGCTAACGGGAAGAATGTGGCTAAAACTTTTGCGAGATCTCGCAAAAGTTTTGCGAGATCTCGCGTATCTGAGTATTTTGTCCACATCATCCTCTTAATGCATGTTGTCTTACTCCAAGCTGTATAGGCTCGAAAGCCTACTACCAATTAAGCATATTAGGTGATGTGCATCTCTGTAATGAGAAGGGGTGTGGTCTAATGACATCAACACCCTATATCAGGTGTGCATAATTATTAGGCAACGTCCTTTCCTTTGGCAAAATGGGTCAAAAGAAGGACTTGACAGGCTCAGAAAAGTCAAAAACAGTGAGACATCTTGCAGAGGGATGCAGCAGTCTCAAAATTGCAAAGCTTCTGAAGCGTGATCATTAAACAATCAAGCGTTTGCGAGATCTCGCAAAAGTTTTGCGAGATCCCGAGTTTGTTTTGCGAGATCTTGCAAAAGTTTTGCGAGATCCCGAGTTTGTTTTGCGAGATCTCGCAAAAGTTTTGCGAGATCCCGAGTTTGTTTTGCGAGATCTCGCAAAAGTCCGTCTTAATTTTTTTTTCTCCCATGTCCCCTGCGGGGCTCCGTAGTAAGGTGGAATAAAGTACACACACATTTTTCTTTGAAAAACGAAAGTGTGTTAAATGTCTAATATATCTCTCTATATATCTTATTAGCAGTGTAGGGCCTAACACGTTATTAAGTAACTCGTTACAGTAAGTACGTTATTATTGTGGTAACGAGCATGGTAACTAGTTATTATGCCAAAATCAGGAACACGTTAATCGTTACTGGGATTTAGATCGTCATTCGTTACTTCGTGTGGTGGCGGAGCTTCCACAGATTCAGTCATATTAGCAAGTGGTGGAGGCCAACAGGTAGATGAGGGAAAGGAGAGGCAGGAGGAGCAGAGACCCGAGGCGGCCGCCGGTGAGTGTCAGGTGAACTGAACTTCAGGTAAGAAGTTATGACCTGCAGTCTGTCTGGGTCAGATATGAACCAAGTTTAGGTGGAGTTTATTTTCGTTGTGCTGACTTTTTCGTACTGTGTGCTAGCTAGCATGATGGAGTTTCTATACAGCTGGGTGGTGCTATGATGTTACTGATGTTGAACTTTATTTTGTTTATAAGGTTAATTATTAGAGTTGCCAACCATCCCCTAAACAATGGAATCGTCTCCTATTCAAAGAAAATACTACGAGTTTCGTATTGAGGTGAAAAGGAACGGTTTGTCCCGGACTTCAGCTACAATGAAAAAGACACAAAGCTGGATTTATTCTGTGTCTTTGCTGCACAGCTGCCTCTTCTTCTCTCATTCTCTCCCCCTCCCTCTCCTGTTTCTACTTCAATCATAAAACTGATCAATGATCAGCTGATCGGCTTTTCTCTCTTGTTTGTTTATCGCCCACTTTGTACCAGAAAGAGTAAACCAGTGGATGTCGCCATAAGCAACAGCAGCACGTTTAAGCTTGATCAGCTGTTGTGAGAATTTATTTAATATTAATTTCTAGTATCAGCTGATGTTTGTTGGAGCCACAGCCGTAAAAGCTGCTGGTCATGATATCGGTTTGGTTATCTGGTGAGAGGGAAACATGAAGATGAAACCAGGAGATGTCCTTACTGAATCATCAGAGCTGTGATGGAGAAACAGGTTTACCTTTTAGGTAACATGAATGAGTTGAAGAGAAGTTATGAACTGTTTCTGAGAGACAAATAACACCAGGATCCTTTTCTAAGTAGCTGACAGCTGGTAACTGTGCAGGGGCGGCTCTAGCAAAGTGTTGCCAGGGGGTCAGGTAGGGCATTAACAGGGAGAGGGGGGCACAAAGAAATACTTTTCTTTCTTATTCTCATTTAAAATGCCTAGCTTTTAAAAAATAATTATCTGAGTCTTACAACAAATAAGTGATAGATTGATGCATATATACCATCAAAACGGTGTACATCACTGTCACAACAGTGTTTCTTTTCATTCAAAGGAATTATTTTTCCTATAATGGTGGGTCGGTCTCTAGTCAAAACGCGCGGACCAATTTTTTTGTCCCAGTCCAGCTCTGTATGCAGCTCATTTGCACTCTGGTGTTACCCACATCTTCCTGTTTGGAAGGCAGAATTTCCGAGTTCTGAGTACAATCAAAAGCACCACGACTGCAGTTTTTGTGTTGGATGTAAAAAGCGCGCATGATGCTGTGACGTAGGCTAGAATCATGGGGCGGTCAACGACGGTCCAGGCGTGGGTTTTCTCTCGTGGAAATATGCACATTATCTTTTCCTTTCTATTGGTAGGTGGCACAGTGCACTTGTGGCAAGTAAGCAAGCTAGAAGACTGGCAAAGTTATGGAAGAAACACATTAACAAGAGAATTCTGAGTAAAACCAAAGTTACTTTCCCTAGTAACTAGTTACTTTGAAAGTAACGAGTAACTTGAAGTAACTGAGTTACTTTTGAGAGAAGTAACTAGTAATGTAACTAAGTTACTAATTTAAAGTAACTTACCCAACACTGCTTGTTAATGATATAAAAGGCTCCCCCACCAGCATCAACAGATTTACTCACAGACTCATGCCTCTGCAACACTTTATTAATAAGTCGTAGTACTATAAATCCATCCCAGAGAGACTTTTTTTTTTATCTGCGGTAAAAATAACTTTTGTGTAGACATGTGTATTTCTTAATTTTAAGTGAGATTTTAAATGCCCAACTTTTACGTGTAATCCTTACATTGTGGTCACCTTGTGGTAACAAGGCCGAACTGACTGCAATTTATGGAAAACGAACGTTACAAAAAAACCCCCAAATCATGTCAAATTTAGCAGTAAGAGCAGGTAAAAACACTTCTTGTTTTGTGAGTCAGTTACAACCTCAATGTGCTGGCCTGAATTCCTTCTTTCCTTTTGCACATCAGTGGAAAAGCACCACACTGATCGAGGAGAGGAGGGAGGGGGAAAGCAGAGGTGGGTTAAAAAAGACCTCTGTGTCCAGGCTTTGGCCTGCAGCCAGGCAGCGGCAGCAGAGACGTGTCAGACCTGGTAAACCAGGGAGGCACACTCCTTAAAGTCTAGAAAAAACTTGAGCTAATATCTTCTTTTAATCCCTGCAAGACACTATTATAGTTGTAAAACAGTGGAAAATACAGCCTTATACAAGCTTTGCACGTGGACTTTAAGCTGAGCCTTGGAGATTGAAGGAGGACTTTGACTCAGAAGTCGCTTTATAAAGCAGAGGAGAGGAGAAAGGAGGTTATTTCATCCAGCAGAGCGAAAACAAGAACAAGGCTGTGGCCATGTGGAGGACAGTTGGAACACTACTGCTAATACTACATACTGGTAAGACTGGCTTTTTAAAGCTAAATATGCTGTAAATGTATGAAAGAAGGTGCAACCGTTTTTCTTTTATATGAAAGATCTTTGATCCTGTGTTGGATCTTATTGAGTGTCCATGTACAGAAAAACAATTTTACTTTTAGATTTGAATATTCTTAAGACTCTTAAGATTTAAATAATTTGGCAAAAAAAAAAAATTAACCAAAAATGATTAAGAAACCATAATGACAAACTGTGCACAACAACGTTACTTACAAAAGGTTTAAAAAGTAGGACATTTACCTTGTACTGGTGCCTTTTGTATTATTACAGTTATTTCTGGTTACATCTTTACTAACTGATGACCAATAAAAGTGAAGCTATTTCTATGAATAATCCCCTATTCTGGAGGAATAACACTGTTCAGTCCTTATTGCTGTACCACAGAGAAAAATATCTGAGAAAATGAATGTCGTGTGTGCAGTAAAAATATGCTTCCTTTCCCATTTAGTAAATTATTTTGCAACCCTTTTTAGATCCCAGCTCCCATGTTAGGAATAGCAGTGCTGAAGCAGAATGTAATTTTTGTAAATCAGGTGGTGTAACAGTTTAATGCCAGAATAACTCCCTCTGTCTCTCCCTCAGTGTTTGGCCAAAGCACAATCAAATGGTGCACCATCTCACAGAACGAGCAGAGGAAATGTCAGGCCATGTCTCAGGCTTTCAGCACAGCCTCCATCCGTCCTTCCCTCAGCTGCGTCAATGCAGCGTCAGTGGAGGACTGCGGTCAGAAACTACAGGTAAGATTGAACTGGTAGGAAATCAAACTTGAAGCTTCCTTGGACCCAGAAAATTTGAAGATTGTTTATTTCAGTCATGTGGGACCAACAAGGACCCATTAAAGTTGATTAAATGCTCCGAGTACCATAAAGTACAGTCAGACTTCAGATAACAACATAAACCATGAACCAATAACTTGGTGATCTGTTATCAGCACAATGCACACTTTGTGTTTCTTTTTTTATGACAACCACAGACTGGGAGCTTCATGTTTATTTTAAAACCTTCATTGGTAAAGACTTGTTGTTGTTTCAAATATTTCTTCATTAGTTATCATCTTTGCAATGTTTGAGTTAATGAGTCATCCATTACTGCTGACGCCCTATGTCCTGTGTTTCACTATCATTAATATTTTTGTCTGCAGAGAAAGGAAGCTGATGCCCTGTCCATGTCTGCCAAAGACATCTACAACTTGGGGAAAACAGCTTCGTTTAAGATGGCTGGCAGTGAATCACAGGCTGGCTGTAAGACCCCAAATCAGTGAATTACAATTAAGGAGAAGTGATGAAGCTAGCGGGTTCTTAGCTTAGCTGAGCGCAGCATAAGTACAGGAACATGACAAAGTTTTTAAAAAAGGCCTTCGATCACTGCATGCTTGTTTAAATAATACAGAATAACTAGAAATGTCTAAATAAATAAAATAAATATTCTAACAACTGTTTCTTTGGCCATAGACAGACTACAATCAACTAACAAAACAATGAAAACAAAAGACACCCTGTTTCAGTTTTAAGGTTTTACATATTGGAACATTTAAATACAACCTCTAATGCAGTGGTTCTCAAACTGTGGTACGTGGGCTCCCTCTAGTGGTATACAGGAAGTCTCCAAAAACATTTTAAGATTAAATAATATACTATTTTCTGATTGAGGGATTTCTGAAAATTTTAAACCTACAGCTTTGCTGTCACTTCCAACATAAATGAAGACAAAACTAAACAGCAGTGACATTTGTAGGGTTATTAAAGTTGGACTAGCGGGTATATAATGATGTGCTATGTGGTGGCTAGCAACAGAGCTATGGTTAGCATAGTATAAACGCATTAGCACAGTGAAGCTGGAGGATGAACGCTAACTTTTTCAACTTGATAAATGTTAACGCGAGGGTTCCCGATGGTTAGGGACAAATGCAGTTGTATGGCAGGATGCTGTAAACGGACCAGTCAGGAGACTAGTGAGGTTATCTATTCACAATATGACAAGTAGATATTGCACCTTGGTATTAAATAAATAAATAAATTAATTAATTAATTAATAAAAAAAAAAACGAACCTAAAATGCAGTACACCCCATGATTCAGTGAACCACGTTTAGCAGCAACAACTGAACATAATCACTTTCTGTATAACTTTATCAGGCTCTCACATCACTGGGGAGAATTTCGGTCCACTCCCTTTTCCAGAGCTACTTCAGATAATTGAGATTTGCACTCATTAATTTGTACACAGCTCTCTTAAGGTCGTGACAGAGCATTTCAATCAGGCTGAGGTTTGGACTTTGAATGGGCCTTTGCCACACCTTGATCACTTTTTCAGACATTCTGTTGTAAATTTGCTGCTAAGGCACAGATCACTGTCCATAGTATATGGCCGATTCCATGACTGCAATAGGTCTGAACGGCGTACTGCGCCCTGCAGTATTTGACAAATATTGTGTACGTTATGGCCAAACATCTCCAGGTTGGTCTTGTCTGTCTAAAGGACACTGATCCAGAAGCCTTGTGATTTTGTTCAGATGCAGCTTTGCAAATCCTAAGCTGTGCCTTATTCTTTTTTAGAGGAAAGAGGTTTTCTCCTGGCAACCCTTCAAACAATCTGTACTTGTTTAGTCTTTTTCTAATTGTGCTAATTCTAATGAACTTCTGAAATTAACATGGCAACTGAGGCCTGCCAGCCCGTGATCACTCCTGAGGCGTAATATAATGACCATTTGTCAAGTTCCTGAGGGACGTGAAAGGTGACCCTCCACGTTCTTATGCTATGCGACAGGTTAAGGATGAAATCCAGTAGAATGACACTCCAACCATGTATTCAAGCCCTAACCCCAACCTTATCCCTAAGGTTAACCAGCACTTTAATGACGTTGGATAGTGTTTTCCAAAGCGATTTAAGTATAACAAAAGTACATGTGTGGATTCATTCCAAACGATTCTCATGTTTCCTCATTTTTAAGATCTTGTAACCTAGGGACGTGTTGGGTGCCCGGAAGAGTAATATATCGAGGATTTGTCATGTACTGTAAAATGTTACGCTTTGGGAGTGAGAGTGTGTTGTTTTTGCAGTTCGTCTGAGCATCACACATTCTGGGGAGAATTTGCTGGGGTACCCACAGTTGGGAAAATTGTGTCAAAACTGATGCTTTTATAGAGATGCTCACACTTACTGATGATCAATTAATCGAATGTATTTGATAAGGAACACCTGGCTGCTACTCACCCTCTAAAAACACCATACTGCTTCTGCGGGAATTAAGAGTTTCTCACACTATTTCTGAGTTTTGGCTCAGTTTGTAAGGGTTAGTTAATTTGTTGCTAATGAAACAAGAGTAGCTTGATTTCTCATAAAAAGCAAGCACATAGGCCTAAATAAACAGCATTACATATGAATAATGTTTTATTCATATGTAAAGGTTTTACTATTATTACATAGTAAAACTCATCTTTTGTCACTCTTGAAGCTTTTATGACATTTTAAGCTTTTATGACTCTTCAAAAAGGATTATCTTCTGAACTCAGCGGAGAATATATCTCATTTGCTCTTTATATCATGTCTTTCTATTGAGTTTATATCTTCTGGCTTATCTCTACTAACATTAATGCACAGTGTTTCATAGAGATAGCAAATGACCAAGTCAGCCATTATGTTTACCTAGGATAAGTGTGTTACATTATGACTGCTGTTAATCCCAACAATAATTGTACATGTGGGATATTTCAAAACTGATGTGGTAAACTATACTTTGATCCCAGATATCTTTTGGTCTCTTCAGTGTCAACATGTCAGACACCATTTGTGGGTCTAGATTTATCAGTCTCATACAGCGGTTGCTAATACCTGTGCTTTTTTGCTTCAGCTGTCACCACCTACCATGCAGTTGCTGTAGTGACGAAAAAAAACTCTGGCATCAATATCCACAACCTGGCAGGAAAGAAGAGCTGCCACACCGGGATAGGTCGCACTGCTGGGTGGAACATGCCCATAGGGTACTTGATAGACCAAGGCTACATGTCCGTGATGGGCTGCAACATCCCACAGGGTATGAATGACATGTTTGAGTTTTGAATATTTAGTCATTTTAGACAGAATACAACATGACAGGAACACAGTACAGCTAGCAGAGAATAACATGAGTTAAGTTTGTTTTATGGAGTAATCTTGAACAGGTGAGTACGGAGGTACAAGACGAAGTGACCAGGACAACACAGCCTACAATTATTTTCACAGCTACATAGAACTTATTAATAAATGATCAGATGATAGCGAATATATATATTTATATATACACTAAAGGAACATTGTGTCATTTTAACTGGAAGTTGAACCTGCAGTAAAAAAATACCCGCATAGGAAGGTTATCATGATTAACATAGTGATGTGTGTTTTTAAAGTAAAAGCCTCCAAATGGTTGTATAAATCAGCGGTCCCCAACCTTTTTTGCGCCACAGACCGGTTTATGCCCGACAATATTTTCACGGACCGGCATTTAAGGTGTCGTGGATAAATACAACAAAATAAAACTAGTACCGGTACCGAAAAAAAAAGAGATATTCATAACACACGTGAAAAGACCGAGGAAAACCGAGTTAACGATAAAAAGGATAACAGGGACAGTGAGAAAGGGCACTTAAAAAGAGAAAAAAGAAAAATCTCCTGGATCACCTGTTGAGAGAAAAAGAAGAGAAAACAAGCAAAAAAAAAAAAACCAGAGCAACATACTAAACACAACACCATCGCATTAATCTAGCTAAGTATAAACAGCAGTAAATACTAAATATTGAATGTTGTTGTGCAGCAAGCAGGACCGACAGCACACAGTGTTTATTTTGGTACTTCGGTGTATGAACTCTACAGGAAAAATATTAAAATGATAATGCTAATAAAACTAACTGAGATTGCCTGCTGAACATTCAAAGTAAACTTTACACACTTCTCAAAATACATATTCTTACAGAATAATGTAATACACCGGTTGCATGTCACAGTAACATTTCGTTGCATGTGTGTGTGTTTGCATATTAGGTGTTGCAAATTTCTTCAATGCCAGTTGTATCCCTGGAGCTACCCAAGGTGAGCCCCAGTCTCTATGTCAGCTGTGCATAGGAGATGAAAGTGGGCAGCACAAATGTGAGATGAGCAGCAATGAGAGGTACTACAGCTACGAAGGAGCTTTCAGGTAAACCCACATTCACACTCATTACACTCTTACACAGAAGATACACAGTTAGGTATGAGTCCAGTATATCTGTTAATTTGTTTCTATTTCACAACAATCTTGGTCTCTGTAGGTGTTTGGCTGAAGGTGCTGGAGATGTGGCCTTCATCAAAGACACAACTGTAGGGGAGAACACTGACGGTAAAGTCATAGTTAGTGAAGGGTAGACAGACATTAGTTGGTTATTATAGTAATTAGTTTCCTACTAAGCCGGTTTTATCATTCAGGATGTAACTTAACCAGGTGCTTCTTCACCAGGTCGTGGTCCAACCTGGGCAAAAGATCTGAAGTCCTCAGACTATGAACTGCTGTGTCCTGATGGCACTAGAGCTCCTGTTACTCAGTGGAGCCGGTGCAACCTGGTCCCTGTCCCATCTCGTGGTGTTGTGGTCAGAAATGACATCAGTCCCTCTGTGGTGTTTAACATGCTGATGGAAGGCCTGGTAGGTCCAAACAAACCCTCCTTAGGAACATTCAGACATTAATGGCACATCAGTAGCACCTCAGTAAGCCAAGGGGTTATTTTTCTGCATTGTGAAAGTCAGAGCCTTCCCCCCCCCCACCTACACAGTATGAATAACCATTAAAAATGTAAACAAAAAAACATTAATATCATTATTAAAGATGGTCACTAAATGTAAAGTTAAACAAACTCAGGCTACTGAACCTATTTGATTTTATAATCGGTTGAATACTACTACTACTACTACTAATAATAATATTAAATTGTATTTGCACTTTTCAAAACTAGTGTTACAAGGTTCTGCTGTCCAAACATTTTAAGTCAATTAAAAATCTTCACTAAAATTTGAAGGTGTGATTCAAATGTGAACAACTTAAAATTAATATTAATAGCAACTCCTAAAATAAAAAGATGGAATTAAACATCATATATTCAAATAAACACACACATTTATGTACACATTTATGTACACATACCTAAAATTACAATATTCCTCCGGAGGTAGTAGCAAGCCTGGGTGACCTTGTTTGTGTCTCTCAAAGGTGAGATTAGAATTGAAAATCAATTAAACCTGTGCTGTGCTGCCATATGTTCCACTTACTGTCTGGTTACGTGCTTGTCAGTTGTACAGATGGCTAGTTAAGCCTGAATCAATCTCCAATAATAATTTTGGAAGAGTGTGTTCTTCGACCATCTGAAGCACCTCGGTTTAACTGTACTTATGCTACTGACAGCAAATTACCAGCTTCAGTGCTAAAAGCACGAGTAATGGCAAAAGCTCTGTGATATTAATAAAACTCCACAATAGTCACCAGTTTAGCCTTGGTGTGAGATTGCTTACATTTCTTATTGCATATAGAGTGTGTGGGTGTGTTAGTGTAGTTAAGAGTTCAAACTGGAGGTTGGCTGTGAGCTGAAAATGTAAGACTTCACTCAAGTCTGTGTTAGAGGCCAACTGAAATAATAGCTTAGAAACACTGGCATATGGTTTATATACATGTGAACATATGGTTACCACTTGGCTTTCAAGTTGTCAAGTTTGGAATAAAGTGTAAAAGTATTTTAAGATATGGCAGGATTTAACCATCTTAACCTTTACATGTGATAATGCCTTCCATGTTTTATTTGAATAACACTCTAGTCATAGTACTCCAGTGTTAATTGACACTGACCTCCTGTTTGCAGCAAAAGTCAAACTTCCCCATGTTTTCATCGGCGGATTATGGAGACGGAACTGTGCTTTTCTCTAATCTCGCCACCACCTTTAAGGCAGCTAACTCAGATGAACCCAAGAAGTGGATGGGTAATAGGTACCATAATGCTTTGAAGGCCATGGACTGTGATCCCAAAGGTGAACAATCTTTTATTAAACACTTCGGATCATTCCTTAACTTGCTTTAAAACCTATTTAACTGTCTTTACAACCTACAACTACCTCCCATGTCAGATATCCCAAATGCCCTGCGGTGGTGTGTGATATCCAGCGGTGAGCAGCAGAAATGTGCTGACATGAGCGTGGCCTTCCAGAGTAAAGGGCTAACTCCAAACATTAACTGTGTCTACGGGGACTCTGTGACTGACTGTATGAAGAAAATCAAGGTAACAGAAATCTCCCTACTGGTTCTTAGTCCCTAAAACGACAATAACTCAGATCATTGCATTCAGTTCCCTACAAACACGTCACGTAATGCAAGTGTTGCATTTACCTACTGCATAAAATGATATTGCCTGACTGAAAACCTTCACAGAGATATTGCCTAACATTTAGCTTTACTGAAATAGCAAACATGACTGTGTGGGCCCACAGTAGACAGCAAACCCACCCCTGTTCTACAGCCCACAGCAGTTTTGCCTTTTGGGGCAAAACTGCTATATTAAGGATACATAATACTCACATGTACATTGTCTTGTTACCTCACAACTAGCATGCACTTACGAATATATGTAAATATGTTACTTACTTATCTCAGACAGCTATTATACATCAGCCTGCAGAATACTTTTGTAGAAATGATATAAAAAATGCTTTATTCTAGCAGTTCTGGTATCTTTACTCCAGCGTTTCCTTGTCATGTGTTTATAGAACAAAGATGCCGACGCCATCACTCTGGATGGAGGTTATATCTACACTGCAGGCAAAGACTATGGCTTGGTCCCAGCTACTGGCGAGAGCTACACAGGTAAAAACACAGAGACTCCAAAATACAGTCACAGTGGTCTGGTTTCACAGACGAGAAGCAATCATGCAGGTGGGGTTTTTTTCTTTTCTTTCTCCAGACGACCATGATGGTTCCTCATACTACGCAGTTGCAGTGGTGAAAAAGAGCAGTTCTGACATTCGTAACCTAGACGACCTGCGTGGCCGTCGCTCCTGTCACACCGGATATGGCCGCACAGCTGGCTGGAACATTCCCGTAGCAGTTCTGATGGAGAGAGGTCTGATCAGCCCACAACAATGTCAGATACCCCAAGGTCAGTTTGGTGTGTGTGTGTGTGTGTGTGTGTGTGTGTGTGTGTGTGTGTGTGTGTGTGTGTGTGTGTGTGTGTGTGTGTGTGTGTGTGTGTGTGTGTGTGTGTTGTAGAAGTATGAGCTGATGTGGTCAGGAGGCAAATATAGAAAACTGTGAGCTTTGATAGCAGAGGCTGTAATAAAACTGTGTTATTTTTAGTTTCTCCAGTTCATTACAACCCTGATTAAGTTTTTTAAATTTTAGGCACATTTATGGTCAAACTGTAACACCAGTGGAATGATCAAACACTGCTGTTGCTCTCTCTTTTACCTCAGATAGAGCCTAAATTGTCAGGGCAGTCTCTAAATTTGCATTTTATGTTTCCCATGATGCTTAGCTGTTGGAGACTTCTTTGAAAAGTGCTGTGTACCAGGTGCGAATCAAGCCGGTTTCCCCAGCAGCCTGTGTGAACTCTGTGTGGGAGACGAATCAGGACAGAACAAATGCGAGAAAGGAAAAGACCTTTATGATGGCTACGACGGCGCCTTCAGGTACTAAAAACCCACCCCAAGCCCACTGCACCGCATCAAGAAGTCTGGATTCATTCACTGAAGGAAGACATTTTTTACCCTCTTCTGTACAAACACTGCATTTCTTTAAGTCAGCATTTGTTAAAGCAGCTTTGAGCAATATTTTGCCCTGACAGTGTATCAAATAATTTAAGAGGATGTTGTTAAAATATTTTCTAATATAGCAGAAACAAGGTTTTGTCCTGTTTAAAGGAGATTTTCCTTCCCACTGTCGCCAAGTGCTTGCATATAGGTGGTTGTCAGGTTATTGGAAGGTCTTTACCTTTCAATTTTCAGCAGTGGAAATTTCATACAGATCCAAATCACAGAAGCATTTCTGATATATTTGTGTATATGGGAAACATGCCACAGCTCCTCCAAATTATAAAGTATAAATTCTATTGAAGATTAATGCACTCACGCAACACTTGCATGTGTTTGTTTATCCGGTCGTTTCAGGTGTGTGGCAAAAGGAGAGGGAGACGTGGCGTTCGTCAAGCATTCTACTGTCCTCGAAAACACTGACGGTAAGACGAGTAACACCGGACTTTGAGATGCTCACCTTTAAACGTCTCCTATTTTAGGGAGAATAAAAAAAACAAACAAAAAAAACATGTTTACATTAAAGTCAGTCATCTGAATTGTGTTGTGTAGGTCTGCTGCCTTCAGATTTCCAGCTGCTCTGTCAGTCTGAAGGTAAAGCCGAGGTAACGCATTATAAATACTGCAACCTGGGCAGAGTCCCTTCCCACGCTGTAATGGTACGCCCAGACATGAACATCCATGCTATCTATGGACTTTTGGACCAAGCACAGGTAATGCTGTTCATCTGAATGTTCTTTGTGAGAGTCAGAGATCCTTCAGAATAAGAGTTTGGGGATTTTTGGCAGTATGTTCAAGGATGCTCTGAGGTCTGAGAATTCAAACTGGGCATCCAAAAGCATGAATTACTCTGTCAAGCATGATTTTCCCATGAAATTTTTATATCCATGTGTTTCTTTGCAGACATATTTTGGCAGTGACACAGGTACTGCTTTCAAGATGTTTGACTCACAGGTGTACAAAGGTACAGATCTTATTTTCAAAGACTCCACTGTGCGTCTCGTGGGTGTTGCTGACAGAAAGACCTACCAGGAGTGGCTGGGCCAGGTCTACTTGGACTCGCTGGTTGACTTGGAGTGCAGCTCATCGAATGCAGGTAAAGCCAACATGCTAACCTATGTATGTCAAGTCTGAAGCTCCAGGCACTAGCCTAGTGTAACATAAAGACTGGAAATGGGGAAACTAGTAGAAGTATGGCATGCTCACACAAGAGTTTAAGACAGATGATGGAAAATGAAATGAAACAATGCAGCGGCCTCTTTAAGTTGAAATGCCAGAGTGCAGTTGTCCTAAATTTCTGTCTTAAAGTTTGCAAGGAATAAAAAAATGTGTGCTTTGTATCTGATACAAAAAGTTCCACTGATGGACAAAAATAAACAGATTGAAGACAATGGAGATCTAGAGTTGAAGAAAACTTGTTCCAACTTAAATTTGACTAAAAGCCGGCCATCTGTCTCGGGGATTGCTTCATTAACATAAAAATAAATCTCATGTACAGCCTCGCTAATACTTCTTGATCTCTCTCCTTTTCCAGTGGCGTCCTCTGTGTGGCTGCTGCCAACTGCCTTGTTCAGCTTCATGCTGACCAACTACTGGATGTAACGACAGCATGACAGGCCTACACGGCTACTCTTTTCCCCACTCCTTTCCCCTTTTTTGTTTTTCTGTATGCTCTCCTTTCTGAGACACAACTGTCACTTCTTTTCCTTTTTTTTTCATTCACCTCTTTTCACCACATTAATGTCCAGGCTTTAATTCTTCTGATTGCTGTCCACTCAACCCCCGCCACCATAAATGCATTCACTGCCCTGGGAGCCCTTTGCCTTTCTGTATTTGCCTGATTGTATGTTAATTAAACACACGAGAGGACGGCATGTCGGAGCTGCCTTCGGATGTGAGATGTAGTAGTGCTGATGCACAACGCTTCCTGTTTTTGTGGCAGAGGTATGAGTAAGCTACCAGTCGACTGTCAGCCAAATAGGGGAACGTGCTGCTGCCGCTTTGTTTACTAAAGGTGAGCTGCCATATCAGTGCATGTGCTGCCATCTGTTACTGTAAGTGGGTAATGCAGCACCGTCTCTCCAAATCTGGCTTTGCAAAGAAAGCGCAGTCTGACTTTTAAGCTCACGTGTGAGCCGTTAAAGATTTAAAACTGTCCTGACCTATCCAGTTATAACTGGATTCACACCGACTTTTTAGTTTCCCAAGGTTTCCTGTGAGTCCACAAGTCAGATTGCTGCTTTGCTGCCACTTGCACTGTAAATACTGCATACGAGCACAGCCTTTTTCTTGCTCCAGGCTGTTTCTACTGTAAGCTAATACCATATCAGTGAAAATGGACTAGTGTGACCTGCACACAGAGCTGTGCTGCGAATGTGTAATGACAAGCAACTCCATGTGCGTCCGTAGGCTGTCTGCTTCATGTATACTCCTCAAATGTTTAAATTTTAAGTCCTTAAATGATGCGATCAAGCCTGCACCAGTGCAGTGAAATCTGTTTTTTTCTCATTATTGATTGTAATCTGATGCATTTGATCGGGAACAGCAGTGTCAGCAGACAATACATGTTCCACCATCCAGCCATTTTCTGCACATTTTGCAGTTTATCCGTTTTTTCACAGATGGAGTGAATAAAACCAGCACAACCTGTCAGGTTCCAACAACTTTGGGGAGAACATGAAGGAGACACCCTGTGGTTTGTGTCGGAGGGTGAATGCGAATTTGTTTTTCTGGATGGTTGAAGTGACAGAGGAGTGTTGGTGCAAGACTTGTTTGGGTCATTTGGACTTTAAAACCTTGAAAAAATTGTTTAATTTCAATTTTTGTAGGTCTAGTCTGGTTAGGAAGGGGTTTGATTTTCCTTTAATCATTCCAGAGTGTGATCGCATGTCTTCCAACCCAAACAGCTCACTTACTCTCTCTTTAACAATGACTGTTTTTGCTCAGGTTCACTGTACCTGTTGGATGCTGCTGCTGCTTGATGCTATTTCCTGTTGTTAACATGCTGATTGGATGTGAATTTTTCCTATGTTAAGAGATTTATTTTTATATGAAGTTCAGGTGCCATATCAGTGTATATGTACTGACTCATGTTGTCAGAAACCAATGCCTTCTCTTTCTGTGGATAAGACATGTATTTCTATGTGAAATGATGGAACATGTGACTAATATTTAGTTGCCAGGCCAGTGTGTCTGCACAAGTATTTCTAAATAAAGCTCTTTCTAATGAAATAAAGCTCTTTACTGCAAAATGCACTCTGTAGAGCCTTCTTTAAAATTGTCCAGTGTTGGTTTTTTTTTCACTTTTCTGTAGGTGTTTCAAATTCTCTCTCCATGAGGATCTTTTTTGTGGCCACTTTATTAGGCACAACTGTTCAACACTGTTCAACACAAATATCTAACCGACTAATCACATCACCGTAACTCAGTGCAATTAAACATGAGGGAGGTGACCTGTTCAGGTTTAAACTGAGCATCAGATTTGGGAAGAAAGTTGATTTAAGTGACTTTTTGGTGCCAGACGGGCTGGTCTGAGTCTTTAGAGGCTGCTGATCTGCTGAGAGTTTTCCACACAACTATTTCTAGAATATAGAGAGAATGATCTAAAAGTATCCAGTTGGCAGCAGTTCTCTGGGTAAAAATATTTTTATTATTCAGGGGACAATAATTCTTCAGGCTGATGGAAGGGAGCAGAAAGAAAATAACTACTTTTTACAACCAACATTTGCAGCAGAGCATCTCTAAACAGATTACACATCAAACTTTGAAGCAGGTGGGCTATGCCAGCAGAAAACCAAATTGGGTGCCCCTCCTGTCCACTGAGATCAGGACAACCCCCCCCCCTCCAAAAAAAACAAACAAACCCAATAATCAATTAGAAAACAATGCCTGGTCTGGTGAGTCCAAAAATCTGCTGTGACATTCAGACGACAGGGTCCAAATTTGGTATAAACAATATGAAATTATGGATCCTTCCTGCCCTTATATCAAAGGTTCAGGGTGATGGTGGCGGAACGATATTGGGAGTTTTTTGTGTGTGTGTGTGTGTGTGTGTGTGGGGGGGGGGGGGGTTCTTTTTACACTTTGGGCCCTTTAGGACAAACTGACCATTGCTTCAATGCCACAGCCTACCTGAGAATTGTTACTGACTGCATCTTCTGATGGCTGCTTCCAGCAGGATCAAAGACCATGTCACAAAGATCAGATCACCTCAAACTGGTTTGTTGAACGTGATGGTGAGGTCACTATACTCAAATGAGCTCCACAGTCATCAGATCTCAATCCAATGGACAACTTCTGCCTCATGCTACCAGTAGCAGCTAAATGTAAAACTAGTGAAAGAAAAAAAAATAAAACAAAAAGGGGAAACAATGTCAGTGGCCTCCACCTGTAAAATTCCTACTCTTTTGGGGATAATTAGAGGGGCAGCAATAAGACTATTTCATTGACACCAAGGTAGCTGAAACTATAAAACCCTTCTGCTACTAAACTGACCAAATCAATATCCCTGAAGTTTAATCAACTAATGCTGTACACCAATTAAAAAGTGTTCCTTTACTAAGAAGTTATTTTCATTTGGTAGCAAGTGTGCTTTCCCTGATATGACCAGATTCCTACTGTAAAACTCACCCATTGATTATGAGGTATAAAGTTTCTGGGCAATTGCACATATTTGTAATTGCGTCTCTGTACACCACAGCAGTTTAATACAATCAAGATGGGATTTAGGTGCAGACTATCAGCAGTTTTGAATTATAATATTTATTGATTGAGTCACATCTAAAAGGTCTTTTTACACAGCACATCTCACTTAATATGAATACTTTTTTATTCTAGAAACACAGAGCCAGAAAAGGCTCTTTGGCAGGATGATGTGTTACGGACAAATGATTGCACAGTTCGCTACAAGGGATGAATGTCAAGAAGACCTCATCAGAAGCCAATCTAAATCTTCTAAACAAAATGTTTTACTTAAACACAGCGTCCACGTCACCATCAGAAGTTTGTGGGAGGTAAAGAGCACACTTCAAGCTCCCACGTGTTTTCAGAAGTTTAAAAAGACATTGATTTTTCTAACCACAGTTTGTTATAAACTGACTTTGCAGATTGCAAGTACAGACATTACCGACCACCTGAGCGCACCCTGATGGTGATGGTTCACCAGCACGCCGTCTCTGTCCCATGCTGACACAATGTGCTCACACAATAGTTCTATTTAGTTCAAGCAGCAGCGTTTCGGTCACATCCCACAACCAGCTTGTCTTCTTCACTTCTTCACCTGCCTGGATCCGTCCTTCCAGCCTGACTTCACCTCATTCACAAACGTGTCTCTGACTCTCTTGAGGCGGCCACTGATCTCTCCCAGATCCCCGGGCACTTTGCTGGCCTCGTCCCGGACCTGCCGTAGCGTCTGGGAGCGCAAGGCCCGGTCCGAGGCGTCCCGTCCGGCTATCTGAGCCTTGGTGATAGCATAAGCTGTGATCTGAGCCGCCCTGCGAATCGGTCGAGACTCCGCCAACTTCTCAACGACGTGAAGGTTGTTGACGAGCGACGCTAACAGGCGAGCGAGCATTGTGGCAACTGGCTGTTAGCTTCTCCGTGTTCTCCCCGTGGGTTTCAGCCCTGTAAAGCCCACATACAAACCCATTATTGACCCTCGAAGTGTCGAGTACGTGGAGATGCAAGTTTAAGTACACAGAGAGAACTAGACGTACGTACCTCAGCTGAAGCAGGTGACCACTGAGTGACAGTGGGTGACGTAACGCAGACTGTGGGAGGGATGAGGCTAAAGTCGGTTTCGTGCTCGTCGTTCAGTGTTTCTTAAAGAAACAGGATCATCAAACGACTGTTTTCTTGGATTTAAAATGTTTCCATTAAAATTCAATTAATTGCATTTCACAGAACTGAAAGCAGTTTAAACAGTTTGCCATATGTGAACTTGGTTTTTGACTGTTAATGTGGACAGAGACTTGGCTCAGGGTTTCCTCTGCTGTCTTCCAGGGTAAATACGGCCATTCATACCACAACAAAATAAATACGCAGTTTACTTTAATATCCTATTTTTAAGATTTAAGACACACTTTTACTTTAATTTGTAATAAATAATTTTTAATAGAAAAAAATGTTCAGCGTCAAAACATACAAGACATTCCAGATGCATAATATTAAATTTCTAAGGCATAACAAGTAAAGTAAATATTTCACAAATTTAAAAGGATGTAACTTGATTTAAGACGGTTGCTAGGATTTACAAGGCTGAATGACACATTCAAATTGGAGAATTACAGCCTTAGTCCTTAGACTATTTTCTTTACATTTCTGCTTTAAAAAAACAAGAACAACAACAAAACTGTCAATAACAGTAAACTACCGTCTTTAGAAAACAAAAAGACATATTTATATATATATTATGTATAAGTGACAAGAAAAAGGGAACTTAGTCCCACACGGTACCGACCAGAATCAACCAATGTGAATCCAACTTCAGGTAATTTTTCCGGACGGGTTTTGTAGTAACACCACCCGGTAAACGACATCCGGTCGTATCTTACGTATATCCGCTTTCAAGAGCAGATTTCCTGCTCGTTTCTCATTTTGCTTCCCCCCATTTTTTGCTCGCTGGTCTTTTAGCTTCACTCTCGTCAGACTCGGTACTGCAGCCATGCGGGTGTACGTGCTGTTCGCGGTGGCGGTGCTCTCCCTGAGCCCGGCGGCGGTGAGTGGAGCCGAGAAGAAGAAGCTGCAGATCGGCATCAAGAAGCGAGTGGACAACTGCCCCATCAAATCCCGCAAAGGAGACGTGCTGAATATGCACTACACCGGAAAGCTGGAGGACGGCACCGAATTTGACAGTAGCATTCCCCGCGACAGGCCTTTCACCTTCACCCTGGGCACCGGCCAGGTGATCAAAGGCTGGGACCAGGGCCTGCTGGGCATGTGCGAGGGCGAGAAGAGGAAGCTGGTCATCCCCGCTGAGCTGGGCTACGGAGACCGGGGAGCCCCTCCAAAGATCCCCGGCGGAGCGACGCTGATCTTCGAAGTGGAGCTGCTGAGCATCGAGAGGAGATCCGAGCTCTGACGAAGAAGAAGGACAGCTTTGAGAACGGTAAGATGTTAACACACCAGCCTGAGGGGCAAACAAAGTCTGCAGAAAGGATTGCTGCTTTCAGTGGTCATTCACCTAAAAGTGGCCCAGATAACATTTTCATAAGTTCAGATCCAGCTAGAAAACAACGTGCAGAGATTTTGGTAAAAGAAATAGCCTGACGGCGAGGTAGCTTCTGCATTTTTAGACGTTTGTAAGCATTAATATCCTTAAAGCAAAAACACAGAGCTATATAACTAATGTAACTTATACATATGAAAAATCTTCGCGATTTGCTTAGGGGATGATGTCCTTGGACACACACTGACTGGGTTTTGTTTTGTTTTTTTACCCCGACTATAACAATATGCTCTTTAACTTTATTTTTCCAGGTTCCAGGAGATGCTGCGGCATTAAGTGGAGACCAAGTGACACCTGATGAAGATTAAAAGGCAAATGTGAAAGAAGAGTCAGCAAAGCTCCTGTTTTCCTTCTACCAGCTTTGCTTTTTATGCTCTGATTCATTGAATTGAAATTGAGAAGATGCAAGAACTGGCTGTTTGTACCAGCTAAACTCTAGAGTGAGGGTTGACAGGAGCAGCTATGTCCTGTATCCTGACTGTGCTGTGCCGTCTCTTCATCTCATTTCATTTTAATTTTCTGTAAGCGGGTTTATTCACATCTGCACACTGTTTTTGTTATTTGGGGGGTTTTGTTCAGAAAATAATTTAGTGTGAAGTGGGAGTCGGGTCAGACTAGGATCATTTTTTTCACTGTAAGAATTTGAATTCTGTAATAAAATGTTTGTTAGTACTTTTCTTGTTTTGAGTTCTTTATTTTTTTTACTACTTGAAATAAAAGGACTGTGCATATATTTTTTAGCTAACCCCCAGTTATTTCTATTTTAATTTCAAGCAGACTTGCAATTGTTTTTTATGGTCTTTAGCAGTAGTTCTGCAGGCTTTCTGAAAGTCTTACTAGCATCCTGTTGCAAACATGCAAATTTTGTTTGCGCTATTCTAATTGAAACTAGAAAACCCCAAAATGGAAGACTCTCAGTAGTATGCAGTGTTAATTCATCCTGACAGACAATGGAGCTAAAGGCATGCAAAATCCAAAAAAAGAGCTCTGAATGTCTGTTACGGAGCCTGGAGACTAGTTTGCCTATGAGAGCTCAGCTTCATAAAAACAATTAATAATAAGTTCTCTCTCTCACACACACACACACACACACACACACACACACACACACACACACACACACACACACACACACATTTTCTATTAACAAAATAATAGAAAAAAAAAAAGCTTGGAAAAAAAAAAGCAAAAGAAGGAAGGTAAAGTGGGGCACTGATCCTTTAGTAGCCAATAAGAATAAAAGTGCAGTAGCCAATAGCGTGGCACCACATCTCACACAACAGCTGCACCAGTGGTCATGTGACTATGAGTCAGTTTAATAGTAGCAAGCGTTCAGTCTTTTGGTGGATATATATATATATATATATATATATATATATATATATATATATATATATAAATAAAGACTTTTAAAACCGTAATATTAATTAGTTAAAATCTCTATTTTTGGCATAAAAGCCAAATTTGCTGTTTTATTTATTTATTTTGTTGACTTTGAGTTGGTGTGAACTTTCATTAAAATACATATTTTAGTATGATTTTAAATAAACAATTGAAGTTCATTCGTGATTATGCACTTGTGTAATAGAAACAGGACTCAAAATAGTATTTTAATGTTTTTATTAACATTTATTACATTTCTTTTTTAGGCTTTTGGGGTTTTGTGATTTATGCAAATAGCTCTTTAAACTGTCACAGACAGTCTGCCTGCTGGTAACAGTGACTGTATTTTGGCAATGATTGAATATCAACCGATGACTTTACAAATCACTGTACGTGTTTTCTACAGTCAGCAATACCAACAGGCGGCGCCATTAACGCGATCTAGAAGCTGCTGTACCCGGACTTTTTCAAAGGACGGACACATGAAACGGAAGCAACGTCGTCGCTTTTTTTTATTTTTATTCTTATAAACTTTATTTAACAAACAATTAGTATACAACATACGAACAGATGAAGTATACAAAACAACAGAACATGAACACACAAAGCCAGGGGTAAAAGAAAAAGGTAACAATTATAAGAATACACGCAAAAATTCACATACATAAATTTGTTTTGAGAGCCTTTTTGTTGGTGGAGTCTGATATTGATTGTATGTACATTTCCACATCCTTAAAATAATGACAGAAATATGGTGTTTTATTAGTAAACGTACATTTATGGATAAAAAATTTAGCTAAAAGTATTAACAAATTTATCAGAAAAAAACATTTATCATACTTCTTGGGGAACTTAAAGAAACAGAATAAAACATTTTCCCATCGTAAAGAAAACTCCCTAAAAATATGGACAGTAACAAACCTGCTACGTCGTCGCTTTTCCGGCATGCTCCTAGTTGGATGAGAAGGGTCCAAGAGCACCTGACTGCAGCCTGTTTTCATGAACAAATGTGCCATTAGTAATTTAATAATTCTAGGAATCAACTAGTCTGCTTACACTGACCATGTTGCCACTTTGTTTGCATTTTTTTTTTTTAAATCGTGCTTTATGGCAGATAAACACATGTTTCTTTCCTGACCCTGGTTTAAGTAAGAGAGCTGGATTAAGTGCTTCTGTGGGCGACATGGCACAAATATTCTCTAAACCACATTTTGCATTAGGATATGATTTATTGTTGGCATCAGAGGTGGAAAGTAACGAAGTACAAATACTTCATTACTGTACTTAAGTTTATTGCTTTATTGCTGTATTTTTTATTTTTTGTTGTTGCCTACTTTCTACTTCTACTTCTTACATTTTAGCATTTGTACTCCCTACATTTTCAAATCGGGGTCGTTACACTTGTTATTTAGTGGTCAGTTTGAAACGTATTTGTTTTTTGCTTGTTATTGAACAAATTTACTTGACTACTTTTCACTATCTGTAATATCAATGCACATTGTTCTGTATTGTACTGCATATTGTACTTTATTGAGGTCTCTCATTCTACCTGCATCAATGTTGTAAAGTTTGTTACAAAGAGATTTATATATTTACAAATACTTCTATTCTCTACTGCTTTTTTATTGCCTAGATTTTAGTTAGCCTTTATTAAACTGTATGTTATACACACATGTATAACATACAATACCACATTTATTTGGTGTGGTTATTTGAAATGAAAGTATCTTGTAAAGTATTTTTTTTAAATTAAGACTTTTCTCCCCAAATCTATTACATGCTAAGTGTAACATGTTATTTCTGCTAAAACCTGAACTGTTTTTTTTTTTGGGGGGGGGATGTGGAATTTGGGTCAGTTTCAAGCTGAAGCCAATGTTCGCTGTGCACAAGTTTAAGGTCTGTGGTGATATGACACAAGTGGTCAGAATTGGACTTCGATTGAGGCATCTAGAAATGGTAGCTGCACTGTAAGATATAAGTGAAGGATTTCTCCGTCATCAGTAGATAGAGTTTTCCTTCGAGACGTGGGCAGCGATAAGCAGAGTTTTGTCCTTTCCTTATAAGATTCCTAATTATTCAAAGTAACGCTCAGGTATGCCGTTCAGCAGGTTAGTTACGACGTCGGGAGCAGTTAGGAGAACAAAGTGATACAGAGACTGTTCAGGTTGCTCTCCCACAATCAACTCAAAGGTTTATTCATCAGACAACAGTTTATATAGAGGAAAAAGGTTCGTGTGTCAGCAGATTCTCAGTTCAAACCGGTACAGGCCAAATAAGGAAGCGTCTTCCTGCCCTCTGAGCAAAGAAGTATCCTTTGTATAGTTTATCAGTTCAGCTACAATTTATGATTATCCCAGCAAAATACACTCCTAGACACAGAATACAGAGTTCTTTCATTAGTGAATTCTGAAACAAACCACCTGGCCTTTAACAAGCTCTTTTCTAGGAGATAAAGAAGGGAAGATGGGAGTAAGGGAGTGATCTCTGTGGTGTTTTCGACCTTGGTACCAGCCTGTGATTCTTACACATTAATTCTTGGGTCACAGAGAAAGAGAAAAACAACTGGTAAATGGGCCTTATTGAGTAACAGTTTTCCTGTATAATATCACTATAAAACAATATCCTGTAAATGCTACTGTAACCCAGTGTTAATTTGGTTATCTAGCGGGAGGGGCTATGAGCTCACGTGGCTTGTAGCTGTGCCAGAGAGCAAGCTGGGGTGAGCTAGCGGGGAATATCGCCTTCTGCAGTAGCCTTGAAAAGGACTATTGTTCGTTCTCCTGCCAGGTAAAAATCTGTTTCGTATGTATATTATACTATTCCATGTGTTATCATGTGTTTGTTATGATGTGATGTGTAGTAATGGTTATTAAGGTGCTAATCGCTAATCGAGGCTAAGCTAGCAAGCTCGACAATTAGCCGCCATGCTAAGCGGACGTTGGTAGCCAAGTTCGTATGTCACTATAGGGCTATGAGCTCACGTGGCTTGTAGCTGTGCCAGAGAGCAAGCTGGGGTGAGCTAGCGGGGAATATCGCCTTCTGCAGTAGCCTTGAAAAGGACTATTGTTCGTTCTCCTGCCAGACGTTTCGCTGCTGTGCTGCCTCGCTGCTGTGCTGCCTTACTACTGTGCTGCCTTACTGGTGCCATTAAAGGACAAGCGGCCGCCATCCCTTCATCCATCCGGACCTTGATTATTTGGACCGAAGTACTCACACACACGCCCGCACTCAGTGCCATACACTCTCTTTATTTTGCTGGCCAGCTAATACCATTTGTTTTTTTTGTTTTGTTTTCATTCACAAAGACTATCCAAAGACATTTTGGTTATTGTCAAATAGACACTCTTTGATTACGGACTGAGGAGGTTGTGGTGTTACAACCCCAGGACTGAGAAAAAGGACTCTTTACATAATATATTCACTTGTCTCCTGGTTAGGAAAAGTGACTATTGATGGAAATATTTTTCTTCTTCTTGTCTTTGTTTAAATTGTATCCCAGAGAAGTTTTAAGTTGTTCAGGTTGAAACATTTGCACTTAAAGTCGGTTAAGTTTCCTTTGATATATCAGTGTCAAGCTGATGTTTAAGAGGGTATGTTAAGGACAGATGTGCTCCAGTCCATCAATCCTTTAAAGTGCTGGACACCGATGGTAAATTGCCATCAGACCCTAAATAAATTGTCCTCTGCTGTTATCCATATTGCTTCACTCATTCTGTGAGTAGACGTATTGGTTACACTACCATGGTATCAAAATATCACAACAATAAGTTAGGGTGACCCACTGAGTCATCAGACTCAGGACCATGACAACACCTAACTGTAATAATAATAATGGATTGGATTTATATAGCGCTTTTCAAGGCACCCAAAGCGCTTTACAATGCCACTATTCATTCACACACTGGTGGAGGCAAGCTACGGTTGTAGCCACAGCTGCCCTAGGGCAGACTGACAGAAGCGAGGCTGCCATTTTGCGCCATCGGCCCCTCTGGCCAGCACCAGTAGGCAAGTAGGGTAAAGTGTCTTGCCCAAGGACACAACGACCAGGACAGAGAGCCCAGGAATCGAACCGGCGACCTTCCGGTTACAGATACGCTTCCCAACCCCCCTGAGCCACGGTCGCCCAGTTGTAGTTGTCTCTTAGCTTTAGCAGCCACTCAGTGTTGCTTCACCAAGGAATTATTCTACATTTCTTTTTTTAATGTGTCTTTTTGTTTAGCCCTTTGTAGCTTTTTTCCCTCCACATGCTCAGTCAGGTTGATAAATGAAACTTAGCTAATCCCTTGGTTGCAGCGTTATATCTGGTGTATCTACCAACATTAAAGTCACAGTTTAAACTTTTTGCTGTTAATACTCACAGGAAGAAGGTAATGTAGGTACTGAGGAACCTAAAGTGCAAATTATTTTAGTAAGGAAGAAAAAAGGAGTGTATGATTCAGTTTGATACCTACACTAGCTGATGCAATTACAGTCAGGCATTTCAAGGTAGGATAAATATAGGTCTTGCCTTCTGAGCAGATGGAGTCTGCCAGGGTTTGATGTGAACCTGTAGACACTGGCTCCACGGGATGCTTTTCATTTGACAGCTGCAGCTTGGCCTAAACATCAACAGCTAAACTGTGAAGATGATAAGGAGGACCCCAGCCTGCTGAGAGGCAGCATCCCACCAACAGAATTATATAAATATACAGTACTGTATGCAGTATTATATAATGTTCTCTATGGATGAGGAAAAGATTTTAGGACAAATAAGGAGTTTCAAGATGGAAATGATGAAAAAACTTTCATTTGGCACTGTTTGGTTCTGGCTTGAAAGATTACTTGAAATTCAAAATACTTGAGATAAATTTACAAAAAGGCTTTAGGATAATGAAAGTACTAATTCAAGTGCCTTTAAAAGCATTCAGCCCCCTTCTGAGTGGTTCTACAATGCCTCCTATGAACTGACATATCATGTGACTCAGGTAGTGGAACAGGTCATCCACCAACAGGGAGATTGGTGGATCAATCCCCAGTTCCTCTAGTCTGCATGTTGGAGTAACCTTGGGCAAGATGCTGAACCCTGAAATACACCTAATGCACCTACTGGAGTTTGAGTGTGTTATTGTGTGAATGAGACTTTTAGCAGAAAGTGGTTTGAGTGCACAAATTGAGTGGAAAGGTGCTATATAATTACCAGTATTTGTATGTCTGTGAAGGTTCTCAGTCATCCAGGTCATCGTAGTCAAAGGAGCTTGTAAAGAAAAGCGTCTGGACTTCTTTAAGTTACTTGAAGATATTTCACCGAGAAGCTTCTTCAGTTCTAATGCCAGGTTTCACAATGAGCTCACCCGAAACCCTGGCTGATTGGGACCCACACCCTTTTTTTTTTTTTGCCTGTCCCGTTTGGCTCTTTTGCCATCAGAATTGTTGTCTAAAGGCAAAGAAAGATGCCCAATGGATTTACTTTACCAAATTGACCATCCCAGCCTTGCCGTAATGGTCCATTTAATTCACCTTTTTATTGTTTATTTTATTTTCACTTGCTGAATACGGGACAGACTTGACTGGAGGAAAGAAGGGGAGAAAGAAAGAGGGAAAGGGAAACAGCTGAGAAGAGGGACGGGGGAGAAGGGCAAAAGACAAAAACCAACAGAATGGGCAGCAAAAAAAAAAAAAAAAAAATGCATATATCGATCACCTGGATCACCTGTTGAGAAAGAAAAAAGAAAACAAGCAGAAGAGAACAAGAGTAATAGAATAAGCAGCATCACAATGATATATGGGAATATGACAGTAAATACTAAATATTAAACATTATTGTGCAGCACATAAGATCAACAGAACACAGTGTGCTTTGAGGTAGGAGCCAAAAAGGGTGTAGTTTGTGGGTGTGATCACCCGTGTGTACACCTGTGAGCATGGACGCGCTTGTTTTTTTAAAAGGTTCCTTCATGTAATGATCTGCTAGAGGGTGTGGGGGGGCACTGCCCCGTCCTCCAAGGCATGAAGCAGGTATGGAGGAGATCAAAACTCCAGACATCTAAAGGCCCCCAGAACGCAAGAGATCAAGGAAGACTAACAGGGGGGCAGCCGCGCCACTGTCCCAGAAAGAGCTGAGGAGAGTCCCAGATGAGGGCTCACTCAGCAGCCGCGGAGCAGAAGCCAGGGGGAGTTGCAGTGACGCGCCCGTGAGCTCCGCCGGCAGCCAGCTGTGCCTGAGTGACCGAGCCCCAGGCCGAGAGGCCGGGGGCACCCCACCTCCGAAGTGGCCCGAGCGAGCCCCAGGCTTCAGGCCCTGATAAGCGGCCGCCAAGGAGTGAGCCGGTGTGTACCTGGACGCCCATCCCCGGACACAAAGAACCACCAACGCACCGATGTCTGAGGGAGTCCGCCACTGGCAGGGGAAGTGGTGGTGGGGGGAGATAGGCCTCCAAACCTTGGAGTGTCATGGTCCTGGGTCGTGCGACCCAGTGTTTTGTGTTTTAGCCTATTTTGATGTTTATTCTTTGTTTAGGGTCACTAAGGCAGTCCAGCCATTTGTACATATTACCCGTGTATTAAGTCTCCCTTGCCCTTCGTGTGTTTATGTCTGCGTGTCTTATATTGTCAAGTCCATGCTGTCGGTTATGTCATCTCCCCTGTACTACGTCTCCCCGGTTCATGTGTCTTGTCTAATCTCCATGTTTCCTGTTTTACTTTGAAAGTCTGTATTCACGGTCAGTGTATTCAGTTTCACTCCTTCTGTCCTGTCGTTAAGTTCATGTGTGTCAGCTGTGTTCCCATGTGTGGCCACTTCCCCTGATCATCCCTCATGTGTATTTAGTCTCTGTGTTTCATACAGTCTGTCTCGCGTCGTCTGTGTTACCACCTCCTGTGTTCTGTACCTCCAGCCATAGTCTTTCCTTAGTTTTGTCCAGTTTAGGTTTTCTGTTGAGTACTACACGTATGCTGCCCTCATTCTGTTTTTGTTCTTTTCATCAGCCATAATAAAAGGCTCGTTTTGTTGGAATCCACTCCTGCATCCTCGTTTGTGTTCGCACCTGGGTCCACCACACACCTTTCCGCACGGTCTGCCTCCGCAGACCGTGACAGTACGACGCGAGCATGCCGGACCCAGCGACACATGACATGGAGATCGTCCGGACAGTGGAGTCGCTATGCGACCGATGGCTGCACTGCCCCAGAGAGGGGGAACGGGAAGAGTCAGCCCGCCAAGTAGGGGTGTGCGTGTCCGTGTTCCCCTGGTTATGGGAGACGCTGCACCCCCTCGTCAGCGACTTTCTCGTCTCCACTCTCCGACTCCGCCCGCAGCAGCAGTGGCCCGGCGAGCGTGAGTCGTCACCAGAGCCATGCTGTTGCGGTGTTACCCCGCTACCTCATGAACCAGTGGCGGTCAGAGTCGGAACGGTGAGGCTCACCACCGACACACACACTTCATCGGCTTCCGCATCTTCGCCACCGCCTGTCTGCACGGAGATGCCCGAGGCTATTGACTTCGGTGAGGAGGAGCGGCAGCAGGTGTTGCGGGCGTATCGGGAGGACGAGCTACGCTGGAAGCCCTGGCTTATCTCCGAGGAGGAGCTTCTGCCAGCCGCCCCGCCTCGGACCGGCCGCCCGTCCTCGCCGCCTCGATCGGACTACACTTCTCCCGCTTCTTATCTGGCGCGGATGTGGTCGGAAGACGAGGAGCCGCTCGCCACAGAAATCCAAGTTCCGTCCGCGTCCACTTCAAGACGGAAGCGACGTTCACGTCGCCGTCGCTCATCGCTACGGCATGTGTCGCCCTCCACTGAGCTACACGAGGAAGCTGTGGGGGGCATGGATTCCGACCTCGAGGGGCGGCAGCGCGCCGCATGCGCGCAACTGCAGGAGGAGCTACGGGAGGAGCCATGGCTCGCTCCTCACTACGGTGAGATCTTCCGCGGGACACGCCTAGCCCTTGGGGGCCCCCGGAGTTGCCTGGAGCTCCCGCCTGCCGCCCCGCCAACACTCGCCGCCTCAGCCTCTGCGACGCCGCAAGAGGCTCCACTTTCCACGTCAACGGGACCCACGGCCAAGAAGAAACGGCGTTCGCGTCGCCACCGCATCGCCCGACGCTCGGAGGTTAGTGACGATGTTTTGTGTCCACGTGAGAAAGCTCTGGATGTACTGAGAGCGAGGGGCTCGGAGGGACAATAAATGTCTCAGAGATGAAGACCCCGTGTACCGGTACTGTTAACTCTGTCACCCCCCCAGGCACCGTGTCACAGTCTGTTTTCTCGGAGGCCAGTGAAGAAGCTGTCTTTCCCGTGCCTCTGGCTACTGATATTGAAGGTGTTACTCTCGTGCCTACGTTTTGTATTGACAATAAAGCTAAGTTTTCTGGTGTTGGGCATGCTGTTTTTGGGGACGCCACACTGCCCTCACAGTACTGTGAACCTGACACTGCCAAACCGGCCATAGGCACTTCGGTTTTGGGGATCAACCCGTGCGATGTTCTGTTAAACCCTGTTATTATGAGTGTGCAGGCTGAGGGGGAGGTTAGGGAGATAGAGGATAGAGAAGACGCTGCACACCTAGGACATGCGTCTTTCGCTAAGGAGGCTTCTTTTAAGACTGTTACGGCATCTGGAGCCTTTTCGAAGACTGTGTCTCAGCCCCTGCTATCCATTGACTATAAATCACGTGAGAAAACGTCTGATCTGACTAGTAATAAGACTGTATTCCCTTTGACTAGCACCCACCTTTTGGGGTCTTTTTTCCCTGTTCCCAAGCCGAATAATGAATGTTCTGCTTATGTAACTAGCCCAGCGCAAGAAGGAACGTCTGGTGTTGATCGGGAAATTGTATGTTATGTTCCGGCGCTAATCGGGCCCCAGGTTCCTCACTCTGCTGATGATTTGACCAGAGTGAGTGCTTTGGGGTCCGACATCAGCAACCGCTCTTCTGCACCAGTCCGCCGGGGCTGGACGAGTATTAAGGGCCTGCCGGGTTTTCCTATGTCTGTGAATGGCATTGTGATTTCTGTTAATACTAAAGTGAAGGTCTGTTTATGTTGTGCTTTCCCCTTATCTAATGACAAGGCTGTATTTTGTGTTTCCAAGACTGGGGGGGGGGGGCGCCACGCTAATCATCACAAACCAGCTAGCCCTTTAACCGCACCCCTGGGCCAGGGCCTTTTGACTGCAGTTAATGAACTGGCCGATCTAAGGACAATTCAGCCGGATTGCTCAGAGCCAGTCCACTATGTTTTCTATGCCACGCCAAGTCCATGTGCATCCCACTCACTAGCTTTCTACAGCCGCCTAGTGTGTGGGGCTGAACCCCTCCTTAACTCAGTCTCGCCAACAGGGCTCTTAGACTCCAGTAAGTGTAGTTGTCTCCCATGTGACTGCCAAATTATTGTGTTCAAATCATCTGCACCTAGTCCTGGTTGTGTTATGTGGGTTCATGCATCGAATCTTGGCCTTAAGAGTCATGCTTCCTGGGACAACATAACTGTCACTTGTGTCACTGAGCCACCTTGCTTCTGGTCTGAAATATTGTTTGAATCGTGCTCCAAGACAGAAGGAGTGTTTAGCTCCCCAAGAAGGGCAACTAAGGACAATTCGGACTGTGTTAAGGACTTAGAGACATCAAGGTCCTTGTCTGTCGTTGCTCCTCTGCTTACATCTGCCAAGGACAGTGTCCGGAGCTTCGTGCTCACTCCCAGGGTGGCTGTGGCGTTACCTGACCTCTCACCTGCGTCTGATCTCCAGGTAGAGGCAGTGGACACCCAGCCAGCACCTGAGCTAGCTCCCACCACCAGGGTCAGGGCAGCCGGAGGTCAGCCATATCCTGCGTTTACACCCCAGGCGGGAATGGCTGCCGTCCGGTTTGTTCCTACACCCAGGTGGGTTCCCAAAGTTATGCCAGTCAGTACACAGCTGAGCTCCGCACCCAGCCTCGGCGCTCAGGTGGGAGCGGTTGTCGCTCTGCAGGCGCCTGCACCGGCTCATGTTTCCATTGGAGGCTCAAGAGAGTCATCGCCACCACGACAGCCTCCTGCTCTGCTCCCTGTCCAGGTGGCAGCCCTGCTCCCGGTCCAGCCAGGGGCCTCCTTAACTGTTCACCCTGCGCCTGCTGCTGGATGCCCGGGTGTGCCTATCCGGCATCCTGCAGCATCCACACCACTTCCCGTCATGCCAGCTGGAGGGCCCGAGGAGCCCCTCCGGCCTCATGTCTCGTCAGCTGGAGGGTCCGAGGGGCCCGTTCAGCCTCATGTCTCCGCTGGAGGGTCCGAGGGGCCCGTTCAGCCTCATGTCTCAGCTGGAGGGCCCGAGGGGCCCGTCCAGCAACCTGCCACGTCTGCTGGAGGGCCCGAGGAGCCCGTCCAGCACCATGCCATGTCTGCTGGGGGGCCCGAGGAGCCCGTCCAGCACCATGCCACGTCGGCTGGGGGGCCCGAGCCGCCCATCCAGCCACCTTCTGCGTCGTCTGCTGCAGCCTCAGAGTCGTCGTCTGCTGCAGCCTCAGAGTCGTCGTCTGCTGCAGCCTCAGAGTCGTCGTCGGCTGCAGCCTCAGAGCCGGCGTCTTCGTCTGGTCCGGCCTCATCGGAGTCGTCAGCCTCGTCTGGTCCGGCCTCATCGGAGTCTTCAGCCTCGTCTGGTCCTGTGTCCACCGGGCCTCGGCCAGTGCGCCTGACACTGCTCCATCGCCGCTGCCTTCCGCGCGGCCGGCCCCCTGAACTGCTCCGTCGTCTCCTTCGCCGCCGCCGCTGCCTTCTGCGTGGCCGGCCTCCTGAACTGCTCCGTCGCCTTCGTCGCCGCCGCTGCCTTCTGCGCGGCCGGCCTCCGGACCGGCTCTGTCACCTGTGCCGCCCGCCTGGTCGGCCCCCCGACCATGTGACCCGTGTACTCTTTGTTTGGACTTTGGTCTTGTGCTCCTGTGTGTTCTGTTGTTCGTTTTGTTTCCTGTTCTGGTCCCTCCGTCCTGGTCCCCCGCCTCCCGCCCTGGGTGGGGTTTTTCTGTTTTTGTTTGGTTTCTCGGTTTTGGGCTGTCGGGAGCCAGCCCTTGAGGGGGGGGTATTGTCATGGTCCTGGGTCGTGCGACCCAGTGTTTTGTGTTTTAGCCTATTTTGATGTTTATTCTTTGTTTAGGGTCACTAAGGCAGTCCAGCCATTTGTACATATTACCCGTGTATTAAGTCTCCCTTGCCCTTCGTGTGTTTATGTCTGCGTGTCTTATATTGTCAAGTCCATGCTGTCGGTTATGTCATCTCCCCTGTACTACGTCTCCCCGGTTCATGTGTCTTGTCTAATCTCCATGTTTCCTGTTTTACTTTGAAAGTCTGTATTCACGGTCAGTGTATTCAGTTTCACTCCTTCTGTCCTGTCGTTAAGTTCATGTGTGTCAGCTGTGTTCCCATGTGTGGCCACTTCCCCTGATCATCCCTCATGTGTATTTAGTCTCTGTGTTTCATACAGTCTGTCTCGCGTCGTCTGTGTTACCACCTCCTGTGTTCTGTACCTCCAGCCATAGTCTTTCCTTAGTTTTGTCCAGTTTAGGTTTTCTGTTGAGTACTACACGTATGCTGCCCTCATTCTGTTTTTGTTCTTTTCATCAGCCATAATAAAAGGCTCGTTTTGTTGGAATCCACTCCTGCATCCTCGTTTGTGTTCGCACCTGGGTCCACCACACACCTTTCCGCACGGTCTGCAGACCGTGACATGGAGGGCCTGAGATGTCCCCAGGTAGGTGGCGTCTGATACCCAACCTGACATATAGACACAGACATACAGGCACACACAGATACAAACCTCCATTCCCACCCTCATGCTCTCATATGCACTTACTCCACACTCAACCAACGTGGAGACAGACATAAAGAGACGCTGTACACATGATCACACTCCCCAAGCGTACTCTACAAACCGGGTCTAGGTACCCTTGCCCCTGGAGGGGGGAACTGCACCCAGACCCAGGTGGTGTTACCCTTTTCCCTGCGGTGGGGAGAGGCAGACCGCCCCGACTCCGCAGCAGCAGGGAGGCCCCACACTCCAGACCGCAGTCGGACGGCCAACTCCTCCTCCTAGCCCTCCCCGCTCCAGCAGGTCGCAGAGAACGGGGGTGAGAGAAGACTCCAAACCTCCCTCCACCCGCTCATTGTAGTGTTGATGCATGTGTGTTCTAAGGTGCATTTAAAACCCAGGAGGGCATGGAGCTACCTGCCAGAGAGCAGCAGGTAAGAGCATGGTCCCTCCTGCTAGCCCTCAATGTCTACGTGTATTTAAAATTGAGAGGTGGGAAACGACGCCAGGGGTGAGGTGTACACCCTGATGGTAATTTGGAATCCGTGTATCGTGCCCACCCCCAAGATCCTATATGTATGTGTAATGAGAGTGTGAGTAATGTGAATGTCTAAGTTGTGGGATAAAATTGAGGCAGAGGCAGCCAGAAGGGGACAGAGGGGGGTAGCCTCCTCTGCACCCTGGTGACATACCCCTACTCCAAGGCCCTGCATGTGTGGGTGGTTGTGGTGGAGCGGGAAGAGGGAGGCAGCTGGAGATGGAAGGAAGGGAGGGGCAAGTGACCCCTCCCT
Source organism: Astatotilapia calliptera (assembly GCF_964374335.1). Taxonomy (NCBI): domain Eukaryota; kingdom Metazoa; phylum Chordata; class Actinopteri; order Cichliformes; family Cichlidae; genus Astatotilapia; species Astatotilapia calliptera. Next base: position 8,923,450 of record NC_137438.1, read on the forward strand.
GGGGCCAGCTCCCCCGCTGACCCCAGTAGGCACCCCCATACTCCGCGACCCGCCAGGGGAAGGGGGTCCAGGCCCATCCAGACCCGGGCCCAGTGCAGCAGCGCCTCCCAGCCCACCCCCATTTTCCCACCTTGGCTCAGGCGATTAGAGGATCATCAGGAGGTCCTTTTGCCCCTCTTTGGGGGGATACTCCCACTAGGTTTAAATCTGGGACTCTCCACCATTTGACCTTAGAACTGAAGAAGCTTCTCGGATGAGAGGTGAAACGTCTTCAAGAAACTTAAAGAAGTCCAGACGCTTTTCTTTACAAGCTCCTTTGACCAGTATTTGTACCACATCATTGTAAGCTGTGCCAGACTTCAATAAATGTAATCTGAAGAGCAACCTTTATTTACATTTTTAAAAGCACAAAGTTTACCTTTAATACCATAATATCACAAGTCTTTGCTCTAATTCATCCCAAAGGTGTTCTATCAGTTTGAGGTCAGCGAAGGCCAGTAAACCTCCTCCACACCAAACTCGCTCATCCACATCTTTATGGACCTTGCTTTGTGCTCTGATGCAGTCATGCTGCAACGGGAACTGAACATCCCAACAAAGTTTGGAGTATGAAATTGTCCAAAATGTCTTGGTAAACTGAGCCATTAAGATTTCCTTTGACTGGAACCTCCTGAAAAAGAAAAAAAAAAAGAAAAGAAAAAAACACACCATAATCTCTCTTCCACCAAACTTTACATTGGGCACCCTGCAGTCAGACTAACTGGCAACTGCCAAACCCAGACTCGTTCATCAGATTGTGAGACGGAGAACATGATGTAAGGCTTGGATATAGCTGCTCAGCCACGGAAACCCATTACATGAAGCTCTCTATGCTCTTTTCACTAGGCGAATTTTGGCCATATAGTGTATATACACATGCAAACTAGTGGGAAGTTTCTGTACTGTAAACCAGCTTGTAAATGAGCTGATCGATCAGAGTTAGGAAATGGACTGTGCACAACTGAAAGTGACTGAGGAAAATCTCCTGTAATTATAATTGTGTTCAATTAGCCTTAACATGATTACCAAAGGGACTAGGTGCTCTGCAATTGGAGCAAAAGAAGATGCACAGGTATGAGTGCGTTCAAATTAAACTCCCCTAAGTGTTTCACTCAGCTGACATTGATCTTTAGTGAGCGAGCACAAGTAACACATGTACTGCGGCACTTTGGGAGCACAGAAGATGAGGTATTGCTCTGGAGAAAGCTGTAGGGTATTGAGAGTGTTGTGGAGCGTGATATTAGGGCCAACGTTTCCCATCGAGAGACCAACGCCGTAACTGTTTGCAAGCATCACCAGTCCAGCAGTTATGACAGACAGGATCTCTCAGCTGGAACAAGACATAGAAAAGAATAGCAAAGACTTAGAGTTGCTGTCCAAACAGACACCTTTTTATGATCATTATTATGAGTTATGCTCAAATGAAACTACCTGATACAAGTCTTTTGTTACAGCACTGTCAACATCCAGTTTTCAACAAAGGAAAGCAAACTGCATTAACATGCATTATTCCAAATTGACAGAGCACCTATTGTCAGTCCTTCATTATCACCACGAGTGTTTGTTCTAATCAGGACTCATTGTCACTGGTAACACACTCTGGAGATTAGAGTACCAGTTGAATGAACGCCTCAAATCAAGTTTCTTCTTTCTCTTTTTGGACATAAAGCAGTATGCAGAATCCTTACTTCTCCTCACCTATCCTTTAGTAAACTCACTATTAAAGGAGTTATCCAAAATGAATGTAGACACATTTAGCAGTGCTTTGTCAGCCCCATCAACCCTGTGTGGGCAAAGCTTCAAATACATGCAATTTAAGAATTTAAAAAGTTGACAGAATCATTCTGCAGGTCCATGGTTTTTTTTTACAATGGACACCATACTGTAACCAGCACTTAAAGCTGAGAGCAGCAATGAGCCAAAAATATTAATATAGCTCACACAACTGAACGACAATAATAACAGTAATAGGATCCAATCAGCAACACTGAAAATGCTCCTAACAACCACAGAGAGGACAGCTGGCTCAAGCTTTGATCAAAAGGCTGTCACTCAATGGCGTGTCCAGCGGGGTGGCCTGGGGGGGCACAGGCCACCCCCCCAACCAGGCTGGCCACCCCAGGTGCCACCCCGAAGCTAAAACAATAAAATTTAATGAAATATCAAATGTACGACTATGGTTTCACAGTGAAGCTCAGATATCCGAGGGTAAGTGAATGCAGCACCGGCTTCTGCACTATGCGCATCATGTTAGCAAAGGTAGGAGAGCCAAGCACGAAAGACTGCACCGCAGAAAACATTTTTTCGGCGAAAGATTAACAAGTTAACATAGTTGGACTAGCCATCGGACGTTTTCATGGTGGGCTGATGACTTTTTTTTTTCTTTTTTTTTTTTGTAACGGCATGAACAATGAGAGGTGGTGGATTGGCCAGATGCTGGCCGATGTGTAAAAATAACTCAGTTGTTTGGTGGTGGCTGTGGCGGAGCTTCCACAGAGGCAACAGGTGGATGAGGGAAGGTGAGGCAGGAGGAGAGACCCGAGGCGGCCGCCGGTCCGAGTGTCAGGTGAACTGAACTTCAGGTAAGAAGTTATGACCTGCAGTCTATCTGGGTCTGATATAAACCAAGTTTAGGTGCAGTTTATTTTCGTTGTGCTGACTTTTTACAGTCAGTTACAATACCTCATACTGCGTGAGCTAGCATGACAAGTTTATACAGCTGTTCGGTTGCTATGATGTTACTGATAGTGAACTTTATTTTATTCATAAGGTTAGTTAGTAGAGTTGCCAACAGCTCCTTAAAAAATGGAATGGTCCCTCATTCAGAGAAAATATTACACGTTTCGTATTGAGCTGAGAAGAGACGCAGTTTGTCCCGGACTTCAGCTAGGATGGAAAAAGACACAAAGCTGGAGTTATTATGTATTTACAGCTGCCTCTTCTATTGCTACTTCAATCATGAAACTGATCAATGATCAGCTGATCGTCTCTCTTGTTTGTTTATCGCTCACTTTGCGCCAGAAAGAGGAAACCAGCGGATGTCGCGCTAAACAACAGCAGCACGTTTAAGCTTGATCAGCTGTTGTTAGAATTTATTTAATATTAATTTCTAGTATCAGCTGATGTTTGCTGGAGCCACAGCTGTAAACCTGCTGGTCATGATGTCGGTTTGGTTATCTGGTGAGAGGGAAACATGAGGATGAAACCAGGAGATGTCCTTACTGAATCATCAGAGCTGTGATGGAGAAACAGGTTTACCTTTTAGGTGACAGGAATGAGTTGAAGGGAAGTTATTAACTCTTTCTGAGAGACAAATAACACCAGGATCCTTTTCTAAGTAGCTGACAGCTGGTAACTGTGCAGGGGCGGGTCTAGCAAAGTGTTGCCAGGGGGCCAGGTAGGGCATTAAAAGGGAGAGGGGGGCACAAAGAAATACTTTTCTTTTTTATTCTCATTTAAAATATCCAGCTTTTATTTTAACTTTTATAATTATCTAAATCTTGCGAACAAAGTTTTTATCTGACGTAAAATGTATAGAAATCATACATATACCAAAAAGACAGCGTACATCACTGTCACAACAGCATTTGTTTTCATTCAAAGTCTTTATGGCTTTAATACCTGGTGGGCCGGTCTGTAGTCAAAATGCCCAAGTTTTTGTCCCAGTCCAGCCCTGCAGGTTAATACTGGCAGTGTCACCATGCCAGCTGACTGTATTTCATCATCAGCCAGTGTTGTTCTTTATCAATATTACCAAAGTTTACCATAAGGCAGCATATAAAGTATTTACTTGCTTTCAGGTTTTATTCAAATGTTAGTCTTTTCATTTGTTTCCCATCTTTTTTCCTGTTTCAAAATCAAACACCAGTTTGTGAGAAGATTATCGTCTTTTTTTTTTTTTTAACAGGCATTGGTTTTGCATTGGCATTGGCTAATTTGCCAATTGTATGTTAAAAATGTTCGTATTTTAATATTAAAAAATGTTTTTGCCCAAAACATATGTGCACTACATGTCAGTAAAAATACTATGCAAATATTGATGTCCTTGAATGCTGAATAAACACTGACTGATTGTACTGTATCTCTTGTACTTTATCAACGCAGTATCTAAAAACTTTGCACCGTAGTGGTTAAAATCTCATTCTAATAAGAGTTAAAAGCGCATTCGGTTATTAGGTTTATAGGATTATTGAATTATGGTTAACGGTTGGTAGAATTGTTTTTAACATTATCTGCTAATTACATCTGCCACCCTTCTCCAAATCTGTGCCCCTACCTGGCCCCCCCAACAAAAATTTTCTAGACACGCCACTGCTGTCACTCCGGGCCTGACACTTCACACCTTCATCCCCTTTAAAAAAAAAAAAATCAAAATAAGACGTCAGATGTGAGCTGAATATCATCTGGCTACGTGTCAAAATAGTGAGGTGTGGGATGTTGGAGGGGGCAATGGGAATTGTTCAAACTACATAACAACTCATACCTGCGAGCTCAACAACAGGATGTGTATTAAGACAGTCAAGATGAGCCTACACTCCTAGTCTCTATCAGTACTACAGAACTCCGGAGGGACTAGAAACCATATATCATCAGAGATGGCGGGAAAAAGACAATACTGGTCTTAACAAAAAGCAAGCTTTTATTTAGGGCCGGAAACTCACGGAAAAAAACAACAACAAAGTAACTGAGGGAAAACCTGAACATAGACTAGGAAACTATGACTCTTACCGAGAAAATAGACTATGACTAAACAACATACAAACCATGACTTAATATGGCTGGGAAACTGTGACAAGGGGTAGGGGAGATAACACAGACGACACAACACTAAACACAGCAAGACTGAGGACTAAATACACACATGAGGTGATCAGGGGAAGTGGAGACACATGAGGATACAGCTGACTAGCATGAAACATAATGACAGCACAGGGGAGAGTAAAACTAAATGCAGTGAACAAAGAACACCAGACTCTTTCAAAATAAAACAGGAAACACAGAGACATAGACATGAAGATAAATCATGACATGAACTTAACATAACCACACAGACATGAAACATGACAGGTAGATGCACGAATCAGGGAGACTGAGTACAGGGGGAGATGACAGAAACAACTAAGAAATATAGGACCTCTGGATGTCTGGAGTTTTGATCTCCTCCATACCTGCTTCATACCCTGGAGGACGGGGCTGTGGCTCCCCACACTCCCTAGCAGATCGTTACATGGAGAAACCTTTGGAATACAAGCATGCTGATCCACACAGGTATGCACACAGGTGTACACACGGGTATTCACAGACGCGGACTACACCTTTCTTGGATGCTGCCTCAAAGCACATTGTGCGCTGTCTATCTTGCGTGCTGCACAATATCGTTTATTACTTAGTATCTACTGATATCTACTGCTAGCTAGTTTATTGTGATGGTGCCGTTTTTTTTATTATGTTGCTCTTTGTTGTTTGCTTTCTCTTCTGTTTTTTTTTTCTCCATACAGGTGATCCAGGTGTTTTGTTTTTTTGTTTTTTTCTTCCCCCCTTTCTCACCGTCTCTTCTCCCCTTTGGTTTTCTTTCTCTCCCTCTCTTTCTTTCATTCTTTCTCCCTGTCCTATCCCCCAGTCATGTCTGTCCCGTTTGTAGGAACTGAAAATAAAATAAATTCATAATTATAATAAAGGTCAATCAAATGGACCAATATGGCAAGGCCATGATGATCCACACTCAGAAAAATTATGGTTCTTAAATGGTTCTTCAGATGTCTTCATGGTTCTTTAAAGAACCATCATACGTCAAAGAACCTTTTTATTTTGTGGATGGTTCTTCAGCTATTACAAATGGTTCTTTAAAGAACAAAAGGTTCTTCATCCTTAGCTATCTGAGTTTGTTGGTGTAAAATGGCATAAATAATATTCACTTTAATGAGGGTTTAAATTATACTGTGTGTTTTGTTTGTGTGCGGGGGGGGGGGGGGGGGCAGATGGTGGGATACTGAATATTCAAATTAAAGTTAGAAACACTTGCTTAAAAATATTCTGATGGCAGGGGTGGGTGCCAAAGCCTGAAGACCCCCAGCACCCACCCTGCAAACCCACTGATCACAAATAATGTGGTAACAGAATATAGAATTTATTATTAAGCCGTTTATGAATATGGTGAATTTATAAATTAACAATCCATTCGGGGGATATTAGACGGATTCAGATACTGATCTATATCAGATCTCTCTCTCTCTCTCTTGCTCTCTCTCTCTCTCGCTCTCTCTCTCTCTCTCTCTCTCTCTCTATATATATATATATATATATATATGTATATATATATATATCATAATGATAATACTAGTTACTGTGAACTTTACAAACCACCCAGCAGTATGTAAAGTCAAATTATAAAATAATATAAGTAAATAATAATTGCACATGTGATCTGAGTACTTGTTTATCACTGCGCAATTTATTATTATATGTGTCAAGCCAAATAAATGACAGGGAGAGAGAGAGACGTTAGAACACGCAGTACAACCAAAGGGGGGGGGCAACTGTAGGGATGCGCATGCGCACACAGATCGCGCGAGCCTTGAACTTTCTAACGGAAAGAAAACTTTCTCTCGGACGTTGCCAGTGGATAACAGTCTTCAGTACCTGCTGGTCTTTAAAGGATTCTGGATTCCTGGACTGTTGGAAAAGGTAAAACATTTTCATAAAACCTTTTTATTGTTTTGTTTTTGTTACTCGTCATTGTAGCTTGCTGTTAATGTTGTGCTAACAGTAATGGTTAGATACGTTAGCCTTTGACGTTAACGCAGTTTAGTATCTGGTATAAAGAACTGTTTTCCTAACAAAACCACTGTTACAATTAAGTGAAGGTGCTCCCAATTAATTTGGCCTGTAAAATATGTGGCTATATTGCGTGCTGCGTACATAAACTAATGTCAGCTAGACAGATATTAAAATTAATAATATGGTTAAAGTCACCAAAATGGCGCCTGAAGCCTGTTGTGTGAGCTCTGTGTCTGGTCTAGAAACTCAGAAATTCAGTAGCCTGTACTTTGAATTGTGGAGTAGCTGTATAAAATACAGCAATGCATAAGTGTTTTGAATAAACAGAAATGTGACACATGAGAAGTTGTCTTTGACTGTTACTGTATAACTTATTTTCAGAGTAGTTGACAAATTATGCTCCAGTCATTTGATGTTACCAAGATAATGTCCGTTTTTATTATAGTTAAATTTTTTTTATGTACATTTCATTTATCCAACATCATATATTAGGCAAAAAAGAGGTCATTATACTAACAAGACCAGATAATCGAAAGCATAAAATAATCAATATTTATCTGAAGAAGGCTTAAAAGTTAGAATAAACGGTGGTATAGTGGTTAGCGCTGCTGCCTCACAGCTAGAAAGACTCTGTTCAATTCCCGGGGTCAACCGGGTGCCTTTTTGTGTGGAGTTTGCATGTTCTCCCTGTTTCTGTGTGGGTTTCCACCCACAATCCAAACATACATATCTGAATGACAACCCTGCCATGGACTGGCAACCTGTCCAGGGTCTACCCCGCCTAAAAAAAACAGCTGGGATAGGCTCCAGCACCCCTCCGATCCTTATGATGATAAAGCGGCTTGGAAAATGAATGAATAAAAAATAAATAAGTTTTTGATGTCACAGAATAAAACAATGTAATGGCATTTTGTTTTGTTTTAACAGATCATGGCTCAGCAGTGGACTGTTGGAGAAGTATCTCTTTGGCTTGGGGAAAATGAATTGGCAGATTATCAACAGGTCTTTGTAGGTGAGCATTTCTATGGATGTGCCATATCAGTGTCCACAGTGCTCCACAAGAAAACCAACATATGAAAAACTGCTGAAACATCAACAGATATACCATGAAAGTGAATGTGGATTCTTCATTGTCTGCAGACTAGAAGACTGTCCCAGAAAGTTTTTGTCTGTGAAATCTTTGAAAAATCACACAAGGAAGAAACATAAATATCAGAAACAAGGATTAGAGTCTGCCCCAGACTGTGACCCTGTCATCCAGGAAACTGTTGAATTTCCCCAATCATCTGAACGAACTCTGAGTGAACTTGTAGAGAACTTTACAGAGACTGTGAGAAAACAACTGGCATTGTTTTCCTTGAATCTTCAAGAGAAAAGTATTGTAAATAGAAAAGTTCAAACATTTGTTCTTATTGAAGTAGAGTCACTTTTCAAGTATTTTATTGAAAACTATAGGGAGATATTTTCTAAATGTTTGCAGACTCTTAATTTTGATATATCAAGTTTTCATTATATTGATGACAATAGTTTGGTAGAACATTGCTTCAGTGCAGTCAGCAACACATATCAACTATTGAACCTGTTGAATGTATCCTGGGGATAGATCCTTTTACTGGGAAACAGGACACTTTTCAGTATATGCCACTTCTAAAAGTCTTAGAATTAATATGTAATGATCCTAACATTTTAAGACAAATTTTTAGGCCAGAATCCCGTGCTCCTGAAACCTTAACAGATTTTAGTGATGGGAAAATTTACAAAGAAAGTGATTTTTTTAACACAGACAACCCACATTTGAGAATTCAGTTGTACAGTGATGAATTTGAAGTTGCTAATCCATTAGGATCAAAGAAACGTCTACATAAAGTGTCTGCATTTTATTTTACTTTGGGAAATATTCCACCAAAAGACAGATCTGTTTTAAGACATATTCATCTGTTGATACTTGTCAAACATAGATTGGTGAAAACATATGGATTTGAGAAAATATTAGAACCATTAATTTGTGACCTACAGGTTTTGCAAGAACGTGGATTACGATTAAAATTTGAAGACAGACAGTACTGCATCAAAGGTGGTCTGGCCACAATATCTGCAGACAACCTAACCTCTCACACACTTGCAGGTTTTAGCTGCTCATTCAGTAATGGTAGAATATGCAGGTTTTGTATGTGTCATTACAAGGACCTGTCTAGGATCATTAGTGAGGGAGATTGTGTTCTTAGAACAAAGACTGTTCATGCATACCATCTGCAATGTGTTGAAGATGACCCCCACTGTAGGTCAGTGTATGGTGTAACTGGCCCATGTGCCTTCAACAAGCTGTCATATTTTGATACCACAAATGCATTCCCACCTGATGTAATGCATGATTTTCTTGAGGGGGTCATTCCTCTTGTTTTGAAGTCTGTTGTAAAAGCCTTGCACGAGGACAAAACCGTTACTATCCAAGAGGTGAATGACAGCATAAGAACTTTTAGTTTTGGACAGAATGACTGCACCTCCAAACCTGCTCTAATATCTGAGAAGGTAGCACTGGATGGAAATATCTCTGGAACTGCTGTTGAGAAATGGACATTATTTAGGTAAATTTATATATTTTTTGGTATGGTGAGAGGGGGGGGGTCTTGAACAAATCCAGTATTTTACAGGAGTTTTATACTTTCATTGGGACAGCTGTTGTTTATACTTATTTAAACTATACTCCTCATTTCAAGAATTTAATTTCTGTTTCAGGATCCACACAGCCCGATACCTACAATCGTACTCAGCAGCAGTGACGGCAAGCCCTTGAGTGATTCAACTGAGGTCAATGTCCAGATGGATGGACAAAAAAGGATTCTGGACAGTGGGGAAATGGACATTTCATTGGCGATGGGTATTGTCTTCTCCCTGTACCATGTCTACAATGTTGCCTATCCAAGTGAACTAAAAAAGACATTTTGCTTTTTGGAGGCATTTGTTCTCAACTTGGGAACTCTGACTACACCTGTACCAGTAGCTGTGCAAAGAGTGGCAAATGCATTAAATATCTCATAGATTGCCAGCATAGTGCAGGTGAGAGACTGAAATTATCCCAGTGTGGACTAACAAAGGACCATGAGTCTCACATTAAACTTAACTTACATAACTTAAGGCTGCAGTTCATTGATAATTTAAATAAAAAGATTGTTCTTGAAATAGTTTTACTGAAAATGCAAACATGCTGATGAAAATGTGTTGTTTAATTGTCTGTTATGAAAGTATTGCTATTTCTAATGTAAAAATTGTTGTTTTATCTATAGTATAATATTTATATGTATTTATAGTAAAGATATTTAATTATTACTGTTTAAATGACTTATATGCTATTATTAGTAGTGGTGTTGTGCTTAGCATTAAAATGTCTTTTTCTGTAATACAAAGTGCCAATAAACCATTAATATATGTCTATGTGCTTGTATTTATTTTACCCTACTCAAATTCAATTTATGATACATTTTATTTTGAAAGATTTAAAATGGTTCTTTAAAGAACCACTCAAAAAAGGTTCTTTAAAATGGTTCTTTTAAAGAACCATTTGAAGGATCTTTTTAAAAATGGTTCTTTGAAGAACCATTTCTTTCAGTGGTTCATTGAAGAACCTTTAAAGGTGCCCCAAAGAACCATTTCTTGATGGTTCTTTGGGGCACCTTTGAAGGTTCTTCAGTGAACCACTGAAAGAAAAGGTTCTTCAAAGAACTTTTGTTTGAAAGGTTCTTTGTGGCACCAAAAAAGGTTCTTCTATGGCATCAGTCTAAAGAACCACTTTTAATTCCAGTTGGCACCTTTATTTTTCTGAGTGCACTTGGTAAAATAAATCCGCTTGGCATCTTTCTTGGCCTTAAGACAACAATTCTGATGGCTAAAGATCCAAACGGGACACAAAAAAAAGAAGAAAAAAAAAAAAGAAATAAAGGACTAAATAGCCACCTAGAAATTAACTAGATCAAAAACGGATACAAAATACATAAAACTCAAACACTGGGTCACACGACCCAGCCCATGACAGTTAGTCTCACATCCAAGATAAGTCTTGCCAGTGTTTAAGCCAGGAGCCATGTTTTTTATTAAATATTCACTAGCTATAGACTGTATGACAGGAACACAGCTGTCATTGATCATCAAATGATATGCATCTGTTAGCTTTAACCTCAGTGGCAAATATTTCCTGGAAATGGATCACAGATCTATGAACATCCATTTAAGAACATTTAAGGCTGTTAAAAAAATGAAAGTTGTATTAGCATCTGGGATGTGGCATCATGTCTGACGGATGTCCGTATTAGTGTCGCTGTGATGTCTTCCCTGGACTTTTCCCTTTTTGTCAGTACCCAAAAACAAACACACAAAGAATAACAGTATGACCCATGTGGCTCATACCTGACACCAAAGGCCAGTACAAATACGCTCAGCAACAGACAGTCAACAACAGACAGTGCAGATATACATGAATGGTAATAAAGAAAATCATGTTTTAATATTTAAAAATCACCTTCTGATGCTTTGAGTGTCACAACAAATGAGTCACTGACTAAAAACTGTTGTATTTAAAAACACATACTTTTCTCATAGCAAGAATATGATTTTGTGGTTGGTAATAGAGCCTCTGGCTGGACCGCTACTGGATGTTAGTCGCATCTAATGTTATTTATTTCCCTGTAACTCTGGGTGATAACATTACTGGTTGCTTTTAATGTATTAAACATAGCCCCGGGCTACATTTCCCTAAAACAAGGTTTCCTCCTCAGAAATTTGATTCACTCGCCTTCCCTCCTGTCTTTTCTTACTCTTCCATCTGAGCTATTTCCTCCACCCAGCACGTGTCTTTCATCTTAGTCGATTGCCACGCTGACAGATGAAGGGCTGATCTACCAAACAGACCTACTGAGTGAAGGAGTATAAATATACCTGAAGTAGATCTGCACTTGACCATTCGTGGGTCAAATGTTTCAGATTTCCTTGAACATCACATTGAAGCTACTCTCCCATCTGAAGCAAGGAAGATCTTTCATAGATCATATTAGGTTTTTTCCTCTTTCCTCTGTGTTGATTTTACAGTGTCAGCTCTAACTCCTGCCATTATTTTCACTGACACGCAACCCATGTTTTTATGTCCCCAGCGTCATGCCTTTATGGTGTATCGGATGACAGATGAAACAAATTTAATGGAACCGCAGATGATGAAACACTATCCAACAGCATGTGTGAGGAAGGACAGAGGGCTTTTTAGGGCTCGACACAGAGCACCTACCTGTCATATCTGTTACAGTGATTCTTCCTCAGCGCAGTGCTGAATCAAGAGCTCACATTTACGCTGAATGTAAAGCAGGCGGCCAGATAAAGCACCTCATTTCCCGCAAACACTTCCCCTATGGCCACAAAATGTCAAACTACCATGTGCTAATTTAGCTCTTTTATGGGCACGCTGGAGCTCTCGGGTGTAGATGCATTTCCAAAGCAGCCACTGAGGAGTGAATTACTTTGCTGTAATGAGATCCCCCCTCAATAACAGGAAATCTGCATGTTTAGTCACTGAACTGTTTGAAGTGCCTGTAGCTGATATTTTCCAGGCAAAAAAAATAGAAAGAAAAGGAAAGAAATGGGATAAAATGACTGTTTCTTCTGACTCAGTAGAAAGGTGACGCATTTGTCCATCAGTGAGCCCAGGACAACATGTCTACAGGGAGTGCAGAATTATTAGGCAAATGAGTATTTTGTCCACATCATCCTCTTCATGCATGTTGTCTTACTCCAAGCTGTATAGGCTCGAAAGCCTACTACCAATTAAGCATATTAGGTGATGTGCATCTCTGTAATGAGAAGGGGTGTGGTCTAATGACATCAACACCCTATATCAGGTGTGCATAATTATTAGGCAACGTCCTTTCCTTTGGCAAAATGGGTCCAAAGAACGACTTGACAGGCTCAGAAAAGTCAAAGATAGTGAGATATTTTGCAGAGGGATGCAGCAGTCTCAAAATTGCAAAGCTTCTGAAGCGTGATCATCGAACAATCAAGCGTTTCATTCAAAATAGTCAACAGGGTCGCAAGAAGCGTGTGGAAAAACCAAGGCACAAAATAACTGCCTATGAACTGAGAAAAGTCAAGCGTGCAGCTGCCAAGATGCCACTTGCCACCAGTTTGGCCATATTTCAGAGCTGCAACATCACTGGAGTGCCCAAAAGCACGAGGTGTGCAATACTCAGAGACATGGCCAAGGTAAGAAAGGCTGAAAGACGACCACCACTGAACAAGACACACAAGCTGAAACGTCAAGACTGGGCCAAGAAATATCTCAAGACTGATTTTTCTAAGGTTTTATGGACTGATGAAATGAGAGTGAGTCTTGATGGGCCAGATGGATGGGCCCGTGGCTGGATTGGTAAAGGGCAGAGAGCTCCAGTCCGACTCAGACGCCAGCAAGGTGGAGGTGGAGTACTGGTTTGGGCTGGTATCATCAAAGATGAGCTTGTGGGGCCTTTTCGGGTTGAGGATGGAGTCAAGCTCAACTCCCAGTCCTACTGCCAGTTTCTGGAAGACACCTTCTTCAAGCAGTGGTACAGGAAGAAGTCTGCATCCTTCAAGAAAAACATGATTTTCATGCAGGACAATGCTCCATCGCACGCGTCCAAGTACTCCACAGCGTGGCTGGCAAGAAAGGGTATAAAAGAAGAAAAACTAATGACATGGCCACCTTGTTCACCTGATCTGAACCCCATTGAGAACCTGTGGTCCATCATCAAATGTGAGATTTACAAGGAGGGAAAACAGTACACCTCTCTGAACAGTGTCTGGGAGGCTGTGGTTGCTGCTGCACGCAATGTTGATGGTGAACAGATCAAAACACTGACAGAATCCATGGATGGCAGGCTTTTGAGTGTCCTTGCAAAGAAAGGTGGCTATATTGGTCACTGGTTTGTTTTTCTTTTGTTTTTGAATGTCAGAAATGTATATTTGTGAATGTGGAGATGTTATATTGGTTTCACTGGTAAAAATAAATAATTGTTTTTTGTTAAGTTGCCTAATAATTATGCACAGTAATAGTCATCTGCACACACAGATATCCCCCTAAAATAGCTAAAACTGAAAACAAACTAAAAACTACTTCCAAAAACATTCAGCTTTGATATTAATGAGTCATATAAGCTGGGGATGAGCTGTGAGCAGTGTGGAGTGTCTCTGCTTGGTTTGTAGGTAGCCTGCCTGAAGTGTGGAGTTGTGGAGTTGTGGAAGCAGTATAGCTGCTTTACGTGAGTAGTGTGGGCTTGTGGGCCTTGGCAGCAGTAAAGCCAGCTGCTGTTAGTGACAGGGTGAGCTTGTGGGCTCCTGGAAGTGCCTCCTCGTGGTGTGGAGTTTTTGTTTGGTTGTTGTGTTCTTTGTTGTTGCAACCTTTTTTCCCTTTTTCGGCATGTTATTGGTAATACAGCGTTGCCGGCTCCTTATGTTATGATTATCTATAATAAAGACTATGTTATTTACTAAGAACACCTGTCTGCTTTCCTTTCATTCTGTCCTGGACTCATTTGTTACTGGTCCCCTCACTCGCATGCCTAGACCCCTTCGGGGGGGACGTAACATCCTCAAAAATACAACTTGCCTAATAATTCTGCACTCCCTTTATGTAAAAAACAAAACAAAAACTATTTTCAATTTTTTGTAGTTTATTGCACTTTTTTGCAATTAATGTAGTTACTATGGACTTAATGCATACATATTATTAAAATATGGGCTATAACAGTTGTATTGATGTATAGCAACTTGAAATGCTCTCACAAATGGCACTACAACATGTAAAAAAATAATATAAGCTCTGGCGGACTTGGTTCTATGGTAGGTCTTAAAGGGTTAAATAAATATCGTCAAATAATCGAGATCTCAATTTCAGTGAAAATAATCATGATTATCGTTTTTGCCATAATCGAGCAGCCCTACCAGCCAGAGTGGATTCTGGAGTCTTCCCACGCTCCTGTTAGTGATCCTCCATCTGGATGGATGATAACAACCTTCTGAACAATCTAGCAGGTGGAGATGGCCCATATTTATTGGACTGATTTCTGCTTATAACGCCTGATGGACTGAACACATCCAAAGCGGGTGAATAAAGTCACCTACTCGCTAGCTGTGCCATTACCCAGGATACACCTCTCCCTCCATAAATGCAATAAACGATACAAAAGTAATAGCCTATAATTAATTTATCTGCTGTATCTGCTGTTTCTCAGGTAGTTTCTTACATGGTATAATTTATTGTGTTCTATATACGTCACTACAATGTGATTTCGGAAATGTATAAATATACGGACAACAGGCTCTTCTGCGGCAATCTCTTGTCGTCAATAAACAACGTTTATGAAGCTCTATAGTATTCAATAAGAGGACCCTGCACGTCAATTCTCAACGCAAGGGGGGTACCCTGCGCGTCGATAAGTAAAGCAGAGGGAGCCTGACCATGCGTCACACATTTGACGAGCTGGGAGTGAGAACGTGTTGTTCAAGCAGGTGGCTTCGAAGGGGTTGCTAAGCAACAGTTTAGTTGATTTTTTTTTCTTTTTTTTGTGTCCCGTTTGGATCTTTAGCCATCAGAATTGTTGTCTTAAGGCCAAGAAAGATGCCAATCTTACAGTAGGGATGTCGAACTCCAGGCCTCGAGGGCCGCTATCCTGCAGGTTGTCGATGTGTCCTTGAGCCAACACAGCTGATTTAAATGGCTAAATTACCTCCTCAACAAGTTCCCCAGAGGCCTGGTAATCAACTAGTCATTTGATTCAGGTGTGTTCACCCAGGGTAATATCTAAAACCTGCAGGATACCAGCCTTCGAAGAACACAACTATGTGTGTTAATTAGCTTAGTCAGGTTGTATTCAAGTTGAGTGAAATCATGGTAGTACCAAATGATTCTCTTCTTGCAGCTGTGTATAGATAGATAGCAGGTGTGTTAAGAGCAGTGATATTTACATTATGACTAAATGTCTGTCAGAATGGTCCGCATCACACATTACTCACTTTCTCTCTCTTTGAGGATTGTTTGATCATTTAAATACTAATTGTTCCAGCAACAAAGCCGAAACTCAGACTAAACTATCCACTGTTGGGATTTAAATATATATGCTTAAAAGGCCCTGGGACCATTTTGTGGCTTTTGCATTTTTCAATTCCAAGCCATTTGCACTGTGTTGAATGGAATATAGCCAAATTGAGGGTGACACTTTGGAGTCTTGGCCTTAAATATTTTTATTTGTCCACCAGGTGGCGCCCTTTGTTCATATTTTCAGCATTGAACGAACTCAAGCCAAAAATTCTGATTTTGAGCGTGCTTCACCTTGTGGAATAACAGAACAATTACAATTAATAAGAAGTCATTGTTTATTAAAGAGTGGTTTGAAAAAAACATAATCTTTATAACAGACTTACTTGATGAAAGGGGTCAGTTTCTCTCAGTGGGTGTTTTTAATGCTAAGTTTAACATTCAGTGTTCCCTTAGAGAATATGACAAGGTTTGTAAGGCAATCCCCTTACCTCTGTTGAGTTTGATTCAAGGTTATTTGTATTACTCTAAGGCACAAATTAGTCTACCTTCTTTACATCTAAACCAGATTCCTTTGATGGATAAAAACTGTAATAATAAAACCATGAACAAGATATTTAAAAACAAATTATTTCACGACTTTAACAGTAACACAAAACTAAAAGGGAGTAATGTTAAAATAACGAACAAATATAGGCACTTTTTAAAATGGCCTATCCCCCCCAAAGTCAAAGAAATGCAATTTAAAATAATTAATGGATATTACCCAGCAGCTGAAATGCTTAAAAAAAGGTTTGGGTTTGAGGTAGAGCCATGTGGATTTTGTTCACAAAATGCGGAAAGTATTGATCATTTGTTTTTTTCCTGCTCAGTAACAACTGACTTTTGGCAAGATCTAGTAGACTGGTTGAGTATAAGAACAGATGGGATGACCCCACTGACTCTAACACAAGTTTTATATAATAATGGTGATCCATCTAAGGAACTGTCCATGCTACACAAGGTGGTGATAATTATGGGCAAATACCACGTACACAAATGCAAATGGCAAAGTAAAAGACCTTCCCTAACTGTATTGAAAATTGAATTAAAATCTTTTTTGTCATCTTTAGAATTACTGAGGGATTCATGTAAAGAGGCTGCTTTGATATGCGACAATGGGACTCAATCTCTATCCTTTTAATGATTGTGTTTTTGGTGTACTAAGTAAGCCACATGTATGTTAAAGTGTTCGCAGAAAGGAAACTGTTATATGTCATAAAAATGGCCTTCATATATTTATGTAGGCCTATATGTATATATGTGGTTTTTTGTTTTTTTGTTTTTTCCGTTTGGTTTCTTATTCAACCTTTTCAAGATGTTGTTGCACAAATGTTGTCTCCCAACGAGAGATTGTAATATGTGCATAAATGTAATTAAAGTATTAAAAAAAAAAAATTGAAAGCATGAAAGCATATGTGTATTGTTTATGTATTTATACACAAGCATTCATATATAGTCAAATAATTTTTAAAAAAAAAGTTCATTTACCTGTTATTACCACACACCAAATCCGGTCGTTGGTACTTGCTGGCTTGTGTAGCCACTAGGTAACAAAAGCTCAACACTGCCCCTAGCATCCTGGAGCACTTCTGTTGTCTTTTGTACGTGTTTTGGAGTTTGTACGTGCTTCGGAGTTTGTACGTATTTTGGAGTTTTTACGTGTTTTTACGTGCTTCAGGGTTTGTACGTGCTTCAGAGTTCGTACGAGATTTGAAGTTTGTATGTGCTTTGTCTACAGGGGCCACCGTAAATATACTTTTATTTATTCCCTCCACATAAAATGTAATAAATAAATCATATAATACAAAAATCAACTATTCACATTTCAACTTTGAACTATTTAAATGTTCAGCTTTTTCCTTTTACAAATTTAAAGTGAAACAACACAAAATACTGCAAAACACAATACAATTAAATATAAATTAAAATATGAAAACAAAAACAACATGCATAATCTCTGTCATATGGGCCTGCATGAATAAACTTTCTGAATCCTTTATCATCCGCAACTGAAAATGAAAACTGTCAAAAATGTTCCTCAATGTAAACTCATCCTGCGAAAGATGTAAACAGAAACCTGCTTCATTGGCGCATATGTTTTGGAATTGTCCCTGTATAACAACATACTGGAATAATGTCTTTCAAACCTTGTCTAAGATTCTAAAAAAAACCCCCACTTAAACCAGACCCAATCTGTGCTTTATTTGGAGTGAAGCCGTTTAATTTTATTAAACTGGAAACAAAAAGTGCATCCTATCACATAAGCGTTAATACAAGATGTAATGAGACATTTGCAGCTGGAAAGAATTAAACTCCTACCTAGGGGGAGGTTGGAAGAATTCCATTCAACCTGGCAACCTTTTATAGATCTCTTCAATACAGCACAGATATAAACTATCACTGAGCCTCATTGGTAGTCCGATATATAACATTCTCTGTCCAACTTTCTTTTGTTGTTTGTTGTTATTCTGTTCAATTTTTACTGTATATATGTAATCAGTTATATTTGAATCTTTGTCATCTTTATGGAAAAGAAAACTGGGAAACCAAGTAAAGAGGTTTGGAAAAAAAAATAGTAGATAAATTATTGTTGTACGTTCTCAAAAGCACATATGATGAGCTGTGTTAATGTGCCAGCAACATCTTATAACAGCTTAATGATAATATATGAAACAAAATTATTTTTACTTACTGCAATACGGGCAGAATCAATTATCTGGCCAACATTTCTGTTTTTCAGGACACTTGCCCCCACTGGCTATCCAATGATTCTACTTTTTCTTTTAGCTTTTTTTTGGTGGACAGACTTCCGAAGCAGACACAGCAGGTTCTTCTGCTTGCCTGATTGGGAGTCTGGCAAGATGTACAGGGCCTGAATTTGGGGCGTGTCATGTTGAAACAAAAATTATTACACACAGAAAAGGCAGCAGAGAGACAAAAGGCAAATTATAGGTTAACAAGCACACTGACCAAAACAAAAAAGATGAAGAGTTAAAGAGACAAATATGCAGATAGAAACAGAGAGACAGACCAATAAGGACAGCAGTAAGAACAGATACAAACACAGTAACGTGGCTCTTAAATGTGCCTTTAGGAGTTTCTCAAAAATCAGATGTAGGAAGCAATAATAGGCTGATTGCTGAAGAACCTGTTGAGAAAAAAAAAAGCATTCAGAATTCAGAAGCACCTTATACGCCAGTGTTCTCTTTATCTGTGTTGCCACATTGGGAGATATTTTGAGGACTGGCTACCATAGACAGGTGGAGAGGAATTTATTTGTGTTGATGCAAGTTTGACTTGTTTTAAATACAAGTATGAATATATACATTAAAACCCTTTGTGAACTGTAAAGGGTTGGTGTAGTGTAACGATTTAGATAAACCCTGTTTACTGTCCATTTGTATTTCATTTGCATTTGCAGCATAGATGATCGGTCTGCTATTTATTGATTATGATGATGTGGTGTGGCAAGATATATGCACTTAAATGTCAAGTCATTCGCTGTTCCACGAAATTGCTCATCTTAACCCATAGAACTGCTAAAAGCAACTCTTTCGGTATTTTTTGCATTTTAAATTAGAAAAATAATATAAAAAAATCTACAGATTCAGATTCTTACTTACCTGTGGTACGATCGAGTACGGTGACATCACTGCCGCTGATCTAATATGAAACAACACTTTCTCAAAAAAAAAAAAACAGAAAAGTGAGTCACCGTGTATTCTTTAACAGCACCGAAGATTTTTGCCTAATGAAAAAGTTCTTTTTTATTTAATTCAATTTAATATGTAAGAGCGAGATTGTCCGAAGCAGATGGTAAAATGACTGCATGTATTCAGAGGAGATATTTACAATAGAACACAAGGTAATTCATTTTTACAGTAAGTTCACAGTATTTCATGCTGAGTGCTTGGGCGCATGTAGTTCACTGGATTGGAGAGGTCTATAACTTTATTTAAAAAACAAACAAACAAACAAACATTTTTGGAAAAAAAAAAGAAGAGTTGAACATTTATTTTGAAGAGTCTGAGATCTTTTTAACCTGACTGGAACTCAGACACTCGGAGCACATGGGACACGATGTCTCCCTCTCCAGCAACCTGGAACAAAGTTCTGCTGGTGACCAACTTGATGGCTCTTCCCTGGTTAGCCCCTACGACGCCTAGCATTTTGTATGCCCTGCAAAGGGATTGACCCGCGAATCCTCGACATCCCACTTCGATGGGTTGGCATCTTGCCCGCCAGTCATTACTCCGGCACTCTTCCACTAACTCGGAATACTTTGCCCTCTTTCTCTCATGAGCTTTATCAACGTCTTCGTCGAACTGGAGCCACTCCTTCTCCTTGCTAGCTTGAGGCCACTGCACCCGACGATGTTCTGATGACTTGTGAGCTTCAAGGGCCTGCATCACCTGGAGGCTCCGGGGAGTCTGGGGTGACTCCGGGCCTGGTTCCTCCTTCGTCTCACCAGGTGTGCTTCCTGCGCACTGTGATGCCAACACCTTCTCCTCATACTTCATTTTGGCCTGGTGGATCCGCAGGCCATGTCGGTTCTTGCATATCTTGCCTCATATGCATTCCGCGGTCGTTGTCATATTACCATTGCCAAGTGTCGTATTTCTTTGATCCATCCGGTGGGATTCTCTTCCACCCCCCTCTTGGGAATCCCTGGGGGCATGCCGTTCGCCATCTCGATCGCCAGGTTGTCTTCGGTGTTAGGGCACAACAAGAAGTGCTTCAGCGCCTGACAGTTGTCCAGAATTAAAAGAGCCGTTTGAATAACAGGAGTCATAAAACTAAACATGATTGATGAGTGAATTCATTGCTCTTACTCTGCTGTACTGTCCACACTTCTGAAAGAACTTGCCAGCCTGCAGGTGTTTCTTCTCTCCCTCAAAGTAGAGAGCGATGCTCTGATAGTCCTCCTGTATGGCCTCAGAGCCTGATGAACACAAAACCCACCAGCCATGAAACAACAGTGAAAACTACGCATAATTAAACAGAATGACCTCCTTATGCTTTTGCCGGATGGGCCTTGGGTTACGCGTAAATGGGCCTAAGATAGGACCTCGGGCTCTCCGTTGCTCCTCGTCTTCCTTGCTCCTTCTCCATCGTTCTCCTGCGCCTCGCTAGTAAAAGAGCAGCTGCTTGGCCTGCCTATTACGCGAACACCGCCCTCCAGTTGGACCTCGGGCTCTGCGTTGCTCCTCGTCCTCCTTGCTCCCTCTACATCGTTCTCAAGGGCCTCGCTAGTGAAAGCGCAGCTGTTTGGCCTGCCCATTACGCAAACACCGCCCTCCGTTTATGCTCCTCGCTAGCGTACGCTTATGTCTGCGGAGGGCCGGTTTCGCGAACACCCCCTTCAGTGAGGACCTCGGGATCTCCGTTGCTCCTCGTCCTCCTTGCTCCTTCTCTACCGTTGTCATGCGCCTCGCTAGTGAAAGAGAAGCTGTTTGGCCTGCCTATTACACGAACACCGCCCTCCAGTTGGACCTCGGGCTCTCCGTGCCTCCTCCTCCTCCTTGCTCCCTCTCCATCATTCTCAAGTGCCTCGCTAGTGAAAGAGCAGCCGTTTGGCCTGCCCATTATGTGAACACGGCCCTCCGTTTATGCTCCTCGTGAGCATATGCTTAGGTCTGCGGATGGCCGGTTTTGCGAACACCGCTCTCTAGTTGGACCTTGGGCTCTCCGTTGCTCCTCGTACTCCTTACTCCCTCTACATCGTTCTCAAGCGCCTCGCTAGTGAAAGAGTAGCTCTGCGCCCTGCCTAATACGCGAACACCGCCCTCCGTTTGGACTTCAGACACTCCTTGCCTCCTCCTCATCCTTGCTCCCTCTACATCATTCTCAAGCGCCTCGGTAGCGTACGCTTAGGTCTGCGGAGGGCGGGTTACGCGAACACAGCCCTCCGTTTGGACCTCGGACCCTCGCTCTCACGGGCCCCGCTGGCGAGCCCTTAGCTTTGGGGAGGGCGGGTTTTGCGAACACCACCGTCTGTGAGGAACCCAGTACCTCCCACACACACACACAGGAGGCAGTGAGGAGTAGAAGGAGGTTGTTGCTATGCCTGCGTCACGAAACCAGGGCTCATTGTGTGTGCGCCCAGAGCAGCTACGGGGGAAACACATGGGACAACCAACCAGTTTGGGGCCATGGTTTATTCAACGTGTATTTTCAGTGTGGTTTAACTTGCTAATCTGATCTGAAATACTTTCCTTGAATGTGCCTTAATTTCACCTCTATATTTCTTTCTTCTTTTCTTAGCTTACTGAAAATGTTGGCGACCAAAGGCTGGATCCAGGGATGTGTGCTGCTTGTGCTACTGGCGTTATGTGGGCAAACTGCTCGCTGTCAACATCGATACAAAGGTAAAGTGCAATCCCAGGGTTGTGTGCTGCTTGTGGTACTCGCTTTATGTGGACAAACTGCTTGCTGTCAACATCAATACAAAGATAACAAATGAATAGCCTAGTGTAACGTAGTGTTTTATGGTTTTTTTTTCTGGAATGATTCAAATGTTACCATCATTTCCCCAACCCCGCAGGCTCTGCGACCCGTGAAGAACTGAGACTCCTTCTGGTCGGTAAAACAGGATCGGGAAAGAGTGCAGTCCGGAAACACCATCCTGGGGGATGCGATCGCTTTCAAAGAAGACGTTTTGCCCGAGTCTGTCACCGATGGCTGTCTCAGAATCAGAATCAGAATACTTTATTGATCCCTGGGGGAAATTATTTTTTGTTACAGTGCTCCATTTTAAACCAACATTAAGACAAGACAGACAATACACTAACTAACTAAGAAAAGAGGCAGAGGGCAAAGACGGAAGAAATATCGCTGTAATCGACACTCCAGGGCTGTCTTCTGGATGAAATAGATGAAATGGTGGATTTCAGTGGAGGAAACCACTACACCGACGAGATGTATAAGGCGGCCCAGAAGAAACTCGAAGGAGAAAGGCTGAAGGGGAGAAAGGAGGAAGAACAAAGAAAAAGGGAAGAAGAGGAGAGGATCGAATTGAAGGAGCGGTGTAAATTCTTCGGCCTCCCCTCCTTGGGATTATTAGGCGCAGGAGCGTACTTTACATCTTATGTTCTCATGGGGCTCGGTGGAGCCCTTGGATATTCTCAGTTAAATTGCACACTGTCAATGTTCGCTTAGCTAAACCCACCCCGTTTCTCCTTGTTAAACTATGAAGGCTGAGTTTAATTTCACTTGTTTTCTAGGATTTCTAGATCCAATGCAGTCTATGTACTTACTTACTTACTTACTTACTTACTGAATGTTTGCCTATGCTGTAGCTGTTCTATGAAGTCGCTATAACAACAAAACAACAAAAAAAAAATAGAAAAAGATGGACTCTGCACCCCTGCGTCACGACGAGGAGGACCGTTCCTCGGACGGCTCAACTGACAGTTCCTCGGAAGAGGGGGAGATACTGTCCAACGCGGAGTGTGGTGCGGCGGCGGCGAGCGAGCGGCAAGACGCCGAGCTTGACGGTTGGGCGTCTTCTTTACTCGTACTGTGAAAACTGCGGTGTATCATCTACTCGACCTAGTGATCAACGAGTACTGCAACATGGAAGCGGACGACGTCAAGGTCGGTACCGTGGCGGAGACGCCAATGGAATTTGAATGAAAACAACGGAATTTGAATGAAAACAACGGAATTAGAATGTAGAGAACAGAGTTTGAATGAAAACAACGGAATTAGAATGTACATAACCGAGTTTGAATAAAAACAACAGAATTAGAATGTACAGAACAGAGTTTGAATGAAAACAACGGAATTAGAATGTAGAGAACAGAATTTGAATCAAAACAATGGAATTTGAATGAAAACAACAGAATTGGAATGTACAGAACAGAGTTTGAATGAAAACAACGGAATTAGAATGTACAGAACAGAGTTTGAATGAAAACAACGGAATTAGAATGAACAGAAAGGAGTTTGAATGAAAACAACGGAATAAGAATGTACAGAACAGAGTTTGAATGAAAACAACAGAATTAGAATGTACAGAACAGAATTTGAATCAAAACAATGGAATTTGAATGAAAACAACGGAATTTGAATGAAAACAACGGAATTGGAATGTACAGAACAGAGTTTGAATGAAGACAACGGAATTAGAATGTACAGAACAGAGTTTGAATGAAAACAACAGAATTGGAATGTACAGAACACAGTTTGAATGAAAACAAAGGAATTAGAATGAACAGAAAGGAGTTTGAATGAAAACAACGGAATAAGAATGTACAGAACAGAGTTTGAATAAAAACAACGGAATTAGAATGAACACAACGGAATTTGAATGAAAACAACGGAATTAGAATGTACAGAACAGAGTTTGAATGAAAACAACAGAATTAGAATGTACAGAACAGAATTTGAATCAAAACAATGGAATTTGAATGAAAACAACGGAATTAGAATGTAGAGAACAGAGTTTGAATAAAAACAACAGAATTAGAATGAACACAACGGAATTTGAATGAAAACAACGGAATTAGAATGTACAGAACAGAGTTTGAATGAAAACAACAGAATTAGAATGTACATAACCGAGTTTGAATGAAAACAACAGAATTAGAATGTACAGAACAGAGTTTGAATGAAAACAACGGAATTAGAATATAGAGAACAGAATTTGAATCAAAACAATGGAATTTGAATGAAAACAACAGAATTGGAATGTACAGAACAGAGTTTGAATGAAAACAACGGAATTAGAATGTACAGAACAGAGTTTGAATGAAAACAACAGAATTAGAATGTACAGAACAGAATTTGAATCAAAACAATGGAATTTGAATGAAAACAACGGAATTAGAATGTAGAGAACAGAGTTTGAATGAAAACAACAGAATTAGAATGTACATAACCGAGTTTGAATGAAAACAACAGAATTAGAATGTACAGAACAGAGTTTGAATGAAAACAACGGAATTAGAATGTAGAGAACAGAGTTTGAATGAAAACAACAGAATTAGAATGTACATAACCGAGTTTGAATGAAAACAACAGAATTAGAATGTACAGAACAGAGTTTGAATGAAAACAACGGAATTAGAATATAGAGAACAGAATTTGAATCAAAACAATGGAATTTGAATGAAAACAACAGAATTGGAATGTACAGAACAGAGTTTGAATGAAAACAACGGAATTAGAATGTACAGAACAGAGTTTGAATGAAAACAACGGAATTAGAATGTACAGAACAGAGTTTGAATGAAAACAACGGAATTTGAATGAAAACAACAGAATTTGAATGAAAACAACGGAATTAGAATGTACAGAACAGAGTTTGAATAAAAACAACAGAATTAGAATGTACAGAACAGAATTTGAATCAAAACAATGGAATTTGAATGAAAACAACGGAATTTGAATGAAAACAACGGAATTAGAATGTAGAGAACAGAGTTTGAATGAAAACAACGGAATTAGAATGTACATAACCGAGTTTGAATAAAAACAACAGAATTAGAATGTACAGAACAGAGTTTGAATGAAAACAACGGAATTAGAATGTAGAGAACAGAATTTGAATGAAAACAATGGAATTTGAATGAAAACAACAGAATTGGAATGTACAGAACAGAGTTTGAATGAAAACAACGGAATTAGAATGTACAGAACAGAGTTTGAATGAAAACAACGGAATTAGAATGTAGAGAACAGAATTTGAATCAAAACAATGGAATTTGAATGAAAACAACGGAATAAGAATGTACAGAACAGAGTTTGAATGAAAACAACGGAATTAGAATGTACAGAACAGAGTTTGAATGAAAACAACGGAATTTGAATGTACAGAACAGAGTTTGAATGAAAACAACAGAATTGGAATGTACAGAACACAGTTTGAATGAAAACAAAGGAATTAGAATGAACAGAAAGGAGTTTGAATGAAAACAACGGAATAAGAATGTACAGAACAGAGTTTGAATGAAAACAACAGAATTAGAATGTACAGAACAGAATTTGAATAAAAACAATGGAATTTGAATGAAAACAACGGAATTTGAATGAAAACAACGGAATTAGAATGTAGAGAACAGAGTTTGAATGAAAACAACGGAATTAGAATGTAGAGAACAGAATTTGAATCAAAACAATGGAATTTGAATGAAAACAACAGAATTGGAATGTACAGAACAGAGTTTGAATGAAAACAACGGAATTAGAATGTACAGAACAGAGTTTGAATGAAAACAACAGAATTAGAATGTACAGAACAGAGTTTGAATGAAAACAACGGAATTAGAATGAACAGAAAGGAGTTTGAATGAAAACAACGGAATAAGAATGTACAGAACAGAGTTTGAATGAAAACAACGGAATTAGAATGAACAGAACAGAGTTTGAATGAAAACAACGGAATTAGAATGTACAGAACAGAGTTTGAATGAAAACAACAGAATTGGAATGTACAGAACACAGTTTGAATGAAAACAAAGGAATTAGAATGAACAGAAAGGAGTTTGAATGAAAACAACGGAATAAGAATGTACAGAACAGAGTTTGAATGAAAACAACAGAATTAGAATGTACAGAACAGAATTTGAATCAAAACAATGGAATTTGAATGAAAACAACGGAATTTGAATGAAAACAACGGAATTAGAATGTAGAGAACAAAGTTTGAATGAAAACAACGGAATTTGAATGAAAACAACAGAATTTGAATGAAAACAACGGAATTAGAATGTACAGAACAGAGTTTGAATGAAAACAACGGAATTAGAATGTACATAACCGAGTTTGAATGAAAACAACAGAATTAGAATGTAGAGAACAGAATTTGAATGAAAACAACGGAATTAGAATGTACAGAACACAGTTTGAATGAAAACAAAGGAATAAGAATGTACAGAACAGAGTGTGAATGAAAACAACGGAATAAGAATGTACAGAACAGAGTTTGAATGAAAACAACAGAATTAGAATGTACAGAACAGAATTTGAATCAAAACAATGGAATTTGAATGAAAACAACGGAATTTGAATGAAAACAACGGAATTAGAATGTAGAGAACAGAGTTTGAATAAAAACAACGGAATTAGAATGAACACAACGGAATTTGAATGAAAACAACGGAATTAGAATGTACAGAACAGAGTTTGAATGAAAACAACAGAATTAGAATGTACAGAACAGAATTTGAATCAAAACAATGGAATTTGAATGAAAACAACGGAATTAGAATGTAGAGAACAGAGTTTGAATGAAAACAACAGAATTAGAATGTACATAACCGAGTTTGAATGAAAACAACAGAATTAGAATGTACAGAACAGAGTTTGAATGAAAACAACGGAATTAGAATGTAGAGAACAGAATTTGAATCAAAACAATGGAATTTGAATGAAAACAACAGAATTGGAATGTACAGAACAGAGTTTGAATGAAAACAATGGAATTAGAATGTACAGAACAGAGTTTGAATGAAAACAACGGAATTTGAATGAAAACAACAGAATTTGAATGAAAACAACGGAATTAGAATGTACAGAACAGAGTTTGAATAAAAACAACTAAAGTAGAATGTACAGAACAGAATTTGAATCAAAACAATGGAATTTGAATGAAAACAACGGAATTTGAATGAAAACAACGGAATTAGAATGTAGAGTACAGAGTTTGAATGAAAACAACGGAATTAGAATGTACATAACCGAGTTTGAATAAAAACAACAGAATTAGAATGTACAGAACAGAGTTTGAATGAAAACAACGGAATTAGAATGTAGAGAACAGAATTTGAATCAAAACAATGGAAATTGAATGAAAACAACAGAATTGGAATGTACAGAACAGAGTTTGAATGAAAACAACGGAATTAGAATCTACAGAACAGAGTTTGAATGAAAACAACGGAATTAGAATGTACAGAACAGAGTTTGAATGAAAACAACAGAATTGGAATGTACAGAACACAGTTTGAATGAAAACAAAGGAATTAGAATGAACAGAAAGGAGTTTGAATGAAAACAACGGAATTAGAATGTAGAGAACAAAGTTTGAATGAAAACAACGGAATTTGAATGAAAACAACAGAATTTGAATGAAAACAACGGAATTAGAATGTACAGAACAGAGTTTGAATAAAAACAACTAAAGTAGAATGTACAGAACAGAATTTGAATCAAAACAATGGAATTTGAATGTAGAGAACAGAGTTTGAATGAAAACAACGGAATTAGAATGTACATAACCGAGTTTGAATGAAAACAACGGAATTAGAATGTACAGAACACAGTTTGAATGAAAACAAAGGAATAAGAATGTACAGAACAGAGTGTGAATGAAAACAACGGAATAAGAATGTACAGAACAGAGTTTGAAAGAAAACAACAGAATTAGAATGTACAGAACAGAATTTGAATCAAAACAATGGAATTTGAATGAAAACAACGGAATTTGAATGTAGAGAACAGAGTTTGAATAAAAACAACGGAATTAGAATTAACACAACGGAATTTGAATGAAAACAACGGAATTAGAATGTACAGAACAGAGTTTGAATAAAAACAACTAAAGTAGAATGTACAGAACAGAATTTGAATCAAAACAATGGAATTTGAATGAAAACAACGGAATTAGAATGTAGAGAACAGAGTTTGAATGAAAACAACGGAATTAGAATGTACATAACCGAGTTTGAATGAAAACAACAGAATTAGAATGTAGAGAACAGAATTTGAATGAAAACAACGGAATTAGAATGTACAGAACACAGTTTGAATGAAAACAAAGGAATAAGAATGTACAGAACAGAGTTTGAAAGAAAACAACAGAATTAGAATGTACAGAACAGAATTTGAATCAAAACAATGGAATTTGAATGAAAACAACCGAATTTGAATGTAGAGAACAGAGTTTAAATAAAAACAACGGAATTAGAATGAACACAACGGAATTTGAATGAAAACAACGGAATTAGAATGTACAGAACAGAGTTTGAATAAAAACAACTAAAGTAGAATGTACAGAACAGAATTTGAATCAAAACAATGGAATTTGAATGAAAACAACGGAATTAGAATGTAGAGAACAGAGTTTGAATGAAAACAACGGAATTAGAATGTACATAACCGAGTTTGAATGAAAACAACAGAATTAGAATGTAGAGAACAGAATTTGAATGAAAACAACGGAATTAGAATGTACAGAACACAGTTTGAATGAAAACAAAGGAATAAGAATGTACAGAACAGAGTGTGAATGAAAACAACGGAATAAGAATGTACAGAACAGAGTTTGAATGAAAACAACAGAATTAGAATGTACAGAACAGAATTTGAATCAAAACAATGGAATTTGAATGAAAACAACGGAATTTGAATGAAAACAAAGGAATTAGAATGAACAGAACAGAATTTGAATCAAAACAATGGAATTTGAATGAAAACAACGGAATTTGAATGAAAACAACGGAATTAGAATGTAGAGAACAGAGTTTGAATGAAAACAACGGAATTTGAATGAAAACAACAGCATTTGAATGAAAACAACGGAATTAGAATGTACAGAACAGAGTTTGAATAAAAACAACTAAAGTAGAATGTACAGAACAGAATTTGAATAAAAACAATGGAATTTGAATGAAAACAATGGAATTTGAATGAAAACAACGGAATTAGAATGTAGAGAACAGAGTTTGAATGAAAACAACGGAATTAGAATGTACATAACCGAGTTTGAATGAAAACAACAGAATAAGAATGTAGAGAACAGAGTTTGAATGAAAACAACAGAATTAGAATGTACATAACCGAGTTTGAATGAAAACAACAGAATTAGAATGTACAGAACAGAGTTTGAATGAAAACAACGGAATTAGAATGTAGAGAACAGAATTTGAATCAAAACAATGGAATTTGAATGAAAACAACAGAATTGGAATGTACAGAACAGACTTTGAATGAAAACAACGGAATTAGAATGTACAGAACAGAGTTTGAATGAAAACAACGGAATTTGAATGAAAACAACAGAATTTGAATGAAAACAACGGAATTAGAATGTACAGAACAGAGTTTGAATAAAAACAACTAAAGTAGAATGTACAGAACAGAATTCGAATCAAAACAATGGAATTTGAATGAAAACAACGGAATTTGAATGAAAACAATGGAATTAGAATGTAGAGAACAGAGTTTGAATGAAAACAACGGAATTAGAATGTACATAACCGAGTTTGAATAAAAACAACTAAAGTAGAATGTACAGAACAGAATTTGAATAAAAACAATGGAATTTGAATGAAAACAATGGAATTTGAATGAAAACAACGGAATTAGAATGTAGAGAACAGAGTTTGAATGAAAACAACGGAATTAGAATGTACATAACCGAGTTTGAATGAAAACAACAGAATAAGAATGTAGAGAACAGAGTTTGAATGAAAACAACAGAATTAGAATGTACATAACCGAGTTTGAATGAAAACAACAGAATTAGAATGTACAGAACAGAGTTTGAATGAAAACAACGGAATTAGAATGTAGAGAACAGAATTTGAATCAAAACAATGGAATTTGAATGAAAACAACAGAATTGGAATGTACAGAACAGAGTTTGAATGAAAACAACGGAATTAGAATGTACAGAACAGAGTTTGAATGAAAACAACGGAATTTGAATGAAAACAACAGAATTTGAATGAAAACAACGGAATTAGAATGTACAGAACAGAGTTTGAATAAAAACAACTAAAGTAGAATGTACAGAACAGAATTTGAATCAAAACAATGGAATTTGAATGAAAACAACGGAATTTGAATGAAAACAACGGAATTAGAATGTAGAGAACAGAGTTTGAATGAAAACAACGGAATTAGAATGTACATAACCGAGTTTGAATAAAAACAACAGAATTAGAATGTACAGAACAGAGTTTGAATGAAAACAACGGAATTAGAATGTAGAGAACAGAATTTGAATCAAAACAATGGAATTTGAATGAAAACAACAGAATTGGAATGTACAGAACAGAGTTTGAATGAAAACAACGGAATTAGAATGTACAGAACAGAGTTTGAATGAAAACAACGGAATTAGAATGTAGAGAACAGAATTTGAATCAAAACAATGGAATTTGAATGAAAACAACAGAATTGGAATGTACAGAACAGAGTTTGAATGAAAACAACGGAATTAGAATGTACAGAACAGAGTTTGAATGAAAACAACAGAATTGGAATGTACAGAACACAGTTTGAATGAAAACAAAGGAATTAGAATGAACAGAAAGGAGTTTGAATGAAAACAACGGAATAAGAATGTAAAGAACAGAGTTTGAATGAAAACAACAGAATTAGAATGTACAGAACAGAATTTGAATCAAAACAATGGAATTTGAATGAAAACAACGGAATTTGAATGAAAACAACGGAATTAGAATGTAGAGAACAGAGTTTGAATGAAAACAACGGAATTTGAATGAAAACAACAGAATTTGAATGAAAACAACGGAATTAGAATGTACAGAACAGAGTTTGAATAAAAACAACTAAAGTAGAATGTACAGAACAGAATTTGAATAAAAACAATGGAATTTGAATGAAAACAACGGAATTAGAATGTAGAGAACAGAGTTTGAATGAAAACAACAGAATTAGAATGTACAGAACAGAATTTGAATGAAAACAATGGAATTTGAATGAAAACAACGGAATTAGAATGTAGAGAACAGAGTTTGAATGAAAACAATGGAATTAGAATGTACATAACCGAGTTTGAATGAAAACAACAGAATTAGAATGTAGAGAACAGAATTTGAATGAAAACAACGGAATTAGAATGTACAGAACACAGTTTGAATGAAAACAAAGGAATAAGAATGTACAGAACAGAGTGTGAATGAAAACAACGGAATAAGAATGTACAGAACAGAGTTTGAATGAAAACAACAGAATTAGAATGTACAGAACAGAATTTGAATCAAAACAATGGAATTTGAATGAAAACAACGGAATTTGAATGAAAACAACGGAATTAGAATGTAGAGAACAGAGTTTGAATAAAAACAACGGAATTAGAATGAACACAACGGAATTTGAATGAAAACAACGGAATTAGAATGTACAGAACAGAGTTTGAATGAAAACAACGGAATTAGAATGTACAGAACAGAATTTGAATCAAAACAATGGAATTTGAATGAAAACAACGGAATTAGAATGTAGAGAACAGAGTTTGAATGAAAACAACAGAATTAGAATGTACATAACCGAGTTTGAATGAAAACAACAGAATTAGAATGTACAGAACAGAGTTTGAATGAAAACAACGGAATTAGAATGTACAGAACAGAGTTTGAATGAAAACAACAGAATTGGAATGTACAGAACACAGTTTGAATGAAAACAAAGGAATTAGAATGAACAGAACAGAATTTGAATCAAAACAATGGAATTTGAATGAAAACAACGGAATTTGAATGAAAACAACGGAATTAGAATGTAGAGAACAGAGTTTGAATGAAAACAACGGAATTTGAATGAAAACAACAGCATTTGAATGAAAACAACGGAATTAGAATGTACAGAACAGAGTTTGAATAAAAACAACTAAAGTAGAATGTACAGAACAGAATTTGAATAAAAACAATGGAATTTGAATGAAAACAATGGAATTTGAATGAAAACAACGGAATTAGAATGTAGAGAACAGAGTTTGAATGAAAACAACGGAATTAGAATGTACATAACCGAGTTTGAATGAAAACAACAGAATTAGAATGTAGAGAACAGAATTTGAATGAAAACAACGGAATTAGAATGTACAGAACACAGTTTGAATGAAAACAAAGGAATAAGAACGTACAGAACAGAGTGTGAATGAAAACAACGGAATAAGAATGTACAGAACAGAGTTTGAATGAAAACAACAGAATTAGAATGTACAGAACAGAATTTGAATCAAAACAATGGAATTTGAATGAAAACAACGGAATTTGAATGAAAACAACGGAATTAGAATGTAGAGAACAGAGTTTGAATAAAAACAACGGAATTAGAATGAACACAACGGAATTTGAATGAAAACAACGGAATTAGAATGTACAGAACAGAGTTTGAATGAAAACAACGGAATTAGAATGTACAGAACAGAATTTGAATCAAAACAATGGAATTTGAATGAAAACAACGAAATTAGAATGTAGAGAACAGAGTTTGAATGAAAACAACAGAATTAGAATGTACATAACCGAGTTTGAATGAAAACAACAGAATTAGAATGTACAGAACAGAGTTTGAATGAAAACAACGGAATTAGAATGTAGAGAACAGAATTTGAATCAAAACAATGGAATTTGAATGAAAACAACAGAATTAGAATGTAGAGAACAGAATTTGAATCAAAACAATGGAATTTGAATGAAAACAACAGAATTGGAATGTACAGAACAGAGTTTGAATGAAAACAACTGAATTAGAATGTACAGAACAGAGTTTGAATGAAAACAACGGAATTAGAATGTAGAGAACAGAATTTGAATCAAAACAATGGAATTTGAATGTACAGAACAGAGTTTGAATGAAAACAACAGAATTGGAATGTACAGAACACAGTTTGAATGAAAACAAAGGAATTAGAATGAACATAAAGGAGTTTGAATGAAAACAACGGAATTAGAATGTACAGAACAGAGTTTGAATGAAAACAACGGAATTTGAATGTACAGAACAGAGTTTGAATGAAAACAACAGAATTGGAATGTACAGAACACAGTTTGAATGAAAACAAAGGAATTAGAATGAACAGAAAGGAGTTTGAATGAAAACAACGGAATAAGAATGTACAGAACAGAGTTTGAATGAATACAACAGAATTAGAATGTACAGAACAGAATTTGAATCAAAACAATGGAATTTGAATGAAAACAACGGAATTTGAATGAAAACAACGGAATTAGAATGTAGAGAACAGAGTTTGAATGAAAACAACGGAATTTGAATGAAAACAACAGAATTTGAATGAAAACAACGGAATTAGAATGTACAGAACAGAGTTTGAATAAAAACAACTAAAGTAGAATGTACAGAACAGAATTTGAATCAAAACAATGGAATTTGAATGAAAACAACGGAATTTGAATGAAAACAACGGAATTAGAATGTAGAGAACAGAGTTTGAATGAAAACAACAGAATTAGAATGTACATAACCGAGTTTGAATGAAAACAACAGAATTAGAATGTACAGAACAGAGTTTGAATGAAAACAACGGAATTAGAATGTAGAGAACAGAATTCGAATCAAAACAATGGAATTTGAATGAAAACAACGGAATTGGAATGTACAGAACAGAGTTTGAATGAAAACAACGGAATTTGAATGAAAACAACAGAATTTGAATGAAAACAACGGAATTAGAATGTACAGAACAGAGTTTGAATAAAAACAACTAAAGTAGAATGTACAGAACAGAATTTGAATAAAAACAATGGAATTTGAATGTAGAGAACAGAGTTTGAATGAAAACAACGGAATTAGAATGTACATAACCGAGTTTGAATGAAAACAACAGAATTAGAATGTAGAGAACAGAATTTGAATGAAAAAACAACGGAATTAGAATGTACAGAACACAGTTTGAATGAAAACAAAGGAATAAGAATGTACAGAACAGAGTGTGAATGAAAACAACGGAATAAGAATGTACAGAACAGAGTTTGAATGAAAACAACAGAATTAGAATGTACAGAACAGAATTTGAATCAAAACAATGGAATTTGAATGAAAACAACGGAATTTGAATGAAAACAACGGAATTAGAATGTAGAGAACAGAGTTTGAATAAAAACAACGGAATTAGAATGAACACAACGGAATTTGAATGAAAACAACGGAATTAGAATGTACAGAACAGAGTTTGAATGAAAACAACAGAATTAGAATGTACAGAACAGAATTTGAATGAAAACAATGGAATTTGAATGAAAACAACGGAATTAGAATGTAGAGAACAGAGTTTGAATGAAAACAATGGAATTAGAATGTACATAACCAAGTTTGAATGAAAACAACAGAATTAGAATGTAGAGAACAGAATTTGAATGAAAACAACGGAATTAGAATGTACAGAACACAGTTTGAATGAAAACAAAGGAATAAGAATGTACAGAACAGAGTGTGAATGAAAACAACGGAATAAGAATGTACAGAACAGAGTTTGAATGAAAACAACAGAATTAGAATGTACAGAACAGAATTTGAATCAAAACAATGGAATTTGAATGAAAACAACGGAATTTGAATGAAAACAACGGAATTAGAATGTAGAGAACAGAGTTTGAATAAAAACAACGGAATTAGAATGAACACAACGGAATTTGAATGAAAACAACGGAATTAGAATGTACAGAACAGAGTTTGAATGAAAACAACAGAATTAGAATGTACAGAACAGAATTTGAATCAAAACAATGGAAGTTGAATGAAAACAACGGAATTAGAATGTAGAGAACAGAGTTTGAATGAAAACAACAGAATTAGAATGTACAGAACAGAGTTTGAATGAAAACAACGGAATTAGAATGTAGAGAACAGAATTTGAATCAAAACAATGGAATTTGAATGAAAACAACAGAATTAGAATGTAGAGAACAGAATTTGAATCAAAACAATGGAATTTGAATGAAAACAACAGAATTGGAATGTACAGAACAGAGTTTGAATGAAAACAACGGAATTAGAATGTACAGAACAGAGTTTGAATGAAAACAACGGAATTAGAATGTAGAGAACAGAATTTGAATCAAAACAATGGAATTTGAATGAAAACAACGGAATTGGAATGTACAGAACAGAGTTTGAATGAAAACAACAGAATTAGAATGTACAGAACAGAGTTTGAATGAAAACAACGGAATTTGAATGTACAGAACAGAGTTTGAATGAAAACAACAGAATTGGAATGTACAGAACACAGTTTGAATGAAAACAAAGGAATTAGAATGAACAGAAAGGAGTTTGAATGAAAACAACGGAATAAGAATGTACAGAACAGAGTTTGAATGAAAACAACGGAATTTGAATGTACAGAACAGAGTTTGAATGAAAACAACGGAATTAGAATGTAGAGAACAGAGTTTAAATGAAAACAACGGAATTAGAATGTACATAACCGAGTTTGAATAAAAACAACAGAATTAGAATGTACAGAACAGAGTTTGAATGAAAACAACGGAATTAGAATGTAGAGAACAGAATTTGAATCAAAACAATGGAATTTGAATGAAAACAACAGAATTGGAATGTACAGAACAGAGTTTGAATGAAAACAACGGAATTAGAATGTAGAGAACAGAGTTTGAATGAAAACAACGGAATTTGAATGAAAACAACAGAATTTGAATGAAAACAACGGAATTAGAATGTACAGAACAGAGTTTGAATAAAAACAACTAAAGTAGAATGTACAGAACAGAATTTGAATCAAAACAATGGAATTTGAATGAAAACAACGGAATTAGAATGTAGAGAACAGAGTTTGAATGAAAACAACGGAATTAGAATGTACATAACCGAGTTTGAATAAAAACAACAGAATTAGAATGTACAGAACAGAGTTTGAATGAAAACAACGGAATTAGAATGTAGAGAACAGAATTTGAATCAAAACAATGGAATTTGAATGAAAACAACAGAATTGGAATGTACAGAACAGAGTTTGAATGAAAACAACGGAATTAGAATGTACAGAACAGAGTTTGAATGAAAACAACGGAATTTGAATGTACAGAACAGAGTTTGAATGAAAACAACGGAATTAGAATGAACAG
The DNA here is from genome assembly GCF_964374335.1 of Astatotilapia calliptera. Classification (NCBI taxonomy): domain Eukaryota; kingdom Metazoa; phylum Chordata; class Actinopteri; order Cichliformes; family Cichlidae; genus Astatotilapia; species Astatotilapia calliptera. Next base: position 8,960,155 of record NC_137438.1, read on the forward strand.
AAAGGAGTTTGAATGAAAACAACGGAATAAGAATGTACAGAACAGAGTTTGAATGAAAACAACAGAATTAGAATGTACAGAACAGAATTTGAATCAAAACAATGGAATTTGAATGAAAACAACGGAATTTGAATGAAAACAACGGAATTGGAATGTACAGAACAGAATTTGAATGAAGACAACGGAATTAGAATGTACAGAACAGAGTTTGAATGAAAACAACGGAATTAGAATGTACAGAACAGAGTTTGAATGAAAACAACGGAATTAGAATGAACAGAAAGGAGTTTGAATGAAAACAACGGAATAAGAATGTAGAGAACAGAGTTTGAATGAAAACAACGGAATTAGAGTGAACAGAACAGAGTTTGAATGAAAACAATGGAATTAGAATGTACAGAACAGAGTTTGAATGAAAACAACAGAATTGGAATGTACAGAACACAGTTTGAATGAAAACAAAGGAATTAGAATGAACAGAAAGGAGTTTGAATGAAAACAACGGAATAAGAATGTACAGAACAGAGTTTGAATGAAAACAACAGAATTAGAATGTACAGAACAGAATTTGAATCAAAACAATGGAATTTGAATGAAAACAACGGAATTTGAATGAAAACAACGGAATTAGAATGTAGAGAACAGAGTTTGAATGAAAACAACAGAATTAGAATGTACAGAACAGAGTTTGAATGAAAACAACGGAATTAGAATGTAGAGAACAGAATTCGAATCAAAACAATGGAATTTGAATGAAAACAACGGAATTGGAATGTACAGAACAGAGTTTGAATGAAAACAACGGAATTTGAATGAAAACAACAGAATTTGAATGAAAACAACGGAATTAGAATGTACAGAACAGAGTTCGAATAAAAACAACTAAAGTAGAATGTACAGAACAGAGTTTGAATCAAAACAATGGAATTTGAATGAAAACAATGGAATTTGAATGAAAACAACGGAATTAGAATGTAGAGAACAGAGTTTGAATGAAAACAACGGAATTAGAATGTACATAACCGAGTTTGAATGAAAACAACAGAATTAGAATGTAGAGAACAGAATTTGAATGAAAACAACGGAATTAGAATGTACAGAACACAGTTTGAATGAAAACAACGGAATAAGAATGTACAGAACAGAGTGTGAATGAAAACAACGGAATAAGAATGTACAGAACAGAGTTTGAATGAAAACAACAGAATTAGAATGTACAGAACAGAATTTGAATCAAAACAATGGAATTTGAATGAAAACAACGGAATTTGAATGAAAACAACGGAATTAGAATGTACAGAACAGAGTTTGAATAAAAACAACGGAATTAGAATGAACACAACGGAATTTGAATGAAAACAACAGAATTAGAATGTACAGAACAGAGTTTGAATGAAAACAACAGAATTAGAATGTACAGAACAGAATTTGAATCAAAACAATGGAATTTGAATGAAAACAACGGAATTAGAATCTAGAGAACAGAGTTTGAATGAAAACAACAGAATTAGAATGTACATAACCGAGTTTGAATGAAAACAACAGAATTAGAATGTACAGAACAGAGTTTGAATGAAAACAACGGAATTAGAATGTAGAGAACAGAATTTGAATCAAAACAATGGAATTTGAATGAAAACAACGGAATTAGAATGTAGAGAACAGAGTTTGAATGAAAACAACAGAATTAGAATGTACATAACCGAGTTTGAATGAAAACAACAGAATTAGAATGTACAGAACAGAGTTTGAATGAAAACAACGGAATTAGAATGTAGAGAACAGAATTCGAATCAAAACAATGGAATTTGAATGAAAACAACGGAATTGGAATGTACAGAACAGAGTTTGAATGAAAACAACGGAATTTGAATGAAAACAACAGAATTTGAATGAAAACAACGGAATTAGAATGTACAGAACAGAGTTTGAATAAAAACAACTAAAGTAGAATGTACAGAACAGAATTTGAATCAAAACAATGGAATTTGAATGAAAACAATGGAATTTGAATGAAAACAACGGAATTAGAATGTAGAGAACAGAGTTTGAATGAAAACAACGGAATTAGAATGTACATAACCGAGTTTGAATGAAAACAACAGAATTAGAATGTAGAGAACAGAATTTGAATGAAAACAACGGAATTAGAATGTACAGAACACAGTTTGAATGAAAACAAAGGAATAAGAATGTACAGAACAGAGTGTGAATGAAAACAACGGAATAAGAATGTACAGAACAGAGTTTGAATGAAAACAACAGAATTAGAATGTACAGAACAGAATTTGAATCAAAACAATGGAATTTGAATGAAAACAACGGAATTTGAATGAAAACAACGGAATTAGAATGTAGAGAACAGAGTTTGAATAAAAACAACGGAATTAGAATGAACAGAACAGAGTTTGAATGAAAACAACGGAATTAGAATGTAGAGAACAGAATTTGAATGAAAACAATGGAATTTGAATGAAAACAACAGAATTGGAATGTACAGAACAGAGTTTGAATGAAAACAACGGAATTTGAATCAAAACAACAGAATTTGAATCAAAACAATGGAAGTTTAAAACAAGAAACAGAATTAGAAAGAAAACAACGGAATTTTAATGAAAACAACGGAATTAGAATGTACAGAACACAGTTTGAATAAAAACAACTGAAGTAGAATGTACAGAACAAAATTTGAATGAAAACAACGGAATTAGAATGTAGAGAACACAGTTTGAATAAAAACAACTGAAGTAGAATGTACAGAACAAAATTTGAATGAAAACAACGGAATTAGAATGTAGAGAACAGAGTTTGAATGAAAACAACAGAATTAGAATGTAGAGAACAGAGTTTGAATGAAAACAACGGAATTAGAATGAACAGAACAGAGTTTGAATGTAAACAACGGAATTAGAATGTACAGAAAGGAGCTTGAATGAAAACAACGGAATTAGAATGAACAGAACACATTTTGAATGAAAACAACAGAATTAGAATGTACAGAACACAGTTTGCATAAAAAACAACGGAATTAGAATGAACAGAACACATTTTGAATGAAAACAACAGAATTAGAATGTACAGAACAGAGTTTGCATAGAAAACAACGGAATTAGAATGAACAGAACACAGTTCGAATGAAAACAACAGAATTAGAATGTACAGAACAGAGTTTGAATGAAAACAACGGAATTAGAATGTACAGAACAGAGTTTGAATCAAAACAATGGAATTTGAATGAAAACAACAGAATTTGAATGAAAACAATGGAAGTTTAAAACAAAAAACAGAATTAGAAAGAAAACAACGGAATTTGAATGAAAACAACAGAATTAGAATGTGTAGACCAGGGGCCTGTTCTTCGTACCGCGCTAAGTGAGTTAGCTGGATGAGATTGTTGACGATTTCGCGTGATCCTGGATCGTTCGGTTCCCCGAAGCCCATCCGGGACTTGCTGTCATAGCAACAGAGCCGTAAGCGTAAACCTGCTGGGGAGCAGGTTTACTTTATGTAAACAGGATTAGATCGCGGCCACGCAGGTATGTCCGCGTCATTCGTACGAAAGCAACAGCGATATTCCACCACTGTTTCACCATAAATAAATAACATCAATGTAACTAAAGATAATGCAGCACTTGATCCTTTTATTGATTTCACACAGATACATACAGGTCATTCCCTAAAAAAGGGAAATGTACTATTAACATTCTATTACATGTATGTGAGTATTACAGATGTAATTCATATTTCAGAGTAGTAATTGTAAATTACTTCGTGTAATCAAGATGAGAGACCACGGCTATAAAAGCGAAGGTGGATTTGGGAAGTCTGTTGCAGTCATATCCTGTCCGTTTACGCGAGCAACCCATTGCGGAAGGTGCAAGATTGATAAGGAGAGTCCTCAGAATTCAGCGTATATTGCGGGACAGACAGGATCCTTTAGCTCAGCGCGACAGTGTGCTCATAGAGAGATATCGATTTTCCCGTGAGGGTATTATTCACTTAACCAACTTGTTGACGAGGGGGTGCAGGACCACCACCTGTCTTTTTTTTTGCTCTGCCCTTTTCTTGGTTGCTGTTATGAACAAACAAACAGAGTATTCCAGGGTCTCTTTCCAAGAGACGACAAGCAATATAAGTGATAAATATTACCATTCTGTAGAATATTCTTATATTTCACTTTTACTTGTTCCCATGTTCTAGTGGGTCCTGTTGTGGCTCTAATGTGAAAGGGGATATAATATAACATATTATAATATAATATAATGTAATATAATATTGGATAATATGGTGTGATATGATAAATCTACCCTACCGCCTACTGGTGTTGGCCAGAGGGGCCGATGGCGCAATATGGCAGCCTGGCTTCTGTCAGTCTGCCCCAGGGCAGCTGTGGCTACAACCGTAGCTGCCTCCACCAGTGTGTGAATGTGAGAGTGAATGAATAGTGCCATTGTAAAGCGCTTTGGGTGCCTTGAAAAGCGCTATATAAATCCACTCCATTATTATTGTTATTATTGAATTACTTACGAGTTTGATTTGTCAGCAACTTTCTGCCAGCCCTCTCTCCTTGCTTTTGCAGCCTTTGCAGTGTTCCCTTGCGTTTTAATTAAACTCTGAAACTCCTGAAATCCCTCACTCAAGAGTTCTTGCTCTGCTGCCGAAAAATACCGAGCACGCTCCTTCGACATTTTCGCCGACCAATCAAAGGGTTGCCGATCAATGTTTCTACTATCGATGCGTAGCCCCTGTTGGGCCACCCAGTGATCTCACATTACTTCATCCACCTATACTAATCGTCAACAACAGGTGTGTTCGGGGAACCGGAATAGCGAGCTCAGAGTTAGCGCGATGATTTGGTCTTGGATGTTTCATTTGATCTTGGATGTAGTAAGCGACGTACGAAGCACAGGGCCCAGAACAGAGTTTGAATGAAAACAACGGAATTAGAATGAAAACAACAGAGTTTGAATGAAAACAACGGAATTAGAATGAAAACAACGGAGTTTGAATGAAAACAACGGAATTAGAATGAAAACAACGGAATTTGAATGAAAACAACGGAATTTGAATGAAAACAACGGAATTAGAATGTACAGAACAGAGTTTGAATGAAAACAACGGAATTAGAATGTACAGAACAGAATTTGAATCAAAACAGTGGAATTTGAATGAAAACAACGGAATTAGAATGTACAGAACAGAGTTTGAATGAAAACAACAGAATTAGAATGTGCAGAACAGAGTTTGAATAAAAACAACTGAAGTAGAATGTACAGAACAGAATTTGAATCAAAACAGTGGAATTTGAATGAAAACAACGGAATTTGAATGAAAACAACGGAATTAGAATGTACAGAATAGAGTTTGAATGAAAACAACGGAATTAGAATGTACAGACCAGAGTTTGAATGAAAACAACAGAATTAGAATGTACAGACAACACGTTCTCACTCCCAAAGCGTAACATACGCTAGGTGACAAATCGTCAACATATTACGTTTTCGGCTACCCACCACGTTCCTAAATGATGACCACGGAAAAAGAACAGAACAGAGTTTGAATAAAAACAACGGAATTAGATTGAACACAACGGAATTTGATTGAAAACAACGGAATTAGAATGTACAGAACACAGTTTGCATAAAAAACAACGGAATTAGAATGAACAGAACACAGTTTGAATGAAAACAACAGAATTAGAATGTACAGAACAGAGTTTGAATCAAAACAATGGAATTTGAATGAAAACAACAGAATTTGAATGAAAACAATGGAAGTTTAAAACAAAAAACAGAATTAGAAAGAAAACAACGGAATTTGAATGAAAACAACAGAATTAGAATGTATAGACCAGAGTTTGAATGAAAACAACGGAATTAGAATGAAAACAACAGAGTTTGAATGAAAACAACGGAATTAGAATGTACAGAACCAAGTTTGAATGAAAACAACAGAATTAGAATGTACAGAACAGAATTTGAATCAAAACAATGGAATTTGAATGATAACAACAGAATTTGAATCAAAACAATGGAAGTTTAAAACAAACAACAGAATTAGAATGAAAACAACGGAATTAGAATGAACAGAACAGAGTTTGAATGAAAACAACGGAATTAGAATGTACAGAACAGAGTTTGAATGAAAACAACAGAATTAGAATGTGCAGAACAGAGTTTGAATAAAAACAACTGAAGTAGAATGTACAGAACAGAATTTGAATCAAAACAGTGGAATTTGAATGAAAACAACGGAATTAGAATGTACAGAACAGAATTTGAATCAAAACAGTGGAATTTGAATGAAAACAACGGAATTTGAATGAAAACAACGGAATTAGAATGTACAGAACAGAGTTTGAATGAAAACAACAGAATTAGAATGTGCAGAACAGAGTTTGAATAAAAACAACTGAAGTAGAATGTACAGAACAGAATTTGAATCAAAACAGTGGAATTTGAATGAAAACAACGGAATTTGAATGAAAACAACGGAATTAGAATGTACAGAATAGAGTTTGAATGAAAACAACGGAATTACGGTGTGTTCACACCGAACGCGATGGACGCGAATAGAGCGTCAGGTTTACATGTAAAGTCAATGGAAAGGCGCGATGACGCGCGATTGCGGGTCCCGCGAAAATTCGGAAGCAGATTTGCGTCGCGAAAATGCCAAAACGCGTGAAACGCGCGTCAGTGTAGCGCGTCAGGCGCGTTTGACGCGCGAATAAAACCACGCGCGTGAGTTTTTGTGTTGCACTTTGTGCATACGCGCGTTTCGCGTCTACCGCTCGAGTTGGAAAAATCTGAACTCCAGCGTCAAATCGCGCCGCGACAACCAATCAGGAGCCTGGTGACGTGGCTGTTACCTAGGTCAAAGGGGCAGATCCAGCCAAAGCCTTTCATACTTCAATGGAGGGGAAGGCTAATCAATGCGGTAGCAAACAACTCGGAGCTGTACGACACCAGCTGCTTTCAGTACCGAGACAGGAATAAAAAGGACCGAGCTTGGAGGAAGATATGTGAAGAGATCGGGCAACTTGGTAAGTTCATTCATTTCTCTTTTTAAAGTTTTCACTGACCCGGGGAAGCCGCACAAAAGCTAGCAAGCCACCGCTATTTTCCCACTGACGTACAAATACCGTTCTGCTTTTATGCATGTTGTCATTTAGGAATATATTTTATTGTTTATTAATAAACAGTACACAGTGGTCCCGCTGTTCATCCGTCACTGCTTTGCTTTTTCGCTGATTTTTTATTGCACAGTACAGCATTGCATTCTGCAGCCTGATTGACAAATCTCCTGCGCTTGCCAAATTTATCACGTTTGGTTTTGATAACCATCGCGTCCAATAGAAAAAACAGCACAAAAACACCCATAACTATGAGCCTCATTCGGAAATAGACACCTGCACCGTGAGGGAAAAAGGCGCACGAAAGTGGCGGGCAGATGAAGACAAACCGCGGCATAATAATACTTTTACGTTTTGCAATCTACAAAGGTTTGCACTTTGAGAATCAATTGTGAGAACTGTGACCAGGGGCTAGTTATTCTGAGAACCCCTGCAATAAATGAGGGACCACTGTCTACTCTACGATTATTATATCCAACCTGTTAACATTTAATACTGTATTGATAGAACCAACTGATTCTGCAGCAGAGCATCCCCAGTCCCTGAGCTCCTGCTGCTGCACCCACAGATATGTACAGCAAGCACTGATACCTTTTTAGTCGGTGGGATTCCCTTGTGATCACCTTTACTAAATATCTACAACCAATCTGATTATATCCTGTTATTGTTTTTGTTCTTTTTTCAATGTTGAAATTAAAATCTAGTAGCAGCCTTCTCATTTCTTTGTGTTTTGTGCTGTTTTACAGGCCCACAGAGGAGGATGGCTCCGAGGCAGATGAGGGACGGGTCCCAGGACGGTCCATCGGCGGTGGAGCTGGCCATCCTGGAGTCCCTGAAGAGGCCACACCAGTCTCCAATGGAGCATTTCCTCCTCAGCCTTGTTCCTGCTCTGGAGAGCAGCTGGTCCTTTTTATTCCTGTCTCTCTGTAAATTCTTATATTTTATATATTTATGTTTAATGTTTTTCTGTTTGAGACTTTTAATATTATTTCAAATAAATGTTTATAATAACTAATGTCTCAGTTCTACTACACAGCAAATGTTGGCACACAACTTGACACATGTAGAATTTATTTCATATTATACTAATGACAAAATATACTGATACAGTGGGATGCAGAAGTTTGGGCAACCTTGTTAATAGCCATCATTGTCCTGTATAAATCGTTGGTTGTTACAATAAAAAATGTCAGTTAAATATCATACAGGAGACACACACAGTGATATTTGAGAAGTGAAAAGAAGTTTACTGGATTTACAGAAAGTGTGCAATAATTGTTTAAACAAAATCAAGCAGGTGCATCAATTTGGGCACCACAAAAAAGAAATGAATATTTAGTGTATATCAATGTGTGTGTCTCCTATATGATATATGGGGTGCCTTTGTCTGGATGTGCTTCCCATCCAGAGCTGCACAGCACAGAGGAAAGTTCCAGCGCTCCTGGAATCCCTCTGTGATGGACCGCCAGTCTCCAGGTGAAGGCACAGCCATGAAGTCGTCCACTAGACAGTCCCAGATGGACGTCGCTGCCTGGGGGGTGATCTGGCTCACCGTGGACACACCGACTCTGAAACTGAACGCGATGGTCCTGAAGGAGTCCCCGGTGACAAGGAACCTGGACAAAATTGTTCAAAATCAGTATTATGTGTACTGCAGTTACAAAATACATTATTCAAATTCCAAAATACTTTTGTGATGTCAGATATAAATCACAAAACTTAAATCTTACATAAAACATTTTGTAATTATAAGGATAATTACAAAATGTATATTAGATAATATCTAAAACAGTTGTGTTTTGTTTTAACTTTAACATATCATAATTTGATTGGTAGCAACTTTCACAACTACAGTGAGCCAATCACTCATAATTCCTAAACATGTCAATCAGGTAGGAATGAAGTGAGACATTAATAGAAATAAAGAGTTGTATGTTGACATGTAGCCCTTTCCTTGCTTAAATCATTAATATTTTTGAGAAATTAATCTGTGATAAGACAGCTTATCAAGATAGAACCATGTAACTAGAGATGAACCAAACTGTTCACAGTTTTATCTAACTCTGTTTTAATAAAGGCTGTGACCCCTGCTATAGAGTCTGACAGCTGCAGGGATTATATACAAATATTCAACTATCCCAGAATTAAACCAGGTCTAAATAAAAAGGAGTGAGTATCACTACAAAGGTTAACTCAGTGGTGCTAATGCTACAGTTTGATATCAGCAAACACCGAGCGCATACATTGATGTGACACCACAGCCATGCTATCATTCAAACACTGATAACAGCATAAATCGAATTAAATCGGGACTTGATGAGAGCTTCTGAGTATCACTAGAAATATTATAAACAGTCGTCTTTGTACCACAGTTTGCTTTCAGTAAACACCGACAGCATTCACTGTTAGCATAGCACATCCATGTTAGCAGTGTATAACTGGATGGATTAGCATATTAGCACAGATATCAATAAAGGACTACCGTATTAAATAGTTTTACTAACCTCAGGCAGACGGACAGGCGCTCTGCAGTTGGGATTGAGCGTCTGTAGTTGGTGTTTAAGCGGGCGATGCTGGGACCGACGAGGGAAAGCAGGTCCTCAAACTGGCCGACGGTGATAGCGCTGGAATCGGCCGTCATCCAGGCGCAGCTCCTGGAGCAAGTGGTGAAACTCACCAAACTGCTCATGCCTCTGGAGGACCTGATGGACCCAGGTACGGCGAGGACGTCTTTTACGCCGCTGCTCTGCTCTCCACAGTACATAGAGAAGGGAGACTCTCTCTTCAAGCGCTAGCTCGATAGCTGCCATCTTGCAAAGATACCAGTCTGGCACAACTCCCTCCCACATTCCTCCCACATTTCCGGTTCACGCGCGTCAAACGATGGATTTTTCTTGGACACGCGTTGAGACGCGAATGTACACGCGTCAAATTAGGGGCGTTTGGGGCGTTTTATTCGCGTCCATCGCGTTCGGTGTGAACACACCGTTAGAATGTACAGACCAGAGTTTGAATGAAAACAACGGAATTAGAATGTACAGACAATACGTTCTCACTCCCAAAGCGTAACATACGCTAGGTGACAAATCGTCAACATATTACGTTTTCGGCTACCCACCACGTTCCTAAATGATGACCTCGGAAAAAAGAGGAAATATGAGAACCGCCTGGACTCCATCTACACATGTTCGCTCTTTTTCTTCAAATCGCTTAGAAACACGCTATTTAACATCATTATAGTCCTGGTTAAGATCAGGAATAAGGTTATGGTTAGGGCTGGAATACAGGGCTGGAACGTCTATTACCGCGGGAGCTTCATTGCACTGGATTCCAGCCATAACCCGCTGCGTACCATAAGAACGCCAAAGGTCTCCTTTCGCGTTCCTCAGGAACGCCGCGGGACGTGACAAAACGTCGACATGTTACGCCTCGGGAGTGAGAACGGGCTGTAGATGTTGTCCAACAGGGTGAGAGAGGGAAGCTCAGGTCCAAGAGAAAGCTCAGAGGGGACAGGGCCTTCTCTATTGCTGCTCCAAATCTCTGGAACAATCTGCCCCAGCACATTAGAGAGGCCCCTTCACTGTCAACTTTTAAAACACGTCTTAAAACCTATTTTTACTCCTTGGCATATGACCCTGATTTTATTGTTTTAATCTAATGTGCTGATTTTATTTATTTTAAATGTTATTCTAATTACCATTTTATACTATTTTATTTATTTATTTGCTATTTGTGGTTGAATTTTATTAATTTAAATGTCATTTTAATTATCATCTTTTAAAATTTTTTTTATCTTTATCTTTTATTTTTTAACTTATTCAATGTATCATTTCTGGCATGTCAAGTGTACAGCACTTTGTGTTCAGGTGGGAGTTGTTTTGAAAGTGCTATAAAAAATAAATTGCTTGCTTGGTGTTCAGATTTAAGACATGAAATTTGAAGTGTGGGCTGCAGGAGGTTTCATTCCTGTAAATAAAGGCAAGCAAAGTCTGCACCTCTTAAGGAAACCTGCTTGGCATTTAACATGCCTTGTTTGCGACAGCTTTCACAGGACCTTAGAAGCATTACTGTGATGAAAAGAAGTGGGAAAGGCGAGAAAAACTACAGTGACATGAATGTTCATCAGTCTACAATGAGCCAAATTGTCTGTAAATTAGGTGTAATTTAGGGCTGCTGCTCCTCTGCATTTGAGACATACTGCAGAGATCATCCCAAGGCTTCAATCCCAAAAGAGGTAGCAGCAAAACACCTGCAGACATCTGCACAAATAGGATGAAAACAGTAAGGAAACCACTGCACTCCAAGAAAACCTGCTCCTAAGTATTAAGCATGGAGGTGGTAGTCTCATGTTTTGCCACTGCGTTCTCGAGCCCATGACACCTTGCGACAATTGAAGAAATAATGAAGTTAAATTGCATGAAGACATTTTGTCAGGACAGCAGTCCATAACCTGGAGCTTGCAAAGCAATAAGAATACCAATCAAAGCTTTATTTGTCACATGCAGGTTGCCCTGCAGTGAAATGGGACCCCCCCCGACCTTACACATATAGCACAAACATTACATGGGGATACAGGTCGGAGATTGGTAGAATCAGAGAAAAAAACATTGAAATGTACACCACAGTGGGGAAAGTACAAGAGGAAAAAAAGAGACCCCTACTCATGCTGTGCTTCCATGGTAGGACAGCATGAGAACAGGAAACAAAAAAACTCCTCTGCAGAAAAAAAGCACATAAATGTCCACAGCACAACATTGTGAAGACATGACAAGCCACAGGGGTGGGTGGGGGGTGAGGAGTAATCCGAAGCGAACACAGCAGCCGCCCTGCACAGCGCTACCATTCCAGCGCGGCACACAGACCCGCCGTGTTCCCTCGCAGGAAACAAGCATCGAAGGCGTTGGAAAGGGAGGGGGGATGAGTGAGTGCCTATCAGTGTAAGTGTATGTGTGTGCGTGTCCATAGTTCAGCTGAGACCGTGTCCTTCGGCCTATCAGGCTAAGTAAACAGTCCTCCAGCCAATCCAGGTGTCCTTGCATGGGATGGGAAGAATAGCCGTAACACAGTCGTTATCAGGGAGTGATTGTTCGGCTCCAGCCTTGGGCCTGCAGCTGGCGCCGTGATGGGGATCCGCAATGTTCATGTTGATTTTGTTAATTTCCATGCGAGCAGCCCAGGAGAATTTTCAGGCTGCTCTTTAACACTCCGACGCTGGTCTCTCAATCCCGTTGGAGAGTCGCGAGCCTCCCCATGATGGTATTAAACTTCTGTTCCATGGTGTTATCATTCTTTTGATTCTGAGACCTCACAACTGCAGTGATCCGTTCCGCGATGTCTTCCAACTGTCGCTCAAGGGTCTCATTTTGAGCAGGCCTCTCTCTGATGTTTCCCCCCATACGCTCAATGGTTTTGAGCCTTCACAGTAGCTGCAAGCGTCTCCAAGATGTTGACCATATTACGTTCATTGTGAGAGGTTGCGCCTCGTTCCATTTCGATTCCAGTGGGCAGCCTTGGGGGGGTTTGAACAGCCGCTTCCGCTCTCTTATTTCTCCGATAAACCAGGGCTAAGCCAACTCCGATCAGCATGAACCCTGTTATCACGGTTCCGAATAGATAGATATCTTCAGCGTCCTCGATCGACAGTCCCGCCAGGCACATGATCCTCCAGTTCTGCCACCCGTCCATCGTGTATCCGGCAGGGAAAGTCCCTCCAGGGCACTCAGGCTCTCCCGAGCCCAGATTTCTCATTGAGAAAAGGGTGTCAATAGCATTCAGAGACCAGTTGATCAAATCCATAATTCTCTTTTAGGTTTTAGAGAACGACAGTGGGAGGCTATTCCAGGGAAAGTAATGCACACAAGACAAGACAAGGACATAGAGGCTAAGCAGGGAAGATAAGGGTGAGGAGGAGAGGAGAAAAGTGCGACCGCCTTCGCTGAGAGCTGAAGAAGAAATTACGAGTTAATTAGCACCAGAATAACTGGAAGACAGTGAAACAACATTAAGGTTTTGATTAGGTTTGACACTAATCCAGCTAAGATCCTGGGGTAGGACCTTCAAAGGGATTTTTTGATCTTCACATCCTGGGAGTTTTGTAGGAAGGAAGGCTCCACTGTTTCTCCTCAGCATTCTGCGTGTTGCGTAAGCACTTATTGGCCATATCTGATTGTTAACTTGTTTCACAAGTTATTGAATTCAAGAGTTAATTTTTAACTCTTTCCAGTCTTTGCCATAATTTCTTAATGTGTTCAATTAAGCAATGAAAAGCACAACTATGTGTGTTAATTAGCTTATTCAGGTTCTATTCAAGTTGAGTGAAATCATCTTAATTCCAAATGATTCACAAACTCCCTTTTTGAAGCTGTGCATAGATTTTAGAAGATCGGCTTGTCCTTCTTCCTGACACAGAAGTAAGAATGTCTCTCACTTTTGCATTGTTTGCATGTCTTTTGAGCTTGGGTAGATTAGGTTAGCAGGTGTGTTAAGAGCAGGGATATTTACATTATGACTAAATCTCTGCCAGACCCAGCAGATCTGTCAGAATGGTCTGCATCACGCATTACTCACTTTCTCTCTCTTTGAGGATTGTTCGATCATTGAAAGGCCAATTGCTCCAGCAACAAAGCCGAAACCCAGACTAAACTATCTACACAGATAATAATGCTTTGTTCTTTGGAGAACTCAAAATGTAACTACTGCATATGAAAAACCTTCAGGATCTGTTAAGGGGATGATGTCCTTGGACATACTGATTTGATTGACACACACTGGTTGTTTTTTTGTTGTTTTTCTACTTTGACTATAACAATATGCGCTTTGACTTTATTTTTCCAGGTTCCAGGAGGTGCTGCTGAGTGGAGACCATGTGACCTCTGATGAAGATTAAAAGGCAAATGTGAGAGAAGAGTCAGCAAAGCTCCTGTTTTCCTTCTACCAGCTTTGCTTTTATGCTCTGAGTCATTGAATTGAAGTTGAGAAGATACAAGAACTGGCTGTTTGTACCAGCTAAGCTCTAGAGTGAGAGTTGACAGCAGCACCTATGCCCTGTATTTTACTGTGGGCTCAATACGCTGTACCGTCTCTTCATCTCATTTCTTAATTTCTTTAATTTTATAAAGCGGGTTTATTCACATCTGCACACTGTTTTTGTTATTTAGGGGGTTTTTTTGTTCAGGAAATAATTTAGTGTGACGTGGGAGTCGTGTCAGACTAGGATACGTTTTTTGGGGGGGGGGGGGGGTTTAACAGTAAGAATTTGAATTATGTAATAAAGTGTTTGTTAGTACTTTTGTTGTTTTGATTTGTTTTTGTTTTTTTTACTACTTGAAAACTACTTTAGCTAACCCCTAGTTATTTCTATTTTAATTTCAAGCAGGCTTGCAATTGTTTTTATGGTCTTCAGCAGTAGTTCTGCAGGCTTTCTGAAAGTCTTACTAGCATCCTGTTGCAAAAATGGAAATTTTGTTTTCACTCTTCTAATTGAAACTAGAAAGACCCAAAATGGAAGACTGTCTGTCATGTATTTACCTCATCAGAGCCCAGGCCTCAACATTACTGAAGTGGTGTTGAATCATCTTCACAGACAAGTAAAAGGCAGCCAACATCCAAAAAAGAGCTCTAAATGTCTGTTACGGAGCCTGGAGACTAGTTTGCCTAAGAGAGCTCAGCTTCATTAATTAATAATAACTTTTTGTTAAGCATAAGATTAAAGTAAATTAATCCCCCCCACACACAAACACATTTTCTCAACATATATAACATATATAAAACAGTAAAATATTAACAGAATAAACTATTTAAAAAATAGCAGAAGAAGAACGAAGGAAAAGAGGGGCACTGATCCTTTAGTAGCCAATAATAATAAAAGTGCAGTAGCCATCAGCGTGGCACCACATCTCACACAGCTCCAGCAGTCATGTGACTACGACTCAGTTTAACAGTAGCAAGCTTTCAGTCTTTTTGTGTCCAGTTTGGATACAAGAAACAAAACGAACGACAAACTTTTAAAACTGTAATATTAATGAATAAAAAAATCTGTATTTTGGGAATAAAAGCCAAGTTTGTTGTTTTATTTTTATTTATTTATTTTTGTTGACTTTGAGGTACTGTGACCTTTCGTTAAAAAACATATTTTTAGTATTATTTAAAAAAAATAGTTGAAGTTCATGCGTGATTATGCCCTTGCACTTGTGTAATAGAAACAGGACTCAAAATAGTATTTTGATGCGTAATTAACATTTTTTAACATCTGTTTTTAAGGTTTTGGGGTTTTATGATTTATGCAAATAGGTCTTTAAACTGTCACAGACAGTCTGCCTGCTGGTAACAGTGACTGTATTTTGGCAATGATTGAATATCAACCGATGACTGTACAAATCACTGTTATGTGTTTTCTACAGTCAGTGATACCAACAGGCGGCGCCATTAACCTGATATAGAAGTTGCTGTACCCGGACTTATTCAAAGGACGGACACATGAAACGGAAGCAACATCATCGCTTTTCCGGCATGCTCCTAGTTGAAGAGCAGCAAAGCGCCTCACTGCGATTTTTTCCACGATGTCTGTTAAACTAAATGCGCTAAACAGTGATTCTTACATTGACATTAGCCAATACAGAGACCAACACTTTAAGGTAAATGAGGAAGTGGTCTTTAGGAAGGCGGTGACTTATCGTAATTTACGGGAATGTAAATGTAATGTGTCTTTTAGCTAACTGTTAGCAAACAACAAAGGCGAGCGGTGCTGTGTAGTGGAGGTGGAGGTGACTCGGGAACAAACAGAACAGCAAAACACATCTCTGTATTTTAACCTGGCCTTAAAAACTCCTGATGTTGTTTTATGATGCTTCGTTGGGACTAAAGCGTGGCTAACTTATAACTTAACTCCTTGCTTCAACACAGGTCGTTTGAACGCTATAATGTCAACTTATTGAGAGCAATTTTTTTTAAACATTTGTAACGTTGCTTGTGCTTTTAGGGTAATCGCTATGATCAGGAGAAGCTTCTGAAGCAGAGCAACACTTTGTATGTGGGCAACCTCTCCTTCTACACCACCGAGGAGCAGGTAAGACACAAAACCTTCACCAGTTAAAGTAATAACTCGGCTTTATTGGAAAGTTGCTGAATTTCTTCTTCAAAGAGACCAATATGATGCTGAAAATTGCTGACTGAGCTATTAATACATTAGGAGACTCATTTATAAAACAGTGCATGTGATCTGTCTTCAAAACAAATATAGTTAGTCAAATATTGTCCTATAGTTATGCCAGCAAAACACCACTGGCATTACACATAAGCTTCAAGTGTTTATATGGAGCAGGTTATCTACTAATTGGAAGATTGTTGGTTTTCCTAAGTATCCTTGGGCAAGATGCTGAACCCCAAGTTGCTTTCCCCAATTGTGTGTGACTGTGCGATGGAAAGTGCTTGTATGAATGGATGAGTGAGCCATGTTGTGTGCCTGACAAAAGTCATGTAAAAGTGGCATTTTAGCTGTTTTGAGCTTCACAGCAGCTTGACACTTTCAGCAGTACTGCACTCAAGCTGTCTTTGTGTTCAAGGGTTGGAAAATTTGATGGAAAAAAACTGAACGTCAATGTGTCGCACATAAAATATATGTCAAAAAACACATAATAGACATATTTTCAGTGTTGATTTTTCTGATAGTTTATCATAAGAGAAGTCCCAGAGTTGGAAAATTCACAGAAGATATTTTGTTAAATTTTCTCAAGTTTTCTAACTTTTTTTGCCACTGTGAACAGGTACATGAGCTGTTTTCTAAAAGTGGAGATGTCAAGCGTATCATCATTGGCCTGGACAAAATCAAGAAGACTGCTTGTGGGTTCTGCTTTGTCGAGTATCCTTCAAAAATATTTAATTCATGCTAAAAGAAACTGTCAGTAATTTGACTGCCTTCAGAATAGGGCTGGGTGATATGGCCTAAAATCCATATCATGGTATAATTTTAGCACGTGTGGTAACGATATATATCGCGATATATTATTTTCTTCTGTATAACGTATTTTCCACACTATAAGGCACACGTAAAATCCTTTAATTTTCTCAAAAATCGAGAGTGTGCCTTATGTATGACCTACTGACCTCGAACTGATTTTGGCTGCAGAAATCTGTTAAATGTTTTAGTACTACTTTGGTAAGCCGCACTGCTTGATGGATTGTCAGAGCATTACGGCTGCCATAGTGAGGAGCTTCGCAGAGTAATCTGGGTCCAAAACTCCGTCCTCTTCAGCTCCCAAAGTCAAATGAACACAGAGTTAAAAACGATCTAAATTCTTTCATCTTTAATAAAATCATCAGCGTTGCTGCTTTACCAGGTGTAACAATTAAGTTTAACATCCAGGCATCCATGAAAACAGAATTTATTACATTTAACGGAGTTACAAGTTAACAGAAAGTTAGCTCGCTAGTTTACACCTAAACATTTCATACCATGTTCTGACTGAGAGATTTTTGAAGCTAATTAAAACGTACAGCTCTGCTACCACTTCCAACATACCGTATTTTCACGACCATAAGACGCACTGTGCTAAAAGGCGCAGTCTCAGTTATGTGTGCCATTACTGTATTTAACACACACATAAGGCGCACTGGATCATAGGGCGCATACAAGTACCGTATGCGTATTTAAAAATAAAGCGGGAGCAAACCTGAGTTCGGTACCTTACTCACATTTTTATTACCAGTAATCGTCATCATCAACAACACACAAGCATACAAGTGTGCGTATTTAAAAATAAAGCAGGAGCAAAACAAAGTTTGGTACTCACATTTTTATCATCAATCAAACCCATCGAAGTCCTCATCCTCTGTGTCTGAATTGAACAGCTGCGCTAAATCTCCATCAAACATGCCAGGTTCACTTTCTTCACTGTCAGAGTCACTTTCCGTGCCGTGCGGCTCCTCGGAAATGATGCCGGCTTTTGCGAAAGCTCGAACAACAGTGCCAGCAGACATGTTAGCCCAAGCATCTACAATCCATTGGCAAATTGTGGCGTAACTCGCCCGGCGCTGGTTTCCACTCTTGGTTAAATTGTGGTCTCCATCGGTCATCCATCGCTGGATGTGTTTGTCGCCGATGTGTTTGCTGCAGTAGGAGCGGAAGATGGCCAGCTTTTCCTTATAATCCGCTGGAAGTTGCTGCGCTACCGTAGTCCTGGTCCGGATGGAAAAATGGCACCGTTTCATAAAAAGTGAAAGTGAAACTGCTTTTAGCCGAATGGTGACCGTCAAAACGCTTCTCCCGCTCGTTCTTTGCTTGATGATCGCCTTATGTCCGCGGAAACTCAGCTGCGTCTTCTTGACCTGCCGGAGCTTGTTTTCCAGCTTCCTCCACTTGCGAACCATCGATTCATTAATCTTAAATTCTCTCGCCGCTGCTCGATTTCCATGTTCCTCCGCGTAGCTGATGGCCTTCAGTTTAAACTGTGCTTCGTAAGCGTGTCTCTTTGCCATTTTCAGGGTTGTTAAAACAACGATGTCCTGCATAACGCACATACCTGTTCTTTTATACAGGTATGTGCAATAAAGTCAACGCACACACTTCACCCTTTAGCGTTCTCATGGTGTTCTCTACTACGTCCTCCTTACAACACACAGGGCGCACTGCGCTATAGGGCGCGCCGCACTTTTTGAAGAAAATCTAAGACTTTTAAGTGCGCCTTATGGTCGTGAAAATACGGTAAATGAAGACAGAAAACTAAACAGCAGTGGCGTTTACAGGGTTACTGAAGTTGGACTACCTGGTATATAATGTTGTGCTACGTGATTGCTAGCAACACAGCTATGTTAGCATAACATTAGCACAGTGAAGCTGGAGGATAAACGCCAACTTTTGTCCACTCGATAAAAGTTAATGTGAGGGATTCTGGTGGTCAGGGACAAATGCAATCGCATAGCAGGATGCTATACATGGGCCAAACTTCATTCAGGAGAACAACTGAGATTATTCATCCACAATACGAGGTTAGTTATCAATATACTGCAACAACATGGGAATAGAACAGCTGCGAGAGAATTCAACATTAATGAATCAATGTTACGGAAGTGGAGGAAGGGCAGTTTTTGGCTTTCCTCATATTCTAAAAGTGCTTCATCTCTTTGCTATGACTGTCGCCCGGCATAATTTGCAGATGATTATGGTTGAAGCCGCTGCGATGCTTTCAACCAAAACAGGCACAGCTTGATGACATCATCAACATGCGCTATCGCGGTAGAGCGGTATAGTCAAAATCTCTATCGTTGGCCATATTTATATCGTTTCTATCGCCCACCCCTACTTCAGAATCCCCTTCAGAAGTTACCAGAACATCATGAATTGCACGTGTTGTGCCTTAATGCTGTCCCAGATACTACACCCGTGGAGATGCAGAGCATGCCATGCGCTTCATTAATGGCACACGGCTGGATGACCGCATCATCAGGACAGACTGGGATGCCGGCTTCAAGGAAGGAAGACAGTTTGGTCGTGGCAAATCAGGAGGACAGGTGAGGGTTAGGATATGAGTACTTTAATAAATGGAAGCAACCTGCTGTGGATGCCGACTGCTGGTTTATTTATTTATTTTTATTGGAGCAAACTACAAAGCTTAAAGTTAGTTCTGTGAGTAACTGCACTCGTATTTGAATTAATCCAAAAAGATATTAACCCACGACTAAAGTAATGTTAAAGAACATTGTCGACGTCTCTGATCTGGGCTTTAGAGCTCAGCTCACTGGTATAATTTAAACACTTAGTTGTTCATCTTGTTTATTTGAACGAAATCAGCCTCCAATAGATCATGCTGTTGTGATTCGAACCCTGCATAACCTGCAGTTTTATCACTTTGATAAAAATATTGTTTCAGTTTAGTTTTTAATGTTATGTTTTGTTTTTGTTTTTTTTTACTGATTGTGAGATAAGAGTTTTTAAACCTCTTGACTGGGGTGCACTTTGTTACTAAACATTCAGATCAGCAACTTTCAATTCAATTTTATTTATATAGCCCGAAAAACAACAGCCGCCTCAAGCCGCTTGTCCAGACTTCAGTCCAGAAATGCTTGCGTCTGCTTTTCAGATCCATATCATATCAGATTTGTTTCGTTTAATGCGCCTTATCATCCGGTGTGCCTTATAGTCCGGAAAATACGGTATTTTACTCATACAATTCATAAATGAACTCACCAAAGTAGGGACACTTAATTGGTGATTGTAGTAGTTTCCATTATGTTGAGAGCTCAGGTTTGGCTGATGCTTTTTGCCTGATTGTCATCATCATGACGATCATTGTCTATCATTGAACACTTCAGCAATCTCTGCACTGCAGATATTTTGGACAACAACATAAAATGCAGCATACTATGACATTTGAAAAATGACACATACTGAAATGGCATTCAAAAAATCAATACACTTTATCATGGCATTTTAATACACCAGTATGATATTTAGAACTTAGAAAATAAATTATGCATGAATACCCATGGCCTTTAAATAGATGGCATTACCGTAGTAATGCATTAGCAAAATGAGCTGGTATATTATGCTGTTAACAAACACAACATAACATAATCATGTTTTATTTTGTCGAGCTTTCTGGGAGCGTAAACATGGCAGCAAATATTGGGCAAAGGACCTGATTATTGTTTAGATTTTCCTTTCCTACAAACACCCAGCAGTATGACTCCTGAAAATGTTTGTGTTGGAGCGTAAAAGTTTAGTCTTGGTCATTGAGAACAGCTCATTAACCCTTTACAGCCGATCGGAGCGGACACGCTCTGTTTTGCGTAACTATTTTTAAATCCCAGTAGCTCTGCAACCACGTAAGCTAGCGCAAAAAATTTTTTTGCATATGAAACCGGAGGAGTTGTACTCACATCTTATGCCATCAGCTTGTCCTAGGTCACAGTTTCCTTCCACATAAAGCTTTGCAAAAACTGCATAAAAAGCGCTTGCAGGAACAAAAACATAATATTCCAGAAACACGCTTTGCCGATCCGATCAGCTGTTCATAACACTTCCTACGTTGGAATAGACGTCAGCGCGAACTTTTGCATTTCCGCCATTACCTGCCCGAAACCGGAAGTGACGTCATTTTCGCGGAAATGTAGTCTTTTTTACTATCAGGCCCTCAGAGCCTATACTCGTCTTTTTAAAAGTTATCTTTGACTTTATGACTTTCTGTGTCGTTTCTGGGATGCTTAGCACTCATATTGCACTGCTGGAAATAGTTTATTTTGATGCATATGCTGCTTTTTTGCAAATTTGCAGTATAATATTTATTTTCGTTTTTCCTGCAGTGTATAAAAATTGGTGTATTTCAAAAATAAAACTATGAAGACACTCAAAATAAATTTCCTGTGGTGGGAAACTATTTTGTGCAACTTTTTTGTATTTACAGTTTTGAGGGATAAGCCTCTTAAATTTCTCCAACTAGAAATATATGTTAAAAAACAAAAACGATTTTCAATTTTTTTTTGTAGTTTATTGCACTTTTTTGCAATTTATGTAATTACTATGCACTTAATGAATACATATTATTAAAATCTGGGCTATAATGGTTGTATTGATGTATAGCAACTTGAAATGCTCCCAAAAATGGCTCCACAGCAGGTAAAAATATAATATAAGCTCTGGCGGACTTGGTTCTATGGTAGGTCTTAAAGGGTTAAACAAATGTCACGTTAAAGGTTGGAGTGATGAGAAGTGCTTCTCAAATGGTTGGATGCTGATTTTACAGGGTTGGGTAGAGTGTGTTAGTCTCAGTTGAACAAGTGATTGATTTATACTCTCTTCCTTTCCCCCCCCCTCTCTGTGTGTTTCTGTGTGTAACTGTGTAGGTGAGAGATGAGTACAGGCAGGATTATGATCCAGCGAGAGGCGGTTATGGTAAGCTGGCTCAGCAGCATCGACCCACAGAGGTGCGCAATAGTTTTTAGAATAAAGTCCACAGCAGTCTGCCTGGACTACAGAGTCCCAGTTGTCAGTCCTGCTCCGGATGAACTCTCCCACAAGGTCACAGCAAGCTACCACAGATCATCTGAATTTTGTCATGAAAGCCCTGTGCAGCAGTCCTGCTCGGACCACTGGATCCAGGTGTGAGCAGATGTTATTTATTTGTTTTGGAGGCTTGGTTTTTGCTCTGCCCACCTCTGCGACTAATATACCTGCCATCTGTCTACATGGTTGACATGTGATATTTGGTGATGTTTATTATCCTGTGTAAAGAAATGCCATTGATTTTCCTGCAGGCTGGAAACCCTCTGATAAAGTTGTCGTCTTGATTTTCTGTGTCATGTTCAAATAACAACCTGAAATTTTGAAGATGTAGTCTGCTGTTCCATGTTTGAAACCATGTCCAAAACTGCATACTTTTTAAAATAAAATCTTGTTTTTTTGAAAGTTCATGTCATTTTGTGGAGTCTGTTTGATTAAACAGGTCTTTGCTTAAATCTTCGATCTCTCTCAAATACGGCTAAAGAACAAAATGTAGCAATGTTTGATTCCTTTTCCTCTTTGTATTTTGGCTGTTTGACAAATGCTAGTTGATGGAAATAAGCTGTAAATACAAATTGTGTAAAGTGTCCACTTGTGTTACTGTCTGCTGTATGCTACTTCTCCAGTGTGGAGACATGAGAGACATACATTGTTATTATCTGTGGCAGAAAGGTGGTGTTATATATATATATATATATATATATATATATATATATATATATTTTAGTGTGTGTATCTTAAAGCTGATGTGTTAGAAGCAGGAAAAAATGGACAAAAATAACAATGTTAGTGAAAAGGGCCAAATTGTGACGGCTAGCTTAGTCTCCAAAAGTGCCATCGCTTGTGGGGTGTTCCCGGTCTGAAACGGTCAGTATCTACCAAAAGTGGTTTATGGAAGGAACCATGGCGAAGCAGCAACAGGGTCATGGGTGGCAAAGACACATTGATGCATGTGGGGAGTGAAGCAAGGCTGTACGCAGTGTGTAGCATTGGACAATGTTCTGCTGGGAAACCTTGGTTCATGCCATCCATGTGGATATTACTTTCATCAGGGCAGCATAAGGGGGACCAACGCAATGTTAGGCTGGTGGTCATAATATGAGCGTAATAAAATAAAGGAAATCCAGCAATAAAAGGAGAAGAAATAGTACATTTTGGATATACACTTTAAACCCATCACCTCCCTACACTTTTATACAAACTAAATATGGAACAGTTTGAAAAGCTCAGGATTGTACAGTCCTCACTCTGCCTGTGATTTTAATATTGCAAGTTTTAATAGGTAGTCAGCTGCTCTCTTATCTCAACGTGAGATGTGGAGATGAAGCAATTAGCAAAGCAGAATACTAGAAATTAGCTTTCTCATTTTGCCCTCACCACCAGTTCCTACATCACATCCTTTCAAGCAGGTTTTGAAAATGAACACAAGATGGCAGAAGAGGAGGGTGGAGTTCCTTGAAATAATGAAGGGCAGTGAGACTGAAAAGAATACAATTTCCATGTGAGCTTAGGTTGTTCAGAGTGACGAGAGCGTAGAGTTAACAGTTTAAACACGTACTTGCACTTTCCCCCCCTTTTCTTTCACTTTCATAGCCTCTTCCTGGGGACTCCCCGGGAAAAAAAATCCCAAACAAACAAAAACTGTGATTCCCAATAGGAGGAAGTATTTGTGGAGTTGTCAGAGTACTTAGGAAGACTGTAGAGTACTGAGTAGAGTATCTAAAAATAAACAAAAGCAGTTAATGGCTCAGCAAAGGTCAGTATCAGACAGAATTATAAACTCATTATGCTCCATTTCCATCTTTGGTCTGACACTGCGTCTGCTATCAGTAGTAGAGGTAGAGTAGAGGTAAGTGAAAAGTATTCAGCAAGTTGCTCAGATTGTTTTTGGCAGATGTGCCTCACACTCCGGCAGTGATTAGTTAACCCACTATGGACAGGTCTATTGCAGTTTAGAATCACCAGTTAACCTGACCAAGACCTTCTTGCTGTGAGACAGTAGTGCTAGCCACCCTGCTGCTCAAGGAACCAGTTGTCTTATAACTCATTTGGACCCAGGCATAGATAAGCAGCAACTGTGCCAGGAGGTCCAAGAGTATAATGGCCCCCAAACTGCATACCCATGCCCCACATACTTTATAAGTTGTAGGTGTCTCTGTTTCAATAATATCCCCACACTAAGATGCAAATATAAAAAAAGCTAAAAAATAAAGCAAATATTAAACCAGATGTAAAACGTGAAACTAGCCATCCCACACATGATTGAATACTGTAAACAAAAAACAAACAAACAACAACAACAACCTAAAACTATAGGCTATGTAATACTACTGAACAAACTTTTTTGAAATGATGAAATCTGATGCATGAAGAGACAATTTGATAGAAAAGACTCTTCGTGTGGCAGCGTAAATGTAAAAGTAGAATCAGACTGAATTATAGGCGCCTGTTTGTCTCTGTTGCACACCTTTAACCTGTATCTTCAGGCCCTTTTGTTACGCTGCAGGTGGAGTTTGAAGTTGAAGGAGATCTGGCCTTGACTAATGGATTGCAAAAGGTTTTCACTCTGTACTCATTACCACAGAGAACCTGTTCTTATGTGGATTTTCATGCTTTCCATGAAAACTACCTTTGTTATAATTTGGGCATCATATATCACATTTTTTGCACGCTCGATGAAAGGTGTTAAAGTATTTTATTTTGAAAGTTCCATCTGCACTAACCATTTCGATCTAGATTGTGGTTCAGTGTTGTGTTTAGGTACCTGGAGACTGGCTAAGTCACTGTTTCATTTAGTGAATGTCTTGTCACACAGATGGATTCAACTCCAGTGTCTTTGAATGTGGCCGGCATCAGTGGTGCTTGTTCTGCTCTGAAGCCACAGTGTGTTCAGTGTAGCAGCACATGAACCAATTCTCCACCTACTCCTGATTCTGGTTGAAGTGGACCTCCATCTCTCAGCAGCTTCCAAGCCTGCAGGCAGGAAAACACAGCACATGATGGCCTGGTGGTTATCAGTAACCACACTTTTAAAAAACGCTTCATTCAGGCTCAACATGTAATTTTTAATGGGGTCAGATTATAGTCAGAATTAGCTAAACATCGTGTTATTGAGAGGACTGAAATGCATCACAGTCGCCTGCTTTTTTCTCATTAAGAAGAACATTCCTAAGACAACCTGTCGTTGGCAGGTTGGAGTTAAAGTCAGATAATGTTTCACCATCACAATTAAGAGCAACAGCTCTCAACACCAGCCTTTGGAGTGGGAGACAGCGTGGTTATTAATTCATGATGAGAGTGGTTCATGGATAAGCAGTCAAACAAACCAGCATAAACTCACTCATCTTTAAGCCTTTCTAAGCACTAAGTGTTTCCAAACCCCTGTCCACATACTTTCACATATGTCTTCTGTATGTCTGTTTTTAATTGAAGTTAGTTTAACCTCACGGAAACCTCAGTGTGAAGCTCTCGGTAACATTTGAGAAAATAGTATGCATTCAGAGTTCACAAAACATCTTTTAGATGAGTCATTTTTAAATGTTCAGCAATATACCTCCCAGCAGAGATTATGACTGGGAATAGCAGGAGGAGGTTAAGTGAAACCGATCCTGGTAGACTATTTAGGCCAGAAATACTGGGCCTACTAGACATTAAACCTGCACGAACTGCTCAGTCATGGAAACCCCTGCTATGAAGCCGTGCATATTTTTTGTGCTGATGCCAAAGGAGGCGACAACAGAGGCGACTTTTACA
The DNA here is from genome assembly GCF_964374335.1 of Astatotilapia calliptera. Classification (NCBI taxonomy): domain Eukaryota; kingdom Metazoa; phylum Chordata; class Actinopteri; order Cichliformes; family Cichlidae; genus Astatotilapia; species Astatotilapia calliptera. The sequence goes on from NC_137438.1 coordinate 8,986,032, forward strand.
CACTTACACGCCTCAGTGACCTGCCCGCTCTGTAGCATTACATCTTCTGGCACTATTTGCTGAGTCTCTGTGGTTCCTAAACGCATCCACATATTTTTCAGTTATGGCAAATGTACTGGTTCTTAGAAAACATCATTCACATAAGCATTTTTTTCTATGTCTAAGTGCTTTTTATCTAACATTCACTTCCCAGTGAAAGTATTAAGAGCTACTCTGGGTTCACTATCTTCCACAAGGATACTTTGGCATGCAGACTGGAGAAGCCAGGGATCGAACCACCAACCTTTCTACCTTGCACCACAGCCACAGTTCAACCCAAGTTAATCATGGAATATCTAGAAGGGAAGAAATTTCACATATTGTTAAGATAACACACTTGAATTCAGTGAGCACTTGAGAGCAACACATGTTTGTAAAGACAGGCTGCATGGCTAGTTGCTTGATCTTATACACTTGGGGCATTGGGATTGAAGATACTATGTGACCAATTTTTGTTCTGTGCATTGTAAGTTATGAGAGTTAGTATGCATAATAGCATCAAGAGGCTCAAAAAATGCCTTTTACACAACATTAAGATCTGGTAAGTGGAACATCCACCTACACTTCATCATTTCTCAGGTGATCTTAACTCATTTACTCATAAGTGAACTTTGGATAAAACAGCTTTTCCTTTTCTGTTTCCACATACAGAAAATTAGAGATGATGTTTTGATTTAAATATACCATCTTCCAAGAAAGAAGACAAAGCAGCCTTCACGTGAGATGCTTTCTGACCGAGTCAGCTAATAAATTAATTTCACAGTTAGAATACAATTTGGAGTTCATAATTAGTCTTCGAGGGAATATAAATTAGCGGGGAATATACAGCAGGTGAGAAGCACTGCAGAGAAACATGGACTGATTCAGTCTGTAACTGTTGGAGCCTATTTCTACGACGAATTTCATCACAACTTTGGAAATAAGGACTTGGTTAAATTATCATGTTTTTAGAAAGTCAATGCCATTTTGACCTAAAAACACTGAAAGTAAAATTGACACGATTAAAGATTAAACACCATCTCATTACTTTTCACCCAGCAGCCCAACATTTCACATATTAGCACTCTTTAGCACAATATAGACATGTTGTCCTGGGCTCACTGATGGACAAATGCGTCACCTTTCTACTGAGTCAGAAGAAACAGTCATTTTATCCCATTTCTTTCTTTTTCTTTCTATTTTTTTGCCTGAAAATATCAGCTACAGGCACTTCAAACAGTTCAGTGACTAAACATGCAGATTTCCTGTTATTGAGGGGGGATCTCATTACAGCAAAGTAATTCACTCCTCAGTGGCTGCTTTGGAAATGCATCTACACCCGAGAGCTCCAGCGTGCCCATAAAAGAGCTAAATTAGCACATGGTAGTTCGACATTTTGTGGCCATAGGGGAAGTGTTTGCGGGAAATGAGGTGCTTTATCTGGCCGCCTGCTTTACATTCAGCGTAAATGTGAGCTCTTGATTCAGCACTGCGCTGAGGAAGAATCACTGTAACAGATATGACAGGTAGGTGCTCTGTGTCGAGCCCTAAAAAGCCCTCTGTCCTTCCTCACACATGCTGTTGGATAGTGTTTCATCATCGGCGGTTCCATTAAATTTGTTTCATCTGTCATCCGATACACCATAAAGGCATGACGCTGGGGACATAAAAACACGGGTTACGTGTCAGTGAAAAATAAGGGCAGGAGTTAGAGCTGACACTGTAAAATCAACACAGAGGAAAGAGGAAAAAACCTAATATGATCTATGAAAGATCTTCCTTGCTTCAGATGGGAGAGTAGCTTCAATGTGATGTTTAAGGAAATCTGAAACATTTGACCCACGAATGGTCAAGTGCAGATCTACTTCAGGTATATTTATACTCCTTCACTCAGTAGGTCTGTTTGGTAGATTAGCCCTTCATCTGTCAGCGTGGCAATCGACTAAGATGAGAGACACGTGCTGGGTGGAGGAAATAGCTCAGATGGAAGAGTGAGAAAAGACAGGAGGGAAGGCGAGTGAATCAAATTTCTGAGGAGGAAACCTTGTTTTAGGGAAATGTAGCCCGGGGCTATGTTTAATACATTAAAAGCAACCAGTAATGTTATCACCCAGAGTTACAGGGAAATAAATAACATTAGATGCGACTAACATCCAGTAGCGGTCCAGTCAGAGGCTCTATTACCAACCACGAAATCATATTCTTGCTATGAGAAAAGTATGTGTTTTTAAATACAACAGTTTTTAGTCAGTGACTCATTTGTTGTGACACTCAAAGCATCAGAAGGTGATTTTTAAATATTAAAACATGATTTTCTTTATTACCATTCATGTATATCTGCACTGTCTGTTGTTGACTGTCTGTTGCTGAGCGTATTTGTACTGGCCTTTGGTGTCAGGTATGAGCCACATGGGTCATACTGTTATTCTTTGTGTGTTTGTTTTTGGGTACTGACAAAAAGGGAAAAGTCCAGGGAAGACATCACAGCGACACTAATACGGACATCCGTCAGACATGAGGCCACATCCCAGATGCTAATACAACTTTCATTTTTTTAACAGCCTTAAATGTTCTTAAATGGATGTTCATAGATCTGTGATCCATTTCCAGGAAATATTTGCCACTGAGGTTAAAGCTAACAGATGCATATCATTTGATGATCAATGACAGCTGTGTTCCTGTTATACAGTCTATAGCTAGTGAATATTTAATAAAAAACATGGCTCCTGGCTTACACACTGGCAAGACTTATCTTGGATGAGAGACTAACCATGGTATTAGATAACAAATGGGTTTGGAGAATACAGTCATGGCCAAAAATGTTTCGCAAAGGCTTAAAATGTGTTTTTTATGTACTTCATGCAGTTTTTATTTGTACAAGGACCAACTGCTCACCTACTGACACTGATGTGCACCATTGATCTGAGATATTCAGTTGTAGGGAAATTGAACTCAAATGTACACATGTCAAATCATATTCATCATGTTTATCATATTCAAAGAAACCCGCTCAAGTTTAAACCGAGGATCAAAATGAGGAAAGAACGACTTAAGTGACTTTGAATGTGGCATGGTTGTTGGTGGCAGGTAGGCTGGTCCGAGTATTTCAGGCACTGCTCATCGACTGGGATTTTTCCAGTGTACTAAATCTTTGAGAAATCTTTTCAGCACTAGTTCTTAAGCTAAAAAAGGGTCCAACCAAAGTTTACCTACCAAATTTCACTATCACCTGTGACAAAACAGATTTATTACATATACACTGATCGGGCATAACATTATGACCACTAACAGATGATGAAGGATAAAGCATTGAGTTAGAGGGTGAGCACGTTCTGTCGGTTGCAGGTGGACCCAAATGCAGAACACCAGACAGACAGAAATAATAGTAAATAAACCCTTTATTAGGAAAACAGCAAACTCTAATAACAAAGTCAAATAAAGGAGCAAACCACAGTCTAAAATAATCACAGGGAGCGAGGATAAACAGAGAGCACATCAGGACAATGTATCAGGGGAGACACGCAGACACTATGACAAAGATTAAAGGAAGATAGGACTATATATAAACTCAATGAGGAGTAACTGGGATACAGGGCACAGGTCAGAGCAGAGCACAGGAGGAAAGGATTCACATCAGGAGGTTAAAATAGAATGAGACACCTCCAGTAAAACAAGAAATGTCCAAAGAAAACTAACAATAAGACATGAAGCCGAACATTAAACACACAAACAGAGACGTGGATAAAGGCAAGGCAGGAGCGTGTAAACAAAACTTGGGAGACTGGAATAATAATAACATGAGAACAAGGACAGAAATACAACAATATCACTGTGAATAATATTCTATTAATAGGATAAAATATTTACCTTTAGGTTTATTGAATGCATTTTACTCTTTGGAGATTTTCCTTTCACGTGTCTGTGTGGGAGAAAAGTGAGACGCCACATTGAGTTTGTGTAGCATTTGTGTGTGCGATCAATGGAAAGATAAATTCTGCCCATGTTAAATATTTAAATATGACTTCTGTTAAGATATAATAATAATAATAATAATAATAATAATAATAATCATAATAATAATAATAATATGGATTCTTTTTCCCGCCATCTCTGATGATATATGGTTTCTAGTCCCTCCGGAGTTCTGTAGTACTGATAGAGACTAGGAGTGTAGGCTCATCTTGACTGTCTTAATACACATCCTGTTGTTGAGCTCGCAGGTATGAGTTGTTATGTAGTTTGAACAATTCCCATTGCCCCCTCCAACATCCCACACCTCACCATTTTGACACGTAGCCTGTGGTTTCATTTCCAGATGATATTCAGCTCACATCTGACGTCTTATTTTGATTTTTTTTTAAAAAGGGGATGAAGGTGTGAAGTGTCAGGCCCGGAGTGACAGCCTTTTGATCAAAGCTTGAGCCAGCTGTCCTCTCTGTGGTTGTTAGGAGCATTTTCAGTGTTGCTGATTGGATCCTATTACTATATTATTATTATTATTATTGTCATTCAGTTGTGTGAGCTATATTAATATTTTTGGCTCATTGCTGCTCTCAGCTTTAAGTGCTGGTTACAGTATGGTGTCCAGTGTAAAAAAAAAAAACATGGACCTGCAGGGTGATTCTGTCAACTTTTTGAATTCTTAAATTGCATGTTTTTGAAGCTTTGCCCACACAGGGCTGATGGGGCTGACAAAGCACTGCTAAATGTGTCTACATTCATTTTGGATAACTCCTTTAATAGTGAGTTTATTAAAGGATAGGTGAGGAGAAGTAAGGATTCTGCATACTGCTTTATGTCCAAAAAGAGAAAGAAGAAACTTGATTTGAGGCGTTCATTAAACTGGTACTCTAATCTCCAGAGTGTGTTACCAGTGACAATGAGTCCTGATTAGAACAAACACTCGTGGTGATAATGGAGGACTGACAATAGGTGCATTAGTTGCATAATGGCAAGTATGATCTCCTTCAATTTGGAATAACAATGTTGATGCAGTTTGCTTTCAGGTAGTTTCATTTGAGCATAACTCATAATAATGATCATAAAAAGGTGTCTGTTTGGACAGCAACTCTAAGTCTTTGCTATTCTTTTCTATGTCTTGTTCCAGCTGAGAGATCCTGTCTGTCATAACTGCTGGACTGGTGATGCTTGCAAACAGTTACGGCGTCGGTCTCTCGATGGGAAACATCGGCCCTAATATCACACTCCACAACACTCTCAATACCCTACAGCTTTCTCCAGAGCTTTACCTCATCTTCTGTGCTCCCAAAGTGCCGCAGTACATGTGTTACTTGTGCTCACTCACTAAAGATCAATGTCAGCTGAGTGAAACACTTAGGGGAGTTTAATTTGAACGCACTCATACCTGTGCAGCCTGTGACTTCCGTAGCTACAGGTCAAGTGTTTTTTAAGTGACAAACTTGCTGTCAGGATTTTCACACCAGTAACATTCCTGTGATACCAGTGACGCTTTCCACAAGTGTAACAAATGTCAAAAGCTGTCATGCAAGATCTTCTTTTGCTCCAATTACAGAGCACCTAGTCCCTTTGGTAATCATGTTAAGGCTAATTGAACACAATTATAATTACAGGAGATTTTCCTCAGTCACTTTCAGTTGTGCACAGTCCATTTCCTAACTCTGATCGATCAGCTCATTTACAAGCTGGTTTACAGTACAGAAACTTCCCACTAGTTTGCATGTGTATATACACTATATGGCCAAAATTCGCCTAGTGAAAATCGCATAGAGAGCTTCATGTAATGGGTTTTCGTGGCTGAGCAGCTACATCCAAGCCTTACATCACCAAGCACAGTGCAAACTGCCGGATGCAGTGGTGTAAAACATGTCACCACTGGACTCTAAGGCAGTGGAGATCTCTAGAGTGAAGAATCAGGTTCTCCGTCTGACAATCTGATGAACGAGTCTGGGTTTGGCAGTTGCCAGTTAGTCTGACTGCAGGGTGCCCAATGTAAAGTTTGGTGGAAGAGAGATTATGGTGTGGTTTTTTTTCAGGAGGTTCCAGTCAAAGGAAATCTTAATGGCTCAGTTTACCAAGACATTTTGGACAATTTCATACTCCAATGAAATTGTTGGGATGTTCAGTTCCCGTTGCAGCATGATTTGGTGTGGAGGAGGTTTACTGGCCTTCACTGACCTCAAACTGATAGAACACCTTTGGGATGAATTAGAGCAAAGACTTGTGAGCCAGGCCTTCTCATCCAACATCAGTGTCTGACCTCACAAATGAGCTTCTGCAAAGAATGGTCAAAAATTCCCCTCAAACACTTTCCTAAACCTTGTGAAAAGCATGTCCAGAATCTTGGTGAGCAGGGTTTTTTGCTTTGTTGTTTTCGATTTAGTAGGTTATGGTATTAAATGTAACCTTTGTGCTTTTAAAAATTTAAATAAAGGTTGCTCTTCAGATTGCATTTTATTGAAGTCTGGCACAACTTACAACGATATGGTACAAATACTGGTCAAAGGAGCTTGTAAAGAAAAGCGTCTAGACTTCTTTAAGTTTCTTGAAGACGTTTCACCTCTCATCCGAGAAGCTTCTTCAGTTCTAAGGTCAAATGGTGGAGAGTCCCGGATTTAAACCTAGTGGGAGTATCCCCCCAAAGAGGGGCAAAAGGACCTCCTGATGATCCTCTAATCGCCTGAGCCAAGGTGGGAAAATGGGTGTGGGTCCCAATCAGCCAGGGTTTCGGGTGAGCTCATTGTGAAACCTGGCATTAGAACTGAAGAAGCTTCTCGGTGAAATGTCTTCAAGCAACTTAAAGAAGTCCAGACGCTTTTCTTTACAAGCTCCTTTGACTACGATGACCTGGATGACTGAGAACCTTCACAGACATACAAATACTGGTAATTATATAGCACCTTTCCACTCAATTTGTGCACTCAAACCACTTTCTGCTAAAAGTCTCATTCACACAATAACACACTCAAACTCCAGTAGGTGCATTAGGTGTATTTCAGGGTTCAGCATCTTGCCCAAGGTTACGCCAACATGCAGACTAGAGGAACTGGGGATTGATCCACCAATCTCCCTGTTGGTGGATGACCTGTTCCACTACCTGAGTCACATGATATGTCAGTTCATAGGAGGCATTGTAGAACCACTCAGAAGGGGGCTGAATGCTTTTAAAGGCACTTGAATGAGTACTTTCATTATCCTAAAGCCTTTTTGTAAATTTATCTCAAGTATTTTGAATTTCAAGTAATCTTTCAAGCCAGAACCAAACAGTGCCAAATGAAAGTTTTTTCATCATTTCCATCTTGAAACTCCTTATTTGTCCTAAAATCTTTTCCTCATCCATAGAGAACATGATATAATACTGCATACAGTACTGTATATTTATATAATTCTGTTGGTGGGATGCTGCCTCTCAGCAGGCTGGGGTCCTCCTTATCATCTTCACAGTTTAGCTGTTGATGTTTAGGCCAAGCTGCAGCTGTCAAATGAAAAGCATCCCGTGGAGCCAGTGTCTACAGGTTCACATCAAACCCTGGCAGACTCCATCTGCTCAGAAGGCAAGACCTATATTTATCCTACCTTGAAATGCCTGACTGTAATTGCATCAGCTAGTGTAGGTATCAAACTGAATCATACACTCCTTTTTTCTTCCTTACTAAAATAATTTGCACTTTAGGTTCCTCAGTACCTACATTACCTTCTTCCTGTGAGTATTAACAGCAAAAAGTTTAAACTGTGACTTTAATGTCGATAGATACACCAGATATAACGCTGCAACCAAGGGATTAGCTAAGTTTCATTTATCAACCTGACTGAGCATGTGGAGGGAAAAAAGCTACAAAGGGCTAAACAAAAGACACATTAAAAAAAAGAAATGTAGAATAATTCCTTGGTGAAGCAACACTGAGTGGCTGCTAAAGCTAAGAGACAACTACAGTTAGGTGTTGTCATGGTCCTGAGTCTGATGACTCAGTGTTTTGTGTTTCTTTATATTACTCTGTGTTCTTGTTTATTCTGTTATGTCTTTGGGTTTGGTTTGCCATTCGTTAGGGTTTTATTTTGTGCTGCCTGCTCCCACTGCTCTGTGTTCCCTCTGTCTGTCCATGGTGTCACTGTGTCTGCTTGTGAGTCTGTCTGTTTAGTTCAGTGTCTTGTCTGGTTCTCTGTGTCTGTTAGTTTCCTGTTTTATTCTGAAGGTCCTTGGCTTATGTGAGTGTGTTCAGGTTACGTTTCTCCTGCCTCGTCAGTTGTGATTTCTCCCACATGTGTTTCCCTCCTGTCTCCCATCCCCTGATTACTGCTGTGTGTATTTAAGCCCTGTGTGTTCTCCTGCTTGTTGCTGGTTTGTATGCGTTATTTGGTGTTTTCTGGTCTGCTGTGCTCCCGTCGTCATCCTGTGAATGCTCCCTGCAAGTTACCCTCACTCGTGTTCAGGTTTTGTTTAAGTTTTCCCAGTTTAGGTTTTACTCAGTTCTGTTTTTCGCCACCCTCGCCTTTGTTGTTTGAGCACGTTCCATAGATAAAGCTTCCTCACCTCAGTTGTGCCGCATCTTAGGTCCGTTAATAATTCCGAACCGTGATAGCTGTGCTGGAACTGCTAATACCTAATTGTTGCTACCCAAAGTTGGCTTATGGCAAAAGGGAGCCATAATAATAATGATAATATTAATAATTATATGAGATGGAAAAACACGTGGAGGCTGTTTGGGTAAGTTTGAAAAGGCTTAACTTTTTAACAATAGTCAATTTAGAATTGCTTAAAACGCGGCTTGAGAGAAATGGAGCCCCAGGGAGAACGACCACAGGTACAGACTTTACACAGAAAGTCCCGATAAGGTTTGAACCCATAATGCTAACAACTCAGCTACATGGCACACCAATAGATCCACCCATCTTTTAGTTTGGGTGGGGGGACTGGGGCCCATTCCAGCCATGCAGACACCCTGATAGCAACGTCTGATTGATGATGTGACAACTACTTCTATCAATCATGTTAATTCTGAGGCAGAACCACAGCTTTCCAGCAACGTGGAGTTTAGACTTAAATTAATTTCCTTTAAATAATCTTTTCATTAGTGAGGTGAAATTGAATTATATTTATGGATATAATGAAACAGTTTCCTTTTAGATTATTAATGCACAAAAATGAAAATACATTTGAAACCAAAGTGAACGACAGGAACTCAGCAGTTAACTGTGAAGCCCTGATCAATGAAGTACCTGTGAAGATATCATCTCACTGTGTTACATGGTTATTGTGCCTGATTCCATAGAAACAACCTGCACGTATAAAGTATGACTTCACATGAACTTGAACAGAAAAAATGACGTCTGAGGAGAATCCCCAAGGATCTGAAAGCTTCATGTCAGTGCTGTTAACTGTCTTTGGAGGAGAGACTTACTGACACCACCACGTACTTCACAACAAACTAAACTGATATACTACCTCTGCCAAGGCAAGGCCAAAGTGATCAGTGCTGTTTTTTAGTTAGCTCATTTAAATTTCACTGGTAGAGAGATGAAACATGGTGTAAAGAAAAACTACATTAAGTGCTGATATAAATATGGGTTAGATTTTATATGAAGTAATAATAATGGATTGGATTTATATAGCGCTTTTCAAGGCACCCAAAGCGCTTTACAATGCCACTATTCATTCACGCACTGGTGGAAGCAAGCTACGGTTGTGGCCACAGCTGCCCTGGGGCAGACTGACAGACGTGAGGCTGCCATATCGCACCATCGGCCCCTCTGGCCATCACCAGTAGGCGGTAGGGTAAAGTGTCTTGCCCAAGGACACAACGACCAGGACAGAGAGCCCAGGGATCAAACCGGCGACCTTCCGGTTACAGATGCGCTTCCCAACCCCCTGAGCCACGGTCGCCCCAAATGAAGTCAGGCAGTGGCTTTAGTAAAAACTTCGATCCTGGAGTGCTCTTACATATATGTTTTGTTGGATATTAATTATAAATAAATCAGTAATAGATAAAGTTGGTAGGAACTTCAAACGAAACCAGTGTTTTTCCCAGAGGGGAACAAGTGGGATTAAGAAAGGCATTGTTTCCAGATATGTCATACCAGAATGTTTCACGAATGAGCCAGAAGAAACATGTATCACATCAGCTTTATGGAGTGCTGTTCTCTCCTCTCGTCTGACCTTGCTTTATAAATCTAGTCTCATAAGTAACACCTCGAGGCTGTGTTTGTTTTCATTACAAGGGTAACTGGACAGAGATGTAAAGCAGCTCTCAGCATACTGACAAAACCTTCCTTAAACCTCAAAAATGGACTTCACTTATACAACATAAGCTAAATAATGACTGTTTAGCGTAGTAGGTGTGAAAGTGAACCTTAGTGCCAGCGTTTCAGTGCTCTTCCTTCCACCCATTGCATGATGGGATAGGCCTTCAGCTCCATGTAACCCTGAACAGGAAAAAGTAATATTGGAAAATGAATGAATAATACAACTAAGCTTATGCTGAGGTTCTTTCAGAAACTCACAGCCGTGGAGACGACTGAATACTTTTCCAGGCAAATGACCTGCCAAAATATTCCACGAGCAGATGCTGTGAATAAAAAGTTAGAGGAAGAGTGCATTGATCCCTTGGCTGGCTCCGTTTGGTTTGCAGAATAAATAAGAGCATGCGAGGAAAATTGGGACAGGGGACTGTGGGGTGGCTTTGAAATTGGTGGCAAATTACAGCATCGCATCGGGACAAGTATCTAGAAAAGCCACAGGGCCTGGTAAATCTTAGCCCTTCATCACTTAACACTGCCAAATAATTTTACTGGAGCAGACTACAAGCACATATTGTTGCAGGAAAGCTTGCTGAGTACACATGCTCATTTTTAGCATAAGCTGCATATAGTTACACCTGGGAGAGTCCAACACAGCCGCACACACACTCTCATTGTTTGCCCCCCCTGAGTCCAATTATGATGAGAGGCACGGTCACCATTATAAGCACAGATATGAAATTTCATCATCTTATATCAGCTGAACTCAACCATAAAGGACACTGAAGGGAAATAACCACTTCTATCAATATTCAGACAGTGAATCAGCTGACACGTAACTGTTGAAAATTCTCCAGTTAAATGTCCTGTGTTCAAATATTCAGCCATGAATATTCCCCTCTCACTTATTCCATATTAAAAAATGTAAAATGTAAATGAGGCAGCTAAAGCTATGCTCAAACTAGAGGTGATAATGATAAGGAAAGTTGATGTAAACTGTATGCATCAGCAAAATGTCCCTGTTATATCCCCACCCCAACCAGGCCATTACATTTACTCATTACATTGATTTATATAGACCAGCAGACCAGCTCCGAACAAACTAAAGGCACAGACGCTGCTAGACGAATGGATATTTTCTTTCTCTGTCTGTCTTCGTCTCGCCTCCATTTCTCCAGATTCCTCTCTGCAGCGGACAAAAAACTATCCAAATCTACCTGTTACAATTGTGAACCTAATAATTGGTTGTGCCACCCTTGGCAGCAAGAACTGTGATCAAATGCACATCTCTGCAGAGGAGTTTTGGCCAACTCTTCTTTAGAGAATTACTTAAATGAAATTATTTAAAAACTACACTGGAGGGTTTTCAAATATGGATTGCCTGTTTAAGGTCATGCCAAAGCATCTCAATCTGATTTAAGTATGGACTTTGATCAGACCGCACCAAGAACTCATGAACTCTGACCTTTGACCTGGTTTTGTTGTTTCTGCTTCCTGTCTACTATCAAATGTTTAGAATTACTAATGAGTCCTTTTATAATTTTACAGCTGTTGGCACCATCGATTGTTTCGTATTTGTCTCCATCTGGTATAGGTAATATTGAAATTAAACATAACCGAAATTCCCCAAAAATTGGAATGTAAAATTAACTCATTCACTGCCATTGACGTCTATAGACGTCAATTACGTTTTTCAATGGGAGGGGGCAGGTGTGGGATTTGAAGGGGAAGGTGACTGGAAAGGCAGAAAAACCCCAAGGGCACCTTACAACACCGACCCTGATAGCAGGCTAGACGGTGACCTAGGCAGGCACCAACTTGAAAAACTGAAGCCCACCAGCAGTAAAAGTAGACCTGCAAGGAGGTGCAGGGTTTGCGCACGTAAGGGATTGCGCAGTGAGACAAAAATGTGGTGCAAGTCTTGTTGTGTGCCCTTGCATCCCGGAAAGTGTTATAATGATTACCACACAAAAGTGAATTATTCATTGTGAATAAATGTTTCACTATGTACATTTTATTTTTTCATATATTTGTAAATAAATTGTTTTGATAAAACATAACCTTTCTCAGTGTTATTTCTGTTTTATAGAAGTGAAAAACTATTTTATATGTTAGAGGTGTCACAAAGCAAGAAATATTAGTGTCAAAGGCACTTTTCTGCTTGAAATGTATTTTTCACAAAAAGCTCGTTTTCTCCCTTTTTTTGGTCAAAACAGGCATTTTTGGTGGAACCCACCTCTCTTCTACAGCTGATTACTAAAGAATGGAAAATGGTAGAAACAAGCTTTTTTTTTTTTGGATGAAAGAAGAGAGTCTGTTCTTCATTTTGGTAGGTTCAGCGTTTATATGATCATAACACACAGTTTTCTGTGGCTCTTCAAAGATGAGTAAAAATGCTCAAAAACCCTGGCAGTGGGGAGTTACCTGATTTGAAAATGGCTGGCAGTGAATGAGTTAAAATAAAAACAGAATCCAGTGATTTGCCAATCATACCATGAGATATGCTTCCTTTTGAACTGAATGCTGAAAACAAGCCAGACGGTCTCTTTCCTCTTCAGTTTGGAGGATGTCACATCCATATTTTCCAAAGAGAAGTTCATATATTGATTTGTCTGACCCTAAAACAGTTTTTTCTCTTTGTCTCAATTCATTTTAAATAAGCTTCAGCCCAGAGAAGACGGCAGTCCTCCTGTATCATGCTCAGCTATAGTTTCTTCTTTGCACAATAGAGTTTTAACTTGCGTTTGTGGGTGGCACAGTGTTAACAGACTGATTTCTAGAAATGTTCCTGAGCCCATGCAATGATTTCCACGACTGAATCATGTGTGTGTTTAATACAATGCCAAAAGATCACAGGTTTCCAGTACTGAGTTTCTCCAGATTGTGTGAATCTTATGATGATGGCATGTAGATATCATCGATATGATATCCAAAGTCTTGCAATTTTATGTGGCAGAACATTATTCTGAAATTGTTCAATGATTTAAAGAAGCAATTTTCTGCAGATTTGTGAATCTCTGTCAATTTTTACTTCTGAGAATCTCTTCCTCTTTTCATATGTAGTCACGTTAGTGCCCTGATGCCAGTTAACGTTATTAGTTGCAAAATATTTCTCCAGCTGTTTCTTTTTATTACCACTTACATTTCCAGCCTTTTATTGTCCCTACACAACTTTTTTGAGACACGTTGCTGTCATCAAAATTTAAAATGAGTTTAAACTTGAGCTTTTCTTTATTATATTGTGAATAAAATATGGATTTATGAGATTAGCAAAACATTGCATTCTCTTTTTATTTTTATTTTATACACAGTATCCCAACCTTTTATAACTGGGTTGGCAAGATGGAGCTGAACGCTACACTACTCCAAAAGGTAAGGTAATGCTTGATCAAGTCTCCCAAAGTCTGTACAAAATGACCTCCCGTTGGCCACTAATATGCATACACAGCACTTAAAGCTGTCCATTAACTTGTAAGTTATCCTGTTCTTTAGGATGCTAAACTCACGTTTTTACAACAGGTTTGGTGATGCAACATCTCAAAAAGACGCAGCAAAAGTTGACAGAAGATGACTATAAAATAATTTGTAAAATAACATTTCTGAATGTCACACCATCATTTAATTAAACATACTTTTATCAGTTATCTGACTATAAATAACTCTGTTACATGTAGCTAAAATTAGTAATTCCCCAGTGCAGATGGATTAATGCTTAGGAAACAGAGAAAAAAACAGTTTAGCATTCTATGTATGGAGGAAGCGTTTGTCTTTTTCGTGTGTGGATGTGTATTTGTTTGCCTGTGACTGTGAGAAAGCCTAAATATGCCAGCGTGCATCTGTTTACATTTTAATGGGCAAAAAGATTTCAATATCAAAGTGAAGCGGATGTCTGGATAAATGAGGCAATTATTTTCACAGATTCCACTGAGACTCATTTGCATTATATGCTAACTAGGGCTAACAGCAGGTAAGCGGGGAATGAGCACCAAGAGTAGATGTTATCTGACACAGCAACTTAATTCTGTCCCCAAGATAGATTTGGAGAGGAGGACTATATTTAAACATTGTCAAGAAACACAAGATGTGTTCTGCTGGGAATAAATAGGTTTCTACAGGAGGTTTAACATAACAGATGGCAAAAAAGGTGCAAACTCAAAGTTCCAGAAATCAGTACTATATATCAGCAATATATTAAATTTGCAATGATAAAAGCATTACTGGTATTACCAGACTTTCTGTGCTGTAGCAAATCGAAGCAGTGATGTCCAATAAACATCTTAATATTATATATCTATAATATTATGTTCACAGCCTCCAAAGTTCTAGTTCCCAAACACATTGGTAGATGCACTAAGTTTTGCATCTTCTTAGCTGGTCTTCATCTTAATTTTTACCATTCTTGCTATTTTCTCTTTTCTTTATGTTTGATTAGAATCTTCTTTGTGTTTATTATTTCACTGTTTGATTTTGTCATTTGCTTTGCTGTGGAGCACTTTTCAGAGGAAAAGGGCTGCATAAATATGATTTTTTCCATCTTGCATCAGGACTGCTGCTCTTTGATCTTTGATGCAAACTCATAACTTTCTAGTTAGTGAATCCTTCAATCTTAATAAAGTGTTCAACACAGGCTAGGAATGCCTCCTCTTGAACACAAGGACATACCAGTTAGTAACAGTGGGTTTAAGTGTTTTTCAGTCAGCACCACAGTTAGGTTTCATAATATGAACTGCTTGTTCTTTCTGCATTTTAGCAGGGCTTGTTAGTAAATCAAGGGAGCCTTCTCTTCTTTGCCTGTGCTTGTCGATGTTTGACTCTCCCCCACAGAGTACACAGAAACACCAGTCTGCAGTACAGAAACCTGCACAGAGTAGTTATTTTAGAACAGAACTGGCCTTTGTATGCCCCTGGGCCACATCTGGCCCTTCTGTTGTCCCTGACAGACCTCGTTAGGTCAATAGAAAATTAGGATAGTTAGTCATATAGTTAGCTCCATTTAATCCAGCAAAGATTTAAAAAAAAGAGCGCTTGATAGAGTTTTTTTTTTTTTTTTTAACAGGAAACAGATATAAAAGTATGTAATGAAGTCAGAGGTAAAGCTGTGTGAGGTGCGTGTGAGGAGCAGATTGCTGTTTGACTGCAGTTTAATTAATTTAAGAATGAGCCCCTCTCTGGGCAAATTGTAACAAGATGGATCAAATGCACTGCTGGAAATTTGGACATTTCTGACTTCATCTTTAATACGAGATGTTGAAGTGATAATTGGGATAAACATTTTTTTTGGAGATTATAATGGAGCTGGCAGTCAGACGAACTGGCAGATTTTATGACCAAATCTGGCAGGAAATAAAGTCCAAGTTTTGAACTGGATGCAAGATAAAGTGACTTAAATGAACCCAGAACTGAAATGAGTATTTTTGCATTGTGTTATACACCAAGAAGTGTGTACCTCAATACTAAAATTGAATTACATTATTGATGTTTTAACTAGGGGTGGGAATTTAACGCGTTAATTGCGATTAATTAATTACAAAAAAATATTGCGTTAAAAAAAACATAACGCATTTAATCACACTTTGCATTCCAATCAAACTTCGAACTTTTGTTAATGCACGATTTCCTAGTACGCAGATTAGACTGATGGACACATCAGAGCTACATAAATGGATAAATCAGAAGAAAGCGCGTTGCTTGGACTGATTGGAGACAAATTTCATTTCAAAAGACTACCCGACGGAAGCCTTAATAAAAGCGTGGTTTTGTGCAAACTGTGCAAACAGGAGTTTGCATACCACCGAAGCATTACAACCTTAGGGTACCATCTAAGTGTGAAGCATGTTACAGCGAGCACAGAAACTGTGGGAGCTGGTAGCGTTAGCTGTCCCAGTTCGGCACCCCAAACTTGATGAAATGACTGGCTTCAGGACTGTAGACCACTATCAGTGGTAGAAGACAGGGGGTTAGCAAATGTGCTACAGTTAGCGTCAGGCATAGCTGGACTGGCCATCGGGCATACCGGGCATTTGCCCGGTGGGCCACTGGCGATTTTTTGTTTTTATGGGCCGATCAATTTTATTTATTTTTTTTGGAAGGGTATAAATAATGAAAGGTGTTGGATTGGCCAATTGGTCATGATCGACATGATGGACCAATTACAGCCGAGGAGGTCGGATGCACCCTCCCCCTTGTTTAGTAATCTTATAGACAAACTAAAGAAAATGGAGAACAAAAAAAGGAAAGGAGGTGCAGAAAAAATTAGGGCCAAAAAGAAACAAGCCCTTCAGGCAGACGCTGCCAAATGTGTAAAAATAACTGAATTGTTTGGCGGTAGCTATGGCATAGCTTCCACAGATTTAGCAACATCAGCAAGTGGTGGAGGCCAGCAGGTGGATAAGGGAAAGGGGAGGCAAGAGGAGGAGAGACCCGAGGCGGCCGCCGGTCATAGTGGCAGACGAACTGAACTTCAGGTAAGAAGTTATGACCTGCTGTCTATCTGTGTCAGATATAAACCAAGTTTAGTTGTAGTTTGTTTTCGTTGTGCTGACTTTTTACAGTCGCTTAGAATGACTGGTACTGCGTACTAGCTAGCATGATAGAGTTTATATACTGCTGGGCGGGTGCTATGAAGTTACTGATAGTAAATTTTATTTTATGCTTAAGGTTAGTTTCTCAAACTCCTCAAAATCTTAACAAATTGTGCCAATCCTTACATGTTGCACCAGGCTGATTTATCATCAAAAGTGGAGAAGTCTGTGACAGAGGAGACAGAAGAGCAGCAGAGAGAGATGGAGCAAGAGAGAGAAATAAAAGAGCAGGAGAGAGAGATGGAGAGATGACTTTATGTCATCCATGAGGGATGCATTTGACATATGTTTCACATATTATAGCCCAACAAGTTACTTATAGCAATTTAAATACGAGCAATCAGCTTTTGGCAAATACCGGAAATCACTTTTTGGCAGACAATCACCTTTTGGCACAACACCGGCTATTGCAGTTAATAATACAACAGCTTCTTGCCATTTTTTGTGTTTCTTTTTATCGCTGTGTAACTGAGTTCAATTGAAAGCCTGCATGCGCTAGTACCTCTTGCCACAAGTTCCCAGAATCCTTTGCGGTTTTACCCCTGAATGACGTCACATTTTTGGTGGGCTGGTCTCTAGTCAAAATGCCCGGGCCGATTTTTTTGTTCCAGTCCAGCCCTGGCGTCAGGTGATCTAACTTTCGAACTCCTGTGCTGAAAGACTACATACAGGATGCTTCCACACAGTGTAATTCAACCCTGGATATGGTTTCTTGGTTACTAAAGAATCAAGAGGCTATTTTTCCTGCTTTAGACAAACAAACGCACAAGCTACTCATTCCATCAGAGCTGGTAAAACTCCCAA
This sequence comes from Astatotilapia calliptera, assembly GCF_964374335.1. Lineage (NCBI taxonomy): Eukaryota > Metazoa > Chordata > Actinopteri > Cichliformes > Cichlidae > Astatotilapia > Astatotilapia calliptera. The sequence continues at coordinate 9,003,647 of NC_137438.1, forward strand.
AGCTGTCGGCTGTCTTTGAGCCATGCAGGCAAATAAAACAATTTTTAAACTTATTGTTACTGTTTCTTCAATAAGCTTTAGTTGACAGTAATTATGTAGATTAATAATTACTTTCTTGAACTGTCTACAACAGATTTGTAACTGAGCTTCTTGGAGGTGAGACATATGTTCAGTGGTTTTGCCTGCTTTCTGACGCCTGCATCACATCATGGAGGTCTCCGATGATGAATGAAACTACGTGGTGAAATTTAAGACTGCCTTCACAAAGGACCTATCCCAAAGTGTAGCTATGGTCAACCATCAGTGGCTCAAGAAAGCTATTGTGCTTGACCCATGCTTTATAGATTTAAAATGTCTTGCAAAGGGAGAGCGAGAAGAGGTTTGGACCAGCCTTGAGGATCTGCTGCAGGAACAGTGTAACTGCGGTGGTGGTCCAGTTGAGCAGGGACCCACCCACAGCTGTCTGTCCTGGCCCACAAGTATCTGATTAGTCCTGCCACGTCTGTCCCATGTGAGAGACTTTTCTCACTCGCAGGTCACATAGTAACAAAAGAGAGAGCTGCCTTGAGCTCTGAAAATGTGAACAGGCTAGTTTGTCTAAGTAAATGGCTGAAAAAGACGGACATTAAATAAGCATGGAGGTATTGTGAGTCCAATGGATTTGTTATTTTTGGCACTAAAATGTTCAGCGATCACACTGTGTTAGCCTAATGACTTAAAGTACTTAAAATAGCACTTTAGTTTTTCAAGTCTGCTCAATTTTGGCCAGGGATATTATTTTGTTCCTCTGTTTTGAATTGAAATACAGTTTTTACTTTTTTTTCACCAGAAATGAAAAGAGCTCAAGTTTACAATATTCATGAATATTCATTAAAAAAATAAAATAAAATTGTGATTTGGGCAAATTTTCTTGTGCAATCAAATGTGATTGATCGAGATTAATAAATTACAAAGCCTCTAATTATTTAGATAATTTTTTTAATTCGAGTCCTATCCCTTTTTTTTTTTTTTTCGCCTGTCCCGTTTGGCTCTTTTGCCATCAGAATTATTGTCTAAAGGCAAAGAAAGATGCCCAACGGATTTACTTTACCAAACTGACCATCCCAGCCTTGCCGTAATGGTCCATTTGATTCACCTTTTATTGTTTATTTTATTTTCACTTACTGAATACGGGACAGACTTGACTGGAGGAAAGAAGGGGAGAAAGAAAGAGGGAAAGAGAAACAGCTGAGAAGAGGGACGGGGGAGAAGGGCAAAAAACAAAAACCAACAGAATGAGCAGAAAAAAAAATGCATATATCAATCACCTGGATCACCTGCTGAGAAAGAAAAAAGAAAACAAGCAGAAGAGAACAAGAGTAATAGAATAAACAACATCACAATGATATATGGGAATATGACAGTAAATACTAAATATTAAACATTATTGTGCAGCACATAAGATCAACAGAACACAGTGTGCTTTGAGGTAGGAGCCAAAAAGGGTGTAGTTTGTGGGTGTGATCACCCGTGTGTACACCTGTGAGCATGGACGCGCTTGTTTTTTTAAAAGGTTCCTTCGTGTAATGATCTGCTAGAGGGTGTGGGGGGGCCACAGCCCCGTCCTCCAGGGCATGAAGCAGGTATGGAGGAGATCAAAACTCCAGACATCCAGAGGCCCCCAGAACGCAAGAGACCAAGGAAGACCAACAGAGGGGCAGCTGCGCCACTGTCCCAGAAAGAGCTGAGGAGAGTCCCAGATGAGGGCTCACTCAGCAGCCGCGGAGCAGAAGCCAGGGGGAGTTGCAGTGACGCGCCCGTGAGCTCCGCCGGCAGCCAACCGTGCCTGAGTGACCGAGCCCCAGGCCGAGAGGCCGGGGGCACCCCACCTCCGAAGTGGCCCGAGCGAGCCCCAGGCTCCAGGCCCCGAGTCCTATCCCTAGTTTCAATCTGAAATGGCTAGCATCACCATAGCAAGAACACTGAAGTACTAAGAATTTGTTGCAATTGTAGAGCAACATGAAACTGAACATAGTGACATAGGCTACCACGCAGCTGTCAGGTAAGCTTGGGCAAAGTGCTAAACAGAAGAATCTCAAACACTGAATTCGACTTCATGTCATGGTCCTGAGTCTGAGGACTCAGTGTTTTGTGTTTCCTTATGCTTTTGTTTATTCCGAGTATGTATTCTGTTGTGATTTTGCCATTTGTTAGGTTTCTGTTCTTTGCCTGCCTGCTCCCACTTCTCTGTGTTCCCTCTGTCTGTCCATGGTGTTATTGTGTCTACTTATGAGTCCGCCTATCAAGTTCAGTGTCCTGTCTGGTTCTCTGTCTGTTAGTTTCCTGTTTTATTGTGAAGGTCTCTGTCTGATGTGAGTGTGTTCAGTTTACGTTTCCCCAGTCCCATCAGCTCTGATTCCTCCCAGCCGTGTTTCCCTCCTGTCTCTCATCCCCTGATTACTGGTGTGTGTATTTAAGCCCTGTGTGTTCTCCTGCCTGTTGCCGGTTCGTCTGTGTTAACCTGTGTCCCAGTCTCGCTGCTTCTCATCCCTTTATCGTATGCTCCCAGGTCTGTTATTTTTAGTTCTCCCAGTTTAGGTGTCTTCAGTTATTTGTCATGCCCCACTGCTTGTTTGCCACTACACCTTTGTAAATAAACCTCACTAGCATTTCATCCACTGCCTGCATCTTGGGTCCTTCTTCCAACTCCACATGGCTCGCCTCGTAGCTCCCCTACGAGTCAGGTGTGGCCAGCCTCCAGACGGGACACACCCACCAGGTCTGCCTGAAACCCAGTGCTCAGCCACACCCATACACACACCCACTTACCTATACGTACAAGCATGGAGAACACAACAGCAGCAGCACACAAACATACATAATATAAAATGAGACCACAACAGCTCATCGACCCTGGGTCGCTCAGACCAGGGTCCCTGACAGAAATCTTACAAAAATGAACATTTGTTCACAGCTGGTTTGTGGATTTTTTATTTTATTTATTTCACATTTCACATTTTCATTACTAGTAGCGGTTTATAAAGAAAAAAATATTATTGAGCAGAATTGCGGTCACCTTATTGATGAGGCCATCCAGAACAGTCGCAGCTTTTCATGACACCCCTTGGACAAAGTAAATTGCCCACCCTACTTTAGACAGGACTCATGTGAATCAAACTTTACTATCAGTGTAAGCCTACTTCCTGCTATCATTAGGACCAAGGTCTGCACTCAGCCTACAGACAGGGTGGGAGAAAAACCAAGCATGCAGAAAGTTTTACTACTTTTTTCATATGTTTGGTTTCCCTTTTTTTTTTTTTGTTAAAGCACATTTGAAATTAAATTCATGCAGAACATGGTCATTATGATTAAGCTCAGAAGTAACAATAGGTGTATCAATAATAATACATGTTTGTATTCAAAGAAGAATGGGGCATATTTTCACAGTAATATTCAAAAGAAAGAGCTGGCAAAGATGAGAAGATGCATTTTCACAATATGCGACAAATTACTTTTCTCGCACCTCCAGTGCAGCATGGTTTTACATTCTGCAAGGCAATTTCATCAGATCTCACAGATACGGTAACAAATAATCACAAGAAGAAATAGCATCAATCCAATTTTCAATTTTGCTTTTCACAGCAGGAGGGGCTGGTGATGGCAGCGATATGTTCCCATTTATGACACCACGTCCTATTAAGGCGGGGGGGGGGGGGGGGGGGGGGGGCTCTTTGCATTTTCTAAAGTGTCTTTCTACTCCACGAACCTTATGGAGGGGGAGGAAGACCGGTCTTTCAGACACCAAAGTTAATAAGTGTGGCTGCTAAGGAACGATATCCAAAGAAGTCAGAAACAGAGAAAAATTCATTTATCACCTACCTATCTCTCTATAGAGTTTCAACACATTTATATCACAAGGTATAATACATGCCAGGTAAATGAGTTGTGGATTTGTCAGCCAAATACAACAATGACCAAAAAAAATGGATTCACTGAGCTGCCTGACTTTGGTGTTACTATCAAGTACAAGTCACATGGCGAGCTGTTCAACACTAGCTGTGGTTTTACGATTAGTAAACCAAAGACTCCTCCTGAACTGTGAAGACCCCGTCATGACCATCACTTTAACTGGGTACACAGGGTTGGGTATCTAGGTGAGGTCATATTCACAGACAGTATGAAAGATGGATGCAGCTACTGGGATATCAGTCACTGGTTTGCAGATTCCCGTTCTGAAGCCTTGACATGAATGTTTTAGCTTTTTGCTAATACCATCTTGGCATTTTGAAATAGCTTTCTTAAAGTCTGTTTAGCCCCCTGGTGGCCATTAAAACAAACTTTCATGTTGACTTCACTTTTTCACACTCTGCTTTTCTATGGTCATATCAATTGATGCAATATCACAGCTCACAGCCCCTGCTGAGAAACGCCACCAAAAGCACCATAGAATCACCCATTGTATGACCTAACAGGGATTGGACTGGATCTCTCCAATGACTCTCTTCATAACTTTGCATATATAAAGCTATCTGTTCTTACTTACCAGGTAAACAACCATATCATATTCCCGTGGCTCCTAAAAAGTTTTAATCCGCTCACAGTCACCCAAAATTTCTGACTGAAGACTCCACCCTCGCTTGCTGCTGTGATTCCAAAGTATACTCCAGAGTGTGTGAGAACAATGTGCCATCATTCGATGTGGTCCAGGGAAGTGTAGGCAAAAAAAAAATAAAAAATACAAATACAAATAACCTAAATAAAAACTTTAAATTTATAACTATTTTTGGTTAGACTTGGCATTTAGCACTTATGGTCAGAGAAATCTTGTCATTTAGTTCAACATATGATATAGGTGACTGCAGTTTTAATTCTGCTGTCGGTGTTTTTGTTGTAATTCTGTTTGGAGCAGTTTATAAAAATCCCACTTCATTAATTGGTTCATTTATTGTAAAAAAAAAAAAAAGAAGAGCAAAAACAAAACACAAGGTGTCTATGGGACAGTTTTTTTTAATGGCGTTTCATGATGACGTTGCTCCTGTTTACAGTGTTGTTTTGGATGCCTCATTATTGTGCTGTTTGAAAACGGAAAATGTAAACAAGTGAGTGGCTTGTTTACATTGTGAATAATTCACGCATGTGCAAGTCTTATGTAACTTTGGTGTCTTATGTGGGAATTCCCTAGCCAAAATTATGGTGAATTTTGATTGGCTCAAAGGTTTGCATGAACAGGAAAAGAAGCAACTGTGGCATTTATCAAAAAAGGAAAAAAAAAAGTATGAAAAGGTATGACGCAGAGAGGTTTCTGTTCACTTGTACATTATGACTTCTGTCTTTTCCTTGGCAAAGGCTAAGGTGAAAGCCATATAAAGAGGACACTACACTGCCTATTGTTCCAAACATTTTTGGCACCACCCCCACATGACAGTACAACTCTACAATATGTTGGTGTAGATGTGTAAAGCCTTGTGTTGAACCTATGAACTACCGGTGTGCTACCCCACTGGCAATGTCACTCAAGTCAACTCGTGTGACAACCTGAATTTGACTTCTATGTTCACTTCCTGAGCTCCCTGACCTCTGGAAGCCTGCTGCATTAGTCGACACGGTAAAGTTCTCTCTAAGACAGTGAAAATAAAGAGTTCAAGCCACTTCTTATTTATAGCATGAACCTACTGTGGACATGCACACCTTTCTTTATTTTTGTTTGTAAATAGCAGATATTACCATTACATAGTTCACTGATTCCTCTATGTGCTGCCTGATAGTTGCTCCATTTGTGTGTGCAGTTATGTGTGTGTAAACCACTGTCACTCCCCACTTACTCCTCCCTTTGGATTGATGTTACCTGCTGTTTCTCGCCGCAGTTCTTCTCCTCATGTATCACTTCAGAGTCATTGTTCCTCACCATCCCTCCTTTACCGCATACGAACAGGTGCCTCCTCTCATTTCTGCTGCCAGCGATCATTTCTTACCCAGCATACTTTGTTGAATATGATCATGCAGCAGCTTCATCAGCGCTGCCAGTGCACTGAATCAGTGGGGAAATGAACTGGGCGGCGTGCAGCTCATTCTGGCTCAGCTCTAAGGTCTTGTTAGTGTTCATTTGAGAGGTACAGTAGAGCAGGAAAATGGAGCCGTGCAGATGGATTTCTGCCAAAATAAGGCTCTTTACACCTGTATAATCATGCGTATGCAAATGATATGGAAATCACTTTACTTTGCATGCATTACGCTTGCATCTTAGGTGGGGTGAAACTGTGATGGAATCCTTAATGCTTCAGAATGGAAAGTCCCCACATTTATACGTGTCATGTTAAAGAGTTGGTTTAGTCATATTCATACATAGATTTTTTCCAAGTGTGACTAGATTTTTCAACAAAGCACCGCATAGGCATGAATCACCTAAAAGTTACTTAAAATACTTAAAGTAATCTACAAATAGGTGCACAGAGATGAGCAGTAACGCGTAATCCGATAAGGTCCGATAAGGTCAGTACTTCCACGTTTAAAGCGTGGAAGTACTGACCTTACTTTGAGTTTGATTCCATAAAAAGTGACAAAAACATTAGTGTCCGTTGTGCGTGGGAAGAAAACTTATTTTTACAGTGAACCCCCCCCCAAACTTCCAAGCAAGCACCGAGTGCGCTACGACCAGTGTTGGGTAAGTTACTTTAAAATAGTAACTCAGTTACATTACTAGTTACTTCTCTCAAAAGTAACTCAGTTACTTCAAGTTACTCGTTACTTTCGAAGTAACTAGTTACTAGGGAAAGTAACTTTGGTTTTACCCAGAATTCTCTTATTAATGTGTTGCTTCCCTAACTGGATACCCAGCAAGGATGCCAGTCTTCTAGCTTGCTTACATGTTAGCACTATCCAGCCACAAGTACACTGTGCCACCTAATGGCCTGAACCTAAAATAGTTAAAATGGCAGTGTAGTAGTGCGAGTGCAAGTCAATGATGAAATGAATGAAACTAAATTAGAAATTAACAAAGTTTGTTTTATGTGTCACTTTTTTATCTGTGTGTTTTAATCTATTTCTAATGTTTCAACCCTCTACAAATGCAAACTCATCATTCTCGGGTTGTTACAGCAGTGTCTAATCATTGTACGTAGAATCACTAGGAAGAAGCAGTGGATCACAAAACACAACATACAGTGTGTTGAAACTTTTGAAAGATATTTATTTTTGCCATTTAAATGGACAGAAAGTATGCTTTTAGCAGTGCCAACATTAAACTGTACCTCAGACAATTTAGGACCTGTAGGTATCAAAGTAGGTATCAAAGTGCAAAAACATGTAGTGCAAAAAATGATTTAACATAAACACGGTGAGGTTTGTCCATTCTTTGTAAAGTTAACTGAACTTAACTTTGTAAACTTAACTGCTGAATTCCACCAACTGGAGACCTCATGTTCAGTAATAAAAGTATTTTCAGAGAAAGAGAAGAGAAATAAAATTAATTACAAGTATGTTCAGCCCCACAAACAGAAATAAAATAAATAATAACTATTTTCAGCTTCATAAACAGTCAAACCAAAATAATATTGCCTCCATACAGGCCATGTAGATAAATAAAATATAATGGTATTTTAAGTGCTTCAGAAGCCCAAGTTTCACTTGGAAATAACCCTACTTTACCTTGTAGAGCACCACTGAAGGCAACACATCATCATCATATGAGCACTACTCAACTTTGGTTTCCATCAAACCAACGATTGTACCTCAAGAGGAGAAGCTTCTCAAACTTATGATCAGACAACTTGTTCCTCTTTGGAGTGAGAATCAGGTTTCCCAGGCTGAAAAGCCTTTCAACTGGGGCACTTGAAGGAGTAGCTGCATTAAGTTTAAGAGAGAGTTTCTTTATCATTGGGAAATGATTCAGAGAGTCTAACCCTGTTGCTCCTGATTTGAGGTACTCGGCTACCTCACCTTCAGCAGTGGCATATATGTCCTCATTCTCTTCAAAGGAGAAGAACTCATCCTCTTTGCTAGAACCCGCGTGCTGTGTTGTGTTGGTGGCGCTGGTACCTGGTTGTAGCTGATCTTGCTCAGGGAGAAGTTTTCGACACTCTACCAGCAGACGTGCCTTTGCGAGGTCCTTCCGCGCCTGGTCATGTAGCCAACGAAGCTTAAATTTTGGTAGTGTCACAGCAGCCAGCAAAGCATCTTCACTTCCAAGGACATGTGCAAACCTTGTTTTGACTGCCTGTAATAACGACACAGTAAAAGTGCAAAAAACATTTTTGCATGAGAAAGTATGCATTGTTTCAACATTAAATTAATTAAATATTAACAGCATGCTGTAGTTTTATATAGAATGTATTTTAATTTGTAAATAGTGTGTATTTTACTACGTTGTATTTATTTTATTTATTTATTGGGGTTAAGTATCTGTAACTGTAACAGCATTCACTTGCATGTGAACAGCACAGCACAATATAAAAAGCAATTGAGTAAAACATTTCATTAAAGATAAACACAAATGAAAATATCATCTCTTACCTGGACAACTGTATCTGGTAGCCCAACAAGAATTTGCAGACCATTTTTTATAGCCAGAGTCTTGGTCATTAGCGATTCCAGTGTGGGTAGGAGTGTGCCATAAAAACAATGGTCTTCTCCTTGAAGAATGTCCAGTGCCACAGTAAGTGGTTTCATGACTGCACAGTACTCTCTGATACACTGATGCTCCCTCTCATTGAAACATTTCAACTGTAATGTGGATGAGATTGTGTTCAGCTCCACCACAGGTATCTTTGAAATTCTCTCCAGAGCATAATAGAACGAGTTCCACCTTGTTGTGCAAGGTACTAGTAGCTTCTTTGCAATAATGTCGTCCACAATCTCAGCAGCCACTGTGGAACGACTGGCCTTGTTCCACAGCCCTGCACATTTTGTGGTGGCACTTCTGTAGATGGTTTTTGTTGCAGCTTCAGACAATAGCCACTTCTCCACATCAGTGCAAGAGATAAGATTCATTGTGTGCGATGCACATCTCTGATGTGGCGGTAAAGAAATTGCATCATCAGCATCATCAGCAGCATTCTGCAGCACATCCCCAATTGAAACAAAAGTCACCTCATCCTCCTCAGATTCAGAGTCATCTGACTCAGGTGCTGGCTGGTACACTTTAAAAGCCTTGACAAAATTGGAGCCATTATCCATTACAGTTGATGTGATTTTAAACGATAGGCCATGAGATGAGTTAATGTTGTCCAGCTCAGATGCAATACTGTCATACGTATGTCGACCCATAAATCGCCTGCATGCCAGCGCTGCTTTCTCACGTTTCATGTTTTGTGCATTTATCCAATGCGCGGTCACACCAAGAAAACTTTTATTATGCACAGTCCAAATGTCTGCTGTTGTGGAGATGTATTCTACCATGTCAAGTGTATTTTTGAGCTCTGACTCCATGTTGGCATATTCTTGGTCTAGGAAACTGGAAAATGTCTTTCTGGATGGTGCCTTCCCAGCTCTCCCTCGCACAGGTATATGACTAATCAGTTGTCTGAAAGCATGGGACTCAACCGTTGAGATGGGTTTCATGTCTTCCACAACATACCTGGCAATCAGCCTGTGTAGCTGGGGCTGGGTGATGGACTGTGCAGCAGGCTGTCCGAAATCAAGCTTTCGTTGTTTTGCTGGAATAGCATCAACGGAGCTAGAGTCACCGACGTTGCCTTCAGGTTCTTTTTCAACTAAGTTGGTAGATGCATGCTGTTTCTGAAGATGTTTCATCAGATTAGAATTGCTAGTCTTTGATGTCGAAAGAGTTTTAGAACCTCCACAGAGAGTACAGTTCACGACAATATTCCTGTCTTTTTCCAACACAAAGGAGAAATAATGTGAATATTTCCAGGAGAGAAAACACATGCCTGGACCATCTTCGACTGCCGCCATGATTGTAGCTTACGTCACAGTGTCACGTGCCCTTTTTACGTCCAGCACGGAAACTGCAGTCGTGGTGCTTTCCTTTGTACTCGGGACTCAGAAATTCGGGACTGCAGATGAGCTGCATATGTGTAGTAGTAATTTGTTTTTGTAGAGAGCTAGCAAAACAAGCGTTTTCGAGGGCGTCGCCATATTGGAATCCAGACTTCTCCAACGAGGCTAACCAGAACACCGTTTACTCGAGTGTGACATTATTCCCAGGTTCGTGTTCCGATTTCCGAGGTAAGTTAAACGCAACACACGAAGTAACGAGTAACGACCCTATCTAAATCCCAGTAACGAGTAACGCGTTCCTGATTTTGGCATAATAACTAGTTACCGTGCTCGTTATCGCAATAATAACGTAGTTACTGTAACGCGTTACTTAATAACGCGTTAGTCCCAACACTGGCTACGACATAATGGGAAACTCACAGAGAAACTCGCGGATTCTTCCATTGAAAGGGCTGCTAGTCTTTGATTTTATTTATTTTCTGCTGTGTTTTACTTGCATCTATTTGAAAGAGTGAGTGTTAAATGTTAAACAAATTTCTTCCAGTCAGAGAATGTTGCATATAATTAAATTTTTGCTTGATGCATAAAGTTAAAAGATTAAAACTAATAAAACAAGTTTTAAAAAGGGACTTTTCCATTTGATTACATTTTGTATGATGGATTATGTAGAAAAAGTAGAATTGGGCTGAAAGATCTAACGCTTTATCACCTATTCAGGTTGTAAATCGTGTTTTTAAAAAGTAACTAAGTAACTAAGTAATTAATTACTTTTGAAAATAAGTAATCAGTAAAGTAACGGGATTACTTTTTGGGGGAAGTAATCAGTAACTAATTACTGATTACTTTTTTCAAGTAACTTGACCAACACTGCTCCTGACAGGCAACCTCATTCAGTCTTCTCTGTTATGGTTCAGTCACACAAGAGTAAAAGTAGAACAGCATGGTGACCAGGAAAAATCAGTGGTTACCGGTGATTGCAATGAATGATTTATTTTTTTTTTCGTATTTGATGACTGATTGCAATTAGTCGTGATGACCAGCTGGTTGCCCATAGACTAACCTCTGGACAACCGCTTTCTATCACAAGGTTATTGCACAGATCACCTGGGGGAGCTAGGGCTCGATTTGCAGTGACTGCAGTCCCTTTCAGACAAATTGGCAAAGGTATTCAAACAACTGCCGTGTAGCTTATACATGCAGACAAATTGACAAAGGATTGCAGTCAGTTTGAGTCAGTCTGTGTCAATAAGCGCAGCTTGTCTACAGTGCATCGCTTTGCAACAAGGGACTTAACTCAGCTTGTTTCCAATTGGTTGTATTCTGGTAATATTCTTCTATACAAAACAGGGTAGCTGAGCGACTATGCCATTTTGCAGTTAACTCTTTAAAGCCTTGACCACAAAATAATTCCCAGAAATTCTAATTATGTGAAAATTGAGTTTATTGAACCAATTGACAAACTTTAAATTTGAGATGTATTTGCTACAGCTGGCTTTTTTTAATTGCATAAAAATGTATTGTGCAAATGATTTAGGTTTTTTTCAGGGGGAAAAAATCACACCGATGCTTTTGTTCTTCAGCAGCAGAGTTTCTGCAGCCACTGAATCATTGGTTACAAATATAATTATTCAAACCATAAATGCAAACGCATACAGACCGGGTTCCAAATTATTATGCAAAGAATTTGTGTCGCTGACTTTCCTACAGAGTCTATTCAAATGACAGTCAGTATACTTTTCAAGTCATCAATCATTAGAGCACAATTCAAATTTTATTGAACAAACCTCCCAATGATAACTGTGATTTTGCACAAATACCCCCCCCCCCCCCCCCAAAATAAAATCCATTGATCCGAATTATTATGCACAACAGAGTTTCAAAACATTTTATTGGTTGTAAAGAGCTGAACATGATCATTTGTTGAAAGTGCAACATTAGGAGATCATATTTACTGAAAGCTATTTCAATCATAAACATCTTAACAGGCCAAGTTACATATTAACCCCTTCTAACCTTCACAATTCTTGCAACCATCCATCATAGATCTCAGATGCTCCATCAGTTCTCAGTAAGGTTATGCCCGTAGCAGCCAGTGCCACAGAGGTATTTTTGCAGCATCAAATGGTACATTGTCTGTCATAGTTCTGGTGCTTTGACTCAGTGTTTTGTGTTTGTGGACCTTTGAATCTTAGTTAATCATTATCGCAGTATTGCTAGAGTGACTTATGTTTCCTAGTTTTGTTTTCTTACCTTTTATGAGAAAGGTAAGAAAGAAAATTAGATATTATACAAAAGCTTAAGCATGATTATCGTACTAATCATGCTTAAGCTTTTGTATAATATCTAATTTTCTAATGTTTTCAGACCTCATCTAAGGCATTGCTCTATTTACCACATTTCTGCAGCAGAGATGCTTTTTCTTTCCCATATTACTTGAAACCTGTGGCATGCTTAATGATGTGGAACATCCTTCTTAAGTAGTTTTTATCTTATTGGGCTCATCCTGTTCCAAACTAATTATGACAGCTGTCTGAGATTGATATCAGTGATCCACAGAGCCTCGAGCCACAATACCACCCATGAGTTTAACTGAAAACAAAAAATTGAATGTTTATGACACTAAAATCTTGTTTGCATAACAATTTGCAACACATTGTAAAGATTTATCAGCTTGGTCAGCATCAGCAAAACAGCATCTCGTCTAACACCAAGCATTCAGACTGTGGTGGAGATGGAGGAGGAGAAGAGGACTCTTATTAGAGCATTTTGCCCCTCAAAAACTCTCAAAGCCAGTCAAGTTAGGAGCCACTCTGTAATATTTTTCAAAGTGTTGTTTGCTCTTTGGCTTCCTTGTCTTATGCTACTATGACTTTGACAAATGTGAGATGTAGCCTACATGATTCTTGAGAATGATCCCACAACACAGATGTGGTTGATATGATTTGAATATACAAAGCCATCTGAACATAAGCAGATGTTTTGTTATGAAAACCCCATGGGTTTATAAATTACTTTAGATTATTAAATAATTATGAGATCAAGAGAGACTCTAAGAGAATACTGCTCTGAGTGTTTAAAAATAGAGTGGGAGGCAGAGCCTTCAGATTTCAGACCCCTCTTCTGTGGAACCAGCTCCCAGTTTGGATTCAGAAGATAGACACACTCTCTACTTTTAAGATTAGCCTTAAACTTTCCTTTTTAATAAAGCTTATAGTTTGGACTGGATCAAATGACCCTGAATTCTCAGTTCGTTATCTGGCTTCCCACAATGCACTTCTTCTTTTCAGCCACTATGCGTTTATACACCACTCTGCAGTTTATCATTAGTTAATCTTAATATTTGTCTCTCTCCCAAAAAGTTGATTCTGTTCATCTGGGTGTAGCGTGTTCAGTGGGAGAAACTCATCCAAGTGACTTCTTTACTCTCAGCTGACTGTAGGTTTCTGTAACCTTATAAAGAGCACATTTACATAATGACTAAGAGTCAAACCTTAAATACTGATCCGTATGCGTTGGTTTACAGTACACATCCACTGTTAAATATCCGCCATTACTGATCGACATCTCACAGTCTGAGACGGCTAACCTGCCACTTTTCATATCCTCCCTGGTGAATTTGATGTGTCGGTCCACCGAGTTAATGTGATCTGTGAATTGTCCTGAGATTTGATTTTCACTCAGGTGTCATCCACATACCTGAACCTGATCTTTGTGGTGTTCCAGGGTAGGATAACAGAGCCCTCTTTTCCACTTCTTCCATGTACAAGTTATCCACAATGGGTGAAACTGGGCGCACCCATGTTTCTGCCTGTAGTACTGACCCTTGTATGTGAAACATGTAGATGACGACACAGTTAAAGAGCAAACACATTTGGTCGGTGCTGAGTGTGGTGCTGTTGCTGAGGTTGAGCTCATCCTGTAATCTCTTAGGAACTACCTCCAACGCTTTAGTAACTGGAATGTAAGTGAAGAGAGCTGTAACATCGTACGTGACCATGGTTTTATCTGCCTGCATAATAACCTCTCACTTTCTCAACAAAATCCAAGGTGTTCTGGATATGGAGTTCAGTACCATACCATAGACAAGTACCCTTGTCTTCTGGAAGAATAATAGTATTGTTGTCATTCCTAAGTAATATGAGTGCCTTCATTTCCTCCATGCTGATGTTGGATGCTGGGGGCTGTGCATTGACGAGTCAGGCCGAAACTTTTATTTGCAGTTGCTCTGCTTCAATGTCTGCAAGGTTGTTCTTTCACATTTCTGTTTCTGTGGCTGTGATCAGTTCCAAAAGCGGGACTTGTCTTGGTGTCATAGCAAAGTTCAACCTTTTTGAGTCTGACAGAAAACTCACTGTTTGGGTGAGTTGTCTGTCAGACAAATTGTTCACCCACTTGTTCACATCCTCCGTGTGGCATCCTTTTTCTTCTGGCTGCTGAGGACACTCTCCATACTTTTCTGTGGTTTCTGATGAAAAGTAAGAAAGTCAAACTTCTTTCGTTGCCTGGTCTTTTCATGCTCTGACTCTCTTCTACACCCATCCCCTTCAAATAGTCGTGGCAGATCACCGACCCTTCCTGAGCATGGTTCTGCCGTAGATGTCTTCCTGTTAAAAGAGAGTTTTTCATCCCCATTTGTTGCCAGAGTGCTTGTTCATAGGTCATCTAATGTCAGGGTTTTTAACTTACAATATAAATCACCTTGAGATGATTCTTGCTGTGATTAAATAAATGGAAGTGACTGAACCCTATCCCAGCTCGTCCTAAGACAGCTGGGATAGGCTCCAGCCCACCCATGACCCTGAATTGGATCAGCGGAAGAGAACGGATGGATGGATGAAGTGAACTAAATTGAGTCAATAGCTATATTTAAAGAAAAACCTTCACAGCAAACAAACTGCAGCATCAGCATGCATCCACTGTTTGATGCCCAAAATATCATCCAGGAGGCCCGCCCTCCCCCACTTCCACACACACACCCATGTGTTCCATCTAAAATGCAAACAAAACCTAGAGCCATGTCTATTATTTGCATTTTGTTTGAAGGTGTCCAATGACATTCAAGGCTAAACTATTACTGCACCCACCAGTGACCTTCATGAGGAACAGCAGAAGCTCCACTGCACAACTTTTCACAACTGTGAAGGTCAGCAGTAAATACTGGACATATTTGTGGACCTTTACAATGAGTTTGTACAAGACTTCATGCTACCTTGGGGATTAAATGTAGGTTTGATTGATTATTATTTTGAAATTCAAACTCTTACTCATTGAATATATACTGAAAAAGTACATGCATAATTACCAAGTGTATTGGTACTGTGCCAGAGAATCGAGTTGGCATTTCACCTCTCTCCAGCACATCAAAATGACTGATGATGTGTGTCAGGCTAGAATAATCATTAAATTAAATATGTACTGAGTTAGAGAGCATCTAAAAGGTGTCTGTTTGGCTCAAGTGCTTCACAGCCATGAATGTCTCTGGGTCAAAGCCAGCCTTCACTCTTTGGTGTCCTTCAATTTTTTCCTCTTTTCAACTCAGCCTCATTTTCATATTTAGCCAGAACAGACCTGAGGAAAAATATATTACACAGTACTTCCCCAGGAAACCCAAGGATGACAACATATCCTCTACCAGATTTTATTTGGAATAGTTTGTACTTTCTCAGGTTACCATGAACCTTTAGTGGAGTTGTGTACTTGTAACATTGACCTCTTATTGAGAGAAGGAACATATTCATTCTATTTTTAGTGCAGTTTTGGGCTTATAAAAACAAATTTCAATCATTTCTAAAAGATGAATGTTTGCGTGCTTGTAACATTCTCAAAGTATTTCTTGGTTACTGGACTCGATACACACAAAAACACTTGAAATACTTGTGTATTAAATTTCCACGAATATTCGAGATGCTTGTATTTTCTCTGTGGAGATTTTATTTGTTGCTGTAGTAGACTGAGTCGGAGTGCCTGAGTGACCTACTGTAAACTCCCCAGATTGTTGTGAAAAAACAAAACAAAAAAACAAAAATGTAGTGATGTACTGACTATCTGTGCACAAAGTGCATTATTCAGATATGGCTGTGAAGGCCCAGGGCCCCTCTTTGTTGCTTTTAATTATACAAAACCTCGTTGTATAAACTGATTTGCATAAAAGGAACATCAAAAAACGAGACAAAAATGATGCAGTGATGTGTAACATTACAGAAAAGCTATTGAAGTGACCCTATTAATAAAACTGCTGCTTAAGCTTTGATGCAGGGACAATTTTGAAGAACCTTAAGTTTAAAAAAAAAAAGTGCTTTGCTCATTGTAACTTTAGTTGGCTGTTAGACCTCCATGATGCAGAATGATAGACATGCAGGATTCGACACTAGAAGGCTGTTCACAGCAAATTCAAAAGTGTTAAATGTTTTGGTGTTAATAGTCTTCTTGCAAGAGTTAATTTTACACTAAGCAGAGTCACATTCTTTTAATGTAACTCTGAGGTGTAAAATGATAGTAGTTAAAATCGAGTGTTAAAAATGAGTGTTTCTCTGTCAAATCTGGAGGTGTTACAATGGAAACATTAACTCTTGACCTCTTAACTCTGAACTCCTACAGGGGCTATGACACCAACAGAGTAAATTCACAGACTCCGCCCCCAGCACGGCTCCAATCGAAGCTGAAGTGAAGCCGTTTCAGAACATTTTGCTCTACATATTTGAGTTGTTTGCCATGCTTGGTAAGTCATTTTTTCAAATATTGTTTCAATTGTTATTAGCTTTTACTTCTGTGGCTCTTTGGAGTTGAGACAAAGCTGTGTGAAAGGCATTAGCCATGTTGCTCGCTGATAGCATAATATTCTGTTTTAGCTAGCTGAAAGGTATTGTTTGCGGGCAAATACCACAGCCTTGAAGAAAGCTTGCATGTGAATTTTCAGTCAACCTTTTGGTCAAATACACCTAAAACAATGTGTAGAATTTGAAATGTTGGTATAATGGTGCTACTTGAAGCCTGAAAACGATCGCCCATAAAAAAAACAAAACAAAACGAGCAAACAGCAGTAGCTGACGTCCTGACTGGGTTCTACGTTAGCATTTAGATCCCTCCAGAGTTTTGTGCCACACGGTTTAGGTAAAAATGAAAAAGGTTGAGGTTTTACATTTAGTTCAGTATTACCTGTTGCCTGTGTCTTTGTCTTTTGGGAAAATACTTTACACAAGTAATGGCTCAAAGAGGATTCCTTTTTTTTTTTTACTGTGCTGCAATTGTTTACTGGATTATTTGTGCCATTAATTAGTGTCAACTAATTTTTATTCAATCTCCGCACAGGATATGCTTGTGAAGATGGAATATGGGGGAGAGCAGAAGTGCGTTGAAGTTCCACAAAGGGATGAATGAAGGACATGCATATTGTATTGAAGAAATAAGTGATGAGAATGCTGTTATTTGCATTTACCATGTCAGACCTTTTGATAAACAAAATTCTAATGAAAGTGAGAACATGTATACTGTTACATCTTTCAGAAGATGTTTTGAAATTGTGGTGCACAGTTCAGAATAAATGTTTTTCAAAAACCATTGCATCTTTTTAGTAAATGTTTATTTCCAAAAGAAATTTCTAGAAGTTCAGAACAGTAAAATTCCCGCTTTTTAGAATGAATTAGAAGATAACTCTTACGTAGTTAAACTAAAATACTCTTTGAGAGTTAATATATAAACTCTTAACACCAAGTGTTAAATTATCAACTCCAGACAGATTTGGTGTTTAACACTAAATCAGAGTTAACGTACCAACTCTCCAAAAAGAGTTAAATTAACACTCTCTGGTGTGGACCCATATAGACACTTTAATAGTGTTGAAATCAAATCCGACAGTGTTAATTTGGACATGCTGGATTTGCTGTGTAGAAGAACGAGTTCACCTTAAATCTGAGTTTTGGATCAGTAGCTTTGGGCGTAATTTTGTGATGTTCACATGTATGCAGCCTGATATAGAATCATGCTAATAATGATTTTTTTTTTTTATAAAGTGGGGTATATTTGATGTCCAGCGTAAAGCAAAGACATTTGAATACATTTTGTTTTTAAAAGAAGAAAGAGTTAGACGATTTTTAAAAAAAATCGTTACAAACACACTAAAATTGACCACAAAGTGATCAAAACTGCAAATTTAAAAAATAGCAGTTTTGTTCGGGTGTCTCAGAGTGAGCTCAAAACTGCCTCATAGTCTCCTTATGAATTATCCTTTCCTTTCCTGCTTCTGTTCAAATAAACGTGACAGTTGTTGCTTTTACGGGGAAAGCTTCCTAAAGAGTTAAACATCAAGTGCGCTCACTGCGCCGTGGTGGTGGCACTAAACCAGTCCTGGGGCTCCCAGAAGGAACTCTTAAGATTCTTTCATCTCAGTGAGGGAGGCAGTGCGTTGGACTCGGACCTGCGACAGTATCGTAAAAAGAAAGAAAGGGAAAAAAAAAAAGGAGCCCTTCCTCCTCACGGCTCCATTCTTTTGCCTCCATCACTTGGCGGAGTACAAGCGGCGTGTGAGCATCCTCTTCCTCCCTCCGCTGGGCACCGGCCTGCCTCTGTACACTGTGACAGCGAGGCTACTCGGTGCGGCGCAGCGCACCGGAGCGCAGCTGGAGGAGAGCAGAGGGGAGAAGCGAACAGGAGAGCAGAAGAAGGGGAGGAGGTGGAGGACGGACGGACTGCTACCCTCAGACAGGCGGGATTATACCCCACAGTATCCCGTCCCTTCAACATGCCTCGAGGGAATAAAAGACTTGCTGGGATTATCGCGCTGATCGCCTCGTTGCTGCTCGGCTCTTGTGGGACAGGTGCAGGTGAGCGGCTCCGCGCGCCTCTGGCACTGTTTAGGAGAGATGTAGAGTGGGGTGTTTTCTTGAAAGTCATCCCTGTGGTTTACTATTCCACCTGGACTCACTCAGCTGTAATGAATGAGAATAATATGTTTGGACGGTTGTAAACACGCCCGCTAATTAACCTGCCAGCTGGCAAAAAAGAAAGAAAAAGTCTTCTTCGTCTTTGTTCTCATATATTCTGCAGATTGTTAATTCACAAAAAACCCTGAAAAGGCTATTATAAATAACTATAATAACTCATAAAACACATTACAGTTTGTTTATTTGGATTTAATTTCTTGATTATTTTTTCGAGTCATTAAGGTACAAATGATTTTAAAATGAAGAAATATTTCGTGTCTGCCCTGCGAAAGCTTTAACTGATCTGACCTGTTTTTCCGGGTTTGGCAAGGAGAAGCTCAGCGCAGTAAATTTAGTGAATTAAACAGTTGACTGGATCTAATCCGACCACCACAAGGGCTTGTTGTTGAAAGGGAGCGCATATCCTCTGGGGATTTACGGCTGTCAAGTTTTAAGAGATAGTGAATTCCAGTTGCCTTCTTATTTTATCATTTTTCAGCATTTGATGTTTTCTCATGAGAAGGAGAGTGGGAGAGACTGTGGGCTCGTCCTGGAGAGGCAGGGAAGCTGTGTAGGATCCTGGAGCTTCTTTAAGGTTCAGAAAAAGATCCTTAAAAAGTGATTTCATGGTGTGAAGAGATTTCTTTAAAAGAAACCACTGAACATGTCTGTATAACAGATATAGAATATTTGTCTGCAACAAGTGTGCTACATCTCCTGTTCACTGCTGCTGTTCAGTCCATGAGTGCATATGAGCTGTTAGTTTTTGATGGGAGGAATTTAGTGAATGGTTTCAGGACCTCCACAGTTGAAGTGGTTCAGTAAGATGTCATGGCCCCCTGCTTCCCACTGTAATTACTGTAGTCTACTTCCATGATACTGTAAATAAGGGCAATCTTGTATGTGACATCTCAGATTAAAAAACAAAACAAAAGGATCAGATGGTTTTGTGCACACAACTGGCCAAAAAAAACAAAAACAAAAAACAATCAGGAGGACGACTGTAAAGATGGGCATCCACAGGCATAGCACTTTCTCAGCTGCATTGATTGTTTGGATAGATAGTGGACGTATTTATATTACTGCCTGAAAATGACCTAAATTTGGATGAAAAGACAGTGTTGGTGCAGACCCACTTTGTTCAGGTTCATGAAGCCTAACAATCGCAAAGCCAGCAATTTCACTTTGCTTCAAATAGTTGATCTACAGAGTAATGTGTATTAGTGGGAGCCTTTATCATCCGTCTAACAATCTGTCGTCTGTCCATATTATGCTTCCTAAGCAATGAGCAGGTGTCAGCTCAGTAAAGAACTGCCATCTCATTCATCATGTTTCCTACAAGGAGGATGGGATGCTTCTGTCCATTCTGTAATAGTCTCTATCTGTCAATATACCCACTTTGTCACACAAGCACGCACACACTGAGCCAATTTCTCTAACGTTTCCAAAATGACAATATAACATACCCACATGACAAACTAAATGAACAGCTGTGTGATGGTGAGGAAGTGAACTGCTGAACTCGTCACTTTCCAGAACAGCTATGAGTCAGTTTATTTCCCAATGTGGACAGACAACATGTTACACAAACTAATTCTTTCTTTGGCGACCCAGTCCTTACCCTAACTAACTCCCAGCTCAAACAAAGACTTCAGCCTTGGACACAACAAGATGTTTCAGGCTGTGTGTACTTAAAGTCAAGGTATCTGTGATGACACGGAAGGTGCTGAGGTAGAGGGTTTTAGATGCCATTTAATGACCAAACAATGAGTTTGATTGAAATCCTCTTTGCTATTTGTGTGTAGCATCAATTTAGGCAGAACAGGTGATCTCAGTGCCAGCACACATAAGCCGGTGGCTGAGCTGCTATTCATCTTTAAATCCAATTAGCATAAGTCATATCAGGCATGGTATTTATGCTGCTTTAGCCTGCATACAGCTGCTGCACATCTGCAAGCTGCTTTGCAACCCACCTCCACCACAGCTGCTTCATTCCACGGTGCTTCTGACCTCATCAGCGTCATTATCTGATGGCTGCTCTGTTCTCTTTGAGCTCGCTTTGCGTGTATGCACAGAGAAGGACAGAGAGGTCCCAGAAAGAGCAAATGTGAACAAATGTAAATTGCTGAAGATGAAAATAAAAATCTTTTGACTGCTGTAGTCCTGACTGAAATAAATTTTTCATCCACTCACTCACGATCACAAGCCTAACCCGAAAGATGGTGATACCTAAAGCGAAATTACAGTACAATACAGAGTCACTTTAAGGTGAGAATAATGCAGACAAATCCAATGATTTTTCATACCTAAGTTGGAAAGTAGGCCAAGAAAAGTGTTTTGTGTCGTGACTGTCAACAGCCACAGTGGAAATTAAAAGTTTTACTTTCTCGCCCAGCGCTCATCCTCTGCTAATCAATTCATGAAGAGGAGAATTTATTTTTAAGGCTCTCTTACCATTAAACGTACATTTCTAATTGGGGGTTTAATGACCATTTAAGAACATTATGCAACTGCTGCTGCTGCTAGTAACAAAACAGAGGTCACCTGCTGGATAAATATGTCATTTTAAACATTTGAGTAAATGACCAAGGCTATTATTTTTTCCCCAGCGAAGACTCTTCACCCCTTAGATCATTAGCATCATCAGCAGCACCACCATTATCATCTGTGAGAAACAATCTGGATCTCCTTCCTCCCACACACACCCTCACTGTTTGCTTTGTTTCATTTCACAATACAGGTAGACACATTTCTTTTTGCATTTTTCTCAAACTTGAAAGAAACCACAAATTTTCTTTATCTTCTTTTTGATTATTGCACCGACAGGGGCACCAAGGTAGCACAGGATGCGTTTCATCTCTCAGATGGCTGAGGGTAGATGTTTGATTATTTAAATAGCCGAGGCTGGGACGACAATGACTTTAAGGTGTTGTTATTTTCTAAGAGTGCTGGAAATTCATCTCCACCAGTCACAGCCAGACAGAGAATAAAAAAATGTGCTGGGGGAGAAGTTGATTTAAATTTGTGGCTGGCTCCCCGCTTCATATGGGAACAGCCCTGTCTCATCAGAATTTATTACTTTTCAATGAGCTGGTGGTTTGCACAGAGTGATCTAAAACCACGGAATAAAATCAATTTGATGCGAATGTGTCTCTGCAAACCATCCCTGTCCTTTATGCTTCATGAGGTTTAGAGAGCCAGTATGTGGCAAAAGAGCAAAGTAGTTAAGTATAAATTGCCCTTATTTTTATGTCATGTATTTAGCAGATGTGGAGTCATGAAGAGGTTCTGATTAAACCAAGGTTGCACAAAGGTGGCAGTACCTGGTGGTGTGAGCCTGGAGCTGTCAGTCATGAATCTAGATTTATTAATCCAGGGACAAGTAGTTAAGCCATAAAAGTGACAGAGAACTGCAGTCCATCCATCTGCCTTTGTAACCTCTGGGATTTTGTATTTGCCCAAGGCCAGCTCCCCAGCGGACGTCTGCCTGCCTAAAAACAGACCCATTCATCAAATGGGCCTGTCATTATATCAGATGACTTGTTATCGGTTCAAGAATTGGCCACATTCTGCTGAGGTCACTACTCACTGTCACTCTCTGGAGCAGCAGGAAAGCAGAAACTGTAGTCATCAGCTATTAGCAAAACCACACGGTGATTACCATCACTCTCTACAAGAAAATCTGCAGAAAAAGCTGCTAAATGGAAGATGTGATGAGATTCTTAACTGCTGTTTCAAATGAGTGTAGTCTGAACCTTTTGATCAAACATATTTTTGAAATTAAACAATAATAAATAATTAATTAAACATCCTTTTTTTTTTACTCCAGTTTTTTTTTCCTTACAGTCCTTCTTTTATATTGCAGCACTGACCAGGAAGTTTCAACCATGGTTGCTGGAAATAAACCTACCAAAAACTTATGTTTTCTGCTTTGTTGCTAAACAAAGATTTCAAGCCTACATTACATTTTAGCCACCTGGGGGCAGTGCAACCCTCATAGACTGTATATAAAAGATGGCTTTACCATCAAAGTCTGAAAACTGAAGCCACTGCAAAAGCACCTTAAAGCTGCACTCTGTCCAGCATATTATACTAATAATAATGACACTAATGATAATTTGTTATATTAAAAACAAAATAAACTAAGTAAAAAATAGCAATACAAATAGTAATACATAGAAATAATATCAATAATATATTACACAATATGTTATTGTACAATATATTATTGATATTATATATCTGGTAGATAATTCTCTGTGTTTTATTGTATCATAGAAAGTCACAGCGTGTGCTATAAAGATTCCCTGTATCTGTCCTTGGAGTGGAGTTAATCAGTCTGTTACAGATGCTTCTCTGCTGCCCACCCACTAAGTGTTGTGCAGGGTGGTCAGGATAATCCATGATAACAATTTTCTGACTGCTTCTTCATAGAAGACTCTGGGAGAACAGCCTTAATATTGCTTGTCTATCAGCTCAGAAGGACCATAATAAAGATCAAGTTGGTTGCAACCAAGCCCATAAACTCATCAGGTGTTTTGTTAGTGACAAGAAAGGCCCCAAAGTATTCTTGCCTTGCTGTTGACAAGTCGCTACTATATTAGCACGCCGTGTACCTTGATTTGTCAGTCAGATCCACCACTCTGCTACATCCCTCACTTACATACAAAAAACTATGAAAGTTACTGTTATTGTGTTCTTGTCTGTTCTACACATGAACTTCATGTAATGCGAGTAGTTTTAATGACATAAAGACTTTCCCTGTGTCACCTCACCAGCTGAGCCACCCATTAACACTGACACTGAAGTATGATTAGGTTCCTTCAGTTATCAGGTAGCTCAAGAGGCACAGAAACTGTGCAAAAATATTGGGATGTGCTCTGCTGTTCTCGGGTAATATAAATCAAAGGTAAACATGTTAGGATTTAAACGGTGGCTAATTGTCAAAAAACAATTCGTGATTAACAGATTTGTTGACCTGGAACTTCCCAGAGAGAGCATGAACATGTATTTGGCCACTTTCAAAACGTAAACAAAATTTCTCTGGCTCGTACCTCAGCTTTGCCATCCTGAGGAAGCAGTTTTAACCATTTAATGCCTAATGAAGTGAACTGCAGGGTTTTTCTGCTTTGTTTGGCTGAAACACTTGTTAGTGACAAGCTAAGAAACCAAAACAGTGACTTAAAAGGTGCTAAAATATTCCTTAGAGCTGAAGGAAACAGCTTTACATAACTCCCTGTGGGTTTTGTCAGCATACGCAACACCTTTGACATAATCATCTAAGCCATTGCCATCTTAACAATATCGATTATTGCAGTGAGTAATGCAAGAGTTGCATCAATATTTTAGTGGAATTAATGTTTATGTGCTTGCTTTGAGCCCAAGATCTTCCCTACTGCCCTGCACAGTTTTAAGGTTTTCCAACTGCTTTTGACAATCTCATGTGGAGAATAATGTGTTCTTCCATTCAAATTAAATACATGATATGGCTACAAAGTCATTTATTATTAAAGGAAGGGTCATACGAGCTGATCCTTAGAAGAATACGCTGTATTTCTGTTAACGTAATGGAGGAGAAGCTGAGGAGATCAGCATATGGTGGTGGAAGGCACAAGAAATCAACAAGAAAGTGGAGGAGTTTGGTTCACTGCCCTGCATGGACATTCGTTGCCTGCGCCCTTCGTCTTTAATCCATTCAGTGACACTCCCAGGTCCTTCTCTCATTTCATCCATCAGTGGGTTTTCTTTGTGTGTGTATGTGTGTGTGTGTATTCGGATTCATTTGTCTCTCCTCATCTCACCTTCACACAGCTGCTGCTCTGTGGTGCACAACAACACAAGTCCCAGCAATGAAGTCCTGTTCAGTCCTGCATCACAATCTCTCTCTGTATGGTATTACTGTAACAAAGGCTGGGGGTGGAGTAGCAGGGTGGTAGGTGAATAGTAACCTACTTAACTGCTTGTATTATTGTATAAATCCACTTTGAACTGCCTTGAGAAAAACAAACTGAATTTTTTGGTGAAAAACAAAAAACAAAAATTTGACTGTTAATCATGTTACCCTGTGTGCAGTATCGCATGTATCGCATTCTCCTTTGTTCCTCTCTCAACCAGTTAAATAGGAAATCATCGTCACATTGAACCTAATCATAGTCGGTGACCTTCTCTGTTTTCAGTTTAATGAATATGTAAGAACCTCTTAAAATATGCTGAATACCCCAACCGGCTGCGGTAGATGGCTGCTGCTCCCTCCTGGAAGTTTTCTTCCTGTTAAAAGGCAGTTTTTCCTTCCCACTGTTGCCAAGTGCTTGGTCACAGGGACATCATCTAATTGTTGGGGTTTTCTCTGTATTATTGTGGGGTCTTCCTTTACAATAGAAAGCACCTCAAGGTGCCTGTTGTTGTAATTAGAATTATTTAGAATTATTTAGATTTAGATTAGAATGATTAGAAACTGAATTGAATTGAACTGGACTGAGTCATCAACTGAAATGATTCCTTTGTTGTTCTCAGTAGTGCCTTTTTTGTTGAGTGTGTTTGCTTTGCTTTGTAGTAGTGTTTACTCATAGTTACAGTAATGTGTGTTTTTATTAGCATGTTCTGTTCTGTTAAGTTTTGTTAAAACTGATGGAAGGCTGATGGAAGGTGAAAACCACAAAGAGAAAAAAAGATTGTGAAAGGAACCCTCAATGTCACTTTGTATGAGAAGCAATATTGTCATTGTGGGCTATTATTTATCAGACAGGCCTTGAGAAACAGAAAGGTTTTTCAGTTGCAGGATGTCATCCAAGGAAAATCTGCTTCTCACAGATCAATATATACAATAAAATATAAGTCAAAGGCATGTCGATACAACATTTTAGTGTGAAACATTACAATAAAACGTTATTTAGAAATGATTGCCTGTCACACAAATTATTGTGCCTGAATATAAAAGAATTCACCCCTCGCTTCTGGAAGTTCACATTTTATATGTGATTTAACACCTTTTTTTTTTTCTTCTTCTTTAGGCTCCTCATATTTGGGGTCACCACAGCAGCCCATCTACCTCCATTTTGCTATATCCTTAGCAGCCTCCTCTTTCATACCAACCTGTCACTACACTAGACTCCATGACATTCGTGAATTTATTTCCACATTTTTTCCTCATGTCGGGCAGCTACCCATCCAACATCCTTTCTATTCATCTTTCAACGCATATACACCTAACCTTGCCTCTCTAACTGTGTCTCCAAACCACTCAATCTCAGCTGTCCCACTGATGTACTCTTTTCTAATCTTGTCCGTCCAATGAAAATCTCAACATCTCCAGCTCTGCCTCCTGTTATTCTTTAGTGCCACTGTCCTGAAGCCATACATTATAGCAGGTATCACAACAGACTTGTAAACCTTCTCTTTCACTCTATCCTTCTGTCACGAATCACCCGTAGCACTTTAGCACTTCCACCCACTCCTGCACTCTCTTCTCCACCTCTCTTGTCAATCAATCAATCAATCAATCAATCAATCAATCAATCAATCAATCAATCAATCAATCAATCAATCAAGGCTTTATTGGATAGGTGGAGAAGAGAGTGCAGGAGTGGGTGGAAGTGCTAAAGTGCTACGGGTGATTCGTGACAGAAGGATAGAGTGAAAGAGAAGGTTTACAAGTCTGTTGTGATACCTGCTATAATACCATCAGCCCTTTTGCACATCTTTCTTTAACACCATACCTACCCAACACATCCTCATCTACGCCTGTTCCCTTCACCTACATGTCCATTTAAATCTTCTCCAATTCCTCTAATTTTTCTGAACGTCCAACCTGTGGGGCATGCATACTAACAACATTCAATATCAGCACTTTGATTCCCAGCTTCAAGCTCATGATCTTTTCTGTTGATCTATTCATGATCTATTCTATTTCAGTTCCTTTCTATACCATGGTAAGATGCACCACTGATGCTCCTGGCTTTGGTTCCCTCCCATCTGATCTCCTGCACACACAATATACAGGGTGGGCCATTTATATGGATACACCGTAATAACATGGGAATGGTTGGTGATATTAAAGTCCTGTTTGTGGCACATTAGTATATGTGAGGGGGCAAACTCCTCAAGATGGGTGGTGACCATGGTGGCCATTTAGAAGTCGGCCATCTTGGATGCAACTTTTGTTTTTTCAATAGGAAGAGGGCCATGTGACACATCAAACTTATTGGTAATGTCATAAGAAAAACAATGGTGTGCTTGGTTTCAACGTAACTTTATTCTTTCATGAGTTATTTAC
The DNA here is from genome assembly GCF_964374335.1 of Astatotilapia calliptera. Taxonomy (NCBI): domain Eukaryota; kingdom Metazoa; phylum Chordata; class Actinopteri; order Cichliformes; family Cichlidae; genus Astatotilapia; species Astatotilapia calliptera. The sequence goes on from NC_137438.1 coordinate 9,030,770, forward strand.
AAGTTTCTGACCACTTATAAAATGTGTTCAATGTGCTGCCCATTGTGTTGGATTGTCAATACAACCCTCTTCTCCCACTCTTCACACACTGATAGCAACACCGCAGGAGAAATGCCAGCACAGCCATCCAGTATCCGTAGTTTCAGGTGCCGCACATCTCGTATCTTCACACCATAGACGATTGCCTTCAGATGACCCCAAAGATAAAAGTCTAAGGGGGTCAGATTGGGAGACCTTGGGGGCCATTCAACTGGCCCACGACGACCAATCCACTTTCCAGGAAACTGTTCATCTAGGAATGCTCGGACCTGGCACCCATAATGTGGTGGTGCACCATCTTGCTGGAAAAACTCAGGGAACGTGCCAGCTTCAGTGCATAAAGAGGGAAACACATCATCATGTAGCAATTTTTAAATATCCAGTGGCCTTGAGGTTTCCATTGATGAAGAATGGACCCACTATCGATGTACCCCATATACCACACCAAACCATCACTTTTGTTGTTCCAACAGTCTTGGAGGGATCCATCCACTGTGGGTTAGTGTCAGACCAATAGCGGTGGTTTTGTTTGTTAACTTCACCATTCACATAAAAGTTTGCCTCATCACTGAACAAAATCTTCTGCATGAACTGAGGGTCCTGTTCCAATTTTTGTTTTGCCCATTCTGCAAATTCTGGGTCATCCTCGTTGAGATGCTGCAGTAGCTGGAGTTTGTAACGGTGCCATTTGTGAGTAGCTAAGGGACCGAAGGGATGTTCGACTAATGCCACTCTCCACTGACATGTGGCGAGTGCTACGCTGTGGGCTCTTGCTGAATGAAGCTGGGACAGCCACTGATGTTTCTTCATTAGTGACAGTTTTCTTGCGTCCACATTTTGGCAAATCCAACACTGAACCAGTTTCACGAAACTTAGCAAGCAGTTTGCTAACTGTAGCATGGGAGATGGGTGGTCTCGTAGGGTGTCTTGCATTGAAATCTGCTGCAATGACCCGGTTACTGCGTTCACCAGATATCAACACAATTTCGATCCGCTCCTCACGTGTTAACCTCTTCAACATGTCAATGGCTGTAAACAAAGAGAAACTTGTAAATAACGCATGTGTGATGGCATGCCACACATGGTAAGCTCCACACCTCACCACCCGTTGATTCACTTTAGTTTAATTTACAGTCACTACTTTAAAATATTCTATTTATTGTTCAATATCGTTTCTTTATTAAATGTATTCATTTTTCCATCACACCTTCCAATGTTTATATGGCGTGCACACATATTAACCTTGCAAGGTCAAAGTTCTGTTTTATGTTATATTAATATATCTTTCTTTGTTTGAGTTACCTGGGGGTTGGTGTCTCCTCCTGTCTGGCAAAAGGTGTGGCAAAGGGCTGGGAGACCTGAAGTACTACTGACAGCCTAATTGGATTGCACCACATGCTTCATTGCCTGGGGAGTGTTTCATGTTTGTTTAAATGTTTTGTATTAGTTGGTTATATGGCAGCCATCTTGTTTTCCCCCGTGTGTGTCATTTGGTTTAGCTAAACCAGTATTTAAGTTCCCCTGTGTGTCATTTCAGGAGGTCAGTTTGTCATATGTTTGTTTGAGGTTCTGTTAATTATTATCTTGAGTTTAGTCTATTGAGTTGACCTCTTTTATTGGTCGGCCTGTTTAAGTTTTGGCTTTGTTAAATATATTTTCATATTTTTGGGTCAATAAAACCCGTTTTTTGAATTAAAACCACCTGTGTCCTTTATGCTTTACTGCTTGGTCCCTGACAGCATGGAAGAATAAAGTTACATTGAAACCAAGCACACCATTATTTTTCTTGAGACATTACCAATAAGTTTGATGTGTCACATGGCCCTCTTCCTATTGAAAAACCAAAAGTTGCATCCAAGATGGCCGACTTCTAAATGGCCACCATGGTCACCACCTATCTTGAGGAATTTGCCCCCTCACATATACTAATGTGCCACAAACAGGACTTTAATATCACCAACCATTCCCATGTTATTACGGTGTATCCATATAAACGGCCCACCCTGTATATACCTTTCTCCATTATAACAGACACCTCTGTCACCTTACTAGTAATAAACCGTGCATTTAAAGTCCCTACTCTCACATCAGCAAGCCTGCCTTTCCTTCTTTCTTACTACCTCCTAACACACTTTTCCTTCTCATCTCTTTTATTTTTGTCCAACAGTAGGAGATTTTCCGCTGACACCCTGTTGGCCAACAGCACCAGAGGCGGTCGTTGTTAACCGGGGCCCTTAACGATCCTGCACAGACATTCTTTATTATCTGCATGTTTGACTTGGTAAAGATTTTATGATGAATGCCCTTCTGATGCAACCCTCCCCATTTATCCAGGCTTGGGACTGACACTATGAATACGCTGGCTTGTGGCTCCCTATTGCTGGATTGTGTGTAATTTGACACTGATCAGTAAAAATGACTGGTTGAAGTAGATGAACTTTTTCAGTGAAAAAAAACTTTTCTGTGGTCAAGATATGTACTGTCTCTGGAGGGTAAATGTCCTGCAAGAACTGAGAAAACAGAGGAACATGTCAAGTAGCTCTTAGGCTCCTAGTGTGGACAGTGTTTAGCAGTGCTGCCTTGCACCAAGAAGGTTTGACCACACCAGTTGTGGAGTTTGCATATTCTCCTTGAGTGGAGTTTTGGGAGTAAAAAATATAATCAAATCAAATATGAAGTATACCATCAGTAAATGTCTCTATATTTGCAGTTAATGTCAATGGAGAAGTTCCAACCCAATCGAAGGGACTGTGCTCTCAACAAAATAATAAGTCTTGTACAGCAGTGCTTCCCAACCTTTTGAATCCACGGCACATATTTCACATTAGAAAAATCACACGGCACACCACCAAACAAAACATCACAAAAAAACATAATAATTTTCCCCGTGCACCAGGTATAGCGGAATTGGCTCCGTTTGTCCCCAGTATACCATTTTTGCTTTCTTCTGTCTACTACTCATGCTAGGGCCTTCATCTAGAATTAAATTGATTACTTTTTCTTTTCAAATATTTATCTATTGCTATTACATGCTGCATTGTCTCACTCACAGCACGACTATTATATAAGTTCTTGTTCATCTTCTTCTGTTTTACTGGCAGTTGGCAACCTATTTAATTAGAGCAGGTAGTTGTACTGCCCTCTACTGGAAGAGAATGTAATTGTTCTGCACGCTACGCTGATCGCTTAGAGCAGCGGTCCCCAACACACCGGTCCGTGAGTCGTTTGGTACCGGGCCGCGAGAGTTGAGGCTCAGGTATGAAATTTATGGTTTTCAGGGTTTTTATCGGTTTTCAGCATTCTTTTGTTATCGTTTTTATCGTTAACTGTTTTCCTGGGTCTTTTCACGCGTGTTATGAATAAATCTTCTTTTTTTCGGTACCGGTACTAGTTTTATTTTGTTGTATTTATCCGCGACACCTTAAAGGCCAGTCCATGAAAAATATTGTCGGGCATAAACCAGTCCGTGGCGCAAAAAAGGTTGGGGACTGCTGGCTCAGAGTACTAATCAGATTGAACCAGATTATCTTCCACGGCACACCTGATCATTTCTCGCGGCATAGTGGTTGGGGAACACTGTTGTGCACAGTGTAATCATCTTCTAAGGCCATGACCATATGTTTTTTTAGAAAGCTCTTCAGGTCCACTTTAAATTTCTTTTGTTTTTTTCTTTGTCCAAGTTCCACCATTTTTTTGTGAAATTCAGCTCTGGGTTTTGCAAAATCTTGCCGATAGAGAAATGAACAAACACCACAGCAGACAAACTTGTTTTGAGGCTCCATCTTGGCTCCTCATCTTGGCAGAGGAACAACAGTCATTCTAGCAGATGCCCAGTAATGATGTTCATTCAAGTGACAAAGCCTTCTAGTGGCCATAGGGACTGTAACTCTTGTCCATTGATAACTTCAGAGGGAGTGGTGAATCATTGCCACTGTAGTTTATAAAGGCAATGGTTACTGTCATTAAAATGTTACAAACAATAGTTGTTTTTAGATCTGTATGAGTTGTTGTAATACATCCAAATTGTCTGACAGAATTTGTGAAACTTCAGGTTTAGATAATGTACCTTTAAAAGGAAAAAAAGAAAGAAAAAACAATGCTTTGCAAAAATCTTTAGGACTAACTTCTTACCCAATGCTGAGGATGAATGCTGGAGGCAAAAAGGAAAGGAGGAAGCAGATAATAATTTGTAAGTCTGTTTGTTTGTTTTTAATATCACTTAATATTCTCTCAGGGAGAATGTCTATAAAGACAAGTATGCCATTCAGTGTATTTGTCCCTATTTTGAAATGCAAAAATGATCCATTAATGATATTTGCATCACATAATCCACATATCTCCTTCTGGGTCCATTAGTAAGTGTGATGTAACCAGCAGCAATTCTTCCAATCTACATAAGACTGACATATTTCATAGTGAATGGTCTTAAGTTTTCCTGCTTACTACCAATGTGTTCATTAATTTTTTTTAAATTACTAGTTTCAGCATGTGCTGTAATGTGGTAAGGGTTAAAGCTTACAGATACATGTTTTAATTGTGGCCTTGTTGCAGCACAGTTCCTTTTGATGATATAATTTACTGATTGGGTCTGCCTCCCATGAATCCTCACATCAATGCAGTTAACACAGCAATGCCAAACAGCAGTGATGTTTTCATGCCGTGTCAAAAAAGAGCGGTTAATTATGTTGCATGGGAAGGTGAATTTATGAGTGTTTTATAGCTTAATGTGATTTTGTAACTTTGGAGGGCTTCGATCATGAGTCAGCAGAATTACTGGCCTGGTGTGTTGCTAATAGACAGATGAAGGGCTGGTATGGAGGAACTAACGTTTCTCTCATTGTTAGCAGTCAGCCCTGCAGCACAGCATCTCACTTGAGCTGTCAGACTGTCAGGCTGTGGTCTGCAGCCAAAGAAGACACAGGATTCATATCGTTCTCAGCCAAACTGCATTACCACGCAAACTTTTCCTTTGACTTTCATGGCCACGAAATAGTAATGATTATGGATGACTCAACAGAATAGTCTTATTTCACAACTTCTGCAGGGAAAAGAGAGATAGGAAGACACAACAGGAGAAGTGAGCTTGCTCCAAAAGGGTTTAGGAAAAGATCAATTGTAGCTCAGTTCCGTTCAATGACAGCATAAGTTGTTCTGGTATCAGTTTAGTAGCTGGAGTTTAGCTTAGCAGTTACCTCGACTGTGCCAAAGAACACAGAGAGGACTTAAAGAGGTATGCTTTGGTTTGTCTGGGCAAGTTCATGATTTTGTGGATTATTTGGGGCCATCTTTAGGAATGGCGACATGCTGACCTCTCATATCGCATGTAGTGATTAACTGTGCAGAGACACATATTTAACTGAACCAACTAAAGTCCACTGAATTAAATTTCCAAATGAACTGAATACATAAAATTACAACTAAGTATGATGTACAAAAATGAGTGGGCTCGGTAGTAGGTTGGTTGGCAAACAAGCTTTTGGGCCTCTCTGTGTGGAGTTTGCATCTTCTCCCCATATCTGTGTGGCCTTTCTCCAGGTACTCTGGCCTTCACACTGTCTCAAGAACATCCATGTTAGGTTAACTGGTGATTCTAAACAGGCTGTGAGGAAAGAATGTGATTGTAAATGTGATGCTTTTTCTGTGTCCATGTCACAATACAAGCAAATATTAAATAATCAAAACCTGCAACGAAGAAATAAGAGACACTAATCAATATAAAGACATTAAACCTAGAAGCATAATGAATTCCAATACACATAACAACAGCAACTAAGCACTAGAGCTAAATACTAAGGAAAATACAAAGATACAAAAAATAAAACAAACAAATAGTGAACATGTTCAAGAACTCAAAAGCTCTGGGTCAGACCCAGGACCACGACAGAAAGTATTTAACTTGATCTTTCTTATCTGTCATTTATTAAAATGTTAGATACCACTCAGTATTCAATATCTTGAACTGAAGTGCTTTGGATGCCTAAAACTAACTAGATAGGGAGCTGTACTCTGGATGCAAACACTGGTCTCTGATATTATAGTTGTATGTTTTACATACTTACCATCCACTCCAACCACTGTGTTATCTCTGATATAGTCTATAAATGCCAGACTTCCTTATTATTCACAAGGTAATCCGGCACAAAATAGAAGAAAAAGAATATTTAATTAAAGTGTGCAAAATGATTTGCTAATGTTTTTGACACTCAGTCTACTACTAATTGCACCAATATTTAGTGCAGAAAAAAGCACGTCTTAGTTTTTGCACTTCATATTGAAATGGACTGATTGTGCTTGTGTTTAGAAAGTGGTGCAATTAATCACACCTATTAGCGCTATTCAGGGGTTGCGCTCATACTTAGATTAGTAAATCTGGCAAAAGTACTGCATATAAAGATGCCAATTGTTGAGACACACAGTGAGTAAAAGTTGCCAACACTCAGCTCTCTGGTATTAACATTAGCACATAAACTATGCACTGGGAGCTTCATGGCAAAGGAGCAGGGTCTGTAGGTGTTATGTGTTTGATTTGTGGGTTTGCTGAGAGAAACAGTGTTCTTGAAACAGCCTTATTCCACTTCTTTGTGGAAATTTACTAAGTGACAAAAACATACACTTAAATAATTAACGCTCAGAATTCAGGGACTCAAAATAATAGACTTATTTCAAGCATAGCTTTAGTTTACTTGTAATAGTGTTATATTAGGTTTCCGGTAGTACAGGCTCTATCAGTGTTTGCATTATTATTCCACAATCAAATCCAGTTAGTCCTTCTGTCAGTTTAGTCCTCAGTAAAAGTTCTAAGCAAAACTTGAAGCTGTTTTTTAGTCTAATAAAGTTAGTTAGTGGCTGGGATTTCAAAGCATCTTATATATGATTGCTATATCATGTTATATCATGTTTGCCTGTGTTAATCAGTACTTTTCCCCCCCTCACAGCCACCTTTCAAATGTCACAGCAACTCTGAAGAAAATCAGACTTGCTTATTCAGAAATCTGATGATGTTTTACAGCACTCATGCCCTTTCGGTCATCATCTATATCTTGTTTAGTATCTCTGTCTGCTTTAGACTAAGCTAGACGCAGGTGAAGCAGCATCAGAATGATATGAAATGTGTTAGGTTGCATGGGTTATATGTTGTTTCCATAAATGAACTGAAATGAAAATCTGCAAAGATTCACTGCTTAAAAAACAGCTGAAATCCCCAGTTATTGATGATGACTGTGCACATTTAATGAAATAGAATCAGAATCCAGTCGCTCAGGCTTGAGTCCATGCTCACCCACTGTAGGTTGGCTCGAGCAAGTATCTGCTGAAGCAGGCACACACGAGACAACTGTACTGTTTCCTTGAAGCCTCTGGAGTGTCACATGTGTGCCTTTTGCCACAGTGGATGATGACACGAGGTTATTAGGCCAAGTCTCACTGCCAACTCGTCACATATGGATGCTTGCAGAGGACCCCTGGGTGCTGCATTTAAATGCACTGAGTAAGCATCATTTTAAGCAGCAGGGTTAATGTTGTGCAGCATAGTTTAACTCTAGGGAGTAAAAACTGTAGATTATTTAGCAAGTGAAAACAAACTCAAAATGCTAAGATTCCAAACAGGACACAAACTGCAGTCTTCTGACTGACAGACTTGTGATTTACTGCACATCTATTCTTCCAAACTACCAGTCTCTACTGTTTATGATGGGATTATTGACGTTTGTTGTCCAAGAGTTCATGCTGCCACATGAACAGCACAGTTTTATCCATTTGCTAGATTAGCTTAGATTAGATTAGATTAGATTAGATGAAACTTTATTTATCCCTCGGGTGGGTTTCTCTGGGAAATTCAGCTTTCAGTAGCACAGCACCGACAGAAGTTGCAGAATGTGAGCAGAAATATACCATATATACACATATACACATATATAAATAAAGATACATATATAAATACAGAGTATACAATAGGGATAAATAGAATAAATAGAAATAAGAATATACAAGGGAATTGCACATTTCAACTATTGTGAGTCTATTGCACTGTTGGATATTAACACAAAAATATTGCACAGTGAAAAAGGCACTATAGATTAGTTGTTCCCGCCCTCCTTTGTATCCCTGTTTCCCCTCCCTCTCCCCTCCAGCAAGGAATTAAACATAGCCATGACAGTAGTTGCATGCCTTTCTTTGTACCTTTATATTACTTTATTTTGTTAAAATAACGACCTGCATAAGAAATAAGTTTGTAATATAATGGGTCATTAAATTAGTCTGCTTTGCTAACCTGACTGACTAAGATATTCATTGATTATTTTGCTAGCTATACCTAGGCTAAAACTTTAGTCTGTTAACAAGCTAAAGCTAGCTAGCTACATGTAACTTAGCTACACTACGTAATTGCTGTTCAAAATGAGAAGTTAGAAAAAGCTCTTTAGCATAACTAGCAAAATCCACATCCATAAGGTGGGAAACAACAGCTTTTTCACATTCTTTATTCAGTATTGCAGACACAAATTCTGGTATCTGTTAAGTTATTTACGGATATGTGGGAGAAAAAGGCAGTTGGAGAATGTGGCTTACTTGCAGGGGGGTATAAATATGAAAATCAAACAAGTTGGGATTTATAATAAATCTTTTTTTAAAACATAGATGTTAATATTTGCTTTAGGTGTGACAATGTTGTGCAAAGGTTTGTTGAGATTTGGCTCACTTGTTAAGGAGGACAGATGAACAAGGTTATGTAATATTAGTAAACTAAGGAAAACATCCTGGCATTTTATACTGCACAGCTTATAATCTTATAGTGAGATTATACATTTCCTGAACACCTTGTCATTCCCACTGTCATTTTATACTGCACAGCTTAATTATCTGTTCTTGAATCTTCATTTTTCTGTAGGTGAGAAACATGTTTACTGTTTCCTATGTTATGAAGGGCTTACAAGTCACTGCTGTCCATATGGGATCTGCATCAGTGCATCACGGCTTCAAAGAAAATGCCTGGATGTTTTCCTGTTTTCCGTAGTTGACTAATATTACTTTATTACTTTGTGCAACTGTTTGGTGGTGTAGTATTTTTTTTAAGTATTGCTGTTGTTTTAAAACATGGACTACTGAAAGAAATGACAGTTGTGATTATCCAATTTCTTGCACAGGGCTACCCAAAGTAAAGAATAGATTTCCGACAATAAATTCACCTGAGCTTGAATAGAAATGCACAAACTCTCAAGTACTTGCAGGGAAGAGCGGTTTTAGATGGAAAAGGCTTAGCTGGATATGACAGGCTATTCAAAACTGTCAACAGTCTCTGGTTTATAGTCTCAGGTAATGAAAATCCCTCTGTGCTTGAAATGAAGTACAATAATGTTGACAAAGTAATCTCAGAGGAAGCCTTGTTGTCATGGTTGGGAGACAGGACCAGGCATCTCTGAAGGGATTGTGAATAATTTAGGCCGACTCTTCTTGGTGGTGGAAATCCATTAAAAAATGTTAGATTACACAATAGTCATAGAAATGAGTGAACATTTGTAATGATCTAATAGTCAGGTGTTCTGGGGAAACGGCTTCCCTGTGAATAAATGACATATTAGTCACAGCCTCTGTCTTATAAGTACTTCAGTCATGAGGAGAACAGCAGCCCTCAGTTCTTGACTAAAGGGTTCTTCAGCATGACATATTCTGACAGACAGAAATATCGAGTCTGGGTCCTCCACCGAAGGGTAATCCTGTTCACTAATGTGTTCTTGCACTTCAAAAAAACAACAGCTGTGAAGTAGCATTGGCAGATATACGCTACAGCAATTTAAACACAGGGAGCCACAACATTAAAATCACTTCACTGGTATTGTTTATATTTCTGACATATTTTAAAATTTGTCCTGGACCACTGAATCATGGAAAGAGGATCTCTGGTTTCTTTTGGCATCTTGCCTTTGGCAGTGAATCCTTTGGGTCTTAAAGGTTATCAGTTTAGAAGCCCAAGCATTTTGTGGCTGATTTGTTGCTAGAACTCGCTAGACGCACTTGTAGTGTACGTACATCAGACAAAATGTCATGGATACCGCTTATAACTGATGATGAGAAACAGCATTTATGATGCTGTTCGTCGTAAATGTATACGATCAATTACAAATAAAAGTATGTGTTAAATATGTTGCAATAACAAGACTTTTTTCTGATATGGTTATATCTAGTATTTCTACTGAATACCTGTTGGCATTAGTGCTGAATTTTTTTAATAAATTTACATCACTAAGGTTCAGTACGCCAGCATTTGACCTTGTTCGGTAACAGAGAAATGATTTATTTTCTGTGTTCATTGATTCAATATTTAAGATTCATCCTAGCAGCGTCAGTATTAAAGCAGAAAACCAATGAAATTGTATAGTTCATATGCACACTTCACTGCTGCAAGTTGTAGTAATTGTGTACACATTGTGTAATTGTGATCAATGTATCACAATCAGATTTTTCCCCCTTTATTACTTTAAACCCTGTATTAATGGTCTGGTAAAATTTGTCCAGTGTTTCTTTAATAAGCATAACACTGATTATATTAAAGACTGAATGAATATACTCAAACATTTGTCAGTATTTTATATACACTTTATATTACTACTGCAGAATTTACATTTTCTAATAAAGGCCCGTGGACAAACTCTTGTCATAGTGTAGATCCTCTGATCATCAAAGCCATTCATAACATCATAATAAGAACTTCACTTTATGATATAGTTTTTGCATTGTATCAATGACTCAACTGCAGGTACATAAGTCACTAATTCATATAAAATTTGAACGTTGATGTATTGCTTGTCCTTGATTTCCATAAACATTAGAGTGTATGAGGCATGTAAACGTCTCTCCATGAAACCAAGCTGTCTTATTGCCTGAAAGAGCATTTTAAGGCCCCATATCTATCCCCCAACCTAGGATTACATATATTTTGGGTATCGGGCAATCCAAGTTTAACCTTTCAGGTGGAATGACACTATCATATGAGCAAAACACACTGAGATATTAGCCTATGAGACTGATTGAAATGGGCTAGTATAGATCACTTTTTCTAGTCTTACTGACCATACAAAGCATCCTACATTATGTGCCTCACTTACACAGCTCTAAACTCTTAATCTGTACTTTCCTTTAGGCTAACTGTTTTGGAAGAGTGGATGGGGTCCCCCCTCCCCCCTTGACAGTTATGATAGATCTGATCATTTTGTTGAGGGGATGTGACACCTTACCAAAGCCAGTTCCTGGGAAAGTGAGATACATACAGACTTTAAGTGCAGAATCTTTCCCACTTCCAAACCCACGGTGGATTCAGGATGAACATTTAGCCTAAATGTCTTTGGACTGCAAGAGGAAACCAGAGCACCTAGACAACACTAACATAGGCAAAGGGAGAACATGCAAACTCCTCACAGAAAGTCCTTATGAATGTCCAGTGAAACAGACCGTGAGTGTAAACACTGATCTCTGTCTTTTCTGCTGTGGCTGGATAACAGATGTTTGTGACAACCCACTGATGTCCAGTCTTCTACCATCATCCTTCAGAAGCTCCTCCCAGCTGTCCAGTAGTCATGGGCCGGTCTTTGCTAAGGTCAACAGGAGAGAAGGTGAGTAGTTATTCATTGTTATTGTTAAACTTAGACGTTTCACCATCTGCTGTTAGTACCCTGGTAATTGTCAAAAATGCTAACAGAGACAATCCAAGCTGGTTAGCCGTGCACCACTGCAAGCCCAAGTGAAACTGTGACTTTATTACCCAGAATTCATTACTCAAACTTAATCCCACACAGCAGTAAAAGTTCAAACATAAAACTGAACTCATTGGGGAGTGCTCTCTTATTGTAAAGGCAATTATTTTGTTTTTGTTTTATTTGCTACCTTGTGAAGAAATCCATTTGGCTGACCTTACAGAGCACTCACAGTAAAATTCAATTATCCTCATGGTGTAGTCATCGTACAGCCCACAACTGTGGATGTCACAGAAAGATAATAGGTACACACACTGTGGGCTTCATATGTATGTTGCTATACTGTGCTTCACACACCTTTCGCCCAGTTCTTGTAAGATGCTGTTTTTGCTGGTTGATCTTTTTTGTGTTGGCTAACAAGAATAAACAAAGAACTGTTTCCCCTTCTGTCAGATGGTTCTCATCATGTTTTGTGCATGTGGAAGGCATCTGCATACACAGAAACCAGATTTCAGTACTCCAGCAAACATTATGACGTTTGAATTACTGTCGCGACTGGCCGACTGTCTTTTCTTGGTCTTGATTGGATTGAGTTCTTGCTCTTGGTTTAAAAAAAATGTTCCAAAATTAAATTGCCATCTGGTAATACTAGCTTGTGTATGTGGAGCAGATGTCATCTGGCTGTCTACACTCGGTTGGTAACCAAATAAGTTGACAGTCGGATGAGACATGCATTTCCTGTTACTATTGCATTTTTTTTTTTGCTGCATGTGGAAACAATGTCAACATATGTCTGTCTGCAGTGTAGCTTGTGACATCATGCTGGGACTTTGTATGCTTCTTGAATCTTATCTGACCCAGATTGTGTGACACACTGGATTTACCTTCCAAACCGCACACGTTTTTCATGTCTTTAACCCCCCCCCCCCCCCCCCCCCCCTTACAAAAACTATTGTCATGAAGTATTCACTTGTAAAGGATCAATCAGTGGATTTAGTTCCTTTATTTTTTATCTTTTGTTAAAAACTTCTCTCAGTAATAAAACTTTATAAAGATCAAAATGCTATTGATGTCATGGTGAGCTATGTGGCAGGCTAGGTCAGGACCCAAACGCCAGTTTCGGAGACAGAAAGCTTAACTAAAGGCGGCAGCATTATTGCTTGAAAATGCAAACTAAAAACAAGATACATGAATACTAATGAAACAAAACAAACTCAAACTAGAACTAGGAAACTCCTGACTGGTCATTAGTCACTGGACAAGACTTGACATGACTGAAGAAAATGGAACTACACATGACACACAGGTAACGTAGAGAACGTGACAACAAACGGAAAGGTGGAAACACAGCAGGGACTAATCAGACATACCAAGACAAAGGCAAAGCAAAACTGAACACACTAACATAGGACATAAGACTGTCAAAGTAAAACGTGAAGCGTGCACAGAGACACAGACTTGACACTGAGACGCGACTGACTGGACACGAAACTTGGAACACATGGAAGACACAGTGGCTGAAACTAAAAGCTGGAACCACAAATATAACGTGAGCAGAAAACAACATGAATAACAATCATTAAGGAATATAAATTTAGCAACACAAAACACTGGGCCACTGGTCAGTGCTGTGACAATTGAGGCTGAACGTTGATGGCTGACCCCAAAGCACCTATGAGAGGCCACAAAGCAACTTTCGCAAACTTTCTTAGAAGAAAGTGTATAAATAATAATATTGGGTTAAGACTGAGATAGTTCTTTTTATTAAAAAAAACAAGTTTCATTATGTACTGACCCCCCCAAACCCCCATTCAGTTAAATATCTCCTTTACATTCGTCCTGTACATCCAACTCAAACATGGTGGATACACAAAATCGAAAAGTCAAAGAACAGTAAGTTTACTCTGTGCTTTTGTTTCCACTGCTTACCTCGAGTTCTTAAAAAAACAAACTAAAAATATAACAAAGGTCATTGATCTAATCTGTTTGATCATCAGTTTAAATGTTGTTGGTAAAAAAAACAGGAACGGTTTCATATTTCCTGCAACTATTCTGTCGAAAAGGGCTAAATATAAGATTTGTGTTAGCTCAACCTGCATGGTTATCATTCTTCTCTACCCTTTTCCCTTACAGCAATGACCTTTTCCATTTTTCACATTTGTGTTTGAAAGTATTAACAGTGAGGGGTTTGAGGTGCAGGCTATCCATAAAAAAGTTTTTACCTTGTGCAGCTTTACGCTTCATACATTTGGTCAGTTGTTGACATCAACCGTCAAGAAGCACCTTCAGGCCAATGAAATGGTAGGAACAGACTGAGAATTAAAAAACAACAACAACAAAAAAAACAGTACTCCTTGACCGACTCTCTGTCTTTTTACTGAGATGTGCTCAGTTCTGTGGGTGTCAGTGGTGCAGGAGAGTCTTTGCCTCCCTACAGGGCACTGAGCACAAAACATCAAAGGCAAGCCTAAGCTGGATTCACAGAGTGTGAGAAATACATTCGCGTTGGCTGTAGGGATATCGAAACAAAGAGAAGAAGATGACATTTATCAATTTATCATTTGTTTTATAAATGACTCTAACATGTGAGAGAGATAGATAGATAGATAGATAGATAGATAGATAGATAGATAGATAGATAGATAGATAGATAGATAGATAAAGAACAGTTACTGCTAACAATTTGTACTGTACAACACACTGAAATTATATTACACTAGTACATCAAAAGTCTCTACCGGGCCACCTGCTCGCAATAGGGACATAAAACTGGGTTGTGATTCACAGAACACAGTAAAAATTCAAGAGAGATGTCTCTACTGGATGCAGATGCTGGCCTTGCAAAGGGCTACCATGCCATGTTTGGAGCTTTACAAAGCTCACTTGCAGACTGCAGAACCAGTGGACAACATCGTCAGTGGGAGCGGGAGACTTCTTCATCTTTTACTCAGACTGTAAGAATAATTTGATCAAGCTGGAGAAAAATGGAAGATGAGCCACCAGAATGTTGTTTTTTAAATAAGGTTGTTTGTAAACGATGTACACACATGATCGATATTAGACTGAGACAGAGGAATTATTGTTTTCGTTTTTCCACTGAAACACTAAAGCCAGGCACTTATTGGACCACTTCCAACTGCCTAGTGTAACATGTACTGTGTCTGCTCAGTTTGTAATTTCATTCAGGGCAGGTTCAGAATATGTCTTGGGAGGTAGAAAATATCTGCAAAATACATAATTCATCTGCCACATTAAAACCACTGACAAGTAATGTGAATAACACTTATCAAAGCATTATTATAGAATAAAACAGAATAGGCCTTTATTGTCATTGTACACGTACAATACATTTATGGGACAATGAAATGCTACATTGTGCTGGAAAACCTGGGCTCCTGCCATTTATGTGCATGTTATTTAGAAACCAACATTTACCTGGCGCATTGTTGCACACCTGGCACATTGCAGAAACTCCTCAGGAATGACTTGTGGGACATAATGAACCTAATGAATTGATCCAGCCTCCAGACTCCCCACATCCTAGTCTGATCAGACATCCGCAGGATTCACAAGGTGATCAACAAATAACGTTAAGGGATCCAAAGGCAACATCCTAGTGCGAAATACCACAAGGTACCATCTCAGGTCCCGTGTACTTTTAGTGGCAGAAGTAGAACTCGGTTTGAGGTATGATTACAAAGTGGTGGGAATAACTCATGAAAACTAAAACCCTTCAAAGTCAACTGTTAGGCATATCTGGACAACGCTCGGTGAGGCTATTTTTAGATTAATAACAGGAAGTCCTGTTCTGATGGCGTCTCTATGATGTGTCTCTGAATCTCCTTCATGTGTGTCAAAACAGCAACCCTTCAGCTTTTTTGGGTCTCTCCTGCTGAGTATTCTCCCTTTTTTAACTTTAAAATAGAATTCACAATGCACAATGTTGTAAATTTCAAAAAAATACATGCATACATCCTGAAACTGCTAAGTTGAGCCCCAAACTACGATCTTGAACATGGAAGTCTGACCAGTCTGACAGAGAAACCCACTGCTCATTGCACACATTTGAGATCTGTGGTGAAATGGTCATAACAGGATTGTAAAGATCCGTCTGAAAGTGGCCCAGACCTATACAAGCCAAATGTAAATAGTTTTGGTTTTTACAAGCAGATTCCAGGAAGTTCTTGATCCCACCCTCATTTGTTGTTTAAAGGAACAACAGAAACAGCGTCCTGTCATTTACTCAGGATTCTACAACAGTGATTGTCAGTTTCCACTAGTTCCCTCTTGTTGGTGAACAGGGGCAATAAAAAGTGAAGAGCAAAGCACAGTGAAGTGTCCTGTCCATCACAAAGTAGTTAGAAGTCTACTAGAAGCCAAGCAGCCGGATTAGATGAAGGTGACAGAACTCCCACGTGCTTCCTTGGGCTCCTTTGGCTCTCATTCCCACCTCTTGAGTTGCATCGTGGCTGCTCAGCCCATATGGGGACTGGTGCTGGATAGGCTGCTCACACATGGTGCCCTGTTAATCCCACTCAAGGATCACAGTACTGCCTCCACTCCCAGTACTGTGCCTCACTGTATGCACTATTTGGCTGAACATTGAACGTGGCCAATTCATTAGGCTGGGAAATGGCCCTGGCACTGAGAGTTGCTCCTTCTGATGAAGCTATAAAAAAAGGGTCTTGGGAGAGGCCAGAGAGAGGCTTTGACACAGAATTCAGCAGAGGCCCTCAAGCAGAAGGCTTTAATTTAAAGGCCAAGGAGCAACAGTCCTCAATATGTTGAGCAAGTTTGGTTTTTTTTGCCATCAGTTATGCAAGAAAGACACTTTTGTAGGACTAAGTTGAACTACTTTACTGGAGGAGTGAGACTAGTGCAAGTGGTGCAGCAGCTTATCAGAGCCTAAGTAAAAACAAAACTTATATTGACCCATGTGAGTTCAGACGCCTAAAGCAATACAGAGGCACAGAGTTGGGGATAACATTTTTGAAATTTCTGTTCATAAATGAGGAGCAGTGTGGTGCCATCTGTCCAGATTCAACCTGTTATTTAATGAAGAAATATTTTCACACCGCTGATAGCACCTGACGGAAAGTGAATCCAAGGCAGAACGGGGTACAAGGTACACCTTTCAAATCCAGAATAATGAGGTCAGTCACGCTCAAATCTTCTGTACAGTGGCAGTTTGGTTCTTGAGGTACATAAAGGTTAATAGATGCCAGGACTCTTTGTACAAGCTGATCAGTGCCTTGCTGTTACTGCCTTTAGGCTTGACTTTTTCCACCTCATCAGGCCTAGAACTGGAACTGAGGGTCTTGTGTGGAAAAAAAGCAAAGTGAAGTCCAGAACAGGGCTTTAGATTTGAAAAAAGCTATTTTACTGCTATTGGCAAAGTCAGCCAGTTCTCACTCACACACACACACACACACACACACACACACACACACACACACACACACACACACACACACACACACACACACACACACACACACACTGAATTTTCATCTATCCTAGTGGGAGTTTGCTCCGTGACAAAGCATTTGAAAAATTTGAAAATACATGATGTATGCCTGGAAACCTGCGATTCTTCTTGAGTTAGTTAACAGTCTCATCTTTGTGTCAATGCTGTTACAGGACTAAAGAAAAGCACAGGGGAAATTTCCCACAGGGGTGATCAAGCTGATGTTAAATGGGTGCACTCAGGTGTTCATATTACAGATACTGAGCTGAAATCTGCCTCCATATAAGGGGAATGACAATAGAGTTCTTTAGCCCCTCCCTCCTCTCAAATCCAGCAGTTCCTCTCTCTTGCCGCTCTTCTTTGTACAGTGTGGTCAGCTGTAATTATAATTTAAACTCAGTCTCATTTGGACTGCCAAGAAAACATTAAGATAACTCCATTTCATCTTAAAGCCAAATGTTAATGGCCGCATTTAACATTTATAGGCAAATGTTAATGGCAGTATTTAACTTCTAAACAGTTTCTGTTTTTCAGTGGTCCATACTGATAATTGCACATTAGAGTCACTGTAATTATGCTGAAACAGGCTTGGAACACTCCATCAGTCCCCAGTAATCATTTTCTGGAAGTGCTCATTTAGAGTTCAAGGAGGGGTGCAACATTAGCAGAGGGGGGGAATTAAATGTAGAATCAGATATTGATTTAAGTGTGATATGTTTATGTGTCACCTTTGCCACCCCAGGTGCCCACTTACTGCTTACTGTTAAACACCCTATCTAGTTAAATTCCACAGCTCCTCCATTCAGTTCCTTCTAATCTGAGGTAGTCAGCCTCCCCATAAATCTTATTATATGGATAAATATATATAAATATTGCCTCATTCCTTGACAAAATGCAGCTAAAGAGCCTCTAATCTTAGCATTCTGTCTACATTGCTTCTACATCCTTCAGTCAATTTACTGAAAATAGCCAGAGTAACTAATCCATGACAGCTCATTAAAAATCACATTTTTATGCTGTGACTAACCCCAATTTACTGCTGATAATAAACTATCTGGGACCCATAAGTCTTCTTTAACTGTGTTCACTCACATGAAATATCATATATTTAATAACATCCTGTATATTATTAATGGATATGCATGGCCATGGTCACACACGGTTCAGATGGCAAGTATCCGTGGATGAAGACTCCTAATGGAGTTGTCAAGAAGGTTAATTTCTGATATACACTGCTCATTGTTAATGCTCACTTCTCAACATCTGCAATATGGAAGTGTCAGTACCATCACTGCCAAGCTCAGTAACTGAGGGTCATGCTATTAATGGGAAATACGACAGTTTGAAATGAACACAAATTACATTTTAAGCTAAAAGCTTCACGTGCTTAAACTTGATCAAAACTTAAACCGCACGGCAGCAATGAAACCAGGTTGCACATGAAAAATCGTCTTACGAAATATTTACTTTTATACATTCAGCACTTTTGGGTTGATGTTACCATTTATTTCACCCAACTTAGCTAATGTTGGTCAATAATAAAGGTCTTTTAGCTCAAATTCATCCTCATCCACTAGAGAAAATGCCCAGCTCTAAATTCTCGAATATATTCAATGGTATGGAAATGATCATGAGCCCAGGTTAAGCCCAGCATAAGCCCTTCATGCAGAAAAAGTAAATCAAGAGACTTAAATATGTTTTAAAAGTGTTTGATAGAATAGAATAGAATAGAATAGAATTCAACTTTATTGTCATTGCACATGCACAGGTACAGGGCAACGAAATGCAGTTTGCATCCATCCAGAAGTGCTTTAGTGATATAGATATATTACAATATATATTAGCAATAATATAGATATGTGAGTATATTACAGAAATGGGTCTATTATGGTATGTTATAATGTACACGGTATGAAGTATGTTGTGAATATTCTATAACTATAAGTATGTACAGGTTGTAGTGAGTACAAGCTATGTACAGGATATGAACAGGATATAAATATGAAAAAGTATACAGAATATGAAATAAATAACTTTACAGAATCTGGGATATACAGCTATACAGAAATGGGAACTATGCAAGTTGTAAACAGTTGTAGGATTAAAAATTATCGAATGTACAGAATGATTATTTACACAGAGCTATACAGTAGTGCAGTTAAGATAAGTGAGGGTGTAGATAGTTTCTACAGAGGCTATATAAAGTGCTAGTGGTTGTGAGTGGTGGTTCAGTCCATGTTATTATTGTGTTTGAGGGTACAGTTGTCCATTGTGGGTGTGTGTATGTTCCAGAGGTGGGACCAAGTCATTGTTTTGCAAGTCTCAAGTAAGTCTCAAGTCTTTATCCTCAAGTCTCAAGTCAAGTCTCAAGTAATGTCAGGCAAGTCAGAGTCGAGTCTCAAGTCACTGGTGTAAAAGTCCGAGTCAAGTCACAAGTCTGAAACTTTGAATTTCAAGTCCTTTCGAGTCTTTAAAAAAAAAACAACGAAAAAATAATGTTGCAGTTATATGCTAAATGTAAATATTAGACCATGTAATTTTAAAATCTGTGTTTTTCTCAACACATGACAAAATAGTGAACTTAGAAAATATACACAAATTGTGAAATTGCACCTCTTTAAAATGCAGCTCAATTAAACCTAGCTCCAAGAATAATTTTCACCGACAGTTCTGAGATAAGCTGCATGTTATTCTTGGATGCGGTTGTAGGACCAGCTTTAAAATCGCATGACAAAAATATACACATTAAAAAAAACTGTATCACCAACGTAGCCTGGACAACATTTGCTAGTTAGATGAAGTCAGCTATCTCATCGTAGCATATTTATATGCATATTTATAATTATACGCTTCTTGGAGTGAGTGCATACACTCATGAAGTTTAGTAACTTCCGGTCACTGCAACAAGCCCAGGTACAGTTTACCGACGGATGGGTGCAGGACCTTGAAATGCACCGTGTAGAACGAAAGACCATCGTACGTATCATAAGTTTACCAGTCTCACAAATCGTCGTCATAAATACACATTCGTTAACCGTTTATTAATAGGACCTTTGAGCTCAATGGTAATTAATTAGTAGTGGAAATAATTTCTGGTAGCATCACAGAAATGTAGCAGTGACAATAATACTGTATGCTGTAATCGTACTGGGCAATTAGTGATACAAAAAACCTGTTTTATCCTGTGAATAAAAGTATATGTTTTTGTCAGTGTACCATAATAACAGAAGCGAAACGCAATATTGTGTCAGGACAATTCACTATTTATGCACAATAAACAAAGGAGCATAGCGCCACAATTTCTGTTCAGCGCCAGACTTGCTTGTAACCTATATCACCAATTATGTTATGAAAATGACGTATTAACTACTAAAAAACACTGACCTTCGTGTAAATGCTTGGAGCAGACTAACCTGTGAGCTGGAGTGTTCTGGGACGTTATATTTGGTCTTTGAATGGCTGCAATCCAGGCCATCCGTCGCGTCTTTGTTACTTCGGAAACATGGCTCGAACAATTTCTCTTCAACGACGTAATCCGATAACAACCGATCTCTTTACCCGTCGGCTTCCCGTGGCTGTCATGCGACCGGCTATTGCAGTTAATAATACAACGGCTTCTTGACATTTTTGTGTTTCTTTTTATCGCTGTGTGACTGATTTCAATTGAAAGCCTGCGTGCGCTAGTACCGCTTGCCACGAGTTCCCAGAATCCTTTGCGGTTCTACCCGTGAATGACGTCACATTTTCAATCTCTATATAATATGCATGTTAAATTTTATATTTGGGGTAAAATATCAAGTCTTTTCAAGTAAACCGGTTCAAGTCCAATTCAAGTCCCAAGTCATTGGTGTAAAAGTCCAAGTCAAGTCACAAGTCTTAGAACATTATTTCAAGTCAAGTCTAAAGTCATAAAATTAATGACTCGAGTCTGACTCGAGTCCAAGTCATGTGACTCGAGTCCACACCTCTGGTATGTTCAGTCCATGAGTTTAACGTGGGTCAGATGTCAGGAGGCAGAGTTCAGGAGTCTGACAGCTGTGGGGAAGAAGCTGTTCCGGTACCTGGTGGTCTTAGTCCGGAGGCTCCTGTGGCGCCTCCCAGAGGGCAGGAGGGTGAAGAGTCCATGTGATGGGTGACTGGGGTCTTTGATGATTTTCCCAGCCCTTTTCATACACCGCTTCCTGTAGATGTCTTTTATGGCAGGAAGTGGTGCTCCGGCGATGCGCTGGGCAGTTTTCACGACCCTCTGCAACGCCTTCCGGTCCGAGGCAGAGCAGTTCCCATACCAGACTGTTATACAGTTGGTCAGGATGCTCTCGATGGTGCAGCGATAGAAGTTCACCAGGATGTCTGAGGACAGGTGGTTCTTCCTCAGAGTCCTCAAGAAGAAGAGGCGCTGGTGAGCCTTCTTGACCAGCTTGGAGCAGTTGGTCGTCCAGGTGAGATCCTCGGAGATGTGGACTCCCAGGAACTTGAAGCTGCTCACACGCTCCACAGCCGTCCCCTTAATGTGGATGGGTGGATGTGGGTCAGCATTCCTCCTGTAGTCCACGATGAGCTCCTTGGTCTTCTCGGTGTTAAGCAGCAGGTTGTTTCTGTCGCACCACTCAGCCAGACGATCCACCTCCTCCCTGTAGGCAGCCTCATCGTTGTCACTGATGAGGCCAATCACCGTGGTGTCATCTGCAAACTTAATGATGGTGTTGGAACCATCAGCAGGTCTGCAGTCGTGGGTGAAGAGGGAGTAGAGGAAATGCATCTTGATGCATCTTGAAGCAGAATAAAGGCAACCAAGCATCGTAAGTTCTAAGCACTGTCCTTTCACAGGGAGTATTCACTTATAAAATAATAATCACAGGTTCTTTTTCTGGGAATAAGGATCCTATCTTCTCATTTTCAAGATGAATTAAGACCCCCTTAGGATTCTGTATAACTCAAAGATCAGCTTTGTTACATATTTTAAAAAAATCACATTGGTTTTTATGATTTTAAGCTCTTTTCTTTGCTGCATTTGGACACTAAAAGTGGTTTTGCTATACCTGTATTAAAGGCTTTCATAAAAGATTTCAGTGACCTGGCCTCTGTATCTTTCAGGTGTTTCTTTTTTTCTTTCTTTTTCTTTTTTTTTTACTTCCAAGACTGTTTATTTGCTCTGGTGCCCGGTCAGTTTTATATATAGCTGCATATTATCTCCCAGGTTGTCAGAAATACACCTCAAGCTCTGTCTCATATTTGACTCTCCCACTCAAATCAGTTTAAAAACCAGACACAGACACATTTACAGATCTTGGCCTGAAATACTGCCATGCGTCTCTGCTTAGTTATCTGTGACTTACTGCATCTTTGAGACCCGCTGACTTTGGGTGACTTTTTTCCCTTGTTATAATGGCTCGTATCCTTTCCCCTCTACCACAGTTCTGCTTTTGTCTTCTTGTTCCAACCTTCTGTTGACATGAACAACTGTGCACCAGTGCTAACCAAACAGTACATTTATCTGGCAGACACATCTATTCCTCCTTGTAAAGCCACTGCCCTGACAAGCGTTGTGTCACCATCTATTTCCCAATAGACACTAACATGGTGGAGATAGCAATTAGAACAGAGAGGATAGAAATAGATTGCAGGATGTTGAGTTCTTTTACCGTCTTATTAGCAGAGACAAAAGCTGAAGTTAATTCTGCAAGTGGAGATGGCTCTGTCTAGCACCAGGGGCACTGCTCCATTATTTGTTGCAACAAAAGCTGTGTCACCGGCTTGATTGGTCTCTCTGTGGTCAAGCCACAGACTTTGGTCATGAACATACAGTAACTGCAGCAGCAGGTATTTCTCAGTAAAATTCCTAGTGGCTACTGCTAGTTTGAAACTAGAGATTTACTAACACGAGCTTCACCATTAAAAGATAATAAATAGCATATATAATAAAGATTTTATAGGGACATGTAATTGGGTTGCTGAGAAAATTTATAGCTCTCCAATCAAAAGCAGTCAGCTATATAAACAGGACGTGACTGCAGTATCATTAAGTCTAAGTGACAAAATGAAGGTTTTAGGAGGAAAACTGTAGTGCCCATCCTTTGTAAATATGGTTGTGCCATCAGAGATCATTGCTAGCACTCAAATGCACATAAAAAGAAGCAGGTTCTGATACATAAGCTCACATATGCATAGTTAGTTTTTCTTACATAAATTTGCAAAACCAGGCAGGTCAACAATAGCAAGCAGAGGGAAAAGCCTCTAAAAAACACCCCTTTGATGCTTTCCTTCTCCTCACATACAGGGTCTTAAATAATCAGACCCCATGTTATCTTAAAAACATCATAGTACCATATCACCACAACGAAGGCATAGCCTTCAGCCTTCGGACTTCACTCCTGAGGAACAAGCTCCCAGTTTTGATTTGGGAGACAGATGCCCTCTCTACTTTTAGGATTAGGTGACCCTGAACTCCCTTCTCAGTTACACAGCAACAGACCTCGGGGGCTTCCCATGATGCACTTAATGTTTCTTCTTCACTCACCTGTTTTCACTCAGTACGTGTTTATACACAACTCTGCATTTAATCACTAGCTATTATTAATCTCTGGCTCTCTTTTGTCCTGTCTCCCTCGCCTCACCCCCACCTGGTCATGGCAGATAGCTGCCCCTACCTGAGCCTGGTTCTGCTGGAAGTTTCTTCCTTTTTAAAGGGAGCTTTTCCTTCCCACTGTCGCCAAGTGCTACTTTATTGGCGGTTGTCTGATCGTTGGGGTTTTCTATAATAATTTTATGGCAAACAAATGTGTGTAGATATGTTGGACTATTTCCGTTTTACTTCTTTATCCATATGAACTAAAATATGATCATTTTGACAATGTTTCATGTTTACTAATCACAGAGTGAGATACTGTACGTGCATGGGTTTAAAGAGTGTAAAGATTTTGTTTCTCTTTTTTTTTTTACGTAACAAGTGTTTTGCAGTGATATAGCTTGTTAATTCATATGAGGCTTTTATCAAAAATCTGTTCCACATTTCCGATAATCCCAGTCATGTGTGGTTTCTCAGTAGTTTTTTTTTTTCTTATTTTGATCTAAATCAATCTTAGGCACTAAGATGGTGTTCTTATTTGGTGTGACTCAAGGACACTTGTGAAACATTTGCAGTTTCTGATGGGCACAAACTTGGTGCTGTGGGAACTGAACTTGTTATCTGTGAGTTTCTGTTCCATCTCCCACCCCTGCCCACCATGAAAAAGTCATAATCCATAGCTGACACCACGTGTCCTTGGCCTGTATCCTAGCTCTGAGCCAGGAGGAAGCCTCTAAAATAACACCCCCTTTGATGCTTTCATGCTAGCCCAAATAAAACCATGCCCGATTTACCGCAATGACACATATTAACTTATATGAAAGGATGTGCTTGTTTATGGAAGAGTAGAACTTGAATCCTACCTAAACACTAGGTACTCTCAGTAGATTATCACACTCCTAAGACAAATAGGTGGCTTTTCAAAATCTACCAGATGCAGATGAATACATTTTAATAATAAAACATTGTGCAATCAATACTACAATTTATCCAGTTTTTTATTGACCAACCATGAAGAAATCAAAACTGCACAGTCTCCCAGTCTC
Organism: Astatotilapia calliptera; assembly: GCF_964374335.1. Classification (NCBI taxonomy): domain Eukaryota; kingdom Metazoa; phylum Chordata; class Actinopteri; order Cichliformes; family Cichlidae; genus Astatotilapia; species Astatotilapia calliptera. Next base: position 9,055,571 of record NC_137438.1, read on the forward strand.
ACCTTAAATCTCATTTCCAAGCAGACTGTTTGGCATTAACTTACTCCTAAATTCTCAAAGAGCATTGCACCTGGGTACTGTTGTTGGTACAGATGTAAAGGTGTCTGTTTTGTTTTTAAATTGTGCAATGAAAATAAAAGCTAATTTACTTTGTGACAAAAATTCAAAACTCTTGCTTGAACTTGTAGTTCTTATATAATTCTGCTGTGCGTGCATGTTTTAATTGGAAATTTGCTAATTACATTTGTTTCTTATTTGGCCAGTGTTCTACAGTAAAATCTAAATGTCTCAAATCAATATTTTAATGTAAACAAGGCAAACCATAAACTCAAAGGAATTACTTGTAGCAACAAAGTACAGCTGCTCTACAGTGCTTTTCAATCATGTCAGGATACGAGCATTTTAATAGTTGGCACCAGTACCAATAAAATACATAATTTTCAATACCCAAATGCAATAACAAAAAATAATTATCTCATGTTCTTAAATAGAAACTTCTTTATTAAAAAATTTGTTCTATCACTCTTGGCAGACCATTTATTTATTTTGTTGATGGGACCCAGACTGAAATGTTAGGATGGCTGGTGTAGGCTGTGTATTTGTTTAGCATTAGCCACTACATTTTCTCCTGGAACATAGCTGCTTTTGCAAATAAAATACTAGCAGGTATTTAAATCCATCCATCCATCCATCTTCATCCGCTTTATCCGAGGCCGGGTCGCGGGGGCAGCAGCCTAAGCAAAGAGGCCCAGACTTCCCTCTCCCCAGCCACCTCCTCCAGCTTATCCCGGGGAATACCAAGGCGTTCCCAGGCCAGCTGAGAGATATAATCTCTCCAGCGTGTCCTGGGTCTGCCCCGGGGCCTCCTCCCGGTGGGACATGCCTGGAACACCTCACCCAGGAGGCGCCCAGGGGGCATCCTTGTCAGATGCCCGAACCACCTCAGCTGGCTCCTTTCGATGTGGAGCAGCAGCTGCTCTACTCTGAGGCCCTCCCGGATGGGGCCCGGCCGGGCACAGCCCGAAGAGGAGACATGGGCCCATCCTCCCGCAGGCCCACCACCCGCAGGAGGCGCCATAGGGGTCGGGTGCATTGTGTTCCGGGTGGCGGCCAGGAGCGGAGGCCCTGGCGGACTGACCCCCGGCTGCCAAGACTGGCAATAGGGACAGGTATTTAAAGATTACATAAAAAAGGATAATGCTGTTGATGTTGTTGGATGTGGAACTCAAACTCATTCACCTTGAATTCTTTGAACAAATCGAGCTGCTGCTGTTTTTTTAGGTGCTTTTCTTTATTTGAAGTCTTTCCTTGTCTGAAAACTATGATAGGACTATTTGCATGTCTGTTTGTTGGTGTCCTTCTTCCTTCCTTTTACACTGTGAAGCACTTTGTGCAGCATAGACTGTTGGTAATGTGCTATATAAATAAACGTGACCTTGAGCTTCCTTCAGTATAGGTGTATGGTGCCTCCTTTCAGTACTGGAAGGAATGCAGCCTTGGTACATACCATAGTCTGTATAAAACAGGCTATACAGAGAAAACAAACAGATATGCTGGATTAGAACTGACAGAAATAATTATGCTGCTGATCAAACAGGTGATATGTGAGAAACATGGTCATTCGTTTTTTTCCCCAAACACTTTATACCCAGTTCTCCCCTCTTTTATTTAGACCCCTTCAGCGCTCCTCTCTTCCAGGTGTTTCTTCCTTTCTTCCTCTCTTCTTAAGTCTCCCTCCTCTGCAGTCCTATAGATGTCAATTGATCTGCCTTCTTCTGTCACTCTGTCAGTCTCTTCCTTTCCTTTGTTTGTGTTTGTCACTTCTTCCCTCTCCACTCCAGCTGTAATGAGTAAAGGTCAGCCTGTCTGCTCTCTCCTCTTGCGCTGTCAGTGTCCATGTCTGTTACTGAGGTACTTATTAGCTCTGGCCTTTAGCTGCTGCCCTAACAAGCAGGAAGCACAGCAAGAGAAAAGAAGATGACCTCAGACACGGTTAATTCAAGTGAAGTCACAAGTTTGTCAGCCAGGAGACTGCTGCTTTGTTTCTCAAGCTTTGCTTTATTGCCCCACATTTGCTTTTAGCCTTGGCTTTCACTCACTGCTTACTTTTTAGGCACCAAAAACAGATTAAATCTAGGAAAAAATCATTTCTTGGGTTACAGTATGCCCCTTCTAAAACACACATTGATAAATAATGATTACTCACATGGGTTAAACGTGACGCCAAGGTGTTCATTTGCATGGCTGTACCCATGAATGTGGTTTTTAAGTGCAAAAAAAGTTTATTTTTATTGATACCTGGATGCTTCTATCTTGCTGAAAACCAAAATGGGAATGACATCACACCCGAGTTCTGACATCAAAGTTCCAAGCTATCTGGATTGCAGCATTAGTTGTGGTTATACCACAGAGTTTCCTGCAACTTTCTACCAGGAGATTTTATTGCATGCTTTTTATTCATGCTTCCGTCTGCTGACAAGCTTTACTGAGATGCTGATTTCCTTTTCCAGCAGGACTTGGCATCTGCCCATAGTGCCAAAACTACTGCCAAATGGTTTGCTGACCATATTATTACTGTGCTGGCCAACAGCTCACCTGACCTGAACTCCACAGAGAATCGATGAGTGATTGTCAAAAAGAACCCACCCTAAAAATACAGAGAAGCTGAAAGCTGTTTTTAAAGCAACCCGGCCTTCAATAACACTTCTGCAGAACCACGCACTAATGCAGTCCACGCCACACTGCAGTGGGAATTTGCGGTACTAAGTACTAACGGTATAAACGAGTTGCTTTTCAGAGGTTTTCAACGCAGAACAGATTTCTCTGTTGAATTTTTTTTTCTCTTTTGGCTGATTTTAGGAAATATTATGTAAGCTATAATCACCTAAACTAAAACAATAAGGGCTTGAAATATTTCCCTTGTAATATATTTCCCTTTTAAGTTGTGATGAATATACATGTTTGCCTTTTTAAAATTAACTACAAATTAAAATAACTACTCTCGGTAACGTTGCTCAGCTGAACATTGACTTCTCTACTGTTCCTTGAGTTGAATGTTAGCATGTTGCCATGCATCTCACTTCATCTCATAGCAATCAACCAATTTGATGAAGAGATTTCAACATGCTGGCAGCGTGGATACTTTCTCACTGACACATTATACTGGGAGGCAGAATGGAACTGAGCCATTATTAAAGTTGTTAGATTTGTTTCTCCTTCAAGCTACAACTGAAAGTGTGGGCTGTTTTTTTAAAGGTCCATAATCTCTATGATCAGTTATGATGCTGACTGACATTACCAATCACTGCTGTACTTTAGCAATCTGTTCTGCAGCGTGCTATGTTGAACAATTCAAATGAAGTTCATGGCGGGTTGTGTTAACACAGTAAACTGATATAAGGAGGATTAATAATAGATGTGATAAAAAGACACTGTGTCCACTTTGGCAGTTTGAAAGAGTTTGTAGTATTGATTTACATTGTCCTAATAGCAGCATGACATCACTTTGACAACACAATCTCAACTGCTCTTCAGGGTGGCTGCGTTATCGTGTGTGTGTGTGTGTGGGTGTGGGTGTGGTGTGTATGTGTGCACCCTCAGTAGGGGAGAAATCCCTCCATCTGCTCCTTGGGCACCATGGATTTGCTTTGCCCTGACTCAGCACTTTTTATCAAGCTTACACACATGTAGACTCACAAACTCAGACACAGCCACTCAAACACACACACACACACACACACACACACACACACACACACACACACACACACACACACACACACACACACATGGGATACCAGCAGCATCCAAAGTAAAATAAAATCAGATTGCAGCTGTGTTAGTTATGGCAATGTCTCTGCAAAGGTTAGCAACTGCATCAAGGCACCACTCTTTGTGTCTGTGCCTTTCAGTCCTTTTCTGCCTTTGTTTCACTTTCTGGGCTAGTTCACTTCTTCACTCCCTTTCTCCAACCTACTCATCCTCTGCGACATGTTCCTAAATTTCCCAAATACAAACCCACTTGATTAACTGCAGTATTTTATATGACACAGTTCACACTCCTGCTGTGTGTTCCTGCCATCTTTCCTGTTTCGATCTACACCATTCTTTTTTCAAATCCAGATATTTTAATCTTTTCCCAAAACATTTCATTTGAAACATGAGCTTGAGGTGATTAGAGGTGATTGGATGCAACTAACTGTACTTATAGAAAAACAAATCATGGAGGCTCTCAGACTCAAACATCCCTGATGGAGTCTGGTGCATAAATATTCAGCAGCTTATTTCAGATAAGATATATTTTGTTTATGCCAGAAATTTTGAGAAATTACTGTGTTACAGCAGGCAAAACATTAAAAACACATACTAGCTCAATAAAATTGAGTACCACAAAACAAATATGTTGTTTCTCCTTATATGCTCTTATATTCAATATTCTAATCCAGATTCATTTAGATTTTTGCTTACTATGCATGACAGTGAGTTTTTCTTCTTTGATTAAGATGCCAAAGGATATTATAATCTGTGTGTGAATACTCCACGTTATTCTTTGTGGAACATTTAGTGAAATCAACTTTCACCTACTTTACTTTTGATTTCACTTCAACAACGAAGCTTGATAAAAACACTAAACAGTGATACATTGTCAAATATACCCCAACATTTTGTGATACTTAATTGGAGGGTGTATTGCTAGCTCTACTTAAACAGGTTTATTGCATTATATATTTTTTATTTGATTAATTTACTTGGATATTAAAGGTCCTTAGTTTTGAAAAATCCACCGTGATTTTTGTTTGTAGCTAAAAAAAAATCAACACTGGCAGGCAAAAAAAAGAAAAAAAGTCAACACTAGAAGAAATCCAAAAACGTATTTTTATAGCTGTACTTTTTGCACAAATAGCTGAGTTCAAAGGCTTCAAACTGAACAGTCATTTCTGTTCAGTTCAATTCAGCTTTGTTTATATAGCACCAAATCACCTCAAAGTGCTTTATATTGTAAGATAAAGACCCTACAGTAATAGAGAGAAAACCCCAATAATCAAATGACTCCCTATGAGTAAGCACTTTGTTGTCAGTGGGAAGGAAAAACTCCCTTTTAACAGGAAGACACCATCCATCTGCTGCAACAGGTTGGAGTGAGCGTGACAAAAGATGCTCTATTGAAGAGAGCCAGATTAAAATTAAGTAATGATTAAATGTAGAGTGGTGTGTAAACACAAAGAGAGTGAGGGAAGAAGAAACACTCAGTGCATCATGGGAAGCCCCCAGCAACCTAGGCCGTTTGTAGTGCAGGCAGGAGGTTAATCTGATCCAATCCTGAATATAAATATTATAAAATAGGAAAGTTTAATCCTAATTACAGTAGAATCCAAACTCGGAGCTGGTTCCATAGACGAGGTTCCGGAAAGATGAAGGCTCTCCCTCCCATACTCCTTTTAAATATCCTAGTAACCACAGGTAAGCCAGCAGTCCAATAGTAAAATGCTATGTTGGAGTTATATGCTACTATTAGGTCTTTAAGATTAGATGGTGCCTGACTGTTCAAGATTTTTTGATTCTAAATTTTAGAACATAGCTCAATAACCTTAGTTTTATCTGAATTCCCTTTGAAACAAGAAAATGTGCAGATCTAACTATAGACTATCAGCCTTCATTCTAATGAGGATTTCTAAATGAGTGCATTTAGGTATTATGACTCTGTCCTTCCAGTGTGCTGCTACCTCCACACTTGCATCTTCTTAAAAAAAATGGTATAGCAGTGTCAGACATACCACAGTGCTGATGGAAGTACCTATTTTAGACAACAGCATGAACATAGTGTGTGTTAGTCCCTTACATCCCTGAGTGTCCTCTCCAGCTGTTGCAACAGATGTTGCCCAGACAAAAATGGAGCACGTTACCCCTGGAAAATATGATAGTACTCTGCATGTCACTGGAGAACAGACAAAAGTTTCAGCTCAGTGATTTGTCTCATGTCAGAGAAGATATTTTAAGTGAAGTTGAATCACATTCACTTTCTCTCATATTGTCACCTTGGTGAGCTCATAAAAACCAGAACAGATCCATTAAATGGCAGGACAAATCTTGACACTTACTTGTGGAGATTCATAAATACCATTCTGGTGCTGCATCATCTAATCCATTTTTCTTCAAAGGGTTTGTGGCCCAGATATATCCCACTTAATGTCTTGAGGATTTATTAGTTATCATCATGAAACCAGGCAAATGTTGACATATTCTAGGGTTTTATGTCTGTGAGCATCTATGTGGACTTCAATCAAATCCAGAAAAGGGATGCACTATAATTGTACTGTGATTTGCAATATTTAAAGTTCAAAGCAGGGTCTCCTTATTATGAAGAAAATATTTACAAATGGAACATTAACTAATATACCTTTCCAGTAACTTAAACGCTCTCTGTGATGTTTCTGTCATCTCTGAAGGGATCTGCATTTTTGGCAAATAGTTTTTAAACTTCCCTTCAAGTCGATTAAAGGGAGCCAATGGCTTCTTGGCATCTTTGACCATCGTGACATTTTGTGATATGAAAAACCTGAAGATTTCATACTGAAGTGGCTGCCATGCTTGGATCCAGATATTTGAGCTGTTGAAGTATGCAGATTAGAAAACACCCATTTACCATTTTATAATCAATCTGAAGACTTAAGAATATCTAAAAAAAAAAATGTATTGTACAAACCAAGAAATGCTTTAAAAGACAAAAACAGAATAAAATGGTGTGTTAAATCTTAATTTAGATACCTGAAGGCATCAACAGGCATTAGCGGATTATTGGTAATTTATGTTGCTGCCTTTGATTTCTTGTTCTTTAATGATTTCTCCAAATTGGCTGTTTGAACTGGTATTATTTCCATTCTTTTCATTTTTACTACTCACACTCATACAAATGTCTCAAGTCAGTCAAAAGTCACACAGCTCAGAGTTAATCAACGCTTGGGATGGTTATAGGCTGCAAACACAGAATAACAAGTGAAATGATTTTGACACCATTTACAGAGCCGTGGCTAACCAAACAGTCAAATAACACATGCTTGGATGGAGTATTAGTAATACCGTTTTGCAAATGTGATCCACAATACTAACTTATGCATGTGAACAGTGGTCAGCTGGTCAGATTAGTTAATCACCACCTGACTGGTCAAACCTTACACCAATGACTTTTTATGCTAATGTTTTCACACACAAACACAGAGCATTTTTTTCACTGTCGACCGTAACTGCTTTTTGCCTGAACTTCATCTTGATCTTAAACCAGGTCTTCTTGTTAAAATATAATATTTACCTTATGATAACCATAGTGCCTGCAGTGTGACTGTGTAAGAGTCGTGGTCCCACAACAAGAATAATACTCACACTAAGTTTACACTAACCGCGTATACCCATTATTATAATCCACTCTTTGTTTTTGTCCCCTGTGCAGGAGCTGGAGGTTGGTCTCCTCTGGTCTCAGACCGATACCAGTGGTTGGAGGTGGACCTGGGGAGGAGAACCCAAATCACTGCTGTTGCCACGCAGGGCCGCTACGGCAGCTCTGATTGGCTCACGGCCTATCTGTTGATGTTCAGTGACACAGGACACAACTGGAGACAACACCGGCAGGAAGACAGCTTAGGGGTAACTCTTCTTCCGGTGGCAGGATTACATAGTAGTGTTGGGTGTGCAACATATTTGTGCAGTCACCTGATGGGAGTATGGATGTCCATGTCAATCCATCATCTTGTTGTAGAAAAGTACATATTTTTTAACTGATCGTGACAAGATCATAGATATTTAACAAAAAGTGCACACAAAAAGAAACCCCCCACATGTGTTATATAATACAGATTTTAACAGCTAAAAATACAGTTTGTCCAGGCAGTGACACTCTACAATCACACACAGTTGACCTAACTGTCATAGACATTATTTAACATTATCTGTGGGGACTGGTGCTGCCTGCAGCAACATGGCGTGCACACCAGGAGCCTTTCACTATTTATTAATAATACATGGAACAATGAAAGGAACTTGGGCAGGAGTCTGTTGACGGTGTGGGTCTGCTGTCAGACAGTTTAGCCTGTGCTGACAGGAGGTTGGTGCTGTTATGAGAAAGACCGCCTGGCGTAGAAAAACTCCCAGCTTTGATGCCTGAAAGCTGTCCATCACCAGTCTGCAAGCAGGTCGCTGAATGGGCGCTTTCGAGCTCAGCCGCTTTCGATAAGTGTGGCGGCTCTTAAAATGTAAATGTGCAGAAGAAATTGGTGAGAAAGCTCGCTGAGAAAAGCACGCAGTGACTTAAGTACCTAGTGTTGCGGTTGCTTTACGTCTAAATATATTCCCCATTTCTTTTTCTCTCTTTAATTTTTTATTTTTCCAGTGTTGTTTCAATAAAAAAGAGAATACTAGACTGGGAGAATGACTGATCACCAATGAGCAAAGTACAGATGTCAGAATGACAGGCAGCCATGCAAACCTCGACTGACTGAACAACATTTGATATGTCACGCGTATCCTCCCTTCTGTATGGAAGAAAGTGCAGCTTTCACTACAGCAGCAACCCAAAGAAAACTTTTTTTCCCCTCACATTTGACTGGGTACAACTTTTTCACAGTGAAGGATACAAACTCTCCAAAGCCCTTCAAGTCATCACTAAAGAACACACTCCTTGTAGCTTAAAAACATGTTGATTTGACAGTCAGCATGAAAGGCGGTGAATCCACATCAGCTTTTAGAGCACTTTTAAAGCTTCGTATATTAGTCAGGCTCGCTTAGCGTCTCTGTGATGGTGAGAATTTTACTGCAAAAACAGCTGCATCAGTCACAGCTTCTCACTGACTTGTGAGGTAAAGGTAGAAACAAAGTCTCTACTCAGGTTACTTTCATTTATTTGATGGTTAGAGTCACTAACTACTTCATGGATTAAAAATAGAATAAAATTAGATCCCATCATCAAGCAAGTTGCATGTGGAGTCTTACTTTATGATGCCACATGTTTCAAATGTTTTAAAGTGTGATTCAAAAGGAGACTGTGCCTATAGAAAACAAACACAAAAATGACATTAATTAACCTTTTATCATTCACTCTTACTTTTTTGGATGTTTTCTTGAAGTCCCAATCTGACCATTTGCATTTCACCATTTTTCTTCAAACTTGAGTATGCACTAACTTGTTGTGGGCGGGTCTTCCATCCATGATCATGACCTATCCTTCCCCATCATTCTGCAACAAAGGAGTTGCTAAAGGAGAAGCACATTAAGCTCATGGAGTGGCCCAGCCAGTCTTCAGACTTCAGTCAGCTAGAAAATCTCCAGAGAGAGATGACATTTTCGGTGACATAAAAATCAAATTAGAACTTTCATGTAATGTGTTTTATTTCTAGGTTTTTTCACTGATATTCTGTCTCTCTCCATTATGAAACTACCAAAGAGACTGTTCATTCCTTTAGAAGTAAGCAAACTTACAAGTTCAGCAAGTGATCAAAGAATTGTTACCCCCACTGTACAGTATATCTCTGGCTTCAACCCAGATACCAAACAGCAATCTCAAATCCTAAAGAAAGCACATCATGTCAGAAGCATGACCAAGACAATACTTGTCATTAAATTCGACCTTTAAGGAGTTATGCACTATGAAGGCATCCCTCAGCATCCCCAGGATTTCCTGTGCCACAAACATGCTTCTGGGATGCGATCCAAACATTGCTGGAAAACCAGACCACCATAAGAGGTATATCTGATTTTGGCCCATAGGGTGGCAGGCACAAGGTTTGGTTGAGATTTAAAAGTCAGTGCGTCATTTAGAAGTTTTTTTTTAAAGCCCACTTATGATAATTTACCTCCCTGATAAAGTAAAGAGGAGTAAATGAGGTTAACAAAGCTGGCAACTCTCCTCAGAACTTCCTAAGGAGCAAAAGTCATTAGCATGGCAACAAGTATATTTCAGCAAACACCCTATTTAATAGTGAATAATCTAGCTTCACTGTGGGCAGCTATGCAGTGAAATTCCTATGTTGACTGACATGTCACTTGAATAACGTGTCTGCCAACATTATTATACTGCCGATTCCAAACGTTCTTTTCTTGTAGCTCCTTTTAATGAAAGACTTTATTGCATAATTGCATAATTCAGTATTTTTATATTGTCTTGGTGGTACCAACTACGCCAGGCACAGTTCCTCTGCAATTCCTTTGTCATGCCCTCTCATCCTCTTCTTCGACTCATTCTCTAGCCATTCCTCTCTCCTTGACTGAAGGCTTGTCAGAGGCTACTCATATTTCAAAAGATGCTCAGGCAAGTAAATGAGATGCTGCTCTCCTCAGCAGGAAACAGAGCCATTTGTTGAGCTTAACGCTCTGCTGGCCAGCCGGCTCAGCCCTTGAAGACGGCACTGAGATCACAATTATGCAGTGCCAGAGAAGCCAATTTCTCTCACACAGTTACATCGGTACACCCTCAGCTGAGTTTCTCACACAAACACACAGGTAGCATCACACAAGCGCTCCAGATAGGACACAAGCAAATGACATGCACAGGAACACATGGACACCTACTCTATACCGTATATGCAGCTTGTTCTTCTTGTTTTCTTCTTACACATATTATTGCAGGTGTTTCTCTGTGTGTGTGAGCCCTGCTGGATTCCCACAGGCAGCTGATTGGGAAAAATAGAAGCCATTAGTCTTTTAAAGAGAGGCTTGCTACGGAGACAGAATAGGTCCAAGTTATTGATCACTGGACAGAGATGAGGGAGAGGGAGAGACATTATCATTACTTAGGATCAATGGCTTCGGTGAGTTCAGAGTTTGAAAATGAAGATGGTCTCAGGGCAGAGGAGGTTTGGGAGACTTTTTCTTTCCACTGACAAAGAGATTTTCAGCCCTCGAATATGTAAAACTTTCAATGTATAATGGTCCTATCTAGCTTTTAGTCACCATTATGAACACTTGATGAGAAGCATATCTATCTGCTTTCCTGATAGAGGCATCACCCTTTAGTGTTTGTTATTGCTATTACATCATTATTACATTATTACATTGTTGTTGCAGCAATCAGCTGACTGAGACAGAGTGTAAGAATGAAGAAAACGGTAACTGTAACAAACATGTAACTGTATTGTTGCAGGCTTTTCCAGGTAACAGTAATGCTGACACTGTAGTCCAGTACAAACTGGAGCAGCCGGTCATAGCTCGCTTTCTTCGTTTAATCCCACTGGACTGGAACCCCAGTGGGAGGATTGGCCTCAGACTGGAAATATATGGATGTCGATATAGTAAGTAACTGTGAATTAAGTGTTATGTTATAGCAATTATAAATATATCCAATGTTTATTTTATCATAGAATATTTTGACCTTAAGTAACATATAATTATGTTATCAACAGTTAGTTGGTCTTGATTGCCTGTCTTGAAGTCTTTAATGCCCGACTGGCTTCAACTCATTTTGAATGCTAAAAATGTAAATGTGTTGTGGCATTAAAAGTGTCTTGTTTTAAAATATTACAAATGGCAGTTTTGGCTTGTTATTGTATTACAAGTATTTTGCTAGCAGCTAGTTTTGTATCTTAGAATGTAAAGTCAAACTTTAGTCAATTAATTAAAATCTTGATTTGTTGGATTAAATCTACACAGATTATCTCTATCAAATTTGGATTATGGTGTTTAAATGTGGTGCGGAAAAATAAGAAATGGTCCCTGGAACACCTTGAAAGTTATATTAATCCTGTAGCATTATATACAGAACAGGATTGTTCATTGTTTTTTTAGAAAAATAGATTTAAAATACTCCCACACACATAGGCTTTGGTTTGATTTTGCTCTGGTGTGTGATGTGAGTCATACAAACCTTTTGCAGTCAATTTAGAAACCATTAGTTCTTAGAAAAATAAGCAGTGCTATTCAAACACTAAGCCATGCACTAGAATTATTGGGTGTTGTGTGTGAGATGTACAGAGAACACATGGTTTTAATACAGAGTGCAATACGAATTGAAACAATAGAAATGTACATGCAAAATGCCTTCAAGCAATCCAAGCATTTCAAGGCAGCAGCAGCACAGCAAGCTTTGCTTCTTTGTAACTGACTTAACTAAATGTCAGCCCTGTTACTTTGTGTTGTACCCTACCTATAATAAAGCTATGGTTTGTAAAACTGTACTTCTGTGACAACAGGGCTTAAATTCAACTAGTGAAGCCTACTGATCAATCGCAATCGCCTCTTTATTTTAAAATATACTAAAGAAGTTTCACAAATCGAACATAGCATTGAACATAGCACCAAAAGGAATGGTCAACTCTGGGCTAAATCATATGGAAAAGTGATGTTAATGGAGTTAAATGTGCTTGCTGAGTAAATAATTTCACCAAGAGATCCAAATCTGTCTAGAAATATCTTACAATTCTGTGAAATTCATGATGTTAGAAAAATGGTGGCAAAGACAGAGTTTGCACAGTTGTGTTAGTATTTGGTGCTAGTATGTTATTTAAAATGAATGAAATGTAAAGAATAAAACTTTTCCCTCTCCCACTTAATTTTGTTCTGTAGCTTCTAGCGTGGCAAGCTTTGATGGGAGCAGAAGTAGCCTGGTCTACAGACTGAGTGTGAGGGCAAGCTGGACTGTGATGGAGACTATTTCTTTGAAGTTTAAAACCCTGAAGAATTCTGGGACACTGCTCCATGCAGAGGGACAGCGAGATCACAGCCTCACGTTGGTGCTCGAGAAAGGAAAGCTGCTACTCTACCACCTACAGGGTAGGACACCGGTCTCAAAGAGCTACAGACATAAATTAATGCTTTGTTGTGTTTTCTTACATGATAAACATAACCCCAATAATGCTGAATCATTCTGCGAAATTGCAGTTTATAGTGATATTGCCTAATTGGTTGTGCAAGATAAATATATTCACTCTGTTTAAATCAGGTCTTTTATGCATGTGTAGCTTGTCATGCTGAGACACACATTGTTGGAAAGGTGTGACAATGGCACTGCCAGCAGAGATGTAAAACATACATTTTCCATCATTTGAACAGGCAGCGGTAGCATCACATATACAGAAAGTCTGTGGTCCCAAAGGACTAGCACTAGCATTAGCTGCTAAGCTCTCTAAGAAGCCTCCTGTGACAACATTAGTTTAAACCCCAGCACGAGTCCTTCTGTAGGTATTTTCCCCGAGTCTGTGTTGTCCATCTGTTACTGCTGAATGTTTGTAATTTACATATATATATATGTGTGTGTGTGTGTGTATATAGTGTGACCCCTCAGCTTCCCACTGGATGTACTGATGGTATAAATTTGACTTCTAACCTGTAAGGGTCCTATTAGTGTCCAGAAAGACATAAAGGAGGGTACGCTTTAGGGCAGTCCAACTGATTTAACAAATTACTTGTTAAGATTTACCCTTTTGGGAAAAACCGTACCTGTCAGAGGGACTTTGTCTGCTGTGATGACGTGTGTTTTGATCTTAATAGTGTGCCTGATTGTCATGTTGTCATACTATATAATCAGGGACTATTTTGCACTCCTCAAACAGTTTGCAAGCAACATATTCACACCAACTGAACATGGTAATGTTTTTGGAAGGACCAAATCAGCAGTGATCGACTTCCTGAGGACAATGACTGAAACTCTGTGCTGGAGAGTGAGTGAAACTTCCGATGTTTGAATTGAATTCAATATTTTGGAAGTTCCTTGAGCCAACTGCACTGGCAAACTCTGCAGCTCCACTCATCTGTTCATTTATTTTTCTTTCATTGTTTAGTTCTGCGAGTAAATGTCAGCTAAACACGCAAACTGTACAGCATAATTATGCACTCACTCAGGGTCCAGAGCTTCCAAAATCCCTTCTGTGTATAGCAAATTTAATATCTTGCATGTTTTGTTCCTATAATGAAATGGAACAAGCTTGAAGTCACTCTCAACCCATCTGCTGGTTCACTTGCATGTTTGTCAGAAACAATTTTGGGAAATACCTCTGATTCAATTTTGATGAAACTCAGGGGAATTATGGTTCTTTCTACATATGCCTTTTAGCTCACTACAGTGCTTGTTTGTTTATCCATATGTCTCAAGCTAATTAGAAAGAGTGCTATATGTCTAACTCTGAAAAAGTTGGGATGCTTTGTAAAATGTAAATGAAAACAGAATGCAGTCATTTGAAAATCTCAAAAGCCATATTTTATTCACTGTAGAACATAAAACCATATTAATTGTTTTCCAATAAATATTAGCTTATTTTGAATTTCATAGCAACTAATTAAAATAACTGGCAACTGATCAGTAACATGACTGTGCATAAAAAGAGCATCTTAGTAAGGCAGAGTTTCTCATAAGGTAAGATGGGCAGAGGATCACTAATCTGTAAATTGTGTATTTCACAATAATGCTCATCAACATAAAATTGACTATGAATATGTCATCATGTACAGTACATAACATCATAAAAATATTCAAAAAATCTGGAGAAATCTCTGTGTGCAAAGGAAAGGACACAAAATCAATATTGGATGCATGTGATCTTTGGGGCTTCTAGGGCACCATATTAAAAACAGGCATGATATTGTTATGGAAATCACTGCACAGCTTGGGAAGACTTCCAAAATTCATTGTCTCTGAACACTGGTTACTGTGCTGTCCACAGGTACAGGTTAAAGCTTTATCATTCAAAGAAGAAGCCACTGCCTGAACAGTAGTGATGGGTCGTTCGCGAACGAAATGGCTCTTAGAGCCGACTCTTTGACATGAACGATGCGAGCCGGCTCCTTATCGCGAGCCGTCACGTGGGTTTTTTTTTCTTCTTTCTCTCTCTCTCTCTCTCTTGCACTTTTTTTCCGCTTCACTCTGCACGCGAGCCTTGTGCTTTACGCTGGGCAGAGGGGGGAGGGGCGGTAGTTACACTCAGTAGCACAGGAACAGAGCCAGAGAGAGAGAAAGAGAGCCAGGGACAACAACATCACATTAGAAAGGTATAGTAATCATCCACAACTATTTTCGGTTGCAGATGATAAAGGATTCAGAAAGTTTATTCATGCAGGTCCATATGACAGAGAATATGCATGTTCTTTTTGTTTTCATATTATAATTTATATTTAATTGTGTTGTGGTTTGCAGTGTTTTGTGTTGTTTTCACTTTAAATTTGTAAAAGGAAACAGCTGAAAATTTAAATGGTTAAAAGTTGAAATGTGAATAGTTGATTTTTGTATTATATGATTTATTTATTACATTTTATGTGGAGTGAATAAATAAAAGTATATTTACGGTGGCCCCTAGAGACAAAGCACATATAAACTTCAAATCACGTACGAACTCTGAAGCATGTACAAACTCCAAAACACGTAAAAACACCTACAATCAATCAATCAATCAATCAATCTTCATTTATAAAGCACTTTTCATACAGAGAAAATGTAGCACAAAGTGCTTTACATAGTTAAAAGCAGCCCACCCCACCCTCCAACTCACTCCCCACACTCTCAATACACATATATCCCCCCACCCACACACACATACACACACGCGCACACTTAAAGAGTAAAAATTGGGCTGGGCTCGCATGAGCCAAGTGAGGAAACACTATAACAGGGAGCCGTCTGCACCGGGAGCCGGTCACAGACCGCAGCCTCCAGGCTGGGCACACAGCAGGAGGGAGGCCAAGGAGCCCCCCAACCAGGCTGAGAGGACCCCAGAGACCCAGCAGCCACGGTCAATAACAGCCCCGGTGCAGAGAGCGCCTTCCGAGGAAACACTGGAGATATGACGCAATACAATATATATAGGGTAAAATGATAAAATAAATAAGAACAGGATACAATATAAATATAAATATAAATAGAATAAGAAGATTAAAAAATGAATAAGAATAAAATCAAACAAATATTAGGTAAATCCTAAATTAATAATAGAATAACAGGATAGAATAAATAAGCATAAAAAATAAATAAACGCTAAGTAAAAGCTAAATTAAAAAGGTGGGTCTTGAGCCTGTTCTTAAAAACATGTACGTTCTCTGCGGCCCTGAGCTCCTCCGGCAGGCTGTTCCACAGACGAGGACCATACCACTGAAACGCTGCCTCTCCGTGAGTATGTGTCCTGACTTTAGGGACAATCAAAAGGCCAGTACCAGAGGACCTCAGGGTCCGCGAGGGTTCGTATGGTAAAAGCAGATCTGAGAGATAAGAAGGCCCAAGACCATTAAGACATTTAAAAACCAATAAAAGAACTTTAAAATAGATCCTGAAACACACGGGGAGCCAGTGCAGCGATTCTAAAACCGGTGTAATGTGGGCCCGCCCTCTGGTCTTCGTCAGCACACGAGCTGCCGAGTTTTGCAAGAGTTGTAAAGTTGAAATATTCTTCTTAGGAAGACCAGAGAGCAGGGCATTACAGTAATCAATGCGACTGGTAATAAAAGCATGCATCAGCATCTCCGTGTTGGCCCGAGAGAGAATAGGGCGGACTCTGGCTATATTTTTTAGATGATAAAATCCAATTTTAGTTACATGTTTAACATGTGGGATAAAACCAAGCTCAGAGTCAAAAATAACACCCAGGTTTTTCACTTGTAGCGAAGGACATAGTGAAAATGCCTCTAATTTAGACAAGAGTTTCTCTCTCTGAGCCTCAGGACCGACAATTAAAACTTCAGTTTTGTCCTGGTTAAGTTGTAAAAAGTTTTCTGCCATCCAAGATCTTATATCCAAGATACAGTTAAAGAGGGCATCCATTTGTCTGGTGTCATCAGGAGACACGGAGATGTACAGCTGCGTGTCATCAGCGTAACTGTGGAAGTTCACTCCATGCCTCCTGATGACACCGCCGAGAGGGAGCATATACAAATTAAAAAGTACAGGGCCTAGAACCGACCCTTGAGGCACACCACATGTCATTTCATGGATCTTAGAGGAGCATGTATCCATACTCACCATAAAAGTTCTGTCAGAGAGATATGAAGTGAACCAGCTGTGTACAGCACCAGAGAGGCCCACCATGTGTTTCAGTCTGTTTAAAAGAATAGCGTGGTCTACTGTATCAAAGGCTGCGCTTAGATCCAGTAGCACCAGGACTGAGAGCTTTTGGGAGTCCCAGTTACATCTAAGATCATTTAAAACCTTTAGGAGAGCCGTCTCTGTGCTGTGGTTCACCCTAAATCCAGACTGGAATATCTCCAGGATCTGTCTATCATTGAGAAAATCAGTAATCTGAGTAAAAACAAGTTTTTCTAAGACTTTACTTAAAAATGGTAAGTTGGATACAGGTCTGTAGTTATTAAAATCATTACAATCCAAATTGCTCTTCTTCAGAAGGGGCCTCACCACCGCCGTTTTAAAGGCAGCAGGGAAGACACCCAACTGAAGAGAGCAATTCATCATGCATAAAAGCTCAGCCTCAAAAAATCCATAAAGTGTTTTAAAGAGTGAAGAAGGAATTGGATCTAAAAGACATGTGGTGGGTCTCACTGTGGAGAAAACCTTCTGAAAGTTCTCAGCATTAACCAGGACAAAGCTGTCCAGTGTCTCCTCAGGTACAATCGAGCCCTCAGATGTGTTTACAATCATATCGCGATTAGATAAAATATCAGATCTGATGGCGCTGATCTTTCCCCTGAAGTGGTCTGCAAACTGCTCACAGAGCGAGTCTGTGGGGGTTCTTTGGGAGCTTTTAAAATCAGGGTTAAATAAATGATCTATGGTGGAAAAGAGGACCTTGGGATTATTTTTGTTAATACTGATTATTTTGGCGAAGTATGAATTTCTTGACTTCCTTAATGTATTATTGTACACTTTAAGTTGCTCGCAAAATATTTGATGGTTGATATTATTTTTATTTTTCCTCCATCTCCTTTCTGCTGCCCTGCAATTTCTTTTGAGTTTTTTGACTTCTTCGTTTCTCCAGGGTGATGCATGTTTTACGTTAATCTTTTTGGTGGTGAGTGGAGCAACGGAGTCAAGGCTTTTCTTCAGTTTGCTGTTGAAATAACTAAAAATCAAATCGCAGGATGCAGGTAAAATCACAGGGGGGCATTCGTCTAAAACCCTGGTAAAATTTGCAGCCACTTCAGAGGTTAGATAGCGCCTCCTCACAGTTCGCACCGAGGTCTCCCGCTGAATAAAACCGGTGATGTTAAAAAACACACAGTAGTGGTCAGAGACAGCCAAGTCAACAACAGAGGACACGCTGGTGGACAGCCCATGGGTGATGACCAGGTCCAGAGTGTGTCCTCTGTTGTGAGTACAAACTCCAAAACACGTAAAAACATGTACAAACTCCGAAGCACATAAAAACTCAGAAGCACATAAAAACTCAAAACACGTACAAAAGACAACAGAAGTGCTCCAGGATGCTGGGCGCAGTGTTGAGCTTTTGTTATCTTGTGGCTACACAAGCCAGCAAGTACCAACGACCAGATTTGGTGTGTGATAGTAACAGGTAAATGAACTTTTTTTTAAATTATTTGAATATATATGAGTGCCTGTGTATAAATACACAAACAATACACACATGCTTTCAATTGTGTAATTTAAGTGATCTAGTAGCTCTGCTTTGGAAGTTTAGTTCATGCTAGAAATGTGTTTTGGAGATTGTACATGTTTTGTCTCTAGGGGCCACCGCATATATTTATATATAAACATATATAAATAAAACCACTTTTTTAAAATTAGTAATTCCTTTTGTGCATAATTTTATATTATTGTTAATCATAAATTAATTAAAGCAACAAAACAACCTGAAGAGCCGGTTCGGAGCCTCTTTTTAGTGAGCAGAACCGAAAGAGCCGGATCTCTAAAAAGAGCCGGAAATCCCATCACTACTGAACAGTATCCAGAAAGGTCCCCAATCTCTCTGGGCCAAAGCTGAATTAAAATGCACACATGCTACTATCCCATCCAGACAATACCTTTTCAGGGAAAATCTTGCACATTTCAGCAGGATTCCTAAACCTCACACTGCATCTATTACAGCAGCACGGCTTCATAATGGAAGTCTGGGAGCTAACCTGACCTGTAGTCCAGACCTTTCATGAACTGAAAACATCTGATACATCACGAAACAAACAAACGAACAAACAAAAAAAATGCCACGAAGAACATCCAGGACTTTTGAGCAGCTTGAACCCTCTATCAGACAAGATTAGGACAACATTCCTCTCACAGGAATCCAGCAGTCAGTCTCCTCCGTTTCCAGATGTTGTTAGAAGAACACGGCATCCTACACAGTGGGAAACATGGCCCTTTCCCAACTTTTTTAACGTGTTGTTCAAAATGAAGAAATACTTTTTTTAAAAAAAAAAGGATACATCTGATATGTCCTATATTTAATCTATTGTGATTAAAATATGGGTCTGTGACATTTGCAAATCAATTCTTTATTTACATTTGTTTACACAGCGTCCCTACTGTTGTTATCTGGATTTGTACATATCTGGCAGATACAGTCAATCAGAATGTTGGTGATTGACTGTCAAGAAGGAACTTGTGTTTAGCTTTGTTCTTTTCTTGTCTTGTTTGTCTCACTGATTCTTAGCTATTCCCAGATTCTTCGCCTCTATCTAGTGGGGGGTCTCACTTTCTGGCCGTTTCTCTCCCAGCTTGACATCCTCATCTCTCTCTTTTAATCTATAATATATGATGGATGCTATAAACATGTGTCAAGGATGAACACTGTGGAGCACAGTGGGTTAGCATAACATAACCCACTGCCTGTGTGGAAGCTAATGAAGGTAAAATGTTGTGATGACCATGAAGCTACAGACACAGGACTCAAAAGCACAACTTAGAGAGATAGAATTAAAAGTAAAAAAAATAAAAAATAAAATAAACACTCTTCACTTTAACAAAAAAGTTTGGTAATCACTCAGCCGCTGACAGGGACCAGGCCATGGCAGTACAGGGAATCTGGGAAGTCAAATTCCCTAAAAATGTACACTGGGAACTAGAGGCTGGAGCACACAATACAGTCTGGCACAGAAAGAGAGGTACAACCATATTAAATAAACTCTGGGAATGGCACAATGAGGCACAGATGACACTCATGATGGTGGAGATGACACAACACTGAAGTGCCTAAAACACGTGTATTAAAATAAAATAGGAAACCATGATGAATGACAGGAAAATAGAAAACATGACCCAAGGTGCAAGGCGAGACATCGTGTGTGCGTATCTGGCGTAAACAAGGTTAAACCTGAGGTGCTGTTGGACTGCCAGCCTGTCGTATTATCACCATATGGCAAAGCTCTCATCAACCGTGCCATCTGGCTGCTGGAGTACTCTGCTGCTCTGCTCATCAGCCAGGCCTTCCTTTCAGTTACAGCTGAAATTAAAAGTGCAGCTTCCTGAGAATATATCACTTTCCCTCAGAAAACCATATTTTGTGGTCCTAAATGAAGTTATATTCCAAAAGTGAAACTGCAGATAATTAATCATAGAAATTAGTTTTATGTGTTTATTTATTTATTTATTTATTTCTGTGATGTAAGATTGTGTGGTTATATTTATAACAAAGCAATAATTTGATCTAAAGTTAAACTTTCTTTGATGTAGCAATAAATGAACAAATAAATAAATAAATAAATAAAAAGCACCACTTAGTCACTGTACTTTTCATTAATCACAGTATTCTCTTATCCCAAAACAGGGGGCATGCAGTATAGTTGAAATTTTGCAGACTAGTTGTTTGGTTGCTGAAAAACTGAGTGAGACTCGGTACCTGCTCTTTGTGTGGGTGAAAGGAGAATTCAAAGAAAGATTAGGTTAGAGCATTGATGAACTAATGGTAGCACACACCAGAAGGTCAAGTAGGAGTATGATGCAACAGAGAGCATCCGGCTGTTAGAACTAATAATCGATCAAAACCTTCTTAGATGCACTATAAGCACCGAATTTCCCACAATTCCTGCCATGTTTTGATTTGTGGAAAACTGAATATTTTGACCATCACTATAAGCAAAGCTGAGTTTGCTCCATGCATATATTGCTTGAAGATTGTCCACCAGATTGGATGTGATACGAAATATGTGCTCTATGGAGAAATAAGTCCTCCAAACTGGTTGGCAAGTGGTTCCTTGGGTTTATGACAGTTCCTGGTGAAATCAGATGCAAAGAGGTTGCTGTGCAAAAAAACATCCTTACAGTTGCTTTGGCCATTAACAGGTTGCCATGGATGTCTGTAGTTTGCATGGAAGACACAGACTTGTCTGCAAACACTACCTTCAAAGTAAAAGTGTGCTTCAATGGCGCAGCAATGGCTCAACTTTTACTTTGAAGGCTAACAATTTCAGTTTTCTAGCTGTGTTGCATTTTCCACAGTTTCACTGTAACTTGGAAAACACATGTCAACTAGTCAGTTTCTTTCATGCATACTACAAGTGACACGTAGCAGTCTGCCAGCAACCAAAGCCAGGTGTTTGCAGGTAGGAAATATATGTTTTGCTTTAGTGCACAGTAGCTGCCAGGAGGGGGCACTGAGTGTCACTAGGCCTGAGAGATGGGGCTTTATTAAACTTACCCTACAGGGGCACATGTTCGAAATGACAGACAAGTCAACATCATATGTTTAGTGATCATATGACAACAAAACCTGAATACAATACATGCTGTACCATTCAGTTCACGTTTCACAATTGTCAGACTTCCTGCATCATCCATTTACTTAACCATAAAAAGCATTTCAAGAGAAGACATAATTCAACTGCATTTTAGTGTTATATTAATGTTTGAACAAGGGACCTTTGCCATGCAGACACACACACACACACACACACACACACACACACACACACACACACACGCTGAAAATCCCAGATTCCCTCAGCTATTTTTCTAAGATTTTGTGAAAGCCTAAATTTGCTGTTTCCAACTCCAGGCCTCTCTCTACTTCTTTACATCCCCTCACCCTAGTCTCACCCTCCCCTTTCTGCATTCTTGAAATAAAAAGCAGAATATTGTCCAATTCCCATTATGACTGGGTGGAAGCAGTTTATTTCCCTGGTGGTATTGTCTAGTATATGTCAGCTGGAAAGAGGCGTCATCTGCAAAAGCTGTCAGTCTGACATCAGCTCCCTGAGTGACGCCTGTCACATCCCTGCTAGGCTCAGTCCGATAGTCAGCAAAGTGCTCAACGAACTTGGCTGGGAACGACAGTAAACACAGGATTGTTGTAACGGTGCAGAGATTATATTGAGCTAAATTGAGATTATCCTAAAAATCGTACTTCGCCCCAGTCACAGCACTGACACTGCACGCTCTCTTTATTGCCCTGCCTCTCTGTCAATCCCTACCCTATTGTTTTTTTGCTATTGAAAAAAATATTTATGTTTATTTATCAAAGCCTTTTTCATATGTGATCCAAATTCTGCCTCTGCTAGTTCTTTTTTCAGATTGAATTATTTACCTTTAACAATTGCATGGTATTCATCTTTTGTCTTCTTCCTCCCTCCGAATCTCCAAGGAGCTTGGAGTCTACAGACAGTGTAATTTAGATCAATAGCTTGGAGCATCCACCCTGAGCCACAGCATGCTCCTCCACAGTCAGCTATTGGAAGACAAGAGAAGATCAAACTAACAGAGCTAATAGATAATAGCAGAAGGTTTAGATCCATTATCTAAACACTGAAGAATGTGCGAGACTCTCTGAAGCTTTTCACAGTTATCTCTCCCTTTTGCCGGCCTGATCCTGTCAGTCCCGGTCCTCTCTTTAACGGTGATTCATGTCACTTCACGAGAACAGCAAGCTGGCTGAGACAGAGAGGTGGCTGTGAACACTGTGAACTGGGTAAATGTACAGCTTATAAGGTTGCAAGTGTTTTCATTAATTAGTGAGCAACATCCATTAGCATAAGTACACGTCTGAATGGAAACACAAAGACAGGAATAACAGACAGACCAATAGACAGTGACCAAGGAGACAGACAGTCAAACAAACACATGCAGTGAGACACTTAGACCCTCTCTGTGTGCCTGTGGCTGTCCAAGCAGTTGGAATAAATTGACTGGCTCATTAAGATTTATGTCCGCTATCCAAAACCATCTCATTTCCTCTATGCTTTACATTTATCAAAATGTCAGTTTGCTGTAATGTAGCCTGCTGCTTCATAATTCACTTCAATTCTGAACTGCCATTGGAAAACTGTAATACACAGCAGTAAATGCGCTGAGGGCTCCAGTGCCTTTTGGACAAATGGTGTTAAGTATCACTGACGAAATTAGGATGGCATCAGAGATCCATGCGGGGCAGGCTGCATGTTAAGTGAAAGGCTTTCTTCTCTCCGTATTCTCAGCAGTGAGGACATGCTGTGTTCACTGTCTGGTCTCTGGCATACTAAATGGAATATTTCAGGGTTTACAGTAGCACGACTTTGCCACAATCAGCATTTTGCTCATTGTACGGAGCAGCAAAAGCTACAACTAGATCTTCCCCCCAGGCATCTGAACAGCGCCGCTGAAATGAGATGAATGTCTTTGGACAAAGTGTGCCAATTGGCAGAGAAAATAGAAGACAATGAACTGCGGTGATTGCTGTTGCATTTGCTTACTCAATTCCACTTTGTCTACAGCGATT
This sequence comes from Astatotilapia calliptera, assembly GCF_964374335.1. Lineage (NCBI taxonomy): Eukaryota > Metazoa > Chordata > Actinopteri > Cichliformes > Cichlidae > Astatotilapia > Astatotilapia calliptera. The sequence continues at coordinate 9,079,123 of NC_137438.1, forward strand.
TACTCGTTTTGTATGCTGCCTCCCAAGAGTCCCAGAGGAGCCAGAAAATGGAAAGAAACCTCTTACTGCACTCCCCTGCTGTATGATAGGTTTCTTACTACTGAATTTTTTGGTGCGGTAAAAATAAAGAATGCATCTTTAAAATAGAATTTAAAACAATTTAAAAAAAACCCTCATAGTTCATTGTTTAAAGGCAAATGTAAAAATGTAAATGACTGCCGTCTTGTTTGCCTTTGAAGACACTGGGAAGTGAAAGAGATTTGTGGCAGAAAAAAAGGAGAACAAATGGAGGACTCTTTCTAAATATTAATTTACTGTGGATGGTAAATATTGCTATAACTTCTTGCCTTTCACACTTACTATAGGACTGATTTGGTTCATTTAAATTTATGGTAAGCTAAAATGAATGTTTCAAAAGAAGACATACTTTGTCTAGAGAGACAAAGTATGTCTCTGACAAAGAATTCAAAAAAGAATAGGAATAGCATCTTTGGGGTATAAATGCCAACCTATGCTATAATTATCTACTACTCTGTGTCTACAAGGGACTATCTAGCACTTTGATCTTGATGTTGTTGCTTTCATGTTTTCTGTTTAGTAGGTTTTTAAAAAAACAGTTAAACACTTTTATGTTCCCCTCAGGATCTTAGTGATCTCTTAATTGAGGTTTTTTGTAAACAAATGCAAGTTGTTGCCAGTGTGGTAAAGCGTTTTACCTTTAGACTGTACATTAAAATGGACATAGCCACTTTGACATCATCTATACGTTTGATACTTAATTCTCTCTGACAGCAAATGGGACGCCAATTTGTGCTATTGAAAAAGATACTGTATTTACTGGAAAAACTGAAGTATTTTGGTAAAACATCTTGATGCATTCTCAATCATCCAGGTAAGTAAATCTCCAAAAGTTGATTCTGTTCATCTGGACGTAGCGTTTTCAGTGCGAGAAACGTTTCGTCACTCATCGTTTCTCGCACTGAAAACACTACGTCCAGATGAACAGAATCATATTTTGATAAAAAATAACACAAATTGTCATTCAAAACAGCCACAGCCATTAATTATATATAATATAACCAGATTATATAACCCTAATATAAATAGGTGGGTAATAACTTATAAAAATGTATCCCATGTTGTTTTCAAGACAAGATAACAAGAGAAAAGAACAGACCCAAAACATGTTGTATCTTGATATAACCAAGGCCGTTTATGCAATACTCAATTCATTTTGGATTTTTCATAGAGGGTACTGCATCTGCAATTTTGTTGTGCAACCTTATGTAGAATAATGATAATTAAATTAATCTTGATCTTTTTCAAAGCCATTGATCTGTGAAATGGTTTGACACCATTGGTAAGACTGTGTGTCCTACCATTCTCATACACAAAGATGCAAATACATGAAATCAACAAATCTGAAACCCACTCATAGTCAAATTCTTGCCATGGATGTCTTGCTCCTTTTCTTTCTGTATGGTATGAAATTCCTCGTAACTGTGACTAAAACTAAGAATTGGTTTTGAGAATGTGTGTTAGCTTTGCAGTGAAGTTGTATTTTAAATGCTGGCACGGTTACGGTTCTCTTAAATTGAACCTTCTTTCTCTCAGCTTCCTATTAAACTTGCAGGCAAGGAGAAGAGGAATAAGGGAATCAAGACTGACAGAGAGTCAGAAAGAGATTCATTAATGGAAGTGAAGTGTTTCTATTATTGTTTTCTCTTAAACTACTTGTTTATCCTCAGCATAAGTACTGGATGCAAGAGGAAGACAGGCTTCTGTCGATGGAACTAAGCTAGCTGTTTCCCATGTTCCTATCTCTGCGCTAAACTAAGCTAAGGTAGTTGTGTCCTGATCAAAGCTCCATTGTTGAAGCCCCTGAAAAGTTGGTTTCAGACTGGAAGTAAGTTTGGATACTATTTAACATTAATCACGATCTCAGTTAAACTTAAGAGCATTGTGTAGCCACTTATTTGTTTAGCATTGAATACTCACTTAAATGTTTGTGTAATCACAAACTGTGTTATAAAAGATAGAGACACTGATCACTTATTGGTTTGTGAATTTTAATACTGTTTTCCTCGATTTGGCTATTTTTGGCTATTTTAGTCAGTCCTGCATTTTTTAGGAGGTAGGGATATATTTGGAGAAGCTGGAACGTTTACTCATCAGCTAACATTAGCTAGCTTCATTAGCAAGGTGCCTCTTTAGGCTACAGTAGGAGCAGAACACACAGGCGACTTAGTGCTAACGTATTAATAAAGTAATACTAGCATAACCAAACTGAATTACAATACATTTAACCATAGCACTGTAACATGAGATAGCTAACAGCCGGTGTGTACTTTTAATCCACTTTTGGTTCGTATAAAAAATACTGATGAGATTTATTTACGTACATTTATTTATTTTTGCTTATTTCCATTGCAAAATTGAGCATTTTAGCACAGGAAATAAATAGGAGCAACTAGCTTTGAGGAACTATCCTCAAGTTGCCTCTAGACTACCTGCAGTTTTTGTGACTTCCATGTTAGATTTATCTTTCAGATTTTAATTTTAATTTGATTTAATTTGATTGTTAGTAGTGGGAAAACTGTCGTTGGACCTTTGATTCATAGCTAAAGCACAATACTAAAGACAATTTAGGATAAGTCTAATATATCTCTGTAACATTGCCAATATAGAAAAAAATGAAGTCACTGATGCAAACTTTGAATGCAGCGTACTCCCTTGTTGAAACCTGAAACTGATACCCACAGTTTGATCTATTCAGCAAGTTGATCGCTGACAGTTATTTTAGATTGGAGAAACTACTTGGTTTATGATAGTAGTGGTTAAAAACCTCAAACTGATTTGGGGAGCAGGCTTCAGATTTTTTGTAAGGTTTCTTCTTTCTAACTCCCAGCCACCAATTTTCCAGCATTTACCAGCCTTTTGCGTAGCTCTACCTCAGACCCCTAAACACACAATGAGGAGTTGGAATTCTGTAATTTGAACTGTCTTTCTATCTAGAAGAAAACACCTTTCATAATTAATGACTTGGCTTATATCTCTCCTTTTGTTGTAGCTCATTCTGTCAGCAGAACCTCGTTTCCTAACCAACACATTGGAGGACCCAAAGATAAATCCACCTATCAGACCTACTGGTGTTGGGTCTGTCATTAATTATGTCCTGGTATCATTTTGTAGCATCATCATTTCTCGTACTCTGTCCTCCTCCCTCTCAGCATACAGAAATGTGCTCTATAATGAAAGAGGGTGACCTCAGTGACCTGCTTCTTGTTTTGAAACAGAGATTAAAAAATATCCCACTGATGCAGCAATCTTTCCGTGGCGCTTTTTGTTTTGATAGATTGAACACAATCCCTTCCTATAGGTGTTTTGCTGGGAAAAAACACTGACTATTTTCTTTACAGATGTTTGTCCTTGTTAAAAATGTTTTATGGATGTTCTTCTTCAAGTGCGTTGGAGGTAATAAACTTCAGGAAAAAAAAAATCTAAGATCCTCAGCAGGAGATGCATAATGGGATTTCTGCGTTGGCCGGGGATGTTGCTCTTCTCTGAAATGTACCATGGCACCGACATGACAACTTTTCTCCCGCTCCTCTCTCCCTCTGTGTTGCAGGTGTGAGTTCATCCTCTGGTGGTCAACTTCTCGTTTCCCTGGGCAGTCTGCTTGATGACCAGCACTGGCACCATGTAAAGCTGGAGCGGCTCAGCACTCACCTAAACCTGACCGTAGATAAAAATACACTGCAGGTTCAAATACCGGCTGATCTCAGCCACTGGCACATTCACACGGTGAGAGGAAACACACAGACACACACACACACACACATTCTGAAGCAAACGTGTCAAAAGCGCATCCACTCCTGCAGAAATATTCATTTGTTCAGCAGCGTGAGTGAGTTAGAGTGAGAATAAATCAGACAGGACGTTCAAGTCATATTAGTTCTTCTAGTGAATGAAAAGGCAGAAGGTGGGCAGCTTTCTGTGCCAACCAGCTTGAGAGGGTTATTCAAAGGGGCTATTCAGTGCATAATTTAACTGTGTGAGTGTACTGAGGCAATGAAGAGGTGTTTTTGAGCTTATTTTTCTGCGTTAAAAGGCAGCGTACTCTGTGAATGAACCTCTTACAGCAACCTTGATGTCATTCAGAGGAAGAAGGTAATATTATTATAGCGTGTTTTGAAATTACTGTGCAGCTGACGGTGGCAGCTGTCCAGAGCCACGGACTGCAGAAACCCATCCTGTCCAACAGGAACTTTCATGGCTGCCTTGAGAACCTGCTGTACAGCGACATCAACCTGATAGACCTGGCCAAACACGGCAGTTCACAGGTCGCGATAGTGGTGAGTCATTATATTTCAGCATTTTATGAATTAATTTTACCACAAGCACTAAAAGTAATAGTGTGGTACAATTTTGCCTACTAATTGCTTGTCACTCATGATGCCGAACTAGAGCTGTAATGTTATTAATTTAAGTTTTGCATGTTTATATTAATAATTCTGAGGACAGCTCTTTGCATACACGCAGTTTCAAAAAGTTTAGTAGAAAAAAAGCAAAAGTTTTTGTGGAGTCTAGGATTGAGAATGACTGCTATATGTCACCGTGTAGTAACTCCTTTCTTTTACACAAAGCTTTCATTGTTAAATATGTAAAAAAAAAACAACAAAAAAAACATGGCCTCATCTTAGTGTGCGTAAAGGAGAAAAGCTGAGTCCAAGTCCAAAGCCAGCTCAAAGACATCTGTTCTTTCAGTACAATATTCATTGTTGTGTTGGGGTTCACTTGCCAGTTCATCTTCATGCATCTCTGCTTGTGTAGGGTGTATGGCACATTCATCTGTCGTTTAGCAGCAAGTGCCTTGACTGCCTCCACAATCCATTTGTAATATCTGTAAAGTATTCTAAATATTTTATTTCAGCTTTTTGTTTTGTTTTGCAAGAACTGCAATGTTGAGTCCTATATGACATTTCAAACCTACGAGAAAAGAAGAGATTTTTGAGCATACGTTGAAATTGCTTCATTTTTGTGTACTAAGTTGTATTTTCAAAATGCATCTTCAGGAATCACTTCTTTTCTAATAGGTTTGTAATGTCATGAAGGACTCAGCATTGCAGTTCTTGCAAAAACTAAACATTCAATATTAGTCCTGAGTCCAATGACTCCACCATCTAGTCGAAGCCTTTCTGTGTGGAGTTTACACGTTCTCCACATGACACTGTCGATTCTCTCCAGATACTCTGGCTTCTTCCCACAATCCAAAGACATGCATTTAGTGGGATTCGATTATTAGTGATAGTAAATTTCGCACAGGTGTGAATGTGGTTGTCCATCTTTCTGTGTTAGCCCTGCATCATATTGGTGACCTGTCCAGGGTGTACCCAGCCTTCCACCCTGTGGTGCCCGGGATAGGCTCTAGCCGTCCCCTATGACCCTGAGGATAAGCAAAAGTGAATGGATGGATAATTATTGTTGTATTGTTTTACACTTTCTTCTTACTCTAAATTGTGTTTGGTGATGATCCACTTTGTGTGTTATTTGTAAGAATGCGTTAACATCTATCATTATTGCATCTCTAGTGAATAATTTACTGGGCCATTGCATCGATTGAACCAATGTGCAGAAGTTAAATGTACTTCATTAATTCACATAATTCACTTATCAGCTACACATTAGCAGTCAGCACTGGTTAGCTATTGGAATGGCTGCTGTGCTTTGCATGTACTGTTTTTGCAGCTAGTAATGGTCTTTATGTAGATTTTATGTGCACGCTCCCTGCCATTCTATGTTTTCTATTGGTCATGCAAATGTCACACCATGTCACCAGCGAGTGCTCACCAACCAGGAAAATAATAAATTTCAGAGCACAACGGTGCCATTGAAGCGTTGTATGTGAAGGGCACTTTAGCAAGGTAATCGGGCAAATTTAAGAGTTTATGTTTGATTTGTTTTTGGGAAGTTTTAAAAAGTTTTTACAAAAGTCAGCCACAGCCCTATATCTAGGGTTTAATATGGATATGAGGGGTAGCATCACTGCATCAGAGTTTTTTTTCCACCACTCTGATTATTTATAGGTCAGTCTGGCTGATCCTATTTTCATCCACCAGTAGACTGCACCTCTAGAAAATTAGGGGAAAAAAATCCATGCACATCATCTCCACCTTGTTGAGCTGTTACAGAGCCAAAAAATGTGACATAGACATCTTCCACATATCGCTGGTCTTCCATGTGTTATTCATAGAAGATTTATTCATCAGTTGTTTGTCCTATGTAAGACGTGGATGTGATCGTATATTATTGTCAGTGATCGTGGTCATTGGACCTAACACAGGTGATTAAAGATGGGAAGGTATGCTTGAAACATCACAAAGTACTAAATGCATTAAATAAAGAAATTGGAGTTCTGCAGTGTGCCAATCGTTCATTTTTTTCCCTTTGAAAATCAAACATTAGCTGCAAGTTCAAAGCAACTTTCAGTTTATGTATTTGTAGCTTAAGAACAAGTGACATTTTTATAGTAAATAAAAAGTCTTCTGTAAAAAAAATCATTTAATAGAAAAATGGTGTTTTATTATAGTGATGATAGCATTTTCTAGTAAAGCTGTGTTATCCTTCTGTCAAGGCTGTCAATTTATTATGATAGTAATTAATTATTTAGCATTTATCATTCTTCTGTTAGAGTACTTCCGTGATAAAAGTTTGAACAAGCTGTGAACTTTTATTCCCTACGACAGACTTTTAGTGACTTTTCCCCCAGCCTTCCTCTTTGCCTTTTCTGCATCGTGGTAATTATTATGCTAATGGTCACTGTCATGATTACTATTGTTATCATCATTATTTTCATCATTTGCATCATCATCCTCCCTATTTTTACACCCATCATCATCATCATCATCAGCGTCATTAGCATCATCATAATCTCCTTCATTATCATCACCAGTGTCATCACATCTACATTCTGATGTTACAAAGCCCAAAGCAAAAGAGCTGCATGAGACAAGTGGCAGTTAAAAAAAAGAAGAAGAAAACTTGAACCATACTAGCTTATACGTGGTAAATTTCATCATGGAATATTTGGACACACTGCTGTTTATGAAACTATATTTCTCATGTTGTATTATTTCAGTTTCCCGATGTAATTAAGAAATTTGATTATGTGGCAGTGTGTGCAAAGCCTTTCTGACTCTGTTTCAGGTTTCCAAAGAAAGCCTTCAGCGTTTTAGCTGTTCAGCTGATATCAATATAGAAATACAGGTGTCCTTTTTCAGAGAGGTGCTGATGAGACCTCTGTGACACCCAGTCAAACCAAGTCAGCCTCTGCAGTCGATGAATATTCATGTTTTATCTCTTTCACAATCATTTCTTTCTCTCTCTCTTCCCTCCTCCTGTTCTCAGGGCAATGTGACCTTTTCTTGTGCTGAGCCAGTTTCAGTGGCTGTGACGTTCACTGACTCCCACAGCTTCCTCCAGTTGCCTGGCCTTACATCATGGTCAACAGGGCTAGTGTCTGTGATGCTGCAGTTCAGGACGTGGAACAAGGGAGGTCTGCTCTTGACCTTTGGTCTCCCGCAGCAGGATGGTACAGTGTTCCTATACCTGAGCCAGGCGAGGCTTCGACTACAGATCAGTAAAGCAGGCAGATCCTCGCTGGACCTCAGCGCAGGTGGGTTCAGTCACGATCTGCATGTTTCTCTATTCATTTGCGTATACCGGTACATTAGAGTATGCTTAATGGTCACTTCATTAGGTACATCAGTTCAACGACACAACTATCTACTCAGCTAATCACTAATGATTGTAGCATGGTTGTTGGTGCAAGACCAGCAAAACATGCATGATTTTCCCACATCTCTAAAGTTTACAGAGAAACGTCTGAAAAAGATATCCAGTGAGCAGCACTTCTCTGGCAGAAAATGCTTTGTTGATGCCAGAAGTCAGAGGAGAACTCTGTGGATAGACTGCTTCGAGCTGACAAGAGCAGTAACTCATATACCCACTCATTACAAATGGGCAACAGCAGCAGAAGACCACACTGGCTGCTAACCTGTGACCTAAAAACAGGAAACCGAGGTTACAATCAGCACAGACTCACCAAAATAGGACAGAGAAGTTAAAATATTTGCGAATCTGATGAGTTTCTGTTTTTGCTCTAACATTAAGAGGAAGGAACAGATTTTAGTGTAAACCACATGAAAGCATGGATCCATCCTGCCTTGTATCAGTGTTTCAGACTGCTGCTGCATTGGTTTGGGGGATATTTTCTTGGCAAATTTAAGGCAGCTTTCAACACCATGGTCTACTTGAGTTTTGTTGGCCATGACCACCCTTTACGACCACAGTCATGTCAAACTGGTTTCTTGAATGAGACGGTGATTTCAGTATAATCAAATGGCTTTCACAGTCACCAGATCTCAATCCAATAAAGCACCTTGGATGTGAAGTTGACAAATTTTCAGCAACTCTGATGCTGTTATGTCAATATGGACCAAAATTTCTAGGGAAAGTTTTGAACCTTTTTGAATTTGTGGCGCAAAGAATTAAGTTCTGAGAAACAAAGGAGGTCCAACCCAGTGCGGGCAAAGTGCACCTAACAAAGTGGCCAACAAGTGTATGCAAGTAAAAAATGGAAATGGAGTAATTTATATTTTTCTTATACTTGAAATTAAAATTAAACCAAGGTCACATCCTGATTTGAACTCAATCACACCCTGTTCTGGATTTTGTATGTGTGTATTTGTGTCTCAGGCTCAGGTCTGAATGACGGTCAGTGGCATTATGTGGAGCTGAGCTTCAAAAATGATCATCTAAGCATCACAGTGGACAAAGATGAAGGAGCCACCGCTCACATCAGCATCTCGGTTCCTCTCACCTCAGATAGTCAACTCTTCTTTGGTGGTAAGAATACCTGCATCATGTACTACTTTTATATAGAGAGATTTTGGGGGGGATTTTCAGCGTTTCTAAAAGCTCTCTATGGTCAAAGTCAACAGATTATACATACTGTAAGCATGTGCAAGGGCTTTGCTGCCAGAGAAACTGCTGACATCGACAGACGGGGGTAGTTAAAATTCATGCAGGTACTCTGGTAATAATTATCATCTCCAGATCTCCTCTGGAGGTTTAGTGCCACCCAGAGAGGGACAAAGTCATAAAGCTGCTCGGTGGCTCTCACTCCCCACCCCCCTCTTCTTTCATCTTTCTTCTGGCTGCTCCACCCATCTTTCTTCTTTTTTTTCCTCCTTTTTTGTCCTTACTGTATCCACTATTTTCTCTCTGTCATTCTGTCTCTCCAAATCACCGGTGTTTTTATTTTAAAATTGAGGTTTTCTTCTTTTCATTTCCCTCCCACCTGTTACTGTAGCACATGTATACTTTCTCTCTTCCACCCCTACACATGTAAACACATGGAGCTAAAGACAAACTTGTTAAGAGATCAGCTGCAAAATTACATCCACCTGCCTAATATTGCGCAGGTCACTTCCATGCCACAACAGATTTTGTTAACACAATTTTGTTAATGTACAGGATATCTTTTGAAATGTTTTGTTTTTAAACTTTTTTTACATGCATTATCCTTTCACACACCTTTGCCTGCAGCATAAATGTTTATATACTGCTTGTGAATGGTATCACAACATTAAAGAAGTGCTCCAGTTTTTCTAAGAGACAGCAGCCTTAGTATAATGAGCAAAGGATGGCAGTGAGTTGAGCTGTAGTTACATTCTTAACCTAATTTCAGGTGAAACTCAATTGTTATGACATTGTGATCAACACTAAACTTCCTGCTGCGTCATCTTGACTGCCATAAGCAAAACAGATCCAACAAAGTCTTCTTCTGAGTTTCTAAAATTTAAGGTGACAACGACCAGTGACTCATCTTTCCCCCCTTCCTGTGGTAAGAAGTGCCAAACTGTGTGTCTGACTGACTGTAATTAGAGCAATGCAGAGCCGCGAGCAGCAATGCTGTGTTGGGTCACCGAATGCTGCCATCCAGGATCAACCTGAAGCACGAATCACTGATGGATAAAACATGGGGCTCATTCACAGGATTGGGCAGAGAGGATTTATCTGACAGCCACCTCTGGACTGCTTGTGCTGAGGGCTTAAATCAGAGTTCATACACAGAATCCAAAGTCTGTGCAAAGGCTGATCAAAGAGCAAGTTAAGGGAGTGGTAAGCAAAAACATATTGAGGGTAACTGCCTAAGTAGATATTAGACCATGATGATATTGTGAGTTGCTTTTTCAAATGAATGAATAAGATGAACATGGACTGGGACAGTAGGTGGGGTGGAGGGCCTTTGTTGGTCAGCTACTCTTTTGTGCATGAGGTGATCAGAAAAAGAAAGCTTACTGAACCTTTGTGTTAGTGCAACCAGCAGGTCATAGGTTGACAAAACATCTCAACATCTAAGTATTTGTGTTCTGAAAAGGCTGAATACTTTTGATTTTAGCTCTCCTGTAGGTTTTCTCTGCTGCATTGGGGTTTCAACAAATTTTGTAAAAACTTTGATTGCCTGGATATATAAATGTGTCACATTTCTATCTGTTCAACATTTGTGCTTTCATGTGAAAAACTGAAAGCACAAAATGTGCTCACAGGATGCTATGGAGTCTTCTGAAAAACTACGTACACCCTTATTGCTTCTATAGGAATTAAAAGGGGAAGTGGCAACCAGGTGCTGCTAATCAGTTCAGCTGGTCATTAGCAAGTGTAAACTCTATCAGAGCAGAAGACCTGGCAGTTTGCTGATCTGTAGTACAACAGTATGGTAACACGGTAACACAATCTTTCCAGGAAGATACTACAGACCTCAGTCAGCATGTCAAATGTTAAAGTTCATAACAGTTCAATTACGAAAACCCGAAAGTAAGTATAGCTTGTTTCGAAGGCTTGGAACAATGTCTGCAGGCAGGCAAGACCAAAATCAAGATGTTTGACCATAATGCACAGCAATACATTTGGTAAAAACCAAACACATTATATCAGCACAAACACCTCATACTAATGGTCAAGCACAGTGGTGGAAGTTTGATGATTTGGGCTTATTTTGTAAAAACGGGACTTGGGCCCCTTGAAGTCACTGAGATGTCCATTAAGTTTGGCTGATCTGGGTTGTGCAACAGTACAATGACCAGCAGTTATACTGCTGAACGTATTTCTTAAAGCTCGTGAATCTTGACATGTACTTAGTTTATCACAGAGTAGAGTTCTGTGAAAACGTAATCACAAATATTTGAAACCCATACCATTTCCAAACAATCTGTTAGTCTTTATAAAACCTAAAGGTGCAGTCTTCAGAGGTGTGATCATTCTACAACTTTGAAGAGTGTAAAATGACTTGAGAGTGTTTATTTAAGCTTATGAATGATGATGAATAATAAAACATAATATAAAAGTTTTTAATAATATTCAGAAGGAGCTGCTTTTTAGATGACAGCTGCAGTTGCAGTGCCTGTTTGTCCCAGCTGACTTTGTTTGCATTCATTCGCAGCTAGTCCCTGTAGTTCACTGCTAGGTTCTGTATTCTAAAAGAGTCAGGGGTACAAAGTCGACCTAACTGCAGTCACGACCTATCACCCATTGAAAATCTTTTGGAGCATCATGACAAAAAAAATACAGCAAAGGAAGCACTGAGCTCTTAAACAGCTGACAGCCCAACAGGAATGAGAAAATATTTTGCTTTTAAAACCGCGGAGGTTAGTCTCCTCAGTTCTTGCTTACAGGGTGTTGCTCAAAACAGAAGTGATGTAGTACGATGCAAAACAACCTCCTGTTCCAAAACAAAAAAACAAGGGATATTAAAAACATACCCCAAACTGTTTCTTTGTTTCCACAATGCTAATGTTTGTTTTTGTGAGCTGGATTTTATAAGACGTCTGTGGGGGTTTTCTGAATGTCTTATAACGTGCAATTTTTAAAAAAATCAAAAATGTGAATTAAGATTTTTTTGGGGGTGTATTTTTGCACCTAATTAAGATGTGAAGAGATAATTCTCAGGAAGGATGGAAATAAATATTGTTGAGAAAAACTTTGGAGAAAATCTATCTCTGAATTTTTGTATCGACATCATGTGGAATCATTTGGATAATTTAAAAGTCCAACCATTAGATTTTTTTCCCTTCTCAGGTTGTCCCACTGGGGAGAGCGCTCAAAAGTGCAAGAACCCCTTCAACACATTTCAAGGATGTATGCGTCTCTTGAATCTGGATGACCAAACTGTTGACCTGATCAAAGTGCAGCAAAGGCTGCTGGGAAACTACAGCCACTTGCAGATTGACATGTGTGGCATCATTGACAGGTAAGTCCCTATAAGTGCCACCTTTCAAATGTGGTGCCAGGCTGAATGTAGACATAGTGAAGTGACTTTTATTTGTTAGTAATTACAACTGACATACAAATGACAATACAAGAATAACACCTAATATTAATTATAACCAGTGTTGGGTAAGTTACTTTAAATTAGTAACTTAGTTACATTACTATTTACTTCTATCAAAAGTAACTCAGTTACTTAAAGTTACTCGTTACTTTCAAAGTAAGTAGTTACTAGGGAAAGTAACTTTGGTTTTACTCAGAATTCTCTTATTAATGTGTTGCTTCCCTAACTGCAATACCAGCAAGGATGGCAGTCTTCTAGCTTGCTTACATGTTAGCACTATCCTGCCACAAGTGCACTATGCCACCTACCAACAGAAAGGAAAAAATAATGTGCAGAAATCCCACGCCTGGACTGTCATTAACCGCCGCCATGATTCTAGCCTACGTCACAGCGTCACGTGCACTTTTTACATCCAACACGGAAACTGCAGTCGTGGTGCTTTCGATTATACTCGGAAATTCTGCCTTCTGAGTAGGAAGATGTGGGAAATTCCAGACTGCAGATGAGCTGCATACAGGGCTGGACTGGGACAAAAAATCGGTCCTGGGCATTTTGGCTAGGAAATTATAGGAAAAATCATAAAGCCTTTGAATGAAAAAAAAAACGCTGTTGTGACAGTGATGTATATCTATCTATCTAATAAACTTAAACCTATACCACCCTCCCTATTCTGGTATTCTAAACAGTACTTAGCCAAAACCCCCAAACTGCATGCTTGAGTTAACCTCCTGAACTATCTACAACACATGAGAATAAGAAAGAAAAGTATTTCTTTGTGCCCCCCTTTTCCCTTTTCCCTGTTAATGCCCTACCTGCCCCCCTGGCAAAACTTTGCTAGACTCTGTACAGTTACCAGCTGTCAGTCTAAAAAAGGATCCTGGTATTATTTGTCTCTCAGAAACAGTTCAGGGTGGCTGTAGCTCAGGAGGTAGAGCAGGAAGGTTGGAAGTTCGATCCCAGGCTCCTCCAGTCTGCATGCCAAGTATCCTTGGGCAAGATACTAACCCCAAGTTGCTCTCCGATGCATCCATCGGAGTATAAATGTGTGTGAGTATATAGTATAGTGCACAATATAGAGGTAGTGCTTGTCAGAATGGGTGTGGCTGGGTGAATGTGGCGTGTTGTATAGAGCGCTTTGAGTACTCCAGAAGAGCAGAAAAGTGCTATATAAGAATCAGTCCATTTACCATAACTTCCCTTCAACTCCTTCATGTCACGTAAAAGGTGAACCTGTTTCTCCATCACCTGTTCAGCTCTAATGATTCAGTAAGGACATCTCCTGGTTTCATCTTCATGTTTCCCTCTCATCACATATCCAAATTGATAATATGACCAGCAGCTTTTACACCTGTGGCTTCAGCAAACATCAGCTGATACTAGAAAGTAATATTAAATAAATCAAGCTCAAAGGTGCTGCTGTTGGCGCAAAGTGGGCGATAAACAAACAAGAGAGACGGGACTTGCGACAGAAAAGCCGGTCAGCTGATCATTGATCAGTTTCATGATTGAAGAAGCAACAGAAGAGGGAGGGGGAGAGAATGAGAGAAGAAGAGGCAGCTGTGCAGCGTAAAGACAGAATAAATCCAGCTTTGTGTATTTTTTTTTTCATTGTAGCCAAAGTATGGGACAAACTGTAAACGCGTAATATTTTTTCTGAATACATTTTTTAGGGGACGGTTGGCAACTCTAATAACTAACCTTATGGATAAAATAAAGTTCACTATCAGTAACATCATAGCACCCCCCCCCCCCTAGCAGTATATAAACTCCGTCATGCTAGCTTGTATGCAGTATGAGTTATTATAACTGACTGTAAAATGTTAGCACAATGAAAATAAACTGCACCTAAACTTGGTTTATATCTGACCCACATAGACTGCAGGTCATAACTTCTTACCTGAAGTTCACCTTACACTTGGACCGGCGGCCGCCTCGCGTCGCTTCTCCTCCTACCTCACCTTTCCCTCATCCACCTGCTGGCCTCCACCGCTTGCTAATGTTACTGAATCTGTGGAAGCTCCGTGATAGCCACCCACCGCCAAACAATTGAGTTATTTTTACACATCTGCCAGCATCTGGTCAATCCACCACCTTTCATTGTTTATACCGTTATGGAAAAAAAAAAGAAAAGAAAAAATGAAAAATCTCCATTGGCTCACTGAGTCCAGCTATGGCTGCATATGTGTTTAGTAGTAATTTGTTTTTTGTAGAGGGCTAGCAAAACAACCGTTTTCGAGGGCATTGCCATATTGGAATCCCAACTTCTCTGACGAGGCTAACCAGAAAGCCGTTTACTCAAGTGTAACATTATTCCCAGGTCCGTGTCCCGATTTCTGAGGTAAGTCGAACGCAACACATGAAATAATGAATAACGACCCTATCTAAAACCCAGTAACGATTAACGTGTTCCTGATTTTGGCATAATAACTAGTTACCGTGCTCGTTACCACAATAATAACGTAGTTACTGTAATGCGTTAATTAATAACGCGCTAGTTCCTACACTGATTATAACTAAGTACTGGGTAATAATTAGAGATGTACCATGAACGTGGACAGTAATTTTCTGAATTTCAGTGTTCTCCACCCACTGTATATATCCGTGGACACTATAATGATGATGGACTTGGCTACCATGAAATTACCCATTGGTTTCTGAAGCTCCTTGAGATGTTTACAAGATGTCAGAGGTCTGATTGTGAAATTTGTGATTGGCAAGTCGTTAGCCAGTGAGTGTGCAGCAGTTTCATACTACAGATAATCCTTTAGAAACATAACATGACAGTGTATTTTTAAAGAATAGACTCGTCCCTTTCATGTGTTTGCAGCAAATGCACAGCGGCAAATATCCACTAGCACAACCACTAACACATAGTTAGCATGTGAAACTGAAATGGGAGAACCACTAGCCACTTATGCAGAGCTCTTTTCCTTTGCTGCTTAACAACCCTTTAGGAGAGCCTAAAGCCTTGTTTGCTGTGCAATTAGGGAATTAGTTGGCACTGAAAGGCAAATAATAACAGGGCACCTTGTGTAGGCGATTATCAGATTTAAAAAAAAAGAATGCATTTAAGTTCTTACCATGTTTCCTTGGAGAAAACAGACTTTGAAAGTAAGAAAAAAGCAACACTATACAATAAGGAATTGGCAGTGGATTTTGTGTGTACTCAGACTGAGCATGGTTGCCTTGCACCATGCCTGAACACAATTGTCCCTCCTCCCCACTCCCCTGCTGGCCGCTTAATGATCTGGGTCCACGTACGCATCATTTTCTCTCAGCATCTCAACTCTTCTCTCTTTCTTTGCCACTGCTGGGGAGCCTATATGTGGATTGTAGGGGTAGTGGAGGAGTGGAAACAGCAGGTAGTGATCCAGCAGCACCAAGAGGTACTGGCATGTTGGAGGGAGAGGTGGAAAATTTTGCATCTCAAAAAGACCAAATTTGATAGAGTGAGGACTGTAACATGTGCATGATGCAGTGCAGCTCAAGCTTCGTCTAGCTTGTAGGTTACTCCTCACCTTTGTAAAGAATGAAAGAAAAAAAGTGAAGGAAAGTGCTGTTTGTTCGATTGTCAGCCTTTGGAAAATTGCAAAAGTTGTTGCAGCCCTAAAATTTTCCACAGCAAAAGCGTGGGAGGAGGCGGTTTCAAACAAACACTTTGATTGAAGCATACTGACAACTTTAGGACGCAGATGCTTTCCAAGGCTATAAAGCTCCTGAGCTTACCACCACCACCTCGACCTCTGTCCACAGCAAGTGTGTGTGTGAGTGCGTGTTTTGAAGCCAAATAGATGAAGCTGTCAGAAGGCAGTAATTCTGACCTCTTTGCTTCTGCCAGGTAGCTGACAACTTAATAATACACCATGTCAAAGCACACACACATTTTCAAATAAAAAGAAACACAGGTCACTAAGAGGTCCACTCTTCTTCTTGTTGTGTCTGACTGTCTCTGTGTCTGTCTGTCTGACAAACACACCAGTTTGTCAGCATGAGCAGGGACTCACAAACATCGAATTTGCTATGCAAAGTCACCGTGTGTGTGATGTGAAAGCATATCTAGGAGCAAGTGCAGAGCAGGCAAAAAGAGTGAAAATACATACCTTTCCCTTCTCTTGCTCATGCAATACATCACACTACAGCTATTTGAAGTCTTTGTTGGACATCCTAGTCGGGCTGTCCAGTAATAATTTTCAGATCAGGGAAGTTTCTGTGCCGTGTTGCTTTAGCCAGAGGCAGTAATGGAAACCAGGGAGATTGGATGCGAGTCTTGTGATCCAAGCTGTTTTACAGCACACTGTCATTCCATACTATAACGTTTCAGATAAGCTACAAAGTCTTGACTGAGTTAATCCAGGACTCCTGTGATGTGGACTGTGGTTCGTGCCGTACGTGACCAAGTTTCATTGCAAATCGTCAAGCTAGGAGCCCCCTGAAGACTTGTTTGTAAATTTTCACTGGGTTTGGTGATAAAATGCTATAGGGCATCTCACCATTCGCCCCAATCTGAAGTCTCGTTGTCTGTGTTCCTGTCTGAGGCTGCAAACAACTCCCTGAATGTTGAGACAGTTGGCAGAAAACTAATGTTTCTGGAAAGTGTTACTCTCTGTGAATGTAAGCAGTTCTTGCCAAGAAAAGTTTGGTTTGCTCAACTTAATGAAGATAAAGTTATACTGTTGATTTGATTTGTATGGAAGGGCCATGAAAGTCCATCCAAAAATTATGGTAAAAGGATCTCATCAAGTCAATCAAGTTGGGGAAAAGAACTCATTGGAGATTGGAGACAGATGTTTCCCTCATAACAGTCTGCAGTCACCAAATCTGTTGTTTATCATTTAAACAGTTAGAAATCAGTTCTTCACCAAGTTTGCTTTACCTCTTTATTCCCCCTTGTTTGTTTTCCAGGTGTTGTTGATATCCAGTCCCTGTTTTTCTCTGTTTTCTCATCCGTCCCACTCGTTAGTTTCATTGTGTCCTTCCCACCTTCTCTGATTTTCTCTCCCACCATCCCATCCCGCCCCATCCTCACTCTTTTTCTTTGATCTTTTCGGATGCGTTGCACGGCTGAGGAAGATTTTTACATTATAGTACCCAGGAACTTTCGAGTAGAACAAGACATTTTTGAAATGTGGGGTTACCATCAGGACATTTGGCAAGTAGTGTTAGGGGTTCAAGTCTAGTATTATGTCAGTGAGGGTTCTTACAAGTATACAGACACGTGCTTGTGTGAGTTGACAGCTGATTAAAACTGATTTAGGGGTTAAATGCTGTTGTAGAGCTCCTTTTCACACACAAGATTCAACAAATGTAACACAGCTCCTAGTCATCATTTCATAGTTAAAAAGAAAGTCTTTATAAGAGTCAAGAGATTAGGTTTTACTGTACCAAATGTAATTTCTTTTGTATGTACAAAGTTGATGTTGTTTGCTACTGACAACTGTAACATTGGTACACATCATTCATCTCATTAATAACTACATACAAAGTAACACAGTATTCCAAAAATCAATAAATAATCCATTATTGCTGCCCGGGTGTTTAACAGCAGTAATGGAGTGATGGATGCAGCAGTGTCTGTATTTTAAATGGCTGCACTGAAAGGAGGTGAAGGGTGTGTTTTTCTCTTTCCTGATGCTGTTTTCCTCTTATGCAGTGAGGAGTTTGGTTGTTGTTTGACTCCCATGCTCTCCGTGGCCTTTGTGTGAGGCAGCCTTTTACTTCACTGACAGGCTGCCAAAACATGCTGAAATTCCACAGTGTAGAAAAGTCTCTGCTATTGTGTGGTAGATGAGAAGCACACTCTGGGCAATGAAAGAAAGAAAAAACTAAAGTCCACCATGCAGTACCATGGACACTTGAGCACACTTTTACTTCACAGACTTTCCACATTAGACTCCTGCTTTCTGTGTGAACCTCCAAGGACCCCAAGTTGACTTGTTAAATAGTGTATTCATGGGTAAGCGTTGTGGAGATGGAGTGTATTGTGCTATTTTTCGCCTGCTTGGTGTGATGAGTTAGAAATAACTGGAAACCAGCTTTTTATGGGAAAAAAAGTTCTTTCAAGGTCTTTTGTTAAATATTGACTGCTTTTTCACCTATCTTCAGCCCATTTTCCAGACCGGACCATTTTCAGAGAAATGTCTTTTGTTTGCTAAACCTCTTAACACTGGCCTATGAGTCATTCAAGCATGAAAAAAAGGCACCTAACTCAAGGGATGAACCAGAGTTGTGTCCACACATCAGCAAAGAACCAATTTGAAATTGTACCTTTAGGCACTTTGTCACTAGCAACCTGTAATAAAAACAGATAACTTTTGTAGTAGAATCTACAAAAAGTGGTTGACAGATATGAAATAGTATTTTTGCACGTGTTTCCCAAAGAACTTAGCATATGTTGGCATTTTATGCAGCATATCCTTAAAAAAAGTTGAGGAAACTGGTAAGTTGATGATAGAAGATGTGGCAGATCTAAAAAAGCATCTACAGCAGACGAACAGTTTCTGAAAGTCTTGTCCTTAAGATCTGAGAGATGGTCATTCTGTTAATTCTATTGCTCTGTCATGGTTTGGGGCTACATTTCAGCCAATGGTGAAACAATGTTGGAACTATTAATGTAGTAAAATAACATCAGATCTTGATCCACCATGGTACCATCTAGAAAACAGGCCATGTCATTGGGTTTAGGTCAGGTGACTGTGGAGGCCAGATCATCTGGCGCAGCACTCCATTACTTTCCATTACCCATTACTCCATTGTCCTGTTGAAAAATAAATGATGGTCCAACTTAAACACAAACTGGATGGGATGGCATGTCGCTGCAGGATGCTGTGGTAGCCATGATGGTTCATTGTGCCTTCAATTTTGAATAAATCCCCAACAAAGCAAAGCGCCCCCACACCATCACACCACCTCCTCCATGCTTCACGGTGGGAATCATGCATGTAGAGACCATCTGTTCACCTTTTCTGCATAAAGACGCATAAAGACGTGACAGTCGTCACCAAAGATCTCAGATTTGGACTTATCAGACCAAAACACAGATTTCTACTGGTCTAATGTCTAGTCCTTGGCTTTCTTGGCCCTAACAAATCTCTCTTCTGCGTGTTGCTTTTCCTTAGTAGTGATTTCTTAGCAGCTATTTGGCCTAAAGGGCTGATTCACTCAGTCTCCTCTGCTACTGGTACTCTGTGTGGCTTTTATCTAGGCTCTAATCTGAGGTCCTGTTAACTTGCGATTTGTGAAGCTGGTGACTCGGGTGAATTTATCCTCAGAAGCACTGGTGAATCTTCCCAGGGCGGTCCTCGTGTGAGCCAGTTTCGACGTAGTGCTTGATGGACTTGAAGACACATTCAGAGTTTTAGCGGTTTTCCAGACTGACTGACCTTCAGTTCTTAAAGTAATGATGCACTGTCATTTCTCTTTACTGAGCTGATTGGTTATTGCCATATTATGAATTCTAACAATTGTCAAATAGGGCTGTCAGCTGCGTACAAACACGTCTTCTGCACAACACAACTGATGATCCCCAACCCCATTAAGAAGGTAAGAAATTCCACAAATTAACCCTGACAAGGCCCACCTGTGAAGTGAAAACCATTTCAGGTGACTACAGAATGAAGCTCATTGAGAGAAGGCCAAGGGTTTGCAGCACTGTCAACAAAGCAAAGGCTGGCTACTTTGTGCAACTCTAAAATATAAGACATACTTAGAGTTATTCATCAATTTGTTGTTTGCTAAATAATTCCATATATCTTACTTCATATATTTAAAACAGATCTTAAAATGTCCTCAGAGCCAGTGGAAGGAATTCTGACAGTGTGATGTCATTTGGTAAAAAACAATAAAAAGCAGCACTTCTAGAGTGTGACTTTTTTAATGTAGACAGGGAGGTGTTGGAGTAGTCAAGCCTTAAGAAAGTTAATGATTGTCATTTTCCAGATGGGAATGCAAATTTTGCATTAATGTACGATTTCACAGATTGCAAAAGAAAGCTAAGGCCCATTACTGCAGTGTGGAGTGCACATGCAAATTAGCTTATAAGTGCTTATAAATACAGTTTATGTAATTGCACTGGGTCCCAGCTAAATATACACAAAATTACTGTTTTGCAGCTCTCTTAATGTTTTAGGCTCACAGGAGGAAGTTGCTCATCTCACCTCTATTAGGAGCAGGACACATGCATTGTGATCCTGTGAGAAACATTATGCAGAGCACAGGCTGCACAGAATGGAAAGCTTTGCTGTTGTGGCTGTATGCTGTGTTGTGGGAGAATTAATTTAAAAAAAGAGAGGTATGAGTTTGATAAATAATGTAGCCATGGCGAATTGGTTGCCTAAGCCAACAGACGAAAAGACAAAGAATTCATGGAAAATCATTATTGTTTATTTATAGGCTATATATTTAGTCTGTGAGAGACAATAATCAGAAGGTGTTTGTATAAAGGGGTGCAAAAGAGGAGCAGCTATGGAGCACCACAGCAGACTGACAAGAGAAAAATGCTGCTCCATGTGTGGGACAAAAGTGTTTCTTCTCTCTAAAAAAAAAATAGAAACGCAAACAATAAATTGTGTCTTTTTTTCTTTTTTTTGAGTGGCAGGTTTGGTGGGAGTTCAAGAGTTTTGTCTGTGGATCCTACAATGGTAGTTAACAATACTAACACAACAAAGGAAGGTTTCAAGCCACCTACATCTGAGAACACACACCTGTGCTCTCATTGACACTGAAATAAAGCCCTCTGAAATGTTTTTTTAAGACTGAAAGGTTTTTTTTGAAAGACTTTGTATATTCCCCGTCTCTCCTACACACCTCATCAAAACCATCAGGCATGCTGAAGGTCTGTTGTTCCGTGCATAAACTTTTTCAGATAACTTTAGAAAAAACACTAAACATCTCTCTCTCTCTGTCTGTCTCTTTCATTCTTCAAGGTGTTCCCCCAGTCACTGCGAACATGGAGGAATATGTACTCAATCGTGGAGCACCTTTCACTGTAACTGCTCCAACAGTGGCTACAGGGGAGCCACCTGCCACAGCTGTAAGCAACCAGTTTCATCTGAAGCTCTTTAAAATGCCTGAAGCCTAAAATTTATCTAGGAAAAAGTAGTGACATTTTTTTCCCTTTAACTTTTCATTTATTATTACGTGACACAGATTTGTGTATTTACACATTGAGCAGAAATATAAGTAAATGTAAGTCCAACCCTTGCTCTCTTGTGTTGCTCCTCTATAGTCATCAACTAGCCACCAGCTCTCTCAGCATGGCTTTGGAGTGCAGACGATGTCTTTTTGTCTGTTTTTTGTTAATAACTTTTACAGCGAAAACAGTAGAAGGCTGCTCATACATGCGTGTTTAGTTATTTCCTACAAGAAAAGGTTAATATTTAGGACTTTGTACTATTTACTTAATAAAATAGAGGCCACATGCCCTCCAATAGATATTTCACTTCCCTCTTTTTCTTCTCAGGCCATTGTTTCAGAACTTTAATTAGCCATGTTCAAATGGAAATAGATCAGTGGGATTGGTGGTACTTCATTATGCTGAGTAAATTGGACTTCTATTCAAAAGTCTTAAAAGGTCGTATTTTTTGTTTTTTGACACCTGCAGATATCCCACTATCTCTCATCTTCGCTTGGTGTATTTGTTCAGTTTGAATATATGTATGTATTAATGTCACGTGAAGGTGTGTGTTTGAAGTTTGACAGACTGGATTTCACTCCCAGTGGACACAATCAGCCAGAGGTTCACGCTGAAATCAAACACCCATCCAGCATAAAAAATACATAATATGTACATTTCATAATGAATAATGAATAAGGTTCTCTTGCAGAGAAGTTATCGGATTAAAAAACGTGCCTGAACTGGTAAATTTTTTATATGTGATATCAGTTTATACCTAAACCATATCCAGTGCAGAGAGGGATGAAAGGTGCTCTAAATAGCTTCTCCCGATTGCATTAGGTACTTTAGAATTAAGTTAAACATGCTTTTAGTAAAAAAAAGAAAAAAAAAGCCTAAAAAGCTGTGGTTGGTTTTCATTGAAAGTTACACTTTACCTGCAGGCCTGTGGAGACTTGTGAATAACTTTGCCCCAAATTTGATATGCTGCTTCTTAACAGAAATAGCCCGGTTGGTAATACATAATGCAGAAATAAAGTGTCATTTTATCCACCGAGGAAAAGCTGAACAAAGAACAAAGGGATGGCATCCTGCTGCAGATGAAAGCCACAGTTTTCTCCCACTTCTCACTTCAAAGAGCACGCATCAAGCGCAGCGTCAATATCCGACTGTGACTTCTTCCTGCTTCCTTAATAGTTTGATTTTTAAATGTATGAGTTTTCCAGATATTAAAAATAATGTACACTCTTATGTATGAAAATGTTTTCTCCTCAAAAAGTTTTTAAAATTGTTATATGGGATATGGGTCCCCACATATGAACTGCAATCAAACATTCAGAATAAATCACTTAATTTAATTGTCGGCCTTAAATGCGTTAGAAAAAAACTAAGGGAGAAATCAAGAAAGATACGACGATGATTGGAAAAAGAAATATAAAGAGGGGGTTAGAATAGGAGTAAATGGGAGGCACATAGCAAGCATGTCAAAAAAAGGAGAGTAAGTCTCAAGGCAAACTGTTATTTCCACATAAATGGATTTCAACTGAGAGAGTGCCTACAGTATTTTAGGTGAGTCAGATTAGAAATTAAACTGATTTTTTGCTTTGCTTGTACCGCTGAGCATTAATTGAATCCTTCTACACGCTGGTGGTGTGAACAGCTCTGAGCTGGATTAGGGCCAGGTCTCTCTCTCTCTCGCACACACACACACACACACGCACACACACGCACACGCACACACGCATGCAGCTATGGTAGTTGAATTTGGGTCAAAACCTTTCTTGAACTGTATCAGGGCAGTGTCTTGGGGAAAGTTAAACAAGCATTGACGTGGCTGTTGCTGCTCATAGATGGACTCAGACATATTCCCTTGTGGATGTGTGTGTGTGTGTATTCTCCGCAACAAGCATTATGTAATCGTAGGGCTTTATATAATTTGCTTTCATCTAATTTTTTTTCCGCACAATTACCAGTTTTATTGTTACAATTTTAATTGATGGACACAAATTTTAATTGATAGATGTTTTTAATTATTTTAAAATCACTAATCTTCTCATGTTTCCATGAATTTTTTATGCACATACTCTGGGTATACATGTACATATGTACTGGTGGGCATGTAGTCTGCTTGACTTTTATACTGAAAACAGTCAGTGACTCCTTGGTGATGACCGGTTGAGAGCAAGAAATGTGTAGCAGTGATAAGTAGAACAGTAATGAGACTTGAAAAACTGGAAATGGAGAACATTAGCCTTGAAAGTAAAAGCTCTGCCTCACTACTGAATTTTAAAAACTTGTCATATATCATTTGAAGGCGAACACTTTCTAGTTCCAGGTTGCGGTGCACCTTTCACAGTTTCACTACTAGTCAGCAAGTAGTTGCTGAGTGTTTGCAGACAAATGAGCATCTTTCTTGCAAACTACTGCTAGCAACGAAACCACAGGGAAGTTATGACCACTTTTATCTTGCAACTGCTGGAAATCTTCAGCAAACAATTGCATAGATGACTTGCCCATGTAACTGGTGTCTATGTAACTACAGTCACACTAGGGAAAATTATTGGGACTGTGTTTGATGAACGTTTAATTTCATTGCCTTTGAAATCTTTCTTTCAAAGTCAGATATGCAGCCATTTACAGTCAATCACTGTCTTTAAAGCAACTTTAGATGCTGAGATGTTGCTATCAATATGCAATTACATGGGGTCAATTTGACAATTACATCCAACCTATTTGTGATAAATCCGAAAGCCGCAAATCCGTTGCCATCTACATACACAGAAATTCAATTAAAAAGAAATACAACTATTTTACTGTCTCCATATTTAGAATCCTGCCAGAACCTCACAGGTCTGGAACAGAAATTTAAATTTAAAAAGTCCCCACAAATAGTGAACCTACTTCCTGCACAGAAAAGTACTGGCATAGGAGTTTGACAACCTTGCTTTCTTATAGGAACATAACCAGAATGCATTGAATTGGTAACCAGTTGATTTAAGTTCTATTGCAAAGATATCAGTGGATATCAGAGTGACTCAGATTAATTGCAACATTTTGGCAATCAATATGGATTTATGAATTTAATGTCTGTTGCAAATCTGTGCAATCGCCTTGCAGTAGAATGTTTTTAACAGAACATTTTGAAAATGGCTGTTGTATGCAAAAAAGTGAAAGCAATCCCCCACAATAAAATGTTTTTCATAAGCTGAAGTCTTATTTTTACTCTAGTGTGACTGAGCCATAAAGCAAGTGAGTTATTTATATGTGATGTGACACATAATGTATTAACTGGTAGTGTTGGCTCTTTATGTAGATACAACAAATAAACAAGAATGTATTTGTTGTTTGAAATTTGTATCATTCAATTGCCAATATTAGAAATAATAAAAAGGTTACATCATGTGAATTCAGCTTGACTGTATCGCCCACGTCTGCCTGCCATTTATTAGGATGCATGTTACGGTTTAATGGTCCCAAGCATAGCTAAGAAATCAATAAGTGTTGATCCAGTTTATTAAAGTTTACGTTTTTTATTGTGTTCTTTTCCTCAGCAATATATGAACAGTCATGTGAGGCATACAAACACAAAGGCAACATGTCAGGGCATTACTATATAGACGTGGATGGCAGCGGACCAATCAAACCCCAGCTGATTTATTGTAACATGACAGGTATGGTACACAAACGTATTCTGTTTCCTTTTAAAGAAAATGTGCATTGTTTTTGTTTGTTTCTTTAGTTTGAAAGATTGTTTGGCTGCCAGCGTAACTATGTTCACACCTTCTCTTGGTCTTTCCACCCTGCCTGTCTCTCCACCAGAGGATAAGACGTGGATGGTGATTCAGCACAATAACACAGAGCTGACCAGAGTTCAGTCCTCCGCTGAGCGAAATCAACATTTTGCCTACTTTGACTATTCCTCTGAAGAGGAGCAATTAGTGGCTGTCATCAGCCAATCAGAGCACTGCGAGCAGGAACTGTCCTATCACTGCAGGAAGTCCCGCCTCTCCAACACACTTGGTAACATCTGGAGAAATAGTTGTTAGTTATTATGTGTTAAATTTATCAACTTTTTAACATAAGATATTCAGAAGAAGGGAGGTGGTGTGAACTGCTGATGTATTTAATTTAGTAAGAAATTAGAAATCATATTACAATACTGCTGCACATTTGTTACTGATTTTGCAACACAAGTTAAGTGGATTTGTTTGATTTTATAATAAAGATTTAACTATCCATCTATCCATCCATCGATTCTCTTCTAACATAGGGCGAGAGGCGTGGTACACCCTGGACACATTCACACCTATGGCCAATTTAGAATCACCAGTAGAATCACCACTGACCGCACTGACTGACTGAGTGCTAATCACTGTGCCAAAGATAAAAATGAAATGATAAAAAATAAACAAATGAAAACAGATGAATGATAAATTCTCTACTGGGGATGTTTCCCTTCCACGCTATCATTATCTTTATAGGAATCACCGTCTTCATACCATTTCAAAATGACTGAAAAATTGATTGCATTTGCAGTCTAACTCTTCCCTGTAGTGAAAAATAAATTAATGATTAATCACGTCTTTATCTATGTGTGTGTGTGTGTGTGTGTGTGTGTGCGTGTGTGTGTGTGTGTGTGTGCGTGTGTGTGCTCAAGAGGGTGCTCCTTTCAGCTGGTGGGTGGGAGGCGCCGGACCAGGTCAGAGCCAAACATCTTGGGGTGGAGCCCTGACCGGTACCCAGCAGTGTGGTTGCAGTCTGCAGGACAGCTGTCTGGATCCAAGTCACGACTGCAACTGTGATGCCGACTACGACCAATGGTACTGTACTTTGGAACTGCAAATGTGAACTATTATGGTATCACTCCAGGCTGTAAGTTCTATTTAAATCTGGGTTTTTGATTCTTTGTGTTGTAAAAGAAAATAGCTTTTGTTACCATATCATGGAAAGCGGGCAGAGTGTGTCACTCCATTTTAAAAACACATGCATGTCTCTGAGATTCTTTTACAAACTGATTTGGTTGCTTCCCATGACATCCTGCCACACTGAACAGCAAAGAGCCATAAAACAACAAATCCCAAGATATTTAAATGTCTCTTCCTTTTTGTTATCCACTCCTTTTTTATTCAAATCCTTTTATCCATCCTGTAAGCAATTCTGTATTTAGGTCACCTTCTCCAATCCTGTGACCAGTTCTGCAGTTAGACCCATGTTGTAACCCATAGGTGTCAAACTCTGGCCCGTGGGCCAAATTTGGCCCGCAGCCTAATTACATTTGGCCCGCGAAGCCATACCAAATTACTATTAGAGCTGGCCTACTGGTATTATACAGCTAATATATATATTGTTTAGTATTAAGCTTTGCTTGTTCCATATTCAGTTTTTCAGCAAAATGTGTTTTAGTCCATAAGAAAAGATTCATTCTTAAATCTGGAGGAATAAATATATTTCAATAAATATTAACGTCAGCCCGCGACTTTGTTCCAGTTTTGAATTTTGGCCCACTGTGTATTTGAGTTTGACACCCCTGTTGTAACCAATCCTGTTGGTGCCTGCATAGCCAAAGGTCCTTCATTCTATTATCTCTTAGCCTAAATCTGTACTGGGGAACTCTATTTTTATAGACTCTTCTCCTGCCATCAATATCCCATCAGATACACGGGCGCTGGATGCTGCCTAAAGTCCCAGATTTATTTTTTGACTACATTTCACAGCAACAAAGCAGACTGCTGGAATTTGAAGCGCCACAGAGCCGAGCTCGTGTGGTGAATTTACAGATTAATCACTCGACCTGCGTTCGTTCAGAGACGGTTTTCACAAGACATTGTTTCAGACATGTTGTGTCAGCTTTTCTCAACATTCACCAGTGAGCCTCTGAGAGCAGACAAGCGCAGTCGAGAAATGAGGAGTTACTAATCTAAATACGGCCTGTCCTATTTTTTCAGACACAGTTTTGTTTGAGTTTTAATGGTGACAAGTTTTACCTTTGCTTTGCATGCATGATTATTCAGCTTTCTAATACCAATGCTTTCTCACCTTCCACACTCTCTTCCTATTCTTTCTTGCATTTCTTTGCCTTTTATGCAACCCTCCTCCTCTGTCCCCTCTTGTACCTCAGGACTGAGGACTCAGGCCTGCTTACCCATAAGGAGACCCTCCCAGTAAGGTCTCTGGTGCTGGGAGACATCCATCGGCCTGGGTCAGAGGCTGCCTATAGGGTCGGACCGCTACGTTGTCATGGAGACAGTAAATCCATTTAAATTGGTTATGGTTTAGCACAATGGGGGATGATGTTAAATATTGAGACCTCAGTTCTCTCCATGTGAATATCATACATATTGATGATGTTTTGATGGAGTACTCAAGAAGTAGGTTTTATTCAACCACAGAGTGAAGAGAATTCAAGTAATTAGTGTATCCAATCACCCACCATTTAACTTGTTAATGGGAAAAGAGTCTGCACAAGCTAATTAGTAGCTAAAATATGACTTTATTTTTACTCTTTAATAACAACTAACACAAAGATATATAACAAACTAATGTAAGTGATAGATTTTACCTTGTGTTAATTGCTTCTAATTTTACCACTTAGTTTAATGACTACATAAATAAATGGCTTACTGATAAATCAGCCTAAATGAGATAGCATAGCTGGAGTTATGCCTTTATTCTTAGTTAATTAGCTGAACAGTTGGTTCATTTGTTTACCATGCGATTTTCATTATATAGCCATCATAATGAGTTTTCTTTTAATAAGCTTTGTTCCAAAGTGATATATCAAGTTTTTATAAGAAAGTTTTACATCCCTTTTTTATGAGCAAACATAAAGATATGGTATGACACATTTAAGAAGTGATTTTCTTTTTCTTTGCAGAGAACTTCTGGAATGCTGCATTTTTTGATAAGGAAACATCCTACCTTCACTTCCCAACCTTTCAGGGAGAGTTGAATGCAGACATCTCTTTCCTGTTTAAAACGACATCGTCCTCTGGGGTTTTCCTGGAGAATTTGGGCATCAAGGACTTTATCAGGATAGAACTCAGCTGTAAGTGAGAACTTAATGTCCTGGATAATTGTTATTGAATGCTCAATGCTTTCTTGATTTATTCTAAATAACTGATAATGACAGTTTATAAGAGGGATTATTGCATTTCTGCTTCTATTTTGAGATTAACTGTGCAGTTTGTTTCACGTTAACTTGGCAGAGGGGAAGAGTTTCTCAGTGTTTACGAATGTTTTTATTTGTTCAGACACTGCTAACTTCAGCCTCTAGCCACAGATGCCTACAGACTGCTGAGTGACTCCCTGGCAACTGCAACTCGCTAGGGAAAATAAGTCGACTTGAATCCTCCTTAAATTGGTTGCAAGAAGATTGCGACAGTCTCCTGTATTTTCCAGTTTGTGTCAAAGGTTTTCAGGTCGTACTACTGCTCAGCTCTTTATAGAGCAAACATGTGCATAGAAGTCAATAGCCGCATGCAAACTACAGGCTGCCAATTATGATGATTACATTGTCCCATGTTTTTGTTGATCTTCTTGCAGTTGACAGTCCAGTCAAGGCAAATAACAAAAATCACAGCAGCAGTTCCTCAAAAGCCTATTACAGTACAAGAGCTGGCTAAAAAAATATCTGTTCGTATATATCAGGAAGTTCCAACTAATTGGCCTGTAATTGCAATATTTTTCCACCCAACTGAATAAAAAAAATCTGAAAATTAAAATTAGATTACAGAGTGATTCCCAGTGAGCCTAGAAATGTATTACTGAACATTAGAATTATCATTACTTTTGATTTCAAATTAGGCTTGGTTGTAACAGTCTCAGCACACATGCAATTTCCCACACACAGACACACACAGGAACAAACAGATGTGAGTCTTTTTTTCCTGCCCTCGGCTGGTCTCTAAATCATCTCAGATCTGCGTCCAGCTGTCTGTCCATGCTGCCAACAGATGGGCCGGTGGGAGGAAGTCACTTCACACTTCTGCCAACATATGATGATGGACGAACATGACTGACTAATGGGTTTGCTGAAAGACGGCGCATTCTGCAGCCAGACTGCAGGGAGAAAGAAGTCTATTAAAAATATCACTGAAAAAAGCCACAAAAGAGTCTGATACACTTTAGCTGCTAATAGAAAAACATGAGTGAAAAAAGAGCTTTCTTGCAAGTCAAAGCTTGTTTTCTCAACTGTGTTTGGATTTTTCTTTCTTTCCTCTTTTTGAATACAAAGCAAGAATCTGACTCCTTGCAGTCATTCTACTCTGCCCACATGCTTAACTAATACAGTTTGAAATTAGTGTAATTATTTGATTTGGCTATAATTTAATTTAAAAAAAACATAGCATGCATGTGCTCTTCAGTTCATTTTTCCAGCTACAGCAATATCAGACGACTCTGGCACCATCTGATCTACATTAGCTTTAGATTTGAATATACGTACACTATCATGTGCTTTATACTGATTTAAGCCAGAGCTTCATCCTCCCACTCCAACTACTACCAGCTTTGCCTCTACTGGACAGCCAACAATGAGAAGATGACAGTAAGGGCGTATCAGACCGGAAATGAAGCATGGTCTGGCACTGGCACTTATCATACACTGGCTCTACATTTTGTGCAGTTTTTGTCATCCATAAATAAATGATCAATGATAAACCTCTTAACTTCTTAAGCCTTAACTTCAAGAGTGTCATCAGCTTTGGACACAGTGTGATTATGGACTGATTCTTTGGAGTATCGTGGTTTGCAGTGAAAATAAGCACCCCTTTGATCATTTTCAATCAAGATTTCCATGAATCAGATGTGGTCTGCTGATGTGAAGGCTTCTTCACCTAATGTTTGTTTTTAAGGCTTTTATATGATCTTTTTATCTGTGAATAATCCTCTTCAGCTTCTACGGAGGTTGTCTTCTCCTTCGATGTGGGGAATGGGCCACTGGATGTACGAGTGAAGACAAGCCTCCCGTTGAATGACAGCCGATGGCACAGAGTGCAAGCTGAGCGAAATGTGAAGGAAGCATCGCTGCGTGTCGATAATTTCCCCGCCGCCACCCACGAAGCTCCCACTGATGGACTCATGCATCTTCAGCTAAACAGCCAGTTATTTATAGGTGAGGAGCAAAAGTTGACTTTTTTTTCAAAAAGTTTAAGAAACCTGAGGAACATTTAAAGTGAGAACATGGGATTTTTAGATTAAAATAAGTCAGGGTTAATTTAAGGTTATCAAGATTAGCCACTTTGTTAAGAAAAAATATTGTCTCGATTTTAATTTGATGGCAACAACGCATCTCAAAAGTCTCAAAAGGCCAGAAGGGCAAGTTAAACTAAAAAGAAACAGCTGACAATAGCTCAGCAACAGGAGTGGAGATTTAAGAAAAGCAACTTAGAGAGGCAGAATTTCTCAGCAGAAAAGGTGAGCAGATGGAACAACTTCAGAATAATGGCTCACGCTGTAAAGTTGTACTACAGATGTTGTTGAGAAGTAGTCACAACTGTTAGCTGCTAGAATACAATATCAGACAAAAACATCCCATATGGAAAAGAAATAGTAAAAACTTATATGTGATTACTCATGAAAGTGGCCACTTTCTCATTACTTTCATATATTGTTTTAGTAAGTATCCAAAACATACAAGTTTCATTATATAATCTTTCAAGGGATCTTATATCTGTTTTCACACTTATATGCTTTTCATACAAGTTTCACACAAGACAGATACAAACTTTATAAGATTTATATATATCTTTTCTATATGGGATGACACTGTTCCTTTCCCACAATTCCAGGAGCTGGTCTCCTCAGGCTGAATTTAAAAGAGGATGCTGCCATCAAATTCAAAATGACCTCAAATGGGATTTTTCTTAAAATTATGTTTTTCACTTTAAACATTTGTTTAAAATGTTTTCTGTGTTATGTTTTGAATAAAATATGGGTTAATGAGATTTGCAAACCATTTGCAAACCATCATTCTGT
The DNA here is from genome assembly GCF_964374335.1 of Astatotilapia calliptera. Taxonomy (NCBI): domain Eukaryota; kingdom Metazoa; phylum Chordata; class Actinopteri; order Cichliformes; family Cichlidae; genus Astatotilapia; species Astatotilapia calliptera. Next base: position 9,110,601 of record NC_137438.1, read on the forward strand.
TTTTTTATTTATATTTTACACAGTGTTACACAGAATTGGATATGTACAAACACGCATGCAAATGTGCCCACATGCAAAGACAACCTGATAAAAACAGAATTTAATTCTTGCAGTTTCTACCCAACCACACAAGTCCCACATGGACACCTGTTGGAGGTGGTCGACTGATTATCTGCATAGTGTATGTAAAATAAGAGCAAACCTTACTGTTAGAGTCCAATCCAGTTGGTGTTTAGGTATTTGGAAAGTGGTGAGGAGTGATTAGAAGAGCTGATGATTTTGACTTTACCAAGAAAGAATTCTGCTATACTGTATGCAGGACGTGCTGAATTCAGTTTTTCTAAACAGTAATTACTCTGGATAAGTAATGTCCATTTGTGTGTGATAAAAAAGTGTAATATTTGGTGTGTGTGTGATTATAACCATCACAAACCAACTGTGCATTCTGCTAGGAAAATGGGAAGTAAGTGCAGCCAGTTATTAAAATTTGCAAAAAATACCTAGAAATATAGTAAATACACCAAAATTACTACATTTCTAATGAGCTTGAAACTCAGTATTTGGTACGACCACTTTTATTCATCAGCATAGTCTGAACTACCCTAGACAAACTTTCTTGTAATTGTCTTCAAAGCTCGTCTTTAGATGTTGGCTGCTTTTTCTTCTGTTCATTGTCATGAGGTCCCACACTGCTTTTATCAATTTTGACAAAATCTCAAACACCACTGGCTGAAATGTAGTAAATAAAGTAACAAAGTCTCTAATTTAATTTAATTTAAAATTGGTTCTTTGCTAAGTTGCCTGTTATATGTAGAGACGACACTTACTCATTCTTTCTGTTAGTTGCATTTTTTATGGTTGATTAAGTCATGACTCAGTGGTAAGTGGCTAAACAAAAGACAAACTGAAAGAATATTGATGTGAAAATGGTCATAAGCGAGGACTGGACTGAGAATGTGTGAAAAAGCAACCAATATACAAAGAAAAACTTTGGAACCCTTCAGATAGTCTATTCTATTGATCAAGACCACTTACAAAAATTCCATGAGCCTGGCTTATTTGAAACAATTTATCTATAATACTGTAGAAGATCAATAATACTAGGTGTAAGAGTTTTACAAGCACAAAAGAAATGACATTTTTGTAACCTGGAGATAGAAGTCTGTGAGGAGGTTGGCTTCTACAGACACCTCTATGATGCATCAGTGCAGGAAATTGGATACCAAAAGAGACTGGTGAAATACATAAAAGATACAGCCTTCTGCAAAAGAGTGTGAAGTCTCTGAAATTTCAATCATTTCCTGTTTTCACTTTTTCACTTTTTCTCTTATATTTTTTCTGAGCTGTGGCTCCAATAATTGAGATATATCATTATTATTCCCAGAGTTTAAGTTCACCACATCTGTTAGACAGCTGAAGATGTTTTAGACATCACTGACAAAAGCAGTGTTACATGGAAAGTAAATGCAAACAAAGAGCCAAAATGGAAACCTGTGCAGTAATACTGACTAGTTAAGTTTAAAGGAATAAAGCAACTGCCATAGCCCTAGTGAGTTAAAAGCCATGGTATGGGGATACAGGGTTGTGAGTTCAACTTCACTATCTCCACCCATGCCTGATTACTGCCAGACCTGCTGAAAGCTGTCCGACAAACTGAAGATCTCAGAAAGCAACACACTGTGCTGCAATCTAAAGAAACAGTAAGAAACAGAATGAACAAAAATGGCATCCATGGGAGAGTTCCGAGGCAAAAACATCTGCTGACCAAAAAGAATCCAAAAATTCAAAAAACATCTTGATCTCCAAGACTTTGGGGAAAATACTCTGTGGACTGACAACAGAAAAGATTTGTGTCTTGTTACATCTGCCGTAAAACTAGTACAGCGTTTGATAAAAAGAACATCATAGCAACAATCAAACATTGTATAACAAAGTATACAATTACTCTGCCTAGTATACACTAAGCTAGCCCTAGACACTAGCCCACTAACAAGCTAGCTCTAGACACTAGCCCACTAACAAGCTAGCTCTAGACACTAGCCCACTAACAAGCTAGCTCTAGACACTAGCCCAGTGTCTAGGGCTGCTTTGCTTCTTCAGGGCCTGGACAACTTGTCCTAATTGATTAAATTATGAATCCTGATGGAAAATGTTTGACTATCAGTTCATCCCCTGACGCTTAAGCACACTCAGGTTATGTGCTGTTATGATCTGAAATATAACAGCAAGTCCACCTCTGAATGGCTAATAAGAATGAAGGTTTTGAAACCCTAGTCAAAGTTTGGACTAAAATCCAATTAAGATGCTTTGGCATGAATTTAAACACTTTAAACAGACTTTAAACAGGCCGCTGATGCTGGAAAACACTCCAATGAGGCTGAATTAAAAACAATTCTGCAAAGAAGAGTGAGCCAAAATTCCTCCACAGGGAAGTGAAAGACTCATAGTCAGTTATCGCAGACTGCTGTTCTGTACCTCATATACAGACGCAAAGTTTGGGGGCTTTCATTGAAAATACCTTCCCTGTTCTTCAGCCTCGCTCTTGGGACAGCCAGAGTCAACTGGTAGGTGACCCATGGGACCTAAATGTTAAATCCGAATAAATCCTGAGAAGAAACCAAAACCAAACAGATGTATTGTCTGACTTTCATCATTACCCACTCTGTGGCCGTGTAACCAAACGTCGGTTAGTTTCCACTGAAACACAAATGAAAATGGGTCACACTTTTAAAGTTACATGTAAATTCAAATGGCAAATGAAGCTATGTGATGTTGTTTTTAACGAACATTACCAAAACAACAGGAAACATTGACGCTGTCATTTGGTCTTCTAGTGAGTGTTTATACTACCAGGGGAGTGTTTGTGGGACTGAATCAAAATAAATCACTTGTGTTCAATGAAGGAGCATGTCGCCTGGTGTGACAATGCAGCTCTGTGTATTTTGAGGCATTAGCAGAGCTCAGCAGCACAGGGGAACGAGCGATGTCAGACTTTGGCTACATGCGTATACTTATTACCGTTTTTTCTTTTCATGAGATTTGTAAGAAGCAGCTTTATCCTTTAGAGGAGATAAACCTAACTGTATGAGCGACACTTACTCTTTTAAAAAATGTAATATTGCCTCTTTAACATTACAGTTTAAACTGACTGAGCTTTCTTTTATTAAATCAATAGCTTTTGGTCATTTTTAGGAGATGTTGCATACATTTTTCCACCATTTTCCTCTTAAATTCACCACTTCTGTTCCAAACACATCCAGATGCCTACACATTAATCTATCTGAACTGTGCTTGAAAATCAGTCTTGTACTGTAAGGCTTTGGCTTTGTTCAAATAACATTGGTTCATTTATTTTTGTAGGTATTACATTTTTTGAAGAGAAACAAAACCATTGAACAAAGTGTGATGAGACTGAGAGGCTGCAGAGAGATCGAAGTGGGAATTGAGTTGCTGGTAGTGTTAAGCTGATAATCCGCTCTGAACAGCTAAAAAAGAAACGAACATCAGTCGTTTTCTTTACTTGGGCGGGATTCACCGGCAACACACGGGGACTCATTTGTTTGAACAGAAATGTGATTAAAAGGATTTTGAAGGACAATACTTTTTAAGAAGGTGTTTTTGTCTGTCTTGACTCTGTTTTCAGTAAAACGTCAGTGTTTGGGTGCCTTTGCGCTCTTTCTGCAGCTTTATTGTTAATCCAGTGTTCACAACACGCCCTCTGTGGAATCATAATTCACAGTACTGCAAAGACATCTGTATTACTATGAATAATGGATCTCATTTGTAATATATAAAATTGTGTAACTTAATAAGAAATTATGTTTGCTGGTTTAAATAAATAAACCTTAATATTTCCTTGTTTTTACGCTTGCAGTTTATGAACAATACAATTCAGCAAAATTAAGCAGGATGTCACTATGGGTTATGTTTTGCATTATTGTTACTTGGCCTAGGATGTAGCTACATTAATCAATGCTTTAATAAATCATAGGTGAGCGTACTGGTACACGGCACATCTGACTTTAATGGTGCATACTGCTTCGGTGAAGGAGTATGGGGCTATTAAATCTCTGTAGCTTGATAATGAAGTGTTCATAACCCTGTTGGTCATGGTTGTGTAATAGTTTTTTTGTTTTCTGGTTGATTCTTTTAAGGCTTTACAGAGGAAGGCAGCTTTGTATTTATATGGCAGATAATCAGTAAATTCACAGGACTTAAAGCTCGAAATATTTCTGTGTCTGAATTATACAGATGAGAACATAATTATGAGCCCCCCATGTCTTTTTTAAAAAAAAATTCCCAAATGCTGTTAAACCAAGCAGAGGAAACTTCAAATCCACCATCTGGCATGGGCCTTTCTGCGTGGAGTTTATATGTTCTCCCCGTGTCTGTGTGGGTACTCTGGCATGACACAGTCCCTTATAGATGGATGCCTAAAAAATCACCAGGGTAAAAATGATCAGTCCCCCTTACTTCCTGCCATTCCATTTAAAATTCACTGTGGTTACACTGTGCACACTTTGTTTTGTGTTCCATATAATAATATTTCCACATATAGTAAAACCAACGTGTGCAGCAACCAGACAACATGAAATGTGCAGAGTTTGGCACCAAGTGCAGGTGGACAACTGGATGAAGTAGATAAATCCTCTTAATGCTCAGGACCTTAAGAAGGCCCTGATTGTGATTCCACCACCTGGCTGAGGCCTTTCTGTGTGAAGTTTGCATGCTCTCCCTGTGTCTGGGTGCTCCCGCTTCCTACCACAGTCCAAAGACGTGAATCTACATTTCCCAAAGATGTGATGGTTGTCTGTCTCTTTGCATTAGCCCTGCGACAGACTGGCGACCTGTCCAGCGTGTATCCTGCCTCTCGCCCTATGGTAGCTGGGATAGACTTCAGCCCCCCCTCAAACATGACAAGGATAAGCACCAGAAAATGGATATGCATTTATTGTGTAAAGCAGAAACTTCAGGAAATCAGTAGATTTTTTTCTTTTCCGAAGCTACAGTATATATATTATCAGGCTGTTTTTTTCACATGCCCAGCTATGCTGAATTAGGTCAAAACTCTGCAAAATGACCATCTTACAAAGCCTCAGCAGCTCGCTTCAGTCAGCTCACAGCCAGTATTCTAGCGGAGTGTTGATATGGCAGTATGCCCCAGGGTCTTTCGCTCCATCTGCCAATCTTCTTCCAAGATGGGAAAGTCTGTCTGTGCTTTTAGCTGCGAGGCGCTTCTCTTCAGCCTTGATCAAAGAGCTGGTCTTCTTGGGATTATGTTTGTTGCTGTAACTGACTGCTGAGGTTGCTATCTCAGCATCTGCTTTGTGCACCTGAATGTGCTACCACCGGGAGCATCCTTTCTTTGGGCAGCTGCTGAAGATGGGTTTGAATCCTCCACCCAAACATTGTACCCAAGGCGTGTTGCTCTTTCCCCCAAGAGTGAAAATTTGCAGGACTAGGCAAACCATCATAGGCTGCTTCGATCAGGAAGCACACTTGGTAAAAATCAGCCTGCAATGCGTTTTGTGCTACATTAAAAACTTTCCCCTCCATTTATTAAATGTCTGCAGCCATTCAAAGGCAGTAGGACACAAAGGTGGAAAAATACTCAGCCTCTGATTTTAGCAGTGCCGTTCCAAAGCATTAAGCATTGCAGCATTGAATACTAAGCATTGTAGTTCACTGTTCTTACTATTCTTTTAACAGCAGTACTGTGTGCAAGCTCTTTAATCAAAATTATTATTTTTAATGCTACAATATAACCATTGTTGTCATTCGTGAAAGAAAAGAGACAGAGGAAATATGTTATTATCTTCTGATAAAGTTGCCAAATTGCAGTTATTAACTTGCATTAATAAACAGAACAATTAGTTTTAGTCCTTGATTAATTTTCGACTTCCAGGCTCAGATTGGAACCTGCAATTCAATTTTTCAATTAAAAAAATAAATAAATTTTTAGTTTTAAACAAGTTTTCTTTTGACAGATTTCTCAATTATTTGTGTTTCCTTGTTCTTCACAGATAGTCTAATACATTTGTTAAGCATTGTATAATTTCTCCAGAAGCAACCTCTCAGTTGTTGAGCTGTTGAAACCTGTGATTGTCTCAGCTGTACAGTGAGGAGACCGGTGATTGGATGAGAGTGAAATTATTAGTCACGTCATTTCATCTGATTTATAATTCACTTCAGTCAGCCCCTTTGCACTTACAAGCATGTACGAATGACCTAAAAAGACCACTCTGAGCTTGTTGTTGCACTGGAGTTAAAACAGGGATCTGGATTATTCACCATAAAGTGGGAAAGTAAAACTGCTTAAATGGCTGAAATTCATATTGTCATGCAAGGCTTTTCCTTTCACTCCTACAGGACTTCTTCCTCTGGCAGCGTGTGTCCTTTGTTTCTTCCCTTGGTCAGAGGTGGCACCCCTCAGGACCCCGTCCTTGTTCTTTTTGTGCACTGTGATCTCTTCCTTTCTTAACAGTCACAACCAGTACTTTATAGAATCATGGTGTAGATTTGGCTTTTTAAATCATCATTGAGCAGGAGCTTTCCTTTCTCTGTATTTCATTCTTTGTAGTCAAGCTTATCTTCACAGAACATGTTAAAAGACGTTAATTAATTTTCCTGCCATGTGTGCTCATAATGTGTAGGCGTTTTATAACTTTTGTTGCAGAAGGAAGTCAGAGCCACACAGAGGTTATCGATTTTGTGGAATGACAAGCCGCTTTGGCTGAACATTGACTGTGACAATAATACCCTGCCAATAACCGTCTATGAAAACAATAATAACTGTCAGGAATGGATGCAGCCAGCTTGGAACTGTAATTTTGCCCAGACCCTGTGTGAACTGCCTATATTCGAATGTTAATAGGAAAATGAAAGGAAGCAGGGATTCGTCCGCGCACACCAGATGGCTCAACAGCCAAGTAGTTAGTCCAACAGCGAGGACCAGTTTTAGGCTGTGTGACTGTGTCTGCCCTGCAGTGCAGACATGGTCTTGTGCCACAGTGGCAACTTATGGCTGTCAATCATAATTTACTGCTGAGAAGTATGAAAAACTATAGATCTGCAGTCTATAGGAACTAGTCTGTACTGCATAGAACTTACATTAAGAGGTTTGAGTCTGAGTAGGCAGAAAAAGAGCAATGGTGTATCAAGTGTTATTTCTTTCCTGGCAGGAGGCACTGCATCCAGACAGAAAGGCTTTTTGGGCTGTATCCGCTCTCTGCAGCTGAATGGCGTCACTCTGGACCTGGAGAAGAGAGCTAAGATCACGCCTGGAGTCCTACCTGGATGCCCAGGCCACTGCAGCAGCTATGGCTCGCTGTGCCAGAACGAGGGTCGCTGTGAGGAAAAAGCCAACGGTTTCTCCTGCGACTGTGGACAGTCAGCCTACACTGGAGCCTTCTGCCACAAAGGTACAGACACTCACACTGACAGTGGAGACTTTCTGCCACTGATTACACAGATCCATAGACTCAATTCATTGATGTTCTTTGTACAGACTGTTTATAAAAGACTTCTTGGCCTGAAAACCTAATGGCAAACCTGCCTTCTTTCATTTTTATTTGTATGTACGCCTGTGAGAAAATTGTGCTATGGACAGTGTTGGTCAAGTTACTTGAGAAAAGTAATAAGTAACTAATTACTGATTACTTCCCCCAAAAAGTAATCCCGTTACTTTACTGATTACTTATTTTCAAAAGTAATTAATTACTTAGTTACTTAGTTACTTTTTAAAAACACGATTTACAACCTGAATAGGTGATAAAGTGATAGATCCTTCAGCCCAATTCTGCTTTTTCTGCATAATCCATCATACAAAATGTAATCAAATGGAAAAGTCTCTTTTTAAAACTTGTTTTATTAGTTTTAATCTTTTAACTTTATGCATCAAGCAAAAATTAAATTATATGCAACATTCACTGACTGGAAGAAATTTGTTTAACATTTAAACCTATTTTCTGCACATTCCAGCACATAAAATAAAATATTTTTTGTGTTTACACTCAGTCTTTCAAATAAATGTCATTGTCATGAGACACTCTCGCAAGAAAATCACGGTTTTAGTACCGCAGTAACGCAGCGTGCTTACGGGAAAGTAACAGTAATCTAATTACTGTTTTTGGAATAGTAATCCCTTACTTTACTCGTTACTCAAAAAAAGTAATCGGATTACACACGTTACTGCCCATCTCTGGCTATGGATCACTTGATTTATGAGCTCAGTAAACACTGTATCACTTTATTGTCTTAATACCTTCTTTTAAGTCTTATAAAATACAGTATGATAATTATTTCATACATCATGGTATCCATTTGAGTCAAAAAAAGAAAAAGAAGAAGAGAGCAAGATCTCCTTTCGAGCTGGCCTACTTTTTGACTGATATAACACCACTGTAGCAGTGCGCAGTGACCGTCGCCGTCAAAGTCCTTGACAATTCAAGCTAGGATGTGCACATTCTCTGGCTCTGTGCCTTACTAAATATATTTTAAAAGCAAATGCAAGGCTTCCATCTATATTTAACAGATTAAACAAAAGTATTAACGTGAACTTTATTCATAACTGCAGACCCAGAAATCTCAATATCCAGCAGCCTCCAGACAAGAACGACTAATATTTTAAGATCACAAGCTGCAGCAGCAAACACCTCAGGGAGCCATGGTCTGATATCATAATGAAATTGAAAGGAAATCTCTAGAGTTGAAATTGGCTCCCTCCATATTTTTGTCCCTACTATTGCCTTGACAATTTCATTTTTTTTGTGCATAAGAGATGAAAGACTAATTCAGCATAAAATTCATTATAGGTTTGTGTCTAAGAAAGGCAGAGTACACTTTTAGATGCTGGATCTTTCATGAGATAAGGAATGAAAAAGAAATATTAGGGTGGTATTTGATCGCTTGAAGATAGTTATTCTGAAACACAGTTTTGTATTTTACAACCCTGCATAATATTCCTGTAATATTGAGAGACCTAGAAAGTGTCTGGTTCAGATCACAGTAAGCTGATTCTGTTCTTTTGGATGTAGTGTTGTCCAACATTTCATCACCTGTCCAAGAGTCGTCTTCTGACTCTCATATGTTTCTCCCACTGAAACGCTACGTCCAGAAAAATAGAATCAGCATTCTGGGATGATTGATATCTTGATTAAGGCTTTAATGGTAACATTTTATAAGTGCAAGAAAATATGTTTAGACACTTTTTCTTTTCTCTTTCTCTGTAATAAATGAACATCTTAGTACTTTATACATTTATATATTCCTGATGCTTTCATCACATTTTATAACACTTGTACCAACTTTTGAATGACTTTGAAAATCAAGAGTGATTTCCTTCTGTCTTAACAGCAGCTTATTATGTTTTTTTATGGCACTTTATTTTGACAGTTCAGTCTGTGCATCCTATAGAGCTGCTCTCCAAATAAAGGAAAAGAGATTTGCTGGCCAATTTCATATATCAGTCACAGGCATTACATTAGTGAAACTCTCAATGGAACAACATCTTCTTACGCTCACTGTTATAGTAAACATGGAAATAGAAGAAAGAAAGAAGAAAAAAGTATAAAACTTTGAATTAAAAGTTTGATTTATGCTTTGTCATTCATACACATAATGTTACACCAGAAAAGATCAGGACCATGTGTTGTCTTGTTACACTATTCAGGTTAATGAGTTTGACCTTTCCTAAAAGCAGTAGGGTAAGGGCAGCTAATATTAGCCTACAATCTGCTATGGCAGCGATCAGGGCACGCAGTGGAGAAACACTATATGCAGTGGAAGAGCTAAATGAAAACACAAACTCTGGTATTGGTAATGCTACGTTGCAACTTCTACTAGAGGACACAAACACACTGTCTCGGTGTACAAGGTGGACTCACGCGCTGGACTCCGGGGATTGATGCACACAGGAGAATTAATTAATGAACAATGTCCAATGAGTGTATATACAAAAGGTACAGGGCAGTGCTATCTCCAAAGGTGTGGGGCAAAAGGTGAGAGGGGCAGGGCTCCGGGGGAAATCCAGGTGAACACTCTTGCCTCTCTCCAAACAATCCAAACATGAATCCACTCAAACACTCGTCGCTCAGGGAACACCAGGGAAAACAGTCCAGAGGGTCTGACTCTGCACACAAAGAAACACACAACTACATGGAAAAACATTTGCTAGACGCTCGACTTTCACTGACGCGATTCTCACAACGATCCAGCGAAGAATAGCCGTTGCTTCTTGGCTTAAATGCCATCCACATTGATGAGGCACAGGTGTTTCCTCCTCCGAGGGCGCGGGCCAAGGGCGTGAAGCCATAATGAGTTCCGCCCTGGCGAGAGAGAGAGAGAGAGAGAGAACTAGAGAGATAGAGAGAGAAATCAGCTGATCAGCGACCAGCTGACCCTCCAGGCCGTGACACACACTGTCCATACATTTGGACTGCACTTAGTTGTTGTTATAGGGGGTAATTAAAGCATATCAGGTCTGACATGCCTGTTAGAGAGAAGGAGCAAACAAGAGAAACTAAATAAAAACTTTTGGAAATTTGATATTTTATTTAGTTTCTCAAGTTTTCCATAAAAAAAATAATAAAAAACTTCAAGAAGGGGAGTGGAATAGAGCAGGTTTTAATTTGTGTGAGGCAAAGCACTCAGTGACCTATCTAAACCGTATGGACCACCGAAGAGGCATTAATATACAATATTATGCAAACAATCTCAACCTGCATTTCTTTATATACTGCTCAAAACACAAACTTAAAGGAAGACTTAGGAAATACATCAAATCTTGGTGGGGGGCAAAAAAAATCATGCCGATATTAAACAATGCTTGCCTTGCTTGCCCTGATAAAATGCCACAGGTAAAGTATGTTTTGCTGTTTAAACTGCTGATTAACTCGCAAAGCAACTTGTTGAGTTATTCATCAAAAAGTACTTACCTCCTTTGTTGTTCTCTACTTTGCTTTGTCTGGACTGTGTAGATAGGCAGTTTGAGAAGATACTGCAGAATCAGGGAGATCACAGAGAAGACCTTAAGCCAGATATTAAATTACATTTTCAGATACTGCAAAACTCAAAATTTACTAAAGTATTCAACCAGATGCTCATTAACATTTAATCAAAGCCACACTGTTTCCCTAATCTCAACCATTTGCTGCTTCGCTTTATCATATGAAGCTCAAGATGTCAACTCTGAATTTTTGCATCCATTTCGTCCACCTGGAGTTTTAAAAAATATTTTCTACTTTCTTCAGTTGATGTGATGCTTATCATCAAAACAGAATTTGCAAAGAGCATTAGTTGAATTTAGTCTTTAAACCAGCACATTCAGCTCCGACAGTGACACTTCTCACTAACTTCTTAACTCCCAGAGGTTTCAGCCACCTTTAAGTCAACAACATCCATCACCTACATCCTGAAGGAGCCCTTTGAACTAAGCAGGAACAGCAGTGGCTTGCCTTCATCCATCTACTCAGATATCACACTAAGAGGAGAAAACATCTCTCTGAGCTTCAGTACCAATCAGAGTCCTGCTCTTCTGCTCTATGTCAGCTCGTTCTACAGAGAGTACCTGATCCTGCTCATCAACAAAAATGGTGAGGACTCTCAGATAGCATTTTCTCTTGGCTGTCTTTTGTTGATAAATGATTGCGTCTTTTTAATTCTGCAACCTATTTTCTCATCTCATTGTTCCTGCAATTTGTTGAATTAAGCCTCTCCTCTCTCCTTTGCTTTCTCCTCCCTCTCTGTCTGTCCTATGCTGCTTTTTTCCAACAGAGCCTGACTAGTCGGGTTGGGTTTGAAAAAAAATATCTGGTGCAGATATAATAAAATGATCATTTATTTTTGAGAGGGGGGTCTTTTTTAAATTATTTATTTTTATTTCTTTGTTTTGTTTGTCGTGGTTGTTTTGTCATTGTATTCAAAGTAAGTAAACTGGAATAATAGGAAATACCAATCAGATTCAAAACTCCAAAGGGGCTGATTAAAATATCTGGATTTATCGTCTAAGCTACTGAAAATATCCTTTTTTGTTATGAATAGAGTTGTTGTTGCTTTGTAGACACAATATTGAAGCTTTTTAATGACACAAAGAAAGCAAGTTTAAATTAGCTGATCAAGCCAATATCAAGTATCTGAACTCTTGCTGAAGTATCCAATTAAATCCCAGGGAGAGTTTTATTTTGATTGTGCCAAAGCACAAATCAAAGCAATTTCCTAAAGGCCCCTTCTACTGCACAGGAAAAGAATTTCCCAGATGACTCATTCACTGAAATCCTGCTCCAGACACTGCTCCAGCTATAAGTCTTTTTATTATAAATATATGGCTTTATGATAAGGGAATTAATCACTAATAGCCCATACTGAAAAAAAAGTCAAAATGAGAGAAATAGCATAGAGTATCAAATTATATGTGTAGTACTAAAGAAATATTATTTCTTATCATTTCTGTTCATCTTTTAAGCCTGCAAGAATCTCAGAACATTCAAATTATATCCGCAGCCAAGGGATATAAATGTAACAGTGAAACATGATCAATTTTGTATCATGGAGTTTAATCTTAGATATAAAGATTGGCTCAGGGGGTTGGGAAGCGCATCTGTAACCGGAAGGTCGCCGGTTCCATCCCTGGGCTCTCTGTCCTGGTCGTTGTGTCCTTGGGCAAGACACTTTACCCTACTGCCTACTGGTGTTGGCCAGAGGGGCCGATGGCGCGATATGGCAGCCTTGCGTCTGTCAGTCTGCCCCAGGGCAGCTGTGGCTACAACTGTAGCTTGCCTCCACCAGTGTGTGAATGTGAGAGTGAATGAATAGTGGCATTGTAAAGCGCTTTGGGTGCCTTGAAAAGCGCTATATAAATCCAATCCATTATTATAAAGTGTTAATTCTTACAGTATTACGTGGTTTGTAGACGATCTATTAAAATATTCAGATATGTGGCTTGTTTTCTTCTTTGGTTTTATTAAACAATAGTTTCTTTCATCTACTACCCGAGCTAACCCGAGTTTTTGGCCTAATAACCCCAACCATATAGCAAGCAGGTCTGGCCCGGATCTGGTATCAAGCCGGCACTGCAGGCTGACTTCTGGCATGATACGTATGTCTTTCAGATATGGGCAAGGCCTGGCATAGATGGCACTGTCTATGTGATGGCATGACATTTCTGGTCAATTGTGGTTTGGTTTATGTGGCCCAGGCTCTTAGAAAACAGGTCTGGCCCAGATCTGGCATCAAGCTGGCACTTTTGACTGACCGGTGTCATGACAGGGTGTATGTCAACCAGATGTGGGCCATGTCTGGCAATGATGGTACTATTTATGTTCCTATTTTCCTATTTTACTTAGAAGACCCAAATGCCATGTTGCAATACTATACTGCTATGGTGGCCAACGTTTCAAATGCAGGTTTGACAGGTTTGTGAGTGTACACTTTATCCAAAACCTAGTGAGGGTTTACTTGCGTTTACTACTTGGTGGCTGTAGCTCAGGAGGTAGAGCAGGTCGTCTACTGATCAGAAGGTTAGTAGTTTGATCCCTGGTTCCTCCAGTCTGCATGTCAAGAGTATGCAGTTAGGAAGCACTCAGTTTAGAGAAAGTGGGTTAATGTGGCATGTTGTATAAAACACTTTGAGTAATCCGGGAGACTAGAAAAGCGCTATATAAGAGTCAGTCCATTCATTGTCAGAACAGAGTTTTGTCATGTTACCTTTGCATGTTCTGGCACATGTTGTTGTTACATGGCTTGATTAAGGTACACATTAGGCTGACATCTGGGGCCAGAGCGGAAATTGGTCTGGGCCAGCACAGGGCCAGCAGTGTGTCTGCAACTGGCCCGTGGCTGCACACAACTTACACATGGTCCACATACTGCAAAGAATGACGGCCCTTTGGTGGCCCAGATCAGGTTTGCCAGACGTAGTCCACACATGGGCCAGCGCAGGACCACCAGTGCGTCTGCAGCTGGCCTTGTGCTGGCCCTCGTGTGGGCCACATCTGGCAAACCTGATCTGGGCCATCAAAGGGCCATCATGCTCTGCGGTATGTGGGCCATGTGTAAGCACATTGTGTGGGCCAGATCCGGGCCATACCAATTTTGCTATGTGGATAACATCCCATTAACCATATTGTGAATCAGGTGACTGTAGAACTCGACTCCCGCACGTCAACTTGTTTGTTTTCAAGTTTGAGAAAATTTGCAGTTGTATTGTCTGGTCAGATTATGAGTAGTTAGAGGAGGTGATGCAATGAGAGACCATCAATTTAGTCAGACATCTAACATTTATTATAGCAGTAGAATACAGTCAGATTTAGCTTCTGAGCTCACCACTTGCTGCGTTTATAATAAGGGAAGTCATGAGAAAAAGATTTACAAGTGTGGGCGAGGTGCAGCACTGCCTGCTGTTTCAACCCTTCAACACGATACATAGTAGGAGGGACACTAGCATGTTAGGAGGAGGATTTTGCAGGGATAGGATATGAAGAGAGTGCGGCATGTTGTGCATGTCTGACACAGTGCAATTAAACTAATTTACTTGAACTTTATCACAGGATTTGCTCCATTTGTGCCAACTGCAACTGTAACTGCAGACATGTTGAGGCCAAAGATTACCATTTAAAGAATAATACGGATTCATATTTTGCATTATTCCATGAATAGATCTACTTTGTTGTTTGTGGTCTTTAGTAACATTATATTTAACACATATCTAACACAGTTCTTGTCATCGTTTGAGAACACTTTGACCAAATGACCACTTTTGACTTTCTGACTGTTTTATTCTGTATCCATTCGACTACAATTGTACTGTTGCTCTGTGTTTGTGAAGACGAGCTGGAACTGAGGTACAAGCTGCACAGCGGCAGAGATGTGGAGACGCTGAGAAGCAGAGTCATAAACGTGGCTGATGGGCGCCTGCACACAGTGATTGTTAGGAGACTGGCAGATATCGTCTCTGTGCAGGTGAATACAAACACACGGGAGATTTTTCTTACTCTCTCTTACCGGTTTCTGCTGCTTCTGCAGACATAAGCAAGCTGGGCTGTTACCACCAAATGGAATGACACACAGGTTTTTCTTCCCCCAGAACTCCACCAACATTTAAGTCTAAGAGCTAAAGAGTACATTGTTTAATTAATCTGCTGCTCACACTGCTTTAGCCGCTGGTGCTATAAGGAGTCTGCTGGCAGGCTCTGAGTGGAAGGGAAGTATTGTGGGCTGATGCTTGCAGCTATTTCTTTAATTTAAAAACCAACCCTGACCACAAGGATGCTTTCGGAAGTAAAATAAAATATAATAAATGGCAGATTTCCTCTCTGTAGTCAAGCTATGACAACCACTCTGTTTTCTATCGCTCCACTTAAGTCTCAGCATTAGCAAATGTCTTATTGACAAATGAGACTAAAGCCCAAATGTCATTGTTTCCTAGCTTGTTTTTTTTAAATAGAGAGGATCTCTCTCAGACACGTTTACTACCTCAGTATTTTCCTGCTCAGCTGCTGTGAATCGCACAGTCACATTTCAGACTGCCTCTCATTAGAATATGCAGATCAGGCTCCAGGCTGAACATATAATCCTCACATGTTATGCTTTTTCCTTCACTGTGGCTCACATAGCCGTCGTCATTTAAACACTTGACATAAAAGTCTTTGCTTAATGTTGTTTTCAGATTGACCAGAACGCCAGAGAGGACTTGAACTTGACATCTGATGTGGAGTTCAACAGCATCAAATCACTCATACTGGGCAGAGTGGAGGGTGAGTGTGGCTATCTTAGGACATGCACCAGTACCGGCTCATTTGAATAACAGTACTGAGATGTTTGGCCTCATGTGGCAAAGTGGTGTTCTGGATCCTTGTGCTGTTCTCTGGTCATCATGTTGTCTGGAACAGAGGGAAAGCTGCAGCCCAAGCAACAGCTGTGACTCTGTGAAGCAAATCAAGCTAACATCCATATTCAGCTGGTCACTCTCTTGAAGAGATTAGAAAAGGACAGCACTCTGCGAAAGTCACTGCGATGTAGATGCATCTAAAAGTATGGTAGGTTAAGATAATTGTGTAAATGGCACTAGTGCAGAAGTTCAAAATATACCTGCATGTCTGTGCAGTTTTATCTGTGGTATCAGGGCGGTGAGTAACACAGTCTTTATATCTGTCTAGCTGAGCGAGGCTTCAGACAGCTGTAATCATAACAACTTCAGAAAAAGGTCCTTCACTTTGTATGGTAATGAGGAGAGAATGAAAAGAACAAATTACTTAGAAGATTGGAGTCAGCACCTTCAATTCAGCATAACAACCAAAAAAAATAATAAATCTAATCTGCTGTGGGTAGGGTCAAACTAAACCAGGAAGTCAGGAGGTGCCGTTCCCCCTATTCCTCTATGACAGAATGTTGTATTTCAGCATTGCTGCAGTAGTTGCACAGCTGATTTATCTGCAAGGAGTTCTCATTATGAAAGAAACACTTAAGTGAATTCCCTACGCTGTTTTTGAATAGCATCACTTGGGATTTTTCACTGCTGCTAGAACCTGTGGGCGTTAGAAAGGATTTTATATTGCTAAAATAGAAAATCACTGTTTCTCAAAATGTAGAGGTAGCACAGGGTAAAAGTGCTGCAACACCTCTTAACCTTTGAATTCAAGTGTTTTAAGTTCAAAAGCTACAGATGTAAAACATCAAGCTCCTAGTAATGCAGTGTCTTTACAAACATTTGTGGAAGGACTGGTTGTTATAAACAGCTCAATAAATCTGAGTGCTCTAATAATATGATGCCACCACCGAAACAAGTCAGTTTGTCAAAATTCTTCCCTCTACAATTAACTGTAAGTGCTGTTATTGCAAACTGGAAGCATTTAGAAATCATAGTAACTCAGCAATACAGTGGCAGACCATCTAAAGTAGCAGAACAGGGTCACCCCGTAAATAGTGTGTATTGCTGACTCAATAACTGCAGGGTCCAAACCTCCCCTGGCATTAACATCAGCACAAACAGTGTGCGCCAGGAGCTTCAGGGCATGGGTTTCCATTGCCAAACAGCTTCTTTAGGTGTAATGTGTAGAAGGCTCCGAAACAACCCAGTATCACAGAAAAATGTGTAAATGGCACGACATCCACCATCTCCATTCCACAGTTTGAATCTCCAAAGTATTAAATGGACATGCATGCAGGAATTGTATTGCTGCATGCAGAAGTTGCACACTAGCAGGGGTGAAAAAAATTTTAAAGCCAAGAGGCTGGTAGTGAACAAAAAACATATAAAGTGTATTCCAGGCTGCTTAGTCGCCAGAAAGCTAGGCGGCTAATGTGTGTAAGAATGTCTATTTAAACACTTTCCCTTGCTTCTGCATCCATGTCTATTTCATATCTATTTCATGCTTTGGACCGGCATGTCTATTTTGCCATGATATCGAGTGGCCCAGTACTTTTATCCATTAGCCCTGGCCCTAAAGTACATGAGCCAAGGGATTAGCAACGCTTTCTGAAACCAGTTTTGACTCGTACATTTTTTTTTTTTTTTTTGCAAGATCAGGCCTCTCATTTCACTATTCCCTTATATATCTACGTGTAGGGTTTTTTTTTTCGATATTTTTGATGAAATAAGACAATGAGTGGGAGAGGAGGATAAATGGGATGAACATAAAATACATTTGCTTTCTGTGTTGTGTTGTGAATAAAATGTGATTAAATTACATTTTGTTTTAATTGACAATTTGCACAGTGTCCAAATTTTATAAAGCAATTGGGGCTGAATTTTGTTTTTGTCAGGAAGCTACTGAACTCCTTCCTGTACTTGGTTCACAAGTAAGAAACCGATATAAATTGATGCTGTTGCTGTTTTTAGGTCCTCCTTGTTACGTTTTAAAAAAAAAATTTATTCTTGACCCAGTCTGTGTTAGTATGTAACCCCACTGCCCCCATGCTGAGCCAGAGGACTCGGGCAGTCATATCAGTATCAGAGAGGCAGCAAAATAGTTGATATACTGTCGCTCCCTGCCAGCCCTGTCATCCATCAGCCTAACTAATGGACCAAGAAAGAATGGAGAGATTCAGATGCTCACAGAAGGAGACAGAGACAGTGAAAGGAGGTGGAAGTAAAGTTTTTTTCAGTTCATATACTGTCAGGGTTTGGCTACATAAACACCTTTTGACTCTTTTTAGCATTTTGCACCCAAGGATTATTCATTGTGTAAGATTAGTATCAAAACTTTTGCCACATCAGCTGTAATTTTACTAATACATGTTGAGTTTGAGATGTTCAATTCCACATATTTTAATTTTTAATATATATTTTTATATATATTCTTTTTCTCACAAGAGGAGATGTTGTCTTCTTAATACATTAGGTGGTTAGACTTGTGAGCCTGCATGCTGTGTTAAAGAAATTAGTTTTCTTTCAAATACATCCATCATTCTACCACCACAGCTTTTCCTTTTATTTTTTTTCCTGTCCTCAGTCATACCTTGCTGACTCATGCATATATGCACATGACACAAGATACTTAAATCAAAGTCAATTTACGCTGAATTTAAAAACTCAACGCCTGATCAAATATGCAGCTGATAAACTGGCCTCTCCAACCAGGCCACTCTGCAGTGTCCCATTAATGTGGTGAAAAGTTGTTTCTCTCTGGTAATAACTTAGATGACTGCCAGTGATGTGCTGTGTAATCAAATTGCACTGCAGGAATAATTGTGGTTTGTACTGACATTTATAGCTGCTTAAGATTTTATTTAGCACCTGCTGCCACACATAGCGGGGATGTGACTGTATTAGAAAGTAAGACTCACTCCTTAAAGAGGTATGCACATGAGAAATAGGTACACTTTTTTTATGCTGGGCTGGACCCTGCTTTTGTCTTGAGAACTGTTCATATTGCCATGATAGCGTCTCACAGTTGCTGAAGATTGTTGACTACACATCCATGATGTGAATCTTTCATTACACTTAATCTTAAAGGTGGTCTATTGGATTAAGATCTGGTGACTGTGGAGGTCATTTGAGTGTAGTGAACTTACTGCCCAAGTTTAAGAAACCAGTTTGACGTGGTTTAAGCTTCGTGATATGTTGCATTATTATTTTGGAAGTAACCATTAAAAGGGCACACTGTGTAGAGGAAGAACATTATATATATATATATACACATATAGTATATACACTGGGTGAATGTGCAGTAGTAGCAGCAAGCAGGTGAATTCTGTACATTAATATGAATAGATATCTGACTATTTTACAGGATAGACAATATAAACATATTTAAAATTAAAGGAATTGAAATGTACATTGTGCCTTGGTTTAGTGTCTGGAAGAGTCCTGTCTCAGTCAATTATAGATGATGTGAGAGGGCGGGTGTGTGTGTTTAGGGCACGGATGGCTTGG
This sequence comes from Astatotilapia calliptera, assembly GCF_964374335.1. Taxonomy (NCBI): domain Eukaryota; kingdom Metazoa; phylum Chordata; class Actinopteri; order Cichliformes; family Cichlidae; genus Astatotilapia; species Astatotilapia calliptera. The sequence goes on from NC_137438.1 coordinate 9,129,970, forward strand.
GGATAGAAGCTCCTCTTGAGTCTCTCTGTCCTTGCCCGGAAGATGCGGAACCTTCTACCAGATTGCAGAAGTTGGAACAGTTTGTTGCCAGGATGGGACGGGTCCTTCAGTATCTGCGCTGCTCTAGTCCGGCATCTCCTGGTGTAGGTGTCCTGAAGCGGGGATGGAGACAGTTAGCAAAGGGATGGATGGAGACAGTTAGCAAAAGTACTCAGGTTTGCTGTGGTATTTAAATGATGCTCAGCTGCCCAAAAATGCTCAGCTGCCCAAAAATATGACACCATTACACCACCAGCAGTCTGAATTGTTGATGTAAGGCATGTCGTTTCATGTTGTTACTCCAAACTGTGACCCTACCATCTGAATGTTGCAGCAGAAATCGAGAATCACACCAGGCAATCTTCTATTGTCCAATTTTGGTGAGCCTGTGCAAATTGTAGCTTCTGTTTCCTGTTCTTAGGTGACTGGAGTGGCAGCTTGTGTGGTCTTCTGCTTTTGTAGCCAATTTGCTTCTAAGTTTGACCTGTTGTGCATTGACAGAGCTCTTCTGGATATCTTGCTTGTAACAAGTGGTTATTTGAGTTACTGTTGGCTTCCTGTCAGCTTGCAAGAGTCTAGCCATTCTCTTCTCACCTCTGAGGCATTTTCACTCCAGCAAACCACCGCTCACTGGATATGTTCCCTTTTTTTCAGGCCATTCTCTGTAAACCCCAGAAGTGTTACAAATCCCAATAATACCATCAGATCAGCAGAAATACTGAAATACTTAGACCAGCCTCGTCAGGCACCAAGAACCGTGCCACGTTCAAAGTCACTTAAATTGCCACTATTTTGTGCAGATGCAGCACGACAGACACAACATAATTTGTGTGGCTTTGATGCTGGATGCTATGATTTATGCCCCATCTCAAAAAACACAGTCGCAACCCGCCTTTTGATGCCATGTCAAAAAAGAGAAACATGCAGGATAAATGCTGAATGATCATTTAAGAAAAAAACCAAACATGGAATTAAAACAAGCAGAAACAGACGAGGTGCTATTATTAAGAAAAGGAGTAAGGGTGTGTGAGTGGATGAGTGAACAGTGCTGAGGTCGAATTATCATGAGACTCAAAACCATGAAACATGTTGAAGAACAGCACTCAAAGGTGTGAGGAAGAGTGGGGTTTATATAGGAAACGCTGGGCTCAGGTGTCTCCAACTAGCCTGATCTGCTATCCTGCCCCACTCATACGCTATGCTGGAAGTAGAAAAGAAATAGAGCAGTGACAAAGGCAAGCAGACCATCACAGCCCTTTGACGTTTATTTTTTCTTTAAAGTTTGCTTCACTTTCCCAACCTTTTGATACTGTCATCATATTGCTGTTGATGTGTACGAATACCGTATAACTGTATAACTCTGTTAAAGCAATCAAAGACTTTGAACATAATGAGTGGTTGTTCATTGTCGTCAAAGTCGAGGTTTTATTTATCTGCCCCCTTTTCCCTCTCCTTGCTGTGTGTTTCTCCCTCTGGATTCAGAGCCTGATGGATTGGATGCCGAGATGGCCGAGCTGGCCTCGCTTGGGTTCACTGGCTGCCTGTCAGGTGTTCATTTTAACTCCATCAGTCCTCTGAAAGCTGCTCTGCTCCATCCTGACAGCCCTGTTATTGTCACCAGCCCATTGGTACAATCAAGCTGTGGTTCCTCTTCTCCAGCCAACACCTACGCAGCAGAAACAACACACTCCTTATCAGGTACAGGGAGCAAAGTCAGCCTCTGTATGCTCAGTTTATGTATATATTATTGGCCAGCCCTCTCCCATCCACCCACCTTCTCCTGGTGTGGGAATCTGTCTGGTACGCCTTTAATATTATTCTTATGGCTGTTCATTAGACTTTCTTATTGGCTCATTAACCATCCTCCTCGGTAAACAGACAGAGTGATGGCACAGCGGCAGATGAGATTAGTCAGACAACTGTAGTGAGGTCCTTTAAGGCTGTGCTGAGACTTTAAACAAGCACTCTCAGTACTGACTGATGGCTTTCTCAGTAACTCTACCTTCTGTCACTTTATTTCATATATATATGTATATATACATGTAGAGATATATAGAGATAGAGATAGATGTGTGTATGTTCTTGCCTTCTCATCTTTGCTCTACGTATTTTTCTCCTCTGCCTCTGTTTGCAGGCCAGCCTGGTTCAGTGGATCCAGGTCAGCCTTTAGTCAACACCATCAGAAGTGACTCCGCTCTAATTGGAGGTAATGCTATTCTTCTCAGCAGGAATAAGAACAAATCAATAGATTATAAAAGTTGAATCAAAACCTTTGGGAAGATGCAGTTCTGTAGAACTGAACACCTTTTTTTGGTTATTCGTCAGTTTTTCTTGTGACTGTGTTTATGTGGGCTTTCTTTTGCATGTGTGACTCACTGCTGCTTCGTCGTATGTGTGCTTGAAGGCAGTCAGGAACTTTGTGAACTGCCAGGTTGTTCTCTCTGTCCTGCACCATGGTTATAGAAACCAAATTTCTCATTTGCGGGGCAGCTACGATGACAGGTTGTTGTGGACGGCAGACTTTAATCCATTACTTAAGTGCATCTAAACACAGTGTTTGCACTGCAGCCTTGTTTGGCTAAAGATTAAACAAATGTGACAAAGTGAGTTTTAGAGGTGCTGGTGGGCACATTCTTCAACTCTGCAGAAAGCTGCTCTTACCTCCACCAAGGAGGTTTTGTTTTTGGTAACGCTTGCATGCATGGTGTCATTCTGTCTGTAAGCTTGAAAAGTTTCAAATAAATTGAATAAAACTTTGTCGGGGTGTAAAGTGGGGCCAACTTAACGATCCATTTAAATTTTCCTTACCCATGTTTAGGTATGTTTCCTATGTTTGTGTAATCAAAGTAAACATGTCATGCTACCCTTATGTGATTTTTAACATATGGTTAAAAATTAGAGAGCGATAATTTTTTTTCAGGTTTTTTAGCACAATTACACAACATCTGAAACAATTCAACAATTATTTTTCTTTCTTTTTACCTTTCTGTTGTTTTTAGGGGTGATTGCTGTTGTGATTTTTGTCACCCTATCCGCATTGGCAGTGATGGCCAGATTCATATGCAGCAGGAAAGAAACATATCGGAACCAGGAAGTGAAAGCAGCTCAACCTGAAGACAGCAACGAGTTCCCCTTCAGCGGCCAGCCGGATTCTCCGAGCGCTCCCAGTGAAAACCAGAAGGAGTATTTTATTTAGCAGGACTGCTAAATAACCGCTCACTGACCTGGCCCTGTACAGATCAGGAGGACTTACTCTCAGTGCTTTATAAAATACCACTGAGCTTTTTTCTTTGTTACCTTTTTTTTTTTGTAAATGTTGTATAATTTGCTAGAAACACTGGCAAATGTGTTGGACTCCATTTCCCTGGAAGTAATCGATGGTGTCACTTTGATGTACATAATATTTAATGATGCACAATAAATGGTGATTTGTGTGCTTATTATCCAAATTCTCTGCCATTGTGAAATGCTACAATTAATTTATTAAAAAGAAAAACAAAGGTAATGGCACATTTATGCTTGATTTTTAAAGAAAAAAGAAACACTTTTCTACGAGGATGATGACTTTTATGTAAAAAATCGAGATGTCAGAGCCATAGGATGTTTTAAAAGATGGGAAGATGGACTTTACTGACAGGAGGATTGATATGCGTGGTTAACATGTGAAACCTCAGCCAAAGCACAGTGCAAGAATCAAACAAAATCCATCTGTTTTAACTTAACATAACTTCAACACCTGCTGTATATATAAATAATAAACTGTCAGTCAGTCCAAAGCTTTACGTCAACCCTTTGTCACAGAGTTGGTCGGAAAGCTTTTATGCTACTCCGTGTACTTTTTCATGAACAAAATAAAAGCTTTACAATGAGACCAAGGTTTGGGTTTTTTTAAAGTTGCCTACCTGTACCTCCTGCAGTGAGCAGCCAGCCCGAGAACTCAAGGCGACACGGACCATAAAACACCATCTCCCTGCTTTCACTCTGCAGACATTTCATCTGTTTTTGCCGTTTCCTCTGTCTTTGCCTGATAGGTGTCCTGAGGACATAACCACACTAGAACATTCTTACCACACCTGAGCATGTTTGACCCCAAACTCCAGTTTGTTTGACTAGTGAGACTGCTGTGTTCCCTCCAAAAATCACCCAAATAATCCACAAAGTTAAAGCTTTAATGCTCCATTCACTTCGGGATAAAGGAAAGGAAGCACGGGTACAAAATATGGGGAATATGAGAGGAAAAATGAAGAATACTCACTCTGAAAGTTAAGCGCAGTGTGATGCAGGCTAGCAGTGGGTGGGGTGTAGGACAAATGTACGAGGCAGCCGAGCCTGGCAGCGCCCCAGCCTGTAGATAAAAACATGTTCAAGTTTTGTGACATCTGGTGTACATTCATCGGCCCTTTTATGTTTACCCAGTGGTCCTTTTACAAACTTGTCTATTGCTGCAGAGCTATGCATCATCTCATCTTAGCCTTGCTGCAGGTGCACCCCAGTTTGAGAAAGGATCCCTTAAGGATAATCAGAAAAAGAATTAGGATGAACTCAAGGAGACGGCTGTGTAGAAATGATGCAATGAAAGCCAACCAACTCAGTATTGATGCTTGTTACATATATATTTCACTCTTTATGCAAAACTCTGAATCATTGGAGGTTTTTTGACCAAAGAAGTGAAAAAGTAGTGCTTTTTTTTTTCCTTAATGGTTTCATGCATCACAATGTGAAGTCATTACTGCAGAATTTAGCTATTTGTTCTTTTTTGCTCATTTCTCTCAAAAGCTGTCATTACCATTCAAATAAATATCTTTGTTGATGCTCTTTAGCACAGAACATCCACGCAAATGCGATGATACATTTTTCATGAAAATGGTTACTTGCTCTTCTACACATCAGCTGACTGCTGGTGTTTTTGTCTTTCCCGTGGAGCAAATAAAGAGATGCATTGTCTTTTCCAATGTAGCTGAGAAACCACAAAGTGCTCCAAATGCAAACTTTATGCTTAGAAAATCAAAGGAAAGCAACAGCAAAGCGATGCCCAATGAGTGGAGAGGTAAACAGGGGAACGGTATGGATCATGTCTGCAAAAAATAACTTAAAAAGAAAGTAATTTTTGTGGTTTCACACAGCTCCCATCAGAGGACTACTATGAATAAGTCTTCTACACAAAACAGCAGTCGTCTGCATTTTGATTGATGAAACAAAATGAAAGTGTATAAAGTGAATCCCAAGAAAAGAAGAAATGTTCTCCTGCAAAGTACCCGGTCTCAGTACGTCTAGATCTGCTGCATAGCCGAGTCTCTGCTCCTTCAGCCTGCAGTCAGTCTCTTAAAAGCAAATGTTTTTCTTTAACAACATACCAATAATAAATCTAAAAGACACACAAAAAATGCTGTACTTCTTTTACAGTTTTCTTGTTCATGGAGAAAAGTGTGATTAATTCACTGCAGACTGTAGACAGTGGAACATTTATAAATGCTGACCCTATAAATAAAATTAGCACGACTCACCAACCGAACAGTCATAGCAACATCATTTATATGCATAAGTTAATCTATTCAGTCTGTACTAACCTTTATAGCTGCAGCTACTTTTTCGCTTCAGTTCAGTTCAGTTTTATTTATTTGGCACCAAATCACAACAACAGTTGCCTCAAGGTACATTATGTTTTAAGGGAAAGCTCATATAATAATAAAGAGAAAACCCCAACAATCAGACGACTCGCCATGAGCAGGCACGTGGAAACAGCAGGAAAGAAAAACTTCCTTTTCAGAGGAAGAAACCTCCAACAGAACCAGGCTCAGGGAGTGGAGGCCATTTGCTGTGACTCACAGACAGGACAACAGGGAGCAAGAGAAAGTTATAGTTGACTATTAATTATTAAAATCCAAATAGGTGTATAAAAATGAAAAGAGGCGAGCTCCCATCAGCCTAGGCCTATCGCAGCGTAGCTAAGGGAGGAGTCAGGGTCACCTGATCCAGGAAAGTTTTAAGCCTAATCTAAAAAGTAGAGAGGGTGTCAAACTGGGAGCTGGTTCCACAAAAGAGGGGCCTGAAGTTGCAAGGCTCTGCCTCCCACTCAACATGTGTTGTGTGGTGCTACTATGAGGTCTTAAAAATGTGATGGGTCTGATTATTCACTAAGTATTTGAAAGAAAGGTTTTTTGAAAGCTGGAATATGTTTCCTGAACCCTCAAAACCTTGGGCAAACACACTCATAAAATGAGTAAGGTATTTACATCCACAAGGTATCCCATAATTTTATAATACTCTGCATCTCTTAATGACATCAGTAGAGGTGTTTCCCTGCTCTGGATTATGGGAATAGACAGATTAATGTTTTAACACAAATCACCTGTCAATCACACACCAGCACCGATGTGATGAGACCTGAAACAGAAAAAAAGAACCTGTAACCAGGGTGATGCAACAATGTTGTTGAATGACTGTATTTGACATTAATATCCAGAATGGCTTTAGAATACCAATGGCAGAAAGCAAAGGATAAAAGCACAATAGGACTCATTTAAAGAGAAACTTCACCTTGTCATCGACTTGTTTTTTTTTTTTTTTTTGTTGTTGTTTTTAAAAGAGCCAGTTATTAATGTAAACCAAAAGCAAGAAAAACTCAGTATCTATGTTGCTTTGTGTAAATCATGACCCTGTAAGTAGTTTCTCGTAGGAACTAATTTGTCTGCCGTATTAGACTGGCCAGCCTTATCAATGTGCAAAAGGAAACTGTGTTTACCTGTGACAGGATGTATGGATTTTATGTTGTTCCAACTGAGATTCAAACACACAAAAAATGCTTGAAAAATGTTCCTACTGTTGTTATCCTGAATTCCTATTTGTCCTCACAGAGAGAAATGGCAACTATTCAATGAAACTATATAGCTTGCATGTCCTGTAACAGCTGCTAGTTTGGGGTTCTGCTGTCAGAAGCAGCCCAGGTGATTCAGACATCTGAGTGAGACCTTGGCTGAGAGCTTTAGTCTCTGGTGGTTAAAGAGGTTAAAGGGTAATAAATTTCCTCCTGGGACCAACTGGGGAAATTACACAATATGGGTTCTGCTAACCGTCCTTTTAAGTGGCGTAACTGCTTTTTAACGACTTCCTCTCCATCCCTCTGAGTGCTTGTTTAGTCTCTGTCCCCCAGTCATATAGAAGAGATGCAAAGCTTTTTATCTGCTTTTGTGTCTGCTGTTGGAACAAAGCCATTGCTGTTTGGATGGGTGGTTAAAGACACTTTTATGTATTTCTTTTTGAACCAGAATCTTGCTGATTTTTACAGATCAGCTCTACTTTGGCTGATCTTTGTGTTGAATGTCCTTTTAATCATCACTTACGACCTTAAAGCAAACTTTTACATTGTATATAGGATTGTTTTTATGTTCAAATCTGGTTGAATGAAAAAAAAATTGTTGCTGTGCAGGAAATGCAGTGGAAAAACAGTGTTTAGAGGCAGCTGAGGTCTTTTGTTTCCCTGTTAAATGAAGCTGAAACACAGCAGCACTTTGCATCTCTGGAGCAAATTAAATTAACATAAATTTACATCATGTATTGTAGTTCCTAAACTTTTAAGGCAAGGTTTTCTTTATGCTCTATGTGACATTATTGATGGGTATTAATATGCTTCCATCAGCCTAAACACAGATAAACATCAAAGCTGACTAAACGGAAGCGTGTTTTATAATCGCCAAATTCCTTCCAAATTACAACATTTGGAGAGCGAAGAGAAGTTACTTCTTGGTCCAAACTTTCACGACAGGAATGAATTCATCTTGTTTAAGGCTGCAAGTTCTGGAAAGATGACTCACATCGCTAACAGAAGTTTCGGAAACAAATGAACTTCTAAGCAAAGTCAGCTCTGCTACAGCATTTTGAAGATTTTGACAAGGGAATACGCTCCTTTCAGCTGCTGTGTTGACACAAGGTGTTGCTATAGCAGGTATAGAAGTGTTTTACACCAGATGCTCTTCCTTGTCTACATCTGGCATTGAACCAGCAACCTTTCATTGCCTAAGCAATTGTGACAGAAGTACAAAAAAACAAAACAAAACACAGCAATAATACAATCATCCAACCCGGAATCTCAGTTTCTTCATTGAAACACATGGATTAGCTCATTATTACTTGTTGTAAGATACACATTTTTCCAAACTGTGTTTTATGTGTGCAAATGGCTTCAGTCTCTATATTCATTCATTACAACAAGATTGCATCAAATTTTGAATTTTGTGTGTTTCTCAGTCCATATCACAGATAGGTAAATTTGAACTTCTGGTATCCACCATAATCACAATAAATGGCGCAGGCATTCCCAGTGCTAAGTGGAATTTTCAAGTATCTGTACTCTGTTTGAGTCTGTTTTTTTTTCTTTTTTGAGAACTTTTTACTTTTACGCTCTAAATTTTAAACAAATATCTGTACTTTCTACTCCTTACGTTTTCAAAAAAGGCTTGTGACATTATGTGGTTTTTTTATGTTATGAATTGTGCTGCAAAACAAACCGAGGTAGACTTACTGATATTTAAAGGCTGCATGAAAATCCTCTGCAGGTTAGTTTGCTGTAATGTGAAGGGTTTAAAGTAAAGAAGCATTTGTGCACACTGACTGTGGTTTCATGTCAGAGTTAGGTTAGCAGAAGCTGATAATGCTGAGATTCATCCACTGAATTCCACCTTCACACCAACTTTATACCGTCTAATATAATAACAGTATAAACAGTGTACTGTCAGTGTAGAGGACGGAAATGAGGCAGGACATCTTATGAAACATCTTGTTAAATTCAGATGTGTAAATCCACAAAGAGCAGTAAACCTCAGAACAGCAGTAGCCCAGATCAGCCGATCACAGCCTGCATATAAAGAAAATCTACTGAAGCTCTCTATAGAAATTAGTGCGAGTTGTGAGTCTTTTCCGTACTCTGAACCACTACAACTGATTTTACAATTCCATACCTGCTGACCTGTTTTCTGTGTTAAAGGCAAAGACACCCTCCACAATGCAGACATCATGTTCCTTCTTTTTCTCTGCTCAAGATTTATATGTTTACTTGAAAATTATGTAAGAATGCAGTCCCCTGAATAAACACTGGATTCTCTGTTCAAACTGTCATCTCAGGCCTCATGAGGTGATGTCGCATGTTTTGATTGGGTGACTTGTTTACCCAGTGGGAGTAACCGGCAACTTCTTGGGCAGTGGACAGAAAAACAAAAACCTGAGCTGTAGTCCCCGCTTATTTTTCTTTTTGTTTTTCTAACTCTCTGAAGACAAAGAAACATAAAACAAATTAAGCATAATGTTCTCAGAAATCATTGATATAATTTCTGAGAAAAATCAACAGTTTATTATTTTTTCATTCAGTAACAATGAAATTATTTTACTGTGGATTGAATGCTAATAACGAACAAATAATATATCTGCTGCTGGGAGACTCTTCATTTGATAATCACTGTATAAATGAAACCTGTCTCCACGTCTACTTGACATTCTTTGGATTACTACTTAATATCTAAAAAACTCCGTGTGTTTCATGTATGTTATTGCCCACTTTTGTTTCTGTCTGCATGCCTGTCAGATTATTTCACACTCCCATGGAGCATCCTCTGTAACTGCTGGCATTTTTGAATAATCATTTTGTTTCAGTATCACTCCATGCTCACATGACTCTAAATTACCCAAATACCATTAGGATTTCCGCTCATCTCTAATGTAACATGTGGACTAAATTTAATTTAACACACTGCTCACTCAAAGTTGGTGTCAAGTGTTATGAATAAACGTGCTCTCACCTGAATGAAGAGAGTTGATTAATGCGTTCCTGTGAAACAGCAGCAATCAGTGGTAAGAGAAGAGGCGGGTGGAGAGAAAGAGCGTTGACTCTCTGCTGCTGTTTCCTGCTGCACTTTGGAGATCTGATGGATAATTACCAGCAGCCTTCTCCCTGATTAGTGATCTGATGAGACTGCAGCACTACAGGCAGAAAACACATCGCCACCCGCCTGATTATATACGACATCGCAGACCTCTGTTGTCACTTTGTATCCATCATAATTGTTCTGGAAAATTGATCTGGAATTGCAGCGTGGCTTCTATGGTGGCAAAACACTGTCAAGTTTAGAAACATGATTAAGCAAGTGAATGTAACATGAGCAAACAAAAAAGAGCACACAGGTAGATATGTGAACTCTGTTGTGCTATTTCAGCCATTTCTAGCAGTTTAGTTGCAGCATAAGGTAATGCAGGTGACATTAGCCCAATATCCCCATTTTTCCACTGTTTTGCAGGATAAGGCTGGTGGTATTATATCATTTTCTTGTCACAATCCCCATAAAACAAACATTTAATTGCTTCCAATACAACACATGTATGATGTATAACCAAGGTGTGCAGTTAACTAGCTTATTTGTGTGCGATAGATTTCCATTGTTGTGCAATATTAAAATCACATGCAGTATCATACCATAGCACTACCATAAATGTGCACATTGCAGTATGCTTTATGCCCATCCCATGTACACTGTAGTAAACACAAAGTAAAGGGTGAACATGGAAATATTTACAGTCTGTCGATAGATTCATGTCTATTTTATTTATAGGCAATAGCAGTGCTATAGGCTCCAAAGTGCTTTAGAGACAGACACATTTGCGCTCCACTACCATTCTGGATCTTAGTTGGTTCCTCTCCCCTACATAAGCTACATATTTACTTTTTTATTAGATCAATATGAAAATTTGGGGGTCATTAAGCATCTGGGAGGAAGTTGGAATACCAAGAGAGAACCTGAAGTGACATGGAGAGGACCTGCAAACTCCACACAGTTAAACACAGTTACAAAAGTATTATATTTGCCTGACCTGAACTACACATTATTTCCCTAACCAAAAACTTTTTATATACCCTGTGCAAATATCACACATACATTAAAATTTTTTGCAAAAATTTAAAAGAATCAAGTTATTAAAGGATCGTTTAAAAAAATCTGGTTTCACAGAAGTATAAATGACTACTACCTCTTACCATGTAAAGCTTTTTCTCCATTGTCTTAGGCTATGTTCACACTGCAGGCAAAAACGCATCAAATCCAATTTTTTTGACCCTATGCAACCCATATCCGATCATGCTATGACAGTGTGCGCAAATCCGTTATTTTCAAATCCGACAGGGGTCACTTTTGTATGTGGTACTGAATCCGATACATATCCGATGTTTTAGAAAGCGACTGCTGTTTGAACGGTCATGTCTCATTAAATCCGTCTTTTACGTCACTGACACAAGACAGACGCCAATTATCAGCGCCAGAGAAGCGCCCGAGAAGACATCGTGAACGCTTCCTGGCCATCCAGTGTAGATGTCAGTGAAACTGTTGGGAAGACAACGTTGGAGAAACGTGAACATTTTATTTGTACTGTATAATCTGCAGATTCTGACAGAAATCTGCAGCTATCCTTTGAAGCACCGCTCCTCTCTAAAACAGCAATAAGGATAATTATTAGGTTATTTACATTATTATGTAAATAACAAAATAACTTAAAACAAAAACTGGGAAGCGTAAAGTCCGAAGTCTTTATATTTATGGAACGCCAGGACTGCCATAATGAATTAATTAAATACACCATTAAATAATTAATTAAATGTGTCAATAATTAATTAAAATTGGAATTAATTAATTAAATAAATAGTTATGACACATGTAATTAATTAATTATTGACACATTTAATTAATTATTTATGTATTTCACATTTTAATTAATTATTGACACATTTAATTAATTAATTATTGACACATTTAATTAATTATTTATGTATTTCACATTTTAATTAATTATTGACACATTTAATTAATTATTGACACATTTAATTAATTATTTAATGATATATTTATTTATTTCATTTTGGCAGTCCCGGCGCCTGGCTCTCGTCATGAAATAATTTTATCTGTCAGCCTCACCCATCAAACTCAGGGGGCGGGGTTAACGCTGCCCATGCAGCTTCTCTAACATTTGATTGGTTGCCGTGCAAAGTAAGTCAAAACAGGTCGATCCTAGATAATCGATTGCTTGTGTAGACTTGGGGCAGCCAGTTATCCCAGAATGCAGATCAAATCACAGGCAGCAATGGTGGTGGTGTAGTTTTAAAATACCCCGTTTTTCTGTCACCAGCTACACTTTTAACAGTGTTTTAGCCGCGAATGTCGCGCCGTATGTCTGGTCAGGTTGTCAACATAGAACATGCTTGCAAAAGTGCTCAGATGTTTTCAGAGATTTCACTAGCTCTGTTAACAGCATGCAGAGTGCACCGAGGGGGTACATTAACCGGTTTGTTTACATATTCCACTCTCCGTGTTCCACATGTTGCATTCGCAGATTCTCATTTTCACCGAACGATCGTCTCTTTCCGCCTGGTCTTGTGTCTCTGTGCTTCTGTAACATAAAGAACGAGCTGACATTTTTCTCACGAAACCAGCGATCAGCTCAACAGACCCTCAGTTTACCTGCATGCATCCTCCTCCTCATCTGTCAGCTGTTTAACACCTGCTGCTAATTCAAGAAACAGGCCTACGTTACCTGGTGATAGTCACAGTTTAACTGGGCAGCCGGTGCTCGATATAAAGCAATGTCAGCGCATTTTTCTGCACAAGATAAGTAAATATAGTGTTTTCCCCGAGCGCAGAGCTGCTGGAGCTCGTTTCCTTACAGAGCACTTTATAGGCGAACAGCTTCATCAGCGGCTGATGTCCAATCACCGGCACACAGCTTTCAAACCTCAGCTGAGTTTTAGCTCTCAGTGGTTAAACGCTGGACTTCATTCACTCAGGTTCTGTCTGTCGGGTCACGTTTACTTCGCTGTTTTATTTACAACTGAGCAAATCGGTTTGGCTGAGGTTAAAGTTACGTTTCATAACTGCATAGTTTCACAGACGTTTAATGGTTCACTGGCACATGTGTTAGACTGAACTATCATCTAAATATCATCTGTTTTTTAATAGTTATTCAACTGTATTCTAAGCACCAGCTGTCTGTTAGAATGTGATTTTTTTTCTCTCTCTGTTGGCAGAGGTATAAAAATGCGCAGGAAAATCTGACGTGCATGGCGAACTTCACCGACGATATTTAGGGAGGAATAAACACACATCAAACATAAATGAACCATTTGTCTGTCTCCATAATTGAGAGAATTTTCTCTTCTTATATCAACACTCTCTCTCTCTCTCTCTTTTTTTTTTTGCTTTTTCGGTCATGTTATGTTTACCTGTCAAAGGCTTGTTACAAACTATGAAACACATTGTGCAGACTTCTGGATGTTAGAAGAAAACGAATACTGCTCATGAATGAGACTAAAGGCAGGAAGGTGTCCTTTAAAACTAAACATGTTAATAGGACCTCCCTGTTTATATCATAGTTTATGATATAGCACGTGTATTTCAGTAATAGCCTGCTGAGGCCACTATACGTGCTGGCCTCATATCAAATGTGAAGGCAGACTGAGTCTATGTTTGACGTTTGTTTATATCTAATCTTCCTTTTCAAACATTTAAACAGCAGCGAGTCTGCAGCTGAGGGAATACAAATTCAAATTGTCGGAACAGGTTTGCTCGTTTCTTGGATTCATTTGGTGATTTATTAAATGTATAACTGTAATTCTAATCTGCTGCTGAGTCTCTTACACTTTTCTTTATGCTGTATATTTTCACGTCTCTGGAATAGTTGGCAGTTAGATAGTCAGCTGGGAAACTCATGGAGCTGAGGATATCGTGGATATGCTGACCTCGCTGCGTGGTGTACAGAGCGAGGTCAGCATGATTAATATTCACAATAAAAATATTAGCCGAACATCATGAAGTCTGTATGTGTTTCATAGTGTCGAACAACCTTTGTACAGTTAAAGCCAGCAGTTACTACATGACGGAAACACCAACGTTCTCTTTTATGTGTTTATACACAGGTCACGCTGATTACTGAACAAAAACCCAAAGATCAGATGTTAAACAGATTTGCTCTCTCTCCTCCTTAAACATTGTGGCATGAATAATGCACGGCGGGACCACAGAGCGACGTTCAGAGCCAACTTTATTTGATTCACATCACACCACACCACCACCAACCCCTGAGTCCCCGTGTTTTAACACGGCGGGCGTGATTGCGGATGCCGTGCAGGTGCGTCCGCACGGCCCCGCAGACCACGCCCCACCACATACCCCCATCGCCCGATTGAGGCCGGGGAGTGATCCGGCCAAACCTACTCCCCCCCGCGACCTGGGGCGAGACTCGGCCCCTACACATCGGCGCCCCAGCCCCCGACCAAGCGACGGGGAAGCGTCCGTTCTGGTGGCCGCCCGCGCATCCAGCGGCAACGGCGAAGCTGGTCCGGAGGTCGGCCGCGTAGCAAGCGGACACGGCCCCACCGGCATGGCCGTGTGCTCCTGCACACAGGCGGCTGGGCAGACGCCAGGCGCGCAGAATCGACTGGTGGCAGCGAGGCTGGACTAGCCAGCCCGCCGATCCCCGGCCTAGCGGGGCTGTCCCGCTCCTCTGCCTCCAACTCCGGCTGCACAGGCTGCCCTGGAGCAGGGACCTCCGTCTCCCTGCACAGCTGCTCCGCCACCGCCTCCGCCACTCCCGTTTGGAGCGGCTCCCCGCACTGCGCCTCCGCCCCCAGCAGGCACCGCCCCTCGCCCCCCTCCGGGTGGAGCGACTCCTCTGCCTCCGGCAGGTGTAGACCCTCGCCCGCCTCGTCCTCGGCCTCCGATTGGAGCGGCTCCTCCACCGCTCCCGGCAGGAGCAGCCCTTCACCCGGCTGCTGCTCCTCCTCCTCCGGCAGGCTCGGACCCCCGCGTGGCTCGTCCACCACCTCCGGCTGCCGAGGTGACCCACACGGCTCCTCCACTGTCCTCGAGACACACTTGTGGGGGTGGCGCCCAGGCCCAGAGCAGCGCTGCCAGCTCTGCCATCTTCCCCAGGTGGCGTTCGCTCTCCTGCCGCAGCTCCTCCTGTTGGCGACGCACCTCCGCCGCCTGCTTCCGCTGGGTGGCCGCTATTTCGGCCACCATCTCGGCCAGCTCTTTCCTTTCCTGGCTCTGGTAGGTACCCGCCATGCCGCCTCCTGGGTTTCGGCACCAATGTGGCATGAATAAGGCACGGCGGGACCACAGAGCGACGTTCAGAGCCAACTTTATTTGATTCACATCACACCACACCACCACCAACCCCTCAGTCCCCGTGTTTTAACACGGCGGGCGTGATTGCGGATGCCGTGCAGGTGCGTCCGCACGGCCCCGCAGACCACGCCCCACCACAACATGTTTTTAATGTTAGTTATAATTCAGAATTGGCGACTGAAACACGTAGGACACATAAGAACATCAGGAAATAAAACACCGATAAATATAACCTCAGTAAAAGAAGTCAGCGGGGGTTACTACAGCTGTGTACCGGGGCCTGCGCTTTGTCGGTGTGATTGCTTGCGAGGCGAGCGGGTCTATCCCACGCTTTGCCGTGAGACTGGGACGACATCTCCGAAATCATCGAAACACTTTTGCAAAGAGGCTGTATCTTGACAAACCGACCAGACACATGAAGATTAAACCACTACATTCTCGGCTAAAAAAATATTAAAACGGTATTTGGTAACACACAAACAGGGTTTTTCAAAGCTCAGTTCTGTTAGCTTCCACATGCCGGTTGTTGTGTGCTAGAAACAATGGCCACCAGGCCAAAGCAATGGTTTTGACTCGATCAGCGTTAACCCCGCCCCCTGAGTTTGATGGGTGAGGCTGACAGATAAAATTATTTCATGATGAGAGCCAGGCGTCAGGACTGCCAAAATGAAATAAATAAATATATCATTAAATAATTAATTAAATGTGTCAATAATTAATTAAATGTGTCAATAATTAATTAAATGTGTCAATAATTAATTAAAATGTGAAATACATAAATAATTAATTAAATATGTCAATAATTAATTAATTAAATGTGTCAATAATTAATTAAAATGTGAAATACATAAATAATTAATTAAATGTGTCAATAATTAATTAATTACATATATCATAACTATTTATTTAATTAATTAATTCCAATTTTAATTAATTATTGCCACATTTAATTAATTATTTAATGGTGTATTTAATTAATTCATTATGGCAGTCCTGGCGTTCCATATATATTAAGGGCCATCAGTCAAACAATATTGTTTGCTCTGGGTCTAAACAGAGTGCGTTGTGTGTGACGTCTTCTTTTGCGCATGCGGGCCGCTTTGAGCGTTCACACTAGAGCGCGTTTGCTGTCGCATTTTATTTGTAGTGCGAACGAGCAGAAAAAAAAATCGGAATTGAGCATCAAGGCCTGCAGTGTGAACGCAGCCTTAGTTACCAGGGTGACCAGACCTACCTCAGAAAGGTCACAAATCTTACATTAACAGCAAATGATCATTAACATTAAGGAGGCATTAACCTCCTTAAAAATCAACCACTATGGTTATTTTTCATTGATGTCCTACTGCTAAATTATTCATCTTTAGACAAGTCCAACCAACCAGTTCTCTCAGGTGTTAATGTAGCCCTGTCTGCAATTATTTGGGCTTGCAGTATAAAGAAAAAGTGTACTGTAATAAAAAATGGTTAAACTATAAATAGTTGATAAAACGTTTAAAAATCATATGCTTTGGTACAAATGTATTTCATTTACAGTTAAGAGTCCAATAAGTAAAAGGGTTTCATGATTTAGAGTTCATTTTCTGTACACACTAAATATGTACCCATCTAGTGTCAGTTATCTCAATATGGTATTGTCATTGGTTGTTGTGCTGACGAGCCAGTCAATGTCACTCTTCTCTGTTATGGGGGCGGGACAAGTGGTAAGATTTGTGTGAATCTGTGGGAGCGGACACAGAAGCTAAGTCCGAAGAGAGAGATGTCGTAAGGCAAACGTGGTGTGGATTTTGCATCTAAGTGTGTCATTGAGGTCGACTACCCGTGGTCCTGATATTACTTATTTGTGATCTGCAAGAGGTAAATGAGACTGTGTGCCTTGACATTTGTACTGTAACTATTCGTTATAGTGATATAATATCGTGATATGTGATGCTAACTAGCGACTTGCTAATTAGCGCAACTTACCGCGTTATGTGCTGTGATACCATGCTGTATGTTTAGCTCTGTGATTTTCAGCAAAGCATGCTAATGCTAAATCGTTATGTGATAGCATTTGGTATTGTAGCTCAAGTGTTTTAATGTGTTTAGAAGCCGAGGGACGCTCTGAAAGGAGAGAGAGGTTTCTGCCCGGATGGACCCTGCTGTTTCCTCGCCCCTGACTGTTGTTTCCTCGCCCCTGACTGTTGTTTCCTCGCCCCTGACTGTTGTTTCCTCGCCCCTGACTGTTGTTTCCTCGCCCCTGACTGTTGTTTCCTCGCCCCTGACTGTTGTTTCCTCGCCCCTGACTGTTGTTTCCTCGCCCCTGACTGTTGTTTCCTCGCCCCTGACTGTCTTCACTACTGGTGAACTAACTGCCCGTTTCTGATTGCCCCACTAACAAACTCATTGGACTCGTGAGTACTAACTGGAACTAAAGTGCACATATTTTGTTTATTGCTCAGTTTGAGTGAAGCGGCCATCAGTTTTAGGCCTCACCGCACCCGAACTTCGAATCAGGCCTGCATCAAGCACCGTGCTACAGGTGTAGTGTGGACAGGTTAAAGTGTGTGTGTGTGTGTGGGCCCACTGTTACACAATCGGTTTAAATTGAGTAAGTGTGTAGTTGATCAAAGTTATTGTCAAAGGTTGAAATTCATCCATGTTAAAGGTGTGAGCTGTTGTAGCTGAAATAACAGTTGAAATACCTAAAAAGGAGGTATTTTGGGTTGATAATCTTTTATTTAAAATCCATGTAGTCATTTTTACAGTATTTTTGTTTGTTTATTTGAATTCAATCCATTTTATTAAAGTAACTGTTTATTTTATTCATTTCTTTTGTCTAAATAAATACCCGGTGAGGGATAAATTTGTGTAAAATACAGTTGTGGTGGTCCTTATTATAGCAATTAGAGGGTATCAGGTATTATTATTAGTAGCATTACGAACCCAGGCCCAGTCTCATTGTACTATATACTCTAGCTTTACCATAGCTACGTGGGACCTGGGTTACATTAACCAAACAGTGACAGGAAAAAAGTAGTATAAAATAATAATAACGGTGTACAGGACACCACCACTATATCCTTTTGTCAAGTGAAAGCTGCGTGAAGGCGGGATAGGACTCAAAACAGCTTTATTCCTGAAAAGGACCAAAAAACTAAACTGAAAAAATACAAAAAAATAAACAGGCTCGCAGACAGAACACAGAGTACAGAATCACAGAGGTCATGACACAGACAAAGGAAAACACAGGGGTTAAATACACAGAAGGAGCAATCAGGAAATGGAAGACAGGAGGGAAACACAGCTGGGACAAATCAGGCCTAATGAGACAAGGGAAGTAAAACCAGAAACACTGACATGAGACAGTGTTTCAAAGTAAAAGAGGAAACATAACAGACACGTGAACTTGACAAGGGGATACAGAGGAGATATCAACACAAACAGATACCAGCAGACTAAAACTCTAACATAAACCACACAAAGAATATAAACTTAGAACAAACCTGTAACCCATTAGACAAAGAAAGCTAAAACACAATAAAATAAATAAAATAAAAGAACCAAAAACACAAAACACTTTTGTGACGCTACCCAACATGAACCAATTGTAAAACAACTGTTCATTCACCGTAATCAAATTCCCCATAAGCTTTCTTTTGCCAGTTTTTTTCTGTGTCTCCACACATGTGGAGGCAGCACCCATTCACGTATTTCCATGAAAAGGTTGAATATTCAAGTTTTTGTCTGACTATAAATGTCTTTTTGTTATCAACTATAATTCATTACCAACTTCAGAAATGAGGGAAAGTTTTCAAACTAGAGGGACGTGTGGCATCGAGCAGGGTTTCGTGAGAGAATCAACAGCATATCATGTGAGAAGTGACAGTTTTAAAAGCATCCTTAGTAATGCTCATACTGGGCATGACTTAGCTGGTGGGAGCATTTATTCAGTGGTCTCCTTGAACTAAGGTCCTTTTCCAGCCACATTTCCGCGACTCATAAATACCCTGTACATCATTTTGCAGTAATAAGCTAACTTGACATAGTATGTTTTAGCGCTAATGACTGTAAACGGGTTGGTACAAATTTTAAAAAATAAAAATAACATTTTCTTGTAATTTCATCAAATATTTTATACAAGGTAAAAGTTCAAACTGTTATGAAGTTATTTTCTTATGCTGGAGAAATATTCGTATATTACACTAGGAGGGCACTGTGAGGGACAGAGTTTCAAGATTAGCCATCTCTTCATGGTCTGCCCTGATTACCTCCATAAGAGGATTTAATATTTCTCCTGATACATATCAATTATCAACACCAAGCCACCTTGGGGACTCTAAGTTTGATAATAAATTTTCTTGAACACTTTTCAACATCACCTTTGTCTCTTATCGCCACAGCAGATAATGATGTCGAAGGAGGTGAAGGGCTGAGGATGGTTTTTGACACAGTTACATCTACACAATGTCCACCATTAATTAGGAACACTGGTACATATCGTCCCCACCCGGCCAGCGTGCAACCTTTCAGTGATCCGATAAGAGTGCAGACATAGATCACTCGGCTTTGCTGTTCCACTGATTACATCTTCAGCCGCATTATGCAGAAGAAGCTCCATAAATAAAAGTGATCTGGCGAACACAGACTCACTAAACACCTCATGTATTATTGATATTGTGCTTGCAAACAGCCAGAGTTCATCCCTCTGACCGCTCACCGCTAAAGCTCATCTCTCAGAATGTCAACAAGACCTCAGTCTCACCTTTTCAACCTCCAAGTGTCATGACAGATGAAGGAAGGTAGAAGTGGTAGTAGTGAATCTTGTTTTTGAGCTTGTGAGGCAAACAAAAAGCACAAAGATATTACACAAGAGGTTTAAAACTATGAAACAGTACGAAGGGTGTTAACAGAGTTTCTTCAAGCTGCTTATCACAGAACTTTAGTGGACAAGGACGAGACAAGGACAAGAGAATGGAAGCTGAGATAAGCTAAGAGTGTAAAAATTATTATTTTATGATTCATGCAAACTTCTTGTCTCCTTTCACAAAAGAAAACATGATAGAAAACAATCAGGTGAATGAAGAGATCCAATTGTCTGAGATACAAAACTGACAGGTCATTTCATGAAGTCGTAATTTTTCACACAATAACTTTAGCATACTTAATAGAATTAGACTTTCATAATATGAATTTCAAAAGACCTTTTTGGCCAACCTGTGTGTACTATTTACATAGTAGATAGAAGTGAGTCAGCACTTGATCCTTATTAATTGCTCGATAATTCACCTTACTTTAAAAGTTACTAGTAGGTAAGAGCTAGCTTCATGTTTTCAGGGTTAATAAATTAATCAATTAATGAGGTGACTGTTGTTGTGATTTGGTGCAATAAAACCAATGAAACTAAACTGAATTGAATAAATACATTAACGGGATGTTAATATCTGCAATAGAATCAACTATACACCATTTCTATTACAAAGATATATTCCGAATTTAATACAAACAGTCCCAACAATACCCAAATCAAAACCAGCAATGAGGTGCCAGTAAACACACAAGTGCAAGGGCAGGACAGGAAACAGGAAACACAGACGGTAGCTCAACAGACACAACGACACAGGAAGGACTGGAGCGTATATACACAGAAGGCCTATAATGGAAGAGGTACAGCAGAGGGGTATACTAGAAAGCAATTTACACTCAGTCAGTCAGGCTTTATTTGTGTTAACTGGCTTTAGAAAACCTAAAACCCCATTTGGATATAATTGGTATCCAACTGGTATCCAACTTAGCATGTTGGGCCAGGCTTTGTGCTTTGGATTCTGTGTTTCTTGGATTTCATACATCCTCTGACCATAAAATTACCCCTATGATCAAACTAGAATCAAATATCAGATGGTGATGATGATGGAAAAATGGGGATACAATGGGAATATAAAAAATATAAGAACAGAATGCAAGACTATTGTAAATAACACAAGACATTAAAGCTGCAGGAAATTGTTAGTAACAGGGTTTAGACAGAGTAGTAAAATAAAAGTTAACTTGAGTTATTATATTTTAACGCTGTTATTTATATGTACTGTAATGACTGCACATTAGATATGTTATATTTAATGTTTCATTTTGATGTTGAATTTTTTATGTTCCTCGTAGATTTTTATCAATATATTATCATCATCTCAATAACGTCCCTGATTATTGAGGTGGCTCTCACAGGGATCATTTTGTGTTGAACAAAAGTCACATGACACACAAAGCATCCCTTTGTATATGAATATGCACAACATGCTATTTCCTATTGTGTCAGTCAGTCTGTGCTTTTGAACATGTACTTCATGGACTTTTGTAGTTTTATGTTTTAATAATGTAGAACCTTTTCCTGCGAAAATACGTTTTTACTGGAAAAGCCCTCCTCAGTGTTGGGATGATGGGTTCATGTTTTGCCTTTCATTGACAGCAGTCTCATACTACTGGAATGTTCTTTTACCTAAACTAAAACACCTGTCCTCTGTATTTGATATGTGTTTAATGAAACACTAAGTCCTATTCATACAATCTAGTTAGTTAAAATTAATGTTTAAAATAAAAGATCCTGTCAGTCTTTACTACCTCCCACTGTAGGCTCTGGCCTTGTTGGGTATGATTTGTTTTTGGCTCCAGTCTCAAGGATTTTAACCTCACTTGGCACAGTTCAGTGCTCGCCAAGGCTTTCTTGCCACTAAGGACAGTTTAATGTGAACAATCCTGCACTTCCAAGGGAACTTAGAAAGTTCCTAGAAACTTTTTAGGGGGTAAGGTGTTTAAAGTTGAAAAACATTCGATTGAATAGCGAACAGGTACATTTAAATCAAATTAAGACAAGTAATTTCTGCAGGTTTATCTGTCTTTCTGACACAGAAATACAAGTTTGATCAATGTGGTTTTTATTAATGAATTGCATGAAGGATTTTAGACATAAAGGAGTTTTAAATTTATATCAAGCTATCCCAGGTCACATGAACAATACTAACACCATTGCATAAAAGGTTAAAGACTAGAGCAATAACTGTAAAATAGTAGTAGCAACAAGTAATAACAGAGCACAAATAGAGGAGAATACCCAGGGGTTAAAATGGGCCAAAACAATTAGGATTTACTGAGTAATTAAATCTGATAGGCAGATTAATGCATCATACTGTTGAATGATATAATTTTTCATTCATGGAGATACTTGCTCCATAATCAGAAAATGACATACCACAGTCCTGATCACACCTTCAACACATCTCATGTTGTTGTTATGTTATGAGTTTTTGGTGCAGATGTCAAAGTTCAGCATCTCACCACTATGGAAAAGAAATGAGTATAGATGAAGTAACATTTTTTAAGTGGCAGGTTATTTCAGATGTAACTTTCCAAATAGCTCAAAAAATAGTAGCAAACATATAATGTCTCTGAGCATTTTGTCACACATTATGTCACCATAGCTAAATTTAAAATTGCTGTATTCACCAGGGAGAGAAGAAAATGATGTGGGGCAAAAGAATACACTTTAATTTCCTCGTCAGACGCACTGAACTGCAGCACAATAGATGCTGCTCCAGCTCCTTTCCTTCAATGCATGAAACATGGTCACATTAGTATGTATTCAGAAACACACACACAGAGAGGTAAAAACAGGTGAAAGTGAAAGATATAATGTGCACTTGACAAAAAATTAGTGCAAAACAAACATATGTCATCACAAGGAGGGGGAAGTGAGCTCCAAGCCGGCATGATATTGTACACGCTCACAGGACAGTTAGTTAGTACCAGGCTGGGCCCTCTTGTGCTTTCAGAACTGCCTTTGTTCTTCATGGTGATTTGAGAGGATGCTTTTTTTCTCTCCATATTTTCATCAATGTTTATGTGTTTTGTGCTTTTTATAACTTGTAAATTTCATAACCTGCAACCTACAATTCTAAAATAGTCTAAACACTCAGTATATTTGGATGTCCAGATTTGGTATACGCTCCTAGCATGAATATGGAGCATTGCTGTTGGTTTTGACATCTGCTGTCACCATCAGTGACAAATGAAAGAGACAAACAGACACCATGCAGACACCCACTGGTGGACAAACACAGGATAAAGAGAGCAGGAGGTATTAATGACTCAGCAAGTATTGAAACTAGTGCTGACAATGGCAACTTAAGAGTGTAACAGAAACTTTGTGCAGCCCAAATGCTGAATGTTGCAACAAGAGGAGATAAGGTGCTTGATTCTAAGCTTTCTGTGTGAATGTCTGGTTTTAGTCCAAGTGTGAACATTTCTTGGCATTCCTACACATTGCTCTACAGCTCTTTAAAATAGTCTCACTTGCAAAAAATTTAATTGAGAATTGAAATTTTGCTAGAAAACATACGGACCTGAATATCTGGTCATTTGTACTTATAATATCCTTAAGCACTGTGAAACTCCTTGCATCCATAATCACTACCCACACTGATTTTACCCCACAATACAATCAGATCTGTAGGCGTTTTAAGGTTCCAATGACATCTACTATTTATACCCATCTGTGCTGGCAGCATCCAGCCTGTCATGCTGTGTGTCAAATTCCCTCAACTCCTCCATGTAATTATTCAGTTTCTGCTCCTGTAATACATCAGTAATGCTGTTTATTGCCCAAGGTCAGAGCAGAGGGGCTAGGGAGCCAAGCCTGTGATGGATTAATAGTTACCAAGGCTTTGAACTCTCTGCGACACAGACACATTTCAGCAAATCAACAAAAAACAGACTTTTTGAGACTCTTTTTCTCTGACACTTGGGAGAAGCGGGCTGAAAATATGGCCTCGGTGTTTCCTAGTGTTCCACTGTGATGTAAGTCCTCATAAGCAGTAAACACAGGGCTAAATCACATACCTCTCGAATGCTCAAGGAAACCTAAATGGACTTTGCTTTTTCGGGAATCACAATTACCTTATCAAATTGATGAAAATGGGTCCTTTAGCAGCTGTTAACAATAAATGAATTTGTGAAGACAGTGGCCTTTTTCATTCACATTTCATTGTTGCAGTGTGCCTGTGAGGGCTAAGAACATTGATTCAATTCACCCCTGAGTAATTCTTCTTTGCACTTTTCATTTTTACCTAAACACCTAATCATTCAGCCTCGTTCCATCATCTCAGAATCCAGTGTGGTTCTGGTTTGTGCTGCTAAAGGACAATAGGCCATTCAGCTGATTTTTAAAAAAATAAAGATAATTTTCAGATCACCTTGAACTCAAAACACTGCATTTGCCTCAGGTTGTGTGTTCAGCTGCATTTTACTCAAACATCCATATAACATAAACACTCTTGTAAGCTCTGCCTCAAACACTTCCTTTTTTGGTTCATGGCCTTGCCACAATTGATAAAAGAAGTTTGCAGTCTTCAGGGTTTTAGCCTGAGTTGCTCCTTGAGGCTTTCATAGCTCTGTAGTTGAGTTCAGTTCAGTAGTACCAAATCACAATAACAATCAAGGCCCTTTAAATTGTAAGATCCCCCTATGACATGGCGACAGTGGGAAGGAAAAACTCCCCGTTACCAGCAGTAGAAACAGGCTCTGCTGTGATCAGTTAGGGGTGATGGGAGGGAGACAGAACCAAAATCACACCGAGGTGTCGTGGTTCTGAGTCATTTTGTATTATGATATATTATTTAAAGTTCATTTAGTAGCTCTGATTCTGATTCTGTTTAGATTTAGGCTCCACTTGTGTCTTTTTCCTGTGTCCCTCTCTGTGTGTCTGTGTTTGTGTGAGTCCTTATGTCTTGTTTCCTTCTATGATTCATGCAACGCTTCCCCTGAGTGCCATGTCTTCCATGTTATGTCACTGTTGTGTTGTGCTTTCACAT
The DNA here is from genome assembly GCF_964374335.1 of Astatotilapia calliptera. Taxonomy (NCBI): domain Eukaryota; kingdom Metazoa; phylum Chordata; class Actinopteri; order Cichliformes; family Cichlidae; genus Astatotilapia; species Astatotilapia calliptera. The sequence continues at coordinate 9,155,000 of NC_137438.1, forward strand.
GTACAGGTTTTGTGTTTTTGGTTCTTTGATTGGGTTTATTATATTTTTCTTTGTCTTATGGGTTATAGGGTTGTTCTGAGTTTAGGTTCTCTGTGTGGTTTATGTTAGAGTTTTACTCTTTTGGCTTCTGTCTGTGTTCATTAGTTTATTTCTCCCCTGCCTGCTGTATCCCCTTGTCAAGTCCGCATCTCTGTGTTGTTTCCTGTTTTACTTTGAAGTCCGTGTCTCGGGTTAATGTATCAGTTTTTGCTTCCCTTGTCTCGTTAGCCCTGATTTGCCCCAGCTGTGTTTCCCTCCTGTCTCTCATTCACTGATTGCGCCCTCTGTTTTTTTTAAGCCCTGTGTTTTCCTCTGTCTGTGTCATGATCTACTGTCTACCATGCTGTGCGTTTTGCCTGTCAACTGTTTTGTTGCTTAGTTTATGTTCTCAGTTATATTAGGTTTCTGTTGTCTACTATCCCGCAATAAAGCTGAGTTTTTTTGAGTTTACGTTCCGGTCCTTTGTGAAGCTCACTTGTCAGTCTACATCTCAGTGTTTCCTGTTTTATTTTGACAGTCTCGTGTTCCATGTTCATTACGTCTAGTTTTGCTTCCCCTGTGGCGTCCTGTTCATTTGTGTCGGTGTGCTCCCCGTGTGTTTCCACTTTCCTCTTTATCCTTCTGTATATTTAAGTCCTCTGTCTCCCTCTGTTCACTGTTGGATCGTCTGCTAATCTCCCCAGCGTTTCCGTGGTTCAGATATTCAACTATTTCCAGGTTTTGTGTATTTTAGGTTTTCCCACTTTAGATTTTATGTTAGTCTCTTCTGTAGTTGTTTCCCTCATTTGGTTTACGTTTGTGTATCCGCCACAATAAAGGTTCACCTTTTGCTAAGTCCAGTTTTAAGTCTTATCGTCTGCTTTTGGGTCCACACCTCATTCACTCCACACGATCTGCCATTGCAGATTGTGACATGAGGAAGGAAGCCAGAAATTAATAATAACTAATGATTAAATGCAGAGTGATGTAAAAACACATTGAGAGTGAAAAGAGGTGAGTGAAGAAGAAACAGTCAGTGTAACTTGGTTAAATAACCTGCTTGAAAGAAAGGAACTTTGGACTGAATGTGAACTGCCACATTCTTTCCTAAATAAGATTAGGAATTTGGGATGCTTAATTATAAAATTTAATCAAGAAGCTCTCTCTCTATATATGTAAATTTTATTTATTAATTAATATAACAATCACTTCAAGGTGCCTTAAGAGTGCCGACTGCTAGTTTACAGAGATTCGTGCACACTCCTTCATTCAGTAACTGTGCATAGCAATAAGTGCCATGATGGGGATCAAGATAAATTTGTCAAACGTATCTTGCACTCAACACTGCTACTTCTTTCCTGCTTTCCATCTTTCATGCAAAACAGTGCATTGTAGCACTATGTATAATGAAAATGGTAAAATGAAGACAAGTACAGGTGAATCTAAGGTCAGCTGCCAGCCTCAAATCTTTCCTTCCTGAGTAAATCCTCAAAATTAGAAGCTGAAAAAATTTTAACTGAATAAGTTAAATTTTTAACTTAACTTTTGTCAATGATCTCTCCTTTCACATTTCACTTCCATCTGTCATGTAATAAGCGATAAAGGACCTACTTTATTAAATGCAAAAGTTCATTGTTCTTCACTGTTGAAGGTGCAAAAACACTATCACGTGTCTGAGTGATGCATTTGAAGATCATCGTCATACTATATACACATCATCATATCAGGAGCTGCCATGTTTGCTGATAAACATGCTGAAAGTCATACCATATACCCACTACGGATGCATGACTACTGATTGTGGTTAAGATAAAAACACACACATGCTGACAGTGTTTATTCTGTATGAAATCAGCAGTTTTACTTACTTGCAACATCTTCCCAATCACACATTCGGAAGCAAAACTGAGGCTCGGGCAGGGCAGTTGGTAGTTTTTTAACCATTTGTCAAAGCATCTGGCACGCCTCATAACATCTCAACAAAAACATCACACATGAGTGCATTTGACGGGCTTCTATTTGACGATAATCCAGAGAATCTGTGTGGAAAGCTAAAAGCATAGTGAAGCAAGGAGGAATGATGTTTTTATCTAATTTCCTATTTAACTGTCATCTTCACTTAATCTCACTGGAGTGTGATGTGCTCACCAACACACTCTCCTACCTTCTATGGTCTGGGAAGGGTAGGAGACAATAAAAAGGCTCCAGGTTTATATTCCTTTTACAAAGCCATAATTGGATACGCTGACATGTGTCAGTGCGGTCAGGTAGAACAGTGCAGTCGGATCCTGGCACTTTAATCATCTAGTTGTGTGTACATCAAGCAGGTTATAAAGTATACTTGCATTAGGCTAGGATCCAGCGTGGTCTCTATTGCAGCATATCTAAGGGAGGATTCACAGATACACAAAATTACAAATCTTATTGTGCCAACTTCACAGAGGCTTTAGGTTTCATACTGTCAACTGTGCGATCACTCAGCATGTTGTTTAAAAAAGTAAAACAAAAAACACATGACTTTTATTTTTGAAGTCAATCACTGACAACTTCTGACCATCTGCTAAAAAGCCTCCCAGGTACGGATGTCTATGTTTGTGGTAAGAGCAAGAATCAAAGCAACACTTTGTGGTCCCTGTTCTCTGCCAGTTGAAAAAGTGTGAACCTTTTTTGTTTTTAATGCAAATATATCTATTTATAAATACATTAAAATATATTAAATATGTTAAAATGCATATTAGATGACTGTATTCCATTTTAATGAGCACAATCTGCAATGGCAACTTGCTCATCTAAGAGGTGCTGTTAGTTCCACACATTAAACTGGACTATTCAAGTAGAATATTCTCTTTCCTGCCGTCTGTTAAATCCACATTAAATGAAGGCAGTAAATTAGCGAGTAAAGCCTGTTAGACTAAAGCTCAGGTGTCAGACGGCATTCTTTTCTACTCTTGATTCTGCATAGTGTAATGATAGTGGAAATCTCAATATGGTGATCTCAGGCACACTGCCCCACCCACTTCCTGTTCAAACCCTCTGTTTGCAAGAGGCAGCCAATCTTAAGAAAGCTGACTTGAGTAGAGGAGGAGGGAGCTAAAACAGCTTGTTTCAGACACAGGATGAACTGTGGGCCTGCAGCTGGAGATAAATAAGCATTACCGTAATTGTCGGGCTATAAGCCGCTACTTTTTGCACACGCTTTGAACCCTGCGGCTTTTAGTCAGGTGCGGCTTTTCTATGGATTGTCCGTGATTTTTGTGATATTGTATGAGGATTTGTTTTGTTTGTTCCGCTGTTGTACGGCACTACGTTGCCTGGCGGAAGGGCATGTGATCAGACACACAGTATCGGGGTTCAAGAGTGGTATGTTGGTCACATGTCCGTCCGCCAGGCAACGTAGTGCCGTACGAAGTAGCGTGAAAAACAAACTTCAAAGTAGCGCTACGCGTTCAGCGGGAGGCGTAGATGATGAGCGTACTTGTACATATACCTAAAAAGTTATGCAAATATGTACCCCTAACTTGTTTTTCAAAATATTAATAAAAGGGGTGTGTCTCCAAACAGCCATCTCTTTCCTGACAATTCGCTTTGTGCATATTCTCTTACATATGATAAGTCACCATTGAAACACCTGCGGCTTTTAGTCAGGTGCGGCTAATGTATGTACAAAACATTTTCCCCTGATTTTAGCTTGTGCGGCTAATATTCGGGTGCGCTTTGTAGTCCGGAAAATACGGTATTTTGAATACTGAATCATGGATTTTGACTTTGTGGTTTTGGAAATGAACAGCTATAGGGAAACCCAAGTAAAAAGGAATCATATAGGTACCAAGAATACCAAAAAACAACAAACAAAAAAATAACATTCAGCAAACTATTACACAGAGAGGGGCTGTCAAAAGTAGTCCCAGAACCAGTGTTTACTCTAAAGACAGACATCTACTATTTGTGCTCAAGTTCTCACTTCTTCGCTCTTTTGCTTCTACTCCTCCGAAAGGTGCACTAGGCCCGTTATACCCCATACTCCGCTCTTCCTGGGACGCTTTTATTCTCTTCTGCCCCCTCATCTTTCTTCTTCTCTCATCTATAATTTCTTGCCTACCACCTACACTGTTCTGTGAAGATACATACTGATATTCAGCTACGCATAAAATCAGCACAGTTCATACCGCTAGTGGTGTAAGTGTTACTAATGGTTTTTCAAAACCATTTTAATTGGCTTAATGTGAAGGCTCCTGACTGATGTGACAGTAATTTTGCCAGATCTAAAGCATTAACAAACTGAGGCCTTTGCTGTTCAGAAATCCCTCCCACTCCTTCCTACCAGCCCACTCACTGTAAGAAAGACCGTGAAAATAGACACAATGAAATTACAATCTCTTCTAATTATACAAAACCATTTAAATACTAATGGTTGCATAGTCTTTGTGCAGCACTCCAGATATTCTAATGAACATATGGCATAGATTAAATTGCTGGCAGAGCAGTCAACAGCTGATTTTGGCAGAAACTGTTTCTTAATTTTTCTTTAAATTTTGGCTGTTATGATGATAGCAGTCATTGACTCATATAAGTCAACTTTAAGGTATGCAAAGAGGAAGCCCATACAAATGCTTTTGCTTCAAATATTAAACAACTTAAATGTAAACTAGCAAAATGGAACACACCAACAAGGGTTAGTGCCAGAATTGAAGTGAGAGCCCTGGGCAGCTCAGGGCCCGGCCGAGGTGAGCCAAATGAGGAACCTCAGTTTTAAGCTAATTATCACCAAGAGCTGCCAGCACTGCCTTCAGGATTGTGTAATTGGCATTAAAATAGGAAAATCTGTCATTTTCTCTGGTCCTCTACCAAGTGGACCAAATATTGACTTTGTGCAGACTGCATGTATTATATAAATCAAATACTGAATGGCACCTTTTGAATGAATTTTTTGCCTACTCGGTCCACAGACTGCTTTTTCCTGCTTTATTAGGTCCATCTCTAGTTTATTCTTTGAACTTCCTTCTTTTGATTTCAGGTTGGTTCAAACAGCCTATTAAACATTTTTCAAGGTTGGGAGCACAGACTGAGAGGCTATATGTCCTCACATCTCCATACTGGTTTAAAAGAAAACATTCATTTAACATTAAATATCATTGTTTGATAATCTGACCTTCCACCACTTTAATTTTGCTGGAAAATTATAGTATAATAACTAATGTTCACCAGACTCCTGTGCAAGAAAGCGTCACTTTTCTTCTTTAAGCCCTGGCAGCCATTATCACTTGTGCATTATGTTGTAAAAACAGTCAGTGACAGAAATGTAGGGGCAAGTTAAGATCCCCTCTTTCCCCCCAAGAAAGCTGTGTCAGCTTATTTACCAGCACCCTTGTTGACAGATTACCTCTTTCTTGTTTACATCCAATGGGGAGAAAGTCAGGAAGTTCAATCTATGGGTACATATTGTTCAGAGAGTGCTTGGTTTTCCGACATGCTTCCACACATCCTCACCCAAGTAATTTTTCTTTGTAGTGCACAAACCGTGTGTGCATTAAGCAAAACTGGACGCTTCTTTAGGTTTGCACTCTTCAGCCACACCAAAACCGCCACACAGTCCAACAGTGGTCCTGTGGGCTTCATATAAACATACATTCAAGATGTGTTTTTTTTACCCAGTGGTAGAGAACAAAACATTTCAGTGCCACAGGCCTGTGTACACTGTGTCTCTGGGGTTGGTTGTTGTGGGGCTTCCATTGATTAGACTTGCTTTTTTCCAGCAAGTGCTTGGTCAGGTTGAGACCTGGGGAATTTAAGAGGCTGTGAATTCTTTGTCCTGTTTCTCACATCATTCCAGAAATATTTTTTGTCTGTGTGGCAGAGCTCATTATCCTGTTAAAAGGGGTCACTGCCAGCATGTAATGCCTCTACCATGAAGGGTTGTAGGGTTATACTTAGCATAAAAACCTTATTTAGTTAGGTGGTACCTACAACATTCACATAAATCACATGATTTCCCAGCAGACAACTACTCAGAGCATCACACTACCTCTGCTAGCTGGTTGCCATCCCATGATACATTCTGCTGCCACTTCTTCCCAGATGAGTCATAGTATAATGTAAAAGCATTTTTACTGCAAACTGAGTTTCTCAAGTTTCACAGTGATCACTGGACGAAACAAAAGCCCTTCTGCTACATGCAATTCTCACATATCACTCCATTGTTAAAGTCTTTGAAATGTGTCCAGTTAGGTGCAGGTATCAGATGAAAATCTTCACTCTTATCTTTGTGGCCTTAGAGGAGTCCCCCACTTATATCATCCATCTTCTCCGCCCTTATTTTCCAAAGTGCTATTCCAAGGACCCGTTTAAAAATGGGCTTACTCCCTCTATGCACCATTGACTCTGTGGCTTCTTGTACAATAGAGCCGAAAACTCTCTATTTAGACAGGCATTTGGATAATGTTGTTGTGTATTATGTTTTTTTTTGTCTGATGTATTATTAAATTCCCTGTAAAGAACTTTGTAATAGATTCTTGTCTTAAAAAGTGCTATATAAATACATTTTGCTTTACTTACCTAACTACTATGTCCACAATTGTAGTTGGTATACAGTCACACATTAACTGGAAGGATAGGTTTAGAGTTTTTATATCTTACTCTTTGTTTACTCTGGAGCCTAGATGAGACACAAACCTGTTATCACTAGCTTGGGAAGCCAGTGGTCTGTCCTTTAGGCTGCTGGGGCTGCTGCAACTGTCAGACAGCCACCATCTAAAAGTAGGTGTTCTGACTTGAAATCTAATGGGCAGTCATCATTCAGGTTAAAACCTGATCATGGCAGCCAAGTCGCTGCTTTTTTTTCCTGTTAGGAGTTCTGAATGTTCTATTTCAGAAGATTCATTCATAACCAGTGTTGGTCAAGTTACTTGAAAAAAGTAATCAGTAACTAATTACTGATTACTTCCCAAAAAAGTAATCCCGTTACTTTACTGATTACTTATTTTCAAAAGTAATTAATTACTTAGTTACTTTTTAAAAACACGATTTATCACCTGAATAGGTGATAAAGCGATAGATCTTTCAGCCCAATTCTACTTTTTCTGCATAATCCATCATACAAAATGTAATCAAATGGAAAAGTCTCCTTTTTTAAAACCTGTTTTATCAGTTTTAATCTTTTAACTTTATGCATCAAGCAAAAATTAAATTATATGCACCATTCTCTGACTTGAAGAAATTTGTTTAACATTTAAACCTATTTTCTGCACATTCCAGCACATAAAATAAAATATTTTTTGTGTTTACACTCACTCTTTCAAATAGATGCAAGTAAAACACAGCAGAAAATAAATAAAATCAAAGACTAGCGGTCCTGTTGCTCTATTTTCACCTGTAAAGCAGGCGGAGGTTTACCCTGGTGCAGGTGTGCCGCAGCGGTCAGTGGAAGAATTCGCGAGTTTCTCTGTGAATTTCCCATTACGTCGTAGCGCACTCGGTGCTTGTTTAGGGTTTTTTTTCGCTGTAAATAGAAGTTTTCTTCCCACGCACAATGGACGCTAATGTTTTTGTCACTTTTTATGGAATCAAACTCAAAGTAAGGTCAGTACTTCCACGCTTTAAACGCTGCACGCTCATACTCTCTCCTGCACTCGATATATGATCCATTGTTGATCTGCACACAGCTGTTGTCACTAACGTCGCACTCGCTTACGTCACTTTCATGAGACATTCTCGCAGAAAAAATCACGGTTTTAGTAACGCAGTAACGCAGCGTTCCTACGGAAAAGTAACGGTAACCTAATTACCGTTTTTGCAATAGTAATCCCTTATTTTACTCATTACTTGAAAAAAGTAATCAGATTACAGTAACGCGTTACTGCCCATCTCTGTTCATAACACACCTGAAAAGACCCAGGAAAGCAGAGTTAACAATAAAAACGATAACAAAATAACGCTGAAAACCAATAAAAACCATGAAAACCATACATTTCACACCTGAGCCTCAACTCTCGCGGCCCGGTACCAAACGACTCACGGACCGGCACCGGTCCGAGGCCCGGGGGTTGAGGACCGCTGTTTTATTTTGTCCTTTTGACCTTCCCTCACCAAAACGTGCAGGCAAAATGGGTCCTTGCAGAACACGAACTACTCATACCACAGACAGAATGATTTAAAAGCTAAAATATACAAAATTAAAAAAACAAAGTTCTCAGTCATCCAAAGTGCAAACTAGCAGATAGGTTCAAGGGGAAATGTTGACAAAAACACAAAGAAATTCAAGCAAAGCTTTGACACTTTGCAGACTTTGCAGAAAGCAGGATATCCAACACAGAGAAGTAAATGGATGAACTTATGAAAAAGAGCAATAAGTCTAACCTGCTTTCTTAACTCAAGTGCTGGATTTACACAGCCTTTCGTCTAAGAATTATGTGGTCAATTATCTGGCACCTAAGAAAACAGAGGGGGAAAAAAACAGGAAAAAAAACCAATACATGTTTGGTTGGTTGGGTTTACATCTCCGGACTACAGATTCAGTGACAGTGGGCTTTAGACAGGTACAAACGCAAACCAGAAAAATTTGTGACAGCATGGAAAACACAAACAAAAAAGTATTTTTCCATTGCAGACAATACAAACACAAAATGTTTCATATTTTTTCTGGTCAACTTCATTTCATTTGTAAATATGCATCCTTTCCTGTCATTCAGACCTGCAACACGTTCCAAAAAGGTTGGGACAGAAGCAATTTAGGGCTAGTAATCAGGTAAATTGGTTAAATAATGATGTGATTTAAAACAGGTGATGTCAGCAGGTGATTGTAATTATGATTTTATACAAAAGCAGCATCCAAGAAAGGTCAAGTCTTTAGGAGCAAAGATAGGCTGATATTTGCCAGTTTGCGAAACTGGTGATTCTTGTTCACAAATACAAGAGAAAATTATTGAAATGTGTAAAACCAATGTTCCTCAAAGAAAGATAGGAAGAGATTTGGATATTTCACCTTCAACGGTGCACAACATAATTAAAAGATTCAAAGAATCTGGAGGAATTTTAGTGCGTAAAGGACAAAGGCGCAAGCCAAAGCTGAACAACAGTGATCTCTGATCCCTCAGGTGGCACTGCATCACAAATTGTCATTCATCTATAAGTGATATCACTACATGGGCTCAGGACTACTTTGGCAAACATTTGTCAAGTACCACAATACTTGACAAATGTATAGTGTTGGTGTATTGAGGAGGTGAAATTATGTGGTGGCAAGACTTGTGTGTTTAAGGTTGTTGAGGTTGTTGTGGTGATGGGTTGTTGTTTTTGTTTTTAATAGAGGGAGTTTTAGGAAACATGGACATGTCTGGGAGGGGCCCATTATTTTGTAACAGTGCACTTAAAGAAAACCTGTCAGGTGATTTTGTTTTGTGTTCTCATGAGCTAATAATCAAGGCAAGGCAAGGCAAGTTTATTTGTATAGCACAATTCAACAACAAGGTGATTCAAAGTGCTTTACAGAGACATTAGAAACAAGAACAAATAAAAAGCATGATTTAAAATTGATTAAAACAAGCAAATAAACTAACTAACTAATTAACAAACAAACAAACAATCAAAACAGATAAAATCAAAACAGATAAAATCAGTAGTTAAATGTAAGTTTTGAAATTTAAGCTTAAAGTGTGGATTTGGTGCTTTATTCAAATGCAGCTGAGAACAGGTGAGTCTTCAACCTGGATTTAAATAAACTGAGTGTTTCAGCTGATCTGAGGCTTTCTGGGAGTTTGTTCCAGATATAAGGAGCATAAAAGCTGAATGCAGCTTCTCCGTGTCTGGTTCTGACTCTGGGAACTGATAAAAGACCGGATCCAGATGACCTGAGGGATCTGGAAGGTTCATACTGGGTCAGGAGGTCATTGATGTATTTTGGTCCTAAACCATTCAGAGCTTTATAGGCCAGCATCAGAACTTTAAAGTCTATCCTCTGACGGACAGGCAGCCAGTGTAAATCAGCTCTATTTTTTTTCATTTCTGTTTTAAGCAGGCCTGCAACAGTGAATAACGGCGCTGAAAATTCTCGGGAAGAGCAAATATAAGGGGGCTTTCCAGATTACAATTGGCTGAGGAGAAAGCTACCTGGGGACTATTCAGGTCGTAAGTCCCTGTAAAAAGGATTTTATGCGAGTCAATCCAGTCCAAAAGCATAAAGAAATATTTTCCTATGGAAAATAAAAAATGACTGAGCTCATTTTGCTGAGGGTGGAGAATCTGATCACTTGCTCCATTATTAGCAATATATGGTGTGACTGCATGTGAGTGAATGTGTGACTGGATGAAGGTGTGGATGAATATATGTGGACAAACAATTTGTTTTTACCAGAGAAAATTTCTGTTTTGTTTTATTAAGTGGGGTTAGATTATGGGATTATAGTATATTGTTGGGAGAATGCCAAATGCTAAAGGGGAAATATTTTTTGATGTAACTCAGTTACCATTAATTGAAGAAACACATGACTGATAACTGTTCTGTTTTAAGTTTATTTTTATGACATAGATTGGATCATGAGTGGGGAAACTGAGCATTTTTAAGTTTTGTATAGTATCTTGACACATGAAATGTATCAAGATAAAGGGGGGTTTAGGGTTTAATAATTTAATTGTTTAATAATTTAGGATCATTTTAGGACCTTTTGGGTTTTTGATCATTTGGATATAGTAAAACTGAAACTGTTATTTTTAAGTTAAGGTTAAAGGATTAAAGTGAACTTGTCACGGTTTGCGGGGCAAGCCGTGTGGAGTTGTAGAAAAGGACCCAAAAGGCGGCAGCTCTGGTGCAGGTGAATATTTATTTACAACGGTGGGCACAAAACAGCACTGGTGGAAAAACAAGAAACCGGAAACCTAAACTGGGTAAGCTAATAACACAAACCAGAAACGAGGATGCAGGGAGGTCCGGGGAAATACACAAGAGACGCAGGGAGACCGAGGGGAAACAACACAGACGAACCAGCAACTACCATAACAGAAGACACAACTTAAATACACCCAGAGAACACAGGGAGATTACACACAGGTGGGGAACACAGGTGACACTGATAAACATAACGAGACAGGGCAGGAGTGAACACAACATTACGCATACTGACGAGAGACTGTCAAAGTAAAACAGGAAGTACACAGAGGTTCAGACAGGAGGAGAGAGAGCACGGGGAGAACACAGACATAACAGGCTGGGGGAAACATGGAATAAACACAAAGAGAGACGAGAGCTCATAAATACACAGAGGGGCACAAGGGGGTAAGAGTCACAAAGGAAAAAACACTTAGGGAACACCACAACAGGACACCTCAGAAAACCTGGCCTAAATAAGGAGCGAAAATACAAGGAACCAAGAATACTGGGCCAACATGGCCCAGGACCATGACAGAACTGAATCCTGTTTAGAAGATACAATGCCGGTTTTTCAAACCTGTGAATAATTCTTAGAGGGAAAATTAGTGAGGGTTGAAGGAGTAGAACAGCTTTGATTTCTTTTTGATTTCTAGAAGTAGTGGTTATAATGTAGGCTTACACATACAGATATTACATAGGAGGTCTTTTTAGGATAAAAGGGGGAGCTTATAAATAGAAATGATTTTTATACATATTGCATTTTTTGATATGAGTTATTGAAGTTATTGGAGGATTGCACACGCTTACAGACACAGAGTTAAGAAACACACATGACAGTATTGATTCCAGGCAAAAGGCCTCAAATTCATTTAGCTTTTTGACTGAACTTAAAGAAGGACCAAAGAGGAAGGAAAGCATATATTTTGGTTAAGTCTGATAAACTAGAATTAGAAGGTATTGTTACATTAAAAGGAGCAAAATGAAATAAAAAGGCTATACCAAAACGGGTTATAACATAGGAAATGTGAGGTTAAAATGAAGTTAACACATAGGAGTTGTTTTTAGGCAGCATTTAGCTATGATGAAATGTATACAGGAGTAATTGCTTATATGCTTAAACTTAATTGATTAAAGTGGTTGTTTTCTTTTGGAGCTTTTAGTAGAATAGGCTGGTTCTAATGATTTTTTGTTAAAAAGGCGGACAGTTTGTGCACAGGATGTTGATGATCAGATAAGGGAAAAATAGAGCGAGCAACCGGACGTAAAAGCAGGGCTTAAAGAGTTTTAAAGGGATGAGTAACGTTGAAGAATATATATAAATACAAGTCAATAAGTTAAGAACATAATTAGGATCATGCTTTTGATTACAGAGTCCCAAATAGGATAAGTTAGGGAGGTGCAGGAAAAGGTGTTTTGTTTCCTTTGCAGAAGATCTCGGCGACCACAGGAGGGGCGAGGATGCTGGAGATCTCGAGGCCTCATGAACCAAAAGAGAGGGACTGAGAAAACCTTAGCTTACACATGGAGTGTTCTCGAATGGGAGCTGGTTGAGCCAGAGGACGGCTAGAGAGGGTCTGAGCGAGGACACAATGTATTGCGACCTCTGGTGTTCCAGAGGTCGAGAGAGGGAGTGTGGAGCAGGGAAATTATTTTACTGCTATTGTTAAATAATCATCATTATTACCATTGCATTAATAATATAATCTGGAGTTTATATTGCATTCAGGGGTTGAACAGTGTGTGTCTTTCAGAAAGGCTAAAAGTCACAGGCTGACAGGAAACAGGCTTGCAGAGAGTTTGCAGAAGCAGGAAGTTATTTTGAGCAGCAGGCTAAGACGAGGCTTTAACAATGTAACAGATAGCTTTAAGATGGCCTTAAGATGTTTATGATGATGTTAATTTTGTATTTCAGATGCAGTTATAACTATTTTATACACAATGCATATCTGTGCTTATTAAAGAGTTGGAGCTCGGTCAATTAATTGGGGGTTGGAAGCTTTGTTCGGCGCGATGTCCGGACAATCTATTGTGCAAGTGACTTGGAGCCATAGAAGGAATTGCAGTACATGCTTACAAAACACTTATATATCAGGTCATTTCATATTAAGGTTTTAGTAGGGGTTCTTGATTAAAACATTTATTTAGTAGAAGACATACACATAGTCTCAGTGAGCCTCTGGTCTGGTGAAAGGTCAGAAGTGCAACAGGTGAATTGAGAAAGAGCATGTGAGGTCGTGACACATACACATGAGTTAGATTTATTTAGAGGAGAGATTAGTCGTGTCTCGGCAAGAAAGAGGAACAATTCACTTTAAGACAAGAACGGAAAGTACCAGCCATGAAAATAGAAGATGATCTTCTGGGTTAAAAGTCATTGTGGTGTTGATCTGATCTATGTATAAAATGTTTCTGTGACGCATGAAGGGGCGTCAGTAAACAAGCCCTGACGGTATAAAATCTGTGTATGCTTTGAGGAAGTCGGAGATCACTTGCTGTCAGCGTACAGAGTGTTCTTCCCACACGTGTGTTCATTAAAATCATTGTTTGACCAAGAGCTCCTGGACCATGGGTGGTTTGTACTCTCCCTCCTCAATTTTGAACCTTAAAAGTAGTTACATCCACAAATGCCAATTAAAACTGTACTGTGCCAAAAAGGAAACCCGATGTTAACAGTGTCCAGAAGCGCCATCGACTTTTCTGGGCTCGGAGGCATCTGGGATGGACGATCACACAGTGGAAATGTGTACTGTGGTCAGATGAATCAGTATTTCAGGTATTTTTTGGGAGAAATGAACTCCCTGGGCTCCGGACCAAAGACAAAAAGGATCATTCAGACTTTTACCAGCAACAAGTCCAAAAGCCAGGGTCTGTCATGGTATAGAGTTGTTGCATTTTGAAGTGCTAAATGCGACAACGAAGACCTGTTTGCAGGAAGAATGGGCCAAGATTACACCTGAAACACTTCATCACTTGGTGTCTTCAGTCCCTAAACATCTTTTAAGTGTTGTGAAAAGGAATGGCAACATTACAAAGTGGTAAATGCTTTACTGTTCCAACCTTTTTTGAAATGTGTTGCAAGAACCAAAATTGGAATTCATGTTTATTTTGAAAAAAACAATAAAATTCATGAGCAACACATTAAATAATGTTGTTATGTGCACATCCCTGAAGCTTGGGGTCAACTGCCAACTATGGTGATAATTAATATCATCAGCCTGCAGTTTGCCACTTGCTATCGTTCAGCCTCGTCTCCACATAGTTTTTAAAGTAACCATTCTCCTGTGCAGAAGGCTGATGGCAAACCGTGAGTTCATGCCTCTTACTGAGAGCGCTAATGTGAGGCTTGCATTACTTCTTTTTAATAATTACCATTTTCAATCTTTGATAAGTCAGTGTCAAACGCAGAGACAGGGTTTTTTTTTCCTTTGGTCAAAACTAAATTTGAACCTTTTTCAGTCTTCAGCGATTATATGAACGATAAATGGTTCTGAAATTGGTTCTGAAATTAGTCTCAAGAGATGTATTGACGTACTGATTACTGATTGCTGTGATATCACTGCCGACCATTAATGATTCATCTCCAGACTCTGCAAAGCTGGGTGAATAACAAAATGGGGGAAAATCTGCATAATGAAGTTAAAGTGAGTGCTGTGAGGCAGAACACCACCTGTGACCCTTTCTCCCTTACAGGCTGCACAAGGAAATGTACAAGAGATGATAAGACAGCAGCAGTCAAGGTAAAAGACGGATTCCCTTGATGGCTTACCTGATTTGTTTGTTCTGCCTAATGTGGCTGCAATGGTTAAAAAAAGGAAAAAGGAGGATAAAAGGGAGAAATAATAATAATAAAAATAATCAGGTAAAATAGTAACCACAGTATTGATCATGAATTAGTGTGTGCATGACTCATTAGTTATTTTTGGAAACGTTTCCCTGTGTCAGCAGGAGTTCATGCACAAGCAGGTTTGGAAAGTGGAATGACAGGTTTTTTGTGTTGTGCTCATCTTCGGGGAGCCCACACTCTGTCACTGCAAAGCCACCACAAGAAACAGACAGTGAACATGTCTTAATCTCTTGACTGCTATTTTTAAATAAAATGTTGAGTTTTAGACTATGCTTAGCTTTAATAGTTATTAATAGTATGATATTAAAATTAGTTTTAACAGCTTAAAAATGAACAGATAACAAAAACTATCAGCTGATGCGACTGGTTACAAGCTCTGATACTACACCAGAGATGCACAATGTTGTACTATTTACCCCAAAAATCTGGTGATGTCCGCTGATGTCACAGGTAGGGCAAAATCCCAGGAAGAAAAAAAGATACATTTGCAGAAAGGCTCTTTCCAGACATTTTGCACTGAAAGTGAGCTGTTTGGGGATATGCAGTCATAAAGTTGTTTTCTTATACATGTAGCATTTCATTTCTTAGAAAATATACTGGCTGTTGTAAAAGAGAAAAGATTGTTTTTTTTTCAGTAATCGGTTGCTTCTCTACATCAGAGATGTTACTGGTACACAGTTATATGTGCGATTACACTGGCCAACAAGCATTTTGCTTCTGACGTTCTTTCACCTGTACTTTAATAAATCTCACTTGCTGACTTCAAATGTAAAAAAAAAAAACATTTTCATCTAGCATGTGTAATTATTTAAAAGTTCTTTTCTAAGCATTTGACAGCTAGGATGTTTGGAGAGAAACAGCAATGCGTTTCAGCATTTAAGAAATACATTTGGGCTCGAGAAAAGTGAACCCAAAATTGAGCAAGGTGTTTTTGTTGGTCCCGAAGTCCATTTAAAGGGGTGCACTGATGGTTCATGTTCCATTCAGGAACTTTGCTTTTTGTATTTGGTTTCCTTTCTTTTATATTTCATTGTCTAGTCTTTACTCATTTGTTTTACTTTTTTCACATTTGTTAGCCTTCTGCAACAAAAACTACTTGTCTATCTTTGGAAGAAATCATGGATTGGGGTAAAACAGGATTTGGAGTGATAAATGTGTCACTATTGCCCAAGTTGTATTTTCAAAACACAACTTGGGCATAATGTCATTCAGTTTTGATGTGCCAGTGTCTTTAGTTTAGTAATATAAGTCAATATATTTACAGGCTGCTGTATCCCATTCACCAGCCACTTGAGGTTGATGGTTTGAAATACATTGCATAGCTATATGCTGAAAAGTTTTCAGTTCATTTCTTTCTCTAAGACATGTTTAATCTTTTAATGTTTAATCTCATCAGAAATCCTGTATTAAACCTTGACTCTAATGAAAAGTCAATGGGGATTCTGGTATTTAATGTTTTTATACATTACAGTTGAGCCAGCACTCAGTTTTAATCTGTTTCATCTACCAGTAAGATTCAATATTGTGTAACAACAAAGTAACTCTGGCTAATGACATAAACAGACACAAACAAATCAAGCCTAGAAACAAGAATGCAACAAATCACAGTTCCATCGTGCCACAAAAAAAGTACAAACAGTTATAGGATGCTGTACAGTTCATGCTCTGGAGGCACAGCACAAATAGAAAAGAGTTTTTACACCAAAAATGTGGTTTAATTATAATCAAGAGCACAAACAGAGAACACAACAAGTCCCAAGTGTTTTCCTGTCATTCATGCAGTCTTTACTGGAATTTGATGGACAGAAGCGAGGATGCAGATGGAGTGAAGAGACACTATACTGTTTTTTAATCATTTCCTCATTGATGTCCGGTGCAACCTCATGACAGCTCAATGCATCTCTTGTACAATACACAACATCTTAAAAACTATCTTCCTCTGCCCAACACTATCTGTCTCTTCTCTGGGCTTTGCTTCGGATTTTCTATAATTCCACACTGTCTGACAGAACTGTCAATCACAGCAATCCAAAAGGCTTTGCTTGCCCTTACCATGAACCTGTTATCAGACCAGACTGCCCACCTGGTGTCATGTCTTATTTTCAGGTAATTCTGCATCACCTTCAATTGTCCTTATCTCTGCTACCAGAGACAGACAGTATGTCATCTTTCCAACTATTCTATCACAAAGGGATTTTGGTAAAATTAAAATTAAACTGTGTCATTAATAATATTTTTAGATAAATGTTTACTGCAAACAATGTTTTTGTCAAGAAGGCCCGGAGGCCAGTAGGTGGGAGTGGACCCAAATGCAGACACAGACGGAAGAGTCATAAGGTTTTTCACAAGCTTTATTATAAACACAGAGAAAGGCAACAACACACAGTGGGTACTTGAATTTTTGGTTTTTCCAAATAAATAAAATGTTGTCAAGATGTTGCTATATGCTAAAAAAACAAAAAAACAAAACTTCCTCCTGGACATTCATATCATCTTTCAGAATCATTTTTGTCATGAGGAATTACAAGTTTTCTCACCAGAACTTTTCTGAGGCCTGCCAAAAGTCCTTCCATGTGCCTACTCGAACTCCTCCCACAGAAGTTTTACTTCTGAAATTATCGAAAGGACTTCTCACTTGGCTCTCCAATACCAGTCAAAAGCCTGGAAAGCTCTTTTTCTTCAACAAGACTGCCTCCCACCACCAGTGTCCACCAAGCACTCCTCAAGTTGCCACCATAACAGGCACTGATGTCCTTATAACCACAACTCTGCAGCCACCTCAGCAATGGAGGTCTTGGAAATACCCCATTCAGACTCTGTCTCCACTTTCTACCACTTTGCAAGAGAAATCTTTCCAGACACGACAGTTAAAGATCCTTCAAAAAAAAGGTCTCTACCACATTTTCACAGCTCTTTGGGTTTTTTTTAGGTCTGTCTGACAGACTTCCCTACCATCTGATGCAGTTTATCACAGTTCCAGATCAGATCAGATACAAAAACAACTTTAGGCCTACGATTCTCTTCTATCAAGTATATTTATGAACCACCTTATGGGATAGAGTTTGTTGTGGCCAGAACATGAGTATAAAGAGTATAAAGTATAGACAGAATATAAAGGAAGAAACTGACATAGATCTAACCGAGTGTAGCTGGATTTAGGAAATAAGTGCCTAAGGTTTTTAGAACATGTCTGTCCATCTAGTGTTAGTACAGAACTTGGCTTCACAGGGTTGGTTGGTTGTCTGCAGCTAATAGACTTTCAGTCTATATCTGTCACACCTACTATTCCAGCCAGTTGGGTCATGTTGGGTGTGTTAAATTCCTTCCTGTCTTTATGGATCTGGTACTTAGGGTCAGTTCTGCCTACAATGGTCAGAGTTCTTTTTGCCTTTTTCTAGCAACTGCCAGCATTTCTTGATGATGTTCTTGATAGTTCCTCTTCCTGTTCCTTATCACCTTCTCTCTGCAGCATAATGAGGCATTCTTAGAGCAGCTCATTTTGGTCATTGTCTTGTATTCATTTCATCCTGAATCGTGGGTCTAACACTCACTAATCCTCCCTCTTTCTGTTGCTGGACTTCGGGTGGAAACCTCCATGCATTATGATGAGTTTTCATGTCTTCACATCAGTGGCATCTATCTCCTCTTCTGACCAGCTTGTTATTCCAGCTGTTATGTGATGACCGGTAGGGAGTATAGATTGATGGTTTGGATCTTATCTCGGCAGTGAAATGGATGTTGTTAAAAACTGAGAGAAAACAATCTCTTCATTTACCAGTTTGAGGACAAATAGAAAATGTTTCCAATGACATTTTGCTTTTGTTTGACTTGTGTTGTTAAGTTTAACAGCAAAAATACTTGGTGGGTACAGAGAGAGAAAAAATAAAAACTAAAAGGTTGAGTCCCAGCAGAGTGGTTTGGTTTAGAGCTGGAGGTGATGACTTGGGTTCAAGATGAAACAGGGACTTGGGGAGAAACATGTGTAAATTCACAGGTTGTCTGAGTAAAGAAAAGGCTGCTCAGGAGTGCCACACAGAGGAGTTGAAGGTGTGCAAAAGTTTAATGTGAAAGTTTTGGGTGGAGAGAACAAATGCTGGATTCAGGCCAGGAGTTGAAGCACGGATTTGTGCGCTGTGGAACAAGTCGTGAGATGAGTTGTCAGCCCTGTCAGGGTGCCCTCAAGGTTCAACAGTTTTATTCACAAATGTTGTTTTTTCATTAAAACAGATCCCTGTTTTGTGGATGGGATTTGTTTGATCTTTTGTGATTTTAAGAATAACCTAGTAAACACAATTAGATTTCAACAGAAGAAAGCACAAATCAATTTCTACATTTCTTTGTATGTTTTGTGGTCCTTTGACACATTGTTTGAATTTGACTCTCGCAGCTGCTTATGCCTTATTTTATTACTTTAATCCATCTCTACAAAATAAAACCTTCGTTGATGATTCGTATTCGGTGCTCTGTGAACACTAAGTGTGTTGCATTTTAATAAACTAAACACGGTTTGCCTTCAGTAGGAAAGAAAAGTGTGTTGTGGCTCACCACAAGCCTCCAGTTTCATGCCCTCAATCCCATCTTTCTCCTCTCTTGCTGAGGACAAAACAAAAAGAATACATGCATTTAGATTTCCCACAAATATTGCAGTCTTATCATGCTGATGTGACAGCAATTATTTTGGCACTCCTGCTGTGGTTATTGTCTAATAAATTACTGTTTTCTTATGTATATAGTGATGTATGTGTATATTTGTGTTTGGACTCATTAGCCATGAGCAACTAACACCTATTAAAGTATCATGTTATATCTGCAGGTCATCTGTGTCTAAATTGTCCTTGGGGCAGTCAAGTGTTTGAGTGGAAAAACAAAAACACAAAATATGATTATTTTTTTATAGATTTTAAATCTACACACTGGCATCAGCAAAAGTTATTTTAAATATATGTGTAAAAAAAACTTTTAATTATGAGCTTCTGAAGAAACTTCACAGGATTCATGATGATTGCTGCATCTCCCTCATTAAAAATGGAGTTATTTGAGAGTGTTATGCATACTGTTTATAACAAAATGCAATTTAGAAAAAAAAATCAATCACTTCAAAACAAAAACTTTTTGCACAGAAACCAGTCACAGTGAATCCACACATAAATTGTCGATGGGGGTTTATGTGGTTTGCTGTTGGAACACAGGTTAAGATTTTATTCACCACAAAATAAACCACGGGCCACAGCCATTAGTCTATGCAGAGGTACTAAATGAGTACTGGGTGAATATATGCACAATGCAGACTGCATGCTGCATACAGTCCTGTTAAAATTTTCTTTTCATATGACTGCAGATAGGAAAGAATACAACAGAAAAAAATACACACATTTTCTTCTTCAGTCTTCGGTGTAACGTGTTACAAGGTAACTTGTTACTGTAATCACATTACAAGTTTCTTCAGTAATTTGCATACCAGGCAGATAGAAAACTCCAGATTAGAAACAACTGTATTATAATGCTAACACAACTTTGTCCCTTGCAAACACCTACGCAGACAGTATGCTAACGCTAAGCTAGCCAAGTACCCAGAGTGACTTAAAGCTGAGTGAATGCACACCACAGCCTGCAGTGTACATCAAAGCTTAAAAACAAGGATCCTCCATAGACGGTTACCAAGACTACATGAAGTAATCTCAGAAGATCTATTAGATGATGTGAATGCAACGCTACGGACAATACCTACGGCGACCATTACCGATCTACATTACAGCAGCATCAGTGAGATGCTTGGCTACAAGCTGAACAGCCACAAGCAGCAGTACCCTCCATATGGAAGGAGACTATAGGCCAAGATCAAGGTAGCACGGAGGGAGGTTAGTCAACTATCAGAGCTGCAGAAAGGTGCAATGAAAAAGGTGCCTAAAAAGTACAGCAAGCTGTCCATACCTCAGACATAGATGACAGCTACAAGTACCTGGAAATCCCACAGGCAAATCGGAACCATGAAAAGGCTGCTAGGAAAGCTTCAACCACCAAGAACCTACAGAGGGTCAGGCAAGTCCTGAGAAGTCAAACGAGGAAGCTCCTGACCAAGTATGGAGGGTTTCACCCCAAGTCCAGCACCATGAGGCTGTACGCTGTATGCTGGTGAGTGTCCATAACAGTGTCCAGGATGAGACAACAAACATCCACGAATACATCAGGAGGATGGCTCCAACCGACTGCGTGCTCACTGAATACCTCAGGTAGCAGAAACCCAAGAAAGAGGAGGAACCATCATGGAAGGACAGGCCCCTGCATGGTATGTATCACAGGCAGGTAGAGGAAGTGGCCCTGAGACCATCCAGCACATAACAGCAGGGTGCAAGATGCTAGCAGACAGGGTATACATGGAACGGCATAAGCAAGTGGCCGGCATAGTGTACAGAAACATCTGTGCTGAGTAGGGATGGGTACCGGTGTCCGGTGCCATCATGGCACCGGTTCTGACATAAACAGTAGTAACCAGACCGAAAAGCAGCGCACATTTCGGTGCTTTATTTCGGTGCTTTTTTTTCCTGAGCTGTGATACACTTTAGATTCTAGCCAATCATTTTACGTTTCCGAGGATAGTAGGCGGGGCCAGGTACGTACGTTCTGTTAGAGCAGAGCTACAGATTAAAAATGTCCAAGGCGAAGCGGTCAAAAGTCTGGCTGTACTTCATAGCAAAAGATGCAAACTCAGCAGCCTGCAACAAGTGCTTTAAGCTGATACTGTGATACTGTCAAAGGAGGTAACACCTCAAATCCGATGAAACACCTGGCGACGCATAGCGTTTTTTTTAAAAGCCCAGAAATGCGCCGTATTTGATAGCTTGCCGCGAGACCTCACACCGAGCACATCTACTGCCGGTGGGTTGCCTGTTATGCAACATCCCCCAAAAACACGAAGAGGAGAGTCCTGGCCCCTAGCCCTGCCAGTGTAGCAGAAATGATGACGGATGATGGTGGCAGCAGCCGTTCTTCTCTGCGTGAGTAGCTAATTTACGTTGAGTAGGCTAACCACGTTATTACATTAATGCATGTAAGGTGAACTAGCAAACATCATCATAGCTACATGCGGCTGTCCTCTTGTTTGATGGCAGATGCTCCCTTCACCCTGGCTAAAAAGGCTAAAATGACCAAAGAAAAAGTGGAAAACAGTTAAACATGAGAGGTTTTTGGACAAAGTTTGTGTTTTTTCCATTGTTTAAGCACTGCTTCCAGCCAAGAGTGATACCATATATGCCCCATAGCTGCAGAAAAGGCTAACATTGTTATCTTTTTACAAAAAACAGCTGAACATGAGAGGTTTTTGGACCAATTTTGTGTTCTCCATTCTTTAAGCACCGGTTTGAGCACCGGTTTGAGCACCGGCACCGTTTCAAAAGTACCGATTTGGCACCGGTATCGGATAAAACCTAAACGATACCCATCCCTAGTGCTGAGTAAGGAGTCGAAGCCCCCTGGTCAAAATGGGAGATGTCCCCTAAGGGTGATCTTGTTGGACTTCCAGATACAGACAGACACTTTTTTATATTCTTCATCATATATTTAGTGGTGACTGAAACCAAATTCCATAAATTTTGGTGACCATTAAGTTATCTACAGTGTGACGATGTACATGCAAAGTTTTGTTCAGATTGGCAGACCCGTTTGTCACGGTCCGGGGCAGCGGCCGTGTGGAGAGCGGAAGGAGGACTCAAAACGCAGCACTTATTCAGGTGTGAGGGTGATTTATTGATAGTATCCAATATAAAGTGGGGATGGTAAAACAGAACTAAGGATGAACTAACTGGGAGAAACTACACAAAGAAATAGCAAACCTGAGCATGAAGGGAGACCAGCAGGGAGAGCACGCAGGGGATTACACCAGGTATGAACACAGACGACGCGACGAGGAGCAGAGGAAATCACACACTATAAATACACAAAGAGACACTGGGAAATCACACACAGGTGGGGGAAACAGCTGGACCTGATTAACCTGACGAGACAGGGGAACACTAACACCAGGGACCAACAGAGGGAGCACAAACCCAGAACCCAGTGTCTAAAATCCCAAACACAAACCATCCCAAAACAGCCATGAATAATAATGAAAGTAATAACAATAAAGAACATAAACATAAAGTCACTGAGTCATGGTCGCAGGACCATGACACCGTTAAAGAGCAGATCAGGTGCATAGAGGCGTTCACACAAACACACACTATGAACATTGTAGTAAGAAATGCTCAGCACAACCATAACTTATAGATATTGCAATGTGCTCTTATGTGCTGAGATTTAGAGCCTCACTTGGTCAAATTCATGTCATAGGGTGACCCACAGCACAAGTGCGACTGTTTCTAGATTGATACATGGAAACAAGGAGAGTTAGAGATGATTTAAAAATGAAGACAAAACTTTGCAATGCAGTTTTTTTATGTGACAAAGGGCACACAACAGGGACTCAATTTCCACCTCAATGGTTGTTTTTAATGACAGCAAGAAACTCAATCTGCGGCATAGAATAAAACACAGGGATGTCCTCAGCAGGCATCTGCCTGCAAATCCACCAGCAGTACTCCCTGTCGAGAAATAACTCAGCTCCTCAATTGTGAAATGTGCTTAAATCCACAGGTGAAGTGAGATCAAAGTAGCGTTCCTGGTGTGCAGCACAGTAGAGTATTCCTGTGTGCTATCCTTAAAAATTCTGCAGTGAGGAAAGAAAGAGAATTTACCGAGTATACGTCCTGACCTCTTATTGGTCTTATTGTTTAAATACAGAAAAAAACTGAGGGATCCATGAAAAATAACAAATAAGAGCATATTTTCTACGTGATTACTTTCTAATGGATCCTATTGACTTTGAATTCAGTTACGAAGTTACGAAGATATTTTGTGGGAATACTGTCAATATTTTGTTATATTTGGTTGAAAAAGGAGAAAAATGAAAAATAGATTGAAGTTATGTTTATAAGTATGGAGTGACAGACAAATAAGTAAACACACTACTTACTGCCCATCTCATTGTTCCCTTGCTGCTTACAGCCTCTAAAGGATGAGGGTATTTCTCTTGGGAATAAATTATATAGAGCTTAGTGAATATGTTCCACAGTGAGTAGTGTCATGCTGTTTACAAAAAGGGTAATAATTTATGACAGTAACAAGGCTAACAGGTGGGTCTGTATGAGTCCACACTGTGTGAGTCCTTTGAGGGCTGGTTGTCAGTTAGATAGCAATTTTTGGCAAGAAGAGTGAAGGAGGTGGGTTTGGTGGATCTGGACGGTTTCTGTCTCCCAGAAGAAGGCTTTTCGAACAGGTGCTTGCCGGGGTGAAAAAGGTTGGTGACAATCCTTGCTGCCCTTTTTTTCTTCCTGACTCGATGAGCGGCTGCTGCTGACAGCGTATGACCCACTCAGCAGTGCAGACAACACTCTGCAGCTTGCCATCGGGGCCAGAGGTGGCCTGCTGATTGATAGGTCTGGAGGGCATCTGAGCATCTCAACTAATTATGATTAATGCTTCCGTGTCTAGTGGATCACAAACTGCAGATGCGTGAAATTAACTTTAATTACCGGGTTCGTACAGTTCAGTTGTTTTTGTTTTGTTTTGCTCTGATAGAACAGTGAGCTGCTCTGCGGATGAGCTAAACACATCAACCGTTTCAAAATGGCTCATGGTGTGCATTCTAAATGTACTGTGTAAATGATATATAGATACATACTTTGGTGTTAAATAGCCACAGAAAAATGCATTAAGACAAGGATAATTCCATATTTTATCATTTTTAACATGAATACATGATCATCCTCTTTGCTTGTGCTCATATCTTTTTCTTCAATAGGCGTTTAATGTGAGCTCACAAAGCCTCACAAACACTGTTTTGTCAAAAGGCTCATACGGCATTTGAACTTAACACCTATTACATTTGTAGAAATGTTACGCCCTTAGCCGGCTGATGTAAAAAGGTTGTCTACCTACCAACAGTTCTATCTTATAGACAGACTCCCTGATGTGAACATGATAAATACTCTTTTAAAGCCGCATTAAACTGCATCATTTCATGCTGACTGACTCAAAGTTGAATATATCACACTTAATGGAGTCATAAGATCCCATGCAATATTCATGAGCCAGCTCTCACATTCAGCCAGAGTTGTGAAAACACGCTGAGCAACTTTTTTAAAAAAAAATCTTTCTTTCTCTCTGTGTCTGTCAGTTTTCTTTTTGGGTGATTACAAACCTGATTCATCATGTACTGATATAAATTTACTAGCTGATGACTATATTGCAATGAGCAACCCTGTGTCCTAGAGCTATATTCATAATAAGAATTCATAAAGATACAGAGTAATTAGGTAAATTATGTGAATATATTTATCTAAACTTTCAGTGTTTTAGTTTTAGGCACTACTTTTTTTTGTTAATACACACAGCTGTGCTGACTTCACAAAGATGAAACAGTAATCAGGAGACCATGCTGTGAAAGCTTTGATTAATCTTGATTTTGTCTTTTCTTTAGCCATCCAAATGTGGACTTTCTGGTGTGTTTTTCTGATCATTGTCCTGCTTGAACATGAACTGAAGGCAGACATTCCCCTTCAGGATTTCATGGTTTCAATGTTAGGACATTGTCCAGGTCCTGAAGTAGTCCCAGACTGTGATACCACCACCACCAATGTTTGAGTGTTGCCATGATGGTTTCTTTTTGGGGTTTTTAATATAATTACTTTTTTCTCACTGGGTCAGGGAGGTTTTGGTAGCTTTGTATGGAAGGAATCATAGAATTAATCAATATGAACTAGACTGGCCGTCCTTCCAGAGTATTGCAGTATTGGTGTTCTGATCATCTGACATCAGAGGGCCTGTCACAGTAGCATATAAATGCATAAAACCCTGCATAGATTTGCAGCTGAGTGTACTAAGCAAAAAAGCATGGAAGCATGCATTTCATCAAAATTACAAGGTCATTTATATACATGGTCTTGTTCAGGTTTCCTCATGAGCACAAGCCTCATTGCCACTTCCTCCTCAGCCATGATCATACAAAGGTGCTCCCTTATTTCATCATTTGCATATAAGATGATTTACACTTAAATGATCACATATGGCAGTTAAAACAGCTTCAAAGAAGAAATGCAATTAGTCTCACAGGAGAAGTGGAGAAAAGAAAATATAGGTTTGATGGACTCGTTTCTGAAATTAGAAACAATACTGGGGGCAAAAAATGAAGAAATCATGCAGAAATAGGAACAGGCCCCGATGGATGTAAAAACAAACCAAAACAGAGAACATAATCCGATTACAATCGAGAACTAATACAATGCAATTCATCCAGGGAAGAAGAATATAATGTAGTTCACACTATGTTTGTGAATAGTGAGTTGTGTATATTGAAATATAATGTAATGTGCTAAGGCAATCAGGCTTGACTTGCTGCAACAAAACGTGGCCAGAAGAACATTTTTAATCATATTCCTTCTTCATAAACTTCATGCTAGCAGTCAAACTAGTGTAAAAAGTGGTGACAGACCATGGCATGACCCAAAATGATGTGACTGTGTACAATGAACTTGTGGTCTTGCTGCCTTTGAAATGCTTGCTTTAAAAACATGGACCAGGTCTGCAACCACTGCTAGCGGGTTAGAATGCAAAGGTGTTCTTGAGAAGCTTTGCAGAAGAGGAGTATTTCAGCAAGACAATGACCCAAAGCTCACAACCAAAACACACAAGGGTTTGTAAAGAGGCAAAATATGAACACATATGACCCAGAGGTGAATATTTCACCACAGGTTAACAAAACACGGGTATCTTGTAAACTAAATACAAACCACCGGCAAAAGTAAAAGATGGGGCTGGGAGGCGCTGCTGCACTGGGCCCCGGTCTGGATGGGCCTGGGCCCCCTTTCCCTGGTGGGTCGCGGAGTATGGGGGTGCCTACTGGGGTCAGCGGGGGAGCTGGCCCCAGGGAGGGGTCACTTGCCCCTCCCTTCCTTCCCTCCCCATCTCCAGCTGCCTCCCTCTTCCCGCTCCACCACAACCACCCACACATGCAGGACCTTGGAGTAGGGGTATGTCACCAGGGTGCAGAGGAGGCTACCCGTCCCCCCCCCCCCGTCCCCTTCTGGCTGCCTCTGCCTCAATTTTATCCCACAACTTAGACATTCACATTACTCACACTCTCATTACACATACATATAGGATCTTGGGGGTGGGCACGATACACGGAGTCCAAAGTACCATCAGGGTGTACACCCCACCCCTGGCATCGTTGCCCACCTCTCAATTTTAAATACACGTAGACATTGAGGGCTAGCAGGAGGGACCATGCGCTTACCTGCTGCTCTCTGGCAGGTAGCTCCATGCCCTCCTGGGTTTTAAATGCACCTTAGAACACACATGCATCAACACTACAATGAGCGGGTGGAGGGAGGTTTGGAGTCTTCTCTCACCCCCATTCTCTGCGACCTGCTGGAGCGGGGGGGCTAGGAGGAGGAGTTGGCCGTCCGACTGCGGTCTGGAGTGTGGGGCCTTCCTGCTGCTGCGGAGTCGGGGCGGTCTGCCTCCCCCCACCGCAGGGAAAAGGGTAACACCACCTGGGTCTGGGTGCAGTTCCCCCCTCCAGGGGCAAGGGCACCTAGACCCGGTTTGTAGAGTGCGCTTGGGGAGTGTGATCGTGTGTACAGCGTCTCTTTATGTCTGTCTCCACGTTGGTTGAGTGTGGAGTAAGTGCATATGAGAGCATGAGGGTGGGAATGGATGTTTGTATCTGTGTGTGCCTGTATGTCTGTGTCTATATGTCAGGTTGGGTGTCAGGCGCCACCTCTCTGGGGACATCTCAGGCCCTCCAAGGTTTGGAGGCCTATCTCCCCCTACCACCACTTCCCCTGCCAGTGGCGGACCCCCTCAGACATCGGTGCGTTGGTGGTTCTTTGTGTCCGGGGATGGGCGTCCAGGTACACACCGGCTCACTCCTTGGCGGCCGCTTATCGGGGCCTGGAGCCTGGGGCTCGCTCGGGCCACTTCGGAGGTGGGGTGCCCCCGACCTCTCGGCCTGGGGCTCGGTCACTCAGGCGCGGCTGGCTGCTGGCGGAGCTCACGGGCGCGTCACTGCAACTCCCCCTGGCTTCTGCTCCGCGGCTGCTGAGTGAGCCCTCATCTGGGACTCTCCTCAGCTCTTTCTGGGACAGTGGCGCAGCTGCCCCTCTGTTGGTCTTCCTTGGTCTCTTGTGTTCTGGGGGCCTCTGGATGTCTGGAGTTTTGATCTCCTCCATACCTGCTTCATGCCCTGGAGGACGGGGCTATGGCCCCCCCACACCCTCTAGCAGATTATTACATGAAGGAACCTTTTAAAAAACAAAAAACAAGCGCGTCCATGCTCACAGGTGTACACACGGGTGATCGCACCCACAAACTACACCCTTTTTGGCTCCTACCTCAAAGCACACTGTGTTCTGTTGATCTTATGTGCTGCACAATAATGTTTAACATTTAGTATTTACTGTCATATTCCCATATATCATTGTGATGTTGTTTATTCTATTACTCTTGTTCTCTTCTGCTTGTTTTCTTTTTTCTTTCTCAGCAGGTGATCCAGGTGATTGATATATGCATTTTTTTTTTCTCTGCCCGTTCTGTTGGTTTTTGTTTTTTGCCCTTCTCCCCCGTCCCTCTTCTCTGCTGTTTCCCTTTCCCTCTTTCTTTCTCCCCTTCTTTCCCCCAGTCAAGTCTGTCCCGTATTCAGTAAGTGAAAATAAAATAAACAATAAAAGGTGAATCAAATGGACCATTACGGCAAGGCTGGGATGGTCAATTTGGTAAAGTAAATCCGTTGGGCATCTTTCTTTGCCTTTAGACAACAATTCTGATGGCAAAAGAGCCAAACGGGACAGGCGAAAAAAAAAAAAAAAAAAGTAAAAGATGGGAAACTCGGTTAATGTAAAGTATACTGACTTTGCTGCATTGAGATTCCCTCTGTGGCGGCTGTATTTCTACATAGCAAATTTGAAGTGTTCATGTTTCATTTTACATAAAAGCAAATAAAATACTTACATTATACTTAAATGCTTAAATTATTCAAAATTGCATCACCTATCCATAATTGCATTACTCTTGACATTTAAAGGATATCGCCCATGGATGTACTCACCTCTGTTGTAGGTCTGGATATGCATAATCAGTTCACTTCATGCATTTCTTCTGATTTAAACAAAATGGATAAACTGAATAAATCCAATTCACGTGTCAAAGATGCATGTTAATGTCAAGCACAAAGTAGTTTCTTTCCTATCCAATATGACTGACTGTAAAGCTGGCTATGGTCCCTATTTATGACCATTCTATTCATTATTACCCACCAGGGTTTTACATAGCTCTGCATACTCTCAACTTTTGCCAACCATAATGCATTTCGGGCTTGAAAATTTATGTTCTTCTCTGCTTGACTTTATATAAACATATTTCAGGGAGTTATGGTCCACCACCTTATGAGAGGAGAGGTGCACTGTGGGGACGTGTGAACATTGTTTACTATTGTGCCTGATGTGCTCAAAGTGGAGTCCCATGGAAAAGACGCAGTGGTAACAAAAGTAATTTACAGTGATGAAAAATGCACTCTTGGTTAATGATTTGGAATAAATGCTTCAAGGCAACAGTGTGGACCATTTGTGAGGTTAATCAGTGGATTTATGGACAGTTACTGAACTTGAAGGCCTTCCCTTTAAGGGTTATTGTTCTGCTACGTCAGGTGAAGTTAGTGTCAGCCATCTGGGCATCGGAGCTTATGCAAATAGACTCCTGTGATTTTATGAACACTAGCTGGGAGAGTGTGTTTTCCACATGATGCACTGCCTTTTTAAATATCAGTGTACACACAGTCAGGAAGGACAGTAATGTTGTGAAATATTTTGTCTGCATGTTTTGAAAATCAATTGATCAATACCCACAGCTTAGCTGCTTACATTAAAATTATGTTCATCTCTATTTATTACACTCTGCTCCTGAACGTGTTTCAACAACCTGGCCTGTGGCGAATCCTACCAGGACCGGATAATGAACGAAGCGGCCTTACAAAAAGCGGGCACTCGCCCTTTAGCTGATGTTGTTGCCGAAAAGCACTTCCGATTTGCGGGCCATATTCTACGTCTACCCCCTCATCACCTGGCCAAGGTCCCCATTATATGGTTCCCGCGCTGTGGCAAGCAAAAGCAAGGCTGACCAAGGATCACGTGGCATCAAACGTTTATGGATGATAATAAAAACCGTCGACATTGCCTGGGATGAAGATGAAGCAGTTCCCGCTGACCGACGTCGATGGAGATCGTCAGCTGCCCGATGCGCCGCTCTGCATAGGAGGAACTAAGTGCTAAGTAAGTATTTATTACAGAATTTAAGCAAATATTAATGCCAGCAAACTGCCCTTTCCTGCTTTGAATCCAGTGCCTCACAAGCTTTTTAAGAGTTATGCTAACCCTTTTTATTCAAATTCTGATGTAGCTAAACTGTTGATAAAATGTATTTTTAGCAGTGATGATTTAGTTTCGCCTTCTTCATTGCAACTACGCAGTAACTCAAGTAACCCCTTGTTACAACCAAGGTACAGAAATGCATCTCTGAACACATCGAACTTTGAAGTAGATGAACTACACCAGCAGAAGACCACACTCAGTACCACTCCCGTCAGCTAAGAACAAGAAACTAAGACTACACTTTACAAAGGCTCAACAAAACTGAACAATAAAAACCTGGGAAAATGTTGTGTGGTCTGTTGAGTCTTGATTTGTACTGTGACATTAGGATGGTAAAGTCAGAATTTATCCTTTGATGGCTAGCATGCCACAAAGCTCTTTATCTCAAACAGGTTGCTTCACCTTTAGAGTGAGTTCACTGTAATCAAATGTCCTTCACAGTCACGACATCTCAAAACAACAGAGCGCCTTCAAGATGTGACAGAACGGGGTCATGCATCATAGCCAGTCAACATGTAAATCTGCAACAACTGTGTGATGCTATCATGTCAAATGAAGGTCCAACCCAGTACTAGGAAAGTGTACCTGATAAAATGGCCAGTGACTAAATAAAGCAAAACAGATTTTTGTACTAAAAAGGTAGATTTATATACAAAAGCAAAACACATTATCAACTTGGTTCCTGTGTTTCAACTGGACATGACTTATTGAGGTGCGCTTGCAATTCAGAGCACCATCATACAAGATAAGAAATGACCCCTAAAAACACAGATAAACTCTCACTGTGGGCAGACTAATCGGTTGTTTCTTCAGGAGGCTCTGATAAGCGTGAAAACAAGCACTCAAAAACAAAACTGTAGACTTATAGGCGCCATTATTATCATAATTGGACAACAAATCCTTTGAGTTTTGAACATGGATTCTGTCTGAATCTTTTGCTGTTTTACAAGCTTTTCATAGCCAATTAAGGCTTTATTTAATCTAAATTAGTCCCACTGAGATCAAAAATGCTCAATCAAGAAAGACCAGCACAAGACAGAGGCAGCAGCAGCAGCTAGATTAAGTATGCTTGTGATGAAGTGTGATTGCAGTCTTGTTCGTTAACACTCATTCTCTCCAACAGGAGGCTTCATTACTAACAAATCTGAGATCAGCTTAAAAGGTTATGAAAATGCCATGATGTGTTTCTGCTCAAATACCCCTTTAGATTTCAACTTCTGCTGCTGGCAGTAAGAAGTCGTGGCCATAAATGCTGCACTTCTGCTAATTGATAGTACTTGAATTCAGTTGTTCTATTTCACCCTTTTTCTTTATTTATGTTCAATTTTAATTGTTTCAGCACTTCCTTGGCCACCTGTAAGTAAGAAAATTAATGGAAAAAACATGACTACAGATACCTGCTGGACTAAATTATTTTCATCTTTGTTCAACTATCCAGGAGAAAACTGCTGTTATGGTGGTGGGACATCCACCTGTATTGGAAAGGCAGAATACTTTGTACTGTTTAGGGAGTCTGCTCCCCAGACTCTCATTTAGTCTAACAGACACATGCACACACACACATACACAGAGGGGTTTGGCTTCATCCCTCCTGGGGAGTAATTAGAGGTTAGCTTGGTCTATCTCGGAGCCCCTTTACTCCCCATCACGCTCACACAAGTCAGCAGCCAGAGATGTTGCTGAATGAGCGGATGAAATATTTTAAGGAGAACTTAGAGCTATAAGATCCAAACAGGAGAGCTCAGGATGAAAGGTCAGCTCATACTACAAGACAGCCCCATTTTTCCTAGTTCTCAAAAAAGGTCAAGCTTTCCTGCGGTCTCCATAGCAACACAGAGTGGAGAGTCTGGAAGGAAAAATTTTTTATTCGAGTGACAGCAAAGGTCCAAAAATCTGAAATTCCCAGAAGAAAGAGACCTTTAAATGAGACGTTATGTGCGTAACAAATGTGGCCAAACTTTCAAATGAAGTAAACATATGTTGAAGAAATTCCTGTGAGCCAAAAGCTTTGCTGTTTGGAATATTAGGTTTCCAGTGTTTTATTGTTTTGGGGGCTTTTTACTTCTTGCTGACATCAACTCATTTGTTCAAGCCTCAGTCACACCAGCCCAGAGACTGCCTGGCAAATTAAAGTGTTAAGGCAAAATCTGTTGTGGCATGAATAAGGCACGGCGGGACCACGGAGCGACGTTCAGAGCCAACTTTATTTGATTCACGTCACACCACACCACCACCAACCCCTGAGTCCCCGTGTTTTAACACGGCGGGCGTGATTGCGGATGCCGTGCAGGTGCGTCCGCACGGCCCCGCAGACCACGCCCCACCACATCTGTATTCCCCAACTAGGTAGCAAATGATTGCTGAAGGTTGCCAACAGTGGCTATATGATATCAGTTAGAAAGAAAGTGCTGCACCAAAAGCCTTCTTGTGATTGATTTGTTGCTAGCAGATTGACACTTTCACATGTTTGCATTAAAAAATGCACCAACTTGTTTGCAAACACTGGCCAACTATTTGCAGAGCAGTTGTCAAATGTAAAAAAGTCACTCAAACCAAAAAAGGAGAACTGATTGGCAGCAACCTCCAGCATTTACTCGCCACCAGTCCATGGAATATACAGTTCACGTTTTGTTGCCAGGGGGTCTGGAGGAAGCTGGAAGAAGACCAAATTTACTCTCCAACGTGACTGTCAAACGATTTCTAATACAATCAAAACTATACAAAAGAAAACAGCTTAAAATGGCAGAAATAGTTTATTGAAAACATGAAGTGTACACAAAATACAGAAAAACCAGACAAAGTGTGCCTCAGAGAGGTTAGGACATAGACAAACGATATGAACCCAACTAAAGATGAACACACGCACACACATGGACCTTCAGGGATTCTTACTTTTACAGACAGTAGTTTACCAAGCCCACTCTCTGTGTAAATTTCCATTCTTTAACCTACTGTCTAACAGGGATTCAGAAGATCTGGTATTTTCTAGTTTACTCCTGTTCATTATCACTACCGGGTCACTCTGACCTGCAAACTCCAGTATCTCACTCCATGACAGCCATTGCAATCAGTAGGGCACAGAGGTCTTCCACTATGTTCAAATACCGCTAATAATATCCCAAACACAGCGTGCATAACACACTTGACTTAAATACTTGACTTCTTCTATTATCTTCTGTGCCGCATGTACAATTATCATGACATTAATATAAATTGGTAATTGGCAATGAAAAACAAAGATGTAAATTCAAATGTGTGAAAAACACAGTGTGAATTTAATAGACCACATCTGGAGGTGAACTGGGCTGCATGAACAGATCTCAGCCAGTTATAAATTCAAGAGCACTATTTTTTCTTCAAGGCCAAGGTGCGTCTGTTTAAAGAGCCATTTGTTTGTGTGTCAGTAAGATTGTGCAAAAGGTACCCGGCTGGATTTCAGCTGAGTACCTTGTGAGAGATGTGGAGCATAGCCATTGGAAAAACCCATTACATTTTGGTCTGGCTCTAGATTACTTTTTTAAATTTGCAAAGTGAAAACAACCGATTCTGTGAACACGTATCCAAATGCCCCATGGATAGATGTCACTGTCTATAGCAAGATGCAGATCCCTGTTTAATCCTGGAATGAAACAGCCCAACTATAACAGACCATAGGGAAACTCAGCAGTCTGCATTGGGTGATACAGTTTCAGTACTATCAAATAATTACTCTGTATCCTTCAGATAACTTCTCTGACCATGCATGGTGTTTATAAAGAGACTGAAATTAAATGTCAGCTTCCGCCTGACCTGTTTCTGCAGGGTCCTGTTTGTTTCTTTTGTCGTCATATGATTCAGCTGGAACCTCGAAGAATGGATTTACATGATTTTTTTCTGCGTCTCTGTCAGCTTTTGCTCACAGTCAGAGCTCCCAGATCTAGCCTACAGGCATTGCTTTTGAACACTGTGCTAGTGTCTCTACTCTGACAGGAGCTTTCTTTACCGTGTTATATGGAAACTGGTTTCTGTGAGTAAGGATAAAAATAGAGTTTGCTAGAAGAAGATGAGGAGACAAAGTTCAGCCACAAGCAGCCGAAGCATTTTCCACAACGCTCAAAAATGTTCCATGGAAAAAGCAACATTTAGGGCAATGTGTAGTGGACTCAAGTTAAGTTGCAGCTACTGTGTGAAATTAAAAACACCATTTCTAGATATGTTTTATTATGATAGCAAAACCTGTCATGGTCCTGCGTGCTTGACCTGCTCTCAGGACATGTGACTTCCTGCGTCTCCCATTTTGACCTCGGGATTTCCAGGCCATTCTCGGCACAGATGTTTCTGTATATTATGGCAGCCTCTTGGTTATGGCGCTCCATGTATCCATGTGCTGGATTGTCTCAGGGGCGTCTTTACATCTTGCCTGGTGTAATAGACCCCTGCCTCTATGGATCTTGTGCTCAGACCTTGTTCCTGTGCTGACATGATTAGTGTTTCTGTGCTGTCTTCAGTCCAGGTTTCAATCCACTAGTAGGATTACTGAATGTCAGCCACTACATACTGTGCAGGGGCCTGTCCTTTCATGATGGCTCCTCCTCTTCTTTCTTGGGTTTCTGCTGTCTGAGGTATTAACTAAGCACTTCCTGATGTACAAATGGATGTTCATTGTTTCATCCTGGATAGTAGTTCTGACACTCACTAGTCCCCGGCCTCCTTCCTCTCACTTACCGCACACTCTCAGGCTGCAGGACTTGTGGTGAAACCACAAAAATGTAAACAATCATAAGTATTATTAGTGTGATTCTTTTTGTTTATTTGTTGTTTGAAAATTATATAATGTCATGCTAGATATGCTAATATTTTATGCGTTCTAAATGTTTGTACATGTACACACTGTGTATAGAGTTGCACCGATATATCAGCCTACTTTGACGAAACCATTTGTCCAGTAAGATCACATTTATGAATGTCAGTGAATGATGTTGATCTCAGAAATTTTGCTCTAGTTGATTAATTTTATTATTTTTAATGATGATTTCTTTGTTTTCTTCACACAAAGCAGGCAGCAAATAATGTCACGGTACTGGGTCGTGTCACCCAGTATGTGTTTTTTTTTTAATGTATCATTTTGTATTCATTGGTGTTCTAGTTTCAGTTTGGCTCATCTAGTTAATTTCCAGGTTGCTGTTTAGTCCTTTGTTAAATTCCTTTTGCCATCTCCCCCTGTACTCAGTCTTCCTGGTTCGTGCGCCTACCTGTCATGTATCATGTCTGTGTGGCTCTTGTTGTCAAGTTCATTTCATGTCTATATCTCTGTGTTTCCTGTTTTATTTTGAAAGAGTCTGGTGTTCTTTGTTCACTGCATTTAGTTTTACTCTCCCCTGTGTTGTCATCATGTTTCATTCTAGTCAGCTGTGTCCTCATGTGTCTCCACTTCCCCTGATCACTTCATGTGTGTATTTAGTCCTCAGTCTTGCTGTGTTCAGCGTTGCTTCGTCTGTGTTATCTCCCCTACTCCTTGTCATGGTTTCCCAGTCAAGTCATAGTAAAAAAATCACAGTAAGAGTCATAGGCTACGTTCACACTGCAGGTCTTGATGCTCAATTCAGATTTTTTGATCAAATCCGATTTTTTTGTCTGCTCGTTCACACTACAAATAAAATGCGACAGCAAACGCGCTCTAGTGTGAACCCTCAAAGCGGCCCATATGCGCAAAAGAAGACGTCACACACAACGCGCTCTGTTTAGACCCAGAGCAAACAGTATTGTTTGACTGATGGCCGTTAATATAAAGACTTCAGGCTTTACGTTTCCCAATTTTTGCTTTAAGTTATTAGGTTATCTACATTATTATGTAAATAACCTAATAATGATCCTTATTGCTGTTTTAGAGGAGCGGTGCTTCAAAGGATAGTTGCAGATTTCTGTCAGAATCTGCAGATTATACAGTACAAATAACATGTTCACATTTCTCCAACGTTGTCTTCCCAACAGTTTCACTGATATCTACACGGGATGGCCAGGAAGCGTTCGCGATGTCTTCTCGGGCGCTGATAATTGGTGTCTGTCTTGTGTCAGTGACGTAAAAGACGGATTTAATGCGACTTGACCATTCACACAGCAGTCGCTTTCTAAAACATCGGATATGTATCGGATTCAGAACCACATACGAAAGTGACCCAGATCGGATTTGAAAATATCGGATTTGTGCCGTTCACACTGTCATAGCATGATGGGATATGGGTCGCATAGGGTCAAAAAAATCGGATTTGATGCGCTTTCGCCTGCAGTGTGAACATAGCCATAGTTTCCTAGTCTATGTTCAGGTTTTCCCTCAGTTACTTTGTTGTTTTTTTCCATGAGTTTTCAGCCCTAAATAAAGCTTCGCCTTTTGTTAAGTCCAGTTTTGTCTCCTCGTCTCTGTCTGCTCTTGGGTCCTCTACTCACTCCACACAGTCTGCCCCAGCAGTCCATGACAAATAATAACAAAATCCCTCAATGGGATCCTGGTTTTACTGAGTCAAATGACGTAAAAGTTCATAGCTCCTAGAATAACTTGGGTAGACATGAAAATGGTATTTGAGCTCTTCCTTAAAGATGGAATGAGGAGCTTAGTCATTTTAGAGGGACTCTGTATTCCTCCATGAAAAAAGGAATCAGTAGAATACGTTCAGACACCAGACCAGGATCTCTTCTGTTCACCTCCTAGATGAGGTTTTTGAAACCCAGGACATGCTGGAGAAACCATGTTTCTTGGGTACCTTGGGAATGCCTTGGTATCCCCTCAGAAGAGCTGAAGGAGGTGGCCATAGAGTGGGAGGTCTGGGTGATTCTGCTTAGATTATAGCCACTGTGACCAAGACACAGATAAGTGGTAGAAAAGAGATGGATGGATTTCAGATTTTCTAAAGATTGCACACAGTTCTTAACAAATTTAAGTTGTCATAACAACAAAGACACAAATATTTTAGAAATCTGTCAAACTTATTAAACTGTTATTTATTAGGCAAAGAACAAACTGATTTCACATGTTTATATCCCAATTTGTCCAAGTCCACACTGGACTTCTCTGGGCAGTCGGAAATGAATGAGGCATAATATTCATCTGCTAAAACTAATCTTTCTTTTCAAAAATGTTGTAAGCTGACATCTTAATCAAATGTGTTTTATTTATTATATTTTAGCTTTAAAAATATCATTTCCATGTAAGAGCTTGTGCACATTTTTAGATTAAAAATTAGAGAAAAAAAACGATTTGGGTAATCACATCAGTGCTGTTAATGTAAGGCAGCTAAGGCACAAATCTTACATTGTTTGGTGATTATACACAGTAGTGTGGCTCTACTGTATATAAAATTATAATAGTTCCTAAAAAGATTGCGTATTCACTGATAGACAGCATAAAGCTCATGTAACAGAGTCATGGCATGAAGAGGGGAAAATGAAAAAACTCAAATATTCACACCTTGTTTCAAAGTTGAAATTTTCTATCAGGATAGATTCCAAAGTCTTGCCTGGCACTCAAACGTGTGGCCTCTCACATCCTGCAGATTCTATTCCACATAATTCACATTGCATTTTTCAGCACCTGCCTTTTGACTTTTGGTGAAGTGCATTCACCACCTTTTTCATTAGCCAGAAGTCATGAAAACAACACAGTTTCAGGTACCCCGGGCAATCAGAATGCCCTGGGGTTTTTCAAGTTTTAATTTGAGCAGAGCACTTTAGAGGAGCAGGAATGTTGCTGTAGAAAGAGAAAGAGCTCATCAGTCAAAACATGCACCTGAGTTTAGAGTAAACTGAGATGTACCATACAGTTTTCAGACATCAATATTCCTGTAGGAAACGTAATGCTTGGTTCTCTTTCCCGAAACAGCATGCCAAAAACTTTCCAGCATTTCACACGGACAAAATAACAGTGTTTGAGTAGTTTTTTAAAAGCCATGTTGAATTCACCAGCTCATTGCTGTGAAACCATCAAGCAATAGTTTGCCACCTAAACGTTTCCAATGAATGTCAATGAGGAAGCGTTATGAAGTCATAGCTGCAAAAAGGCTCCAGGCTGCAGAGGACAGCAGCGAGATAGCGAACTGTGTGTGTTTTCCTGATGTATAGAATATCATTAAACAGCGCCGAATCACTGATGCAGCATGATAATTCTGTAAGCTCTCTCCTGAGTTTCAGCCCTAACAGCAGTGTTCATTCTCATGCATCAGTACATCTGACTGAAGTCAACTATAGAGTAAATGCTTTTTAACATGAACATGACTAAAATATGGATTTGGGTTGACAGTTAGCTCTGCTCATCACTGTTATCTCGTGCTCTTCTAATGAGGAGGAGAGCGGCAGCGAATCAGAAGACGAGCAGACAGATTGACAGGTTTTCATTAGCCTGTTTTGTTAGAGGGTTTATAATTAATCCTTCTGAGACCACCGCTGACTATACTCTTGACCAGTGGAGAAAAGAGGGAGCATATGGACCGAATGCAGATACGACATACATTATGCTGCTGTAGAGCGTGTCCTTCCACGGAGAGTTGGGTGTGCGTATTCACAGAATGAAGCTGTACTGTACGATTTAATAGTGGCTGCTTGTAAAAATGGTTTTTGCACCTTCAAAGTTCTTCCTGCTCACGCAGCATGGCACCACTGCACCACTGCAAGGTCTCACGAAAGCAAGGAAAATGTGATTTCAGTGTGAGAATCTCATAACAAATAACTGAGCAAGAGACAGGAAGTTCTTGGCTGTTTAATGACTCCTGGTCGTCTGAAAGCATTGGTCGTTTAAACACCTGGTAGACTTCAACATTTACATTTTTATGATCTCTGGGAAATATGAACCATATACTATATAATGATATGTAAATGCTGCGGTAATAATAACTGCCAAATCTACATTTCAAAACTCTGTCTCAAAGGAGAGGGATGGTTTAAAAAAATGATGTGAATTC
This sequence comes from Astatotilapia calliptera, assembly GCF_964374335.1. Lineage (NCBI taxonomy): Eukaryota > Metazoa > Chordata > Actinopteri > Cichliformes > Cichlidae > Astatotilapia > Astatotilapia calliptera. The sequence continues at coordinate 9,194,105 of NC_137438.1, forward strand.
AGATGGGAATCCGTTCCCTATACCCTCGCTTTTGTTTTCTTTTAAGCCTAATGGGACTCTGGGGATTATTTTACAGATGGTCTAGTTCAGGGGTGCCCAATCCCAGTCCTCGAGAGCTACCGTCCTGCAGCTTTTAGATGCATCCTTGTTCCCACACACCTGAATCAAATGAATGGCTTGTTATCAGGCCTTTGCCAAACATGATGGCATGCTGAAGAGATCAAACCATTTGATTCAGCTGTGTTGGAGTAGGGATGCATCGTCCAAGTTAAGCCAGCACGCTGGGCTTCTTACCCACTGAGAATAGATCATTTCGCCTCAAAAGCCCTAATCATTTTTTCTTAGGGCAGTACAGTGATATTGTTAGCACTGTCACCTCGTGATAAGAAGTCACAAGTTACAGTCACAGGAGTTATTGTGTGGAACACCTGTACAGATGGAATTAAGAAAAGTACATCAATACAAATATTCACGATTGTTTAAAAATAATAAATTCCATGAATACAGGAAATCTGTGATTGAGCTGTCTCATTGTGTTCTATTGAAGCCTTGTCCTCATTTTTATGGATCAAGGCAAGAGTAACCCAAGCTTAAAGTGTTCATTAAAGTATTTGTCACATAGATATAAAATAAGCTCAGAGATTAAGTGGGTGTTAACCACAGGGTGCTTCGTTTATCTTTAAATGTAGTTTGTTGTTTTGATTTACAAGCTGAAATTGGTTTATGAGTGTGTTTATGTCTTGTATACGAGTGTAGATTATAGTTTCAAATGTATGGATCATATGTTAAATTCTGAATATTGATTTGCAAGCAATGAAATTTGAAATAAGGGGTATACGTGTAGAGATATTAAAGAAAACTTGATGTTTTTAAGGGTTTTTTTCCTCTTGTTATTTCAGCTATATTTGCATGTTTGAAACAAATTCTATATATATTCATATTCAGAAGATCCTCGGTTTGACACCACCTCCCCCCAAGCAGTCCAAAGACATGCACATGGTGCTGGTCATTCTGAATTGTTGTCAGACTGGCAGTGTGTCCAGGGTCATGCTTCAGCCCCACTGCGACCCTGTTGCACTGAGTGCCAAAAAAAGCTTTTGTGTTCTGTTTTGGAGGAAGGAAGGTTCAGGGTTTAAGTAGTCATCATCATGGGCTCAGCCGATTAGAATGAGAATAAGCAGTCATCAATCATTTGCAGGTTTTGTCTTTTTATTGGATAACGGGTAAAGGAAAGACACATGGACTGCTATCTCTAAAAAGGACATAAAGTATGATTTAAGTAACTCAAAATGATACATGAACTCAGGAGACTCAAAGAGAAACTCACCTCAGCTGCCACCCCATGTGGGAGTGAAGAAAGAGTGAGGGGTAGGTGAGTGCAGTCCTTATATAACAAGTGACAGGTGAGTGCAATTAAGGCCAAGCACCACCCCCAATCAAAGGTGAGGAAAAGAAACAAGGTGCATCTGGTGAAGTGAATGTGCTGAAAGGTGAGCCTTTACAACATGTTCTCTAGCTTTATTCTATGAATAAACAAAATAGCAGCTTATTCTGATGCTTAAATGATAATAAAACATGATTTTAGTGTGATCATATATTACTTTGTTATGCTTAGTCTCCATTTGCAATGTTCAAATGTGGAAACTGCTCTGTTACATTCATGTGCCTGGGGGCTATCAATGCTGCATGCTAACTTTCTGTGTTGTATCACTGAGACAAAACAGTAAAGTTTCTTCGCCAAGCCAGTCTCACTCTTATGTTCCGAATCCTCTGGAGGTTTTTTGGGATTTCAGAGACTTGATCAGTGTCACTGTTACACGAGGATTAAGTCCTCTTTATTTCTGTTCCCATGCCCTCCCTCAAAGAGAACATTGTTTTTCCTGTTAGCATATCTCCAAAAATAAAATAAAATAAAATGGTAATTTAAATTGGTAGTACTGACCTCTGGGCTTTTATGAGAGGGTCAGACTGTTTCTTAACTCACAACCATTTTGACAGCTCATATCCAGTTTACACATTATAAGTCTTATTTTTGTTTTACTATTCTGTCATTTCCATTTGAATTATTGGGAAATGTATTGCATTGCATTTTGAAACCATTTTTAATGTCAGCTACTCAACACAATATCACACGTATCAACATCAAGATGGTGTTGAAGTTTTTAACGTTTTTTTTTTTAAATAGTTCATATTCTATTTTGTGTTAAAAGCTAAGTAATTATATGTCTAGTTACAGGCGAGGTCTTCCTGGATCTTTTTTACTTTTCTCTGGCTCAGTGTCGACACAGTTCACAATCCCTGTATGAGAGATTAGTGGTACAGAAAAATTACACAATCTGAATTTGTCTCATTTTGCTCACAGTCACAAAGAAATTCAACTGAGAAGCTCAGATTAGTTTTGAGGCTTAAAGTCGTTATGGGTACAGAGCGTAGGACAGCTGCGAGTCCTCCTTTTAAACAGCTCCGGCTGTGGGAGGCGAGCAAAATAAAACACTCAGAACAAATTAATCCGTGCAGAAAAATAGTCACTTGGTGCACTCAGCGGGAACTTGTGATGGTGATTACATGGCATCCAGATGAAAAATCTCGAGGCATACATCCTCATTTACTTTGAGATTCTGTGTGAGCTGTTTACTCGCCGACAAAGACTAGCAGGACAAAGCCAAGGCATTAGGCTGAGATTCCCTCTGAGGTCAACTTAATCCCGTGTCTTTGATTTTGAAGCTCGCCTCTCTCGGGCCTGCTTCTCTTTAATCAGCAGGAACCATGTTGTGAAGCACCTTTGTCTCAGATGTCTGTTCCTTCTTTCTGCCTTTTTTCTCTTCTTTCTAATGCGAGACCAAATGGGATGCTAGTTCAAAATGCTGCTCTGACAAAATAAATGCTGATACTGTCGATGTGAAAGGTCAGCGGGGGGAGAAAAGCAGAGGAAGGTTGCTAGGTTTTCAGCCATCCTCCTGTCAAAGTGATCTCCTTCGATGGGATATTGTTCTATTAGGAAACTAAGACAGTCGGATGTCTAAGCATGTGCACAAACAGATGGATAAACTTTGTGCAAAAAAACCAGGAGAACAGCCCGCATGTTACATACCTGTAAACAGAGGCAGACAGTAGCTAAAGAGAAACTGATACGTAAGCAAAGCATCAAATGGGCTCATCCATCAAACAGACAGTGAAACCTGGGACAGTTTTTTGGATGACGTTGACAGTATTTCTTTCTTTCTCTCTGCTTTTGTGCAGAGGCTACCAGATTATGATGAATGGGCTATCCGCTAGTGGAAAGAGAAATGTGTACTGAAAAACACATGCAGGTATGATTATTTTTTTATATTTTAAAGCAATGTACAGTCTATTTTAATTGGAACAAATTTAATTGGGACAACTTGCTGAGAAAAAAATAATGAGATGGATATCTTTAAAGGACATTAGTATTGGTATAGATTGTAACTCTAACCAAAATGACACTGGATGTTTCAAGTCGCAGGCTGAGGTAGTCGGACATTGTTATTCGTACTCTGGGTGTCAAGAAAAAAGAAAAAGCAAACTCTGCAGATTCCTCTAAATCACTTGAGGTTGGCTGCAGAAGCGAGTCAGTGCCCAAACTATGCGAAAATACTTTAGACTTTAGAGCAAAAATAAACTGTAAAATGTTTACAGCCTGGTACAAAAATGGTTTACCTCTGTATTTCATTTCCCCTTCTGAATTTTTTTCATAACGTTTCAATTTTATCAAGACTTAAAAGTTGACTTGGCTAAGAAAACATCTAAAGCTTTGACATAAACATCAGCAACTTAAAACTTTGATAAAAAACAATGTAAATATCTCAGCTTTTATGGAATCTGAAAATTCCTTCTACCTGTGGGTCATTATTAGTTATGCATTAGTCTGGGTGATGATGTCGAACTTTTGGGTTTCAGGACCATACAGCGAGGAATAAATGTATTCTGTCCATTCTTTCTGTCCAATCAGCTAATGCTGCCTATCCTGATGATCACAGGAGGGTGCTGGCTACTCTCTACTATAGCTAATTTAAGTCAGGGAGAGTATTTTTCAATACAATTATGTGACTAATATTATTCTTAACTGTTTCAGTGGCCTCTGGAGGTGTTTTTGAAGTGGGGAGTCCTAGTAAAAGACTCCTGTCAAAGATATTTTGTGTTTATTTTGTATCCGTGTCACTTCTTCCTGGGGTGTATCGGCAGTATAGTTTTATCTTCCCTTGTGGAATCAGCTGCTCCTATTTGTGGTTAGTCAGATGCTACTGGTGCCAGTCCTTTCATTTGAATGTCCAAGGGAAAACATGGGTTAACTTAACAAATTGATCACTTATCCATTTACTCAAGACCATTTACTCAAAATGAAAAAGTTGGCCTAACTTTGTCATCTTAATTAAGCTTGACTTAAATTTTTATGCAACGAGTTTACATAATTGTTTTTCTTATTTTATTTCTGGGAACTAATTAGATTTTACAGTACAGAGTGACACCCTGTGTATATTGAAGTTGCATTGTACTACTGGGGCCTGGTTCACACGTTTTCCAAAGTTACTTTTTCAACAAATAGCTTGTATTATTAGAATTGTTAAATAATATATTGAGTTCTCAATGAAAAGGCACACTTTATTTAGGTATGATGGTTACTGGAACTGGACTATAGAGTCATGGCATTGAAAATACAGCTGTAAATGCCTAATGGGTGAGTCAAAAAGAACAAAAATACTGAATTTATCTGGCTGCTATTTTTCCCCATAGCTCATTTCCACCATAAAAAAAATATTTAACAGTGACTCACATCTTCAGTCAGAAATCAAACATTTCAGGGCACCACTTTGTTCACCTCTTTGTGCTTCCCACTGATAAGAGTAGACTTATATCTACTAAACCCACCACCTGCAAGGTAGGTAATAAACACTATTCTCACCAAAGCGCTATTGGTGCTTTGCAAGCTGGAATCTAGCCATGAGTCCTTTGTTATTCTGCAGAAGATCCCTATTGAAGGTGCAGCTCAGTAATGGCAGAGTAATACAGTAGTTGTGTGATATACGAGGTAGCTGGTATGGTCGAGAAGCTGAAGAATAAAGGAGCAAAATAATGCATGGGACCTTGGGAGAAAATCACCACTGTCTGAGTCACTGCTGGGTCATTACTCATACTGTAATTACACTGATCTTCTGGATTCCCACCCTACCTTGGAAATGTGACCACAATCCACAGAAACATGAATAATGGAAATGCTAAAGGAGACTCAATTAGGTTTTTTGTATTTGGAGGAAATGAATGATTCACATCTTAATATCTTCAGTGCTAAAGATGATATTTCTGACAGATATTGTGTTTTATTAGTAATAAGTTATTATGGCCCATTCAGCTGCAGCGGCTCACCCCACAAAACCGTCAGGATTCTCCGTCAGAGATGAAGTCAGAGAGGCATGTTATTGTAACTCCACCGCATCCATTTATGTTTCATTAAACAGCTTCATAATATATAGTCTAAGCCAGCAATGGATGGATGGAGGGTTATGAGGAGCATTAATAATAGAGGAGGAGACATTGATAGTCAGATAATCGTGTGTGCGTGTGTGTGTGTGTGTGTGTGTGTGCGTGTGTGTGTGTGTGTGTGCGTGTGCGTGTGCGTGTGTGTGTGTGTGTGTGTGTGCGTGTGTGTGTGTGTGCACATGTGCGTGTGTGGTCGTGTGTGCGTGTGTGGTCTACAGCCACCCCTGGAAAGCTTGACACATTCACATACGATATCTACAGTCAAACAAGGCGTCCCCTCTGACTCTTGCATCAGCTTTGCATGATGATTACATCCTCTGCTGTGATTTATGTGATGCTCACCAGCACACCTCACTGCTCTAAACCCAGCGGGAATGCCAAAAGCCAGATGGGTTAAATGTGTTGGCATGCAGTTAAGTCCACCAGAGGGTTCATCACACTGAGGTGACAAGCATGAAGCACAAACCATGTGTTTGGCATTAAATCATGACATAACATCATACATCAACATTAATATCATTTTAAAGTCAGCTATGCAGTAACCATATTAAACATATTATTACAATTAGCACTGATAGCACACACTGCAGGAAGGCAGCTGCTGATGAGCTAGGTAGTGTATATCCTACACAAGACAAACACAACATAGCATCTGCATGGCGCTCCGCACAGGTCACTCTTGAAATGGACAATTTTGATGTCAGTGACATTAACATCAGGATAAATAAATTATAATATAATGAAAAAGATACAAAACTGACTTGTACCCATGCTAATCTGACAACAGTGACCTGATTTTGTTACAACAATCATGTCATAAATATACATTCTTTTACCAAAAGTATTCACTCAGCCATTCAAATCACTGAATTCAGCTGTTTTAATCACCTCCCCGGCCACATGTGTAAAAAATTAAGATTAGGCATGGAGACTGCTTCTACAAACATTTGTGAAAGAATGGGTCACTCTCAGGTGCTCAGTGAATTTTAGGGTGGTACCTTGATAAGATGCACCTTTGTAACCAGTCCAGTCATGGGGTTTGTGTGTACGGTGAGCGGATGCTGAGGCAACTGCTGAGTTGCTACACACCTCCAAACATCATGTGGCGTTCAGATTAACTCAAGAACTGTGCGCAGAGAGCTTCATGGAAGGAGTTTCCATGGCTGAGCAGCTTCATCAAAGCCTTACATCACCAAGTGCAATGCAAAATGTTGGATGCAATGTGTAAAGCAAGACATTTTGGACAATTTCATACTCCCAAATTTGTGGGAACAGTTTGGGGATCGCCCTTACTGTACATCATTGCACAAAGCACAGTCAATAAAGACCTCAACCAGAACACCTTTGTGATGAATTAGAGCAGAGACTGTGAGCCAGGCCTTCTCATCCAACATCAGTGTCTGACCTCACAAATGCACTTCTGAAAGAATGGTCCAAAATTCCCATGAACACACTCCTAAAGCTTGTGGAAAGCATTCCCAGAACAGTTCAAGCTGTTACAGCTGACATCATATTAAACCCTATGAATTAAGAATGGGACGTCACTCCAGTTCATATACATGTGAAGTAAATATTTTTGACAATATAATGCACGTTCTTAAAAATCTGTGTTTTTTTTGTTTTGTTTTTTATTTCAGACCAAAGTAGCGCAAGAAACTCTACATTACATAATTTAACAATGAGTACTGCTCTGGCCTCTCATTGTCTGGTGACATGTTTTAGAAACAGCTTAAGAGCCTTGAAAAACAGTTATTGTTGTAGCAGCTTTTAGTCTGCACAGACACCACTGAGAAAAAACTCACTCTTGTGCTCTAATCCTGAAATGGTGGCAGTCCTGTGCATGTCCATAGATCAGTAGATGCAGTCAGCTCTGCCTGTGTAGGTAGAAAGATCAGTTGATACACAGCCAAGGAAACTGGAAAAGTTGTTCTAAGAGCACTTAACAACTTCAGCTACCACTTACACAGAATGCTTTATTTTCTCGCTGTACTGTATGGTTTTAGATACAAAACAGTCCAAACAAGCTATATTTAAAGTCTCCATTGCTGTAACATCACAGTCTTGGTTTTGCATTACCTGTTGTAGCTGGTAGAGCTCTGTCACAAATTTAAAGGTAACATTAAGTTTTCAGAGGTGTGGACTCGAGTCACATGACTTGGACTCGAGTCAGACTCTAGTCATCAATTTTATGACTTTAGACTTGACTTGAAAAAATGTTCTAAGACTTGTGACTTGACTTGGACTTTTACACCAATGACCTGGGACTTGAATTGGACTTGAACCGGTTTACTTGAAAAGACTTGATATTCCACCCCAAATCTAAAATTTAACACGCATATTATATAGAAAGTGTGCACCATTAATTCAGTTCATTCATTCAAACCACACTCCGTACGTATGTGTGCGTGAGCTGTAGCACAGCCAATCAAATTAACAAGATTTTTTTTTAAAAAGAAAAGAAAAAAAAAAACGCTCAAAAATGCTGCAAGGAGTTATTTTTTTCAGGTACATAAACTATGAAGTAGTCAACAAAAAACAGAAATGCAATATGCAAAACATGCAAGAAGAGAATCACAGGCAGAGATGGAACAACTTCCAACTTTGTCCGACAGTTGAAGTTGCATAAAGAACGGTAGGTTCTCTTTTGCTACAATGAGATAGCTGACTTCATCTAACTAGCAAATGTTTTCCAGGCTACGTTGGTGATACAGTTTTTTTTAATGTGTATGATATTTTTGTCATGCGATTTTAAAGCCAGTCCTACAAGCGCATCCAAGAATAACATGCAGCTTATCTCAGAACTGTCGGTGAAAATTATTCTTGGAGCTAAGTTTAATTGAGCTGCATTTTAAAGAGGTGCAATTTCACAATTTGTGTATATTTTCTAAGTTCACAATTTCGTCTTCTGTTTAGAAAAACACAGATTTAAAAATTACATGGTCTAATATTTACATTTAGCATAACTGCAACATTCTTTTTTCGTTTTTTCTTTTTTTTTAAAGACTCGAAAGGACTTGAAATTCAAAGCTTCAGACTTTTACACCAGTGACTTGAGACTCGACTCTGACTTGCCTGACATTACTTGACTTGTGACTTGAGGATAAAGACTTGAGACTTACTTGAGACTTGCAAAACAATGACTTGGTCCCACCTCTGTCAGTTTTACTGGAGATGCACTTTGAAGTAAATGATCAGCATGCTATAGCCCCATTAGGTTTTTCTGATGGTAACTGAAAACATCTTAAGGTAGTGTGGTGAGATTAATTTTTTTCCATTCTTCCCCTTCTTCTGGTATGCCAGCTTTTCTTTTTATTTCAAACCTTTTCTCTTAGATTCAGTGGCCTTGGGATCACACCTTTGCTTTTTGGTGGTGTTCACATTGATGTCATTGACTTGCATTGGAGCAGTTTGCAGCAGACAGTGAAGTGGCTGAGATGAAAATGGCCACTTCCAAGACCATGGCCATTGTTGTTAAAGGGTGGATTGCACACTGTTTCTCTCCCCAGTTTTGTTCATAATTACACTGATGTTTGTGAGAACAGCTTCCAGATAAGGGAAGAGAATGGATGGATGGATGGATGGATGGATGGATGGATGGATGGAAAGTTGGAAGTTCTACAATGAAAGCATCATCTAAAATCTACAATTTTGAATAAAATACATTTGCTATTCAAATTGTATCATTTAGGCATTAACATTTTTAAGGCATAAAATTCTGTCCCATGACTACTAATATCAATGTCAAATACAAACACCAAAACGTTTTTTGGCAGCAAAACACAACACATCCTACAGATCCTAGGGACCATGACAAAAAGGTTAATGGCATGCAGTATTAGTATATAAACACACTGGGAGTGAAACAACAGAGGTGGAGAAGAAGTGCTGGGCGCATCATGGCATATCCAGTCACCCAGAAACTTAAACCTATAACTACATAACTGCAAGTTAGTAGAGTTTCTTCTTCTACTCCCAGACGTGAGATAGATAGAGAAGGAGGGAAGAAGACATGTAGGGAGGGGGATAGGGAGAGGAAAAATTGGTGTGAAGACAGGGGGGGCAAGGAGAGAGATTAAAGATGAAGATAAAGATGGAGAAGATAAGATACCTTTATTGGGAAATTTCATGTTAAGGCTGCCAACCAATTGCACGCAATGGCGGCACCATCTTACCCTCCGACCATACATACATTGCACAAAAACATCACATGGGGGAGACAGGTCAGAGAGGTATAACGATGGAAAATGCACAACATGAGGAAAGATAAGGAGAGAAAAAAAACTCCTCCCAGACTGAGCTCCAACAGGGAGATCAGTTTGAGAACAGAAAAAAAGGAGGAAGATATTGAGAAAAGCAGGTAGCAAGCAAGTGGCAGGAAAAAAGAAAGTAAAACCGGAAGCAATAGAGCAACAAATCTACTTAAATCAATACCCTTTTAATTTGGGATTCTCCTTGATGAAGCAATGGCAGGTCGTCCCTGAAGCTCTGAATTTCCATTGCTCTTTCATTTCATTTTTCCTTTAAATTTTTATCATCTTTATCCCTTTGTGCTTCATCTTTTTCATTTTTCTGTTGTGAATATAGCAGAGACATACAGTAATTGAGTCTCGATGTACTGCTCCCCATTCACCACTGTTTATTCACAAAGTATAGTGCATATCTTAATCACATAAATAAGCTTAATTCTTAAGTTAAGGGATGTTAATCATTTACATGGATTTACAATTAACTATTAATAGAGCCTAAACTATTAGTTTGTACTTGATGTAGCATTTTTTAACTATTTATGTCTGTGTTCAGAAATTGCTTACTAATGTAAGTAATACAGGAGTATGTAGGAGTACATATAAATACAAGACAGATACACACATCAATCAATCAATCAAGGCTTTATTCGCCACGTGCAGGACATCACAACACAGACATCACATGGGGATACAGGTCGGAGATCGGTACCGTTACAGAAAAAAAGAACACTGAAATATACACTACAAAGTACAAGAGGAAAAAAGAGACCTCTACTCATGCTGGGCTCCTGGGAGGACAGCATTAGAACAGGAAACAAAAACCTCCTCTGCACAAAAAAGCACAAATGTCCACAGCACAACATTATGGAACACGTGACAAGCCACAGGGTCGGGTGGGGAATGGGGAGTAATCCGAAGCAAACACAGCAGCCATCCTGCCCAGCGCTACCATTCCAGCGCGGGCTCAGACCCGCCGTGTTCCCCAGGAGGGAACAAGCATCGAAGGCGTTTGGAAAGGGAGGGGGGATGAGTGTGTGCATATCAGTGTATATGTATGTGTGTGCGTGTCCAGAGTTCAGCTGAGACAGTGTCCTTCGCCCTGCTAGGCTAAGAAAACAGTCTTCCAGCCAAGCCAGGTGGCCTTGCATGGAATGGAAAGGAACAGACTAAACACAGTCCATTATCAGGGTGTTTTTGTTCGGCTCCAGCCTTGCGACTGCAGCTGGCGCCGAAAGGGTATCCGCATGAAGTGATGGTGCTTTTAACTTTTTACTTTAGTGCGAACAACTCATATGAATTTCAAAGCTGTTCTAACAGTCCAACACTGGTCTCCCAATCTCCCGTTGGAGAGCCGTGAGCTTCTCCATGATGTTATCAAACTTGCGCTCTGTGATGTTGTCAATCTTGTGCGCAAAGAGCCGATTCTGAGAACTCACGACCACAGTGAGCCTCCCCAAGATGTCATCCAGTCTGCACTCAGAGATCTTATTCTGAGTATTCACGGCAGCCGTAAGCTTCTCCAAGATCTTATCCGTGCTGCACTCAATGAGCCCATTTGGAGAAACTCACGCCTCGTTCCATCGTTTCAATCCCGCGGGCAGCCTTGTGGGGGTTTGAACAGCCGCTTCCTTCCTTCCTTCGATAAGTCAGGGCCAAGCCAGCTCCGATCTGCCAGAACCCTGTTACCATGGTTCCGAATAGGTAGATATCTTCAGCACTCAGGCTCACCCGAGCCCAAACTTCTCGTTGAGAAAGGGGTGTCAATTGCATTTAGGGACCAGTTGATCAAATCCATAATTTCTCTTTTAGGTTTTAGAGAACAGACTGTGAGAGAGTGTTCTAGGGAAAAGTAATACAAAAAACACGAGACAAGGACATAAGACGCTAAGCAGGGAAGCTAAGGGAGAGGAGGAGAGGAGAAAAGTGCAACCGCCTTCGTCAACAGCAAGAGCAGGTTTGATTTGCAGCTAAATCCAATGAATAATTTTGCATATTAGTTTTGTTTCTAATTCAGTTCCCACTACGTGGATACAATATATCTCTATAATCCACACTTTATTTTAATTAAAGATCTGCATGAATGTGACTGAGTCAAGTTACCACTGACATTTGCTTTAAATCATGACCATAATTTGCTTTCACAAATCGTCACAGAGACAAAACTATTTATTCAGCTGCTCACATGCATCTCTATTAAGATACAGTTGTTTGTGACTGCAAACAATTGAATTGCAGAGCTCTGCTCTCTGCTAGTTTGATGTTGATGATGGGAGCTAGTGATGTGCAGATCAATATCGATTCCTCCGATACCAGCCATTTATGTTCTAGAATCGATTCTCATATTAAAATATCGATATTTTAGTAATTTAGGGTAAATTTGTAGTTTATCATTAACAGGAACACAGTGGAAAGAAACTATATCGTTCGGATTGTCTATGTTGGAAGGAACTACTTTCTCTTCTGCCTTCCATTGTCATGTGCCAGCTGTAGAAATGTGTTGCAGCCCCTTGGCGTGCGCACTCACAATGGCTGAGCGTAAGTGGAGTCACGTTCGGATGTATTTTACCTCCACAAACAGCCGAGACGTGGTTTGCGATACATGTGGCAAGAAAGTGAGGTGTTGTGGCAACACCACTGACCTTGTCAAACACCTCAGAGTAAATCATATCACAGAATATGATGAGTTTATGCTGAGACAAACTGAAGAGGAGCAGTGGACAGGGACAGGTGCTGCTAGGGGACAGACATCTCTGCGGAGTCCTCCATGTTCAAATAGCGCACAACTTCAGTTTGTTTATTTCTAAATGATGAATTCTGCATTATTAAGTGATAGGAATAAGTAATACGATGTCCTGTAATCATGATAATGCTATAATTTGAGATACAATAAAAGATACAACATATAAAATACGTTTTTGTACAAAGTATCGGTATTGGATCAGTATCGTCGATACCACCCTGAATTTTACTTGGTATCAGATCGGAAATGAAATCAGTGGTATCACACACCACTAATGGGAGCCAATCTGAAGCAGCCTTGAACATTAATAAGGATATAAGTTCAGCATCTGAATAAATCCCCAAAGAGGTGAAGCAGCTTCTTTCGACTGCTGCTCTGTTCAGCAAATGTTCTGAGCTTCATGTGCTGTCTCCAGCTGTGGTCCTCATTTCTGAAATACAGAACAGCACTAAATATGTTTGCTCATTTTTATGGTGTAGCAGGTCTTAATCAAAATGTGGATGTTAATAACACTTTAAAATCAGTTTTACAATTAGAATCTGTTCGTTTAACTGAAATACCTTGTATAAGATTGATGTTTTGTTAGTTTTAATCCAGTTTCATATTTACCAAATGGAGCAAAATCAATTTTATTGTTATTGCTTCTTTTTCCGATTAGACTGGTCTGTAAATATCAGCGGCTGAATGTTAAAGGCAGCAGCAAAAAGCAAACTGTTCAAGATGGAGCAAGTCAAAAAACGTTAAACTTTTCTCCTAAATAAATCCTTATTTGGATACAAGCAGTGATTCACAGGAGGTCACATACATTATCCTCATGTAGGGAACACATCCAAAGGTGTTTTCCCAGACTGTGGGGAAAGCTAGCCCAATATGTCCAAAATATGTAGTTTGTTAAAAGTCTCTAATGCATATAAATTGCAAATAAAGAAATTAATAATTTTCTCTTGACTCCTCATCCAGTGAATCTCTTGACTCTGCAGGGAAAAGCCTCACTTATCGTAACGACACACGCCTAGTTTTACCTCATGATTATTTTGTTGTTTGGCCCCCTGAAGACAGTAAAAAGAAAAAAAATCCAAAACAAACAAAAAGAAAGACATGAAAACTTTGCCAAAAGACCACTGGCACCAGCATCAGTGAGGCACTCTTCTATGAGGAGAGGCACCTGAGATCATTTGTTCCCTCAGCTGTTGAGTATCTAGCTGAGTGCTTCTACAACTCATTTCAGCTTTTATTGTGACAGTATCTAATTTATGTTATGTAATATATTAGCATTTCTGGGGGTGGGGGTTTATTATTAATTTAGCATGTTGTGTTGACTGCTGTTCGCAAATTAAATTGCCCCTTCATTAAAATAAAGATTATCTGGTCCAATAATCTGTAAGGGATCTTCAGATCCTTGAAATGCTTCACCTAGTGCTTCTAATAGGAGCACATGAGCTGAATAGCAATGTCACATGTTTGTATTTTCTGTTTAAAGTTAAAAAGTTTTTGAGGTTTGAGATGGGTCGAGGCAAAACATGCAGAGAATAGTAAAGTGGTTGCTCTGCATTACAAAGAACAAAAAGTGTCGGGTCTGTAAATGTTTGATCACTTCATTTTAATTCTCTCTGCATCCAGGGCAAAGGTGCCAATTTTCCCTGATATTCTGGCTGGGTGAGTGACAGCACATGGCTGTGCTGACTTAATGACAGTGATCCAGCAGAGTCGCCATGTTTAACATCAACAAAAACCAGCATCCATAGCGTTATGTAGTGTTATAGTAATAGTTTAGCGTTAGTGTTATGTTAAAGCAGAGCTAAAAAACAAAATGATGTATAATCGTTGATATACTCACGACCCGTTTCAATGCAGTATATTAAATAATGTATAGAGCAACCTTTTTCAATAATGTCCAACAGCCACTGTGTTCAGCAACATTAAAGTCACGGCATTAATATGTTACTATGTTAACCTGTGGTTTAAGAAGCACTGCACAAGAGAAATGTTTGTTGCAGTGTTGTGTTTCAAAATAAAACTCTAAAGACTGCCCAGATAAAAAAGAGAACAAAAGCAAATTGAGAGCTTTACAGATCAATTTAACTTCTCTATTATTCCCTGCATTCCTCTACTATAGATTTTTTGTGACATGAGATCAGCTTTTTGTAAAAAGGATGAGAGCTTGTTAATGAAAGAAAAGCCACAAGGGATGAACCAAGGACAGCGGGGAAGGTTGTAATTTCCAAAAGGGGAGTTTTCTCTCACAGAATTGCTGCTTACCAACAAATCACAAAGGAAAGTTGCACATTTATATGGAGTCTGGGGAAAATACAATTCTAGCTGTCTGCCTCTGTCAAAGTAATGTTTACAGCTTAAAGGGTTTAAATGAATGGTTTCAACATAAAGTAAAATTATTTGTGTCATTGTTGCATGGATTGGGATTGGGTTGGGGACATTTAAACTTGAATCAAAGCCATTTCCATTGTACAGTGAAGCTTAGGTTGCTGTTTGCCTGCTGTAAATCTTTGGATGACACCAGTCTCCATTGTATTCTCTTGGCTTCAGATGAGTGAAGCAACTTGGGAGTTTTTCTTAAGAAATACTGCAGGTTTGCTCTTTGTTTGTCACAAAAAGCTGAAGATGGAAAAAATAGAAATCCCATATATTTGAGGCATTTTCTCATACATGGTTTATTTCTGTGCTTTCATTTTATCTTTTTAGAAGCAATCATCATGTATTTCCACTGACTCTTTTACAGTTTATACCTAAGTGTACCAGCAGTGTCACTTGTGTGTGCCTTTTTTATCTGAATATCTTGTGGCATTTTGCAGGGAGTGGTCATACACCAAAATGAGAGCTGTGTGTGGCTCATGAGACAGTCTAAAGCTTTGGAAAGGTTCAGTTCAGAACAAATGGAAACTTGATGTAAACAGCTGATAGGGAACAAGTGAGGCAGAGTAAACACAAGTGCTATTGTATCATGGCTTACTGTACCACATACACTGAAAAAAAGCCATGTTGGATTTATTTGATTCAATAGTGGACATTGGTTGCACACAAATGTTTTGCTTTGGCAGAAACTTAAACAAATGAGTTAAATCAACGCAACTTATTCATAATCAATAAATCTGTGCATTTTGTGTTCATAAAATGTGATTGAAACATGTTCAGATGAAGTAAGTTGAGCTCTTGGAATATTTTAATCCTTCACAGTTTTGTCATTTTATTTCCACACTATTCAATAACTTTTACCCCAATACAACTTGGTCACTTAAATACTACATGCTGTCTTCATATTACATATGATATGTTCAACAAAGTCTAGATCCTGGTTACCATAAAAATTGAACGGGTCTACAACAACTACCATCCTCCTATCTTTATCCTGGTTGCAGGGGGGCTGGGAAATAACCCTGAAGTGATAGGTTACGAGGCAGGGTACACCCTGGACAGCTCCCCAGTCTATCACATAGAGACAAACAACCATTTGCACTTACATTCACGGGTAATTTAGAACCACCAGTTAACCCTAACTCTAATAACTGCATGACTTTTAACTGTGGGAGGAAACCAGAATACCCAGAGAAACTAGCCATAATGTGGATTTGAACCCAGAACCTTCTTACTGTGTAGCAACAGCATGAACCACCATGCCACCAATCTAGGAAATACAGGAAAGCTATGATTTCCTGTATTTGATGCAGAATTTTTTTGTTTTTGTCCTTGACAGGTTAATCCACAATAAACAGCAATAGCATGCATGTGGTGTGTGTGTAGTTCTCTGCCTCTTATAACTCCAGTGATTTTCCTGCAGTTTGAAATCTCGTGCGATCTTGTGAATTTCACGAGTTCGACAACTAACCACTCTCACTAGACTGTATCATGTCATCTCAACAAGAACAAATTAAGTTGTTGAATTTCGTACAGCTCCTTCATGATTTAATTACGTTCATAGAAACATGAAATTATTGTGTTCAAATTACAAGTTAGACTTTTTTAATGTAACAACCACCCAATTTACTTTTTTCGGTATACCAAAAAAAGTAGAGGCGGCTGCTCGAGTTGACTGAGATGGATGCCTTCCTGAAACCACGATCTAAAGAGCGTGAGTCTGAAACCCGTGCATATAAACAATTTAATCTACCCTCTCTGCATATCATGTAGTTTCTACACTATATAGTTACACTTAACTTTAAAGCATGAGGCACTTGCTTACGTAAATCCAAGAGCTGGCCAATCCCCTTTTTTCAGTGTCGTAAGCAACAATATTAGTCATATAATCAATTTAAAAGACCTCAGAGGCACGAACTGTGCACACACAGAGAAGAGGCCCAGTTTAATGAAACAAAGCGGTGGATGATGCCCAGTAGACTGTCAGTCAGTGGCCACGCTCCTTCAATTGGAAGAGTTATGAAAAAAATTTACCCATAGAGGACAAAACTGTTCTATTCAAACCTCTAAGTTTGAAATATACAGAGTATATTGCCAAACGTATTCACTTACCCATCCAGATCATTGATCATTTTAGGTATTCCAATCACTTTTGTGCCTACAGCTGTATAAAACAAGCCTCTATGGCATGCAGACTACCTCTACAAACATTAGGAGGAGCTCAGTGAATCATCCCATGATAGGATGTCACCTGCAAAACAAGACCATTTGTGAAATGTTCTCACTACTAAATATTCCACAGTCAGCTGTTACTGGTAATAAAACAAAGTGGAAGAAACTTGGAACGACAGAAACTAAGCCACAAAGTGGCAGGGCACCTAAAATCACAGAGCAGGGTCAGCGGGTGCTGAGGGAGAGGTCACCAACTTTCTGCAGAGTCACTGCAGACCTCCAAACTTCAAGTGGCCTTCAAAAACAGTGTGTAGAGCACAGAAGAGGAGAATATTTTATCTTGCATGTGGTTGTCCTGCTGTGGCGAACCTTCCTACCACTGTTACCAGCCAGACTCAACTACCATGTAAGCGTCACCTCCAGCAATCTCAGCTCTCTGTGGTGCATTCTGCTAAACCCAGATGCTCCCAATTCATAAATAAGCCCAGCTGAAATAACTCTTGCTTCAACATTATCACAGTATGTCATCACATCATCCACTTCTGCAGACAAATATGGAAATCTATATTCATGTACTGTATCTCATGTGAATTACAAAAAAAGGGAAAAAATCATCTCAATAGTCTTATACTTAATTTGCACTGACACAGTTTAGGTTTAAGAGTAATGAAGCAGGGATTTTATGTCTACCTGAACTTAATACAATGTCATCACTCTGCTGATATAAGGAGGTTGAGACACAAAATGTACAATCTCTGATTGAAACGGGTCATTCGTGCACTCCCAAAGTTTGCCCTTCAATCCACTTGATGTTCATTTTTTAAGCTTATTATTCATTAAATCCTTCTTATAATACTTTCCATGTCATTCACTGGTTTAAAAGAATAAAACCTTCAGCACAGCTTGAAGAAAAGACTTTACGCTGCCTGCAGCAATGAGTTCATAATTACTTTAAGGGGGGCTGAAAGGTCGTTACTGAATCAGAGTGACCATTGCTGGAGACATTGTCTGAAATTATTGGAGGGCTGAGTAGATACAAGATAATGCTGAAGTTAAGAAAGAAAGTGTACTTTATTGATCCCCGTGGGGAAATTCCTCTCTGCATTTAACCCATTCACTCAGTGAAGCAGTGGGCAGCCATTGGGCGCAGTGTGTAGGGACGGTACCTTGCTCAGGGGTACCTCAGGGTAGCTGTTCAGGGGAATCGAATCCCCGACCTTCCGATCATGGGGCCACCACTCTACCTACTGAGCTATCCCTGCCCCACACCGAGATATTGAATTTGCAATTACACGAAACTGATCGCCACAACGGAACCAAGTGTATTTAAAACTGTACGAGAAGTGTGCTGCACGCGTACTATTTAAAAGGAAAACTGAAACATGAAACAGACAGCAGTCTGACAGCAGTAGATGCTTATATCTCCAGGGGGTCTTAATCTGTGTTTTTGTTGAATGTTGTCGCTGAAATATTTGAGTCTTAAGAATCAAAGTCCTCAGATTCTCCAACACATTGTTTCAAGAGTTTGACAGCAACAAACAAACCCAAGGTCGTTCAATCACAACAACACGAGGTAGGATTTTTTTCTTTTTCTTTGTCATCAAGAGGCTTGACTACAGAGAATAGACATGTCAGCACGCAAATATGTCCTTGGCTAAACTCCATTCAGACTGTCTTTTTTTTTTTTTTTTTTTTGACAGGATGGCCAGCTGGCACTAAAAACGAAAAGAAAGGAAAAAACGAACTTTGAAATTCCAGCTGGACTTTCTTTCCCCAGACATTTCTTTGGCCCTTTCTTTTTATGCGGTGCTACTCTAACTGTGGATAACAAGGATTCAATTCTAAAGGGAAAACTGCTTTAATCAATATTTGTGTACCTTTAAGATGTGGTCTCTTGGTAACAATCTGGCACCGACTACAAAGGAAAAAAAACCTCATCTCTCCAATGTATGTATGTGTTGTTACAAGTACTGATCTTGTCTTTATCTAAAATTAAATCTTTTAATTACCCTGTTTTGAGTATGTGTGCACCGATCTGCTTAATAATCCGAAACATTTCTTCCGGAGAGAGCAATTGCAAAATAGATATTCTGCTTTCAGATCATTTTTAATCAGCTTTCAATGAATGCTCCTCAGGGCTCCACATGCACTCTACACTTTACCTGGGTTCATCATATGGCCAGAGTATTGAACGGCAACACAATACACTAAGTGTATACACTAAATGCAGAACCAAAAGAGACTCAGAGAAGGTTTTGTAGTCTTTATTGAAATGGTTACCGCAGGGAACTGAGCAAAAGGTAAGTGCGAGGAGGTTAGATTTGGCCTGTTACCACTTGAGAGAGGGAGACTATCTGGCAGAGGCTAGATGGATCACCTGGTCCTCATATAGTGGCGTTAATGATGACAATCAGCAACAGTGTCAGCCTGAGGAGTGGGAACAGAACTCCGCTCACTAGAGAGGAGAATAACTGCAGGAAGTTTAATTAGAAGAAAGGAGAAACTAGACCAACCATCACCCTAATGACATACCCCTCATTTCTTTATGTTCATCAAATTTATAGAAATAATTTATAAAAACGTGCAAACATACATGGAGATACAGTATATAAGACATTAACAGAGTTTCAGGGTTCATAGGGTGCTTGAAAGCCTTGAAAATACTTGGATTTTAATATTGTCTTTTCAAGGTTTGAAAAGTGCTTGAGTTTCAGATGTGGTGCTTAAACTGCTTGAAATTGTAATTGTACTTTATTCACAACAAATTACTATCTGATACAAATACAAATCATGGATAAGACAAGGACCAAATTCATGAGTAGACACCTGAAAAGTCTGCAAAAAGGATTTGCACTTTTTCACAATGGTGGAGTTTCCACTCTTGAATCATTTGATGTTACAATTGATTATTATTTTGCTAGCTAGCAAACTCAGGGGATACATTATTGAAATGCACTGAGTGTGATGCAATACAGCAGCGCTAGTATAGCAGTTAGTTATGGCATGGTAATTTATAGAATATGCTGTGTACTTAGCTAACATTACTTAGCAGTTGCAGTAATGTGAGTTACTTCCCTCAAGTGAAAGCTTTAAACGTTAGCTCGATACATAATTAGCCAACTTAAGGCTTTCTAAGTAAAAGGTAAAATCGAAGTTGTCACCAAGTAAACAGAATACTGTTTATATTTTTGTGTATTGCTGCAGCTTTTTCGACTATTAACTTGGCAGCTTTGGCAACACCTTAGGGGTGATATGACTGATCCATATGGTCACAAAGAAAAGTCAAGTTTCCTGGCTTTAATGCAAAATCTTTTTATTGTCAGGGCTTACACATTAAACAACTTAAAAATTATAAATTGCTTCAAGCTCACACTGAGGCCTGTGGGGCACTATCAGCCACTGAGACAACAGACAAATATCTATGTGTTTTCGTATATGAATGTTTCCTATTTTGAGGCTGCCTGTTTATTTAAGGGAGATGAACAATGCATTATAACTGTATATAATAATATCACAGATGATCGATGAAATAAACAGCTTTTAGACAGATGCTTTTGCATTCTTAAAGTTTTATGTGTTGAATTGAACTGGCTATGTCATCTGTTCAAAGCCTCCATTCCTCTATTCTCCATTCCTGTCTTACTGTACATGATGCATTTAGGACTAATACTTTAAAGGCCATAATTTAGGACTTAAACAATAATACAGACAGCAACACAGTTAAACATCTTACTGATGGTTTTATAGGGAATTAATTTTGCAGCATTTTGTGTCACGTTTTCTATGTTTTTAACCAAAGGTGAAAAGGTACATTTAAGTCAATCTAAGATGATTTGTTTAAAATTTTTACATTGTCTTATTGAGGTGATGCAAAGTGAAGCATATATTGTGTTTTTTGGCAATGTGCTGGAAAAGCTTGAAAATGGATCTTGAACGTGCTTAAAAAGTGCTTGAATTTGACCCTGAAAACGGTGTTTGAACCCTTGAGTTTATAGAACTCTAATGAACTTGAAAGTCTATGTATGGTATTACCACATTTATCTTTCAAGACAGTCTGAACGCTCTTAGTCAAGCTTTCTTGTCATTTCTTTAAGTAGTCTTCAGGAATAGTTCTCCAGGTTTCTTGAAGGACAAATCTCTTTGGATGTTTGCTGCTGTTTATTTTCTCCCACGTTGCTTCAATAATGTCCACATTCTGGGGAGGCCAGTCAGTGAGTGATAGTGTCCCACTGTGTCTTTTTCTAATCAGGTATGCTTTTATTGCAAGTATGTTTAGCACCATTAATGAACCAGTCTTAATTTCATTAACCAATAATTATCACCATAGTTTTTGTTTCTGATTAAAACAAGATGAAAACACACCAGGACAGAAACTATGATGAAAAGCATTTACCCTTTCATCAGCTAATAAAACAAGATGAAAATGTTCTGGAGACAAGATCCAATCAGAACTAGTTAAGTTGTGTAGAAAGGCAGAACGAGTTTGGAAGTGATCCAATCAAAAGTAATTGCCTTCTTGAGTAAGGTTAGATGTGCACATTTGATCTGCTGCTAACAAACAGTGTGGGAGGCAGGGGAGCTTCCATGCTCCCTCTTTCTCATGAAAACATGACAAAAAGTCAGGAAGAGAAGAGCAGACATACGGACACACTCCGCATTTGATGTGAAGGAAAATAAAGTGCTTTGTAAACTCAAAACCCGGTACAAACATAAGAAGCTTTTACACTTAATATCTATGACTGCTAAATCAACTATGTAGTCTATGATAATCTTATTTAGTCAAGTAAAGCTAAACTTAGATGCCTAAATTATGACTAAAACTAAGTGAAATATTAGGCACAAGACCATGACTGAAACTGAATCTGAATTTTCTGCCAGAATTAACACTGCAGTGAGCAGCAGATGTGTTAACTGAAGATCCAGATTCATCTTAGGTCCTGTGTCATGTCTCTTTTTCCTATTTCGTAAAGATTTTCAGACTTGTCTGTTTTTTAAGCCTGCGACTTCTTCTTTTGTCCTCCACTGCACACCATGCCAAGATATGTCAGGTTTTCATCTAATACCTCTATTTGAGTCACCTTGCTGTTGAAAAAGACTATTTTATGCCTTTTAAACTGTGTTATGTTTGTTATTTTTTAAAGACTGAGTGAAATAAATTGGAAGAAATATTCTGATTTTGTTAAAGGCTAATAACAAAGTCCCTTAAGTTTCTTAAGGTCGTCTGTTTTGTGTAACACTGGTTCACTGGATGCCTTTGTTGTGGTTGAATAATTCACATTATTGTATTGTAGGGTCTCCCTTACAATATAATGCACCTTGAGGCGACTGTCATTGCAATTTGGCGCTGTATAAATAAAACTGAATTGAACTGAATTGAATTTGGAAACAGTGACCAGAACCTTTACTAATCAGTCTGAATCTGGTTTAAAATGGTGAATGGTCTTCTTTTAAAAGCCATTGTAAACTTTCATCAATTAATTAATGTTTTCCATAGGAGCTATTTCTTCTGATTTGAGGTTTAAAATATGTCTAAACAGTCCATCAGGCATCAAGATTAATATTAGGATTGAATTGTTTGGTTCAAATTATTTTGGTTGATTTGATTGAGACATCATTGTTTAAAATATCCACATTTGTTTTTAAAAGCTTTTACAAGCAAATTTTGACTTACATTTTTTATTTGCTTGCGAAATGTTTGTGCTAAGACAACCACACAATTTACCCTCCAGCTACACAATCAAATCCCAGCGGACATTTAAATGTATACATTTATAAATTGAATCCAGGCAGATTGTATGATGATATACACTTACCAGCCACTTCATTAGAACCAGCTGCTCAACTGCTCATTGCTAGAAATGTCTAATTAGCCAGTCACTTTGCAGCATTTATGCACGTAGGCATAGTCAAGAAATCCCGTATGAAATTGAGCGTCAGAATGGGAACGAAAAGTGGTTTAAGTGACTTTGAATGTGGCATGGCTATTAATGCCAGGCAGGCTGGTCTGAGTATTTCAGAAACAGCAAATCTACTGGAATTTTGCCACAGGACCATCTCTAGGGTTTACAGAGAATGGTAAAAAATAAATAAATAAATAAAAGGAAATATTTGGTGAGTGTCAGTTCTCTGGGCAAAAATGCCTTGTTAAGCCAGAGGTCAAAGGACCTGATGGGAACGGAACAGAAATAAAGCAGATTCTTTGCAACCAACGTTTGCAGAAGAGCATCTCTCAACACACAACGCAGCAAATTTCAAAGGAGAACTGCCAAAGCAACAAAAGACCACACCAAGTGCAAATCCTGTTATTAAGAACAAGAAACTGAAATTATCTTTCAACTATACCACGATCTGAGTAGACTTGTAGTCAAGACCCCCTAAACCAAGACCAAGACAATACCAAGACCAGGGGGTATCGAGACCAAGACCAAGACAGACCGAGACAAAAAAGTCTTTAAACTGCAGCCAGATGCTGCGCTGTTTACGGGTGTCAGGCATGTTTATGTGTTTTTGCGATGCACTTGCAAAGCCCTCCTCACTGTCTACTGTCTCACTCACTTACTGAGAGGACAGACGCACACTCCACTTGACTGTCGCATCTCTCACCCTCTCTGTTTTTCACATAATGATATTATCCTATATCCTCGCATGTGATTGGCCACAATATGGAGGGATTGGAGCATAGCTGAGCCACTGTGTGAGAGCTGAGCAGCGAAAGGAAATGAAGTGAGGAGTCGACTCTTCTGATTCACTACAAAGCACTCTCTAAGCACAGCTCTTAGAGCTGATGCTTTTACGCATGACACACTATCGAACGTTACGTTGTATGTCATGGATACTGTTGACTCCAAATCTCCCGACCACTATGTTGATCTCAGACAGCAAGACCGAGACAGCGAGACCAAGACAAGAGCGAGACCACGAAAAAGTGGTCTTGAGACATCCAACTCTAGATCTGTGCCAAGAATTAAGGCAGTTCCAAAAGTAAACAAAAGATCCACGTGGTACTAGCAAAGTGTACCTAATAATGTGTCCAGTAAGTGTATGTATTAGTAGTAACTATTTAGAATGTGACCAGATTTAGACATTTAAATGTCGCTGATGATTAAATGAGATCATCAGCAGTGTCCTCACAACCAAAGACTGACAAAACACAAATGGAGTCAATACTGTGTGATTGCAGTTTGCTGGAGAGGTCACAATTAGTCATTGGAACTCTGCATACTGGGATCGATTCTCCACAAACTTGTTTTTGGTGGCGCGGGCATTCCAAAATAAAACATTAACCAGGCAGCGCTTAAAAAAGAGAAATAACATTTATGTAGAAATAAAACTTCTGGAAGTGGAAAATATATGCAATGGAGAAATTCTAGAAGCATCTCAAAATGAATGAAGTTATTGAGTAAATCTTACTCAAGGAGTATTATTTCCGCATACGTTTGGATGAATAGCGTAAATCTGTTTTAAAAAGAAGAGGCACTCTGTCTGAGGTTATTTGATTTTATACACATTTTAATGATGAACTTAATGTCAAGTGAAGGGAAGCACTGAAGGTGTTTGTTCAGAGCTTCATACTGATGATGAAGACGCCACATAATGCCCAACAACAAATGCATTTACACAAACAGAGCAGAGGCACAAACACAGAGGAATGGCTAAGTGGAAGGACAGATTCAGGCCAAGTCTCGAGCCTCTAGACAGATACATGTGGGATTAGGGCGATTATGCTTTTGAATGGTGGAGGGATTTTACTGCTGACTGCTGGTGTGTGGTTTTACTCTTGGACTATCCAGATTTATACCTGGCCTGGGGGGGATTTTCTTTCGCTGACAGCTGGCTTGTTTGGTGTTTTGCCTCCTCATGGCAAAGCAAAGAATTAATGTGATGTGTTTCGTTGGGTTTGTTCAATGAGAGAGCCACAAAGATGTTGTCCCCCTGATATCTGCCATGCTCTGTTTCAGCAGAAGTGATGCAAGTGCCAAGCTTCTTCCAGTCTGGCTGCAGAATGCGATACATTGTCATGCTCTATGACTCAAACAAAAACCCTCTTTTTTCTACAGCAAGAAGATTTGTACATAAATGATCATCATTCTTTCAATGTTTAAATGCTCAGTCTGTGGTACATTTAATATGTGTTCAGAGCCGCACTGTAATACTACCACACCTGCCCTCTGTCAAATCTCTCGGCTTCAAGCTTATTGGAGTGTTTGGTGATTTATTTTTACTTTAAACCATTAATATTCATGACTTAAATGGCAATAAATAAATACAAGAAGCACTCTGCAACCTCTGCAAAGGCAGCTGACTCTCTGAGCAATATTTAGTTTTAAGGGAATTATAATATATTTTATGTATTTTTATTTTGGTTTCTTCATTTTTAACATATATTATGAAGTTTGTACTGTAGTTAAAATCAGATAAGGGTAGTATGATATGTTTATTTTAGAAGTACCTAATAATAATAATGGATTGGATTTATATAGCGCTTTTCAAGGCACCCAAAGCGCTTTACAATGCCACTATTCATTCACTCTCGCATTCACACACTGGTGGAGGCAAGCTACGGTTGTAGCCACAGCTGCCCTGGGGCAGACTGACAGAAGCGAGGCTGCCATCGGCCCCTCTGGCCATCACCAGTAGGCGGTAGGGTAAAGTGTCTTGCCCAAGGACACAACGACCAGGACAGAGAGCCCGGGGATCGAACCGGCGGCCTTCCGGTTACAGATACGCTTCCCAACCCCTGAGCCACGGTCACCCCCATAATGAATAATAGCTACTGAATTAAGAACAACTGGACATGGATAACCTGATCTTATCATTTCTAACTAACCTTAGCTCATTCTCTTTCTCTTTCACTTTGTTTATAACACATTTTGGGGTCAACTTCAAAGAAATACAGATATGAAATGTAAAAGTGAGGTCAGAGGTTTGAATGTGACGTATTTGGAGGCAAACTGTGATGTGATTTTTGAATCTCCATATACCAGTATCATGTCCTAAACGTGTCCAATACAAACAAAGGTAGTAGAATTTTAAGATAAAACAATGTTTATGAAAATTTGACCTTTTCTGACTATATATCATTCCCTGTATGCACGTTTGTTGTCAGTACAAACAACGGCATTAAGAACCAGCATTTCAAACTCCTCTATATAACATTATTATCACATTGACATTCAGATCAATCTACTGACCTTGAAGAAGAGGTCAGAGGTGAAATCTGACTTGATATTTTAAAATCTTAATACAGTGCTTTCTATATGTTGACAATACACACCATACTTGTAAGAATCATAGTTTAAGTTTTAAGGCTTTTTGTCAATTTTCAACCAGTAATTTGTTAAGCAGACCTTCAACACCTGGGTGGATGGAAGCCAAATTTGATAAGGTTTTATCAGAATTTATTTAAAACTTTTCAAGCTATTGTATTTTCAGACAGAACAACATATTAATAAAGCACATGCAAATACTTTTATGATCCAGACGAAGGCCACAAACTGAAACTCGTCAAGCTAATGGGTTATAAAGCCGTTATTTACACTTTGATTGTCACAGCAGCTTCAGCAGTTTTAGATGCATGTAAATGCTACCAAAGGCATTACCTGTTTGCCGGAGGTAATAAAAAATACATATGCAAATAAAAAACTGTGATCATTGTCCTCGGGTTGGTACCAAAAACTCATAGCAATGTATTTCATGCAAAAGTTTTTACAACAAAAATATATTCTCTCAAGTGAAATAACCAAACTTCATCCATCCGCATCTGTTCATTTTGTGGTCTCAGGTGAAGCTCAGTGGATTCCTTGACCACTTGTGCAAATTGAAGGTTTTCAGAAATCCACCTATGGTGTTTTGAACTGCCAGTCACAACCTTACAGCACCCAATCCTCCCACCTTTATTCATCCAAACGGACTTGCATATCTTACAGATGGCATCTCCGTCTAGATTTAATAACTACCCGCTGCTCCCTGCAGTGTGAAGGTTCACACTGATACACCCTTCCGTAAACATCTGCTTTCTTTAGTTCTTACTTCGGTCTTACTCTCAGCATGCTGGTGAGCTCACACTGAGCCAATCAGAATAAGCGTGAGCATGTAAGAAGCCACACATCACTAACCAGTTTAGCTCTTTTATATGGGATTAATGCTCGTCTCCATGCTCCTTTTAACGCCTCTGCAGTTATCAAATCATTAATTAAGCTCATGTTGAATCTGCTCAGAGAGCCTGGTGAGGGAGCGATATGACTGCAGGCAACACCAGCCTTCTGCTTCTAACATGCTGATGTCGCAGGTGATTAGTCCTGATAGGTCCTCTGTCCAGCCGGAGCCAGAACAAGCATTTAGTATCCATCTTTAGTAGTGAGAAGCTAGAAGCTGGCAGAAGAAAACATTTTGTTTCATTCAGTTTTTATTTGGATTATTTTTTATGGATCTCTTTACTATAGTGAAGAACAATCATAAGCATTTCATATGTTTCAAAGAATTTTATTGATAGTTAAATCAAAGTTATGAAAAGAATATTTACAGTGTTGATCCTTCTTCTTCTTACATTCTGCAGTTCTCTGTGACATGATGGATATCAGAACTTTGGGCCAAATCCAGACTAATGAGGATCCATTCTTGCATTATTAGTTCTCCAAGCTGATCAAAATTCACAGGATCCTGTTTTATCTTTTTTATCTAGTTATCTAGTGGGACAAGGGGCTCCATCAAACTGGAAAACTAGCACCAAATTCTTTGTTTTGCATGAGATGCAACTCTGCAGAGAGAGCAGGGAAGCTCCACTGTTGGCTCAACGTTTTGCATATTGTCCCAAATGGTCAAAAAGAGGCATCAACAGAGAAAGTCATTTTGATTCAGTCTTCTGCTGTCCGGTCCTTGTACAGAATTTCAGTCTGTTGTTTCTTTGGTGCCCTTTTTTTTCACCTCATACATGTTGATGCATTCACAGTTACTGTGAATGGTGCCCAATTTCCGCAACACTGATAACACTTCCAATTACTATTTACATTGTAGTTTCTCACTGAAGGCATCAAAACTATGACTGAACACATATGGAATTATTTAGTATACAGAAAAATGTGAAATAACTCAAAACATGTTTCATATTGTAGGTTCTTCAAAATAGCCACTCTTTGCTTTGATTACTGCTTTGCACACTCTTGGCATTCTCTCAATAAGTTTCATGAGGTAGTCACCTGAAATGGTTTTCCAACAGTCTTGAAGGAATTCCCAGAGATGCTGAGCACTTGTTGGTCCTTTGGCCTTCACTTTGGTCCTTTGGTCCATCTCATCCCAGACCATCTCGATTGGGGTTAGGTCAGGTGACTGTGGAGGCCAGGCCATGTGACGCAGCAATCCATCACTCTCCTTCTTGGTCAAATAGCGCTTATACAGCCTGAAGGCTAAATGCAAACTGGATGGGATGCATGTCGCTGCAGGATGCTGTTGGAGCCATGCTGGTTCATTGTGCCTTCAACTTTGAATAAATCCACAACAGTGTCACCAGCAAAGCACCCCCACACCATCACACCTCCATGCTTCATGGTGGGAACCAGGCATGTAGAGACCATCTGTTCACCTTTTCTGCATCACACAAAGACACAGCGGGTGGACCAAAAATCTCAGATTTGGACTCATCAGACCAAAGTACAGATTTCCACTGGTCTAATGTCCATTCCTTGTGTTTCTTGGCCCAAACAAATCTCTTCTGCTTGTTCCTTTTCCTTAGTTGTGGTTTCTTAGCAGCTATTTGACCATAAAGGCCTGATCCGGACAGTCTCCTCTGAACAGTTGATGTAGAGGTGTGTCTGCTACTGGAACACTGTGTGGCATTAATCTAGACTCTAACGTGAGGTCCTGTTAAATTGTGATTTCTGAGGCTGGTGATTTAGCAGCAGAGGTGATCCAGTGTTGTCCTAGCACTTGATCATTCTTGCGACTGCACTTGGGGACACATTCAAAGACTGACTCACCTTCAGTTCTTAAAGTAATGATGGACTGTTGTTTGTTTTTACTTGGCTGACTGGTTTTTGCCATAATATGAATTCTAACAACTGTCAAATAGGACTGTCAGCTGTGTACACAACTGATGGTTCCAACCCCATTAAGAAGGCAAGAAATTCCACAAATGAACCCTGACAAGGCCCACCTGTGAAGTGGAAACCATTTCAGGTAACTACGTCATGAAGCTCACTGAGAGAAGGCCAAGGGTTTGCAGCACGGTCAAAAAAGCAAAAGTCGACGTCATTGAGGAATCTAAAATATAAGACACACTTACAGCAATTTATCAATATTTTCTTTGCTACATAATTCCATATTCTTGCTTCATATGTAGAAAGTAATAAAAATAACAATAAAAACTCGAATTTGAATGTTTGCAGTATGAAAGTTTATTGTTATTGCAAAATCTCTCTGCAAATTCTCCTGTTCGCAGAATGAATTAATTACTGACATGCATCTGAGCCTAGGCAATCTGCTCTACCAAGTGGGATTGGTGAGAGAAGGGAAGCTGTTTTTTTCTTTTCTTTTTTGTTTTTTAATCCTGTCTTCACCTCTTGCTACCTTTAAATATTTTTAGTCAAACAAAGAACTTGTTAACTGATGGGAACTGGTTTAAACTTTAACTACTGCTACTACAATTTTGCAGCCTTTTTACTATTATGTTGGTTCTGACCAAGAAGTATTAAAAGCGGCTGTATGCCTATGACTGGAGTTTTTTTGAGTAAGTGCTAAAAATGCTGCGATAAGCACAACCAGCCAGGTCTGATGTGTCCTGAAATGATCACTGAACAGAAACTTTACGCAAACAAAATGCAAACAAAAATACATCTAATGGAAATTAATGACAAACAAAAAAGTCCGGCAAACACTGGAAGAATCCATCCAAACACAATCCAAAAATAACTGCAATGAGGAGTTAGATGGCGAGGAATGGCAGTAAAATCAGGTGGATAACGAGACAATCTATTAAAGACAGAGGGACACAATACTGAGGTTGTGGTTGAACCGTCTATATTGCTAAGAATGATCCGAATCAAGTGAAGAGACCCATAAATGCCTGCTTAGCTGGTCAAATTCTTTAAAATCTAAGCAAAAGCGCTTCTGTGATTCATTTTAACTACTTCCTTCAGAGGAGGATCCACTGAATCCACAGTTCAAAGTGGTGAACATTTACAAAACCAAGTGATCAATGCACCTGTCGAGTGATGCAGATCACCATGTAAAATTAACGCTGCGTTTTCTGTAGCTCGATAATATGCAGATACATTTTGGGCATTCAACAATTTGTCAAACAAACGATCCGTGAACGTTGCGCTACTTCATTAAAATCTGCTTGTCATGAACTTGGTAAAGTGGGTAACAAAGTGCCCTACAATGAAGTTAATTATCCGTATTAAGCCAATCAAAGTGAAGAGTAGACTGTAGTGTAACTTGGCTTGCCACATTTATGTCCTCATTTTTGGATTTTAGGAATAGTGATCAGTTTTACTTAATTTTTGCATTCCCTAACCAGTTTACTTCACTCTCTTGACTGGTAAGCTATAATCTTTTTCAAACCTTGCTAATGAAACAATATATTTGAGAGGTCCGTATTTATATAGCCACTATCAGAGGTGTGGACTCGAGTCACATGACTTGGACTCGAGTCAGACTCGAGTCATTAATTTTATGACTTTAGACTTGACTTGAAAAAATGTTCTGAGACTTGTGACTTGACTTGGACTTTTACACCAATGACCTGGGACTTGAATTGGACTTGAACGGTTTACTTGAAAAGACTTGATATTTAACCCCAAATATAAAATTTAACATGCATATTATATAGAGATTGAAAATGTGACGTCATTCAGGGGTAAAACCGCAAAGGATTCTGGGAACTCGTGGCAAGAGGTACTAGCGCATGCAGGCTTTCAATTGAAATCACAGCGATAAAAAAGAAACACAAAAATGGCAAGAAGCTGTTGTATTATTAACTGCAATAGCCGGTCGCATGACAGCCACGGGAAGCCGACGGGTAAAGAGATCGGTTGTTATCGGATTACGTCGTTGAAGAGAAATTGTTCGAGCCATGTTTCCGAAGTAACAAAGAGGCGACGGATGGCCTGGATCGCAGCCATTCAAAGACCAAATATAACGTCCCAGAACACTCCAGCTCACAGGTTAGTCTGCTCCAAGCATTCCCACAAAGGTCAGTCTGCTGTTGTAGTTAATGCGTCATTTTCATAACATAATTGGTGACATAGGTTACAAGCAAGTCTGGCGCTGAACAGAAATTGTCGCGCTATGCTCCTTTGTTTATTGTGCATAAATAGTGAATTGTCCTGACACAATATTGTGTTTCGCTTCTGTTATTACCATGGTACACTGACAAAAACATATACTTTTATTCACAGGATAAAACAGGTTTTTTGTATCACTAATTGCCCAGTACGATTACAGCATACAATATTATTGTCACTGCTACATTTCTGTAACGCGTACCAGAAATTATTTCCACTACTAATTAATTACCGTTGAGCTTAAAGGTTATATTAATAAACGGTTAACGAATGTGTATTTATGAAGACGATTTGTGAGACTGGTAAACTTATGATACGTACGATGGTCTTTCGTTCTACACGGTGCATTTCAAGGTCCTGTACCCATCTGTCGGTAAACTGTACCTGGGCTTGTTGCAGTGACCTGAAGTTACAACCGCATCCAAGAATAACATGCAGCTTATCTCAGAACTGTCGGTGAAAATTATTCTTGGAGCTAGGTTTAATTGAGCTGCATTTTAAAGAGGTGCAATTTCACAATTTGTGTATATTTTCTACATTCACTATTTTGTCATGTGTTGAGAAAAACACAGATTTTAAAATTACATGGTCTAATATTTACATTTAGCATAACTGCAACATTCTTTTTTCGTTTTTTTTTTTTTAAAGACTCGAAAGGACTTGAAATTCAAAATTTCAGACTTGTGACTTGACTCGGACTTTTACACCAGTGACTTGAGACTCGACTCTGACTTGCCTGACATTACTTGAGACTTGACTTGAGACTTGAGGATAAAGACTTGAGACTTACTTGAGACTTGCAAAACAATGACTTGGTCCCACCTCTGGCCACTATAAAAAACTACATCAGAATACACTTAAGGACACTGTTGAGTCAACATTTCATAACACCTGCACATCAAGGCAAGGTGTCAAACAAACTCAAAGGGAAACACAATCTCTACCAATACTTAATAAAAACCCAACACCATGATGCCAAGGATAAAGCTGCCGCTGCGACATTAGCACGTCTGATTTTGTTGGTTTGCCGTCTGATGCGCAGCATTAAATTAGCCGCATCAGTGAGGACAGCTGTGACAGCTTCAGCCAGCTTCGGCAGCAGGGACAGATCCATAGCTTAGAGAGATGTGTCAGGTAAGGTTTCACAAGCTGAATGTGTCAGTGCTGTTACTACATCATTGAGATTCAGTACAGGTTTAGATCAGAGCTGGCATTATTGGCCACATTTCATGGTCTGAATCTTTTCAATTCCATTTCCTTGCCAGCTAATGGGGGACTGCAGGTGGCTGCTTAGACACTGATCTGTACTCAGTAAGGCAGAGTCTGTGTGTGTGTGTGTGTGTGTGTGTGTGTGTGTGTGTGTGTGTGTGTGTGTGTGTGTGTGTGTGTGTGTGTGGCATATACATTTCTGGTTTGTGCCAGTTGTGTGAATGTGATAGGTAATCTTCATAATCTCAGATCCCCTCAACAATAAAAGGGCAAAATCAGAGAACAATTGGCCCCTCACATGCCTGTCAAAACATATATTTACTTTTAAAATGTGTTTGAGGGTCCTACAGGAGTTTGGGATACTGAAAGCAACTCATCTCATTTTGTGTTTAAAGAATACTGAGCATTTTTTTTCTTTGCACCATATGGTCTCCAAGAATTCTGGACACATTTTATAGGAGCTGTTGGATCCCTTCTGTGTGGCGTGTTTCAGATGAGCAGCGACTGAAGTTTTGAATTTCTCATCAGTACCTGTGGATTTACTGCTGCTAGCGGAGCCAGCCACCCTAAAGGTGCCGCTGTGGGACACAGGCTCAAAAGGTTGCGTTTCCATCACAGAATCCCCGTGAGCTGCAGCAGTGACATCAGCTGGAAGAAAAGTGGAACCTGGGTTTCAGAAGAAGAAATTTGAAGTATAATACTATACAGCATAGTGACACCTGCATTAAACAGTCTACATTTCCCATGGTTCTCATGTAAATTTAATGCAGGAAATAAGAAGAGATGTACATTAAATGTACAAGTTTACAGAAAACGAGACCTCATACTTGGTAAAACAGATAAACGTGTCTGGGACGTCTGAGTTACTTTACACTAATTTGTGTCTTCAGCTCTGCAGGAATTCTTACATTCATTAAAGTGGCAATCCTGCCACCTAATGGTGGCCCAGACTGAGCCCTCACTGAAGTATTGCAATGGACTGGCATTTATGTAGTGCTTTCCAGTCTTACTGGTTACTCCAAATGCTTTATAGTACAACCGCATGACTGGCTGTGACACATGTCACAAATGACTGGCTGTGTTTCACAGCAAGAAATTTAAATAAGTTGTTTATTCTATGTGCTTTAAGAACTTTATCTCAATTGCACACCTATGCCCACAGACATAACCATTAAGACCCGTTTTTGTTTGTTTGCTTGTTTGTTTGTTTTCATTCACTGCTGACATGCTTACAGCTGGCATTCATTATACTTTATCACATAAAGTATGATAAAGGGAATACAGTGCCTAATTAAAAAGCGTAACCGGGAGAGAACAGTGCAAAAGTTGCAAACGTTGTTTATATTTTAAGATTATTTAGAGATCTTAGATTGTGAAATTCACTTTCCCACTAATGTTTTTGCTTTATTTGCTAAAAAATAAATTGTAGCATAAATGAACCACATGAATGAGATGTGACATCTTAGACAATTACTTAACCAATTTTTGGATCATAATCATTAATTTAAACGTAAAGCATGATTGTATGATTAAAGTATGACACATGAACATACATGTAAAACTCCCATTATGTCTACTTAGACTGATATTTAAATGAGGATGTTTGCATGAGTCTAACTTAAGAAGTTTTAGCGGTTAACGGTTTTTAACATCTGTAGAAGAAATTAGCTTCTAGAAATTTTGACCTGGAAATTGGATAAAAAACCAGACCTGGGTTTTTAGCTCAGCGTGTTGAGTGGGTACCCACATGCCATATAGCTGAGTCCGACCCACAGTCCTTTGCTGCATGTCTTCTCTCTCTGCACCTGCTTTCCTGTCATTTCTTTACTAAATTTATCTAATAAAGCTGAAAAAGGCCACATAAAAAGAAAAACCAGACCTATGGTCAGTAATTAGTAAGTAATGATTGTTGTAAAACAAAAAAGTTCCTGCAGTTTCTTTGAAACATTAACTTTTCAGAGAAGGAAACCCAGTGACCTATAATTAAAAAAAAAAAAAAAAAAAAAAAGGGGGGGGGGGGGGGCAGGGATAGCTCAGTAGGTAGAGTGGTGGCCCCATGATCGGAAGGTCGGGGGTTCGACTCCACTGAACGGCTACCCTGATGTACCCCTGAGCAAGGTACCGTCCCTACACACTGCTCCCCGGGCGCTGCACTGGTGGCTGCCCACTGCTTCACTGGGTGAATGGATTAAATGCAGAGGAACTATTTCCCTATGGGGACTAACAAGCTACAGAGGTTTACCTCAAAGACTGAATAACTGTGATGGCCACAGCTGGATCCTCTGACACAATGATGTACTCCAGCAGCTGCTCACCACTGAGTGTATACTGTGGGTTTTGCTGCACAGCCTTGCTGAGCTGTTTAATATACCGCTTGGTGAGTCCCTCCATTGTCTAGTCTGGGTGACCCATTCCTTCTGCACAGGAGCATTTTGTATTCGGTTGCCTCAGTCTGCCACAACTGCATAGCCTCAGAACCAAAATCAAACCACTTGTTTATTGTTTTCTAATATGAGTTTATTTCCTTCTTCAAAGTATTTGATTGTGTCAAAACTGTCTGATTGTTCACTGTTTCTTGAGAAAACTTAAATGAAGACACATTTAATATCTGATGTTCTGCACACAAACATGCACAGTCACTCAAAACATAATAATATGCAAGGACTAAAATCTGGACATTTTCAATTTTTTTTAGTTTTTTAAAATACATTTTTGTTGATTATTTCAAAGGATCATATAGTATATTTACTGCCCTCAAAATGCATGCAAATAATAGGTCTGATTTCAGCACACAATTTACACGGATCGCTCCGCATTTTCTTAACTTATAAATACCAGCAGCACCACACAGCATGCAGGGAAACAAATCATTTACTCATGTGGCACAGCACCATAACTGAACCTGGCCTTCAGCCTCCTCAGCTTCTTTTTTCCACATCCCTTTAATCCAAGTTTCCTCTTTTGAGAATTTCATGAATTTATATTTACTGTGTGATATCACAGATATAATGTGGTATCATATCTATCTAATAGACTCCAGTTTGTTCATGTAAATGGAGAGTCCTCTTCACACACTGGGGTTAATTATGGAGTTCCACAGGGTTCAGTGCTAGGACCAATTCTGTTTACACTATACATGCTTCCCTTAGGCAGCATCATTAGAAGACATAGCATAAATTTTCACTGCTATGCAGATGACACCCAGCTCTATCTGTCTGTGAAGCCAGATAACACACACCAATTAGTTAAACTGCAGGAATGTCTTAAAGACATAAAGATCTGGATGGCCGCTAACTTTCTGCTTCTTAATTCAGATAAAACTGAGGTTATTGTACTCGGCCCTGAAAAGCTTAGAAATATGGTATCTAACCAGATTCTTACTCTGGATGGCATTATCTTGGCCTCCAGTAACGCTGTGAGAAACCTTGGAGTCATTTTTGACCAGGACATGCATGTCCTTCAACGCACATATTAAACAAATATGTAAGACTGCGTTCTTCCATTTGTGCAACATCTCTAAAATTAGAAATATCCTGTCTCAGAGTGACGCTGAAAAACTAGTTCATGCATTTATTACTTCCAGACTGGACGACTGTAATTCATTATTATCAGGATGTCCAAAAAACTCGCTGAAAAGCCTTCAGCTAATCCAAAATGCTGCAGCAAGAGTACTGACAGGGACTAGAAAGAGACAGCATATTTCTCCTGTTTTGGCTTCCCTTCATTGGCTTCCTGTTAAATCCAGAATTGAATTCAAAATCCTGCTCCTCACATACAAGGTCTTAAATAATCAGGCCCCATCTTATCTTAATGACTTTGTAGTACCATATCACCCTATTAGAGCACTTCGCTCTCGCTCTGCAAGCCTACTTGTTGTTCCTAGAGTATTTAAAAGTAGAATGGGAGGCAGAGCCTTCAGTTTTCAGGCCCCTCTTCTGTGGAACCAGCTTCCAGTTTGGATTCGGGAGACAGACACTATCTCTACTTTTAAGATTAGGCTTAAAACTTTCCTTGTTGCTAAAGCATATAGTTAGGGCTGGACCAGGTGACCCTGAATCCTCCCTTAGTTATGCTGCAATAGACATAGGCTGCGGGGGATTCCCATGATGCATTGAGTTTTTCCTTTCCAGTCACCTTTCTCGCTCACTATGTGTTAATAGACCTCTCTGCATTGAATCATATCTGTTATTAACCTCTGTCTCTCTTCCACAGCATGTCTTTATCTTGTCTTCCTTCTCTCACCCCAACCGGTCACAGCAGATGGCTCCGCCCCTCCCTGAGCCTGGTTCTGCCGGAGGTTTCTTCCTGTTAAAAGGGAGTTTTTCCTTCCCACTGTCGCCAAAGTGCTTGCTCATAGGGGGTCATATGATTGTTGGGTTTTTCTCTGTATCTATGAAGCGCCTTGAGGCGACTTTTGTTGTGATTTGGCGCTATATAAATAAAATTGAATTGAATCGAATCGAATTGATAATCTCATCAAATCAGATATTTTTTTTGTCAAACACAATTACCAAATCATATACTTAAAAAGGAAAGACTACACACACACACACACACACACACACACAAACAGACAATCTTGACAACTGTGACTGATGGCTCCATAAATGTGAACTGTAAGGCCACAGTGTCCCCTGGTACTGATACTGAGACCCAAACACAGTAACTTTGATTTTAAATTTATTTTTTAATTATTTTTTCACTACAGTCTGGCAGTCTTTAGAAAGGTTACTGAGCAAAAATGATTATAAAAAAGACATTTTATTATACAATAACTGTTGGTAATGCTTGATTCCATGTTAAGTTTCTGCTATGCATCATTAACGGAGGCATTTAGTAAACTGAGGCACTGACATCGTCCTTTTACTCGTCTCTCACTTTTCCTTCAGCCAAAGATTCCACTCTTCTTTGCTGTCAAAGACAAACAAACAAGTTATCACCAACACAGCATCCTCGTTTTTATTTGCCTGAATTTTTTCTGCTCAGACTGGTTCCTTACGTTTTTCAGTAACAGTGTACATGGCTTCCATGCCAGCTTTAATGTGGTCTGTGACGTGACAGTGGAGCAGCCAGGTACCAGGATACTGAGGACGCATCTTTACTGTCTGAAAAGAAAGTAGATAGAAAATCACATGACTCAATAGCAGAACAATTAGAGTTCAATTTCCTAATTCTGTTGGATAAATTGCTTAGAATTTGTGTTTTAAGGTGGTTGTCATGGTTCTGGGTGCTTTTGACCCAGCTTTTTGTGTCTCTTGTGTTTTTATGACTTGTTGTGTGATGGTTTATTATTCTTAGAATAACCTCAGGATTACCACCATGTTTACCGTTGTACATTTAGGCTCCCCTCATGTCTTTGCCCCCATTCTGTGTTTGTGCTTATGTGTGTTGTGTCTTGTTTCTCCTCCTTGTTGTTTATCCATGTTTCCCCGGTCCAACATGTCTCTCGTCTGCCTATTCTTCACTCCTGTGTCATGTTCCCCAGTTTCCTGTTTTATTGTGTAGGTCTTGTGTTTCCATGTTTCACATATCTGGTTTTGCTTCCCCGTTGCCTTGTCTAATTAGGTTCAGCTGTGTCTCCATCCTGTGTGCCATTTCCTTGTTACCTTATGTGTATATTTAGTGCATTTCAGCCGTGTCTCTCTAACTTTCACTCATCTCCGCCCACTCCTCCCTGCTTGCACTCTCTTCATAACCTCTCTTCTCTCTTCCTTTGGATGGTTGACCACATGCAATTAAAGTCATCCACCTTCATGCTAGTGTTAAAGTGAAACACACCAGACCTTAACGTCAAAGAGGAAAGACTCAGCTCTTAAAAGAAGCCATTCCTTTGAAATCTCACCTGAAAGGTGGCTGGAAACAGCTCATACACATCAGCACGGTGAGCACCTCCACCCAGCTGCAGAGAAAAGAGCATTTGTGAACTGCGTTTATATACTGTGTGATTGTGTGAGAGGGTATTTTTGAATCATTTCTATATACCTTATATTCCACACTATGGCCATGCCAGTGTGCTGTGTGTATGTCCACTTCATTGCCCATTCCCATTAGGTACCAGTACACCTTATCGCCCACCTCCATGTTCAGACCATTCAGGTTAGCATACACATATCCATTGATGGCTGCACACAAACATGCACACATTGTAAAGAAAAAATATATATTTTTATGTGTAGATGAAAAAACAAAAACGTTCAAAAATCCTTTTGTACGTGTCTGCTTGTCTCACCGTGCATTTTGTTGCTCTCTATAAAGTCTTCATCATCCTTTAAATTTGGGCGAGGGTTCCTGATCTGCGCTCTGATGTTTTCATCCAGATACCTGTAGTTTAAGCAGCAGTCATAAATATACAGCCCTTCCTGTTTCAGGCGGCGCTGCAGGAAAATTCAGCTAAACATCATATCCTGCTGTCCTGGTCCTCAGAGTGGATCTCTGCTTCTGTTTTAGAATTCTGTTTGCGTATTTAGTGTTGGATCGATGTTTTTATTTCCTCTTTTGTGACTGAGGCTCTGTTTTTTCTTTAATAATGGATTGCATTTATATGGGCACCCAAAGCGCTTTACAATGCCACTATTCATTCACTCTCACATTCACACACTGGTGCAGGCAAACCACAGTTGTAGCCACAGCTGCCCTGGGGCAGACTGATAGATGTGAGGCTGCCATATCGCGCCATCGGCCCCTCTGGCCAACACCAGTAGGCGGTAAGGTACAGTGTCTTGCTCAAGGACACAACGACCAGGACAGAGAGAGCTGGGGGTTTGAACCGGCAACCTTCCGGTTACAGATGAGCTTCCCAACCACATAAACTACGGTCGCCCCATCACCTTGTGATTTTCTAGGAGTGGGTTTCATTCTTTTTGTTTTTTGGGGTTTGGTTCATGAATTTGCAGTAGTAGTCACTGTCCTCCTGAGGACTGTCCTACAAAGTGAGATTAATGGCTTAGTGAGCTGTGTTGAGTTTAAAGTCAGAGTTTTCTGTTTCATAAAAAAGAAACTAATAATAATTAATAATAATTAACTAATAATTACTTATCATACTGATATACTTCTTATGATTACTTATTAACAAACAAACAGAGGCTCAATCGGTGATAAAATAGTTAACTTGAATTTAAATGTTTATTTTACAGCTCTGTGCAGGGTAAAGTTTTTTTTTTTCTTTAAAGAGCGATGTTTTTTCTGCACAATCAATCTCCATAAATTTGTAATTTATTGTAATGTTATCAGCATTTTATCACCTGATAACATCTCTAGTTATCAGGAGGGGACACTCCTGGGAATCGTTTTGTGTGGACTCCTTTGAGAAGTCACGTGGCTTGTGAAACGCCCCTTTAAATGCGCAGAGTGCATACAGAGCCTGAAGCGGAAATCACTGCTTAACAGGGTAAGCTGATGACCACCATCATAATACTTGTTATCTCTTACTGGAATTTTAGGTTTTGTCGAGCCAGCTAAGGCAAAAAAAAAAAAAATGGCTGTATTAACCTTTGTTCTGTTGATTCATGTGTCAGTCTTCACGTGTTTCAGTTATGGTGTTCATGTCCCACTCTGCTTTTGTAGTTACCTTGCTTTGTGTTTTACTTTCAAGTGTCTTCTCCTGATTGATGTCACCTGTCTCTCATAACTCAGCTGCACCCATTCCATCTGATTTACCCTCCGTGAGTTTGCAAGCATGTGAATTTAAGGAGGATTATGTAATTTTGAATTGGAATTAAGAAATTGGGTTGGATCCTTTTACTTCAAATTTGTGTCATTTTAGCATGTATTGCCTGCTGAATAGAGGAAGCAGAGGTTTCAAAGGGAATCTATCTGCTACTTACCAACTCTCATTCTCGTCAAAAACCAGGAAAAGCAGTGCAAACTCTTCCACTTCCTTCTTCAGTCCTAAAGTCCTGGAAGACGCAAATATTTTATCATACTTTATTATGTGGTACTGCATAAACAGAATGTGTGCTGTGCTGTACATCAAGCAGAACATGTAGATACTCACCTGCCCCAACTACGGCGGCAGACGACTAATGGACCAATCAGTCCGCTGTAAAGGTCCTGGAGGGGCAGGGGGACAACATGTAAGTCTGTGAGTACTTGTTGTTGCCTGTGCTGTGTTTGATCTTGCCTACATCATCGTACCTTTGCAACATCAACAGTAGAGTAGTACGCTGACACAGAGCACTCCTCTTGCTCTGTTGTTGGTCCAGTGTTCTTGTTGACATACCAGTAGTAGGTGTGAATTTCACCTGAGAAACACATTGTAGTTTTCAATGTTTTGGACACCATTTATACATTAAGAACATGGCATGATCCATTAGAGAGGGAATACTGTATGCCCTTTCTATGTTCTCAAAAAAACACATTTATTCTGCTGAAGTCATAAAAAAGTTCCACAGTGACTGAAATTGTTTATTGATTGTGTCCCTTTGTTCCATCCGCTTCTATTATTTCTAGGCATTTCTGTACCTGGTTGGGTTTGGTGGACGCTGGGGTTTTCTGTTTTGACTCCGTGTGCATGAATGGAATAAGGTCTGGTTGCCATGTTCTTGAAAACCACCTTAACTTTGTCTCCAACATTAGCGTGAATCATTGGACCTAAAGAGAAGGCAAATGTTTTAAGTACCAACTGGAGCTTAAGACGTTACACGATTAATCATGTGTTATTTACAATATGTAGCACAATCAGTGGCTTTTACTGCACCAACAATATATTCTCGTCAGAGCTTCAAAAACTTTATGGAAAAATATGAATTTGTACAGTATGTGTCAGTGGTCTCTTCAATATACTCACCCATAATGCCGAGATGCTCCATGTCAGCGGTTCTTTCGACCTGTTTGGTAAACTTGTCACTGGTGAACTGTCGGTAGACGACCTTCTTGTAACGAGAGCCTATGAATCCACCCTGCTTGTCCAGAAAGACGGGGGCAGGACTGCAGCGAGAGAGTCACCAACACATTTTGATTTACTAAAACAGCTGCAGTTCCACTATAACAAGTTTTCACTGTTATATAAGAGGCAACCAAAGAAAACTCGATTTGCCAGCATTACTATTTAATTCTTTCTCAGCGCTCCTACCACAATCTACGACAGTTTCATATCCTAAAAATAGTATAGTGCTCTGCTATATACAGAATAAACTTTATAATATAATACTGACATCTGTTTGGTTGGTCACTGTTATTTTTGTGTTCCTATTGTAATGTCCAAAAGCAGTTTATTACCATAAAAGGCATTAAGATACTCAGAGTCTGCATGTTTAGAGTAATGAGCATTCTCATGTAACAATGGGACACTTTTTTCCCTAAACTTTACTAAATTTGTTATTGTTTTCTGTGATGTTTCATAAGCTTCATAAAATAAACACATAATGTATACTGTATAAAGGTAGACGCACAAGAGTTACATATATGTGCTGCTGGTATACTGTATTTGTTTCCACGGCAGCTCTCAGGCTCGTGCCCTACAGCTGATACCTCTCCATGCCGCGGAACATCTCCACCTCCCAGGTGCGGTTTGGAGCGTAGTCCCAGTCTATTTCCATGGCAGCGATGTAGTAGGTTTTTGAATGTAACATCATCTCACTCTGACGATGAAGTATGCTGCACTTCTCTACCGTGTAGTTGGCCCTCATCCCATTACGGTAATGGTTCACTGTAGCAGACACCACCTCAAACTGACCTAAAACACATACACACACGCAGATACGGTAACACACAATGTGACTGTTGGATTTACAAATGTGCTCTTTTGACTAAATTCTCTGGTTTTGTTGTTTTGTCCAAATGTTGTTGTTTCTTAACACTTTCTTTTACCTTCCTAGCTCAGTCTGCAATGCACCAAATCATGACACTTGTCCTTTTTTTGGAATTAGCTCTCAAGTCTTCTCACTCAACACTTCTTGAAGATTTAATGGCCAAGGTCATAGTAAGGGTAATTGTA
The DNA here is from genome assembly GCF_964374335.1 of Astatotilapia calliptera. Classification (NCBI taxonomy): domain Eukaryota; kingdom Metazoa; phylum Chordata; class Actinopteri; order Cichliformes; family Cichlidae; genus Astatotilapia; species Astatotilapia calliptera. The sequence goes on from NC_137438.1 coordinate 9,236,552, forward strand.
TTTCATGTTTACTGAAATCATTCCCATTTACTGAACTATCCAACAAAACAAATGATGAACAGTCTGTGATGCCTTAAAAATATGTAACATTTCAACAGTACCTTTTAGCTTTTGTGCCCTGAGTCAGTCTACTAAGAACTGCAACCTACTGTCACAAATCAATGTGTGCATGTTTGTGTGCAGCCATCAATGGATATGTGTATGCTAATCTGTCACAAATCAAAGAAATGCACCAGCATAGCTCCCTGACTTAAGCACATTTCCTCAGGGTAATGTCTTTGAGTAAGAAGGCTGTAAATGTAAATTCAGCAATGATTCAGGCTTATGTATCAGAGTGACTCATGCTGATGGATGTTAAGATTCCTAATCATGCTTCGGTAGGAAACCTACTTATATTCATGGCATGATGCACACATAGTAATATGATATGTTGTAAACTGTTTGCATTTGCTTGGGAAAAGACAGAACCTCAGTAGAACTGGGGGTTAAATTGCATGAAGGTCATTCGACTGATTTTTAGTTTTAGTCTTGTTTTCCACTGAATTATCAGTTCTGTCGCTGCTGTAGTTAGCTAATAAATTAATGTAAGACTGATAGCAACAGCCAACTAGACCAACCCAGTGATGTCACATTCTTTACTCGGACAAAACGGCGCTACACATGCTCTAGAAACTGTAACTTCAAGCACTTATTTATTAAACCCAGCTTCACAGACATGGCACTCATGGGATAAATTGACCTTAATACATTTAGTGTTTCATGTCCACTTCAATGGTTCTTAACACCGCTGTCATGGCAACTTCAATTCAATTCAGTTTTATTTATATTTTATTTATTTATTTCAAAAAGTATCCAGTGGACCTTTGATTAGACCAGTTCTGGCCCACAGGGTGCATCTTTGACATCACCCATCTAGGTAAATCCATGTGTCTGCTAGGTCAGACCAGCAGATAGTCGGACATTTTTAATTAAGTTTAATCTGTTTTGTTGTGATGCCATTCTGTTTAAAATAAAAGAGAGAGTAGTGTCAATCATTTTCAAATGATTAATGTAAGTTTCCTATTGGCAGCTGCTGTAGCTGCCAATAAATCAATTCAACCCATCTTCCTCTATATTTCATTTGAACTTGAACTTTGGGCTTTTACTTTTTTGTATGCATGGGCCACACCTAAAGTGTAACTAAACAGAACAACATAAATAAGGGTTCAAAGCTCCATACCCATGCTGTCCGGCTCCATGGTGACAGTGTGTGAGATGTGAGGGAATACGCTGATGGTGTCCCGTCTGTTCTGCTCATAGATGAAACGGTTGCCCTGGAAGTAGAGACTGATGATGTCTGTCTCTGACCCCAGTCCTGACAGGTGCCATGATACTTTATCGCCCTTACACATGGTCAGCCCTGGGAGATTGTTATACACGAACCCATTGATGGCTAAAAAGAAATTCACAGAAATATTACACACAGAGATTAGGTACGTTATGGTGAATTGCTGAGCCAGTAAAGGGACATTAGTTGATAATAATAGCTGTCCCCAATTTAACTATTACATGGTGACTAAAATGAAACTTCACACTGTACCCACCATGCATTTTGTTGCTCTCGATGAAGCCCTCGTCCTCCTTGTTGACAGTGTTGGGAGCAGTAGTGAAAGTCCTAATGTTGTCATCAAGATACCAGCTCAGGTTCTCATCAAATACAGTGGCCATGAGGTGAAACTCTTTATTATAGTTTTTCTGCATGAAAAGAGAGAGAGGTGAAGAGGTGATGTGTCAGATTTTGCTTCATTAATCCAGTAAGGCCACAAAACATTGTTTTTTTTTCTTTTCTGTGATGTTAGAGTGGGACTGAACACTCAGGTTAGGAAGAGATTTTCCAGGCTGGAGACAGGAGCCGTGGATAGTCGATGACTAAAGCCAAAAGCACATTTTATTGATTTTAAGACGATCCGCCTCTTTGGATGCCACTGTCAGGAATATCAGGATGTCAGGAAGATTCATTCTTTTTGTTATAAGAAACTGCAACATTTTTTCAGTCTAACACAAGACACGTGTTTCAGGCCAGCAGAACGAGTCCTGTGTCATCAATATTTTCTGTGTAATTTACTGATAATTCTATTTGAGTTTAAAAAACATTTATATGTCCACTGCACAGCCTGGTGTGAATCATTTTATTCCAAATATATCTACCTTTATAATACCAAATTCAGGAGGATGTAACTTGCTCTGTAACCTGAACCACACAATATGTTGACTTGCTGGGTTTTTTTTGTCTTTCCTCTCACCTGTACTCCCTTCTTCAGCGATTTAGGTCGACAAATGAGAAGTGGCCCCACCAGTCCAGAGCTGGTGTCTTTAACAGGGTCCACAGCAGAGTAGTACAGATAGGTCAGACAGTCAGCCTCCCCTTCTACGGGTCCAGCACCTACAGGCACCATCCACTCATAGATGTGCACCATCCCAGGTCTGACCAGAGCAGCAGGGGGAGGAGTCACCACCCCTACTCACGCATTTCCACAGAGAAATGGCGAATTCTCATTAGCAATAATAACAGCATCAACAAAATGCTAAATGGTACTCCAACTGCAGACTTCCACTTACTTGGCAGCCTCTTCAGCTCCCGCAGTTTCTTATCTGTATAAGACTCTGAAGAGAGGAAAAGAAGAGGAGTTCAGATGGATGAAACAGATATTAACACTGATAGCATTACTTATGAATGTACATGCATTAACCTTCCAACTCATTGTGATACAGTGTGCCATCCTGTTCCACGCTGTACTGTACTCCATGAGGTTGTATTGTGTAAGGCCGACTGGCTTTGTTCTTGAACACCACCCTGATAGTGTCTTTCTCTTCAGCCTTCAACACAGGACCTGGAAACATTAACGTGCAACGTGCATAAGATGCTGTAAGGGTGCAATATAGTTTTTAATAATAACAGCTCATAAAATTAGAGGGATTATCAACATGGTTTAAGACACTAAACCAAATGAGTTTGTTCAAATATGAGTTAAGGCAGTTTTTGGAAATGTTCCACAACTCTGCTGTGCTTTTGAATTGCAATAACTCTATTTCTGGCAAGCAATTCATTCAAAGAACCTGTAATTAACTGAGGCAGTTGTGGTTTTGTTAGCGTTTGTGCGCTTGTGTCATTCTGTCTGCAAACGCAATAGCTCGAAAGGTATTGTAACGATGGTTAAATGTTATTTTACAGTGACAGGTTGACACTGTTGTTATTTCTTTAAGATACATGTTTGGTTGTGCTGCAGGAAAAAAGGGAGTTAATGTGTGCAGGAAGGGGAGGGGGGGTCCATGTTGTTGTGTGACTGTGCGGGGCAGAAGTGAGGTGTTGTACGAGAGCACTCTCCCCGAAGTTGCCTGTGTTACCGAATAAACGGACAAACTGAGATCAAAATGTCTGGTTCTTGAGAACATATGGGAACGCTACAGTATGAATGAACTCTGAAATTTGATGTAATCTTTGCTTAGAGCGAACTGTCAAACTGATTAAATAAAGCGAGGCCGTAACTTACTGATCAATGACAGCACCGAGCCACGGTAATTACTAATTAAGAAACAACTGGATTGTTTTGTGTTTTTATTTTTAACATTGGCACTTGGCTGCTCTAATTATTGTCTCACTTTATTAAAATCAAAAAATGATTTCATTACTTGTTCCAGAGAAGCTCTGTTGTGTGTGTGTGTGTGTGTGTGTGTGTGCGTGCGTGTGTGCGCGTGCGTGCGTGCGTGCGTGTGTGTGTGTGTGTGTGTGTGTGTGTGTGTGTGCGCGCGCGTGCGTGCGTGCGTTCGTGCGTGCGTGCGTGTGTGTGTGTGTGTGTGTGTGCGTGTGCGTGCGTGCGTGCGTTCGTGCGTGCATGCGTGTGTGTGTGTGTGTGTGTGTGTGTGTCTGTGTGTGTGTGTGTGTGGGTGGGTTTCGTTTCTGGGTTTTGGGTTTGTTTTTTTTTGTTGTTGTTGTTTTCAGATTTTAGCAACATCAAACTTTCCAAAACCACGCAAGCTTGAATTACCCAGAATTCCAAGGTGCTGGTCCTCTGGGCTGCGGAGCATCTTTGTCATGAAGGTGTTGTCAGTGTACTCCACATAGCGAACCTTCTTATAGCGGCTTCCAATGCGGTTTCGACCTCGGGTTACAAACGTTTCTGCCGCACTGCTCACACAAAAGCAAAGTTCAAATTAAGAAAGATCTCTGCAGACCAGCAGTCCTCTACATTCCTGTCAGTTTGTACAGTAACTAACCCATCTGTAGGCACTGTAGGAGCATAGTCCCAAACTTCTTCTTCAGCGGCAATGAAGTACTGTCGCTGCTCTCCATAAGGCCGGGGCTTGTGGACATTGGGGAAGCACTTCTTTATCTCAAACAAAGCCTGCATTCCAGCTGGACAAAAGCACAAAAAAACAATGTTGAATACATTATTAATCGGTGTGCAGAAATGTATCCTTCCCTGAATTGTAATTCATAATCTCACCCATCAGATGGTCATTGACACTACATGCCAGCAGCCAGTGTCCTGGGTTGTCAGCTACCATTTCCGCTGTGGTGCTCAAAGCAGGAAAAAGACTGATTGTGTCTGTATGATGGTTCATAGTGGTCAGGATCTGACCATGGAAATGGACTGAATGCATGTCCACCTGTAGATAAATAATATTTCAATAATGTTACACAAGGAGGTGAATGTACTAGAAATCCTTTTTGCAATTCTGAAACTAGCAATAATAATAATGAAAGCAATCTGTACCACAGAAAGTAACACATGCTCACATTTTTATTAAACTTGAACCTTATCTGATTAAAGACTATCAGTAGAAAACTTCTGCAACAGTCTCAGCAAGGCAAACTTAAATCCTTAAAAAAGCTGAACCTTTGAAAGCACAAGCTGTGAGACTGACTGTATTTGCAGGTGTCTCATGGTTTAGTTAGCAACAATTAGGATAATGCCCACAGCCCCTTCTGTCTTTGAAAGACTGTCTCCTGAGAGTTGAAAGTAGGTGGAAGAGAGCCTGGAGAGGTGGAGAGAAGAGGAATGTCAGCAGAAACATGTGTGTTAATGAGAGTGAGGCTGGTGGAAAGGTGAACATGCAAGGAGTAGAGGGAGGGAAGATGGACAAGTTTAATTAAATACCTGGAGCCAACCATCCAAAACAACAGACAGCACACAAGAAAGGTGAAGAAGCGAGTGTAGACAGGGTGGAGTGTGCTTGGAGATGAGTGCCAGGGTGATTTGTGACAGAAGAATAGCAGCAAGAGTGAAAGGGAAGGTTTCCAAGATAGTAGTGAAACCTGCTGTGATGGATGGTTTGGAGACTGTGGCACTAATGAAAAGACAGGAGGCCAAGCTGGAGGTGTTGAGATTTTTGTGGGGAGTGGCCAGAATGGACCGTATTAGAAATGAGTTCATCAGAAGGACAGCTCAGGTTAAGCTGTTTGGAGGCAAAGTTCAAGAGACGAGATGGAGATATTATGGACATGTGCAGAGGAAGGAAAGGCAGGAGAGAAAGAGGAAGACAACAGAGAAGATTCATGTATAAAGTGAAAGAGGAGGGTCAGTGTGAGCAGGGAACGGGGTGAGATAGAGGCAAATGATCCACTTTGGAACCCCCTAAAAGAACCAACCTGTTCTTCTAAATGTTTGTAAACATTATAAATTGAACTAAATGTTTAGATTAAATGCTCAGTTGAATATTTTGAAAATATTCTCTGTAACAGTAATATTAAGAATAGAGATGTGATAATATAACATAGATTACCTCATTGCCTAATGCAAACAAATGCCACTGGATCTTGTTGCCTTGGCACATGCTCAGTCCACGAAGATTACCATACAGCAAACCATTAATACCTGTAATACATAGCGAGGGTAAAATGGTGCAGGGATGCAAATGCAAGCTTGTAAGTGTGCATGCTGGTGATATGCTAATTGTTAGCATGATATGTTAATTGGGATAAATAAAGTCTTTCTGATTCTGATGCTTCCTCTCACCATGCATCTTGTTGCTCTCAATGAAGTCTTCGTCCTCCTTCAGGTTTCTGGCAGGATTTGTGATGTATGTCCTGATGTTTTCATCCAGGTACCAGCTGAAGTTCTCATCTGACACCATGAACAGCAGAGCATACTGGTAGTCTGCTGAACTATCGCCATGTAAGTCCAGAGTTCCTGCAGAGGAGAGGACATTTAGAAAGACAGGCAGTGCTTTACAATACAAAAGAAAAGGGGGATGAAAAATAGATATAAATATAAAAATAAACACGTTTTTAAAAACTGTCTATTGTGTTCTATTATGAATCTATAATGTAAACATAGTTACATAATGTTAACAAGAGTAAAAGGTAGAATGTTTGGCTCTGAAAGACACTGGACTATAAATAAAATATATTAAAGTTGTACTTAAGTAAATTTAGTGGAGTAAATGTACCTCTCTTACAGACGATGAGGGGCCCTATCAGCCCTGAGTTGATGTCTTTTGGCGGGCTGACGTGGGAATGGTAGAATCTGGTCATGCAGTTGCTGTCATGTGATGTTGGGCTGTGGGATTCTGCGAGGGTCCACTCATAGGTCACTGTTTGACCAGGAGGTACCGAATCATCTCGCTTCAGCTCTGGACCCGTGCCATCTGGGTAGAGTGCTCCTGAGGAGTGAACCCACAAACACAGTCACAGTCACACGCATGTGTTAACCTTTCCACTCCACTCTAGTAGTACGTCCGTTTGTGCATTTCTCACCCTCGTTGCCTTTAGTATAGTTCAGACCATGTGGGTGGGCGCTGTAAGGTCTGGACGCTGTGTTCTTCAGGTGGACAATCAGTGTATCGCCCTCCTCAGCCATCAACAGAGGTCCGAGGTAACCCAGCCATTCTGCTTTTGTCAACTCTGTCCTGTAGGTGGCGTCGCTGTACTGCTTATAAACAGCCTTCTTGTAGGTTGAGCCGATACGCTGCGGACCGCTCTTTAAAAAGACGGAGGCTTCTCTGTTGAGGGGTTCAGGCAGAGATGCATGAGAGTGGTTTTGTGTATGTGTCCTTATGTAAGTTAAAACACGTAAAGCTTCTAGAGAGACTGAGTGTCTCTAACACTCTTTTTTTCGCAAATGACATCATGGGTCAGATTTACTAAAAGGTTAAGGTCCCAATGGCAAAAATGCGCAGGATCTTTCTTCCTGAAATAGCACCGCAAATGAGATAAGAGAAGGGAAGCTGGAAAAGAATCTATATGTTTGATATATGCTTATGCTTTGATATATATGAATAAAATAAAATATATGAGACTGGAGCGCGATTTATCCAAGAGAAAGGCTGCACTTTGGCGAATACTTCCCAAATACACCGAAATCTGTAATAAGATATATGATGTGTAGAAGAACATAAAACACAATTGAGTGCTAATGATGATACTGTTAGTAAGTGCTCAACTGCGTGACTGTGCGCATCGAGTAACGAGACCGTTCTCACTCCCACAGCATAACGTACCAACGCGTCGGGATGACAACGTGTTGAGTAACACCGTTACGCGCGCTGTGTGAGGCTGTGCGTAGAGATGCATATGAAAAGCCTGCTATGTAGGCTATTGCAAGATGTAGACATTAATCTTTGGGGTCCTATGGACTAGAAAAGCGCTATACAAATGCAGGCCATTTACCATTTAATCCAACACACTCATACATTCCCCGACAGACATTTCAATATGTGATATAACAGCGGTGACATAGAGAAGTAAAGAAAGACAGAAAAAAAATACAGAGTGACTGTCGAGGAAAGACATGCAGAGACGTTTTATTGGGTAAAAATGTCAGACTTCAAACTTATCAGCTCACTATAAAAAGTAACTTGGCTAACAGTAAAACAACGTATACACAACTCTTTTGTATACGTGTGAAGTTCAGATCAGCTCGATTCTCATCATTTCGTAACAAGCCCAGTAGGTTTTCATAGAGGAGCACAACTGAGATTCTGGGAATAAGAAAGGGTTACGGGACAGATTAAAAATTTTCACACTGCTCTAACAGCTCCAAGCCTTCCTCTCGCTCCAAATGAATAACACTTAATGAATCAATTTTGCATGATTCGTTTAAATATTAAATAAAGAAAAACTCCTACAAATACACGTGCAAAAGGCCAGCTGCAAAAGCACCGGGCAAAGTTTACGCTCCACCTCTATAATAAATAATAAGTAGTTTTTTATCACCAAAAACTGATTTTATGCTGATAAGTCTGGTCCTGTGACTACAAGATGAAGCACGTGTACCAACACTGTGATGGTACACGTAAAGAACCAATAACCCATGACAGTGATTCAGCATGAGCAACACCAGGATACCAAATTATCCAAGAAGTACATTTATAAATATATAGTTGCCATTTTTTCATCACAGTGTCTTCATATTAACTTATATATTGTCATATGCAGTGCAATGCGTTCAGTAGGCTATAACTGTGTTCTTATATTAGTATCTGCTGACCATATGTGATCATTCCTGTTTGTCAATTGCTGTTGAAGCAAATATTAACATGTCGTGTTGGGGGGGGGGGGGGGGGGGTTAATTGTACCCATTTTGATTCTTTATTTCATATTGATTTATGACTCTGTGATAAAATGGAAAATGTATCGTGCGCACTTACTCATCGTCCTGGATTGAGCGGTTTTGGATGATGTTCATCCCAGTTGGAGCATAGTTCCACGACACCTCTTCTATCTTTAGAAAGTACTCTCGTCTCATCCCGGAAACACATGTTACCACACAAAACAACAGCAAAACAGCCCTTAAATCCAGCCTCAGCATTTTTGTCCAAAATAAAAGCTGACAGTGGTGATAATGATAATGATGACTCTTGGTTTTATTTGAATTATTATTAATACTCTCGCAGAACTTGAAGATAAAGACCCACGGCGCAGAGAATTAAAAGTCTTGGATGTTTGTCAACCAGTGTGTCTCAGCGACGTTTAAAGCTCTGTGTCTTTATACTGCGTCAGATGACTCGCAGGCTGAGGTCAGCCAAGCAGGACCGAGGGGTCACTGACCATCAGACTGCCAGGTGTTCGATCAGCAGGCGAGACTTGCATAAGAACACAAACAGTTTTGTTCTCGTAAATCCAAACACCAAGAGATTAGTCTTAACCTTCATCATTTACTCCCTTGTAGATTTTCACTACAGCTCAAAATAAAGTTTTTAAAAATCAACATCGTTCGTTTAAGAATCCAAAGATTCTTATCTGTGTCAAATCGGAGTGTTTTTTCTGTTCAGCAAAAAAGTCCAGTGACGTTATATTTAGCCAATTACGTAAAAGTGGACTTTTGAGTAAATGTTTGATTTTAAATGCAAGGGGTTAAATGTTGAAAACGACCTTGTGTCACAACCAGATTCATTTCACTGAGCCAATAAAGATGTCTCTGTGTTTGGGTTCATTACTTGTGCGTTTACTTTGCTAAAAGTCAGTTTATGATAATTAATTAATACTATTCCTAATTTATCTTTGTGTAAAGGTTCTCAGAACAAGGAGAAAACGGTCGCTGTGCACACAGTTTAGGGAGGGGACACTGCTAAAAAAAAATGAGCACCAATTTGCATGGCTCTCAGGGTTAAAGGCAACAATTACTCAATCTGATAAATATCAGTATCAGTCAACTCTGGAAACTCTAGTACTCAGTACTCACTAGTATTGATTACAACACACCACAGGAGCTGCACACAAAAAAATCCACATTTTGACCTCAAAGGACATGATTGCATTTGCGTCTGGGATATTTCCCCTCTACAGAAGCAACAGTTTGATTTTTTGTTTTGTTTTTAAATAATAAAAAAACTCTGGATGCATACATATAAAACAGAAATTGTTCGTTTTTATTCAAGGCAGCACAAACAAACCATACATTATAAAAATATGCCACTAAAATATATGTGTGTGTGTGTGTGTGTGTATACATATATATATATATATATATATATATATATATATATATATACATATAATGTTTGTTAACACTGGACTAGCATCTGAGAAACATTAAGACAACAATTTACAACAAAGTATACTGAAAATTAAAATAGATGTAAAAACATACACGCACACACACACACACATGCACAAAAAGAAAATCGGCTTGTGTTGCATGTGTGATCCAACACACTGCAAGTCCTGGGACCACAAAAATAAAATTAGACATAAAGGGCACATCACTGTGCTTCATTTTAGCCAAGACGGCACATTCAAAGACTATAATCATGGCAACACGCACTGTTTCTTGCAAAAACACCATTAACCAGGGAAAGGAAATACCCAAAAGAAGGTAATGTTCACATTATCAAACAATATCAGGCAGTTGATTTGATACTGATTGCTCTGTTATTAACGTAGTTCTCTTCAGGCCTTAAAAATGTTAACACAGCTGTGTAGCATACAACATAAAACAACAGTGAAGAAACTGAGCAAGCCTGTGCACCACGTTTGACAGACTTTACTTCAGTAAACCTAATACTCCCATCCTCTCTTACTATCTGTACATGTTGGCTTGCTATGCCTGCTTTTAAAGTAAGTTACAATGTCCTACTTATGGAATAAAAAAAGTCATACAGAGCTACATTGTTGCAGACACATATCCCGGCACCACTGGTGACTTTGACTGAACTTGAAAATAAACTGATTACAAATCTAACCTGGCTGACTGGAGATGTGGTGCTGTAATCAAACACACACACGCACACACGTTGCAGTGAAGTTATGTGTGGAGACTTCCTTTTGTGCTTGTGTCCATTACTGTAATGTACATGTACGATATGGTTGTATCTATATGCATCTGTGGTATGTCTGTGCAGATGAATCTAAGCATTAAGACTGTACTCCTGCTTGTAGCAGCAGGGCCGGCAGACAGCGTTGACTAGGCCATTTCCCAGCTGTAGGAGACAGATGATGAACTCCAGCACTGCCAGGCCCAGTAAGACACACAGCAGAGTGATGTTCCACTCTATGATGTTAACCGGCTGAAGGCACCGTGTCCACGTTTCTGGCTGCAGAAGATACCTGGGACAGAGAGTAAGTGTGATTATCAAAGAGCAAGTCACAAACTGGTGAAGGCATAACTCATAGGTGTCAAACTCTGGCCCGCAGCTTAATTACATTTGGCCCGCGAAGCCATACCAAATTACTATTAGAGCTGGCCTACTGGTATTATACAGCTACTATATATATATTGTTTAGTATTAAGCTTTGCTTGTTCCATATTCAGTTTTCCAGCAAAACTTATTTGAGTCCATAAGAAAAGATTCATTCTTATATCTGGAGAAAGATTTTTTTTTTTTTCAATAAATATTAACGTCAGCCCACGACTTTGTTCCAGTTTTGAATTTTGGCCCACTGTGTATTTGAGTTTGACACCCCTGGCATAACTGATCCAGAAAATTAGAGCAAGTGCTGTTGTGCTACATTCTCTCCAGAAAGGCAGCAAAGACTCAAATGCAGAAATCACCCCGACCTGGTCACGGCAGATGGCTGCCCCTCCCTGAGCCTGGTTCTGCCTGACTTTTTCCTTCCTACTGTTGCAAATTTTTCTTAGGTGCCATATTTTCCGCACTATAAGCAACACTTAAAATCCTTTAATTTAATTCTAGTTTTCACCTAAACACAATATACCATGTTCTGACTGAAATTTAAACGACCAGTGAGCAGCAGGCTATAGTATGGAGTGACATATCAGTGTCCAATGTGGGGTTTTTTATGTGCAAGTAAACCATCAACACTGACACAAATACAAGAAAACTGCCTCTGAATAGCTGTCCATTATGGATGAAAGGGTTAAGCACTTTAAGGAGACTATTGTTGTGATTTGGTGCTACATAAATAAAACTGAAGCGAACTGATAAATGAAGCAGACAAAATGTGATGAGTTGATTCAAAGTGTTAAATTAAAAGCTTTCCTACTCTAATTTTAAAGATGAGGCCTTAAGGGAGGACAGTGCAAGTGAGGGAGGTCACTTGTAGACTGAAGAATCATAATAAACTATCAGAGACAGAGCAAAAGCTTTAAGAGTGGTCAAATCAACAATCTGGTGCTTTTTTAGAATAAATGAATGCACAAATCATTTCAGCCTGAAAGGCCACAGACAATAACTAAAGTGTATGATACAATTATTGACAACATTATTTATACTCCAGAAAAACATCAACTTTGCAACATCTAACCAAGTCTATAGTCAAGACCTTAATATATAGAAATATAGGGTTTACAGACATGTACAAACTGCTGGTTATGGAGCAAAAATGCCAGACTATACCAGTAAATGGCTATACTCTGCTCAGCTTCAGCTAAATGCTTCAAAACTAATCGAACAGCACAAATGCACAGTGCAAATTTTCTCAAGGTAACCAAACGGGATATTCTTCAACGGTCAAGTTAACTGATCTCATCCCAGCATGCTTTTCAGTTAATGGAGAAAAACGTGAAGGCAGAGACCCACAACTGAAGGTGACTGATCTTCTGTATTTTAATTACCTGATATAATTCACAGTAATAATGCGTAAATAATAATGCATGTGATATAATCTCTTTTCACAGTTTCTGTGTAAAAGCGTGCTTTTAATAATCGTTCTTTTATTACCCAGTGTTGCAGCAATATAAGTTAGAGTTACAACTTTTTCATCTGTACTAGAAAGCTCAGTAAAAAATACAGTTGGTTTTCTGTTTGTTTTGTTTTTATACAGGTATTTATATTAAAAAATTTCCTTTGTATTCAAAATACTGATAATCTTTCAGAAGACGTAAGAGAGCTGAAATAATAAACTGAATACGAAAGTGAAAAGCACGAAAGACTGCACAAGTCATTTCAAAATCTTACCTGAATACTTACTTTATGACATTTCATAGACAACATTAACTGATAACGAAACGATTGTTACACAACGCCGCACAAAACACGCACCTATGCAGACATCTACATCTTCATACACAAAGCGCTAGGATGTATCCTTACCTGCCCTTTTGGTCTGCAAAGGGGTACGACCATCCATACGAGGTGAAGCATTGGGGGCCCTGCAGGAGTGCATACCCTGATACGATGAAACAGTAGGCAGACCCCACCAGACCGACCACAGCTGCCAACACTGACCCACACATCTACAGAGGAACAGCAGCACACAAAGGGATTTTTAAACACGTGCTTTCGTGTTTTTGTGCAGCTTTATTTCTGCCTGAATGAAAAGCTGCTTCACTTATGCATTTCATAAATGAGATACAGAGGCAGCTGCCACACACACACACACACACACACACACACACACACACACACACACACACACACACACACACACACACACACACACACACACACGTGTATCTGCAGCTGTGCCCGTGGCCTGAAGGGTGTGAGCCAAGCTTACTTTGTTGAGTGTTACCTAACAATGGGGGCCTTGTTGAGTTATCATAGCTGGCTTAGAATTAGCATTCAGTTCATAAGGACACAGTGTTGGGCAGCTTAAAAACTTTACCCTTGTAATCAAGCAAGTAGTGAGAAAAAAAAGGAAAACATTTAGATTTAGAAAATGAAAATGGCAGCCGGCAGTTTGGAAATAACGGCCTGCATGTTGTGAACCCAATTTTCTGTGCAGCACAGCGTCTCCTTTGTAGATTTTTAAGCATTATTTACAGCTTAACACGTCTCTTACCATTAAACTCTCATTCCAGCAGCAACTACATTTCCCCAGCGTGGTGAAGGCAACCGCTGGAACCAGCATCTAAAAGTACAGAAAGTATTTGTTATTTGTTTTATTGACCATTAATAACACCCAATAGCAGCAATCTTTGCATTTGGTTACTAGGAGCTGCCAGAGTAATTCAGTGCTCTATACCAGCATCTCTACTGCCACCTACTGTTGATCACCGCTTACAAGTCAAATCCTGTGTTTCATTCATACAGCATATACCACAACGTTTTCTCAAAGAGCTTTGCAATCTTGCCAACATGTGGCACACTCTATCCTCAAATGTCATGTTGCCGCACTAAATACTGTACAAATGTCACCTAACAACGAATCACATATATTCAACACAATCAGCGTGAAGCTGTAATGTTCATTCAGCTGTTAGTTTTTTAATGGGACTTAGTCTTAGAGCTATTCTTGGCTTCATGTAGGTGGTGAAAAATGTGACTATTCTCCCTGAGATCCAAATTCAAAGTGATTTTAATGATACATATCATACATTGTTTGACTTTGGTCCAAAACAAAATGGCCAACCTCCACATGAAATAAGCCTGCTTTCTCTTCATTGCCCTAACAGAGAGAAACCGTTTGCTATAGCTGGAGTTAATTAATAGTGCACATTAAACATAACTTTATGACAGACCCTTCTGCGTCCCAATGGTACCAGTAATTTGAGATGGGCAAACATGAGCACAGGCCATTTAAAGTGCAGTGTGAATTGCGGCAGCTGCCACATAGTGTACTTGTGTGTACAACTCAAGAACTAAAGGCAATCCAACATTTGTTTGTTTCAGGAATTTACTTTTTATCTTCTTCATCCCTTATTTTCTGTCCTCCTCTTCCCTGTGTCGGTATCTTTTGCTCTCCTACTACATCGTAAAAGAGGAAAGGAGGTTCCCTTGGTTTAACACATTAACGTATGAACAGAAACAAAGAGAGGGATCAGAGTGTTGTTCCACATCCTGGACATCCCTCTTAAAGCCCCATCCTATAACAGAGGCAGCAGGGGAGGCTGACGACAAGCAGCGGCGGGAGGTGCACAGTGAGAAAGGAAGAGAAGGAAAAAGGAAGCCAGAAGAGCAAGGGAGAGGAAGGGAGTAACCCAAAAATAGATTATGCCCTGATTGGTTCAGTTTGCTCTTTGACTCTCAGCATTTGGTCATTTCCACAGAGAAAGATAAAGCCCAGAGAGGGAAAGACTGACACAAACTCAGACTAAAAATCATTCCTTTCTCAGACAAAGAGGCCCAAGATGGATTTTAGTCAGACTGCCCTTTATAAGTATTTTATCAGGCTTGTTTAAAAGTAATTACACTGAGTACCTTTTAGCAGTTAAAGACGTGACATATTACAGAGAAAGAGCAGGAAAGTGAGAATATACCGTGTAAGTCAGAATGGTTTTCAGGCTTCTTTCCTTTATCCTATGCAGGCCTTCATACCAACAGCTATCAATGCCGCCGTACAGACTCATCACACTCAGAATTTTTCTTTAAAAAAAAGGTTCAAAACCTGCCATAAGTGGTGCCTGTTTTTGAAAGCTTGAACATTTCAATTAAGACCAAACTGAAAAACCAGAAACATAGGCAAGGGCGATAGTGGAATGCACAACATCCAGTCTTTATCGTGTTGTTCTTCACAAAGTCTTGATGCTACAACTTGTACAAACCCTGAGCACGTTCACAGACACTCTGAGCATATTTTTTTTACTCAAAATGTGCACGTGTTCTGCTGATTAACACACTCGGTCTTGTCTGGGGGGGATTACAGTCTCTCCTCTGTTCCTCCACAAAACCAAATTAAAAGAACAGCTCCGTTCTGCTCAGTCCGAGCATAAACCCATCAGATCAGCGGCATGCAGAGCAGACGGATTAACTGTGGATGCACACAAAACTCCATTGTTCTCACTGAGCAACTGCAAACACTCTGTCTGAAAGGTGCTGATGGGAAAACGACCAGAGTTTAACAAACTTTTGACGTAAAATCAAAACTCAACCAAAATCCTCTCAACTACAACTGAACTAATTTAGTAGAAGTTAAAAGCAAGTTGAAAGCATAAATGAGTTCTGACTAGTATCAACTTATCAACAAAAGCGAGGCTTTCTTACACACAGTGGCACTGCCATTGACTACATGTGCCAGCACCTGCTGCACTTACTGCTGAATGAGGGAGGCAGGAAGGTGACATAAGCATCCAGCAATTGTAATCACGCTTTTAAAGGATTTCATCTGCTAACTGGGTAGTGTTTCAGAGTCACATGGTCACGGGGTGAGAGAATGCTTCTTACACACGGCAGTGAAAATGACTCATGATAAACAATGGCTGGCTACAAATGAAAAGGAAATCTCACTACACTGAGAATCACTGAATTTCACCCTTTCACCTCATCTAAAGGAGATAGATACACCACTGGCATCTGTCCCAAATCACATTGCTGCCACATATTTTAAATTTTCCAGAGTATGAAAAAAAATGCTTATTATATAGCATCCAAGCTGAACTTTTAGTAAAAGGACATTGAACTTTATACCATGTGATGTCACGTTTTCAGTAACAGCTCATCAAATGGAACACAAATAAACCTTCAGACGCACAAGCTTCTAGTTTCTTCTTCTTCTCCACTACAGCTGCCAACCGTTCAAACAGCAAAAAATGAAAAAACAAACGCTATTACGATCAATTATTTTGGAGCATTTGGACAGGGTGTTGTCTAAAGCCTCAAACCTCAAAATGTCGTACATACAAAAAATATAGATAAATAACCAGCTAATTTTTCTATTATTGATTGGCAATTCTCCATGTAATACAAAGTATAAAATAAATGAATCTTTGAGCACAGTCACCATCATGACCGGAAGTTAAAAACAGATTTAAACCTCCAGATATCTGATGATCCAATCAGACTTAAACCCTAAACTATAATGTTACAAATTAAAAATGACAGAAGATGATCAAAGAGGGTTTTTTTTTTTTGTACTCACCAACAGCCCCCCACCTCCTAGGCCACCAAAGTACCAGATGTAGCTGGCCAGGCGGTCCTGCTTAATGTAGGTGATTTCTCCCATGGGAAACAGCAGTAGCAGGTTTGCCACAATACAGCAAAGGGCCAGAGGCAACAGAGCCAGGCCCAGAGACCTGGCAAAACCCACCGAACAACACATCGCTCACCCCCCAGAAAATCCACGCTCACAACCACAGGGTGGAGAGGAGAGAGCTCGAATGGGCTGAGGAAGGCAGAGACCGAGTGAAAGAGGGGAGGGAAGGGTCCGAGCAGCTGGGGAGGCAGGAAACGAAAATAAGTGACAAGACCCTGGTGTTTGTGTGTGTGTGTGCTTGTGTGTAACTGCTAGGCTAGTGTGTTAGATTTTCCTTCCTTTGCTGAGAAGGTTCTGCCATGACACACGTATGAGGAAGTACACACTCACAGGAAGCTGGAGGGTGACCCAATAGAACTCTGGCACAAATATAACGAAGAAACCCACAAATGTGTGTGTGCGTGTGTGTGTGTTTCCCACAGCCTCTTAGATAGCAGGGTCTTTTAGAGCACTCTTATACTTACACAGCAAGGAGCCACTTTCCCTCACAGTGACTTAATCATAAGAGCAGATCCATAATCTGGGATAGTCTATAATATTTAGTTTTAGTGGGAAGTGGGAAGTTTTAGTGGGAATCCAGATCGCTTTCTAAAAACCTTCAGGACTGCAAAGCACCAGCCTTAGCTGAGAATGGACTTTTTGAGTTTCCTACCACATCTATTTTGGTATTAGTTGGTATGTAAGGTGCTGCTCGAATTATTTTATTTATTGGTTAAAACTGCACGGTGGTGTAGATTTTTAGTATATCAGGGGAGTGGAAATTCCAGTCTTCCCATAATGAGAAAAAAATCCAGTTGAAAGTCTAAAAGAGGTGAAAACATATTCAAATCTGTGAACAAGTAAACTCGTTTTGTCATCGGACAACAACAGCAGTGTTTGTGTGATCGGTGGATGCAAAATGTGTATTAAAGGTTTCCACGCTATAGAGTAGGCAGTCATGGCTTTAAAGCGTTTGATACAATTTACCTGTTTGTTTCAGGTAATGATGCCGTAGGTCAGCAGGTGTATATAGGTCAATAAAGCATAATGTGACCTCTGTATGGATACATGTGTGTGTTTCAGATGCCCTCAACACTGTGAGCTGTTTTATAATCCAGCTGGAATTCAGCACATCCAGATCAACTGCAGGGTAAGCTGGTACTGACCGCTAACAACCTGGACTAAGGAGCTGCATCGATTCAGGCAGATTTTGTAAGACCAGAGTGTATGTTTGAGAGCAAATGCGTGGTACCAGGGTGGCTCCAGGGGCTCTAAGGAGATCAACACTGAAACAAAGTCCAACATCGTTATTCTACAAAGAGAAATCTGTGCGGTGGGTATGTGTGAACTGGCAGCTAAGTGGTTCTCAAGATGTTTACCAACTTGCTGAGAGTTTTTCACGGATTTGAAGCCACAGCATGCACTGTAATTTATTCTGTCACTGTGCCTCTGTCTTTATGTGTTCTGTTTGTGTGTTAGACTGGGAGGCAGCAGGGCGTTTCCCAGGGGCTAAAAATTCACTAAAAGATAAAGCTCATACACAAATGTAAATCACTTCACCCTTCCTGCTTGAAACCAGGCACTGAAAACATGCAGAAATGGCTCACACTCTGAAATGCCTTTGAGATTCTGATAATTATGTTTATATATTTTGTTGCCTCGGACCAAAAAGGTCAGGCAATAAGCAAGTTCAGCTTCCAGGAGGGAAGAGATTTGTTGTGATTTTTGTCCCAACGTCTTACAAGAACAATGATTAAGAATCACCCCGAGCATCTCTACATCCAAGCCCTTTTTGAAACGTTTTCTTCTAGTTTATTAGGCTCTGCAGCTTCATGTTTTTACTCTCAAGCTCTACAAAAGTAGGTTTGAAAATAAGCTAATATATTGATTAAGCATAACATTATGACCACCTGACTAATAAAGGAGTTGGTCCCTCTTTTCCTGCCAAAACAGCCTTAAACCATTGAGGCATGGACTCTACTAAACCCCTGAAGGTGTGCTGCGGTATCTGGCACCAAGATGTTAGCTGCAGATCTTTGCAGTCCTCTAAGTTGTGATGCATGGCCTCCATGGATCTGAGTTTGTCCAGCACATCCCACAGATGCTCGATTGGACTGAGATCTCGGGCACTGGGAATTTCAACAATTTGAACTACAGCAGGTCGTCTTTTGGATCGGACCACACAGGCCAGCCTTCGTACGTCACGTGCATCAGTCAGCGTTGGCCACTGATGACTCTGCTGCCGATTCACCACTCATCCTTCCTTGGACCACTTTTGATAGATACTGACCACTGCAAACCAGGAACAGCCCACAAGTGCTGTGGTTTTGGAGATTAAAGTTTGTCAAACTGGCTCAAATCCTTACACTTGCCCATTTTTCTGGTTCTAACACATTAATTTCAAGCACAAAATATTCACTTTCTTCCTAATATGTCCCACTCACTAACAGATGCCATGATGAAGAGATAATCAGTGTTATTTACGTCACCTCTCAGTGCTCATAATGTTATGCCTGATCGGTGTACTTCTACTCTAACAGTGTAAAAGCACAATTCATAAAATATGTTTTGTACTGCTGTTTGATTCTGACATCAGGGGCTAAAGCTGCAAGCAATTCAGAAACAACTATAAAATTAGAACCAAAGATTCAAACAGCAACTTAAAATAAATGCACACGTATATGTATTTGGCAGATTTAAGTTAATGCGAACTGATGAAGCGTATTTCACTGACAGAAAATCTGAAATACTGATGTTTTAATTGATGAGATGTTAACAATAACAGAAAATGATTCACAGAAAAAAAGGAAAAGCAACATTATGCAAAATAGAATTTTTAACGATGACACTATAATACTGATGTACATAATTCAGAGCAGAGTAAAAATGGAATGATAACTTATTGAGGACGGAGGTTTATGTATGGAACAACACTGCATTTCTAGCAAACTTCAAATCAGCACCAGCTAATTAAAGAGACTGAAACAGATAATTATCTCTGCCAAAACACAGAGTTGAGGAAGGACATCTTTGGCATCAATGCAGCAAAGATAAAGATCTTCCTGTTTGTCACTTTTCACATTATAAATAATCTGAGGTTGTGCTGATTTATACTAAACTCTACATTCAGCAAATGTGCTTTAACTCAACATCTAGTGAACACAGGCATAAAAACATGATTCCACAAGGCACTTCTTGAAGGTACAATGGTTTTTGAAAGAGTTATAAAGCTCACTGTCAAATATCAGCTGACAAATAACAACCTGTGTACTGCACAACATTTGTAGGCATTTCTTTTCAAGTAGTTCTATGATGAAATCTTCTGATTACAACATTAACAAGGCAAGAGCATTTTCTAGTACCCCTGAGCACATCCATCTGCTCTGGGATCCGATCCTGCCCAAAGCACCCTGGAAGGACGATCCCCTTGGGTGACAGACGGATTCCACCAATCCCCCACTGCGATGATCTGCCCCCGCCCAAACTGAGACCTCTTGTGGCCTGTGTGTGTGAATGAAAAGGAAGATGCAAAAACCCGCTGAGCTGTATGGACTGTAGGTACAACAAATGAAAATACATTCTAAGTCTAATTAGCATGCTAGCATCATGAAATCAAGGTTTTTGGAGTGTTAGTCAGAGTCTGAAAATAGGTAGAACATGTAAACCAGAGGATATGAAGATGAGCAGTAGGGAGATGCGTGCACTGTTCTTTTCTTCACTGACAGGTTTTGAACAGTTAGATATTTTAGATTTGTAAATCATTAATCACAAAAACTTAAAACAAAAAGTTCAAAGGTTAAAACCGGCTTCACTGGTTAGCATTTTGTAGAAAATACAGTCAAACACAAGGACAGTGGGGAGGATTGTTTTTATTTGACTTTTTATTCCTCTAGCTAAAACCTTTTATTATCAAATAATATTTCATTAAAATTATCCTGAACTGAGTCTTTTATGATAAATTTTGTTAATGGTTTTAAATTAACATTAAACCACAACATGGAATTTGATACAAAATTAACTTCAAAATGCAGAAATGTGAACTCTTCAGCATATTTTATATTCTGTGCTGCTAGTTGTACAAGAAGCTGATCGCACTATGATCCGACTATCACAGTGGGAAAATCTTGGATAGGCAAAAGTTGATGCACGCATCATATTCACACTCAGAAAAACCAGAGAGCCATCGTAAGCAGCACGTAAGAGGAACAAGTACAAACATCCTGTTAACAACAGGAAGCAAAAGGGTTTATGAGAACTGCGGTCTAATGCCGCTGATTTGAACCTCATGGTTATTCTAAGAAATGGTCTCATTTGTTTACTGCCGTTAGTGTATTGCACATCAATATAATAATTAATGTCACACATTAACTTTTAATGACATAAGTCGTGACTAAAGAACTGAAACGTATTACCTTGACTTACGACTAAGAGCAAAGGCCTTCGAAAGTAACTGTTTTGGTGACATTTTGCACTACAAAGGTGTTTTTCCTGCTTTTCTTCAATCGCTTTCATTAATGAGCAAGAGAATGATCCCAAAAAGTTGATTCTGTTCATCGGGATGTAGCGTTTTCAAAAGAATGATCAGTTTTTTAGAAGTATGACATAAATTACACAGAAAAATTGAATGGAACTATTAATAGTGAGCAAACAGTTAATTATGTGTACCTGACACTGGCCAGTTGACACGGTGTCCTCGTCTTTTCAGTTCCTCAGCTACCTTCTGGTCGATCCCCTCCTCCAGGTTAACCAACCACTGACCAGCTGGGAAAAATGTGACCACATACAACATAATTTAGAGGAGTTTTCTTCTCAAGTGTTTCCAAAAGTAAAAAACAAAAGAAAAAAATGAGAGATGACATCAGCATTTTTAAGGAAAGTCTCATCTACTTAACAAATGATGTTACATCACGCTGAACAGCTGATTTGACTACCAGCCAACCACTTAATAAAATGCATGGCAACATATTTTATGGCAAAGTTAGTTGCTATGTTTACATGTGTTTCAATGGCACATTAACTACCAAACAGCTTAATGTGCATTTCATATGACAAAAATAAAAAATACACAAGCACATGAGCCAATTATACACTTGAACACACTTGATTGTACAGCATACATCTTTAATGGCTAAAAGCAAGAATTGGGTCCACAAGTTTGAATTTATTTTGGATTTTCTCCACACATGATAAAAAGGTTCAAATATAAATGCAGTTAAATCTTGTGGTGCTGAAGAATCTTCTAGCATAACATGACAAAGAGCCTTTTAATCATTTAACTTAATGATCATGATTGATTACAACTAGTGGTTTCTCTTTGCCACTATAAAAAGATTGGTCTGACCAATACTGGGAACAAAGAGAAAGGCCAAGAACTCAGTGAAACTCTCAAAAGAAGAATTGTTGGAAAGGTCCAATTGAGCCATTTCCACACAAGTACAGTTCATCAGATCATCATTTCAAACGACTGTACGTAAGTGCAATTTATTCTGATGTGTCACCACTTTGCCAAATGTCACCCTCAGATCAGAGGAAATCAGTCAGCATGTTCAAGAACAACCCAGGAAGCACTAGGGCTCAACACCAGCATAACTGTCCACAATGAAGCGAGTTCCACATCGCCGTGTAGCAGGCAGCACTGATCCAAAGCGATAGTGCTTCACTTCATGCAAACAATCTGTTATAGTGGCATAAATGAATGTCCGAATGACTTATCTAATCAATATTTTGACTAAACACACAATGTTACTGATCATTAATCAAGACATAATGTTCTTCTGCTCTTTAAGCTTGCAAATGATTCTAACATTTGCTATAACGGCGCGTGTTTGTGTGTGTGTTTTTGTGCAGGCCTACTTTTGTGGTCATACTCTACATAGACTCTAGGTGCATCCAGGGCTTGCTGAGGATTCATCCCAAACTCCATCATGTTTAACAGCACCTAACGCAAGAGCAGCATTGGTCACGAGATTGAACGACATATATCTGATGACACTGAAGTCAAGTTGGATATAAGTGTAGTGACATTAAACTAGCTCTGCCAATGACAAAATATTCATGTTAAAAATCAAACCTTCTGCTCTCTCTTTTGAGATATATATATATATATGTATATATATATATATATATATATACACACACACAGTGGGGCAAAAAAGTATTTAGTCAGCCACCGATTGTGCAAGTTCTCCCACTTAAAATGATGACAGAGGTCAGTAATTTGCACCAGAGGTGCACTTCAACTGTGAGAGACAGAATGTGAAAAAAAAATCCATGAATCCACATGGTAGGATTTGTAAAGAATTTATTTGTAAATCAGGGTGGAAAATAAGTATTTGGTCACCTCAAACAAGGAAAATCTCTGGCTCTCACAGACCTGTAACGTCTTCTGTAAGAAGCTTTTCTGTCCCCCACTCGTTACCTGTATGAACGGCACCTGTTTGAACTCATCATCTGTATAAAAGACACCTGTCCACAGCCTCAAACAGTCAGACTCCAAACTCCGCCATGGCCAAGACCAAAGAGCTTTCGAAGGACACCAGGAAAAGTATTGTAGACCTGCACCAGACTGGGAAGAGTGAATCTACAATAGGCAAGCAGCTTGGTGTGAAAAAATCAACTGTGGGAGCAATCATCAGAAAATGGAAGACATACAAGACCACTGATAATCTCCCTCGATCTGGGGCTCCACGCAAGATCTCATCCCGTGGGGTCAAAATGATCATGAGAACGGTGAGCAAAGATCCCAGAACCACACGGGGGGACCTGGTGAATGACCTGCAGAGAGCTGGGACCAAAGTAACAAAGGTCACCATCAGTAACACACTACAACGGCAGGGAATCAAATCCCGCAGTGCCAGACGTGTTCCGCTGCTGAAGCCAGTGCATGTCCAGGCCCGTCTGAAGTTTGCCAGAGAGCACATGGATGATACAGCAGAGGATTGGGAGAATGTCATGTGGTCAGATGAAACCAAAGTAGAACTTTTTGGTATAAACTCAACTCGTCGTGTTTGGAGGAAGAAGAATACTGAGTTGCATCCCAAGAACACCATACCTACTGTGAAGCATGGGGGTGGAAACATCATGCTATGGGGCTGTTTTTCTGCCAAGGGGACAGGACGACTGATCCGTGTTAAGGACAGAATGAATGGGGCCATGTATCGTGAGATTTTGAGCCAAAACCTCCTTCCATCAGTGAGAACTTTGAAGATGAAACGAGGCTGGGTCTTCCAACATGACAATGATCCAAAACACACCGCCCGGGCAACAAAGGAGTGGCTCCGTAAGGAGCATTTGAAAGTCCTGGAGTGGCCTAGCCAGTCTCCAGACCTCAACCCCATAGAAAATCTGTGGCGGGAGTTGAAAGTCCGTGTTGCTCGGCGACAGCCCCAAAACATCACTGCTCTCGAGAAGATCTGCATGGAGGAATGGGCCAAAATACCAGCTACTGTGTGTGCAAACCTGGTAAAGACCTATAGTAAACGTTTGACCTCTGTTATTGCCAACAAAGGTTATGTTACAAAGTATTGAGTTGTATTTTTGTTATTGACCAAATACTTATTTTCCACCCTGATTTACGAATAAATTCTTTACAAATCCTACCATGTGGATTCATGGATTTTTTTTTCACATTCTGTCTCTCACAGTTGAAGTGTACCTCTGGTGCAAATTACTGACCTCTGTCATCATTTTAGGTGGGGGAACTTGCACAATCGGTGGCTGACTAAATACTTTTTTGCCCCGCTGTATGTATGTATGTATGTATATATATATGTATGTATATATATATGTATATATATATATATATATATATATATATATATATATATATATATATATATATATATATGTATATGTGTGTGTGTGTGTGTGTGTGTGTCTATTATTAGAATAAAAATATAATTATGCCCCACATTGTTGCTCTGTGACGCTTGCTGACTCTGTACCTGTACGTGTCCTTGTGGTTGCATAAAAGC
The DNA here is from genome assembly GCF_964374335.1 of Astatotilapia calliptera. Lineage (NCBI taxonomy): Eukaryota > Metazoa > Chordata > Actinopteri > Cichliformes > Cichlidae > Astatotilapia > Astatotilapia calliptera. The sequence goes on from NC_137438.1 coordinate 9,261,296, forward strand.
TCCCATCACGCCGAGAGCAGCAAGGAGCCGGGGTTTTTGTGATGTGGTTGTTGAATCGGTGAGGAGTGCAGGTATAATGGTGTGATACACCCGCTTCCTCCCAGCAACGCAGTTTATGTGATTACGGCACAGGGAAAAGTTAGCGCCGCGATTCTGCAGAGATAGAACAAAGAAATCAGAATTCAACCCTTTTAGCTTAAACACTTGTGTTTTATGCTTCAGTCTATGTGGTTCCAGTTTAGGAGGCTACAATGTCTTCATGACTTCATCAATACATTTACATGCACAACAAAAATGAGCTTGTAAGGTAATGTGAGCATGCAAATTAAGGTAATGAAATATGAAAATCTACAACTTTTTCCACCCAGGCTTCATTTTATATGTCTTTTTTCCCTTAGTTTCACACGGCAGCATTCATGTTCATGTAAAATTCTCTTACATATGTGCTGCTGTGTTACTGGGAAGTTTATTGTAATTATAAAAACCTATAGAGCTTTATTAATGCGGTATATAAGAGGCAAGCTGAGAAATCAGCTGAAAGTGTGGTAATGCAGGATCTTGTTTTATGCTGATCACTTTAAAAATGACCCTAATTATTTGAAGCATAATCTCATATTACACTAAATTCTTAGCATTTTTCCATGATTTAGAAGAATTCCTAGTCTTTCAGTAAATCAAACAGATAAACGCCATTGCTACCTTACATGCGCACAAATAAAGACATTCTCTTTCTGACCCTTCAGACCTGTAGTGAGAATCCACAGTCTTTAGGGACCAGCCCCGTCCCAAAGCCCATATAGTTGCTGTTGACAAAGGAGCATGCATTCCTCTCACTGTCTATCACACAGAAATACACCGTGTCACTTCCTGTCATCAGGCCGGGCTCCACTCGCTCCATGGCCCTGCAGAGTCACACAAACATACAAGAACAATCATATTCATTAATAAGTTCACCTGACAGGTCTGTTTTTTACTATTGATTTATTAAAATATTTGGAAAATGAAAGAAAAATTAAGACTCAAGTAGACTGAAAAGAAAACTTGTGTTGATTTAAGAACAAAACCAAACTACCAAGTTTGCAAAGATAATTGAAAGGTTTCATACTTATGCAATAAATGTTTCCATAAACACAATATTACAGGTATGAACGAGGGTTGAGGAGTTTTCCTGCCTTAAAGTACCTTTATCTGTAGATTTCTATTTCTTTTACAATAACCAGATTATTGCAGTGCAGTAAAAAATATTTATAATTTCCTGTTTTTATATGACTTCCCATTATTGCCTAGTTTATTAGAAGCATCTAAACATTAAAAGTGTGAAGAGGTTGTGAGGATAACAAGACATCAGAATCAAATTGACGCCTCGTTTGGACCTGGTTGACTCATTTAGGTTAAGTTGACAACCAATGGAAGCGAGACGTAGAATTAGTGTGTGGATTTGTGTGTTTGATGGTGCAGTGACACCGAAATGAACTCGGCAATTTCAAAAAAGCAGGATTTAATACCCGGTATACATCAATATATGTTAATACAATTATTGTGTTGTTGTTAACTTTTATAGTCTGTTTGTCTTTCCCCTGATAAAGACCAGATCAAGTTCAAAGTCCTCAACAATATAACACATTGTTTCTAAAATATACACTCACACAACGACACACGCCCTGGGTGAATGTGAGGGAAGAGACGAGAAGGGATGGGCGCTCAGGTCAGGGGAAGTATAAGTCTACAGACCTATCTAAAGTCAACAGAGGACGACTGGTACACACTGGTACTAACAGATATACACACGCAGAAACACACACCTGTCCGTGCTGATGAGCTGTGCTCGCTGGTGACTGTAGCCCTTGTCCAGCAAGGTTTCCAAAGGGATAGTCACATGACTTGAGTCACCCAGGTAACGCAGAGCATCTGTTAGAGCCAATCGCACAGCCTCAACCAGTACATGGATATAGTCAGAGCTGTTATGGCCTTTAGCTACACACACAAACACATACGCACACACACAAACACATAGAAATGTATTATAGGGCCCAGGAAAAGCCAAGTATGTAGGTTCATGAACTCTGACTGCACAAAAACAAAAACAGTTACTTATTTTACAATTTACTTTCTGTCAGTGTAAAGAAGTAGTACAAATTTAATCCATAAGATAACATAAGTTACGTGATAAAGAAATGGTGCTGTAGTGAAAGAAATGAATTAATTAGGACTCTTTGGACTTAAATTAGAAGAAATTAATGTGTAAAACTATAGAAAAAAGTTGCTATAGCTCATTGTCCAGTCTCTCCTGTAAATATAAAATGGTAATTCACAAAAAAAATCTCTTTTTATAAATGTGGAGCCCATGGGGGGAAAAAATCTGTAGTAAATAGCGTAAAAAACAGAAAGATTTCTAGCTTTTCACTGTATATCTATCACATAATTACTTTGGTGGAGTATAAATGGCCACGGGGAAGGTCCTTATCAATTACAGTTACAGATAAAGCTTTCTTCATATTTTCCAAAGCGGTCCAGGGGGCCGGTTTAGAGTCTTTGCTGGACAGATTCTGGCCCCCGGGACCTCATGTTTGGCATCCCTGCTATTTGGAAAAAAATTAACCTCATAGAGGTTAGTTTTTGTGGACAAGCATATCCTTTTCCCTTTTTGGTCAAAGGTAGATCAGAGCACACTGCGATGTGTTCCAGCACAGGGACGGCAGGTCGGGCCAGTGAAATCACCAGCGAGCTGACTTCCATAATGCAGGAAAATCCATTTTAATTTTACTGTTTTATTTATATTTTGAATGTCTCTTTAGTTTTTCTGCTGAGCAGCTTTTTATTTCCCCTGCGCTGGGCTGGGACAAACAGGCAGAACACTGTAACTAACTGGGTTGGGTTATAAAATGTGATTTATGAAAATGTAGGAGATATATGGTTTTTATTTTTATGACTCAGCCACTTCTCCAGACTCATATTTACTGTATACTTAAGATTTTACAACAGGCAATAATGCACCTGGCAGGGACTTCTTCACTGTCCCTGTGGTTACCTTTGAGTTGAGGAAAGTTCTCCAGGATGTTGAGCATGAGCAGGGCAGCCAGTCCCTGACTGTTAGGAGGAAGCTCCCACAGACGTACACCCTAAACACACAGTGAAGTCAAGTTCATTCTGCTGACCATGTTATTAAAATACACACATGACCGGCATCTTTGGTTTCTGACCTTGTACTCTGTGCTTATGGGGGTGATGACCTCGCTGTCATGGCTGCTCAGGTCACCCAAGGTCATGACTCCCCCATTTTGGTTGATGACGTCAACAATGGCCTGGGCCACTCTGCCCTGGTAGAAAGCTGGCTTGCCACGCTCACCGAGCTCCTGTCGATACATGAGCTCATGTACTGCTCACTCAGCCACAGTACAAAACGTTTTACAGATGGTGGTTAACATGATATCGAGGAACACTTGTCCAGCGTTTAAAAGTTCACTCCAGTCAATGTGTGTGTGTGTGTGTGTGTGTGTGTGTGTGTGTGTGTGTGTGTGTGTGTGTGTGTGTGTGTGTGTGTGTGTGCTTGTGACTTCTTTGCCCCACAGTGAAGTCACGCACAACTATCGAAGAACAATCAAAGAATCTAATCATCAATGAGGCTGAGGTCATCGCTGTTCTTTCCACTGCCTCATGGTCATGAGTGTAGGTGTGTGCGTGTGTCTGTGGGTGTTGAGATAGGGCACATTTGGCCATCTTCCTGCGTTATGGTATTATAAACGCTTGATTGTTTGAATTGATTTCAATCAATGCATATTTTAGTGGTGACTCACAAGCAGGCAACCACACACTCAGATAAACACACAATGACATAAGCCATGGTTTTCTTTAGTCTGACTGACTCCGGAATCTATGAAATGACAATAGTTGTATAAATGTGCCATTACATATACAAAATTAGACACAGAGTCATGGCTGAACATTCACATGAAGGTGGAGTACTTACAGTACTGACACATGGCACTAAAAAAAGCAGCATTCGCATTTCAGTAGCTGAATAAAGCTTAAGTTCAGCTTTATTGGCTTCAGGTCATAACAAATTACTCACAGTAACTTTTAAAACTACACTTAAAACATAATCACCATTTTATTTGTCAGAAGCAATACATCACACAAATCCTTTTTTCCCTCTACTGACTATCTTGTTACACACTGTACCCTGTCGAATTTTGCCAGGTCTTGCCAAGCTGTACAGCCAGAATGCTGACACCACATGAGCCATTTTGCTGCCCTTATATCCTCAGATGGGGCTTTTCTGCCCAAAGACAAGCTTTTAAAAGTATCACATACATCCATCCATTTCTATCTAATCCCCATTATCTATTGTTGTTCTGCTTTCACTACTTCCTCTCCACTGTTCCATTACTCTTCTCTTAGAGATTTAACTTCCTATGATACCTCTGGGCTTATCCAAGGCCTTGTAGTATAAAAGGCTAAGTTAAATTTAGAAAACTCCTATAATGACACAGAACAAACAGGGGTTTCTCACAACTTCTACATTGTTGTGTTTCCTTCTTGTGTGAATAACACAAGTTATTAGAAATAAATGACCTTCTGCTCCTCAAGTGACCTGTGGATTTACCTTCAAAGTTCGAGCCAGGCCAGTGTTTTGGAATACTTGTCCACATTTGGGCGCATGACCGTCAATCATCAATTCTACACCCAGTTCCTTTCCAGCATCCCTCAAAGCAGACACCCAGTTCGCCCAGTGGTGAGCTGTTAACTCAGCCACAGGAAACCCCACCTCTGCTAGTTCCACAGCCCCACTCAGGACCTCCTGTAAGGACAGCTAGCAAAGTAGGCAGAGGAAACACATGCATGTAACAGGAAACTGAACTGAACAGGAAGAGTGAGATACTGCTCCGTGACAAAATAAGCAAAGGATACAACTAATTTACAATTTTCTGAGGGAATTCCACTAATTTGAATGTTGGTCATCAAGCAATGTGTTTGATTTTCCTTCACCGCCATTTACATTGCACGTCATTTAACCTACATATAAGGTGAGAAGTAATGAACAAGTCATATTGATCTCTGTTGCTTCCAATATAATGGGAGTCTTTGAATATAATGGGAGTCTTTGAATATAATGGGAGTCTTTGAATATAATGGGAGTCTTTGAATATAATGGGAGTCTTTTTTGTTTGTTTTTTTAGATAGACTTTGTCCCCACTTTCAAGGACCTGCATCAAATTTAACCATAGATGGACAAGTTATTGCAGCTGTGACCAAATAAAGGAAATCTCTACAGAGGCAATGATAAGCTTTTCCATTCTTTGTTGATGTCTCTTTGGTTCAAAGTCAAGTCCTATTTCCAGGCATGTTTGTGCATGCTGGTCACTTCTGCAGGGTTTATAGGTATTTACCTCAGTCAAATGATTTATCTCAGACGGGCTGCCAGAGTGTTCTATAAAACACTCCCATGTCACAGATATAGAAGACAAACATAAGTAAACCTTGTGACTTCCTAGCAGCTGCACAGTATCACACCAACATGCTGGGGCCCCAGGGACTGTAACATTCAGAGCATCAAACACTGAAGGAGGCTTCTCTGCGGTGTAACCTTGTCCTTCCAGGAAGTCCAGGGTCAGTGCTCGGGGAGAATGACCACTGAGGACACAGAGAGAGGTTCGGTTTATTTTTGCACACATAGGGAAAAACAAGGAAAGCACCAAAGGATTCCCCACCTGCCATTAATCCCTCTGATCTCTCCAGTGTTTCCGTTGTAGAACAAGCAGAAGGCGTCTCCACCAGGGCCGGTGCTGCACGGCTCTGTTACTGCCAGGGCTGCTGCTATGGCAACTGCAGCATCTGCCGCATTGCCACCGCGCTTCAGGACATCTGGACACAAATATGTACCCATGACTGATGGATGTGACTGGTTTGTGCAACATATTAGATCACAACAGCATTCCTAGCATGAAATTGTCATGGTCCGGGGTCTTGGGCCCTGGGTTTTGCGTTTTCTTGGGCTTTTAATTCTTCACTATTTATTTTGGTGTTCTGAGGCCTGTACAACAAAGCTGGATTTGGTTTTATCCACATAACCTAACCCAGGGCTTTCTATACTGTGACAGTGGTTCTTTTCTTACCAGGGTACATCACCATAGTAACTTATGCTGCAAACCAAACCTGGTCCAAAGCATGTTATGTTATGTAAACTCACCTCCTAATGATGAGTCAAGTCACAGTGTCACCATTCCTGGAACAACCCCTCTGACCTCTGTGCTCAGATAGTAGGGGGGTTTAAAATATTTTTAATAGCATCTAATGTCTTTGTTTATCCCTGATGAGCATCAGTAATAATGCTCATCTTTGGGGTTTTTGTATGTTTGTTTTTTTTTTCTTCCTGTTGGCTGCATGCAATTTTACAACAATTTTGTTGTTCTAAAAGTATTCATATAGAAATCACTGCGCCTATTTGTACTTGTGGATCTCTCTTGTTAGTTTTGATTAGTTTCACCTGTTTCTTGTTACCGATCTGTTTCCACTTTCCACTTTTTTATTACAACAGCTTACAAATAAACAGCTTTTGACATTTAACTCTCAGCGTCTTTGCATTTAGGTCCTTACCTCCATACACTCCAGCATAATTTGACAAAAAGAACACTCCCACATCATGTTTTAGCTGAATTCTTTTCTCACAGCCCAATAAAAAACTTTTTAGATTTACAAATGAGCTTATATATTTATTGTAGATGTCACAAAACACCAACAAACCAGATTTATGCTCACTTCTATAAGCAAATGTGTAATTACTGTTTAGCCTTTTTTGGCCCACATAACTGGTTATATAATCAATATACAATTAAGTGAATATGTGTGACTGAACACTTTTCTCTTATAAGTTCATTTGACACTCCTTTTTTAAAATGGTAATGCTGGAATGTGTTTAGAATTTTCTACTGTTCACAACGCTTTTTTAAAATAAATTTAAATACCATCTCATTTATGTCATGCAAACCATTTTTGCTTTAGACTTCAACCACCAGCTCCCTTTCCCTGTTCTTGATTAAGTACTGCTAGAGCTTAATCATGCAGATATTATTCTCTGAATCTCCAAGCACGATATCCCAGTACACTTCAGACCCAGCCACACCCTCAGACAAAAATTGGTTACCCATTGGAGTGCTCAGACCTCTACACTGAAGAAACCAAACAGCCCCCAGCTTGACAGGATAAGACATTTAAAGGATAAAGGTCACTCTTTTGAGGATTCCAATATTCACATTTTGGACAGAGAAGACAGATGGCTTAAAAGAGGAGTGAAAGAGGCCATCTATGTCCACTGTGAATGACCATCTTGGAAAGATCAGTGGAGGTGGCTTACCTAAAATGCAGTTTTGAGATCCCCTCCGAGTCACCTTCACCTCAACCCCAAATCACATCTTGTGTCAGGTGTTGTCAATAGGTCACATGACAGGGTGAGGCAAAGTTTTACAATGGTTTCACCCGAAACCTCTGCTGATAATGACCTACGCCTTTTTTCATACCTTGGCTCATGTGATGGGGCACATGATCAATATTGGCTCAAAAGATCCACGATCCATATCCAATGGCTGAGGACTCCACAGATATTGTCAGTTTCGGGGCTCTGCAAACTATATTCTACTTATATTTGTATCTCAGAAGCACCAGAATACAGTATATTAAACAGAAATGAAAGCATAGACAGAACCGGCTCCGTGAGGGGATCATATACATATACTACTCTAACTGGAATACTAATCAATATTGTGAGATGTATTGATTTTTTAAAACAAATCAGCCAATCACAATCAAGCTAGGTGAAACAAGACATTACGAGAAATGATCGACACAATAACAATTTTATACCTATAATCGGGATTCTGACCTATATGCTCTGTTGTATCTATTTTAACTAATGCATTGTCAAGTCCCACAAGGAAGCCTGACATAAGGTTCTGGTATCCAGCTGCAAGGGTTTACAAAGTGATCCATCGGTGAACTGAATATCTTTCAGTCTTAAATTGCTGGTTGGACCAAACCAGTATCTAAGACTTTCTAACATCTTATAGACAAAACATAAACACTGAGGTGGCTTCAAACATATAGCTTATAGGTGGAGAAGGATTTTGACTGGAATACAGGTGCATCCAATTTTAGTGGCCAATATAAAAATATATATACATTTTCACCTGTGTTTTCATCTAGCTTAAGGTCGAATTATTTTTCTTTTTTTAAGTATTCACAGCACATCGATATATATATATACGATTAAGAAAAGTATCTTTATGACTCTTTGTGACCAATACTATAATAAATCCAGCCCTTTTTGGCCGCCGCCCTCTTGGCCAGATCTCTTATTTGTGGCTCAAAATGACTTGATATCTTTCATGAGAGATACGTTTGACATATGTTTAACAGATTATTGGCAAGTAACGGTTTAAATACGGGCAATGATGTTTTGGCACATACCGGAAATCCCTTTTTGGCTCAGCATAGTCTTCATAGCAGTTGCTGAGATTTGATGGTTTAATAGCATCAGATTAGCGCTTACGATACCAACTGAATCTTTACTGTCACCCTTTATTTTTTGTCTTTTGGGTTACAAACATGTTGGTAAATTTTGCGTCACGCAGTCAGATTCTTTGTGCTCATACTTTGAAATAAGAATATAAAAGTTTTTGGCTGTCTTTTCGTTTCAATTCTCCACGGCACTCCACCCACTTACCCAGTCCTATACTGGAAGCTAAAGGTTGGCTGGAGGCCACGCAGCCGTGTAAACACACAACAGGGGACCGACGAGAGGAAAAAGTCAAGTCGGTTCCCATTCTGGTTTCAAATATCAGCGACTGAGGCAGAAACTACGTGAAAATGACGGACGAGTAAAAAAGAGAGCTGGACTTTACTCCTCTGATCGATTGCTCTGATGTCGACAAGGCAGACAAGATAAGCGTATCGCAGACAACATCGATCATTGATCGGCGGGATAATCAGTATTATTGTTGTTTTTGTTGTTACTGCTGCGTTTATGTGCCACTTTATGAATTGCTTTAAGGTTAAGTTTTCACTCGGAAAACTGAGAACTGGCACAATCTCAACACTAACAGAAAAAACTACAACGGAATCTCATAATGGAATATCTAATGGAAATTGTTTTTCCATTAGATATGTGGGTTCTTTCAAAGATGGAACAAAGGTTAAATCGGACTATTAAAACAATAAATAAATAACAAAATGCACTTTTGTACTTGAATGGAATTTTAATAATTTAATTTAATTTAATAATTCACTAAATACAAAATAACAGCCAGAAAATACAATTCACAATCCAAGTGTTTAAAGTTTTATAGTTATCTAACAGCTACTCACATTTGTTAGCCTTTTATTGGGAGTTCACTTAAAGCTTACAGTAATGGAGAATTGTCGCTATCAATAGTAACAGGTATATTTAAAAATGTGTAAAGAGACTGACCAAATACTGTAGATCCACCTGAGGAAGCCAAATATAGTTTACTGTATTTGTTTACTTCTGCCAAACAAGGAATGCTTTTTATGTGATACTAGATGTCTTTTGTCAACATGTTTTCTTCTTATTCACTATATTAAAAGCCAGAATCATTCCAGAAGCAAGTCTGATTGCTCAGCAGTCATCTTGAAACATCTCCAGGAATTTAATTGAACAGTTACTGCGAAGTAGTCTTTAATTTCACTGTTTGTCTTGATATGAAAACTGGAAGTTATAGTGTGGTATCCACAATCATATGATGTTGTGGAAGGGTTTTTAGGCCAGCTTAAGATCCAATAGTTGATGCTTCTCTGTAATGTCTCTATCATAACTAAAATCACAGGGACAGGTTCACACAAAAATAGATATCAGAGACCAATGTCTAATCCAGATCCTTGTTGTTAAGTAGTTCACCCAGATTACCTTGAAAAGACCAAATTAAATTTAACCAATCAACATCAATAGATGCCTTCATTTACAATGAGAGTTGATTAAAGACAGAATTCACATGTTATTCACCCGACAAGCTTTCGTATTTAATCGATAGATAATTTATTACAAGAAAGGCTGTGGTCCACTGTACTTCTACTGGGTGTTTCTGACACTTCTACAGTGATTAATGATGAACATTGCTCATAATAATGTTCCACTCCAAGATTACTCACTGTGTCAGGTGACTAACAGCTAAGAGGGCCTCACTGTATAGACCAACTGTCTGTCACTTCCTCTTCTGTCTCCATGTGAACTCAGTGTAGAACATTAACTAGTGTGACCGCTGTGTCTTCACTGCTGTGTCTGTGTGCACACACAGGTATGTAATTCAGCATTAATGGCTCTCGGTGTGTTTGCATGCAGCCATGAGCATGTGCATGTGTGTTTGCACATTGCGTGCACAACTGGGAGAGATCCTGCCATATTACAGCTGCCTAATGTAAAATTGAAGCAATGAGATCACACAGAGATAGGCGGGGATGGGGTGAAGGGAGGGTGAGGGGAAGGCGTGGGTGGGGGGTGGGGAGAAGGGAGAGGGGGATTCTATAAAGGCTCATTCAATTATTAACTATTCTCACATATCTGGGACAGGTGAAGCAGACGCATCATTCAAAAGGTCTGAGATTTGGTGAGAAACTTTTAGGGTGTGTTGGGGACACTGCGCTTAATACAGGTCGAATGTAATAGGTGCAGTGATATTCTTCAGTGCCACAATCTCAACATTTTATCATTTGAGCCCCTTGAAGTGGATAAAGACTGGGCTTAATTTAAGTCTAAATCATTTCGCTGAGATAATTCAACGGAAACAGCATCCCAGGTGGAGTTTTAAAGTTCCCTTCTCTAACTTCAGGTGTTGTTGGTGTCGTCGGGAGCTGTCGAAACATCAGCGTCAGAATGTGTTCGGGTGGCTTTGCTAGATGTCTGGGGTTCACTCTGATACCCTTGTGCATTGTGTGTGTGCTCTGCAACATCCTGCTCTTCTTTCCCGGAGGAAAGTCGGTGGACAGTAAAAACATCACAGACCAGGTCTGGTACTTTGGAGGCATTCTGGGATCTGGAGTGCTGGTGAGTGCATTAGTGAACAATACAATGAAATTATGTTTTTAAAATATGAATTAATTCATCTTCAGCTCATGACGTCATGATTGTTAGCCATTAATGTTGTAATTATTGGTATAGCTAAACTTATTCTCAGTAAATAATCTAACAGTCAGTTTGAAATTAAATGGTTAATACCTGCAGAATATCAGAAAGTTGCAATGTATGTGTTATACTGCACTTAACCAGTTAATTAGACCAGCGCTCAATAAAAAGTTTATGTCACAACTCCCCTAAATTAACAGTATTAGTAACTACCAAAATAATTTTCATGCTTCTGTAATAGCGAATCCATCTGTACATGCAAACTCATTAATCAGTATTTTTTCATGTTAAAATATAATTATTGTTGTTATCCACGAATTCTCTAATTTATTGTTTTACAAAAAAGAGAGAAATTACAAAAGTATAGAATTACACCTAATTATGGTGGACCGAAAAATATGTTTTACTGATTGAATGTTATGCCAGTCCAAATTTAGGTTTAAACAAGTTTTTGGCACATTTCTAAAATATTTGTGTTTTCTTGTTTTTTATACATTTGTTAAGCACTGCATGTCAAACGGTGTTGTGAATAAATTGTACGCTTCTTCTTAGTTATTGTTGTTATTATTATGTGTATATGAAAACTGCACAAAGGAACGTTTATCATTAGATACACAGTCAGTTTCAGACTGATTAACAATTTTGTTACAGCTTTAATGAATGACCGGTTCATTAATGATCTGTGTGTGAACTGTGTGTGTTTTTGGGTGGCAGATGATCTTCCCTGCTCTGGTCTTCCTGGGTCTGAAGAACAATGACTGCTGCGGTTGCTGTGGCAATGAAAGCTGTGGTCGGAGATTCGCGGTGAGAAGATTTTTCACGTTCAATTTTGATCTGTTTTTCTGAAACAAGTCTCTCCTTTAAATGAGATGTTGAGTTTCAATTGGACTACACATAAACAGCAAGTGTAACTAGTGACATCAACAATGGCACCAATCAACTGGCCCTTTAAACAACGAAAGTGCAAAAAGATGCTTAAAAGGAGGCAGCTACATGGAATAAAGTGAATATGCGGTGTGTTTAAAAAAAGGTGTGACCATTAGGCCAAACCTGGCCTTTTTGCTTGGACAAGTAAAGCTCAGTGATGTTCCGTGGAGGCAAAAACACACACACATTTAACAAGACTGAAAAGGCACTCAAATATATATACAGCATACAGCTGCATTAGATAATTGCTACCTAGAGCATGACCCAGTGCACAAATGTGATCAGAAATGTCTTCAAATATTACTGTAAGTTGATGCAATTAATTGGGAATTAATCTAAATTAAAAGGAATGTGAAAATTAGATTTTTAAAAATTCCAGTCTAGGCAGAAACGTTAGACCTCTGTTCTCTGAGGACAAGGGTCTTCAGGGAATCTTCAGAAAATCTAAGTTTTCTTTGTCATTTGGGTTTTTTTCCTCCTAACAGTTTTAAAACTATTAAAAACAACATTTATATTAGAGGTATTATGCTTGAGGGTCTACCAGTCACCTGTTAACTTCAGCGTTGAGATACTCTGAGCGTGTAATGGAAAACAAACACAGATGAACTATGTACACACATCCCCTCATGATTTACACAGCAATAAATTGGGAAAACACACACCCTCCCATAAAGTACTACAAATTCAATCATGGTAACACTCCCCGCACAGCTGTGTAGCACAGAGCCTGCGTTGTACAGTTAGGATCACGCAATTGATCGATACTTCAGGAATGTGTGCAAGTGTTACTTTGTGCACCTGGCCTTGAGCACGGCCTCTGGATACTAACACAATAACTTCATTGATGTCTTATTTTAAGAAGCTTAAAGGGGCATTGTTAAATGTTTTGATTCTCAGTATGAGTAACTGACCATGCTTCTCCCCACTCTCTCTCTCTCTCTCTCTCTCTGCAGATGTTGAGTTCGATGCTGTTTGCAGGTATTGGTGTTGTTGGTGCCGGTTACTCAGTTATAGTCTCAGCGGTGGCCATCAACCGTGGACCTAAGTGTTCCTTTTTTATAAACGGCACCACACTCGACTGGGGCTATCCTTTCTCCAATGGGTGAGACATAGAGAATAATCAAGTGTTAAAATGCGTTCAGTAGTTTGTTTTTTTATCACTCTGTCCATAGCAATGGAATGATCAGCATGTCCTTTCTTTCAGCTGGGTACACATGAAAGCATTTGGAATACATACAGGCTAAATTTGTAGCACCTCCAATTCTCAGTGCTCAGTGAAGGCTTCGTTTCAGATAGTGTGGGGCCTGTTTGGGGATTCTGTTTGCAGTACAGATGCATGACACAACCAGAGAGACATACAAATACTGTCTTGTAAAAGGGCTTCACGCTAAATCTGGCAACTGATTTGCTAAGAGCCAAACACTAAGAATTCTGTGCCAATAACAGTGTAAACTGCTGTTTATTTTAAGCACAACTAAATGTAAACTTAATCTGAACATTTAAGAGTCGAAGTGTATTAGTGCTACCTTTGCTGCACTTGTCTCTTGTATCTTAAGGTAAACTGTGGCTCACGAAACATCTCACATATTTGCTCTTTTCTTTTTAACCCTTCCTCTACAGAGACTACCTAGGCAACGCAACTTTGAGGGATACTGTGTGTCAAGAGCCAGCGGGTGTGGTGCCCTGGCATCTGTCTCTCTTCTCTGTGCTGCTGGTCATGGGTCTGATCCAGGTGGCGCTGTGTGCTTTTCAGGTGATAAACGGCCTGCTGGGAGCTCTGTGCGGGGACTGCTGTGGAGGGGTCAGTATCTACTCTGCTATGAGTTTCTCCTTAGTTGAGCACAGTTTTCTATTTTCTTTTATGACAAGAATAAAGATCTTACATTAGCTTCATAGAGCTGGAGGATATCATGTAATTGCTTATAGGTTGAGGATAAGTGTTAATAAACAGAGATTTAAACACACACACACACAAAAATAATAATAATTTTTGTCTTTCAGGGTGATGAGCACTGAGCACTGCATGTGGCTGAAGGTTGCTGACTTTCCTGGTTCCAGATGATCCGACTCTTGCTTAAGACTAAGTAATATAGCAGTGATATTTTGTCAAAAAGCTCATTGATTCCAATGTGGGATTTATCAGAAAACACTGGAAATGACACGAGCTCTTTAAGAGTTTCCTATTTCTTTTTTAATGAACACAGATGAGTCTGTCTTCGTAATATGAAATCTGAATCTGCTATGCTGCAAATAATTTCCAACACTAGCCACTGTAGTCCCTGATTTACTGCTATGTGGGTTAGTTTTGTAGAATTAAACTTGCTTTAATTCAATAAGAAAATATATTTAATGTAATATTTTATGTCATATTTTATTTTTTCAATTTTCTTTCTTGTGTAGTCAAACAAATGTAACTCCTAAAAGTGGCTTCTTTTATAGAGGAGTTTTATCTGTTGCTTGACTGCCTCCTGCTGGGGAAGATGTAAATTTACCTACACCATTAAAAAATAACGTCTTACAGAGAGTGGTCTTATTAAAAGACTGGTTCATTTCTTAAATAAATTAATTTTTTTTATGTGTATTACATTTACTGCTTTCAACCCAAACTAATCACTGCGGATATTTTCCCCTTTCTCATAAAACTTTTAATTCTATGGCATGTTAATAAAGTTTATCTTTCACTGGTTCACTAGACAATAAGTGGTTTATATTGATATCATCCAGCATCAGTTTCAGTATCACACACTTAAAGTTACACATCTCCAGAAAAATGCTATTATAATTAACTAAAACTAGAATAAAATCTAAAGGTAGGTGTGGGGGGAAACATTTCAGTTAAATAAAATTTAAAAAACAACAACAACTAGATTTTCAAAAATTAAAACAAAAACTACCTGAAATGATATTGTGAGCTTGGAGAACTAACAAATATTTATTTATTTATTGGAACTGAAGGTATATTTTTTTGGTAGTGTGGCCTTTTTTGTTTGGTTTTTATGGATGTGGAGTAAATGTCCTTAGCTTTATTACAGATTACCTGATGAGTTATTGATCAATGTGCTTGTTGAGACATATGAAACTTGAAAAGGTTCTGTATTTTTATTTTATTTTATTTTATTTTTTTGTAATGCCAGTGCTGATTTTCCAGAATCTTGGCTCTGATATTTTAATAATAATTAAAACTGTAATGCCAAGTGTATTGTATTTGATACACGAGTATTTGTGAGTGTTTAAAACCTTTACATCATCTTTTTTTTTTTTACTGAAAAAACAGAATAAATTGCACAAGAAATTTTAACCAATAAATTGTAGTAAAAGTTATTTTTTAATGATAACTTGAACTACTATATTCATCCTCCTATATTCACCCATCCATTCTCTTCCTGATCAAGGTTGTAGGAGGGCTCGGGCTTACCATAGGGTGAGATCTTTTATATGCCAATTCATTCTTATTTATTTATTCATATTTGTTTTTAATAGAATGTTCTCGCAATTATTTCATGGTTCATGCTTTACACAAATAAAAAGACTAAAACTAATACAGAAACTAAAAAAACTAAACTAAACCTTTTTAAACAAGTCAAACTTTTTTTGAAAGAAGAAAATCCACTCTGGAAATTAACTGAAACGAAACTGAATTAAAAGCAAAAATGAGTCAAAATAAAATAAAAATAAAGCCTAAGTAGAAAATACAAAACTATAATAACTACTACTGTCTGTCTTGATTGCTCACTGGAAATTATAAAATTCTAACAGCATTCATCCATCCATCCATCCATCCTCATCCGCTTTGTCCGGGGCCGGGTCGCGGGGGCAGCAGCCTAAGCAAAGAGGCCCAGACCTCCCTCTCCCCAGCCACCTCCTCCAGCTTATCCGGAGGAATACCAAGGCGTTCCCAGGCCAGCCGAGAGATATAATCTCTCCAGCGTGTCCTGGGTCTGCCCCGGGGCCTCCTCCCGGTGGGACATGCCTGGAACACCTCACCCAGGAGGCGCCCAGGGGGCATCCTTGTCAGATGCCCGAACCACCTCAGCTGGCTCCTTTCGATGTGGAGCAGCAGCTGCTCTACTCTGAGGCCCTCCCGGATGGCCGAACTTCTCACCCTATCTCTAAGGGAGAGGCCAGCCACCCTTCGGAGGAAGCTCATTTCTGCCGCTTGTATCCGCGATCTCGTTCTTTCGGTCACTACCCACAGCTCGTGGCCATAGGTGAGGGTAGGGACGTAGATCGACCGGTAAATTGAGAGCTTCGCTTTTACACTCAGCTCCCTCTTCACCACGACGGACCGGTGCAACGTCCGCATTACTGCAGCTGCAGCCCCAGTCCGTCTGTCGATCTCCGGCTCCCTTCTCCCATCACTCGCGAACAGGACCCCGAGATACTTGAACTCCTTCACTTGGGGCAGGAACTCATCCCCGACCCGGAGTGGGCACTCCACCCTTTTCCGGCTGAGAACCATGGCCTCAGATTTGGAGGTGCTGATCCTCATTCCCGCTGCTTCACACTCGGCTGCGAACCGTTCCAGTGCGAGCTGGAGGCCCTCACCCGATGAAGCCAACAGAACCACATCATCTGCAAAAATCAGAGATGAGATTCTGAGGCCACCAAAGCGAAAGCCCTCCGCCACTTGGCTGCGCCTAGAAATCCTGTCCATAAAAATTATGAACAGAACCGGAGACAAAGGGCAGCCCTGGCGAAGCCCATCACCCACCGGGAACGAGTCCGATTTATTGCCGGCAATGCGAACCAAGCTCTTGCAACGGTTGTATAGGGATCGAATGGCCCGTAGCAATGGGCCAGACACCCCATATTTCCGCAACACCTCCCACAGGACACCCCGAGGGACACGGTCGAATGCCTTCTCCAGGTCCACAAAACACATGTAGACTGGTTGGGCAAACTCCCATGCACCCTCAAGTATCCTGGAGAGGATAAAGAGCTGGTCCAGTGTTCCGCGACCAGGACGAAAACCGCATTGTTCCTCCTGTATCCGGGGTTCGACTAACGGACGAACTCTCCTTTCCAGCACCCTGGCATAGACTTTCCCAGGGAGGCTGAGGAGTGTGATCCCCCTGTAGTTGGAACACACCAACTACAGGGGGACATGAGGTTGGAACACACCCTCATGTCCTTATTCATGTAAACATCAAAATAAGGACAAAATATAATTCTGACTGCATGTTTATCACTAATGTAACAAAATGGTAAATGCAATTTAAATGCTGTTTTCAGTCAACGTAAAGTTCGCTAAATAAAAATAACATAAAATTTACACAAACTGTACCTAACATACCTTTTCTTTCTGAGTTTACTTTTTTCCCACTTTTTAATCACATTTATACCTAAAAGATATTCAGACAGATTCAGACACATTCATTGAGCTCTGCACAGTTATCCATAAGGAGGAAGCAAAAACTGGGACTTGAAGAAAATGCACGCTGGTAAGAGCTTCACTCGGTTCCATTTTATTTCAAATTCGGTTATTAATAAGTTGTTTGTTTGTTTGTTTGTTTTAAAGTTGAATTATTAAAGAGTTTAAACACCACAAAATTACAGACTATGCCCAAATGAAATAAATTCAAACCACAAAATCTACCAATGATGGCTGGAAGTTCACAAAGGAATCCTGAGTATCTTCTAAACAGCCGAAGGACCAGTTTTCATGTTCACACTGAAGAATAATCACGTGCATATCAAGGACACGAAATCTGCTCTTTGAAAAGTCCACTGCCGTCCAGCTGCAGATCTTAATGACCGTATGCACAAGAATGCTGACTTAACTGTGTTGGAAATAAGACCAACATTCTTAGATTTAAATAAGATGCATGAGGATGGAAAGCACTGTATCAAGCACAAGAGCTGCGTTTCATCTTCATAGTATAGTTTAGACTGTTTTGCTTTGTAGTTTATAGTTGATGTCAGGTGGCCAGGTTGGGGTTTTTTATGTGCTAAAGTTCCTACAAACTACAGTGCAGGACTGATCAACTATTGCCACACAATGCAGTCACGCCAAATTCTTTTCACAAATGTGAAATAATTTCATATTAAACAACCTCATTATGTAAATAACCAAGTCTAATATTTTTTCCCGTTTGTTTAAGTTTACATTTAGTTTTCTTTATGTGTCCTAGTTATGTTTAGGCCTTCCGTTACGTCTAAGACGTATTGTTTTTACGTCAAATTGTTAAACAAAAAAAGAAAGAAAAAACGAACAAAACAGAATTTGCCGCTGTTTGTCGTACTATAAATCCTTACTTAAAGAACTGAAAATTGTTTTCCGAGTGTAAATGTTGATGACTTCAGAATAAAGCACAAAGTCATCAGTTAAACCTCATAACCACGGTTTTAAGGTTATTTAACCCGCTCCGTGGACAGTTTTGAAATACTTCTGTTTTATTTGAATTATTCCTCATTGAATTTAAGAGACAAATGCAAACTGAACGACAACTCGTTTCTGTCAACGCCACTGTAGCGGAACTGAAATTGTAGAAGCCAAGGTTCAAACACGGAAGTAAATAGCTGTGTACCAGAGCTGGGTAGGCTGGGTGCTCGCTGACCCTGGGGAGAAACAGCTTTAAAAGTATGAAGTTTACCTGCTGAAATAAAGGTAATGTTGTCATCTCCCTGAACCGCAGATGTTGGCGCTTTAGCCGTGTAACGTTTGTTTGACGTATCAGCCGGTGTTATCAACAGAGACACACATGTAGGTCCTTCTAGGAGGACTCCGCTACAAAGCGACAGGGGTGCCAAATCCTCGAATTTACGTCTAATTATTCATTTATGTGATATAATGTATTATTATGTGTAACTGAACTGCATAATTGTCGTACCGGAGACACTTCACCTAGCAGCGTAAGCGAGAGGCAAAGGTAAAGCCTGATTAGTTTAACAACAACACCTGTACCCTTGAACAGACGATTTTCTCTGTCGTCAGTCTGAAGTTATTGCTACAATTGATACATTTATTATTATCATTCCTTTATTTATTCTGATTCATATTCCTTTAAAAACGCTTGATAGACAAGGTTGAAATTTACAGATGTTTTAAAATCAGAAGATTTGTCAACATTAAAAATTCCTCCCTGTGTTTTTATGTGACCTTTATTGTGTGCTCATCTTAACCATTCCTTTGTCCCATTTTTCATTAGATGCTTTCTGTTATATTCAGAAAAGGCAGCTTTGCAGCCCAGAAGGTAACATACACATGATTTTACCTTTTCATTGCTTTTTGTAGTTTTATAACTTAAAAAAATATATATATCGTGAATATCTTTCCAGGTATTACGCTGGGCAGGTCCTATGCAAAAATGCTGGCCGTCAGCTGGGACTGGGGCTTCTGTTTGTGGATCTGTATCTTCCAGCTGGGCTTCACCAGCTAGTCTCTGGTTTGCAGGAAGAGGAACAGGACAAGCAAAAGCTCTTGCTGTGTTTAGTTTTAATAAGACTGACCTCTTCCATAGAAACCAGAATCATGATGCTTCTTTTTGGATGAGGAGCCAACACTTCCACACTTCTGTTGCGAGGTTGAAAAAGCGAGCACTGCCTGAACCTCCCCCTAGAGAACTCGATCTGTTGCGCTATGACATGAAGGACTTTTTGAAAAGTCCCAGACCTGCCCTCTACCTGGGGTTTTCGGGGCTTGTCCCCTTCGTCTCACCCACCTTGTTTATGGCTGTGACTGAGAGCTACTACCCAGAGTTGGCTTATGCCCAGCTAGCCTATGCTGCCTCCATCATTTCTTTCCTTGGTGGAGCGAGATGGGGATTCGCTCTTCCCGAGAGCAGCCCAGCAAAACCTGACTGGATAAACCTGGCCAACAGCGTCGTCCCCTCCCTCTTGGCCTGGGTGGCCATGCTGATGAGTGACAGCATTGTTCCTGCTGCCACCATGGTCATCATGGGACTCGGAATCTCACTCCATTATGATCTGTCTCTCCTTCCCACTTACCCCAGTTGGTTCAAAGCCCTGCGCGCCATCCTGACCACTGTTGCGTTTTTTTCTCTCTTAGGCACCCTTATAATGAACGGTTCATACCCAGAGAAGAGCATTTTCAGGGATTGATGACATTTGGCTGGACAAGGCATCCCTGGGCTGTGCTAAATCTTTATTTGGGTGATCTGACTTCAAAGTTTTTCTTGATATTGATGATCTCTGAACCTGTTGGGTTGATCTCTGTTTCTAGAAGTTGCCTGTGTTAAATATCATGTTACAAACTGAACTCTGTTAAAGCAAACCAGAGATAAAAATAAATAAATAAAATTCAAGTCTGTCTGTCTACCTTTTAGTAACATGTGTTCCACTTGTTCATGGTAATGTGGACAAAATTTGTTCCATACTGTTTTCTCTTCCACATAAAGCCATTACATTAAACTTGAACCTAGTCTTTCATATTATAGAGAAGAATCATGTGTCAGTGATTTTTAAAACCACTAGGAGACGCCAAAGTCAAGGATGTTCATATTGTATGAAGCAAGAAGGAAAATAAAAGACACTGAAATTGTAATCTTCTTACTGAGTTAATATTTAACACACACTGGGGAAGATAATTGTTCTATCTCCTACAAAATTTGTAAGTTTGCTCACTTTGAAAATATTTTAAAAGAAACAAACAGTTGCTCTGAACCCCATAGCAGAAAAACATGCCTGACTGTTGTGATGCTGGTGTTTGGGTCATACTCAGCATTTCTCTTCTTCATTTGATGCCAAAGAGCTCCGATTATGGTTTCATTTGATCACAACACTTTCTCCCAATTCATCGCAGAATCATTTAGACTGGCCTGAACATGTGTTGCAAGATCTCAGCCTATTACAGCGTGTTGTGTTGAATGAATGATGTCCTTGATGCCTGTGGTCCTAACTGCCTTTAGGTCATTAACAGGCTCCTCCTGTGCGGTTTGAGCTGATCTACCTCTTATCTCATGATCATCCTCATCCAGTGAGGTAAGATCTTGCATGGATCTCCACACTGGGGACGATTGATGGTCATTTTATATTTCTTCCATTTCCAAATAATTGGATTCCTGCTGATGGTCTTATAGCCCTTTTTTCCTACCTGATTCAAAGAATTTGCCCATATTACGTTTTGAGTTGTTAAATGAAAATTGCATATTTTTTAGGCAACATTTGCACTTCAAATTAGCAGCTCCACTGTTACACTGTAGTATTGACATCACCAGGGAAAGCAGTTATTACATAAGACCTGAAGTGGACTAATCTCTACTTAAAGCCTCAGCGATCGAGTGTCACACGAGGCCAGAGACGTGAACACAGTGTAGAATAAAAACCTGGGCTCACTGTACACTAATTGTCTCAGCTGGACAACAAATAATTTTATTGATGTTTGAAAAGAAATGCACGCACATCTTCTAACATTTGTATCCAGATTTATTCACATAAACACCAGCGCCTAATAAAGACATATTTGAAAGAAAGGCAAGAGAAAACAGGGGTGTTGAAGTCCACAGATATCTGAGAATAAAAAAACATATAAGGCACAATTCTACTTCTGTCCTGTATAAAAAGACCCTTTAAATGAACCAATGACCCTCAGATGAAATCCCTTATTAAAAAGTCAAACCTCTCTCAGATGTCACACAATGTGTAAATACAGTATTGCACTTGTTTGTTTGTTTTAGTTTCTTTGGATTTCTTTGTGAAACAGTTTTCCCACCACACGTGGGACTTGGTCAAATTATTTTTGATGATAAGAAGATAAACAAAAAAACAGAAGATTGCAGCAGGTGACTTCTTGGACTTTTTGATTAAATATTAGAGTAACGTTTCTATTCAACAATTAAACCAAAAAGAAATTACCCTGATAAGTGTTCTTGGTTTTCAAAGCCAGAGATGAACTGATCTGAAGTAGATCATGAGGCTTGTTGGAGTACATAAAGCTAGGAGTGCACAATCAACATAAACAACATTCGGAACTTTGTAGAGATCTTCCTACTCACTGTCAGCCCTGCGTTAGCGCTGCAGGATTTTCTTTGTATGAGCAAAGGCCTGCGGTCTCAGTGGACTGCAGGTAAACAAGGGCAAACAACATATGTAAAAAAGGAGGGAGTGTTTTGAAATTTAAAAAAAAAGTTGGGTGCACCTTTTCTTGCACTCGTAAACACATGCGGTCACTGAGAACTCTGCTGCCTACTTCTGAATACCCAGACCAGACCGCATGTACTCGTACACCACGTAGCTAATGCTGACGGCTGGTATGACTTTCATGAAATTGGGCAGGATGCCGCGGTAAAGTCCAAAGAAGCCCTCCTTTTTCATAATCTTCTTCACCATCAGATTCATCGGCAGCTGCTCTGAGCCCTCAACAGAAGCTGAGAAAAGAAAGGTAAAGCCAGATGAGTGAAGAAAAAGATCTCCTCATGTTTAAAATCTCTAGATTTTAGAAGTATTGGCTGCTTATAAGCAGCATATGTTTGAAATTAGCTTAGATTAAAGAACTGAAAATTGTTTTCCAAGTGTAAATGTTGATGACTTCAGAATAAAGCACAAAGTCCTCAGTTAAACCTCATAACCACGGTTTTAAGGTTATTTAACCCCCTCTGTGGACAGTTTTGAAGTATTTCTTTTATTTGAATGATACCTCATTGAAGTTAAGAGACAAATGCAAAATAAAACCTATTCCAGTATATTTATGTGGATACTTTTTGGTGGCCCACCATGTTTCAGGTGTTTTATATATCATCATTTGGAAGTCTTAAATTATTTAAACAGAACTTCTAAAGAAACAATAATACTTGACATATTTTACAGTGCTATTTTTTTTTAAATTGTAAAATGCAGAACCAGTTGGTAAAAAACAAAGTAGCCGATACTGCTAATCAAATGCACTTGATTACTAATCATCAGCCAGTATGAGCACCTGTATTAAAGCAGAAGTTTTGGCAGTTAACACAACGCCAAGGAGGAAAAACATCAGCAATGATCTTAGAGATGCAACTGTTGCTGCTCATCAGTCTGAGAAGGGTTATAATCATCCTGCAGTGAAAAGGATTCTCCACAGAATGTATGATGCTCAGAGAAATTGCAAAAAAAGAGCAAAACCTTACGAGAGCTGTGCACAAATGCAGCAAAGCTTAATGACGAGAGACTAATGAAATCAAACGGAAAACCTCAAGCACTTAAGACCTGTTAAGAATCAGGTGATGTTTTTTAAATCATGTTTTTAAATGATGTCCTATAAAAACTTGGGGCTTTTTTCACATTACTGCAAGTAAAATTTAGATAAAGGGCTTGTTTATGATATTTTGTACTCTTGTAGTTTTACTTTAAATGGTCTCAGCACTCATTCAGGTCCTTTACCGTTTCCTCTCTTGAATACTGAAGCACATGCATGGCTCAAATGTCTAATAAACAGAGTAGTTATAAAGAACTCACATAGATTTATTAATTTTCCATTTAAGCAGAGATTTCATGAAAAAATCTTGAATTTCCTCGTAAAACACTTTATAATCTCTGAACAACTCAGTGGCATTATGGTACTACAAGTTAAATGCAAGCATTAATAAAGGGGGCTATTTCTTTAATAAGGTTTGGTTCACCGTACCTTGTGCTTGCATGCGGGTTCGGATCAGAGCCAGGGGATAGCTGGCCAGCTGGCCGCAGGTGCTGGAAATGGTACCACAGCCCAGCAGCACCAGAACCCCTGGATTGGCTGTGTCTTTGGCATAGTGGGACAACCAGAAGTTCTTCAAGCTCTGGTATGGAATACACAGGAATGAATGACAGATGAGAGTGAGGGTTGATGCATAATATTTTGCAAAATCAGCACACAAGCGATGCTTAAACAGATTAAAATGGAGTTTTCTATGGAAGCATAGTGTTGTAGGTGATTCTGAACCTTCCGAACATTTTTCCAGACAGGAATGATTCATCAGGATTTACCTCATACACTGCCAGATCTATCCCAGCGTAGGGGATAATGCCCAGAATATTGGGAATGTAGCCCTTGTAAAATGCCTTCACTCCCTCATTCTTCAGGACTTTCTTGGCACAGTCAAACATTCCCGAGTACTGTCCGGTTTTCCTTAGGGTCATACGGGTTTTCATCACCTGAAGAGACAAAGATGATTAGTGTGGCTGTTTTACATCAGGCTGCACGTTTGACTTAACGTGTTACTGCATCTTTTATGCTACTGGATTGGTTAAGACATCTAAAATTTGTTTGGACACTAAGATATGATCAAACAAGACACATGAGGTAATTAACAAACCAATAAAACTGCAACATCTATAATGTGGGTGTATGCGTTAGTCCCCGTAGAGAAATTACTCCTCTGCATTCACTCAGTGAAGAAGTGGGCAGCCACCAATGGAGCGCCCAGGGAGCAGTGCGTGGGGACGGTAACTTGCTCAGGGGTACCTCAGTGTAGCCGTTCAGTGGATTCGAACCCCCAACCTTCCGATCATGAGGCAACCACTTTACCTACTGAGCTATCCCTGCCCCCATGTGTCTCCATATTTGATATGGAAACTTGCTTGCCCCTCCTGTGGTGCCTCCTCCTGTTACTATCATCCACACGTGCACTCTTTATGCATCTGTGCTGTAAAGACTACACTTCCACTCACCTCCATGGGGTAGATGGCAGTTTGTGCGGTGGCTCCAGCCAACGATCCTGCCATGAACCTCTCGTGGGACTTCACCTTACCCGGTTCACTGGACAGCAGCTTCTTATACTGGTGACACGGGAACATGAAAACCGAACGGCTCAGCAGGATCACACATCAGTGACAAAAGTGAGTGCTAGTGTTAGTAGTTCTCAACATGTAACATTTAACGTGAACATAAGCTGCGATTTATACTGGAGTCTGTAAAGAGGAGGAGAATTTACCTGTTCATAAGCCATGAATTTAATGGCTGTCTCGGGGGCGATCTTCATGACATTGATACCATTTCCTCTCCACAAAGAAGCCACCCCTCCTTCTTTTAGCATTTGCTTAAAGCCGCTGACCAGGCTGATTTTGTTGGTTGTAGAAGCGTGCACCTGGGGGGAAAAGCACTTTTAAGTTATAACTAAGCAGCAAGGGCTCGAAATTCAATTGCTGAAATTCAAAGTGAGCATCAGAATGGAGAAGAAGGGTGATTTAAATGAGTTTGAATATAGTACAGTGGTTAGCATATAAGCATGGATCCACGATGCCATGAATCATTGGGTCAGGCTGGTGGTGATGGTGTAATGGTGTGGGGGATATTTACTTTGGTACACTTTGGACCCATTGCTACCAATAGAGCTTACCTGAGTGCTAATGGTGGCCATTTCCATCCCTTTATAACCACCGTGTACCCACCTTCTGATGGCTGCTTCCAGGAGCATAATGCATCATGTCACTAAGCTTAAATCAACTGGTTTCTTGAACATGATAGCAAGTTTACTGTACTGATCACAATCCAATAGAGAGCCTTTTGGGGTGTGGTGGAACGGGAGATTTGTATCATGATGTGCAGCCGACAAATCTGCAGCAACTATGTGATGACGTCATGTCAATATGTAGCAAAATCTCTGAGGAATGTTTCCAACACCGTGCTGAATCTTTTCCATGAAGAATGAAAGCAGTTCTGAAGGGAAAAGTGAATCCAACCCAGTACTAGCAAGATGTACCTAATAAAGTGTCTGCTGAATGTATTTATATGGTATTTTTTAAAAACAGGATAACCCAAACTAACACAAGACCAGCATTTTGAAGCACACTTATCACCACATGGACCAATGCACACATTTAGTAAAAATCCAGTTCCTGGAGAAAAGGACCGATGAACAACCCAACAGGAATTTTATAAAATCTAAAAGAAATCTTGACCCACCTGCATGAACACCTTCATTCTGTCCAGAGGGGCGGTTCCTGTACGGGACACAGCACCCGCCACTGCTCCTGCAGACAGCTGCTTCCACCACAGACCTGTCGTCTTCTCTTCCTCTGTGAACTCATCTGGGATGGTGAGGCTGTCACCAATGTCCAAAACCTACACCCAATACAGTACAATCAAGTCACAGTCAAAGAGACTGACGGCTGAGAATAGACTGTCTATAAAAGATGCACATAGCCTCTGGGACAGTCTTAATCCTGTAACCTCTGTAATTATTAGTAGAATTATTTATTATTTACAAAAATAAATAAAATATTCACTCTTTAAAAAATAGAATACATTTATCAAATAATAAATCCAACATATATTTATTAATACTAAAAAATAAAATAAAAAATACCCCCATTGCAGTTCCACCTTTAAGGTCCAGTAAGACCATAAGTTGCTCCTGCACTTTTCTTTTCCCAAGCTAACTACTCAGTTATAAGGTGTTTTTTGTTTTGTTTTTTCACAGTGAACAAGTACCGGTAATGCTCTTTGATAATTGGGCTTGCTAGCACTGGCTAATTAGCGCTATCCCCTTTTCCAAAATATACAGAAAAAAAAAATCACGGAAATGGCCAAAATGTAAAATAAATAAAGGCTTTAACACAATCTAATGACATGTTGGCTAGGTCAATCATTTGGATACTATGCTGTTACAGTAAGTTTGTCAAAGAAAGCTAAATAGTCCCTGAAAGCTGGTGAAATTGCAGATTTGCGTGTGATACTACTGTCAAAACATAAGAGCTTTATTCTATATTCTGATTTTGTCTCTTACACTACCATTTTGAATCCTTTTAAATGCAGTTTAGAAGGAAGGAAGAACCCTTAAAGGCCCTTTCTGAACTGAGCGGTTTCTGTCACACTTCAAGCCTTATTATAGAACAAAATGGTTTGCATCAGAAGTTAGTGAGGGTGGTTTCTGCCTATGCAGCCACCCTTTGGAAAACCCAGGAACTATTTTAGCGATCATTAAACCACGTCTTTATTAATAAATGTAAAGGTGTCAAAACTAGACTACTCTGCAGATGAACTTTTAGCTAAGCTGGGCAGCCTCATAACCACACATTCCCAGCTTCACCTTAAACGTAATGCCTAGAAGGATGGGACACATGCCATATCCTTATCCAAAACTTGCATAACTACAGGTCCATGCTGCGAGATCAGTTACATCACTGCGCGTCACTGACGTAAAGTTGCCGTTTTGAGATCACAGATGCAGCAGGGGGGGTTTGGTTTTTGTTTTTTTTACTTTTACCACTGCAGTAATGTATCAGCCTTTTTTTAAACAAACCACAAATAACAAATCTGCCCCCTTAAGACATTTTTAAGGCAGGAGTTGACGGCTAACATTAGTTTTAGTTTTATCTGCAAATAGAACACTGTGTTATAAAATTATATTTGGCTAGAAATTTGCCTTGGCACCCTTGAAGCTTATATTACCTGTGCATTACGTCAGGTATGATGTGTTTTTAAAGAATGCTAGTCAGCGGCTGGGCCTCTTCATACCTGACATGATGTAAAGGTGAAAATATTAACTTGTGTTCTCCGGTGGACATAATTGCTACACTATTTCTAAACTACCTCAACCATGCCTCAGCTAAAGATAATAATACTTTTACCCATGACCAGATGACAACCAAAACTCAACATCTGAATACAAGAACCTACCATGTCCACATCCACCTCATACAGCCAATCATCTTCCAAGTCGAGGAAAAACCAGCTTTCCTGACGTTGCTGTTGCTGCTGGTGAGGCTGCAGCAGAACCAAGGCCATCTCAAGCCTTTGATAAGGCTGCTAGCTCTAGCAGTTCTAACAAAGGACAAAGTCCCTCCTATAAACACCAGTTCTCAGACCCGTCAGGATCCTTCACACGATTCTGATCAAGGGCCCAGACAGAGGTCGACAGTCCGCAGAGCAACGCACTAAATCCAAAGAGCTTCGGCTTGAACGCTGGAAATAACAAGACCTTGTCATTGCCATAGATGCTCCCAACAAGTCATCAAGTCTCAGAGACGCATCATCTCGGATTCTTCTCTCCTGTTCGTTTCTAGACTAAATAGTCTTCCTCTCACCTCCTCCAGTCCTCCTAAATGATACACTAATCCACCCACAGCTCAGGCTGAAATTAGCTCATCTCTGCCAAGCTTAGAAACCAAAGGTTAATTAGACTTCCGAGCTTATGCCAGTGAATGAACTCAGCGAACGCTAGAGATTAACCACTGACTGAAAGTGGACGCTCCTCTAGCACGCAACTGTACTTAAATATAGGCAGCAGCCCTTCAGGGTTTGATTATTCCCTGATAATCTAATAAAATGTCACAGTTTCATGTTTGCTCCATTCAAGAAGATTTCTTTTACCATTCAGAGTTCATTTCATTCACAAGTGACAAATTCTTCAGACTCCTCCCCCCTTTCATCTGCCCTGGTCATGAACGAATCACACTACTCATCTGTTGCCAAAATTCCCCCAAATCCGTTATTGTGTGTCACCTCTCTGTGACAGAAGCCTGCACTGCAACTAAAATATTAACAGTATGCAGTTTAAACTTCTATATATATATATATATATATATATATATATATATATATTTATTTATTTATTTATTTATTTATTTATTTTTTTTTTTTTTTTTTACCTAAAACACACACCAACCCATGTCCAATAATAATAAGAAATACGGCATCTTCTGCAACAAAACCAGCCATTGAAGTAGTGCAAAACAACACCTGGAATTGCCTGCACCAGCCACTGCAACCACACCAACTACTCAAACATCAGCAACAACTGCAACCATCTGAAACTAATGCCAACTACTGCAAACAAAGCAAACGCTAAAACAACAGCGACACATACAGCATAATGTAGAAATAGTGAGTAGCACTCCTTACCGTGGAGTGCTTCCAGTAGCGGACGATCTCCTGCAGGTTGGTGGCTGGGTTAAACAGGAAGTGCTCCCGCCATTCATTCCAGTCCACAGTCATGGTGCCATCCACATCAATACTGTAGGTTAGATGCTTTTTTATTTATTTAAAAACTAAACCATTGAGGCTGTATACTTAATATGCCACTGCTCTACTTTCATGTTCTGCTACTGTCCTCACTGGCCCCTCCAGCCCCACTTCCCTCATCAGTTACTGCATTTTGTGTTTACTTTAGTTCCACTGTTATGTGTACTCCTGCACATGTGCAGCTTCAAGCTTTGCTTATGCAAATCCTGTGCATTACAGTTCAGTCCGTGCTGCAGCATGAACCACAACTGACAACTGACTGTATTTATATGTATTTACTGTTCTTTGTGTGTGTGTGTGTGTGTGTGTGTGTGTGTGTGTGTGTGTGTGTGTGTGTGTGTGTGTGTGTGTGTGTGTGTGTGTGTGTGTGTGTTGATATTTTGAATATAAAATAATGATAAGATAAATATAATTAATATTTTAAAAATAACATGATAAATTAACGCACATGCTATAATACATGAGTGAAGTGAGCAAGCGTGCAGGCCTGGCCAAAACCACCAGTAACATGTTTTTTTTCCTAGTTTCTGTAAATAATGAAGGATTTATGGAACAAACTGTAATTCTGATAAACACACAGGAGTTTTCAGAGTTTTAATCAATACCAGTAGTTCTTTTATTCTCACTAAACTGCTACTGTGTGTTAAAACCATGTGTTACTCTTTCTTTACATCCAAATGTGTAGTGAGTTTGAGTATCAGCATGACATTAAACACACCAATAAACATATTCTGACTGACAAGACGTGGCTTGGTCCAAAGTCAGCGACCAGCCGTGCACTTGCAATTCGAAAATATTATTTTCTGGTGTCGACGCGCCGCGTCAGGAGTGTAAAACATCTTGCCAGCTCCTTATCATGTGCACTCACTCCTCTTTTCAGCCAAACCACACACTGAGCCAGTTATCAGTCGCTCACACGGTTCCCACCTTTAACTTGTCAGGCTGCTTTCTTTCTCGTCTTGCTCGGGACACTGCTGTAATAAATAAATAAGCTGAAATACCTTTGAAGGATTTTCTCTGCATGCTCTTTGCTGATTTCCAGCCCCAGATCAGCAAGTGACTGCCTTATCTCCGTAATGTCTATACGACCTGTAGAAAGTAAGCATTTATTTCTACTTTTTCTCTTTTTGTGCATTTTCAATATTAAAATGTGCTACATATTAAAATGGCACCGTACCATCTTTATTTTTGTCCAAGCTCTTGAAGGTCAGTTGTAATTTCTTCTCATGTTCTTTCAGGTACTTGGAGAATTCGCTGAAGTCGAGCCCCTCATCTTTGTTTCTGTCTCCAGAAGAAATGATTTTCTAAAGGGGAAAAAAAAAACACACCCACACACAGAATATTAGCAATCATTCTGCTTCGTGTTGCCGTACCTCATTTGTTTGCTGCAGCCGGGTGTTTGACCTCCTCATAAGGCGGAGGGAGAGGTCTGGGTTCTGCTGAGCCATAAGGGGAGTCTTCCATCTCCTGCTCAAACAGCAGCTGGCTGATTGTGGCGGTTGGTGGCAGAATAACGCAGCAAAATGCTCCTTTACTTTATCTCAACTCACTCTCTGTGTTTTTAGCCTTCTGTCTGCCCGAGTTACTGCCATTGCTTTCACAAGTGTTGACGATGTCCCAAGATCAAGACAAAAAAAATCCATTGTTTCTCCAGGCTGAAGCGAATTAATGGAAACAAAAATAACGCCTGGTACCAAATCTGTTATGAGCATTGGCTCTTTGTTAAGAAGTAAACCAGCAAATGAGAACTGTCAGTATGTTTGTATGAGAGCACAAAGGAGGAGAGCATTATAGTTTTGACAGATGAATTTTTGCTCCGAATGAGGGCACTGACCAAATTAGGTTATCTGTCTTACTACCCATTTATTACACAGTTATGTGCGGGGAATGTGCAGTTGTTTGATTAGTAAAGGTGGGACCTTCCACTTACAGTCTCAGCCCACAGTAAAAGTTCACCTTTGAGACAGCTTTAAAAATTCTAGAGCAGTTTTTTTTCCAATCCCTTCAGCTCTTTACAGACGCCTGGGTGTCCTGAGTGCAATTCCAGAGAATTCAGAGTTTGTCTTCACTACTCAAGCTGTTTTCAAGAAACTGAAGAAAATACTTTTAAGCCATGACAACAAAGCATGCACGTGGAAATAACCTCTCACAGATACTGCACTTTCAGAGTAAGAGCATTTTCAGCAGCTACACAAAAGTGACTGTTTGTGACTGTGGAGGAGAGCTTTAGTGTTAGTTTAAGGACAAGACTACTGTCAGATCTTTTGGAGCCTGTTGTGCAGGTATATGGACTTAATTGCCTTGCTCAAAGAAAGGAAGGGCATGCAACAATATTTAGAATCTAGATGGCTTAAGAAATGCTTTTAACCCTAACTAGGCATGGATAAACTTGAAAAACAAGTACTTAATAGTATGTCTGTGAAGGTTCTCAGTCATCCAGGTCATCGTATTCTAAGGAGATTGGAAAGAAAAGCGTCTGGACTTTTTTAAGTTTCTTGAAGATGTTTCACCTCTCATCTGAGAAGATTCTTCAGTTCTAAGAGCAAGAGCAAGTCCTTAAAAGCTCCCAAAGCTTCCTAGGAATTTGAACTTCTGCTGATGAGGTGCCGTGGGAACTTTTACTTTTTCCAACTTGTGAAAATATTACTGAGGCTGCACTACACCGCTCTCGCTTTTATCTCTGGCTGAACTGCAAATCTTAGGTGTCTAGAGGTCCAAAATAACCTGGGGTGTAACAATCAGCTGATGAGACGATTATGTTATAATTGCACTATTTTGTCAGTCAAAAAATTAGTACCACGTGCATCCTCTCAAAGACAGACCTTTGCCTGCGAAAATCGGACACTTGGTTAAAAGTCAGTGTAATGCGCACAAAAAATAAGAATCCAGTCATCATAAAGATCGGTAACGAAAACAAATAAATAACCTTCTAAGAGTCAATCTGACTGCACTTGGCTGCTCTGGCGGCTGTAATTTCACTTCTTTTAAGGTTAACGCTGCCGCTACAAGAAATATTTGTTGTGGTTTTCTCTCCGTATTTGGGATTTCTGCGCACTCCTGTTTGGATCCGTTACTCTACCTGAGCTGCCCCTTTCTCAGCCTTGATGCCCATAGCATCCAGGCCTGCCTTCAGCTCGGACACATCCACTTTTCCATCCTTGTTAGTGTCCAGCTTGGCGAACAGCTCTTCGTATGCTTTCGACGCATTGTCAGCGCATCGACAGTCCGTAAAAAAGAGCTTCCTCGCCACCTGATACATCTTAAAACTATAAA
This sequence comes from Astatotilapia calliptera, assembly GCF_964374335.1. NCBI lineage: Eukaryota > Metazoa > Chordata > Actinopteri > Cichliformes > Cichlidae > Astatotilapia > Astatotilapia calliptera. The sequence goes on from NC_137438.1 coordinate 9,293,497, forward strand.
TGAAAAACGTCGCAGGCCTGTAGAGCTCCACGCACACACACACACTAACAGAAACTGGGTAAGCAATCTGATGTGGCAACTGATTCCTGTGGCTTGCGCTTCTGGTTTCAGGACTTCCGCGGTGTAGCCTAGGGAAGTGATAGAAAAGTCCTTATGGGTCGGCGTCGGTGTAAAGTCCAGCGGGCACACGATAATGTGCAGATTTGGCCAACAGAGAGCTTTTTGCGGATGAGGTAGGAGCGCTGTACAGATCGGTGGAGGGACTCGGTTTGGGAGACCTCCTCTTTTTAGTCCCCACACGCACACGCTCACGGAGACACACCCTTCAACAACAACACACGCGCACTGCTCTGTTACTACTACTCATGGGCGGCATTTCAACATTTCCTCACAAGTCAACTATAGCTTTTTCTCATCCTCTCAAGTCTTGTCCACCTTTAGGCGTTTTTACTTGGTTTGCTGTGGTGGAAACGTCCCCACGCGAACGCACGCACGCGTTCAGACTGTACAGTAGCCTAGTGTGCAAGGATCGTCATCCTGTACCCATCGGTCTGCAGTACAAAGTCGGTATAACTTATCTTTGTCTATCCGGTGAGTCATACTCAAAAGAATCCGGCAGCTGTTCTGGGCAAAATTAACCCCATAAGCTTGTAATTGCCTCAAAGCACGGGAGGGGTGCTCTTCAAGGCCACTTTGACATATTTTGTTTAAATCTTTCAGAGAAATTGTACATCTTCATGTTTAATTGGACCTTCCTTTTCTCTCATCCTGCTTGGGAACAGCTTTTTAACCGCTACTAGGGATGGGAAAAGTTTCTAGAATAACACATATGCTGTTAAATTGTGCAAGTTGTGCAACAGTTTATTGGCTGTACAGTTCCTACGATGTACCACCAGATGGAGACAAACGTCAAATAACTAAACAGCAGCTGGTTTTGCTTTCTTGTAGTAATCTGTCCAATCAGTGCTGCCGAAAGAGGAGGCGGGCTTCGGTTTGCAACAAACATAAAGCTGTTATCCTTTCACATCCGGTTAGTCATCAATAGCTTCAAAGTAAAATAACCAAGAAACAAAACGGCAACAGAGAAAAGGCTGACATATTAAAAAAAAGGCAAATGTTTGTGTGCTCCTGGGAATGAGAAAATAGGATTTCTTAAATAAAGTGTTAGCTCTTAAAAACAAAAACAGGTCTTGGAATTGAAGCAACACATTTATTTGAATTTTAAAATCCCCGCGGATCATCAGAATCGCAAACACACACATCCACATATAAGCTACAAGATCTACAAAGCACTGTTTTACTGTTTTACTTATTATTGCTTTCTTTTAGTCGTGTGAAGCGAACCTGCAAAGTAAGAATGCCATTGCTCTACTTAACGATTTGTGTTTTGCGGTGTACATGACAATAAACTTCTTGAATCTTGATCTTATTTATTTATATTTTTGTTTCCAAGGACCCAAACTTGTAATTAAAAAAAATCTGATAAACAAATACGTTTTACAAAGCACTACCCATCATGGATTGGCCTCCACAAAGCCCAGGCCTCAACATTATTGAATCAGCGTGGGATCATTTTTATCTGAGAACAAAACAAAAGGTAGCCAACATTCAAAGAAGACCTTTGAACTTTTTCACACCAATTCCATGCTGCACATGAAACGTGCGCTTTTATTTTGAAAGATCAAGATAGGATAGAGCTCTGCCCGTACTCTGAGCCGATGACGGACTTTTGTCACCAGTAGCTTCACCATCCTCCCACAAACACCAAGCTGGTTCTGTCTGTGCTTCACAACAATGGGGCAGTAATGTCAGCGACGGGCGACACCGGAGCATCTTTTCAAAGGCACTGAAGCGGTGTATGGATTTAATGATGATGAAAAAGAAGAAATTCAAGTTCAAGGTGGATTTTGACCTGGACGAGCTGTCGTCGGTCCCCTTTGTCAACGGTGTCCTCTTCTGTAAAGTCAGGCTGCTGGACGGCGGCTTCTCCGAGGAGTCTTCTCGGTGAGGGTGCTTGGCTTTGATTCAGCCACTCAAACGTTGACTGACGGCGTGCTGTTCAGTCCGCAGGGTGAACTAACTCGTGCCTTTAGGAAATGTTAACAGCTAACTAAGCTAATGGGCTACAAGAACATAGTTAACGTCCATTAGTTGTGTGCCAATAACGTTAATGGTGTAGGGCTAATTAGTTTCTTCTGGTCGGTGCTAGTTTGCAGCATCGCGTTGCTTAGTTTTAGTAGCTTTGGGTGTTTGGTGGTAACGTTCATTTAAACAAGTGTCCATTTGGAATTCCCTGGTTAAATTTTAGGCCCACTTCTTCGCTTAGTTGTGGAATTAAGTACTGAGGGCAGCTCACTCGTCACATAGCTGTCACAAAGCTGAATATTACTCCTTAAGCTTTTCGGTGCTGACTCAATGGTGTCAGTTCCATATTTTGCCATGATGTATTCACTGAAGTAGTGTGATGTGTTTCAGTGTGTTTAATCAACCTCCCGTTAATCAACATATGAACCCGAGTTCTAATGCAAGGACTGTGTATATTGTCATATCCCCATTTCGTCAGAAAATTGTTTCACTTCTTGTGTATAGTTGTATGTATAGCTGACCAGTCTTCACATACCAGGCCAGCAACTTAAATTTTAAGTGTGAAGTTTTCTTCCTAAAGTTTATAAGATCATGCCAATGTAGTAAACATCAGTGTTATCAAATTGAGACGAGCAAAGATAATAATCTCATCTGATTATCTTTATTTTCATTAACTCTCAGATTGAATAATTAGACGATTACTGGCTTATACACTATTACATTTCAGTTTTTGTATACTCCGACTGTTAAATGCCTTTCCTGCAATACATACATACTAGAGCTGGGAGAAAAATTGATAGTGTTGCGGTGTTGTATGGATACAGGGGCATCAAATCTCGATATTTTATTATCTCTGGAAATACTCTGAACAAGAGGGCTCATCTTATGGACCGCCATCATGAGGTAATGTTATCCGAGCAAACTTACATTATATCCACTCAACCGAAAAACCATCCAACACTGGATACACTTAGCTTGGCAAGGCTGCTTGATGGTTGTATTGAATTTTTTGCAACTTGTGGTGACTAAATGGTTGTCCAGAGCACTCAGGACCACTTTTGATTGCAAGATGATTGCACAGGTCGCATGATAGGAATCAGCTTTTCTGCAAACAGTCGCAGCTTTGGTAATCTGTGAGCCACACTAGGGCTGCATGCTGAGCGCTGTCAATATGTTTGTTCAGTGTTCATGGAGAAGTCTAGAGAAGGTCACTGTGTCCTTTTGGGTTTAGAGACAGGATCTGATAGTGTGCCAAGAGAGAGGAACTGTGGTGCTGCATGAGGAAGTCAGGAGTGCCAGAGAGGTATGTGAGGGTGGTATAGGAAAGTGAGACAGTGGTGAAGCGTGCGTTAGGACTGACTGGTGGAAGTGGGATTAGATCAGACATCAGCTCTGAGTCTTCTCTTGTGTGCAGTGGTGATGGACAGGCTGACAGATGTGGTCAGGCAGGAGTCTCTGTGGAATATGTTGTTTGTAGATGACATTGTGATCTGCAGCGAGAGACCTGGAGAGGGGGAGGTATGCACTGGAGAGAAGAGCAATGAAAGTTATAAAGAAACGAGAGAATACATGTGTTACTGAGAGGAGACAGGTATGGCTGTGAACATGCAAGGAGAAGGGACGGTGAAGGTAGATGAGTTTAAATACCTGGGGTCAACCATCCAAAGCAACAGACACTGCACAAGAGAGGTGAAGAAGTGAGTGCAGGCAGGGTGAGGAAGAGTGTCAGGGTAATTTGTGACAGAGGGATAGTAACACGAGTGAAACAGAGATGGTAGTGAGACCTGCTATGATGGATGGTTTGGACACTGTGACACTAACAGAAAGACAAAAGGCTAAGTTGAAGATGTTAAGATTTTCAATTGGAGTGACCAGAATGGGCAAGATTAGAGTTGGGGTTAGATGGAGGCCAATGAGCCGCTCTGGTGACCCTGAAAGGGAAAGAAGTATCAATAAGAGCCTGAAATTTATATTTCACAGTTAGCTATGTCGCTGTTTGTTATTTCGCTGTCAGTAAGCAGTACCAGTTAACTTAAGTATGTGGTTGGATTTTAGTTATAAAAACACACAGAGCTGCCCAGTGTTGCTCAGATATATGTGAAGCTTCCCATAACATTAAGACAGTGATGGACAGCAGCGCTAAGGAGAAGAGACTCTGAGCCAAATGACTCATTTGCAGCTCTCGTGTCAATTCAGAGTAACAGGACAAGTTGTTCAAGTGATGGAGTAATTCCTTTACTTTCTACATTTTACAGCAGAGCTTCAGAATTGAAATATTAATTTTAAGCGTTATATTGTAGCATTGGGCTCAACGTAAGATGCACATTTTTCATTTTTTAAATGAAAAAAATCTAAGGCTCCTGCAACAAACTCATTTGCAGCATCACTCTAAAAACCAAACCACGGGAAAATCAATTGAAAATTCAGAGTTCTAAGTATGCACATTAAAAGGCCCACCTACTCCTGAGCGTGTGTTGGCCACATTGATACATCCTTTCCATAAACAGAATCGACATGTGCAGTATCTCTGTTTGTACATCTACAATTAACATCCAGGAAATGACAACCCAGCTGCACAGGGTTTGTGTCTTTTTCTTATTGGCTAATAGGTGGTCTTGTGACACATGAGCTTTGCAGCTTACCTCAGCCAGTTGTAGTGGTTTGTGTGGAAACACAATTTGCAAGCCAAAAAAGTCATTTAAAACTAACAAATAACAGAGGCTGAGAAAAAGCTGCTTGGACAGCTTAAAAGGGGTTGCTTAAATCTCAGACTTGAATAAACCTAAACATGCACATCTCTGAGAGAAATGTTTCATACTCAAACAGCACCCTGTGACAGCTCCGCTTGTCTAAAATAAATTCAGGTTGCCACATTTCGAACAGAAGAAAGAATGTAAAGGAGGAGTTACTCGACTTTTAGCTTATAAGGTGGCAGAGGTGTGACATATATAAACTGGTAAACTCTGCAAATTAAAAGTGTCAAAATATTTGACCACATACACATTAAAATAGTTGTTATAAGGAACCGCATCATGAAGTACCAGCTTTTGGCCATGACAAGAAGTGACCTTTTGCAGAGTTGTCCCCCTAAGTATGTTAACTGTGTCAACTTAAAGCTGTTCCTACAGCATGCCCATTAATGCCTTTCACTCATAAATTAGACGGGTCTTTAACACTGGATAAAAGCAGCAGCACACATCGTTTTGTAGTTTTTGTAGGCTTTAGGGATTACATGGGCTTCACTCTGATTATATAACAGGCTTCTGTTAGCTAAAAAGGTCCAGTCTGTGCTTGACAGTGTGAATTAGGATGTTTTCAGATGTCATGTCAATGTCATCCTTTTATTATTTTTATGAAATCTGCGGTCTTTTCCACGTGTAAGTAACCACTTTAAGAAAAGAAGGAAAATAAAGATGAAGCCAAACAAAGTTCTGTCCCTAATTAATCCCTAATTGGCTCGACAGTGTTTTATACTCAACTCATTGCTGATTTAATAGGATTTTTCTTTCTTTCTTTCTTTTTTTAACATCAGTTTGGTTTATGTTAGACCGCCCCAAAAACTAGATTTCCTCTCAGACTCTTTTAATCTTCCAAACTGGAAGTGGAAGGGAAGTTTTCCTTTGGTGTAGCTTTTCATCTGATATGCACGGCCATTTCTGGAAAAAACAGTTTGTTCTATTTCTATAAAGATGCATCTTTGAAAACATGACAGTGAAAACATCCAGAGTGATCTAATCGAGGTCTGAAAGCTTTGCATCCAAACAGTTGAAAAGATTTGTATTTGTGGAAGCATTCCCGTGGGAAGTCTGCCTGCAGTCGCCTTTTAAAGAGCATGTGTTGTTTAACAAGAGACCCGAGCCGTGTAGAGGGATGACAGAGATGACCTCTGCTTGTGCTTAAAACCAGACTTAGTCATAACGCACGCTAATAGGATTTTGATGCGCGGAGAAGTGCAGTGAACCACAGCGCATAAACTCGAGTCAGAATTCCCGAAGCACACGGTGTGTCCAGCTGGCTGGGAGTTCCCTCTCGACTCGGGGAGTTCGCTGTCTGAGATTTATCAACCTCAGGATGGAGTCAGCGTTTGTGAAACATTAGTCATGCATCTGCTGCTTTTTATTTATAGTAATGCAGGGATACAGGGCAAAACGCAGCCCTGTATGTTCATTCGGTTTTGCCCATCTTAAAAAGGATCTGCACACCCTGCTAATTGTTGTAGTCTTAACGCTCCTTTCCGATTTCAGGCTTGTTACATCATTTTTATTTATACTGTATTAAAAAGTCTTTGTGTGTGTGTTGAAATCCAGCTGAAGCCAAACCAAATGAATGGTGTGTAAGCTACCAGATGGAAGCTGGTTAGGTGAGTGGGAGAGGAGAAGATGCCAGTGAAAGTGAGGCCATCTGCGGTATCGTAATTCTGCCCACGCTCAGTCTTTCTCTTTCACTTCGTCTCATCCTTTCACTGACAGCAGGCTGCACCTCACAGTCGTTTTAACCTCTAGACGGTGGAGGATTTGCCGCTCTCTTTTTACTTTCGTGCCAGTAAACACCACACCTGCTACCAAAGCCCCTGGATTTGTCAGTTAAATGAATCAATAGGAGAAATTAAGGCTGTAATTAAATAGCTTGCTTATTAGGTGCTGAGAATGAGCACATGGGCTCGTATTGGCAGCTTGAACGGATGCCCTTAAGCAGGGAAGAGATGCGGGAAATGTTAATCCAGCAGTCTTTCAGCTGAAGTCACTTCATTTGTTACGTAACAGAGATTGAAATTTATGAAATGAAGTTTCTGAGGGCGGGTTGCGTGGCTGTATACATGATTTGGGCTGGCTTTCACTTAAAATGTCGCGATACATTTGCGTGTTTGTTTTGGTAGCAAATCAAATAATTACAATAGATTAGAACTGATATGTTTGTTGGTTTGTTTGCTCTTTAGAATACAAATATTTATTTCCCAAATCCCTTCTGTATACAGCATACAATGCAAGTAGAGTCTAAAACAATAAAAAATACTCAAATGATTTTAACAATCATGCCAGTGTTTGCACCAGCCTCTACTCGTTTAAATCTAGAGGCCAAGTTGTGAATTAGCTTTTCAGGCTCCAGCATACGAATCAAACAAACATGTGACCTTACTGGGTGCTTAAAGCTGGTGCCTGTGTGTCCATACAGGGAACCTGTGCAGGCAAACTGTGTCCGATGGAAGAAACGGTTCTCTTTCCCGTGCAAGATGAGCGCCAACGCAGGCACAGGTGTTCTGGACCCCTGTGTGTGTCGTGTGTCTGTCAGAAAGGTAAAGTATTATGATTTAGCTTTTTTCCCACCACTCTCATCTCACCGCAACCGGTCACGGTAGATAGCTGCCCACCCTAAGCCTGGTCAGTCCTTCTGGACAAAGTTTCCCTGTCCTGAGTTGATGCCTCCTGACGTTGTGATAATGAACAGAGACTTAGCCATTACTTGAGTCATAGTGGAAATCAGGACATAAAAAACTGGATGTATAAATCACCTGTTATGTTTGAAAAAGCTGCTTCAGGAGTTTGGTTTGGGGTTTTTTGGCTTTTCCTCCAAATAAGCTATTTTTCTGGCCCCACACAAGTTACACTGTCTACACTAAGTTTGTGCAACGTTACAAGGCACTACAGCTTCATTAACAACCCAATGTCTCTGGCTCTTTGGCTCAGAGTACTACACAAAAGTTGTGCAAACTCCTGTAACGGACACAGTAAGCCAAGGAAACTAATTTACTTTAGCTTTACTAGAGTAACTAGTACATGTACATATACTCCCTATCACACAGTGTACACTGTCAGTGATCTCTACTCTAGTTTGTTTATTATTATGTATACCTGCCCAAAGACTGCAGATAGAAATCGGCTAGTATCTAAATCTGGTCAAAATCCAATTTTTTTTTTTCTTATGAGATCAGTATTTTTGTGCATTGTCCCTGACAAATAAAGAATAAAACACAAAGTGTTTTCCCCAGTTCAGCTGGTGAATGGCTGTTTTCTTCCAGGACAATCACAATCTCCTAGATAACCATCTCCAATAGATCTAGTCTCTGGCTGTGGGCATTCATGTTTTCATGCTCACTATTGCACAAAGAGGAATTGTTGGCTTAGTTTCTATATTTGTAATATTTTGAGTTTACCATGTGACGTTCCCTGAGGTGACATATGATCTCATGCAATATAAACTAAAATCCAATTAAACTGAATCTGAAAGCTATTTCTGATGTGTTTCTCCCTTTGTTTTAGGAGACTCACAATATTAAGTAGTCAGATAATCCCCATGTTTCCTACATGGGTGCTTCCTTTTTACCAATGTAATTGTTTTTCTTTTCATGTTGTTGAAAATTTCCCATCACAGCTATTTGGATGCAACTTTGAAAGTTTTCTGGTGATAAGAACATTGTGTTTAACAACTGTAAAGTTTTACCTTACCTTACCTTTATCCCCTCAACCTTTTACTTTAGCTTTTAATTATTATACCTTTTTAAAATTACAGTATCAGGAATGTAGAGAATAAACTGATGTTTTTAATTTAGTGTTTCCCCCACAAAAAAATTCAAGGATCAGTTCAATATAAAACATTAGCATGACAGCTGGAGACAACTTATGGAACCTTTTTTTTAACAGTATCAAGTCATTTTATTAATGTTATGTTTTTGTTTTTGCTTGTCTTATGCAGGAGCTGAAGGGTGGAAAGGCATACGCAAAGGTAACTCATTACAGGTTTACAATGCGCTACCCCTGTCCTCTGAGCCGAACCTCCAGGTCACCCAGATTTTACAGTAATCAGCCATATTGAAGTAGCTAGCCTTGTGAGCATGTAGCAAACAGATGGCCTTCACTGCCTGCAGGTTGGCTCATTATGTTATGCCTTTTCTATTTAGTTGAAAGTAATTATTTAATGAGCAAACTAAACCCTATTATTATACATACTTAAGTAGGTATCCCTTTCCTAGCTTATCATTTGAAGAAAAAGTGAACTGTAAGATTTGCTGATATTGTTTTATTCAAGTTTGTCTCCTGTCCTTCTTGATGTCATTTTCCACCCAGAGTTTGTCATATTGCTGACTGGGAAAAAGAGCCGTCTCCTCAGGGGCAAATAACAAAACACAAAGGTTACCCTGTGTCATTCTTTCTTTCTCCTTCAGCTTGGTTTTGCAGATCTGAATTTAGCAGAGTTTGCCGGCTCAGGGAATACAACCCGCAGATGTCTGCTGGAAGGCTACGATACCAAAAATACTCGTCAGGATAACTCCATTCTCAAGGTAACAGTCTGATGTGACTTCAGTGACACAAGTGCGGTGTTTTTCCTAAACTCAGAGAATCACACTGGAAAGGTTTTTGCATAAATGTTGCTAGCAAAGATGAGTCGTTCAGTGGAGCCAGAAATAATCCATGGCCATAGATGAGAGGTGTCACCTGTGGGAAATAAAAAGGCTCGTGCAGATTCGTGCAGGCCCACAGTCGTTATTTGCTGTTTTTCATGACCCCTCAATCAGTGAGCACATTTTTGCTGACTCCAAAGCTAAAGTGGGCAACTTTTCTGAAGTTGGCCAAGTTGAATGGAAGTAAAACCCAAGCTAACTTTTTTTTTTTTTCTTTCTCTCCACAGGTTATCATCAGTACACAGCTCATGTCGGGGGATCCCTGTTTTAAAACGTGAGTTAAGGCAATTTTTTGTACGTCTCTGCAGAGTCTGTGAGCAGAGATTGTTGACTGAAAAATGTTTAAACTGGAAAGTCATTTAAATCCAATCGTTTTCAGACTAAAACACTAATCATGCTCTTTTGTGAGCTGTGCTTATCTGGATTTGTGGATAATACAGCTAGGACAACAAAACCGACCCAATGACCTTTCCTGCACCGTAACTTAAAACCTCTTTGTTCTCTCAAAACGGCTACATTTGATGCACCGGCGCTGTTGCTTGTGCTCTGTCTTTACAGGTATTATTATTTCCTCAGTTATTCAGTTTCATATGACTAAATTAAATTATTACCACAGCTCTAGCTGTGTGCGTACTACTTACAGGTTTAAACATTGAGACTTAAAGGTTTCTCTGGATACAGGATTTTGCTACTCTGAAGTGACTGTGAGCTTAAGCTGTCATTATTTAAAGCATTGAGTAATAGCTTGTACATAATGTGTTATATTGTATTTTCTAATCCTTTAGCAGTTTTGTCTTTTTGTCTTTGCTTAGGGTTTAGTTGATGCATTTAAGTATTGGAGTAGAACATAAAGGCCAGTTGTTTTGCCTCTGTCATCAGGCCTCCCTGCACAGCAACAATGATCGCGATCCAGGGTGATACAGAGAGCCTCCTGGAAGAGAGGAAGGGAGGGGATTCACAGAAAGGCTGTTCCGGTGAGGCCGACGCTACATTACACTCCTATTCTCTGCTTCATCTTCTCATTGGCTTTGCCAAACATTTGCCGGCACCTGACAGATCGTACTTCATCACAAGCTGAGAATTTCTTCTTTCAGAGTTTAGCTCCACTTCTATGTTTCAGTTGTTATTATTATCTAAGATCGTGCAGCCACTCCTGTCTGCTCTGTCAGCAGGGATTTAAGTTCTCAGTTAGTACAACCGATTTCCATCAGTTGGAGTCGTGAACGATCACTCGTGAGATTAGCACTGATCTGGAGGAGGAAAAGTTGACTGACAAAAATGAGCATTGACAACCTGGTTTTCTCAGCAAAAACAAAACTAAGAATGAATGTATGAATAAGTAAATGTAATATTTAATCAACTAAAGTAAACAACTAATACAAATAAAAGAAGAGTATTAGAGATGGACAAATGAAAGTGTTTTAAAGCAAAGTGATGAAATTTTTATTCTGTAAAGGTTTTCCTCCACTGCTCAGAATTTATTTTCTTCAGCAGATTGATCTGCTTGGCTTGATGTACCAACATTAAAGGCTCCTTTTATTTGATTTTCACCCATTCTGGGTTCAAACTGATCAAAACGTAATACAGTGCGCTACAAATAATAGTCTCCATGCCAGCAGAAGCAAACGTTTCTAAAGATATTGAATCACTTTCAGGATAAATAATTTTGCTTCATTTTGATGTATTCCTGGGAAATTGTGTCAAATTAAAATATTAATGTTTTTCAGTCATTTAGTATCGTCTCTCGAGCTGAACCCAGACAGGAAACATGATCATGAAGGAATGAATAGGTGACAAATTCATGTTCTGAATGAGTCGCTGCTTTATAGTTGAGAAAACAGGAAGCTATGCAAATGATAAAACCAGGTCAGGAGTAGAGACAGAGCAGCTCTGTTTGATCTAATAAAATTTGGAAATGAAAATGTCAAACAGAGTTACTGTAGAGAGCCCATCTGTGTTACCACAGAGCAGAACAACCTGCAGACCCAGCTTTCTTACATAAACCACCATAGAATGACACCTGTAACAAAAGTAACACACAAACCTTTACTAGCTTTGACCTGTGAGTTACCTGTGATCTAGTGAAGTGTTTGATAACTTAATTCACTTTAATATGCTTTTGTCTGGCTCTTTGTCTTTTAATGCTGCTGTCACACCAACGAAAACAGTAACACAAGCAAAATGATTGTGACTGTCTGCAATATACTTGCAATCGTGTTGCCTTTAGAATAGCTGCTGTGAAGATGAGGGTTGGGTCACTTACCAGTTTTTGCAACTTTGGTACATCAATCTGCAATCACTCTGCTATAAGTTTGCAATAGAATCGGGTCAAGTTGTCAATTATGTGGAACCTGTTTGTGATAATATAGCAAATAACTGTGATAATATCGTGTCATATTACAAATCTGTTGCTGTCTACATGCACAGTCCAGCCAGAACCTCATAGGTCTAAAACAGAAATTCCTTCGCAACTGCTGACTTTGCTGCAGGACAGCAATTAGCCTGCAGAATCACATTTGTTTTATAGAAAACAACCAGTTGACGGTACAGACGAGTTGCTCTGATCAGTGCAGACAGACTCGGATTGATTGCAACGTGTTGGAAATCTGTCTGCATTTATAAATGAGACTATGATTATTTGCAAACATTTGACAGGCTGTCTGAGCATTATTGCAGTCATTTCAAGTCAAACTATAGTTGTTGGAGACAAGTCGGCTCCCACCAAATGACCTAGTTGAAAATGGATGCCCTGACCGCTTGCAATCAGTTGTCAAAAAGTAAAAGAATCCAGTGCAGTCACAAGGCAACGGTGGATTCTAGTCACAAGAAGGTTGCCGTCCTATTTTTAGTCTTTTTATTTATCTATTTAAAATATAACCTTTTATTTATGAGGAAGTCTCTTGAGATTAGTCTTTTTCTCAGGGGAGACCTGGCAGAGCAGGCACTCAGCGCTAGTGTGACACAGCCTGAAGTGCAAAATAACATTATTTCTATTGAGATTTCTTATCTTTCAACTAACATTAATCTACATTTGAATGCTACAGATTTTATTTTTTTAAACAGAGACCTTCATCTGTGATGAGTTTTCATCCCTTATAGATGGTGAATGTGACCGGGCCTTTTGGAGGGGGCTGTAATTGATGTGTCAAGTTCCTGCTAATCTGGTTTAGATTTATACAGGAAGATCATGGAGAGCTTCCAGGAGCTTCCCAGCATTTTAGCTTGTAAGATAAAGGCAGAAGCTAAAATTTATTTCAGTTAGGGGCAATCTGTAGCCCACGCTGTACTGTTCTGTGTAGCTGACAAAGCTAAAAGATAATAAAAACAAAGTGTTCATGAGTAGGTCATCATAATCTTAACAGTTATGTTTTTAGCTGTCATTAGTGTCACGCGTCGCTGCTGATATTCATTTGTCAAACTGCAGACTGTCCTGTCTGATTTTTCCTGTATTATAGACGCCATAACTCCTACTGTACTTTGCTCCCATCCCCTACTACAAAAACCATTTCTCTTGAAGATTTCTCTTTCAGCGCCTTCTTCACTCTCTTATTCAGTATGTGTGTTCATGTGTGAACGCATTGCTGTGTTTAATGCTTGTTCTTCCTGGAAGCTTCAGAGAGTAGCAGAGCTCTTTCATGTATAATTTAAACTAGCTTTCTTTTAGATGAACCCCAATCTGCTCTAACCCAGGGGCTTTTACATGCTTAAAAATAGGACTTTTGTGCTAGTCTTTCTGGTACGGGTTGTGTGTTTGCATGTGCAATGCACTTGATGTCATTCTCATCTTGCCTTAGCGGTGCATCCCCATGTTTCGTATATGTGCAAGATGCGCGAGTTCAAGTCCTGTATGAGAGTCTTTGATCATGTTTTGTTGGTGGATATTTGTCCAGCAGAGATAATCTACACAAACCTGTTGTTGTGTCATTTAAAAAAATTTAGGAGAGGTGTAAGAAGTCTGTATGTTTTAGACAAGCTGCTGTTTCTGGCTGTGATCACTGTGGATTGGTGCAGTGCAGAAGGGAATTCTTTCTCTAAATTAGAGGAATGCCTGGAGTTAAAAGAAAAGAAGAAGAAGAAAGAAAAACTTGCTGTGAGGTCATTGTGACCACCTCCCCTAATGTGTCTCTGGTTGTTATCCCCCTCTATGTAGTCTATTTTCTGCTGTGTTGCTGAGGCTGCTGAGACCTTCCCACAGACATTTGAACTCTGAAATGTTATTGCTTTTTGGCAGCTCCCACTTTTTGCCCATTTGACATTAAAACTGTGGCACGTGTTTTTCTTTCTTTTTTTTTTCTTTAAAGGCTTAAATTGAAAGAATTGTTATCCAAGCTGTCAACTAGCATCCAGCTTTGCCCATCTGATGATATATTTTCCGAGATTTTATGCATTGCAGACCATCTTTTTGGTCGCAGAACTAACTTGAGCTCTTTTCAGATGGAAATATGTTTGTTTTCGTCTGAGCAGAAGTGACTCTGTCCCTGCACATGCCAACTGTGGCCACTGGCTCATTAACTCAGAGATAGTGAATTATTTCACTCTAGATACGCATGAATATCTTTCCAGCTTCCACTACCTACTTCCACTTTGAATACTATACATAAATGTTAGTCCACAGCATGGGCTTATCTGAAGGCAGTTTCTTTATTTTATTATTTTTTACAGGATGCTTCATAGAAGCTGTACGTGCATGTTTTTCACTCAAATCCACATCCAACATCTGGGTCTGTACTTTTTTTTTAATCCAGCAGAGAATCGGGAAGGGAAGTGCCCTGTTGTGTCAGATGACCCTGGTGGCTGCTGCCACTCCCGAACTTCCAGCTACGCCAGCCAACAGTCAAAACTCTCAGGTAAGGGTATAAAATGTAAACCGTTTTTTCTTTTGTTTTTGTTTTTGTCGTTATCATCTACTGTTGTTCATACTTTGCTTTAGAGATAGTCTATGTATGTATCCAAGCTAGCAGCGAGTAGTAGAAATAAAACATAATGCTAATTTTTTTTGTTCGCCTGCAATCAATTGTACTTTAAATAATAGGAGTGCAAGGTCAAAATGAGAAAACAAGGCCTTTGGATTGAGGAGGAGGGAAAGAATAAAATCATATTCCATTGACACTCCAGCAGCGCAGTTCAGAGCCAGGGCTCGAGTTTCCATTGCAGGCAGATCGGATAACAGTAATAAAAGATCAGAGGAAGTGAAGAGATGCACTGAGCTCAGCTCTAATGACCCGCTCATATAGAATTTAAAAATATATTTCCTTCCATGTGAAATGGTTGATAGATTTATTCAAACCTCTCATTAGTGTGTGGGAAGTGACCTGATGCCCGAGATCGCTTCTTGCTTTAGCTGGCTTCCCGCAGACATGAACAGCATGAGTGTGGGTGTCACGTGAACGGCTAAATCATTTAGTACAGAGCAAGTTACAAATCTGCTGCACAGTGCATTCAAAAGAACAAAAACTCTGTATGCACTTGATATGGATTGATTCATTTATGAGCTCAAATAAGTCATTTGTCTCCAGTTAGTAATGAAAATATTGGACTTGTGTGGGTACGTATCAATTGCTCTTTATTAGTGTTGCAATGCAGATTTAACCCATGTGCTATATTAGGAATATATATCTGCAGCAGGTCTTTGAAGTGCTACAAAACACTGGTGCAGGATTTGTATCCATATGATGCATTTAAGGGGAATTGTAAACAGAAAATTGTACCTGTTACAATCTCTGAGCTTATCAAGTAAAATACTGGTGCTGTATGTTAATACAGTCACTGCCCATGTCTCTCAGGCTATAGCACCGGTCACTCCCGCTCCTCCAGCATGTCAGAGTTCAGCCACCGGAGAAATCATTCAGTAGGCAGCGCTTCAACAGGTATTGGTAGCATCCCGGAGCCCAGTGAAGACAGAGAATCCAGAACCTGTCCAGCTTTGCCTGAGCACCCAACCTCCTCAGCAGCTTCCGGCAATGCTCCGGGCACACCAGTGCGGAGTGCATCCTCCTGTGAACGGCTCAACAGGTAAACCGGTTAAAGCTGCAGACTGAAATTATTTATTTATGCAGTGTGTACTAAAAGTATACACAAATGTTTCTTTATCATATTTGATGAGAGAATCCAGTTAGCATGCCAAACGTGGTAGGCTTTTATGGTAGGAGTTATACTTAATACCCCTGAGACCAGTGTCATGTTTCAGGAAGCAGCTGTTAGAGTAGAAGAGCTTTGGAGGAAGTGTATTTGTGGTTTCATTATGTGAGCTTTTATTCTTTGAAAGACTCTCATTGTGTTTATGGGATCTAAAAATGTCCAACCATGAGCAGAGGAGTATTCCTGCGGGCTAGTTTTACATGCAGCTTACGATGCGTTTTGTAGGAATAGTTAAGCATTTATGGGAATTTACTTATCAGTTTTCTTGCAGAGACTTGATAAGGAGAATATCATATCTGCACCTCTAAATAAACTACCATTCTGCCCTGTTGCTAAGATACCTCACTGTGACAAGAAAAAGACAGGAAGTATTGTCATGCTTCTGTCCTCTGCAAAATGGCACGTTTAGTCTTTTTTTTTTTTTTTTTTTTTTACAAGGATGAAATGAATAATAATTCATGTGTGAATTGTTGTTAACAAAGGGTGCCCCAAGTACATGTGGTGACAGGATAGCTTTTTCCTGTTATGTTGTTGCTAACCTAACCACATATTTACTTTTCTGACATGCAGCTGTAAGTAAATTTATCAAACTCAGGAAGCAGGAAATGATTGAGCTTCCTACACTTACGAATCGAGTGATTAAAAACTCAAACCTTTTGCCAGAAAACAGTCAATACAGATAAGATGTCCACAAAATTACAATGCATACGTGACTACCATGCTAACCTTGATAATAATCTTAATAAGCAGTGTTCACCTAGTTGATCACAGATGTTTTCAGTATTAACCACATTGCCAGCAAGTTACATTAACAGATGAGCAGAGAGGGGTAGTCAGAAGGCACACTGCACTAGCAGCAGCAGTTCTAGTGCTCTTCACTATACGTTCAGATACAGTCATGACCTTTTAGATCAGTTGAGTTCTAAATAATTTGCCTCGTCACTGTATTTACAAGTAATATTTTAAAACCTTTTATTATAATGCATAAAAAAATGTACTTCACTTTACATTTATGGTGATTAAAACACACGCCACTAGTGTTGAAAACTGGATGAATTACAATGGACGTAATGTAAGTGATTGAAACAGTAGTTGAAACACTGTATAGTTTTGACTGGGTAAGCAGAAGTAAGCAGGTTGATCACTCCACTTCATTAGCACAAAATGAAATGTGAAGTACAGGAAGCAAAGCTTCAGTTTGACTCTGCAGTAAAAGCAGCTGTCCTCAAACACTCCAGACGCTCTTGTGTATTCTCCCCTCAGACACCCAGTGAAACAGGACTCCATGGAGTCTCAGCTGAAGAGAATGGACGACACTCGGGTGGATGCTGACGATGTTGTGGAAAAGATTCTCCAGAGTCAGGACTTTACACCCGGCCTACTGGACTCAAGTGCTGAGGGTATGACATGTCCACTTTTTTGTTTTTTGTTTGCAGTTGTTGTTTTTCTTTTCTTATCCTTACACTAAAATGACATAAACACGAGCTATGGGACCTTTCCTTTTAAACTGGTCTCTTAGATAAAGAATAAATTGTCAGTTTCAAAACTTGCATCTCTGTGAAATATATAAATGAAGAAAATCTTCACAGGCAGAAGCAAGTAGTATCTGATGGATCTACAGAGATTTCAGCTTAATGAATAACTAAAATAGATGAATCAATACAAAACAAAACAATGGGATTCATCCCAATTCTAGGTTACTACTGCATGTGTTTAATGCACGGCACATTTGCATATTCATTTCCCATGAGTCAGTGTGTGTGTGTGTGTACTTTAAGGAGTGAGGCATTGTTTTCCCTTCCAAGGTCTCATCCAGCTCAAAGCTACAAATGGAAAGCTGCTGTCAATAGATGATTATTTTTAGGTTGCCTAGCAACTGGCTGCTCGTCATGACAAGAATTATACAGGAGGATGTGGGTTCTCCGTGTACTGACCAAATGTTATGAACACCGTTTCAGAGGAAGGCCTGCGGCTGTTTGTTGGACCCGGGGGAAGTACAGCGCTTGGAAGTCATCACCTTCCCACCAGGTGAGCATCACAATTACCTGAAGAAAGCAAGCAAACTAGTGTAGGGATTTCTGAGGGTATGATTCCAGAGAGACGAGTGTACAAACGCGTTCCAAATTATTATGCAAATAAGATTTTAGTGTCGTAAACATTCAATCTTTTGTTTTCAGTTAAACTCATGGATGGTATTGTGTCTCTGGGCTCTTTGGATTACTGATATCAATCTCAGACAGCTGTCATAATTAGTTTGCCAGGTGAGCCCAATAAAATGAAAACTACTTAAGATGTTCCACATCATTGGGCATGCCACAGGTTTCAAGCAATATGGGAAAGTAAAAGGATCTCTGCTGCAGAAATGTGTTGGTGCAATACCTTACACAAGGTCTGAGAACATTAGATGTAATATGAAAACTTAAGCGTAACCATTGTACTGTGAAGAAACTTGTGGCTGAGTCAGAGCACAGATGGGTTCGTGCAGACTAAGGCATAGAGATGAAGGTTTCTGCCAGACAAATTCATCAGATTCACAGAACAGCTGCTAAAATGCCATTACAAAGCAGCAAGCAGGTAATTGAAGCTGCTGGTAGTACCGAAAACCTCCAGAGGCTTGCAGTTATGCATAAACCTACCATTTTGGCCACCACCTAACCAATACTCACAAGCAGGAATGGTTACAGTAGGCCCAGAAATACATCAAGAGTAATTTTCAAGCAGTCTTACTGAGGGGTGCAGTCCCACTCTCTGGCATTGGCAGCTATGGGAATAAAAGAAGAGAAACACATGGTGTGTGGCCCGCATCCTCCCCTGACATCAACCCTGTGGAGAACCTTTGGAACATCCTCAGGCAAAAGATCTGAGGGTGACGAGGCAGTTCACATCAAAACAGCAGCTGTGGGAGGTTATTCTGACATCTTACAAAGAAATACAGGCAGAAACTCTCCAAAAACCTGGAAGTTCAATGGATGCAAGAATGTGAAACTT
Organism: Astatotilapia calliptera; assembly: GCF_964374335.1. Taxonomy (NCBI): domain Eukaryota; kingdom Metazoa; phylum Chordata; class Actinopteri; order Cichliformes; family Cichlidae; genus Astatotilapia; species Astatotilapia calliptera. The sequence continues at coordinate 9,312,104 of NC_137438.1, forward strand.
GTATCAAAGAAGGGTTCCTGAGTTAACATGGAGTTTGGCCTGTTATGGTTTCAGTAAATATGACCTTATGCTGCAAATTTATCAATTTTCAGTTGTTTATAACCAATAAAATGTTTTGAAACTGTTGTGCATAATAATTTGGATCAGTGCATTTTGAGGGTTTTGTTTGTTTGTTTGTTTGTTTGTTTTAAATTTGCAAAACCACAGCTGTCATTGGGAGGTTTGTTCAATAAAATCTGAATTGTGCTCTGACGGTTGACTTGAAAAGTACACTGACTGTCATTGAATCGACTATAAAGGAAAGCGACAAATATCATTTGCATAATAATTTGGAATGCAGTGTAGTGACTTCACAGCAGCACAGTTGTCTCAATATTAATGCAGACAAAAAGCTGATAGTGGTTCTTCCTAAAGTTTACAGGTTTGGTGCAGAGCAAAGGAAAGTTCTGATGACCAAAGACTTTGCAATGAAGCACTACCTGAGAGATAGAGGGGGACTGTTTTGTTTTCAATCAAACTCAATGTAACAAAACTTCTAACATCTGTTTACCAGACCAGCCTTGGAGCTCAGATGATATTTTGTACCTCCCACCCCATCTTGGTTTTATATAACACGATTTCAGTTTGGTACCTTTTGTGATAACTAATGAAGATTTAAACAAGTGTGTGATTGCCAATTCTGCCTCCTCATGTCCTCTTAGGGTTGGTGGTGGAGCGTACGAGCAGGTGGTGATTAAGCGTTAGACGTGCAGCATCTCTGATTACACCTGAAACAACTGGAAATGAGACCGTTTCCATTTCAACCTTCATTCCTACTCGATCAGCATGTGTCTAAGCTGATCACTCAGTGATCCGTCGACATTACACCAGTGCCCTTCCTGTGTTTATATTGGTTAAGATATCATTAGGAGAAAGAAGTGGACGGGTTTTATCTTAAAGAATCAATGAAAGGAGGAAACACAGTGACCAATTGTTCTAAAACACTTGTGCATCTAAATTCGGGCTCCCTGCTATCCAAACTCCAAACATCCAAAGTAAAACCAACTGAAACTTTTATGAAGTGAAAAATCTACCTTTCCTCTCCAGACGGCACAAGGATGGGAAGATCAGAACGGACTGAAAACACATCACATCCTATCAGGACATTCCTTTGGTGTTTGTTTTGGACTTCCTTTATCAAATAGGATTTAATCTCTGCTGATAAGCTGCTCAAAAAGTAGTCGTTGGCACTCCGGTGAGAATATTTTGCTATGAAAAATTGAGCTATTTGATGTGTGAATGTGTGTGAGTGTATGTGGTTATTCCTTTGTTGTGCTGGTACACCGGCCACTTTTATTAGCAGCAACAGTAACGCTGTTATCTCAGTGAAGGGACACATAATCTCTTGTGAGGAATGCCACATTGGTACCCACACAGAGAAAAGAGGACAATTTCCCCAAATGTAATCACAGAGGCCCCCGTTGTCTAAATGCAGAGCTGTCAAAAATATTTAGTCAGTGGTGACTTGGCTATTTAATATTTGTTTTGCTATATAAACACTGTAGAAAATTAAGACTGTGCTTTTTAACAGCTTTAACCATGTTACAATTAGGAGATGGAAACTAAACCAAAAATCACAGCATCATCAATACTGCAGCTCAATAGAAGCTGAAGCAAAAGAGCATCAAGAAAACCCCTGAAGTGAAGCTGAAACTAAATTAAAATCGGATCATTTCCCTAATTGGCAACCTCATTCTCTAGTTTCTTCCTCTGTATAACAAAATAAGACTAAATAGTTCTACAAGCAACAGTCGCAAACTAAATTTCACAGAGTTGTTTTTGTTATCTTGTTACTGCTCTTTGCATTTACATGGCAGTGAATGCAAAAAATAACAGTGGCCTCTGATGAATACTGACATGGAAGGGTATATATATATATATATATTAAAATATTCACTGTTGCAGATGTATATCTATTTGTAGCTATATCACTATGAACTGTCTGGTGGATCAGGATGCTTGCACAAGAAAGATCCTCTGACACATTAACTGTTTGACTGGTGCAGCTGTTGTACACTATGGTTTTTTTCTTTAGTTTTAAAATATAGGACAGAAAAGGATTAGTTAAGTAATTCACTGCCATGAAGGAAATCCTCAATAGCACCTGTACTTCAAAGAAAAGACCCAGAGTATTACAGTAATTGGGTGTAACGTGTATATCTGCTAGCTTCATATCAGGAGACAGGCTTGAGCACTCAGATGCACCAGAGTTTTAAAATCCTTAGTGCCATGCATGTAGACTTTCCATCTCTAGCCTCTTAGGAGAGTGAGTGCACAGTTTAGTTGAACAAGTTAGCCAAAGTACACAACCGTTATTACCTGGGAGCCTGTAGGTCTATGCACATTGAGAGCATTAGACACAACAGACTGTACAGCATCTAATCTTGTCTCCTGTCGTAAGCCATAGTAGAAGTAGGATCAGTGCCTCTTCTAGATTAACTCTTATACATCTTGTATCAATATCTGCACAAAGTGTCATCAGTGTATGGTGTTTTAACTATACGTCAGTGTTCTGTCTTTACGTTCCCGTGCTCTGCATGACTATGCTGTCGTTTTTAGCTGTGACAAGCTTTGCAGAGCCTGACACATTGTAATGTTTTCTCCTCACTTGAGCTGTACCATCTTCTAATCCATTTCCACGCTGAAGGAGGGATGTTGCTTGCCATTTACTACGTAGGACTTAATTTCATTTGTTTGAAGAAGAGATGTCTGCATAAGCATCAGTGTATATGATATAAATGTAAATCAGTGTTATTTTGGTTTGATGTTGATCACATGTAATGAACGCAGCTGTTTTTGAATCTTTCATTGCTGATATTGTGCCATATTTTTGTTAAGATTTTTGTTTCTAAAAGTCTTTCACTACATATGACTGTTATGTGTATGATTTATGGTGACCGGTTGTTTTGTTTTGTAAAGTAAAAATCCCTTGTTTTACCTGTGTAAAACAGGTATGTTCATCTCGGTACCTAACATGTTGTTACAAACATGGTTGCTTCTTCTCTTCTGTGAAGCTGTTGTCTACAAAACTAAGGTGTATTCTTCTGTATAGTGATGTTCCGACACTGTCCAGTGTGTTCCCTGTTAAAGACTTGTTCTTTTGACCAACATTTGCTTCTTTAACAAGTGTACTGGATGCTTAAAATGTCTACAGTAGAATAAAATGATTTAATGTTCACTAGCCTGTGCTTTTGTCCTTTTGATGTGTGTAGACGGTGCAGTAATGACAATCTGAAGTTTTTCTCATATTTATTATGAACTCAGTAATCACACTGACATATACCTGGAAAACATCCTCCACATCAATCATTTTCCTCCCAGTCTTCCTCTTGCTCAGCACTGTGGCTGTGCAGACTGGCCTCTGGATACCCACTGTCATCCAAATTGTAGTCATCTTCCTTTTCTTCCTGGTCTGAGAATCCCAATGAAGCGTCACAGTCACAAACACAGAAACATTCATGCAACGAACACAAGAACTGCAATGACAAGCTGCATGGTTAGCTGACGATGCATGTGAGCTGTGAAAGGGAAGTGAGCAAAGCACTCTGTGGTCAATGTGGCTAAAATGATTCTTGTGAGCAGTGAATACAAGTTGATGATCTCTGCTGCACAACCTCTTAGTACTGCATTTGTGTGGAAGGCTGCAATACCCTTCCACACAAATACACTTAATACTGTCACTGCTGACACTATTGAAGTTTTAGTCAGTATGAGTTATGCAAAGGGGTGGAGAACAGTTTCTGGCCATCCATAGGATTATTTCATCGAGGCTTGACATGTGTGTTCTGACTTAATCGAGTAAGTGCAAAAGTTTTGAGCCACCCTCCTTTCTCTATATTATGCTAGGAAGATGGGAAATCTGTAGAAACATACATGGAAATACGGTAAATACAGTTTGTGGACTTCTACTGAGCTTTAAAATCAATATTTGGCACCTTTATTCTTCAACTTGTGTTATCTTTGGCATTTTTCATAGATTTAACTACAGAAAATGAGAGGAGGGCATGTTTTTGTGACTGACTGCTAATAATAAAGTGCCTAGAGATACAAATTAATAACAATTTTTGTAATTAAATTTATTAACTTAAGTTTCTTTATCAAGCTGTCTTGTTGTGCCTTTTTATTAGACAACACTGGTTCATCCCTTGAGTTAGGTGCCTTTTTGATGCTTGAATGATTCACAGTTCAGAACTTGAATGAGTGGGGGGGAAAGGAGCCAATGTCCGAAGAATAACTTTGAAAGACCGTCAGAAAGCTTGGAGAACTATTCCTCAAGACCACTTTAAAAATGTAAAAGAAAGTCTGGCTCCTTGGAAGTAAAATATAAAGAAATAAGGTGTGGCTCTGGATTTTCACACAGTACGGTACATAACACGCATTTGCTTGAGACAGCAGATTCATTTACAGAGGGTTGTTTGTCAGCACAAGACCTGAGGCTCTATTTGTGCCACATCAACTTGAGCCTCCATTAGCCTTGCTAATTGTCTGATATGCACCAGTGCATATGAGACAGGTCAATGATGAAAAACATCAGATTTTAATTTTGGACTTAAGCCAGACTCTTTTACATTCATTATTATGCAGCACGAGATGATTAGAGTCAAACTTACATCAACGAATGAAGAAAATATTCATATTCACAGAAAGATTAACACAATCTAAAAACCACTTCAAACGTTTAGTGAAGCACAAAGAAAATGAATCAAACAATACCTTGTTCCCAGTGATTTATTAGCACAGCAGAGCTATCCTGGCTCAGTTTAATGTTCGGCTCATCCATCAGCAGATGTTTGAGATTACCAAGGCTTCCACTTAGCACACTGACTTTAGGACAGCAGGACCACAGCACATCCAGTGGTACAGCCACAATCCTATTAGTACACACAAAAAGGTCAATAAAGAAAAACTCATAAAATAAAACGCTGGGAGATGCTGCCTCTCCTTAATACCACATACTGGCATCCTCCTGAGGAAGCTCACCTGCATGATGTACAGGACCCCTGTTTTTCAGCACTGTCTGATGCACCACTCCATTCCATTAAATCTTTCATCTCCTCTGCACATGCTGTAGGTATACAGTTTGGTGCATTTTAAACAAACGTGTTTAAATAAGATGATAAAACAATGCTTTTCACCCTGTCTGCTTCATCTGACAGGAATTCCTCACCTCCTCCCTCAGTTTGACACAGTGCAACTGCATCACATATCCCGTCGGCCTGTTCCTCCATCCATCTATTCTTTAGTTTTTCTGCCCCGTACAGCACTTCACTCACCAGAACCCTGCGCAAGATGTTGTTGTCGCACAGGCTGGGGTAGTTTACTCTGTAAAGCTGACAGAGCAGAGGAAAAAGCACAGGTCAAAAGTCAAAGGAAGCAGGCAGCATCACAGAAACCTGTATGAAACAGAAACCTGGGGAAGCATATATTCAGGATAAAAGCTCTAATGCTGTTGATTAATACCACAAAGTTATTATTAGAGAGGTATAGAAATGTAATTTTTGCTTAATCACTATTAATCACGCTGGTGTTACAAGTATGTCCAGCTGTTTGCAATTTTAAGCAGCCACCAGCAGAGGGCGTTAAATACTGTCATTTCATACCAGTTTAAAAGCAATCTACTGCATCATCAAATATTGCTTTTACCTCTGGTTTGCTAGGTGTATTCAAATCACTGGAATGACTAATTAATAAAAACTGATGAGGAAGTAACTAATGTGCATTCATCAAATATTTTCACATGTACATTTTCATCAAAAATGCAAATAAAAAAAAGATCTATGTATCTATCCATCCATCCCTCCCTTCTGGCATGACCCAGAAAACACAGAGGATGTTTCAGTAGACAAATAAGTTAGAGGACAATGGGAGACAAGGCTTAAAAGACTTGACAGGACTGAAGACATGGGTTACAGCTGTTTCCTGTTTACCAGATGGCAGTATGAATCGATGATCACATAAATCAAAAAGACCAGCTGCAGCAGCTAATAATATTAATAGTGCATAATTCCAATAGTAGCAGCTCAGGAAATGCTAGTGAAAACACAAATACCACAGCACTATCACTAATGCTTTTTGTTTGTACTACAGAAATAATTAGCTTTTTCCATTTGTACTAATATTGAAATATACTTACCAATGTATATGGAAACAAATCCTCTGCATCGTTGACGAGCAACGTCTTGCAGCAATCTCTCCCCCAGAGCTGGTAAAACACACCGATCTGGGTACAGAACCCAACTGCCTCCTGTTGGCCCTGTGGGGCTTTTCCAACACCAGTGAACTCCACCTCATAGCCGTAGTCCAAACACACCTTCATAGCCCTGAGAAGGGATGCAGTTTAAATTTGTGTTGTATGCTCAGTAGGGGATAGGTTCCTACAGTGTTTCAGGATGAATTTATTTGCATGACTAAAAAAAAGTTAATGTACCAGGATCTAAACTCTGCTCTGGTCCATTCAAATTTGTGGTCGCTGTGCCTGTAACAGGACACTCCAGGCATGAAGATGTTGAACTCAGAGTTTGGGGTGCTGATGATGACCATCTTTGGGGTCATGTAACCAAATACCACCTCAGAGAAGAGCTCCACATCAGCAGGAGTGAGGTGCTCAATGCTGCACACACAGACAGATAGAAAACACAGTTACAAGAAGCAGCACAGAGTGACGAGCATAAAAGCAAAGAAAGAAAAAACATTTGTAATAATGAACAGAACGCAAAAGAGTGAGGAGAATGCAGCAGCTTACAGCTCTATACTGGTGACCAGATCAAATCCTTTGAAGCGGGCGTCTTTTTGGGTCACTGAGCCCTGGTACAGCTCAACGCACAGCTGATCGTAACTTGGCTCCAGGTAGTCAGTTGATATAGGAGCTAATCCATGCCTAAAGAAACATTCAAGCAGAGCCTGCACATTACTGTGCTGCCTGGTGCTTTCATCTTTATTGAAGACAATAATCAGAGCAAGACTTTAAGATCATTTTAAATTACTAACTTTCAACCAGTTTTTAAAGTTAAACTTAACTGGTCTCCCGTCTCAGAGGCGGGGGTTTTTTTTTGTTGTTTTTTTAATCATTCCAATCTTTATGACCGTCACTTGATTTGTTCTCACTGATGTCACACTGTTTTCCATTTCTGCTTTAATTAGTGTTTTTTAAATGTTCTGAGGTCCCAGAGGACTCAGTCAAAAGGAAGCAGATGGAAGCAGACAATGTCAGCGAATGCTGAATGTTGACTGGGCCAGAATAGAGAAGATTTTCTTATACAGGGAGTGCAGAATTATTAGGCAAATGAGTATTTTGTCCACATCATCCTCTCCATGCATGTTGTCTTACTCCAAGCTGTATAGGCTCGAAAGCCTACTACCAATTAAGCATATTAGGTGATGTGCATCTCTGTAATGAGAAGGGGTGTGGTCTAATGACATCAACACCCTATATCAGGTGTGCATAATTATTAGGCAACGTCCTTTCCTTTGGCAAAATGGGTCAAAAGAAGGACTTGACAGGCTCAGAAAAGTCAAAAATAGTGAGATATCTTGCAGAGGGATGCAGCAGTCTCAAAATTGCAAAGCTTCTGAAGCGTGATCATCGAACAATCAAGCGTTTCATTCAAAATAGTCAACAGGGTCACAAGAAGCGTGTGGAAAAACCAAGGCGCAAAATAACTGCCCATGAACTGAGAAAAGTCAAGCGTGCAGCTGCCAAGATGCCACTTGCCACCAGTTTGGCCATATTTCAGAGCTGCAACATCACTGGAGTGCCCAAAAGCACAAGGTGTGCAATACTCAGAGACATGGCCAAGGTAAGAAAGGCTGAAAGACGACCACCACTGAACAAGACACACAAGCTGAAACGTCAAGACTGGGCCAAGAAATATCTCAAGACTAGTTTTTCTAAGGTTTTATGGACTGATGAAATGAGAGTGAGTCTTGATGGGCCAGATGGATGGGCCCGTGGCTGGATTGGTAAAGGGCAGAGAGCTCCAGTCCGACGCCAGCAAGGTGGAGGTGGAGTACTGGTTTGGGCTGGTATCATCAAAGATGAGCTTGTGGGGCCTTTTTGGGTTGAGGATGGAGTCAAGCTCAACTCCCAGTCCTACTGCCAGTTTCTGGAAGACACCTTCAAGCAGTGGTACAGGAAGAAGTCTGCATCCTTCAAGAAAAACATGATTTTCATGCAGGACAATGCTCCATCACACGCGTCCAAGTACTCCACAGCGTGGCTGGCAAGAAAGGGTATAAAAGAAGAAAAACTAATGACATGGCCACCTTGTTCACCTGATCTGAACCCCATTGAGAACCTGTGGTCCATCATCAAATGTGAGATTTACGAGGAGGGAAAACAGTACACCTCTCTGAACAGTGTCTGGGAGGCTGTGATTGCTGCTGCACGCCTGAATCTGCGTAGAAGAAAGGCAGAGAAAGAAAAGGCTAAGCAGGACAATGATGCCTGGTTAACAAAACAACAGGAAACAGTTAAACCACTGGCCGAACAGGAGAAACAAAACATTCTCCAGGGCCTAAAGAGGAGGTTTAATGAGCTAAACTTTGAATATCAATCCCTCCCTTTTACTATCTCCCCTTCACAGCACAAAAAATACAATTACAAAATGTTTCTTGAAGAGGCAATGAGTCAAGTTGAAAAAGACATTGCCCTTTTTGAGGAACATAAATACATTTACGTAGGCAGGGAAGATGCATCTGACGAACAACAGTTACAGCGGACTCCACTGCCACCCATTAGACCGAAAAACACAAAGTTGACACCCGCTCCTCAAGTCACACAATCAACGAAAAAGGAAACTTTCTCGACCGACAACCTACCACCTTTTCGTAGGATGTGTGTTCCACCTATATCCAGAAGTGGAAAGCAACCGATTCCCACCCAATCAGTTATAATTCCACAACCTAGTCCTGTCCCTCTGCCACCTATTTGTAAAAAAGCTGAATCTACACCCCGACCACCTGTAAGACCTCCAATGAAACGAGGTGTAACACCCATCCTTCCACCCATTTCCACCAAAAAGCTGTAGTGCTGTACCGTTAGAGTAGTTTTTTAACTACCTAACCCCCAACCGGTCTTGACAGAAGCCGCACCATCTGAGCCTGGTTCTGTCGAAGGTTTCTTCTTTTTAAGACAAAGGAGTTTTTCCTTCCCACCGTCGCCCAGTGCTTGCTCAGATGGGATCATTTGATTGTTGGGGGTTTTCTTAAACATAAATTGGCCTATTGAAAAAATGTAGTGTTTCTTACTACATTTTATTTTCAATAGGCCAATTTATGTTCAAGGAAAAAAAAAATTACAGCAGAAAAGAAAGCATGGGAGACATCTGATGCATTTCATTGCTTTTTAAAAAATAATTTAGAATTAATCTGGAACAAATAAAAGAAAGTAAAACTAATCTTTTGTGGATTCTTTTCTTCAATAAGTAGTAGAATAGGCAGTTCTTTATACATAAAGCGTAGTGTTTTGTTAAAAAATAAAGTGGCACAGCGGCACTGTGGTAAAGGCCTGTGTTTTTACCATCAGCGTGACAGCACCGTGCCGCCTTTGCAGTTTTAAGGCCCAGGGAAACAAGCCTGCCAGCGCTCTGTAGCGGCTGTGACCGCTGCCGATAAGGAAAGGCTGCTCTTCATAGAGGACTCAAGCTCGGGGAAACCTTTTCTGGTTGACTCTGGCTCCCAGAAGAGCCTCTGGAACTCTTGTGTCGTCTTTACAATGGTATATTATTTAATCTCAAAAAAAACAAAATTAAAAAAAATTGGAGATTTCCCGTATCACATAACATGTGCAGGTACACTGGTACAGCACATGTGAGCGAAATTCTTATGTGTGTGCAACAGAGGTGTGCAAAATACAATAACATAAGAACAAGCAAAATATACGAATGGGTAAATCTGAGAATTATAAGAATAAATATATGTACAAATATAAGAGTGTATGTTAGGGCTGTTCGATATAACGATATATATCAAATGACGATATAAAAATGTCTATCGTTTCCTATTACGCTATCGTTTGTTTCGCGATGTCGTAAAATAAACTGTTTACAGCAGTATTTTTCATCGTTTTGACGGTCACCTTAGTGGCTATATTAATTTCTTAAAGTTCTCTCTTTCTCTTATATTTAATATAACCACACTATGGGCGGGCAAGTGCCTGTTTTTACGTGTTTTCGTTAGCAACAATGACGGTAAAACCATCGCGTGGTTCCGCTGTACGCTTGTTTGTTTTCCACGTAAACCTTTCACAATAAAGCTCAAGATCCTGTTGAGACTTTTCAAAACAAACTGAATCACATGAGAGAGTATGCAGAGTTTACAGATGAGAAGCAAACAAAGAGCCGTCAGACTCAAACTATATGTATACACCTGCCCGCCTTCGTAAACAACTAAATGCTATGTTGCCCTATCATTTTTTGATTGGTCCACATGGTATATTTTTTCACCAATAGGAAAGGCTGGGGGAGTTGGGAGGGGGACTGAGTGCTTTCTAGTGTTTTTCCTTATAAAAACCGTTTCTTCCCGCAGTAAATATAAACAACGATAGTATTCAGGAAGAAAACCTGCATATATTATACTGAACATAAAGTTGTTTGCAAAACTTGTGCATAATTTTTACAAATGTACAACTTCTATTCGCATTTCAAGTTATGAAAACAATTCCTTAAACATGTTTGTGGCTTTTACAGTAAAAATGACAAGTATTTTCTACTCGGATTTTGAATTTTTTTTGTCTGAATTTAGATCTATTGTGCAAATATAGTATAAATGAAAAATTAACTCAAATTTCAGATATTTGAGGTTGTGCCAAAAAAAAAAAAAAAAGATTTTTTTAAAGGTGAAATATAGAGGTAAAATCAAAAGTAGTCAAAAACGGCCAATTATACTCTGGACCCCAGAGGGTTACTAAATACATTTACATGTCTTGGTGACTGCAGCTGGAACCTTGGCAAAAAGTGTATGTGTGTGTGTGGAATGCTAGCTACCAGCATTCATAATATAATAGTTACAATAGCAACAGTAACCAGGGGGGTGGGGCTTAAATGACAGAACAAAGACAGGCTACCATGATGTCACATGCCAGGCCACCATGATGTCACATGCCAGGCCACCATGATGTCACATGCCAGGCCATAAAAATCTATAAATAGGGGTGCCTCGACACACAGTTGTAGAATTCCCTTGCAGGTGATTTTAAGCTAGCGATTGAATTGTGTTTTCAGATGAAAGCGCTTATAACCTTCTCCCAAAGGAGAGTACTCTTCCTCCACCCAAACCTAAAATGTATATTTCTAAATACAGGGAAGCAATTGTATTAGAAAATAAATATAAAAATGAACACAGGACCATGGTGCCAAGAACAGTTAAGGCCCCATCTCATCGCGAAATGTGCCCACAGAGGCCAGAAGGCGAAAAACCTGAACACACATTCAGGAAAAAACCAGAACACACAGGCATGAAGAAAGTCATGGCTCAACCTGCTTGTGTGGATACACGCAAAGGGGACAAGCAGCTCCTTGAGAAATCTGGACTTGTCCCCTTTTATTTACAGAAAAACGATTACAGAATCGTTCCAGGCTACCTGCGTAGAAGAAAGGCAGAGAAAGAAAAGGCTAAGCAGGACAATGATGCCTGGTTAACAAAACAACAGGAAACAGTTAAACCACTGGCCGAACAAGAGAAACAAAACATTCTCCAGGGCCTAAAGAGGAGGTTTAATGAGCTAAACTTTGAATATCAATCCCTCCCTTTTACTATCTCCCCTTCACAGCACAAAAAATACAATTACAAAATGTTTCTTGAAGAGGCAATGAGTCAAGTTGAAAAAGACATTGCCCTTTTTGAGGAACATAAATACATTTACGTAGGCAGGGAAGATGCATCTGACGAACAACAGTTACAGCGGACTCCACTGCCACCCATTAGACCGAAAAACACAAAGTTGACACCCGCTCCTCAAGTCACACAACCAACGAAAAAGGAAACTTTCTCGACCGACAACCTACCACCTTTTCGTAGGATGTGTGTTCCACCTATATCCAGAAGTGGAAAGCAACCTATTCCCACCCAACTAGGTATAATTCCACGACCTAGTCCTGTCCCTCTGCCACCTATTTGTAAAAAAGCTGAATCTACACCCCGACCACCTGTAAGACCTCCAATGAAACGAGGTGTAACACCCATCCTTCCACCCATTTCCACCAAAAAGCTGTAGTGCTGTACCGTTAGAGTAGTTTTTTAACTACCTTACCCCCAACCGGTCTTGACAGAAGCCGCACCATCTGAGCCTGGTTCTGTCGAAGGTTTCTTCTTTTTAAGACAAAGGAGTTTTTCCTTCCCACCGTCGCCCAGTGCTTGCTCAGATGGGATCATTTGATTGTTGGGGGTTTTCTTAAACATAAATTGGCCTATTGAAAAAATGTAGTGTTTCTTACTACATTTTATTTTCAATAGGCCAATTTATGTTCAAGGAAAAAAAAAATTACAGCAGAAAAGAAAGCATGGGAGACATCTGATGCATTTCATTGCTTTTTAAAAAATAATTTAGAATTAATCTGGAACAAATAAAAGAAAGTAAAACTAATCTTTTGTGGATTCTTTTCTTCAATAAGTAGTAGAATAGGCAGTTCTTTATACATAAAGCGTAGAGTTTTGTTAAAAAATAAAGTGGCACAGCGGCACTGTGGTAAAGGCCTGTGTTTTTACCATCAGCGTGACAGCACCGTGCCGCCTTTGCAGTTTTAAGGCCCAGGGAAACAAGCCTGCCAGCGCTCTGTAGCGGCTGTGACCGCTGCCGATAAGGAAAGGCTGCTCTTCATAGAGGACTCAAGCTCGGGGAAACGTTTTCTGGTCGACTCTGGCTCCCAGAAGAGCCTCTGGAACTCTTGTGTCGTCTTTACAATGGTATATTATTTAATCTCAAAAAAAATTAAAAAATTAAAAAAATTGGAGATTTCCCGTATCACATAACATGTGCAGGTACACTGGTACAACACATGTGAGTGAATTTCTTATGTGTGTGCAACAGAGGTGTGCAAAATACAATAAACCCCAGAGGGTTACTAAATACATTTACATGTCTTGGTGACTGCAGCTGGAACCTTGGCAAAAAGTGTATGTGTGTGTGTGGAATGCTAGCTACCAGAATCCATGGATGGCAGGCTTTTGAGTGTCCTTGCAAAGAAAGGTGGCTATATTGGTCGCTGATTTGTTTTTGTTTTGTTTTTGAATGTCAGAAATGTATATTTGTGAATGTGGAGATGTTATATTGGTTTCACTGGTAAAAATAAATAATTGAAATGGGTATATATTTGTTTTTTGTTAAGTTGCCTAATAATTGTGCACAGTAATAGTCACCTGCACACAGATATCCCCCTAAAATAGCTAAAACTAAAAACAAACTAAAAACTACTTCCACAAACATTCAGCTTTGATATTAATGAGTTTTTTGGGTTCATTGGGAACATGGTTGTTGTTCAATAATAACATTATTCCTCAAAAATACAACTTGCCTAATAATTCTGCACTCCCTGTACAAGTCGAGTTTTTATCATTTAAAAATGTTTAGCTTTTGTTTGGTTTTTATTAGTTTCAGTGTTAGTTTTACACTATGTACTTATCATTTTATTTAAGACAAATGCAAGAGGTGGGGATTTGTGAAAATCAGCAATGTTACGATATAACCAACAGGACTCTTTGAAAGCAGCTGACTCACAGGCCTGAAGACATCCAAAGCCTCAAAAACGTCGATCAAACCTTCATCTTGTAGTTTGTGATAACAAATTTTACCAAATTAAATACCCACTCTAAGGATATTTACTCTACAGAAATATTTTAGTGATCTCATAAAGTCGTTTCAGTCAATTTTTTTTGCAAAGGTCTAGGCTACGTCCACACGTACCCGGGTATTTTTGAAAACGCAGATTTTTCTATGCGTTTGCACCTTGCGTCCACACGTAAACAGCGTTTTCGGTCACTGAAAATGGAGATTTTTAAAAACTCCGGCCAGGGTGGATATTTTTGAAAACTCCGTTTTTGCATTTATGTGTGGACAAGAAAAACGGAGAAAATGCAGCGTCAAAGATGTGCGCCTTTTTGACGTCACAATGTGCGCCACGTTATTGTTTCGGTGAAATAGTCAAAGGAGCTTGCAAAGAAAAGCGTCTGGACTTCTTTAAGTTGCTTGAAGACGTTTCACCTCTCATCCGAGAAGCTTCTTCAGTTCTAAGGTCAAATGGTGGAGAGTCCCAGATATAAACCTAGTGGGAGTATCCCCCCACAGAGGGACAAAAGGACCCCCTGATGATCCTCTAATCGCCTGAGCCAAGGTGTGAAACTGGGCGTGGGTCCCAATCAGCCAGAGTTTCGGGTGTGTTCATAGTGAAACCTGGCCCCACCTTATCATGCGAATTCCTGAGGTCAGATGGCCCAGGATGTGAGTGGGCGTTAAGGCGTCTGGGAAGGGATCTCAAAACTGGATTATAGATGGCAGAGAGTTGGTGTCGTAAACCCCCGCCTCTGTTCAAAGATGGTCGCTCACAGTGGACATAGATGGCTTTCACTCCTCTTTCAAACCATCTGTCCTCTCTGTCCAAAATGTGAACATTGGCATCCTCGAAAGAGTGTCCTTTATCCTTAAGATGCAGATGGACTGCTGAGTCTAAGGTGGGGCCAGGTTTCACAATGAACACACCCGAAACTCTGGCTGATTGGGACCCACGCCCAGTTTCACACCTTGGCTCAGGCGATTAGAGGATCATCAGGGGGTCCTTTTGTCCCTCTGTGGGGGGTTACTCCCACTAGGTTTATATCTGGGACTCTCCACCATTTGACCTTAGAACTGAAGAAGCTTCTCGGATGAGAGGTGAAACGTCTTCAAGCAACTTAAAGAAGTCCAGACGCTTTTCTTCGCAAGCTCCTTTGACTACGATGACCTGGATGACTGAGAACCTTCACAGACGTTTCGGTGAAATGAATTTCTATAATACTGTTAATTGTACTCTCTGCAGTGGTTAAATGCTTACATATACACACAGTTACTGTCCCTCCACACATACGACTCGGTTCTGCTTCTATGCCCCATCCTTGTTTACCATTTCCCACCGAGGCTTCTAGACTTCTGATTGGCCAACATTTCTACACTGTTAGGAATATATCGCCACCTGTTGCTTTGGCATGTTCATAGCAGCGTTTTCCTTCATTTTTGAGTTTAAGTGTGGACGGGATTATTTTATAAAACGAAATGAAAAATCTCGACATAGCCTAGACAGACCTGTTGTCTCCGTTAACATGTTAAGAGGAATATATGTTGGTGCACTGATGCACAAGATTCGCCAAAGAATACACTTTAAATTACTTTAACCCCGCAGTCTAATCTTAACTCTCACCATTTGCGTGAACAGACATACATACATACATACATCCTTTTCTTGACTTTGGCACCGTTCACGTCCACTCCAACCAGAAGTTCAATTTCGTGGTGAAACTTGAGCATTTTGAGGAGGGTACACTCACCGCAGCCCAAGTCCACCACCTGGACAAAGGCACAGCGCAGACTCTCGGTTAAAGAAATTTAATAAGAAATTGTAAATACAGTGAACCCAAAGCGTTAAGAAAAGCCAAGGCAACGTAGTTTATTATGCACTATAGTAGCTAACTTAATTGGTTTGGTGAAAATGTTTGCTAACATAATTAGCTTTGGTGTAGTCAAACGTCGCTAAACGAAATTCTTGCTTTTAAGCTAAAGTTTTAAAAAATGTATTTTTCACGAAGACATTAGCGACCTTTTTAGGTTTGTTCCTCTTGACAAAATCGACGACAAATTGATGTCTCTGCTTGTGAAGCGGCGGACTGAACGTCAGATCCATCTTTGTCTCGTCTTAGAGTCCTGTAACCCCGCCCGCCGGCCACCAGAGGGCGCTGTTGTTATCGAGTCTGGAGCGTTTTTGGGGGGAGGGGAGGGTGAGCAAAGATGGTTCTGTTCTTACATTATTTAAAATATATCGGCAACACATGGCTTCAAAAGTGGTAGAGTTGTGGAAGTGCATCCAACTGGTCAAAATTTATTTTTTTTTATATTAAATTAATAATTGTTGGCTTTGGAAAAATCCCTTAAAGCTTAATCGAGGCTTCAGCAGGCTTGAGCATGTCTTTGAAAGTAAAATATATGACTTATTTTTAAATATTTTTGCTTCTACTCCACATAATATAAGCAAAGCAATTATGTAGTAATACAAATGTCCATTTTCCACCACAAATATATCCCGTATTGTGCAAAAGCCTTGAGCCAACCTGCATTTCTTTACATTTTGCTATGGAAAATAGAAAAAACATACACACATACATGCTAATACAGTCTAAGGCATAAATTGAGTTTGTACAAGTCTAACAAGCCAGAATGTCAATATTTGGATGGATATGACCACTTTTTTTCTGCCTGAACTCTCTTAGGCAGTCTTGTTTTGTGATTTCTATAAGCTGTTGTCATTAACAGTTCTCCAGGCTTCTCAAAGGAAATTCAAAGCTCTTCTTTGGCTGTTGACAACCTTTTGCAAAGCTCCAGTTAAATATATAACGATAAAAGGTTAAAAAGTACTGCAGGGTCGCATTGAGCCATAGCTAAGCAGAGCAGTGTGTGGTGGAACGGGTGGAGAACCAAATGGGTTGCAGAGTGAAGAAGAGTGTGGAGCACCTTATTAATCCGAGCAAATGAATTGCAAATGGGATTCCAACACCAGAAGGGGGCCCCAAAGAGCGCTTGAAATGTCACACAAACCAGTTTGATAAATGTATATTTTGTGTGTGTTAAACATATACCAATATTATAGGGGGGGCATGCCAGGCAGAGATAGATGTATTATCAAGAATTTTCAGTATTCAATGTAAAAATAAAAAATAAAAAAAAACTATCAGAGAGGTTAACATTTTATGGAAATATGAAAATAACCATGCTTCCATATGCCCATTAAAAACAAAACGATACTTAAATATCCAGTAAGAGACATACAGCATGTGTATAAAAAATATTTGTGTTATGGTGTATTCCTGTGTGAAAATGGATTGTGCTATGGACAATGGACTGCTGCATGGGCTGTACTGCAGAGGGTGCTTTTCTCTTACTGACTTGAGGTCTTGTGGACTTGCAAAATCCAAACAAGAAGACCATTTTATTTCTATCTCTCTCTTAAAACACTGCTTGCAGCATCACTCACTGCAGCCACGAAAACCCCTAAACACATATAGTGAATGCAACTTTCCCACAGAGACAAGAATTCGTAATACAGTGTTTGAATACTTTCAGGTAACATACTGTTGTTCATATGATAAAACTTGACTGTCCTTAATTATCAGTTAGTTCTGATCCGTCAGGATCACCTCAGACAACTGAGGTGTCACACAGTCCCAGTTTTACACTGAAATAATTTATTTAAACAGAAACTGTTTTATCACAGCATTCAGAACATTTCATTTTGAAAGTTTTGAAACCCAAAAATAGACTTGTGAGGTTTATTATGTGCTCATTGTGCTGTGGGGCTTTACATAATACACAGTGGTCTGTCCCTCTAGGCCAGTTTATCCAAATGACCAAAGCTTCATACAGTGGGGCAAAAAAGTATTTAGTCAGCCACCGATTGTGCAAGTTCCCCCACCTAAAATGATGACAGAGGTCAGTAATTTGCACCAGAGGTACACTTCAACTGTGAGAGACAGAATGTGAAAGAAAAATCCATGAATCCACATGGTAGGATTTGTAAAGAATTTATTCGTAAATTAGGGTGGAAAATAAGTATTTGGTCACCTCAAACAAGGAAAATCTCTGGCTCTCACAGACCTGTAACGTCTTCTGTAAGAAGCTTTTCTGTCCCCCACTCGTTACCTGTATGAATGGCACCTGTTTGAACTCATCATCTGTATAAAAGACACCTGTCCACAGCCTCAAACAGTCAGACTCCAAACTCCGCCATGGCCAAGACCAAAGAGCTTTCGAAGGACACCAGGAAAAGTATTGTAGACCTGCACCAGACTGGGAAGAGTGAATCTACAATAGGCAAGCAGCTTGGTGTGAAAAAATCAACTGTGGGAGCAATCATCAGAAAATGGAAGACATACAAGACCACTGATAATCTCCCTCCATCTGGGGCTCCACGCAAGATCTCATCCCGTGGGGTCAAAATGATCATGAGAACGGTGAGCAAAGATCCCAGAACCACACGGGGGGACCTGGTGAATGACCTGCAGAGAGCTGGGACCAAAGTAACAAAGGTCACCATCAGTAACACACTACAACGGCAGGGAATCAAATCCCGCAGTGCCAGACGTGTTCCGCTGCTGAAGCCAGTGCATGTCCAGGCCCGTCTGAAGTTTGCCAGAGAGCACATGGATGATACAGCAGAGGATTGGGAGAATGTCATGTGGTCAGATGAAACCAAAGTAGAACTTTTTGGTATAAACTCAACTCGTCGTGTTTGGAGGAAGAAGAATACTGAGTTGCATCCCAAGAACACCATACCTACTGTGAAGCATGGGGGTGGAAACATCATGCTATGGGGCTGTTTTTCTGCCAAGGGGACAGGACGACTGATCCGTGTTAAGGACAGAATGAATGGGGCCATGTATCGTGAGATTTTGAGCCAAAACCTCCTTCCATCAGTGAGAACTTTGAAGATGAAACGAGGCTGGGTCTTCCAACATGACAATGATCCAAAACACACCGCCCGGGCAACAAAGGAGTGGCTCCGTAAGAAGCATTTGAAAGTCCTGGAGTGGCCTAGCCAGTCTCCAGACCTCAACCCCATAGAAAATCTGTGGCGGGAGTTGAAAGTCCGTGTTGCTCGGCGACAGCCCCAAAACATCACTGCTCTCGAGAAGATCTGCATGGAGGAATGGGTCAAAATACCAGCTACTGTGTGTGCAAACCTGGTAAAGACCTATAGTAAACGTTTGACCTCTGTTATTGCCAACAACGGTTATGTTACAAAGTATTGAGTTGTATTTTTGTTATTGACCAAATACTTATTTTCCACCCTGATTTACGAATAAATTCTTTACAAATCCTACCATGTGGATTCATGGATTTTTTTTTTTCACATTCTGTCTCTCACAGTTGAAGTGTACCTCTGGTGCAAATTACTGACCTCTGTCATCATTTTAGGTGGGGGAACTTGCACAATCGGTGGCTGACTAAATACTTTTTTGCCCCACTGTATATACCAGATGCTGCCAGGCTTCAGTTGCATCATTTCCTTTCACAGTATATCACTGCGCTTTACCACATTTGGGAAATACGGAACAGCTGTGAGGCACATGAACAGGAATCATACATTGTCTTGATTTCCTTCCAGCACACTAGTAAGTTATGATAATAGTTGTGTTTGATGTTTAACGCACAAATGATAAAGCATGAACAAACTATAGATAATACTAGTGGTGCTGAGGTGGGCGGGACTGGTGCTGGCGGGGGGCCCAAATCAAATTCTACTTAAGGTCAAAATGACCCTCCTGGTTGTTCTAAGTGTTAAAGCTATCCATGTATCTGCCTGTCAGTGCATAAATCCCAGTGAAGACCTCTGATTTTGAGTATGAGAAAATACAGATTACTTCTGTAATTTGGATTAGCATTTTTTGAATAAATAGTGACATAATGTAATGTCTTCTGTTGTTTATCTGAAGTTGTTCTAAAATAATCTTCAGACTTGCACAGGCCCTGATATGTAAAGCTTCAGAGTTAAAAGATGGTGTGCTTTCCAAGTTGGAAAAAATGAAACTCCAGATTAGATTTGTTTTGTGTGTTTTCAACCTTTTTTTTATTCTTTAATTTCTGGGATTGTTCAAAAGCATCTGTCGGCGTGTTTACAATCTGAGAAGTCACATAGTACATCAAAAAGATCAGATACTGCATGGCTTTACAAATATAGCTTTATAAATTACCATTTTATTTGTTTACACTACATTTTTCATCAATCATGCAGAGAATCGAATAACCTACCCCAAAAATATAAGCATGTTTTTGATAAATACTGTATAATTTCAGCAGAGCTACATTTATGCAAATATACAAACTACTCCCACAGAAAATTCAGAAGCATTTAAATCTATAAGTGGTTGTTAGGTTTGATCATCATCTCTTTGTGACATTTAAGAAACATAATTTTATCATGACTTTGTATGTGTGATTACTTCCTTTTCACAATTATCTTCCTAAAGTATGTGTACGATCAAACCAGCATGAGTTGTGTTATGGATGCTACAAAGTGGCATATGATAGTATTTCTGTTTAGTCCAGTGTCTATTTAAGTGAATTTGTGTGTATGCGTGCATGTGTGTGTGTGTCACTAAGAGCCCACTAGAGCATCAGTGTTTCTGCACTTGGACTGGGAGTAGCTGCTTTGGTTGATGGCATTTTTGGCTGCCACCCTGACGCAGTAGGTGGTCTGGGGTTTGAGATCAGTCTCTGTGTAAGAGTCACCTTCCACTCTTCGAACTCTCGCCGGCTTGCTGGCTTTTCCCTTTATCTGCTCCTCCTCAATCATAAGTGTGTACTCGGTGGCACCCGTCACTGTCGTCCAACTCACATGCAAAGAAACTCCAGTTACTGTTAATGTCAGCACCTCTGGGATTTCAAGATCTAACGGAGACAGAGGGAAGTGAGTGACAGCTGATTGATTACATGAGCAACACTATCTTGATGCTGTTTTACACCAATACAAACAGACTAACCCTCTTCTAAACTGGCATAGAACTGAACAAATTCCAGGTCTCTTCTTCTGCGAGTTGTCACTGGACCTGAGGAAGATGCGGAAAGCACTCGTAAGAAAATGTCTCAAAGAGGGTTGTGTTAAATAGCAATATATAGAAAAAGAACCAACCACATTTAATTTTTAGTGGCATTATACAAAGTTATAAAGAATTACATAAAACACAAAGGAGTGTAGAAACATTTAAATCTGTTTTCCTAAGTTGCGTGCAGGCTGCAGACCACTGCTGTCTGTCTGACCTGTAATGTTTTGGCTGGGATTGCTCTCCCCTACAGCATTGCTAGCTGTCACTATAGTTGCATTAGGATCGAAGTCGGTTAGCTGGCAGGAAAGTTCGGTGGTGTTGCATAGTTTTACACGGGTTCCTCTCGATACGTTGTAGACCGTGTAACTGGTAGCAAACACTGAAGCATTCCAGAATAGGACAGCAGACTGCCTGTTGCCAGTGTACATCACACTCTGTGGAGCACACGGGGCTGGGAAGGAAACAGTGAAAATGCTGTTAACCGAAGGAAAGGGTAATGCTACAGTTAAAATTTTATCTATACTGTAATGTCAGGCTTTTGTTATTATTGCATTTGATGTATAAATCGCTATAACTTGAGGCTGACATTATGGTATAAGTTTAGTTTAATTCAAAATAAATCAGTTTAATTTAATTTATATAGCGCCAAGTCACAAATAATTGCCTCAAAGTGCATTATATTGTAAAGACCTTACAATAACACAGAAAACCCCCAACAATCAAACAATCCCCCTATGAACATGCACTTTGGCAACAGTGGGAAGGAAAAACTCCCTTTTAATAGGAAGAGACCTCCAGCAGAACCAGGGAACTGCAGCCATCTGCATTTGCATAAACATCCA
This sequence comes from Astatotilapia calliptera, assembly GCF_964374335.1. Lineage (NCBI taxonomy): Eukaryota > Metazoa > Chordata > Actinopteri > Cichliformes > Cichlidae > Astatotilapia > Astatotilapia calliptera. The sequence goes on from NC_137438.1 coordinate 9,333,760, forward strand.
TGCAAAAACACATCCTGTTCCATTTAAAGTCTACAAATGAGAACAGAAAGTTACCTGTTAGTGCAGTAATGGGACTCGATGGCTTGCCGATACCAGCTGAGTTCTTGGCACGCACTGTGATGTTAAAAGCAGTGCTACAAGGCACTGGAAATTCAAAGTATGGCCTGGGTAGCCAATAAGAAGAGACAGTCATCAAGGCTTGTGGGTTGTTTTCAATCTGACCGCTGATTTCCGCCAAATAATCAACATCAGGACATGTAACTTTGCTCCATGATATCATGGCCCAGTATAACCTGTCTATCCTCTGCATACGGACATTCACACGAGAAGGAGGGCACGGGACTGAAGAAGAAGGAAGAAGCATTTTATCAATAACACTGCAAATTGACCATAAATGTAGGAGTAGAAACACATTAAACACTTTTTTCCCCCAAACTTGTAGTTAAATATAAATGTTTGACTTACCTGCTCCAGCCTGCAGAGGTGAGCTGAATGAGCTGTTGCAGATGCTGTTAGAGGCTGTCACAGAGAAATTGTAAACGCCACCGCACTCCAGCCCTTTGAAGGTGCAGGAGGGATTGCTGCTGTTACAGAACAGGGCGACTCCATTCGTGGATTGTGCAAAGCTAAAATACTCCACAGCACCCGTGCTTTTGTTCCACGACATGGCAGCCGAGTTGGTCTGACAGTCAATATCCACCGCGATATCAGAGGGCGCACAGGGCACTGATAGGAAGGAGAGAGAGGATTCCTGTTAGGGGAACGTAGCATGCAGCCCAATTTCTAAACGCAGTTTTTTAGAAATGTTGAATCTAAAAAACAGGATACCCTTTTCAGTAACACAAACTAATCAAAAGACTTGAAGAAGTAAAGCTCAATAAGATGACAGAAAATAACTGATCAGTTATTTGTACCTGTTTTAAAGGATGAACTGCTGGGATAGCTGGTACAGTTCTCCCCTCTGGCAGTGATGCTTAAATTGTACAGCTGACCACAGTGAAGATCAACCAAAGAGCAGTTGTTCACTGAGGTGTTGCAGGTTGCCACGTGTCCATCTCGAGTTGTGGCTATCAGCTGGTATGATGTGGGCACCAGAGAGTCCGCCCATCTCACTTTGGCCCCAGTGTCCTTGCACGATGGCACCACTGTTACATTGGCTGGGACGCAAGGTGCTAAAGAAGACAGAGTTATCTGATTCAAATCTCTGTGGGTGTTTGTACTGAAACTCTACTGTAGTTTAGCAGACAAATCTGGGAAGCTGAAGAATACCTGTTTGGATCTTCTTTGGAGGGCTTCTGAGGCTGCTGCACTTATCAGAGGAAGTTGCTACTATGACGCTGTAGTGCATGCCGCAGTGAACATTCTGGAGTACACATGAAGTGGAGGTACTGTTACAGGTAACAACAGAGTTGTCATCACCTTCAGCTGTGACCACATAGACTGGTGTCCCTGCAGTCACCTTCCATTCAACTAGGATGGTGTCACTGTTGCATTGGCTCATTGCACTGATGGATGTTAGAGTGCAAGGACCTACAGAAAATAATTCAAACCAATAATTAGAAAAAGGAAAAATCCTTTCCAATGTCTAATCTGTCACAAATGATAAAACAGCTGAAAACAAGCTGAAAAGATATAGATAGCAGGCCTCACCCAGAGATGTCAGGGGTCAAAATACTTTGCAGAAACCTCACAAAAACACACAAAACACCACACACTTAACAGAGAGGGATCCAGAGTGCAGAGATTCCTGCTAAATACCTGTCTCAAGCTCAAAGGTGGCATTGTCAATACTGCTGCAGTGCTTGTTGATAGCCTTGAGCTTAAAGGTGTAAAGTGTCCCACAGTTCAAATCCTGGACTTTACAGGGAGATGAGGTGGTAGTGCAGCTGGAGTTGTGACCATTGGCTGCTCGGGCCAGCACAAAGTAACTGGTTGCTCCCATCGAGTCGTCCCACGTCACCCAGGCACTGTTTGATATGCAGTCCAGACTACCCTTAATGTTCCTGGGTATGCATGGAGCTATTAAAGGTGAAAGGCAAAATAATGAGCAAGTTGCTCCAGAGGAGATCCACATTTAATTCAACATAAAAGAAAAAATGATGGAAAGCATATCTATTTCTAAACTTCCAGTAGCACCCACCGGTTAACATCCTGTGAAAAATCTGTGGCTTAAGCCGAAGATCAGGCAAAACATTAATGCGCATGGTAAATGTAATATATATATATTTAATCATCTACAGATGTTCACTGGCACCATAAGCTCAGCTTCTTATTTCAACATGTTGAACTGCAGTTATGCGCCGGGACTCCTCCCACTTCCCACATCTGGAAACTCTCTATAACACCATCTCTAAAGAAATGTTACATACATGGTTTGCTGGCTTTTGCACCTGATGGTGCAGCTGTTGTCATAATTCAGATCTTAAGCCTTGATTTTAAAGATGAAATAAACTAACAAATATTTATTATCGGATTGATATTTGCAGCTGTTTTGCTTTCCAGATTAATACACCGTCTCATATTTGGGGTCTTATTTATGGAACAAAGACATGAAGAAAGTGTATCACGTCTCCAGCACATCAGTACATTTTGTATTTATAAGAAAAGTTTACCTGAAGAAGACTCCACCACAGCGCTCGGTTTGCTCTGGCAACCATCTCTTATAGACAGCACAGTGATGTTGTAGCTCTGTCCACAGGGTAGATTATTTAGAGTGCAGCTATTTCCAGTAGAGTTACAGTAGAGTCTCGCCCCAGTGTTGCTCACTGCAGCCACGTGGAAGTACTGGGCATCAGGGTTGGGGGACCAGGACACAACCATGGAACCTGCTCCGCATTGTGCACCAACAACCACATTCTGTGGTGGACAAGGCGCTGAGGGTGGCAGAGACACAAGTTGTTTGAGTATTGTTAAACTACTCAGATAAATTATTAAGCCTGCCATCTGTATGTAGATTGTATAAAGTCACAAGCTGTTACACTGAGTTCATGTCTGAGCCTCCGCTGCTTTTGATACCTGTTCGTACGTAAGCTTTGTTGCCCTCCAAACTGGAACAGGACTCATCCTGGCTGAACATGCTAACATTGTAGGTCTGCCCACACTGCAGCTCACTCAGATCACAGAAGGTCATAGTGTTGTTACACTCAGCCCTGTAACGGCCATCTGCTGTAACACCCACTGCAGTATATAGGAGAGCTCCGCTGGCCCCCTCCCATGTCACTGCAGCAGAGTTTGAGTGGCATCGTAAAGAAGCTTTCACGCTGGTTGGCTTACATGGCACTGTGAAAGAAAAAGATGAATTAAGCATTGCTGAGGTATGAGGTATGATATGAGCAGTAAGACAACTGACATGTCAACAACATACAATCATTTTTTTCATCATTACTATCATTGGCTAAGCTTTAAAGACATCTTAAAACACAGATCACACACACACACAGTAGTTCCCACCTACCTGACTGCAGGCTGAGGTGGGCTCGGCTGTTATCACAGCGTCCATCCTGAGCTGTAACTGTCAGGTTGTAGAGCTGGCCACAGTGCATGTTGGGTAGCTTGCAACTGCTTTCAGTTGTGTCGCACTCTGACTTGTGACCATCAGGTCCAAAAGCCTGGACCTTGTAGATGGACACACCCTCCCCTTCTTCCCATGATATCACTCCTGTGTCATTCCTGCACACCATCTCAGCTCTTACTTTCTGAGGCACACATGGCACTAAAGACAAATGTGAATACAGAAGAATATTAATTGCACTCTAATATACTATATATTCATGATTTCTTTTTAAAAAATCCATCATATTTTGATAAATGAAATCTTCTAACCTGTGTTGATCTCCACAGCAGAGCTTTCAGTGCTGTTACATGTGTCATCTGAAGCAGTAACAGTGATCGAGTAGTTGAGGCCGCACAGCACGTCACCGAGCAGGCAGGTTGAGTCGTTGCTGTTGCAAACTGAAGCGTAGCCACCGCGGCCCTGGGCAACTACCGTGTAGGATAATGCTCCTTTACTTGGCTCCCAAGACACTGCCACAGCACCAGACTCACAAACAACCCCGGCCTCCACTAGGTGTGGTATGCAGGGCACTGCAAAAACACAGGGAAAGAACGATTAGTACAGATGCAATGATCACATACAGACCTTTTCAATGATAATAACTAGTAGTAACAACATCTGTGTGTAAATATTAGATTGTTTAAATATACTACTGAACAATCACAAAAACATTATGTATTTTTATTTTCCTATTTAAGAAAATTATGGACTTAGCATGTCGTAACTGGCTGTCAGACATGAACATTCCCTATTGTACCTGCTTGCATCTGCTGTGTGTCACTCTTTGACACATTGCACACATCATTAACAGCAATCACGCTGATGTTGTAGGTGAAGCCACATAAGAGGTCTGCGAGGATGCAGGACTGTGACATTGTCTCGCAACTCGTTTCATCTTCTTCCACGCCGGCGGCTTGGACAATGTAGTAGTCCGCCCCTCTGCTGGCCTGCCATTCCACCACAGCTGTGTTAGTAGAGCAATCCAGTACATGCACAACATCCTCGGGAGGACAAGGCACTGGTGGTTGAAGGACAAAGTGAAATAGCTCAATGAGGAGGTAGTAAGTGTAATGATAGTGGCTAGCTGCAACCCTAGCTCCATTTCTAGGTGCTTACACTTCTGACTCAGATAACATAACAGCTCCTTAAGCTTCATCAAGGCTTTTATACCTAAAAACCTAATAATTTTATAATGGAAAACTTAATAACATCTTCAGGTCCCTAAAAAATGACATGTAGTTTGCACTAGTAAGCGACCCAACTAAACTCCCGCAATACTGAGTTTTGCATTTGTTTATGCCCCCCTAGAAGTTGAAATATGCCAAAAAAATATGTTTTCCGCCAGTTTGAAATTACTGTGAAACTACCAAATAAGTGGTACACTACAGAAAATCATTGCCTCACAATTTTAACTTATTTTTATTGCATTTTTACCTGATTCCACCTGGAGTGTGGAGCTGGGAGGGCTGCTGCACTCATAATTTGAGGCCACAGTGATCACGTCATAGATCTGACCACACTGTAAGCCTGGCAGCTCACAGTTGGTGATGTTGGAGCTGCAGGTGGAAACATGGCCACTGGATGAGTGTGCTGTTGCATTGTAATACAAGGCACCCTCAGCGTAGGCCCAGTCCAAGAGGGCTGAGTTGGTGAAGCAGTCCAGAATCACTGTGCCAATGTTGGGTGTGCAGGGAACTGACAAAAGAAGGGAGTAACACTTTGAGTACTTGCACATGCTAAGAGCAATAAATCTATGACACACTGACATCATGAACATCACACAGTCCAAAGGAGATTCATTTAAAATCTCACTGTTTTACCTGAATGGAAAGTTATAGCTGGGCTGGGCAGACTTGAGCAGGTTTCATCCTCTGCCACCACCTGGACAGAATAATCATGTCCGCACATCAGATTGGTCAAAGTGCACCTTGGGCCTGCAGTCTGGCAGATGGACATGGACCCCACTGTGCTCTGTGCTGTCACTTTGTAAGAAAGAGCCCCATTGCTAGCACTCCAGGACACAACAGCCTGATTTTTGGAGCAAACCATCTTCACTTCCACATTAGTCGGAACACAAGGAACTAGATAAAAGTGTGAAGAATAGGAAATTGAAACTCATTTAAGTATACATTTTAAATGAACACAGAACTACATTTAAAAAAGACTTAAATTAGATCTGTCTTTGAATTATTTACACACTTTCTATTTTCAGAGTAAAAATAACAACAGCGTAGCAAAAATACTGATTTGTCCTCACCTGATCGCAGTGGGTCACCTTTACTGGGATCAGAGTTACACTTCCTGTTTGAGGCCACCACAGTCACTGTGTAGTTCTGTCCACAGAGGACATTGGGCATGGCACATTGCTCGCTGTCAGACCAGCAGCTCGAAGACTGTCCATCTTCCGTCCTAACTTTGGCAATGTAGTACTCTGCACCAGCCGAGCCAGTCCACGACACCACAGCAATGTTGGAGATGCAGTTCATGAAGCTGGAGATACCGGTGGGTGAACAGGGCTCTTTGGGACGAAAGGAGAAAAGACTGGATTAGAAAAAAAGGGTCTCAAGTATGGTGCACAGTTCCATTTTAACAGCACATATTTCAATGACTCCAGGTCTGCCTGTAAAAATCACGTTTAACTGACCGGCAATAAAAATTGTTTTACCACTCGTTGTCAATTACAGTTCCTTAGTATATGTAAGAAATGATGCATTTTACAACATAAAATCCTTTATGTACAATTGTTTTTACGGTTATCGTGCATTTTTGCAAAGAAATATAATATATGCATTGCCCTTTTACTTACTGGCTTGAAGACAAATTTTTCCAAGTATAAACCGGATTTTACCTGATGTAAGACTTAAAGGTGGGCTGGGGCGGCTTGTGCACACTGAATCTGCCGCCTGAACAGACAGGAAGTATTCCTGACCACAGTGGAACTCAGAAATGTAAGTCCAGGTATCATTGGTACTGAGCTGCACTTTGTGGCCAATGTTGTTCTCTGCAGTCACGATGTAAAACTCTGCAGTTTCACTGGCATTCCAGGCCAGTGATCCCACCTTAGAAAATATTACAGTACAATTCAATCATACAATTCAATCCTCATCAGAAATCAAGATAGCATTCTTACTTTGAATGTCCTTCAAGAAGGTTTGACACTTTTCCTGAAGATTACTCAATAAAATCACACGAAGGTTTGCTTAAGAGAGTTCAAGCTATATAAGCAATGAACCAGGGAGTAAGATCTATGAGTTTATCTTTACCCAGGTGAACTGGGTATGTCTTTAATTTACTGAGCCGAAACCTTTTTAAAGAGTTAAAAGAAAATCCAGATAAATAATATTCACCTTTGTAGTGCAATTAAGAGATGATGTCAGATTCTGAGGTATGCATGGTGCTAAAAAGAGAAGACATAAGTTTAGACATTTATTAGTGTTGATTAATTTGATTATTATTTCTTTATTTAATTGTATTGATTTGTCTAGAGCGACAAAATGAAAGTGCTAGGAAATGGTATAAAATGTCAGCAATTTAAAACTAAGATATTCAGCTCTGTACTGCTACTGTTCTGCATGCAGTGCGTTCATTTTCATGTGCTCTAAAAAAAACCCCATTAAAACAATTCCAGAAATATTACTGCTGTTTAAAAGCTTGTTTACCCATCCGAATTGAAGTGCTGTTGCTCGGCATGCTGGTGCATACGTAGTTCATGGCAACGACATAAACTGTGTACGTTTCACCACAGTGTAGATCATTCCAGGTGCAGATGGTGGTGTTTGTGGTGCACGTGTGGATGTGGCGATCCTGTCCTGTTGCAATGGCCATGTAGGACTCTGCGCCATCGCTCGCGGCCCAGCTGACTGAGCCCAGGCTCTGCTCACAGCGTGTAAAGCTCTGTACATGTGCTGGGACGCAGGGGGCTGACGAGAAGGTTAACAGTTTAATCATCACACATTATGCATGTTATGTGTGAAAAAAATCTAAATGAGACACATACTTGTCATGTATTTTTCAGGCCGGCTTGTAGGACTGTCACACCAGTCATCTTGAGCTTTTACAGTGAATGTGAACAGCTGTCCACAGGGCAGGTTGGTCTCTATCATTGTGTTATTCGTTTTTAAAGACGTGCTGTATCCCAGGTTTCCGTCTGCTTTCACAATATATGCCGATGCTCCTTTAGCCTTAAACCAGTACAGCAGCACCGTCTCATTGTTACATGACCCATGGACCCTCAAACCATCTGGCTTACAGGGTTCTGACAAAAGAAGAGTCACATTGGTATTCTGAGGGATGTTGCTGTCAGTCTAGCAACTGTTAAATTTAGGGAAATTAATAGTAATTAATTGATTAATAGAGTAAATCTAAACAGTCTTTGTGGATGAAAATTCCCAACCTATCTTTATGTACAGAATAATTAATAATTAAGGTTAGGCCACTTAATAGGAAATAAAGCATGTTATTAATTCAATCAGGCAGTAATTAAAGTACAAATCACTCATTCAGTCAATCAGTACTAACGACTTACTGTACCTGTCTGAATCTCCACAGTGCTACTGATTTCACTGTAGCACCTGTTGCTGTATGCAATGACAGAGAGTTTATAGGTGTCCCCACAGGTCAAGTTAGAGAACTGACAGGTGGAATTGGTGGAGTTGCACTTCAGTGTTGTTCCCATGTTGGTGGCAGTAGCCATGTAGAGCTCCACTCCCGCGCTTTCCTCCCAATACATGTTGGCTGTACTTGTCCCACACTGTAGATCCACTCCCACACGTGACGGCTTACAGGGGCCTAGGCCGTAATTCAAAGAGTGAAAATAGTTTTAATGATTTTATTTTAGACTGTAGAATAAATTTAAGATCGTGATTGAGACGCGGCTCAACTCACGTGTGCTAAAGGAGATATTAGTGCTTTTCTCAGTCCGGCAGTGGTCGCTGATGGTTACGAGAGTGACGTTGTACACCTGTCCACACTCCAGCTCTGTCAGATTACACTGATGTTCAGTACTCTCACAGGAAACGCGGGAACCATCTGCTGAAACAGCAGTCACCATGTAGGAGTTTGCTCCACTGACTGGACTCCAGGAGACTGTGGCTGTGTCATTGTAGCAGTCCAGGTTAGCTGTGCACTTTCCAACTGCGCAGGGAGCTATTGGCAAAAAAACAACAACAACATCAGTACTGCCATGCAGGACATCGACTTTAAAGCTGCAATGATCTCCATGAATGCACGGCTCCAAATCATATTTATTATTCAAGTTTCCACTTCAGAAAATAGATGTTATACAATTCGGCAGACGAGTACACATTCACTGAGAAGCACAGGTTCTCTGCATGGGCATGTAGTTGATGTAGCTCAAAATACCCGATTTTTATGCCCTTTTTAAAAAAAAAATAAGTCCCTGATTTTTTAAAACAGCAAGCAAGACGCTGTTTGTTGCCTAGGCTGCCTGCTATGATGCTGTTATAAAAGTAAACACTTAAATGAGGTTCAAAGAAGCAAAAGAAAACTTTTTAAGGGGGTTGGCTGTCTTCAGACCAAGAGATGGCACGTGATATTTTCTGTTTATTACGTGTGTCTTACTTTTAGTTCATTTCTTCTATCATTTTAGCTTTTTTTCAATCAAGTTCTCGCAGTTTACATTATTTTCATTAAAACACATCTTAAAACCGTTCAGCTATAAGTGAAAACTGCAGTTATAAAGTTTGGGAAAGAGAGAAGGGGGTCTCAGCATACAATGTCAATAAAATTAGGCTGGTAGGGTACCTGAATACAGCAGGACAGTGTTGGACCTGCTGCTATTGACTTTCTCCCCAATAGCAATGACATTAGTGTGGTAGATGACTCCGCAGTGAAGTCCTTCCACGCTGCAGGAAGTGGCATTAGTATGACAGGACAGCGAGTGTCCGTCACGGCCAGCGAAGCGAGCCTCGTAACCCACTGCACCAAAACTTGTCTCCCAGGAGACCATCCCCTGGTTATTCTGACAGTTAACGTTTGTCTGCACGTTATTGGGCGGGCACGGCTCTGAGTGCGGAAAGAGAGACACAACAGAATGATTTAGTGTGGATGTTGATATATATTCTGTCCAATTGTTGAAGCTAAAGGCTGCCCAAAGTGACTTAATAAACTATCAGCGGGGATCTGCAAATTTAAAGAGCCCATCAGTAGTCATGGAGGAAAACATGAAGATATTTTGATACCAAAATAAATCAGGGAACAAAAAATTGTTTAGCACGTGTTCTCACCTGTCACAATTAAAACTTGTTCAGTAGAGGTAGACACATTTTGGCACACAAAGTTGTTTGCTGTGACAACGATGCTGTACATTTGGCCACAGTTCATGTTGTACAATGCACAGTAAGTGTCATTGGTAACACAGGAGGTGGTGAGTCCCTGGTCTGTTTGCCCCGTGACTGTGTAGTAATTAGCACCCTTGGTTATGTCCCACTGCACCTGGCCGATTGTCACGCTGTACTGGGTGGTGATTTGGATTGGGATGCAAGGCTCTAAAAGAGAGGATGGAGGAAAACTGAGACAAAAATGTAGCTTTGTGTGTTCGAACTGCAGCTTCAAATTAAATGCAAGAAGGTAGCGTAGATATGGTCCACTGTAGTAAAGTTATGTAATGTAAGTAATGTTAGAAAAAAGCAGAAACTTTATTGTTTCAAGAATTTTAGTGCATTTAAGGTCATTTTGGTTAATTGTGTTTTATCACTTTTACTGATACTTTGGTTGGTTTTAAGTGGGAAAGGTCAACATAATTATACAATTTCAATAAATTAGCAGTTTGTTTCACTTTTTTTAAAGGTGGAAAAACTCGGCAAGACGAAAGATGTGCTATATAGGTTCGTGAAGCCTCTGTGGTGCTGCTCACCAGTGACCAGCTGTCCTGTCATTTTAGCGATGCTGCTGCAGGTCTTTCCTATAGCTTTGACAAACACAGAGTAGCTCTGTCCACAGAGCAGCTCTGTCAGGTCACAGGAGGTCCTGTTGGTCTCACAGGTGACGTTGTGACCTGACTTTGTAGTGGCCATCGCGATGTATGACAAGGCTCCATCACTCGGCCACCATGAAACCACAGCTGCCTTAATCGCACAGTCCATATATGCCCTGATATTTATTGCATTACAGGGCACTGAGGGAAAGACAGATAAGACAAGAAACTTTATATGAATAGTAAAAATGTAGAAGCCAGGGACAGAGCATTTTACTAAAATGTAAAATTGAACATCATCCATCACTGTATCGCAACTGACAAATATGAAAAAGAAAAGCAGATTTTAACTACACAAAACTACAAGTCAGTTTTCTAAAGTAGTTTTATGCTGGGTAAAATCATTTGCAGACCTCACAAACTCATATTTTATTCACAATAGAACACAGAAAGACAGAATATAAAATGTTTGAAATGAGAAAATGTTCATTTTTAAGAAAAATATGAGCTCATTTTGAATTTTATGGCAGCAATACTTCTCAAATAAGTTAAGTAGCGGGAACAAAAGGGTGAAAATGTTTCCAGGAATAATGAGGAACATTTTCCAACTAATTGGGTTAAATGGCAGTCAGTAAACAACTGACTGGGTATACAAAGATAATAAATCAGGCCTAAAATGCACTTTGCATAAAAGAAGAAACAGGACTGTTGAGCAGCAAGAATCCTGTATCAGACAAGGACGGCAATGTTTTTATTAAAATGGTACATTTTCTCAGTTTACACATGTGACGCGTTTTTCATGTTGTACCACAGATAATTCTCTATAATTAAAATGCATTGAATTCTCTCTCTGTCCTACCTGACGGTGTGTCAACAACAGGAGTGGGCGGGCTGTTGCAGTACCCATCAGAAGACACTACGGAAACATGGTAGATCTGTCCACAGCCGAGTCCTGTCACATTGCAGGAGCCCTCTGTTGTGGCCTGGCATGTTGTGCCCTGATTGGTGCTGTCGTGCAGTGTGGCGATGTAGGAATCGGCTCCTGAGCTTTTCGACCAGGAAACGATGAGAGAATTGGCCTGACAGTCGACCACGGAGGAGACGTTTGCTGGAGTGCACGGCACTGATGAGAAGAGACAATTGTCAATGTTTAGAGCAGAGCTGTAATTCCTGAAAGTTCGTGATTAATATCACAGAAAGATTTGAAAAAATGTTGCCTGGTGTGATGAGTCTGAATTTCTCCAGCAATAATCAGAAGGTAGTATCGGGATTTGGCAGAAACAACATGAAAGCATGGATCCATCCTGTTTTGTTTCAACTGTTCAGGCTGATGGTGACGTAATGGTGTGTTCGATATTTTCGTGGCACGCTTTGGGCCTCATAGTACCAACTAAGCACACTTACACACTATAGCCTACTCAAATATTGCTGTTGTCCATCCCTTTATGACCACAGTGTAGTCATCCTCTGATTCTTGCTTACAACAGGATCCTGCACCATGTCACAAAGTCAAATCATCTCTTTAAATTAACTGTACTTAAAAAGCCTCCACAGACACCAGATCTCAGAAATGTTTCAGCACCTTGTTGAATCTAAGCCAGGAAGAAAAAAGGAAGCCCAAACTGGTACAAGTAAGGTGTACCTAATAAAGTGACCAGTAGGTGAATGTTACCTCTTCTGCATGAAAAAATAATTCTTTGAGAAAAATAAACTGGCATCACCTTTTTAAAAACAAGTAGAATTTGAATTTAATGTACCGTAAGTAGATGCAAAGTTCTAAACTTTCAATGACAGTTTCGAAATCACTGGTAACTTGTGTTCCTGTCAAAATAAAACGACAGCAATAAAACGGTTCAGCAGTCGGAGTGCATACCTGTCTTGATCGTCACATTCTCACTCGGTTTGCTCTTGCACGTCATGTCCTCTGCAGACACAGTGGCTGTGTAGTACTGTCCACAGTGCAGATTGGTCAGTTCACACTGCTTGTCAGGAACTCTGCACTCGTCCACATGCCCGTCAGTACCCACTGCCTTTACGCTGAAAAGCTGTCCTTCCTTCATAGAGCTCCATGACATGGAAGCCACATTGTTGCTGCAGCTCAGGCTGGCTTTGAGATTCTCAGGAACGCATGGCACTGAGTGGGACAGAAATATACGTCTGCTTTCTTTTTTCCCCCCAGTTATGTTAATGAATATTTTATGTAATTTACTGTGTGCACTGTACCTGTCCTAAACATCAGCTGTTCGCTCTCTGAGCTGTTGCAGGTTCGTCCCTCAACCGTGACGTGCACGATGTAAATTTCGCCGCATGGCAGATGTGTGACATCACAGCTAGTGTTTGATGTAGTGCAACACGTGGTACTGTCTCCGTACACGTCTTCCAGCGTGGCCGTGTACGTTAAAGCACCTGAGACAGTCGACCAGGTAATCGTGACTGTTCCGTTGTTGCAGTTCACTAATTCCTTTACGCCATTAGGAGGGCAGGGAGCTGTAGAAAGAGGAATACTCTGAGGTACAGACTTGAACTTCTGTTTCTGTCCTTTCTTGAATATTATTGAGATTACACAACACAACAACACATTACACATGAAAAACCCAGCGTGAGCTACATTTCCAAGAAAATTAACTCATAACTTGGACACATTCACACTCAGAGTCAAGTTAGACATATTTAACCCATAAAACAGTGACTTTCAGCTGTTTTATGCAAAGAGTATTTTAACTGTAAATATTTCATGCCTGTGAAGCTGTATCCACATTATCAATTTTCACCTCACAGATGTGGTGAAGATGGACATGCAGAGGGTGGGTGTGATAGGATGAGATGGAAGCAGCCAAACGAAAAAGAGGAAGAAGCAGCAGTTTATAACAAAACCAGAACATCAGTTATGTAGTAGCTCATTTACCGCTTACTCCTTGTAAAATGACAAATGTGGCGCTGACCTCGAGCACAATTTGTCCCCCCCATTAGGTGATCACTGAGTGCATTTCACACATCCTTTAAATTGCAGACAGAGCAATGGGTAAACAGCTGTATGAGCCAAAAACCAAAGATTCAGAGGAGCAGAACCATTTTCATGCCTCATATTACTGGCCTTTTAAATGGTTTCTTTTTAATAATTTTAACATATATTATGATATAATTGATATTATCAGTTTAAGTCTATTTAAATCCACAGTGCATCAGAGCACTGGTGATATTCTAGTTAAAGTGACTTCCCTTTTATCCTGGTTTTACAGTTTCGGTGTTTGCTTTTACGTTCGTTATAATTTTCCCTTACCTGTCTCGGTTTTGACAGAGTTGCTGGGTGCACTGGTGCACTGCTGGTCCTTGGCCTTCAGGGTAATGGTGAGATTCTGGCTGCATGTAAGTGGTGGCAGAGAACACATCCCATCTGACGTGGAGTTACAATCAAATGTCTGAACAGCACCCCTGGTGTCTGTTGCCACCACAACATATTCTTTGGCCCCGGCAGACTCGTTATACATCACCCACGCTGAGTTCGTCAAGCAGTCGATCTCCACGTCTGACAGCTGGGGTACGCAAGGAACTGGAGGCAACCAGGGACAGGAAATTAGGTGCTTACAGTATTCATAGATTACACAGACCACCGGATTTACAATTATTCTGTAGATATCATCAACAGATGCTCAAATCTGCAGTCCAGAAATTATCTCAGCTGCTGAAATATGTCGTAATATTTTATTATCTGTGCATTTTTGTAACAAGTCTGTTAAACTAATGACTTGGCTGGTGTGTTTCTGTCGTCACTATCACTATACATGAGTTAGAACTGTGATCTAAAATTATGACAGATTTTTTGGTTAACCTTAAATGCACAAAGCCATCTTTTGCATCATCTAAAGACCACAGGCTTACCAGAAATAAGCAGCGAATAGGGTTTCTAACAACAGCCTGTACAAGTGAGAGGATGATATGGGATGGAAGTGAGGAATATACGATCAAAAACAGAAGAACAGCTGATACTTGCCTGTTTTGACCATTTTAGTTTGGCTGTCTTTGCCCACACATTCATTCCTGTATGGTGTGATTGTGACATTGTACTGCATCCCGCACGCCAGTGTGCTGAGATTACAGCCGTTGTTTGTGCTACTGCAGTTGTGTCTGGCACCTTTGGCATCTGCAGCAGACACTGTATACATCACCCCTGCCACACTATTGTTCCAGGTGACAGATACGACGCCAGTGCCACAGTTCACATTAGAAAGGAAGGATGAGGGAGGGCAGGGAGCTGAGTGGAACGGCAGAAAAAGAGGAGAAGTTGAGGTAAAGACTGAAGGTAAATAACAAGAAGGTAAAACTTTATTATGTGATGTATGAACCAAAAAAATCACTTTAATCAAACAGCTATTAAAAGATAAATAGATATAGATAAGAGGTGCTGATATCAGATCTGAATAGCTGAACACTGAATACTAGAGCAGGTGCACTAGAACTGCCAACAGGAGCTGCACCGACCTGTAGAGACCTGCTCTGTGGGGCTATGGGAACTGTTGCAAGCTTCATCTTGGGCCACCACTGTAACATTGTAGGTCTGCCCACACTGCATGTTCTGTACAACGCAGTAATGCGTAGGAGTTGTGCAAACGCTCTTTTGACCTTTGCTGTTCACCACAGAGGCGCGGAAGTTCAAAAAGTAACCTGTCGACTGCCAGGTAATGTTCAGGACACCAGACAGGCAGTCCAGATGGTTCTGTATGTTCTGTGGCACACACGGAGCTGGAAACAAAGCAAACACAATACTTTCTGTATGGTAACAGAAATCATTAACAGAGACACAGAACTGCTAATTTTTTACGTTTATTAAGAATGTATTTTGTCTAATTTAAGGGTATGGTTGCTACAACAAATAACAACAAAGACAAAAAACACCTTAGACATATGAATTTAGCTCATGAATTCAATTGAATGTTTATAAGTTTTAACCAATATCCCAATTACACCATGTCATGTCTTTATAGCCGCATTTAAATGATTCATATGTCATAAATGGAGTAAGATCTAGTGTGTGGCAGCTGTCTGTTTCTGTTTTGGCTAGTGCTCAGTAACAGCAAAGAATTGTTAAAGTATACAAAGTAAATGTGAAATCCCTTTTTCTGAAACTGATGAATAAATCAGTGAATATAGTGCAAAGCTTTGAATAACAATAGACAAATTACCAGTGCGAATCTTCTTCGTGTCACTCTTGGCTCCAGTACACTTGTCATCAATACCGACAACGTAGACATTGTACTGTTGCCCACAGAGCAGACCAGATATTTGGCAGCTGGTGCTGCTGGTGTTACACGACCACCGGCGGCCCTGTTCATTTTCAGCCACTGCCATGTAGGAGACTGAGCCTTGAGAGGCCTGCCAGGACACTGAGATGTTGTTTGATTTGCATGAAGAGTTCACCATCAACTGGGTGGGAGGGCAGGGAGCTGGAGGAAAAACAAGCAGTGAGTGAGATTATTTTTCACGGTTCATTGATAGAGGTTTCTGTTTAGAGCTAGATCCTGAGATTTTAAAAAGATGTCAGAATGAATCAGGAATAATTTGTATTTGCATTTCATACAGTTACATGTTATAACTAATATTAACACTAGTTAGTGAGATGCTTGGGCAGAAATGGTTTCCATAGTATGTTAAAACAGATAAAGAGAACAATTAGCTGATAAGCAGTAAAACATTTTGGATAGTGTATGCAAATGTGCACAGAACAGTTTATCCATTATCTTCCAGTTAGGTGTCAGCTTGTTTTGTAAGGATGTAATTGACCCCACCTGTGTTCACTCTCTGCCAGTCCTGAGCAGGACTGCTGCAGTATAGTCCCTGCCCACTGACGCTCACTTTGTAGCTTTCCCCACACTGCAGAGAACTGATATTACAGGAGGAGCCATTTGTAGAGCAGGTCTGCTTGTCTATGGAGCCGAAGGCTTGAGCTGTGGCATTGTAGTAGAGGATGCCAATTCCTGTAGTCCAAGATACCACAGCTGTGTTGGTGTTGCAGTCCAGGGATGTTCTCAGACCACTGTGGGGACAAGGACCTAACAAACAGGGAAGAAAAAAAGAACAGCAGGTGTAGTTTTTTAAAAAAAAAAATTTTTTTTACATTTTGAGTTTCAGGGATTCATTTTCACAGGAACAGGAGTTATTTCTATAGAAATGTTCTTTAACTTTAAAAGCTCTGACATAGTAAATGGTTTTCCTGTTAGGATAACTGCAGGTTAGCAGTTAACTAGGGACACTAACTTTGAAAAGTTAATACTTTTAACATGTAGCAGATGTTATTAACACAATTTATGTATTTAATCTTCAAAAAAGATGTTCAGCTGATCTTTTGGGGGGGGGGGGGGGGTTATTTAATTGCTGTTACCTTTTTTTTTATAACATTAACATTTAGCTTAGCCGCTAATAATAAAAAAGCTAATGCTATGTTCATTAAAGTAAATTAAAAGTAACTGCAACACAAAGAAACACTAAAAGTAGGTGTGAAAAATTGATACACTGTTGTTTCATGTTGCATTAGCAACATTACAGCTGTGCACAATTTACTTTTAGTGAGCAGCTTGTTGTGTGGGTATGACAGGTTGTATTTTATTACCTGTGGTGGCCTTGACAGTCTCGCTGACCATGCTGACACAGGTGTTATGGAGAGCCACCACTGTGATGTTGTAGTCTTGTCCACAGGCCAGGTTAAGGAAGTCACAGTTGGTGTCGGTGTTGTTACACTGAGCATTGTAGCCCAGACTGCCCCGAGCATAGACAGTGTAAGATGTGGCACCCAGCGCAGCATCCCATGTGACTGCAGTGATGCCGGTGTTGCAGTCCACCCTTGCTGTGACGTGTGTGGGAATGCATGGAGCTGATGGAGGACAGAAACAGGTAAGTGTATGGATCAGTGTGATATTGTTTATTCCTGCAGTGCTCAGGCTTGTAATATTCTACACTAATGGCATGTACTTGTCCAGGTTCAGTGATGGATGACTATGATGTCAGAAGTCAAATCAGCTTCGCCTAAATCTAATACCATTTCAAAATGCTGCTTCAGCTTCATTGCATAAGTAAAAAAATATAATGCAGTTAAAATATTCTTCAGTTTTTAGTAGTTTTATAGAAACATTTTTACATTTTAAAAAATATTTTTACATTACATTATAGGGTTTGGGGGTATTTATTCTTTCATATAGCCTTGATAATTATGTCAATACTGGGGAGTGTTTGGCTATGATTGGCTATATTTTCTGCCTTTATTTTAACAATCATTCACAACAGCTTGTGTGCAGATCACAAATAATGGCTCTTCTAAGCAAATTAATTTAGAAAAATGAAAGTTATTTTTCCCTATTGCCAGTCTTGGCAGCCGGGGGTCAGTCCGCCATGGCCTCCGCTCCTGGCCGCCACCCGGCACACAATGCACCCGACCCCTATGGCGCCTCCTGCGGGTGGTGGGCCTGCGGGAGGATGGGCCCATGTCTCCTCTTCGGGCTGTGCCCGGCCGGGCCCCATGGACTAAGGCCCGGCCACCAGACGCTCGCCCTCGGGCACCCTCCCCGGGCCTGGCTCCAGGGCGGGGCCCCGGTAACCCTATCCCGGGCAGGGTAAACTGTTCCCTCGGTGTCCTTTTCATAAGGGTCTTATGGCCACGAGCTGTGGGTAGTGACCGAAAGAACGAGATCGCGGATACAAGCGGCAGAAATGAGCTTCCTCCGAAGGGTGGCTGGCCTCTCCCTTAGAGATAGGGTGAGAAGTTCGGCCATCCGGGAGGGGCTCAGAGTAGAGCAGCTGCTGCTCCACATCGAAAGGAGCCAGCTGAGGTGGTTCGGGCATCTGACAAGGATGCCCCCTGGGCGCCTCCTGGGTGAGGTGTTCCAGGCATGTCCCACCGGGAGGAGGCCCCGGGGCAGACCCAGGACACGCTGGAGAGATTATATCTCTCGGCTGGCCTGGGAACGCCTTGGTATTCCCCCGGAAAAGCTGGAGGAGGTGGCTGGGGAGAGGGAGGTCTGGGCCTCTTTGCTTAGGCTGCTGCCCCCGCGACCCGGCCCCGGACAAAGCGGATGAAGATGGATGGATGGATGGAAAGTTATTTTTTTATTTTTGATCATAATTCATTACAGAAGTCTGTATTATTATTATTCTGCTGTGCTGTAACTTAATAGAGGTTTCAATTATGCCATGAGACAGGCCATTATGTCTTGTGCTTCTAAATGTGATTGAGTCTAAACGACCTGTTGCATTTGTTATAAACAAGCTTGATGAATTGTCACAGTGATACAGTGCATCAATCTGTTCATTATTATTTGCTAAATTACCCGTGTTAAGTCTTTGGGCAAAAGCCAGTTCACTGCTGCAGTTGCTTGTGAGACCGACCACACTGATGGCATATATCTCCCCGCACTTAAGTTGACTGAAGGTGCAGTTGGAGCTGGTGGAGTTGCAGGTGGTGACTGTTCCTCTGCTGTCCCTCGCTGACACCACCTGCAGTTGGTCTGGGCCTGAGTTTGCCCAGCTGACAGTCGCCATGTTTGTTCTGCACTGCAAATTCACCATCACGCTGTTTGGCTTACAGGGGGCTGGAGACAAAGCAAGGAAGATTAACTTGCAGATGTGGGTGGTTTTAAAAGTTATTAAATGGGGTGAAAGTAGGTTAGATAAAGGTTATAATGAAAAATTTGAAGGGATAGAAGTATACTGTATGAATGTTGCTGCACAAAACCTAAAAATAAATATTAAATATTAAATGACTCAGGATGTGTGAATTGTAATATGTTTTATAACGTTGTTATGGATTTTGTTTAGTGACTTCAAAACATTTGCCCCAATTTTAATGTTGGTCAAAGAATATTTGCTACCTGACTGTATCTCATAGTTGGAGCCTTCAATGAAGCCGCAGTCGATTGACGAGGTTGTGACGACAATGCTGTAAATGAGGCCACAAGTTAGGTTCTGGATGACGCAGTTGGTGCTACTAGAGTTGCAAGTTCTCCGTGTCTTGTCGCTGCCGATGGCGATTGCAGTGTAATCAATGTCCCCAAGGCTTCCCCTCCACTCCACTGCAAAGGTGTTAGCATTGCAGTCCAGCTTTGCTTGTACCCTGTCAGGCAGACAAGGGGCTTTTGGAAGAGAAGAGAAAGGAAGATTATCAGTTGACTGTTTAATAGTTTTGAGATTTAAAAGAAAATCTAACCCTAAAAGCAGATGTCATGTACCTGAGACAAAAGTTAGATTATCTGATTTACTGCTGTTGCATGTTGCACTGGAAGCAACCACAAAAGCTGAGTACTGCTTTGCACAATCCACCTTCAATGAGCAGGTTGTTTTGTTGGTACCACAGGAAACTAAGTGGCCGTGGGTACCAGTTAATGTGGCTGTGTAAGAGATGGCATGTCTACTCGGTGCCCACTTCAGAATTGCTAAGTTTGTGGCACATTCAGTTTTGACAGTCAGGTTGGTTGGAGGACATGGAACTGGAAGTAAGGAGATTAACAACAAGTCATTATGTGAGAAATGAACAAAATCATCTGCATTAAAAAAAAGACCAAACTGGGGTTAATTATTTGCAAAGGATGTCAAACCAGTACTTTGTTGGTGAACAAACCCAGAAATATCCAGATATTAACCTGTCTCAGTTTCTATCTGCTTGCTCAAGAGACTGGTGCAGTCAGGGTCCTGGGCAGCCACTGAGAGCATATATGCTTGTCCACACTGCAGCCCATTCATCACATAGAACGTCTGAGTTGTGGAGTAGTTATAAGCGATCCCACTGTTTCCTTGGGAGTAGATGAAGTAGGTCACTCCGCTTTCTGGACTTGGGTCCCAGCTTACTGTGATGTCATTGTTTCTGCAATTTGTCACTCCAGTCACACCAGTGGGTGGGCAGATGACTAAGAAGGGGGAGAGACAGGTAGAGAGACAATTTGATAATTAGTGTCCCAGTGATTTTTTTAACACTATTTTAGAAATAGAATATGAGCAACAACAGATCCTGTCTTTGGATTTGATTTTACCTGAAAAACCTACCTAATTCGTCTCCCACTGGAAACTTTACGTCCAGATGAACAGAATCAACTTATTGGTATGGCATTAATTAGTGTTAAGATCACTGTCCGTTCAACTGTCTTGCTTATCTTATGTGTTAACAAGCAATTTTTTTATGTCCGTGAGTGTGAATGGTTGTCTGCCTTTCTGTGTTAGCCCTGGTGACCTGCCCAGGGTGTACCCTGCCTCTTGCCCTATGGGGGAAAGAGCATGTCCCAGCCTATCATAGGGTTTTGCCCCTTGACAAGGATAAGCGAATGAGAATGGATGGATGGGTAAGACAAAATCTGCGTAAGTTCTATTTTATTTCCTGAAAGTTGGTTATATCTGACAGGACAACTGTCTATATGATTGTTTAGCATTTTTTCTGGTTCTTTCTTGCAAGTTCTTTAGTTCCTAGTTCTGTTGCATTGTTTAGGTTTTGGTTTAGGTTTTGTACCCTTTGAATTTAGTAACCTTACCCTTTGTCGACTTTTGTTATATCTTTTCAAAAATAAGTTCACTTTCTGCTCTGTGTTATGGTCTGCATATGGGTGAACTGAAACGTGGCAGATGTGAGCCATTATAACATATTAATAAAATGTTGATGCACAAAAGTACCAGGCAAACAGATTTGTACATTGTATCTGACGTTTAGTTCTATGGTAGCTGTATTTGTTGAACACTACAAAAGTTGGATGGATGGATGGATGGTTCAATTCTCTGACCTGTTTGTAAGGTGAATGGTACGCTGGGTTGGCTCGTGCAGCCTCTCTCTATGGTGACAACAGTGACAACGACTGTTTCTCCGCAGTGGAGGTCTGTAAGGGAGCAGCTTGTTCCATTGGATGAGCAGTTGTGGATGTGTTTGTCCGTGAGAGAAGGTGCGGTTGTGGCCAAGTAGAGATCTGCTCGAAGGGCAGGGTCCCAGGTCACACGGCCCACATTTCCATCGCACTGCAGAGACATGTGGACGTTGGTGGGAGGGCAGGAACCTGCGAAAAAGATGGTGAGATAAAGTTGGACGGGTTATAAATCTAAATATAATTAAAAATATTAAAAGCGAAATCTTTGTTTTGAATTAATAAAAGATAGATATAATAATTATTAAATAAATATTGTTAGTGGTTATTTTAAAGAATGCATAAAGTTGATTAAAGCCAAGTTTATCCAGTTTATTTTTTTTATTTGGCATTATCTCACCTGCATTGTAGGTGTATGGGAAACTCTCTCTGCCTTCGCAGCGCATAGAGAAGGGAGTGACGGTGATAATGTAGGTTTGAGAGCAGTGCATGTTGGGTAGCAGGCAACTTGTGCTGTTTGTGGCACACCTTTTGAGGTCGCCGTCTCTGCCAACTGCCTTCACACTGTAGGACACTGCACTAGGACTGTGTTGCCAGCTCACTGCCGCAGTGTTGTTGTCACACAACAGGGAAGCACTGACGTTCACTGGAGCACAAGGGGCTGACAGGAAAACAAAAGGAAAAACCACTGAGTACAAACACCACCTAATTAACCCTCATTTAAATTTTTTAGGAAGTTACACCTGGTATCTCTTAAGCCAGCAGTCCCCAACCTTTTTTGCGCCACGGACCGGTTTATGTCGACAATATTTTCATGGACCGGCCTTTAAGGTGTCGCGGATAAATACAACAAAATAAAACCAGTACTGGTAACCAAAAAAAGAAGACTTATTCATAACACACAGGAAAAGACCCAGAGAAAACAAGTTAACAATAATAACAATAAAAAAAATAAGGATAGAAACCAATAAAAACCCTGAAAACCATAGATTTCACGCCCGCCTCAACTCTCGAGGCCCGGTACCAAACGTCTCACGGACCGGTAGCAGTCCGTGGCCCGGGGGTTGGGGACCGCTATCTTAAGCCATGTATTTGCTAAAAGTTACATTTATATATTTTTTTTTAAATAAATGTGTTAAATAATTTTTAATCCAATGCATTACTCGGCATTTCAACTAAGTATTTTAAAAGAAATACAGAATTTACTGTATTATATACCAGAGGTGTGGACTCGAGTCACATGACTTGGACTCGAGTCAGACTCGAGTCATTAATTTTATGACTTTAGACTTGACTTGAAAAAATGTTCTAAGACTTGTGACTTGACTTGGACTTTTACACCAATGACTTGGGACTTGAATTGGACTTGAACCGGTTTACTTGAAAAGACTTGATATTTTACCCCAAATATAAAATTTAACATGCATATTATATAGAGATTGAAAATGTGACGTCATTCACGGGTAGAACCGCAAAGGATTCTGGGAACTCGTGGCAAGCGGTACTAGCGCACGCAGGCTTTCAATTAAAATCAGTTATACAGCGATAAAAAGAAACACAAAAATGTCAAGAAGCTGTTGTATTATTAACTGCAATAGCCGGTCGCATGACAGCCACGGGAAGCCGACGGGTAAAGAGATCGGTTGTTATCGGATTACGTCGTTGAAGAGAAATTGTTCGAGCCATGTTTCCGAAGTAATAAAGAGGCGACTGGATTGCAGCCATTCAAAGACCAATTATAACGTCCCAGAACACTCCAGCTCACAGGTTAGTCTGCTCCAAGCATTTACACGAAGGTCAGTCTGCTGTTGTAGTTAATACGTCATTTTTCTTAACATAATTGGTGATATAGGTTACAAGCAAGTCTGGCGCTGAACAGAAATTGTGGCGCTATGCTCCTTTGTTTATTGTGTTTATTGTGCATAAATAGTGAATTGTCCTGACACAATATTGCGTTTCGCTTCTGTTATTATGGTACATTGACAAAAACACATACTTTTATTCACAGGATAAAACTGTTGTTTTGTATCACTAATTGCCCAGTGCGATTACAGCATACAATATTATTGTCACTGCTACATTTCTGTGATGGGTACCAGAAATTATTTCCACTGCTAATTAATTACCGTTGAGCTCAAAGGTCCTATTAATAAACGGTTAACGAATGTGTATTTATGAAGACGATTTGTGAGACTGGTAAACTTATGATACGTACGATGGTCTTTCGTTCTACACGGTGCATTTCAAGGTCCTGTACCCATCTGTCGGTAAACTGTACCTGGGCTTGTTGCAGTGACCTGAAGTTACTAAACTTCATGAGTGTATGCACTCACTCCAAGAACCGTATAATTATAAATATGCATATAAATATGCTACGATGAGATAGCTGACTTCATCTAACTAGCAAATGTTTTCCAGGCTACGTTGGTGATGCAGTTTTTTTTTTAAATGATATTTAAAAAAAAAAATCATTTATTTATGTATGATATTTTTGTCATGCGATTTTAAAGCTGGTCCTACAACCGCATCCAAGAATAACATGCAGGTTATCTCAGAACTGTCGGTGAAAATTATTCTTGGAGCTAGGTTTAATTGAGCTGCATTTTAAAGAGGTGCAATTTCACAATTTGTGTATATTTTCTAAGTTCACTATTTTGTCATGTGTTGAGAAAAACACAGATTTAAAAATTACATGGTCTAATATTTACATTTAGCATAACTGCAACATGCTTTTTTTCGTTTCTTTTTTTTAAGACTCGAAAGGACTTGAAATTCAAAATTTCAGACTTGTGACTTTACTTGGACTTTTACACCAGTGACTTGAGACTCGACTCTGACTTGCCTGACATTACTTGAGACTTGACTTGAGACTTGAGGATAAAGACTTGAGACTTACTTGAGACTTGCAAAACAATGACTTGGTCCCACCTCTGTTATATACAGTTTACTACACTTGGATACTTACGATAGTAGAAAAGGGAACATGGGGAAATTGGAAATTGTATTCATGGTAATCAGAAATAGTATTTTTGAATTTCCCACAGACTTTCCCAGCTGTATATACATCACCTGCATCTACATCCTCTCCGTCTTACCTGTCTGTATAGTCGTTACGCCGGGCACGCTGCTGTTGCAGGAGTCAGCCAGAGCTACTACTTTTACACTGTATGTGCGACTACAAAGCAGCGTGGGCAGGGAGCAGTCAGTCTGGCTGGTGCTGCAGGAGGCTGTGAGATTTCCAGACTGAGCATGCACATAGAATCTCTTCCTGCCCAAAGTCTCATCCCAACTCACAAAAGCAATGCCAGTGTCACAGGAGTATTGGTACTCCACGTTTGCAGGGGTACAGGGTGCTGTGTGAGAGAAGACAAGTTCAGTTCCTGAATACCTTCAACCTTTTTTTTAACCCATCCCTAAACCTTATGATAGGGTTGTTAAACATTAGGTCTGGGGGCCAGAATTGGCCAAGCAAAGACTCTAATCTGGACAGCTGGTTGGACTTGGACTTAACTGTATTTTCAGATGTTTTACGCTTTTCCTGCTAATAAAGACCTCTGTCAAGGTCTTTTAAACTACATCAAAGTAATTAAGTAATAGATAAATGATAGAAAGTACTATTATCTGTTTTTTTTCCAAGATTTAGTAGAAAAATTTCTGTGTATGTGTGTGCGTTTTTTTTAAATTGGGTCTACGGTGAAAAAGGACATGTTCTGTGAATTAACAAAAAAGACGATATGGGCAATGGGCTACAAGATTATTTTTTTTTAACAAAACTTTTTTTTTATATATATATATATAAGTTGTGCTGACAGATTTCTTTCTTTTGCTATAAAAACTGTACTGTTTTAAAGTATAAAAACCACCACTACTGAATTGTTTTCAAAAGAAAATCAGAGAAAGACATCAAAAAGAAACAGCAATTGTTAAGTCAAATTTTTTTCTTATATTCTTTACCTGTAACAATCTGAAAAGCAGAGCTGGGTTTGCTCTGACACTGAGGTCCTTTTGCGACAGCCTTTACAGTGTAAGTGTTTCCACACAGCAGATCCAGGACACAGCTGTTGTTGGAAGATGAGCTGCACGACTGCATATATCCCATACTGGAGGTTGCATTGACCATGACAGTCATGGCATCCTCATCCTTAACCCAGGTGACCAAAGCTTGGTTGGAGCTACAGTTCAGTGAGTGGTCTTGGATTACTGGAGCACAGGGAGCTGCACGCAAAACACATTACAGATGTGCTGATTAAAGGAATCTTTCTGGTTAAGTAATCTATAATTGTAGGCAGTTTTAGGAAGTTTAAGATTTCATTCTTTTTTTGCATGAGGATAATTTGAGCTACTCAGTTTATCCTGACGTCATTCTTTGTGCCAAAAATGAAAGTACCTGTTGTAATGTTGGTTTTAGCAAATATGGAGCTGTTGCACTTTGTGTGCCCTGCCAGAACAGTCACAGTGTAGTCATTCCCACACTGCATCTTGGTTAGTTCACAGGAAGTACCAGTGGAATTACAGGAGTCGACATGTCCACTGGCCTCAGCCAGGATTGTGTAATAATTTGCGCCGGCGCTGGCCCTCCAAGTAACCGTCACCACATCAGAGAGGCAGTTCAGAGTAGCAGCCACGTTTGTAGGGTCACAGGGTGCTGGAAGTCAAAGTGGAGAAAATGAACGCTGAGATAATCTTCTTTTGCCCAACTTGAAGAATCACTTGTTAGCAAATCTAATTTGTAAGCTGTGCTTTCACACCCTACAAAAAATATTTTAGTCCATATTTTACCAGTTGTTGCTGTGTCCATGACGCTGTTTGAGCTGTTACACCTGTTGTTGGAGGCCATCACACTGAACATGTATGTCTGAGCACACTGCAGACCAGAGAAGAGGCATCTTTGGTTAGCTGTTTGACAGGATGTAGAGAAACCTCCTGCTCCTTTCAGTGTGGAGATGTAGTACATTGCCCCAGGAGCTGCATCCCAGGATCCCCACACTCTGTTAGTGGAACATTCCACCAGGGTTTGGATGTTCACAGGAACACAGGGAACTGTGAGAGAAATGATGTGACAAAGAGGAAAAGGAAGACAGAAAAAATTTTTTTTAATGTCGAGTGAGATCATGGCTCGTAGAGTCATAAACTTTAACAAGTCAACTAAAATACCTGAATTTACAATCTCCGGGACACTGCTGGGTCCTTCACATGTGCTGCTGATGGGCTTGACTCTCACACTGTACTGCTGTCCACACTGTAACTCAGGCATCGTACAGCTAGAACTCTGCGTGACGCAGCGAAGTGTAGTGCCATTTGTCATCACCGCTGTGGTGCTATAGTTTACTGGCATGGATCCCGGTGTCCAGCTGATGGTCAGTATGTTGGTGGTACAGTTAAGAGTGGTCAGCATATTCTGCACAGTACATGGGGCTGAGATGACAGAAAAACAGTTAGACTTACTCGTCTGCAATATCTCAACTTCTGTTTGGGATTCGATAAGTACGAGAGGGTTATTAGGACGTAGAATAAAAGCAGAGGTGCTACTGCTTCTTACCAGTTGTATGGATGACTGGCTTGCTGTCTGGACTCTGACAGTAATAATCTGAAGCTGACACAGTGAAGTTATACATCTTTCCACACTGCAGACCCTCCAAATTACAACTGAGTTCTGTCGTTGTGGAACAGGTCACATTGTGACCGTCTGCGGTTATGGCTTTGCCAGTATAAGACACTGCGTTGGGGCTGCTCTGCCAGGCTAACTTGGCAGAGTTACTGCTACAGTTCACTGAGACGGTCAGCTGAGAGGGTGAACAGGGCTCTGCAGAGGAACGACACAGAACACATGCATGGTGTAAGTTTGACAGTGATTGCACATAAGCAGTGTTAACTTATATTTTTGTCAGCGTGTACCTATCTGTAGTTGCAATGTGCGGCTCTTCATGCTGGTGCACGTGTTATCCACAGCAACCACACTGATATTATACACATGTCCACACATTACATTGACCAGCCTGCACGATGTCTCATTGGATGTACACTTTAAGTAACTGCCATCTGCATCCAGAGCAGTAGCAGTGTAGTTTATGGCACCCCGACTTGCTTGCCACATGACGTCCACAAAATTCTGGCTGCAGCTTCTCCTTGTTTCAACGTTAGTGGGTACACATGGAACTGGGAGTGAAATTTTCTGATTAGCTCAGCTGTTATTTAATGAAGAAACTATCTTAGTAGGTAGCAAAGTAGAACCACTGATGTCAATGAAATAAAAAAACTTTATAGGGTTAACTTCTCTTACCTTCCCTGAAATATAACTCTGAAGGACGACTGACGCAGCTGCCATTGAAGGACATCAAATTCACTGTGTACTCCTGGCCACACTCCAGTGTGTGGACTGCCAGGTTTGTCTGTGTGGTGTTATACGTCAACGGCATGGTGCCGTTTGAGATTTTGACGATATAACGTTCTGCATTTTGGGATGCGTTCCAGCTTATTGTCACATTGCCTGATGCACAGTCCACCCTGGCACTTGCGCTGGCTGGCCCACAAGGAACTGAACGAAAAATAAGAAGGTTGGGTGAAGGCAGGCAGCTAAGAAATGAATTGGTGAATCAATAACTTTCATTTAATTTTATATTCAAAACGAATACTTCTGTCAAACTTAATATCGAAAGTATGTTTAGGGAAATGGAAAGGCAAAGATCCATTATATTAGAGCCTCACTGTCTGTCTTAGTAGAAAAGAGATCATTTGTATCTGGGTGTGAAAACTAAGCCAACGCTAAAGCGCCTGTAACCTACATTCTTTCTAGTGGCCAGCAGGGGATGACTCTTCAAGATCTATGACCTCTGTAAATACTTTCCTAGTATTGCTAGTATAGGGCTCAGTGTTGTAGCATTAGTGAATATAACATGTTGATCACTTTAATTAATGTCATTCATTAGAGTTAAGAAGCTAAATTTGGCAGGTCTACCATGCGATTGACAGTCTACTGTACAAGTGTGTAGTCTCCCTCAGTTTCTCGGTCAGTTCTCTGTCTAGTGTCAAAATCAGTTGACTCCAAACTGCTAAGCTCTAGACTTCATAAATGGATGTAGCCCCTGGTTAGTGATTACTGGTCAGGTGCTGGTGGAGCAAAATGACTCTTGTGGTCTCAGGAAAGTCCGAGGGAACACACCTTTTTGTTACAATAAATCAAAACTGTTTTTTCTGTGTACAAAAAGCATTTTAGGCCTTTTCAGACTATCAGCACTACGCTAGATCTGACAAATTGACATGTGGTCAGTTTTTAATGTATTTTGAAAATTTTCCTACCAGACTCCATGTAGATGTGCGTAGAGGGCATGCTGGAGCAGTTGCCGTCATGCTGGCTGACAGTCACAGTGTAGAGCTCGCCACATTTCAGGTTAGGTATTTTGCAGTTGGTTGCAGTGGAACTGCAGCTTAAAAGTCGCTGACTTGAATCTATAATGGTAGCAGTGTAGGAACTCACACTTCCATGCCACGAAATCAGAGCCTCATTGGCTGCACAGTCCAGGGTGGCAGTGAGGTTATTTGGTGGGCAGGGAACTGAAATGACACAAGTGGGCCATTATCAATCAGAAAGAAACAAAACTGTATTTAACTTTTAATAAAATAAAAGAAATGTGCAAATATGACTGTGACATTTTTGTCATTAATGCTCACTCAGAAAAAAGATGCACATCTTGGCAACTTTTACATAAAGTAACTAAATGAGCATCTTCACTAGAGGTTACCTGTCTCTATGGTAAACATGTCACTCTCAGAGCTGTTGCACATGAAGTTGGAGGCAATAACATAGACTTTGTAGCTGGTGCTGCACTTCAAGCCACTGATCATACACAACATATCCACGGAGTTGCAGCTATGAATGACCCCATTGCTGTCCTTTGCCATTGCAACATAGAAAAGTGCTGCGTTGCTCATCTCCCACTTCACAGAGATGGAGTCTTTTGCACAATTTCTCTCTGCTGAGATGTTCTGGGGAGTGCATGGGGCTGAGGTAGAAAGCAAGCAAGTTAATAATAATACCAACCTGGAACACTTTCACAGTACTAGAATTAAGTAAACGATCTATTTTTAGTTTTTAGTTGTTTTTTTTTATTGCAAATACATCTACAGATTTCTTTTAATTACTCTTCAACTTTATAAAAGGCTTGAAAATTCTAGTCAAAATTTCCTACAGTTTCAGGTCATGTCTTTTACAGGTTTTTTTTTAACAAACCAACAGTCCAAAACTTTTAAGATAATCAATTAAATTATGCAGCAAGACATTAAAAAACATTGTTCTTTGGAAATAGAATTAGTACTTGCTTGTTTATTGGCTATATTCTATATATATCCACTGGTAAAATGTAACAAAGACATGTAATATAATATATTCATAATGTTTTCACTTGCAGTTAATCATTTGTCAAGCTTAGAATGAATCTTGCATAGCTGTGTAGGAATGGGTCATCCACCATAGACTGCATCATGTTGTGCTGCCATGTTTTACTATAACCAAACACTGAGCCTAGATTGAACCACCTGTGTAAACATTACTACCACCATAGGTTCTCTTACATGCTTGGTAAGGTTCAGGTATTCAGTTAGCTGCAATCTGCAACCTCAACGCAAGATACCACTAAATACTACACACTGATTCTTTAGTAAGTAAATTGTGAGCCATCTTTTTTTTTTATTATTATTATCATACTTTAATATGTAAACAGCTGAATTTGCAGTAATGCAACTTAGAGTAATGTAGATACAATACAGATTATCCTGTTGCATATAAAATATTGGCTCAATTAATCCAATGCTATTAAAAATAAACATTTAATTAATCGAAATATGCAAATATGTAAATATAACACTGAGATTGGTTTGGTTGGCATACTAAATATGTTTTACTGATAAAATCTTAGTTATCATTAAGATTTGTATAAACCAATTAACCCATAAGAACCTGTGTCACTGCCCCTTTACACACTGAGGAAAGTCATGTTAAAGTTTTAACATCGGCTCTACTATAGTTTTCCTGGCAGTAAAAATGGGTCTGTGCTCTTTTGGATTAATGGAGTGAATGCAAATGCAGATGTCTGAGGCGCTAACACAGGGGTGGGCAATCTCAGTCCACAAGGGCCGGTGTCCCTGCAGGTTTTAGATGTGTCCTCGAACCAACACAGCTGATTTAAATGGCTAAATTAGCTCCTCAACATGTCCTGAAGTTCTCCAGAGGCCTGGTAACGAACTAATCATGTGATTCAGGTGTGTTGACCCAAGGTGAGATCTAAAACCTGCAGGAACACCGGCCCTCGTGTACTGAGATTGCCCACCCCTGCTCTAACATGTGTTCCTCACTTGTCTCAGCCGGTGGCCCCAGCACTGTTGGACTGGGACAGTCATTGTCAAAAGATCTGATGGTGACGGTCAGATGGTCTCCACACTTGACGCCCTTCATAACACAGCTGTTGGACACTGAGCTGCAGTTGTAGCTGCTGTTTCTGTAGTTGCCCACAGCTGCCACGGTGTAGTACAGTGCCCCCTCAGCATTGTCCCACTTGCTGAGCAAACTGTCAACGCTGCAGTCGGCTACTGTTTCCAGATTCTGCGGAATGCAGGGTGCTGGAAAGAGTGGAAATAAAGAATTGCATAAATGTACTAAAATGTTTGCATTTATATAAACGAGAAGCTGAACACAACTGATATTGAATTGTAAATTGGATTCATCACATTCATCACAGAGAGCTGATATGAGAACGCACTTCAGTTTCTCTCAGAACCAGGAATACGTTAAATTTCCTGTTCAAAAACTGTTACAATTTGGAATGTTAACAATGTAATCATTTGCAGATAAAAGACTATTTAAATAGTTAGCCCCAGTCAGATAAATTTGTCAAATCATTCACTAGAAAATGGGACATTAGTTACCCAAAATTATGTTGCAGATTTATTGAAATCATACCTGTGCGAACGCCAACAGGAGAGCTGAAGCCACTTGAGCAACTCCCAGACACAGATTGAACTGTGAAGGAGTAGTACCGTCCACAGAATGTATTTGTGAAATAACAATTGTTTCCTTGAGTCATGCATTGCCTGACCATTCCCTGGGTGCAAAGAAGAATATTTAATATTTAGCCAGTGCTAATTTACATGTTCTAGTTTATCACAAAGGTCAACATTTGAGGGAAAATTTTTAGGTTTCTGTTGATCTGACCACTTTAAGATCATGTGTATGCCAAGACTCTCATAAACTTTCTTTTTGAAATCCAACTTCTATGATTCTGTTTTCTACTTAGGTAGATAAAGTCTTGGGAATTTGAAGAGATGAGAAAGACAGTGTTAAACAAGCAAAGAAAAAAAAGCAAAGCTAGTTTAAGAAACTGGCTGGAAATGTTCATACAGACTATCTAGTTCTGCATGAAATCTGCCTACCAGATTTTCTAAAGCTTAATAAATTAATCTTCTCATTCAGTTCTCAGCAAGATGTTTTTATTGGCGGAAAAAAGGTTGTGCAATTATTATTTGACAAAAATAAGCAATTGTAAATCTAAAATATAATACCTTGGAGTCGACTGCCCTGGCTAAGTAGTGGTTTACTTCGTTTGTCTGATTCCATGAAAAAATGATGACATCAGTGTCGCAGTCCCGCAACAACATCGGGTTGGCTGGAGGACAAGGGGCTTGATGGGAAGACATAGAGTCATTTAAAAAAATAGCACATCACAGACATGACGTATATGCTGTATATAAAGGATGGATGGTAGAGCTATCTATGGATGGATAGCAGGAGAGCTAAAAACAAACAAACAAAACTGGTTGGATTAAATATCCTCATCAAAGGTGAACTTCTCAAATCTCTGTTCAGGTTAAAACGCCCTGATACTAAAGATTGCGCTCCAGTGTTGCTTTTCACTGTATAATGTTTCAGGTTTCACTTAAACACAGGCTCATTCTTAACTGGCTGAACACAACACAATATGATATAGACAGCAAATCTCAAAAGGAGACCCAGTTTTCAAAGGAGACGCCTAGTGATCACTAAAACAAGTGTGTGAACTTGGAATGAAAAACTTGTAAACAAGTATTCCCATTAGGCGCAAGACCAATGTGACACCAGTAATCGCTATCCTGAGGTAAAAACAAGTGGGTGTAATATACTTGGAAAAAGCCCTCTTCTTAAATTTGACATCAATCCTTGTCTTAAAATTAATTTGTAGCTGATTGGTGGAGCTCGTTATTGTTATTATAAAAAATAGAGTTTTTCTTTGCCCTTTCCAGGGATTTGCTCTTTTTAAAAAGGTGTTTTATCACTCGATTGACTTAAGGATTCATTGTCCCGAATTAAATACGTGGGTGGTTGACATGTTAGAGCTGCTTGTCATGAAATTATATTCAGCAGCATCCAAGTCACGACAACTTAGCCAAGCACAATGTGACCCATTGGGTGGGGCTGAACACGCACTCTCAGCTCCGAGATCCCCGACTGAATGGAGGGATATGTGAGATGAAAAGATTAACTGCCTGCCCAAAATAGACAATAAAGTCCTGACATCCAGTTGACTATTGCTGGAGGGCCAAATATTTACCAATAGAAATCATGCAATAGGTAAAAATACTGCTAGTTATGAATCGTCTCTCCCGATAAAGATGTTCAGTGTTTCAACGTCTAATCTAAAGGAGCATTAAAAACATTTTACACATGCTTGTGTAACAGGATGAGGCCTTCTGCTGATCTTATGAAAAGAGTTGTATATTGTCTCCAGTAGTTCAAGAGCAGCTTTCTGAAAGTCTGACATTTATAGAAGTTCCCTTACAAGGTAGAAGCTTGAAATACGTGACCACTTACTAGACCACCTTATGCCCCTTATGCTTGATTTGTGGACAATTATACCTAATTGTGGGACATCAATAGAGAATCACTGCTTTACATTTCTTTGTTAAAACAAACTCCTTTATATTTCTTCTTCATTCTTTTTAGTCCCTCTTCAGATTGGCTTCTTTATTTTAAAACTTAAAAGTAAAATGCCAGATTTTTCAATACCAAACCTATACGTGTATTTGGAATATGAGCTCTCAGATTCTTCCTTATTTAAAACAAAATGGATTATTTCAGCTTTTACAGCTGAAGAAGGAAACAATCCCGCTGTGAACAAAGGCTCAGCTGGTTGGGTATGCTGCTTACACACTTCATAAAAACCCTGATAAAAACAGACTTTAAAGGGAACCCCATTGCTTTATTTTCTTTGTGTGTGTGTGTTTATTCGGTCTCACCAGTATTAAAAGAAGCTGAGGTGTTGTGGATGAAGTTCTTGCATTTGTCTGACATGGGCATTACATACACCTTGTATTCCTGGCCACAGCTCAGTTCTTTAATTGGACAGTTGGTGCTTTGGCTGGTGCATTCCAGCTGTGTGCCATTACTGCCAACTGCCACGGCCCTGTAGGACGTGGCCCCCGAAGCAGCCGGCCAAGACACGGTGACAGAGTTAGTGGTACAGCTGTAGTCCACTGATACTGATGAAACAGGTGTCAGCTCTGCAAGCAACGCATTAATATAATTTTATTTCAGAAAATTATATCATTTCACTGATGTTTGATGCTACATTGCCTCTAATCTGTATTTGAAGGGAAACCTCATATCTAATAGTAGAGTGCTATAAAACCCAAATAATCTTCTCACATGTCTCTTTTCCCATCAGCCTCCACCTAACCTAACAAATAGGTTTTCAGAACATCTGAATTGTCCTTGAGGATCATATTCTAAGTGTCTGAAAGGGACGCTTCAGAGAGAATGGCTGACCTAGATCCTAATCACCAAGTTATTGATATTGTGTGGCTCTGCAGACTCACTGTTGGTGGTGTATGTGTAGTCCGTGGGCTCGCTCGGCACCAAGAACATGCTGTATGAGAACACTGATATCAGATAGGTGGAGCATGGGAGGATGCCTTGAACATCCAGCTTGGTGTCTGAGACATTGTATGAAGAGGGTTGACTGCTGGGATCATCTAGGTTGCGAATCCTGACATGGTATAAAAGGACCCTATTCACAGGCTCCCACGTTATTCTTGCCGTAACCTGGTTAGTCTGTGTTGCAGTAATACCGACTGGAGGCTGCACCACTGAAAGAGAGTGGGATTTATTCAGATATAAATACTCTTAAATAGTTGACACAAATCAGTGAAATACTTTTTCTACACAAGTTTCTAATTCTTAGAGACCTTTGATTAAAAAGGGTCAAGCTACCATTTATAAATGCATAGCTTTAATGTAATTTTTCACTTTCTATGCATTTATTTTGGAATATCTGCTCCTGTCCCCCTGAAAAAGTCATGAGATTTCTTTGAACGTTCTCTTTTTTAAATTTACCAAACATTTGCAAGAGTTACCTGTTTTTCAGAGAGCGACTATAAAATACCCATCCACCCTAAAACACTTCTACATTCTAATTGAAGTTGGTCACTTACAGGTTGTGATGGTCTTCACTTTGCTTCTGCTTCCCAGGCCTGCCTGGTTAACTGTGTAGACATAGCAGTCATAGTTGGAGGAATGCTGCAGGTTTCTTACCACAGCTGTGGTGTTGGTGTATGTAAAGTTCATCACGGTTCCAGTGGTCTGAGAGTACACCTCTAGATAGTATTTCTGTGCTGAAGGCACTGTTGTCCATGTTACTTTGATTGAAGTACTTGATAGTGCTTGCCCTTCAACTATCTGTGATGTGTCAGGGACTGGTGGGAAAGAGCAGGCGAGACTATTTCACATAAACTGCTAAAGGAAGTCAACATAAAAAATGACAGTATTCTCAATCATGATCAATCAGTGTTGTTGTAAAAATGTTGGACTTACCTGTGGAAGCCAGAGTGGAATTAACACACGCCACACTGAAGAAGACAAAAGCTTTGACAGTCACATTATACTCAGTTCCTGGTTTTAGACCAAAGATGTTCCTCTCAGTCTGGGATCCGGATATGGACGTTATAATTGGTGCAGACTGTGGAGAGTTTTTCTCCCGAAGGTCCAAAACATAGTTTGTTGTTCCAGGATATTCCTTCCATTTTACCAAAATTGATGAGGCACTTGATGAACTTGCTGACACGATGTTGCATCCTGAAAGAAATGGAAATGCACTGCAATAAAATTTGACATTAAAGGTTGCACAGCAACAAATAATACAGCCACATATATGTCACACTGAACAGAAGCCAGTGTGACATCTTGAGCTTTAATGATATTTTCTATTCTATTATAGTCTAGTCATTATCATGGTCATAAGTTTAAAAATGACCAAATTATGCTAATACATAGCTCTTTTGACCTGCATAGTCACGCAAATGTCTCCATTTTCTTACCTTCTGCAATGTGAAGTATCTGTAAATAAAAACAATGAAAAATCATACAACTGTTTCAGTTTTATAGATTTTAACATAAAAAGTTATATTTAGCCGAGTTAGACTTACCAAAGCTAAAGAAAAGCATATGGCTCCCAACAATCCCATCTTTGACAATGAGAGCGGGATTAAAATTACTTTACTATACAAGGGAGTCAAATGCAAAAGGTGTGCTGGATTCTTTTGAGCTTTAACTCAGTATGCCTGAGAACCAATCAGTATTCCTCAAATAGAGGACAGGCTGTCCCTCCAACAGCCCCAGGCAGCATAAGCTGCCCTGGGAACACAGCATGAGGGAGGGATGGAGGGCGGGATGGATAAATGGATGAGAGTTTACCTGAAATGAGGATGACAGGAAGGTCATCACCCTCTCTCACTTCCTCTCTCTTTTTTCCTCTTATTCAGTCTATCAGCAGCCATAACCTCGATCCAGGCATTTTCCTTGCTGTCTATTTGTAGTATCTATTATGTTGTGTTTATTATTTGCAATATCAAACAGTCTTTTTGTTGTTCAAAGTCATTGATAAGAATTCATTTATTGTATGACATTGTGGCAAGTCTTCTGTTTTTTAAACTACAGAAAACAAAAGATTAGTTTTAGGATCTCTCAGTTCAGCCGTGTTTATTAAATCACAAGAGAAAAAATATTAATTCATCCACATAAGTCATATGTCACATGTTAACACAGCATTGTCGTACCTAATATTTGGAGCCGTAGTTTGCGACATAATGTTACTGACCTATTAAGCCTTACTGCTCATTAACCCAAGCATGATTGATTCATTTGTTCAGTTGTTTTTTTTCTTTTCTGTCGAAGTAACTGAATGTTTACACATCGTTATTCATTTAGTGGTTTCTTTTTCTTCAAGAAACAATACATGAGAGCGCGGTAAATGACCTGAACTTGGGAGGGGCTGCTTAAGCAAAGAAAAGAAATGCACCTGAAACTAAAGTCAGGAATGTAAACTTGTAAACTGGGACTTCATCTAGATGGGATGAACTTCCTAACGCACAGAGATTTACTAACTTGAGTAATTCATAAACTGAATTTTTGCAGGTGTTTAGTACAAACAAAAAGTGAAGCTGATTTCTTCCTAGATATCTTAATCCCAGAGCTGACATTATGTAGGCTACATGCTGGGCTGAAAAAGATCTTTGTCACACTTGAATAAAGGCCTATGGTTCCTCCTCGTGTATTACAAAAAAGGAAGTCAGTGTGAAAATGGATATGGGCTAGAATACTGTGAGGAAACTTTAGATGTTCTTAGGCAAAAGAGCAATTATGAACAAATGATGTGAACATCTTGATATTTTAGCTGTGATATTGTCCTGAGGTAGACAATATTACAGGTCGGTGTTAAGGATCCTGTGTTGCAACTTCCCAAAAATCGGCCTCCATAAAATGACATTACAACACAGAAGGGTTGGGTTGTTTCTGCCTCTGGCTTCTCACCAAGCGGTGATCTCCAGTGGTTAAAAATGAATCCATTGACCAGATAACAAAAACTGCAGATCCTTGAATGGCCACTTCAGTTTAAAAGCAAGTCAATGCTAATTCACGCCCATGTTAAAATGCACAACTTTAGAACAGAAATAAACATGTTTACAGCCTGATGCTGGAAATGTTTTTTCTCTTCACTCCAAAACAGTAGCCCACAAAGCAACTTCTGACCTCACAACAGCTACGCTCATCTTTATATAAAGTTGGCTTTACACTGTAAGGAACCTAGAGGTGAATTAATGACAGCTGCATTCAAATCAGCGACAATATTATGCATGAAAGCTGCTTGGTAGGATACATATATTCAATCTCTGATTTCCCTAGGGCGTCTCAAAGTTAGGTGCTTGCTCTTTTGGTGTCATGGTTCTGGGTCCGTTGGACCCAGTATTTTGAGTTTATGATGTTTTGGTTTAATTTTGCATCATGGAGTGTTTTCTTGTTCTCTTGTTGTGGTCGTGATGATTATTATTAGAGTTTCATATTTCTGTTATCCATGTTTTAGGAATTGTGGTTTCATGTATAGTTCAGTTCCATGTGTCATTTTCTGTCTCTCTGTGTTGAGTCCGTGTCTCTGAGTTGTAATTCATGTTTCCTGTTTTATTGTGAAAGTCTTTGTCTTATGTTAGTGTGTGCGGCTTTGTTCCCCCTGTCTCGTTAGCCCTGATCTCTCCCAGCTGTGTCTCCCTCCTGTTGCCGATTCCCCCGTTACTACCCTGTGTATATAAGCCCTGTGTTTTCCCATGCTCGGTGTTGCGTCGTACCCTCAGATCCTGCCTGTGTGGTCCAGTTAGTCTGTTCATGTCTGGTTTCTGTTTTATTGGTGCCAGCAATAAAGCTGTGGTTTTGAGTTTCAAGTTAGTGTTTGAGTTCTGCACTTGGATCCACATTCTCCACCTGCCCGCACACAGAGCCCTGACATTTGGTGGGCATAGGTCTCCTGCAGGGAGGGTGAATGACCAGAGTAAAAACATGAAATGGTAAATGGTAAACCCCAACATTTTATTGGAGTTTAGCTAACATTTTTAAAACACACATTATGTGAAAAATGGAAAACTTTTTTCAGACAGACATTTTATTTTCTCTGTTTCTACAAATCTGAAGGCCACTGCTTCTTCTGCAGAAAATAACAGTATTTCTTTACAATATAAAACACTTTCATGAGCAGTAGTGTACAAAACACTGTAGTTTTACTGTGAATGTAATGGTTTATAGGAGCACTTTGCAGTTTTCCAACCTCACTTTTTATGGTTACACAAATAAGCAGCCACCTATCTGGTGAAGTGAGTCATATTAAAATGAGACATTGCTTTGTTGAAAGAAGTATAAGTGAAAATGGTGCAGATGATGTTGAAGGAAATGCTGCTTTTAATCAAGTAATATTAGAGTTTAAGGTAGTCATCATCATCTATTCAGTATAACATACAGTGTACCCTAGACAATATAATAGTGGTTATATTAGTGATGTTATGCACATGCTAAAATAAAAATATATAGAAAAAATTCACACTGATTTCAGTTAGTGCGTAATTGCATTTTTTCATAATTTATCGTGTTATATCTGTATGATGGTGATAACAATAATAATAATGAATTATTATGTTAATCAATAACAGTTCATTTTTCTTTCACGTCAGGTTCTTATGCTCACTGCTAGGTGTTAACATGTCATCCCAGCACCTTAACCAACTCATGTTTAAATAATAATCACATTTCTTTACATTTTTGTCAAGCATAATGTCTAAAACAAGAACATAAGAACATGTTGACAAGAAATTAACCATAACTATGTGCATACTGGAGAAATGCTGTGAATCAAAAGAAGAAACTTAGAATAATGCATTTAAAATTCTCATCACTGAAGGATTTGAGTTAGAGTAGAGTTCAAGTATTTTCTGCAAAATAAGTGATCAAAGCTGTTGACTTTTTGTAATAAATAAAGAAATAAACTTGATAAATACAACCTGTAAGGATGAAATGTAATTATTTGTAAATTGCACAATGGAAGGGACATAGCAGAAGAAGCTATAGAACCACTGCCCTACTATGATGAAGGCCATTGTTCAGACATCTGTTGGAAGTTTCACAGCATTATGGAAATATGTTTTTCAGTCTGGTACTTTCTCCAGGTATTCATCCACAGTTTAATTACACTGCACCTAATACAGGAAATGGCACAGTTTGGCACAAAGTAAGACACAAAGGCATACTTTAATGAACAATATAGAAGAGAGAGGCATACTTTTCCACACCCAAAATGTAGTTCTTTCTGATGTGGAAGTTAGATGAAAAGTTGTTGTAATCATTGACACCACTTTTACTTTACTAACAGAATAAACTCAAATGTTAAGTACATCCATACGCGAAAATAAAAGAGGTTCCTAAATAGGTTCTGGGATGCTTTTTAAGAAGGTTGCCACGTGGCAGGATTTGTTTCTAGAAAGACTTTGGTTGCAGTTGAGCAGAATTGAAAGTGAAGATGGTCTTTAGCAACAGTTGCCAAGTTTTAGCTTTATACTGACAAAGGGTTGGAAAACTGCCACGGTGGCTCGTGTAACAACTGCTTCCATACATCGTGGAAAACTGCTTGTTAAATTCACAAAGAGCAGTAAATGTCAAAGCCACAGAAGCAGCACAGGTCAGCTGAGCAACGCCTATAAACGGAGAAGAATCTACAGGAGCTCACAAATGTAATGATTACTTGAATGATTCCTGAGTAATTTCCTGTTTGCAGCCCTGCACTGGAACTCAGGGTTCCCCTGACTACTAAATGTCTCTTTAACCTCATGAGACATAATCTGATGAAATGTTATACTGTGACAAAATATGGTTTCACGGTCACCATCACGGCATGAAGTTAGCCTAGGTTGAGAAAGCCTCAACAGGTTTGAGGACACACAGAAAAAAATTTCCCTTCATGTTTTGAGTGCTTTGAGAAATGAATGTTAATGTGGTGGGTTTTTTTATTATGTGCGTGCTTTTTGCAAGGAAATTATACATCTCAATTTGGTGTTTGTTACACAAGCTGCGAAGATCTAGATGTCTCGACAAAATGCCTTTTGCCAGAGTCATGGCTCATGTTTTACTATTCAATGCCAACTATTCCCTACAGAGAGTTACAGTTTCCTTACTGATAACCAGCACTGTTCACAGTACGCTGAACATAATACCAGAGCCATTTGTGATTTCAAAGACTTCAGCCAAGTGAAACTTGCACTATGAAAAAGTCCATGGCAACCAATGTTTCTGGGAGGAGCGCCGTGCAAAGCTGCAGAGGTGCAGCTCCCATATGGAAAAGATATA
The DNA here is from genome assembly GCF_964374335.1 of Astatotilapia calliptera. Taxonomy (NCBI): domain Eukaryota; kingdom Metazoa; phylum Chordata; class Actinopteri; order Cichliformes; family Cichlidae; genus Astatotilapia; species Astatotilapia calliptera. The sequence goes on from NC_137438.1 coordinate 9,374,247, forward strand.
TATAAATCTTATAAAGTTTGTATCTGTCTTGTGTGAAACTTGTAAAGCATAAAGGGTGAAAACAGATATAAGATCCCTTGAATAATTATATAATGAAACTTGTATGTTTTGGATACTTACTAAAAAAATATATGAAAGTAATGAGAAAGTGGCCACTTTCATGAGTAAATCATATAAGTTTTTACTATTTCTTTTCCATATGGGCTGTCTCATGTAAAGGCACGTTGTAGGGTGTTTAATTAATCTGAGCTCTCTTCTCTGTGTGTTCTTCTGCGATACTGGTGATTAAAAATATGTGAACACCATAATATTGAACTGCAGCAATGAATTTCTTCTAACTCACTGTAATTGTGGGTTTAACATCAAATATAGCTTCCCTCATTGTTAAAGTCAGTCTGCATACTGATGACGTTCAGCTTTACATTTCAGGTAATTGCATCTCTGCTGGAAACAAAAATCTTTAACAGAAATAAGAGATGTTCTAATAATGAGTAATTTTCCAATCATTGGTATTTGGTAGAAAGAAGGAATGATGTGTATTAACAAATGAGAGGTAATCATTTTGGCTTCCAGTTTGAGTGAATATGGTACTGAGTAAAGGTGTTTTGCATTGATAACCAACAGCATGAATATCAGTTTTGTTAAAGAACTTTAATTCAGTTTTATTAGAACTAGATTCACTATTGACATGGAATAAATAGAATACAACATGTTGTCACTGAGAAGATATTTCTTGCATAATTATTACCATAGAATTACACAAGAACTAATTATTTACTCTCAAATGCAAATTGATGCTGGAAACCACCTATCTGCAGTAGGCTCATTTTTACACACATGCTGCACAAAATTAAAATTTAATTCTCATAATCATAAATAGCACAAAGAGAATTTAAAGCAAACAGGCAGATCAGGAAAAGATTCACAGAGCGGTGTCTTCTTTAGCACTTCATCACCAACATGCCTCCTGCCTGGGTTTAAACTTTAAAAAAGAGAAGAGGTCTCTCCCATGTTCACAAGCAGCTGCTACAGCAGGTAGCTACACCTGTGTGGTTACGCAGATTTTTCCACCACATGCCCTTTCTGATATATTTTGAGCAGAACACACAGAAAGAACTGCTGTTACACTTGTTTTTTCATTCAACACATGAAAATCATTTAACAAAACCATTTCTCATTTTCTTGCTCCATGACTGATTCCTGGTTGACATTTGTTCCTTTAGGAGCACGACTTTCTTCCTGTGGTGTATTAGCGTATGATGAATATGTTGTGTAATATCTTCTGTGGAAGCAAAACATCAAGACACATCAACATTGTATTCAGTTTGCGGTATTTTTTGTTTTTTTTGTTTCTTTATTGTAAGTCACTCATGTGCACATATAGGTACACATGTCAGTGTGGCCAACACAGAATTACAAACTGTGTTTCATCGTTGTGCAAAGAAAAATGACAAAACAAAACATAGCAGAAATTTGCAGATACTAGCTAAAATCATTTGCCATATTTTTAAAACTTAAATTTAAAAAAGCACAAAGGAATTACAGAGTCTCTATCTTCACCAAATGGGTTTTTTTTTCCTGTTTATTCAAGCACAAAGATACATGTCAGATATAATACATTCACTTACCATGTGCTTTTCTTTTCTTTAAATCACTGCGGAGGAGAAGAGTGAAGTGATTTAGAAAATAATACCATAATGCTATTAAAGTGTGATTTTAATAATTTCCCTTAAGGGTGCTAAGTAGTGTTGATCTGTATTAAGTCTGTGCATAATAGCACCGTTCTAGCATAAAGGGACAACTGGCTTTTCTTTTATGAGGTATTCTTTTATGAATAGCTTTTTGGTCACTGAAGTTATTTATCAGCTCATTGTGGATGTATTTGATGTGTTTATAAATACTGCAGTTTTACGTGAATTTATGCATGTGGGCACTGACCCCTGATAAAAATGTTGAACTTACCTGTGGAAGCCAGGGTTGAATTCACACACGCCACACTGAAGAAGACAAAAGCTTTGACAGTCACATTATACTCAGTTCCTGGTTTTAGACCATAGACGTTCCTTTCAGTCTGGTGTCCGAATATGGGCGCTGTAATCGGTGCAGACTGCGGAGAGTTTTTCTCTCGAAGCTCCAAAATATAACTGGTCGCTCCAGCGTGCTTTTCCCATTTTACTAGAATTGATGATGCATTTGAGGCACTTGCTGACAAGATTTTGCACCCTGGAATAAATGGAAGCACATGCAGTAAGCTTTGTTATTAAAGGTTGTACAGGAGCAAATAATGCAGCTACACACACAAAAAAAGTTTGTTATTATTTGAATCCATCTGTAGTGCTTTTTTATTCACAATCATGCCTTTGTATTTAAAAAATGGATAGATTATTTAAATGACATTTTTTTCATTTTCTTACCTTCTGCACCTTCATGTGTCTGCAAATAAAAACAATAGAACATTATTTTTCTTTGGTTATTGATAAATATTGATCATTTGATAAATTTCAACAAGTTTAAAAGTTGTATTTACCTGAGTTAGAGTTATCAAAGCTAAAGAAAAGCCTATGGCTCCCAACAACCCCATCTTTAACAATGAGAGCGGGATTAAAATTAGTTTACTATATAAGGGAGTCAAATACAAAACGTTTGCTGGATTCTTTTAAGCTTTGGTCCACTCAACCTGAGAACCAATCAGTATTCCCTAAATGGGGGCAGGCTGCCCCTCCAGCAGCCCCAGGCAACCAGAGATGCCCTGAATCAACAAAAAGAGGGATGGAGGGAAGTTTTCTCTGTTTTCAATGTAAAACGTGGCAGCAGTTTTTCAGCAGGAATAATGTCTGGTGTTTGGGAACTATTTTTGTAATTTGAGACTTTGAAAACTTTTTTCAATGCATTATATAAAGCCAGTGTATCTTTCCCGGTATTACTGAGCTTGACCTAATAAAAAACCTCAAGGTTTGACATTTGAAACAGGTGGCAACTGGCAGAGCTGAAAAATGAAGCCAATGTGGGAGTGACACAAACTCTAGTTGTCTAGTTGAGGCTGGTTGCAAAAAAGGAAAGACCACAAACTCCTACATCACAAGGACATTCTGATTAATGTCTTTTATACTCTGGAGTTAAAAAACAATCCCTATATTTACAGCTACTGTATGTTATGTATGATTGTCCATTTATGTTTGACTCTCTGGAGATAGGGGAGTGTGAAAACCAAAAGATGTTACAGGCCAAATTTCTGATTTTAGAGACCTCTGTTTATGGGAGAGCTGGAGGCAGTGGCACAGAGCTCTGGGACCTCTTCATAAATTGCTTTCTCTGCAACTTGGTTATCCGATTTTCTGGTTCACTTACAGTGTCAGAACTTTATAAATGTATTGATAAATATATCTATAACTTGTAACATTTTAGTCCAGTCTAACATATTACCTGCATGTAAGTCCAGACTTCAAACATGTCACCCAACGTGATCAGATTTGATTAAATTTCAAATGTAACACAAAGATGAAGATGATGCTGTTTGCCTTACCAAATATAACATTCTCATCAGAGAGCCAAGTGTTCACTGATGTGTAATCAGTTTGAAGAAAATACAGTTGATCTTGAAGAAGGGAAAGTTTCAGAAACAACAAAACAGCTTCTAACAGAATTAACCCTTTAAAGCCAAATGTATCGTTGATACATGAGGTTATGAGTGTTTGAGACTTCTACATCATCAGTTTAATGTATTGAAATTCACTTAAACAAGCTTTCTTGCCCATTCTCATGCTTGGTTTGAATGTCAGCAGGACAGGCTGAATATAGTAACTGCTGCCATGTGACTGTTAAACAGATCTAACTAACAAAGCATTATCAGCATCCTGATTTACAGATCACATATCTACATCCAAAACAAAACACTATATGATGATGATGCTGGGAGTTCTTTATTACCAGGAATTTCCATCACTTTGAGACAATGACACGTACTGAAAGCAGTTCATTACATTCTAACAATATAAAACAGAGAACTGTTGTTTTAAAAGGGAAAAAAATCGTGTATTTAAAGATGAATATATCAGTTCGTGTTCCTTGATTGTCAGGAGGACAATGAGCTACACATTTATTGTGCTTCAGTCATCTCTATGACAAATTTCTTGAACTGAAGAAGAAAAATCCATCATATGTAGTTTGAATTAGCTATTCAAGCATGGTAAATGTTTTACTATCAACTATCAATTGCAATTTTTAACAGTTTAAAAAAAAATCTTTTTCCTATTAAATCCAGTAATTTGTGGTTAAAATTAATTTAGAATTTCCCCAATTTAACATAACTTTAGTTACTTTAACTTTAATGTGTGATTTTCACAGATCACAGATTTGAATCTTAAATGTTGGAGCAGACTGTGGGTTTGCTTTCCTATGCCACATAAAAATCATCAAACATTATACCAACATGTTTCATGGCTAAACATTTGTGGTTGTTTCTCTATATATTTATGAGGCTGGGATCATTCCGGTGAGGATGGGGGTGAGGATGAACATGTTTTCTGTCGAGGAAAAAGATCAAAACCCATGAAAACTGAATACTGACCTGCAATATTTGTGCTCATTGGTTTAATGTGCTCAAATCTGATGACAACAATGTCAAGTGTCGCTGTGTTTTTTGTAGCCAGAAGATAGACATTAATATACACAAGACGGTAGAGACAAAAGATGGTCAATTATTTTAACTGTCATTAAAAATGTTATCATAGATTCAAGACATAGACCGTTCCACAGTTTAGCACCATAAAAACAGAAAGTGAACTCTGATACTTGTATGTGGCATTTATGGTACTTTTTTTTTTAAAAAGGAGTGGTGCTGACAAAGTTTCAGATGGAAGACTTTTGAATCTTATCTTAATAATTTTCATCTTTTTATATTTCATACCTTTTGTGTAGTTTTTTTTCTGCATGATACATGTGTAAAATTACAGAAAAGGTTCTGGGAACTCAAACATAACATCAAAACATCAAACTTAATTCAGAGAAAATGTCCTTTTTTATTTTTACCCATATGTTGATCTATAACAGTTAGACTTTAGTGTAGTATAAATGTCTGTGGGTATCAGGGATCTTTATCACCAGGAAAAGCTAAAAATTCCTCCTTCAAATTTTCCAAAGCTGTCCAGTGCACCAGATTGAAGTCTTTACTGATTCGAGCCCTCGGGCTATATTTTTGACACCACTGCTATAGCTTATATGCGCTCTCTTTAGCCAGCTGCTTACCATTTGTTGCTAAACATGCTAGTCCACGCTTCTCTTCCCTCTGTAAATAACTGATGGAGAAGAGATTGAAGCATATTTAGAAAAAAAATGCATGCATTTTTTTTTTTTTTTTACAATCTAATGCAATCCAAAATAACATTTTTTGAATCCAAATTCAAAAAAATCTAGAAAGATGGCAAACTTACCTGTGCCAATGTTGTCTCCTAAACAGGTGACTAAAAGAGCAGAAACAGAAAAGTCTAAATCTGAGGTACTTTTTTTTCTAATCACAGTTACTGATTCATGTTTATATAAAACTTTACCCTGACGAAACATGGAAGTAATGAGAAAAATGTGTGAAAGCGATCGCTATAATAATATAATCAATGGAAAATAAAATACACACAAAGTCTAATTTTATACAATTTCACTTTGAATTACCCGAGTACAGTCTCTCCGGGCAGAATTGGACTTTGCTGCCCTCTTGTGTGAGTGGAGCGACCACTACATGATAGACGTCCCCGCACTGGACGCTGCCGAAGTCACAGCTGTTGTCTCCAGGAGCTGCGGTGCAGTTGTAGTTGCTGTTGCTCCCCACCATCTCTGCGATGGAGCTGTGGTTGCTCCCAGTGCTGCGCCAGTAAACCCGCAGAGAGTTACTGGACGTGCTGTATAATTTGACACCAGACTGACAGCAGGGACCTGCGACAAAGACATGTTAATGAAGTGATGCATGTCTTCTGACTAGAATACTACTTTGCAATTAAAGGCTGAAGAAAAACAGATTACTATGACTGTAACAGCTTTGGTTTTGCTCTTTTTTCGGTAGGCATATCTTCTGTTTGTATACACTTATCTTGATACTTTTAAAAAATTTCCACAATTCCTCGTAAGTTTTTACTTCAATACATAAAATAAAGGCCTTTAAGTCATAAATTAGTTTTTTTACGTGACTTACTACGCTCCTTTGCACCTCCATATTTTTAGTCTTATACTCTGTTTTAGTAATTTTGCATGATTCACATGATCCTCAGTTCATCCTCTCTCTAAAAGAGTTGTTTTAACTTTTCTCCTTTGATGGCAACCCTCTTTTTAAGCCAGCCGTCTTTGGATTGGCTGTCCTTGGTAAACAGAAGGTTTGATCAGCAGGTGGCTGGGGGTTGTGACCAAAGCCATTAGAGGAGTCTGATGCCTTATCCTTTGGGTCATTGCATGATATGCACGTAAATTGCCATGATTATTTAAAACTATGTACATATTTCAAACGAGTAACCAAAGTAAAACCACAATAGATGTGTGCATGTTTTAATAAACTTGTCAGAGCTCTCTGACAGATCATTTTAGCCTTTAAATTTGTCCACACCTCTTCTGTTTTATGTTTTCTTTTATCTTTCACTGACCACTCTTTGTTACTTATTGTCACGGTTTATTAGAAGACATCACTCACTTGATGAGAAACCCTGATAGGTGCAGTTGGACCTGCGTCCGTTATGGCTGATTGCCTCCATGGTGACAGTGTAGTTGGTGCTGCAGGTGATGCATCCCATGAGGCAGTGGGAGTCCTGGGTATGGCAGCGGGCATGACCGCGTGATGATGTCAGAGTGGCGATGAACAAGCGTGCCCCTTTGGCGTGAGACCACGACACGTTGGTGATTGCCTGGGTCACCTGATCCACCGTCAGATTCACTGGGCAACACGGTTCTGCGATAGAAGATGAGGTGTGGGAAATAGTTATAACATATCAATTAATGTACAGTTCAGTATATTTTTATATTGCAGCTAGGCAAAAGTGTCTAAATATAATTCTTGTAAACTAGAAAAATTGATGTAAAGATGGGCAAAGTGTTTAATTGAACATAAACTCTTTTAGGTCCCGTATAATTACCTGGAATAAAGTCACATATGAAGTTATGCAAAGTTGTAAAGTTAAGCAAGAAAGGTCAGGAAGCAGCACTGACCGTTCGTGAGCGACAGCATTCGACTGCTCACCTGTTTCTAGAAACTCAGAGTAGCTGGGTAAACTCGGACCAGCTGTGCTGGTTGCTTCGACGCTTACTTCATAGGTGGAGCCACAGGAAAGGTCAGTGATGTCACAGCTGCTTTTATTGGTGCTACAGGTGTGTTTGTCATCATCTCCATTTGCGCTTACAGTGTAATTAGCAGCCCTGTTATTTGCTGTCCAGCTGACTGTGACGCAGGAGGAGTTCTTTGGATTGAGCATCACATTGTTTGGCATGCAGGGAGCTTCGAGAATGGAGAGAAGGCTGAGTTAATGGTGTCCACGTTGTTTAAGGACCCCTCAAAATTATGAGGAGACATCTTTTTTTTAGATATTGTGGACTTTTTCTCCTTGGATATGTTTTTATACCCTTATTTATATACACAAGTTTTCTACCTGTGTCTTTGGTGTGAGCTTTACAAGCAAGGTTGCAACCGCTCACATCATTGCAGGGAATCACCACCACACTGTAGGCAGTGTCACAGCTGAGGCCAGAGAGGACGCACATCGGTGCGGTGTCATTACAGAGGATGACCTCTGAACTGTGTGCAGCCCGGGTCTCGTACAGCACTGCCCCCCGTGAGGGCATCCATCTGATGTCCAGAGTGTCAGTGCTCACCGCTGACACTGACACATCCTCTGGGCAACACACCACTAAAAGAAGTTTATGAATGATCAGAGAGTGAAGAAAATGCATCTCATCGTGACTAAAAAGTATAATTTTCTGCTGCTACTTACAAGTGGTGTAGTTGAGAACTTGTCCTTGAGGACTGCTGCCAGCGTGGTTGAAGACCAGCACAGACAGGAGGTATGTTTGCCCACACGGGCAGTGAAAGGTACAGTTGTTGCTGGTGGTGTTGCAGGTTTCCACACTGCTGCCAGCTGTCTCGATAAGGGCCATGTAGCTGTCAGCATGAGCCACGGTTTTCCACGTTAGAGTGCAGTTGCCTTCTGAAGACTCCACTAGTGCCAAAGACTCAGGTGGGCAGGGGACTGCAGCACAAGACGGCAGGGAATTTAATCACAGTCACACACTCATAGAGTCAGGTAGGGGTTCGGTGTAGAACACAAAAAACTTGTGTGTCATATTTTATAGCATGTTTTGCATTGTAGTTATTAAAAGTTTGAAGATTTTTAATGAATAAATTGTTTTCTTTAAGATATATAAACAGTGTGATATAAAAAAAATGTTGAAATTGTTTTATCTGCTTATGAGTTTTAAAATGTTGTGGTTTTAAAGGGTCAGAGTTCAGTATTGCTACCATTGGTCCATAGTTACCCTTAGTGGTCATTAATTTTACAGGATACATTCAACTTTTGTAATGTGGAATTAAATTTGGGTGTTTTTCATGTCATATGGAATATAAATCTTAATTTAAATCAATGCATTAGAAACAATACAAGTTTCTGCATTCGGCTTCATACCCGGAAGGTAATTCCAGTATTTTTAAAAAACATTATGTGGATGACACATTCATATCTCTTCTACTCACAGGTGATGAAGACTGCAGGGCTAGATGGATAGCTGGGCCCAGCCTCATTTGAGGCAGTGACTTGGATGGTGTGTACCTCTCCACACCCCACTACTGAGAGGGTGCAGGAGCTGGATGTGGTCTTACACATTAAGTTTAGGTCACTCATCACATTGTACTCAATGGGTCCATAGACCTCCTGGTCTGGCTCCCAAGACACCAACAGTCCAGCCACACTGCCATTCATCACCACAGACACATTGACAGACGCTGGGGTCCGAGGTCCTGTTAGATGACAAAAAATAAAAACAAAACCAGCGAAGGACTAAACTGGAGTAGACACGGGAACCAGTGTGATATAACTGCATTTGGTTATTTTTGAATGCATGCTTTTATTTGTTGTAATTAAGTGGAAAATTTTGCTTTTTTACTTCATTATATTTTTCAAATGTCTACTAAAACAGGAAGTTTTCAAGGTTCTAAGTTTAGAAAGCAAGTATTTCATACTTGTTGTGCTCCTATATTTTAAGCAGCATGTTCATTAACCCTTATGGATAATTTGCCACAGTAAGACTCCTCAGAATTATAATACTGTGTGTGTTTTGGTGGCTTTACTGCTTTGCAGCATTGACCCTAGATCATGGTTAAGCATTCTTCATGCTGTCCAGGGCTCTTACTGAATAACACTCTGTATGCTAGAGTAAACACAAAGTGTACAGTCACAAACAGACAACTGTCTCAGTGCCTGCTTACGTGTAGCCTGTTTAATGTTCGAGCTGTCTCCCTTTCGACCTTCAAGATCCCAAGCAAAACAAGTTATGACGTAGAGTGAGCCAGCATCCAAGCCGGAGAAGGTCAAACTGGTGTTGGAGGTGTTGTACACGCCCATGCTTATGTTTGAATCAAGCTTGCATATGGACACGGTGTATTGGACGGCATGAGCAACTGGATCCCAGGATAGAACGATGCTGCTGTTGCTCGTAGAGGAGGACGCAAGCTGAGGAGGAGCCAAAACTGTGAAAGACAAGATTAGACTGTTTTATATGTAGTAACTGGTGTGGGGGATGAATACTGTAGCACATTACTGAAAGTCCAAAAGTTTAATCCAAGACTATGTGAAGGAAGTCAGTGTAACGTCAACTTAATAGTGGGTGCAACATTTAGAGCTCTTGCCAGTTGTTACATATTCAGACTGTGCGCTTATGTTATTTTCTTTGATCATTTTAGGTGAAGCAGAGCTTCAGAGTTTGATTGTGTTCACGTTCAAGAATCAGTTTGAAAGTTGCTTAGTATTAAAGCGTGAAAGGTTCAAGTAATTGTATGTTATCGATGAAAACTGTACTAATACTAATATATTAAGCAAGTAATCAGTATTATTAATAGATAAACTCTGTATTACTTTGGTAATAGTCACATAACTTTGTCTTCATTTCTGTTTCAAGTTAATCAAGTTTGCATAAATGAAAAAGTTTAGAGGACATTTCTCTGAATTATTAAAAAATGATTGTCACAAAGTGACTGGATTAGTTGAACAGGTGCAATCTTAAGAAATTTTTAAACAAGACCTGTTGACTGGTGCAAGATCAGTAAACTCATTGCACCGCTGAGAGGCTACAGCTGCAAGTTCATGTTTCATGTTCGTGAGAATCGAATGTTGCCCCCCGTAAAGATGAGATTAGAGCTGGTAACCCTTTACTCAGGAAGAGTTCAGCTCTTTATGTTTGACATAGAGGGGTCAGGTATGGTTACCACCGATGCCAGAGAGGCCCGTAGGGTTGAAGATGAGTGTGTATACTGTACCTTTCACTTGTACAATTGAATATAGTGGTTGTGCTGTTTAGACAATAAAACAGATCAAGTGACCTCTGCAGGGCATGGGGTGTGAGACCCATTTCACACGAGTAATTTGAAAATCCCACCTGTCTTTCCAGTTACAGGAATTGAGGGCTGGCTGCGGCCTGCAGTGTTCACAGCCATGATGCTGAGCGAGTACTCAGTGTACGGCACAAGGGACTCAATCTCAGCTGGAGAGGAGGATGCTGCAACCTCTCTGAAGAAGCCATTGCTGTTCTCGACACGTATGATGTAATGAGACACCCCGTTTCTCAAGTTAAACTCCACTGTCAAGGTTGTGCTATCCAGTGACTTCACTGTCAGAATGGGCTCCATCATATCAGGGGCTGAAAGAGGCACAAACAATTCACAACAGGGATGGTATCAAGTCCACTCTTAAGTTAATTTTTACTGTATGTGTCTGCGTGCTGAACTTTAGATTTAAGTGGTTTAATTAAGAATCAGAATCAGAAAGGGTTTTATTGCCAAATATTGAGCAGGTTTACAACATTAGGAAATTGCTGTGGTGCTTCAGTGTAAACATACTGTCATAAATTACGCTTAAATAGACATGAAAAAAATAAAAATAAGAATAAGAATTAAAAGTGCTACGTAGAAAGATATATACATGAGTGCAGGTGGTGATCAGTGCCAAAGTGGTTTTTTAATTAAAAAAGCAACCAAAACTACCCCATACTTTATCGTCTGTGAATCTCCCCTGGTACATTTACTGAACATAACTATAAATCACATGTTTATTACTAGTGATGTCTCAAGTGATACTAGTGATGCTAGCCTGAAAAATGGCAGTAATACTAGCAGTAAAACTGCCAACAGATCTAGATAGCTATATTTGCATTGCAAAATTACTTATTTTTATGGTTCCGGCATAGCTTTTTGCCGTACATAATTTTATTTAGATCAGTGATCAGTGTGCCTAAACATGGCAGCTTTACAAACATTCTAACACAGAGGTGGGCAATCTCAGTCCACGAGGGCCGGTGTGCCTGCAGGTTTTAGATGTGTCCTCGAACCAACACAGCTGATTTAAATGGCTAAATTAGCTCCTCAACATGTGCTGAAGTTCTCCAGAGGCCTGGTAACGAACTAATCATGTGATTCGGGTGTGTTGACCCAAGGTGAGATCTAAAACCTGCAGGGACACCGGCCCTCGTGGACTGAGATTGCCCACCCCTGTTCTAACCCATTGAGCTTCACAGGCTATTCTTTGAAATTTACTACTCAAATAACATTAATTGGGAAACTGTAAGTTCAAAATTAACAACATTGAACTCTATGGAGAACGGACACTTAAAGACACTGTGTAATAAAAGTCTAATAATAGGTATTACCAGTCGAGCAGGAAGTTTTAAAAACTTAAGAAACACTGGAAAGTTTACTTCCTAAATGACATCCTTTTCATAATGAATCAGTTCTATTTTTTCCATTCAAATTACAAGCTACAATCTTAACACTCTTATGCGATGCAACAGAAATGAAGCTTGCTACAAATACTGTAGGATTTCATTGTGGTATACATTGGGTTCATCAGCTGCTGTAGCGTGTTCTCCAAACTTTAAAAAGGTACTGGTTGCATTTCTATGCAACAGCTACACAGCCTGGACCCTCTAGAAATGAACAACTTATTAGGACAAAGTCATGTTCAATAAAATTAATTTAAAAACGTTTTGTTTTAGAAATAAATAGTGAAGGACAACACAAGACTGTATACTTCATATCTTAAACAGCATGAGCATGGACTGAAGTGCATGAAGTCTCACCTGTTGATGATTCAACTGATGCAGTGCTGAGTTTTTGGGAACCACTCATTGCTTCAACTACGAAGTTATACATGACGTTTGGAGGCAGCGAGGTAACAGAGCCCATCACTGTGTTTGGACCAAATGATGCAAAAGCGACAAGTTCGCTCTGTGATTTTACAGTGATCTGGTATGAAGTGGCTCCAGAGTACCTGGTCCATCTGAGAGTCACAGTCTTTGATGTTGCAGAGAACACAGACACTTTAAAATCTAATGAAGGTAGAGCAAAAATCATTATAAGACACATCTGGCACCCTGAGAAAAAGATTCTTTCAGACAAGTCAAGTTTTTTTTTCTTGTTCTGTGATAAACCGCCAACAGTTGAATATAGTAAAAGACAACATACAGTACCTGATTGGGCTGCAGCCTGCAAATTAAGATAAAATATATGTATTAAGTGTTCTGATCAATTTCCTATAACAGTTATCTCCTCACTATTTATTACAATACCTGTGAGCACATGCCCAGTAATACAAAAATCTCCAGCCACTTCATAGCACCAGTTTTTCTGGTTTGTGTCTTCTCTCCTTCTCTTGATAGCTTCTCTTTGATTCTTAAAAACACTTCTCTCTAGTGGTTTGATCTTTTCTTAAACATCTATCAGCTGAAATACCTGCAGCAAGCCCCTCCCACTGGGGGGGTTAAATGTCTTTTTATAATGAAGCAGGGAGATGGGGCCGGTGTAGGTTGAATGCCATGGAAAAAACCTACCTTTGAAAGCATCATGTTCTGCACTCAAGGATATATCCACTAAATGTGACATGGACATAATTACTGTCTGGAGGCCTCAGAGCCACCTCTTTGACAGTAACATAGATAGATAGATAGATAGATAGATAGATAGATAGATAGATAGATAGATAGATAGATAGATAGATAGATAGATAGATAGATAGATAGATAGATAGATAGATAGATAGATAGATAGATAGATGTCTTGTGCGCTTCATCACTAAAAAACTACAGCTCACTGTCGCACACTTGGTGACGCGAATGACGTCAGAGTTTGTCTTCGTGAATTTCTCGAAGGGAAGCGGCGCAGTGGGGGAAAAAAACAAGATGGCAACGGGCTCAGATCACGGGCTGAAAAGAATAGTTTGGAAAAGTAAGTTTACTCCAACAGGAGAGTATTTCCTGCTCTTGAAAAATAGCACAACGGCGTTTGTTTAGCACGTGAACTGTGAGCTGTTTTAGCTAACCTCTTCCTGCGCATCTTTAGCTTTTGGAATAACAGCGAACATTTTCATTCAGCTGTTCCCTTTGAGCGGAAAATTACAAATTTACGAAACGCAGTAGAACCGATAGAGGAAAAAGCCGCAGACGCAACTTGACCTAACACTTGGCCCGGTCAGAACATAACGACTTTTTTAGGCTACTTGTTTGTAGCAGTAGCCATGGGTGAGGTCACTGTACGTCTGCAACCGCACCTCGTTTATGCAGCGGGATTGCTACAAGTCTGGCGTATTATTTGTATCCTTATCCTGATGTCTTGCCTTCCTCTTGTTGGCTGTGGTTAGGTTATGTCACCAAGAAGGCTGGTTTGTGTTGCCGTTAAAATGAGGGTCAAACAAGCAGCTAAGACTAATGCAGCCCAGTAGAACAGCGGTAATGAAGTTTTGTTGCTGCTGACATGTGTTAGAACTCTGTCAGACTGGTGACCTGTACCCCACCTTTCGCCCTGTGACAGCTGGGATAGATGTATGGATGATTCAAGTTTACGCACTACAGGCTACAAAATGACCATAAGGTCGCTGAACAGTTGTCCCTAAATTAATGAGAGTGCTATCACTCAGGTTTGCACAATAGCAGGCTAATAATCAAGTAACAGAGTTAGACAGAAATAGCCTTTGTTCTTAATACTCCACTCATGAAAGCTGACATAACCTTGGCAGTACGTAAATACTTTAGTTGGTTCAAAGGTCATTCCTTCTTAATTAATCAATTTTTTTAAACTGCCGAAACCCCCCCAACTAAGTTTAAGTTTACTACTTAAGATAAAATATGTAAAACTCCAGGACCTCACTGTTATCTCACAAAAAAAAAAAAAAAAGTGAGGGGATCTGAGTTTTTCTGGCACTTTTTTTTTGAGGAGCTGTTTTAAAATTCCATTATCTAGAAAACTACTAGTACCACACCCTTTCACGCTCACGTGGTATGACCCAAACACATATGAAAAATCAATTGTACCAAGACTCTGAAATATTACGAAACACAACTGCATAACTTTTATACATTAGGCTATAAACGTTCTAATATGTTTTAATTTTATGCATAAGTAGCGAGATAATGGATATTTGCAGTTCTGATTACATCACTTTCTGTTTTGCACACTTGAACTAAGAGGTAGCTTAAACAGTGACATCATGAACGATAATTTGTTTTCAGATTATTGTTGTGTTTACATGTTGTCATGTTATGTGCTCCTTACAGGAATACAGGACACAATTATTACAGACTGCAGAAACTCTGAAGTATGGAAGGTAAGAAACCCACCATGTGCTCAGTACAGAGTCCCAGGATTGTACTTGGATAAATGGACAAGCTCCGAGTTACAGATTCAGCTTTGATATGATTGATTCTCACTCATACGCTTTGTCTCGATATGTGGTGCTGCATAGCATGGGAGTATATTACTGTTTAACGCATAATTAAAGGAGCATTTTCACGTTGTCTTCTTCACAGATATTGATTCTGGATCCTTTCACCACCAAGCTCCTCTCGTCATGCTGCAAAATGTCCGACCTGATGTCAGAGAAGATAACAAGTAGGTGGAATGATGTCCTTTTATTTATTTTTACATCACAAAGCTATTTGATCAAAGATAATTTGTGCGTGTATGTCTTTAGCTACTTTTGACTACTAGTATTCTGTTTCTAGTTGTGGAGGACCTGTTCAAAAGCAGAGAGCCTGTTCTCGAAATGAAGTCCATTTACTTTATGACACCTACTGCTAAGGTTTGCTGTTAAAGCTTTTTCATTTTCATTTCTTTAACATATCACTGCCAAACTCTGTGAGTTCTTAAATCTATTTTTTTTTCATAGTGTGTGGATGCCTTTATAAAGGATTTCAAGCCCAAACCCAAATACAAAGCTGCGTACGTCTATTTCACTGACTGTAGGTAACTCCTGTGTTGGTGCTTAAATCTGCTTCATCAGCCAAATAGCAGATATACCTTTTACGATCAAAGTGGGCACTGAAAGCTTTTTTGATCTGCAGACTGCCCTGATGACCTGTTCAACAAAATGAGGCAAGCCTGTGGAAAACACATAAGGGTCTGCAAGGAAATAAACATCTCTTTCATGCCTCAGGAAGCACAAGTAAGTGTTTAAAATTTAGCCAAGTGTTCTTTTTTTTTTAGTTTATTTTGTAATAGTCCATTTCCTCTTTTTGTCAAAATTCCCCTCAGTTGACAGGCACGCACGCAGGCTGTGCACTTGCCTGTTGTTGAAGGAAGGGAATTTGCCTTGTGTAGGGTGTTTCTTGAAGTCCTAAAGAGAGTAAATCCTGTAGCTTCACATTTTTCCTTGCTATAGCATTTCAGCGGCTTCGTTGTCAACCTTTCCCGTTTATAATTCACTGTGTGTTCTCAATGGGTTTTGGCTGCAGGTGGGATAGTTGCAGAAACAGAAAACTACTGTTGTATACGCGTTACTGGCATTGTCTTGCTGCAGTGAGCGAAAGAAAACACTGGTGAATTCAGCTTTTGCAGATATGAGTTGTTACTTTCACCAGGTGTTGTAGGTTCACAAAGGCTTAAAACGGGGTTTGTTTGTTTATTAGCCGCTTGCTTCCTGTTTGGCAGGCAACATGCTGCCATCGTATCATGTGTAATTCATCGTATGTTGATGTGAATTAGATGTTGTCATTGAAGTAAAAGGTGGTATATGTGCATATATTCTGAAAATGGGTCACTTTAGCCTGTTACTAGGCAGATGTTAGGAAACACAATGGTGTCATAATTTCTGATATAGATGAGAACCTTTACGATATATCTGTGTACCAGGTTTGATTGCTCATCTGCTGATTATCTAGGAGATGTGATCAGACAAAGAAACACACAAGCAGGTGCTTAATGTATTATAGCCTCGAGTTCGGGAAACAATGAGAAATTAAAAATGATCCTTGTGCTCAATTTGTATCTTCTGGAACTTTAATGATGACGGCTGTGGTTTACACTGTGGTGTTAAATACTTTGAAGGTTTTCACCTGCGATAATCCCGGGGCTTTCCGAAGCATCTACAGCCCCAAGAGTCAGGACAAAACGAAGACACTGGAGACACTGGCAGGCCAGCTCGTTACGCTCTGTGCCACATTAGACGAGTACCCAGGGATCCGATACAAGAAGTAAGTCAGACAACATGTAGTGTCTTAGGTAACAATACACCCGAGCCCCCAAGCAGAGTGAAACTTTTTAGGAGAAAAAGTCAGAATAGGTTCCATATTAATGGCAGGAATAATGCTGGGCTTGAAAACAAAGCGTTGGTATCACTTGTTTCTTTGAACAGACTGGTTTTAGAATGTGTTTGTTCCGAGTGAATATAGTAGACATATATCTTATAACGTTCACTGTTCAAAGAAATAGCTATGTGTAGAAAGAATCACATGGTAGTTGAGCAAGTGAGGTCACTCGCTCACAGCAGCGCTGATCCTATTCAGCCTGATGAAAGTAAGAGTGTAAAGATATGTAAAGAGCAGAGTGCAGCTGTTATTTACAGAAAATACAGTTTTGTGTTTTATAACTACTGGATTAACCTTGACCTCAATGTTCACTTGACTGACGGAAACAACATTTATATCATAACTAGAGACGGCAACATGGAGAATGCCAAACTCCTTGCAGAGCTGGTGGACCGGAAGCTGGACACACACTACCAGCTGGATGACAGTGGCAAGAAAAAGGTGAGAGGCCTGCCGAACAAAGGATGGTTTCAGGATAAACAAGGTCGTAGCCCTGGGAGTAAATGGGAATTTTAAAATACTGTATTGTTTATCACATGAAAGAATAAAATAATCCCTCCTTTGCCTCAAGCACATTAAACAGTTCCCTTTACTATAAATTTGAAAAGGCAAAAGTTTGGACAGCTTGCTCCGTGGAAGTGAATTATCCCCGTTTTTATATATAATTTAATAATATATAACTTTTTTTTCCCCCTACATCACCAGGAGAAGACCCAAGCCCAGTTGCTGATAGTCGACAGAGGCTTTGATCCTGTGACCCCCATCCTGCACGAGCTGACCTACCAGGCCATGGCCTACGATCTCATTGATATAGAAAACGATACCTATAAGTAATGCAGTCTACTTCCTGTATTTTATATAGAGAGATAGATATAGAGATATATGTGTACAATCTGCTTACTGCTTCATACTCTTGTGCTCATGAGAAACTAGATACTGCTATTCTGGGTCATTTTGTGTCCAGGTACAAGGCTAGAGACGGCTTAGAGAAGCAGGCCCTGCTGAATGAGGATGACATGCTCTGGGTGAAGCTGAGGCACCAGCACATCGCAGAGGTTTCAGCGTAAGTGTGCGAAACCAGAAGTATGGCAATATCTTCTTCTTGTTGTCAGAACACTCATCTTAACATTTTTGTTTTCCCTACAACAGGCAAATTCCCAAGATGGTGAAGGAGATATCTGCTAGCAAGAAACAGCCAGATGGGAAGGTACAGTGCAGTGGTTTCTGCTTGTGTGATCGTTTCATTTTGAAAAGCATATCTTGAGCAAACATTTAATGTGTTCATATATATTAATATATATGTATGTTTTTTGTTTCCCCAGATCACAATTAGCAATTTGGCTCAAATGATGAAGAAGATGCCTGCGTTCCGTAAACAGATGACAGAGGTATGCAGTAAAACTTATGTAGGGATAACTGAACTTACTTCGAAGTTATGTGTTCATCTGAAATGTGAGATTAAAGCAGAATTTTCTCCAGGATCTTGTTGTTGGTTTTAAGACAGATACAACTCTTACAACAATTATTATTATTGTAAGGGCTACGCAATCCTTATATTGTGGTCGGGTGTGGCGCCTCTGCAGCCTGTTATTACATAGGGTTGACCTGATGTTTTTAACAGTTTTCTGCCTGGATTCTAGAAAACGATTCATCTGCAGCTGGCTGAGGACTGCATGAAACATTTCGCAAACAATGTGGAGAAACTCTGCAAAGCTGAACAGGTCTGTTTATGCTCTGTTATCAAGATCTAGCAGTCACACTCTTCCTGACCTGCAGAGTACCGTTACTGTATGCGGCCAAGTGTGACCTTCTAATCAAAGCTTTAGGGAAGTGTGTCATGTGTACTATGTGTAATATGCTGTATGTTTCTGTGCAGGACCTTGCAGTAGGCGCCGATGTGGATGGGTTAAAGGTGAAAGATCCCATGAGGACTCTGCTGCCTGTGCTGCTGAACCCATACAGTAAACATGACAAGATCAGAGCTGTGCTGCTCTACATCTTCAGCCTGAACGGTACATCAGCCTTCTCGTGAATAAAGTAGTGCTGTCAGCATTAATCTCATTAAAATGACGTTAACGCCATAACTGCATTAACACAGCAAATCTCCATTAGCGAGCTAACGCAGATCTCCCCACACAAGGCCTGCACAGCGGTAGCGCGGTTAGCTCGTTAACGCATTAGCACCGTGCAGCCCCTCACACGGGGCGATCCGCGTTAACTCGCTAACCGAGATTTGCAGCGTTAATGCTGTTATGGCGTTAACGTCATTTTAACGAGATTAACGCTGACAGCAACTTTTTTTGACTAAAAATTAGAGGTGCTAATTTGTCCATCTGTCTTTTTTGCTTTTTGGTTGTTTGGTGTTTGTAAACAGGGACAACCGAGGAAAACTTAAACAAACTTATTGAGCATGTAAAGATCGAGGGAGAACCGGAGTATATCCAGAACTGGAAAGAGCTGGGCGTGCCCATCATCATAACGGTAGGTTGAGAAAAGGAAAACGTTTCAGTGTTTTGATTTATCCATTTTTTAAAGTTTTCATTGATGTACTTTTATTTCCAGCCCAGTTTCTTCTCTCGTAAACCCAACCGACGAGAGCGTTCCCAAGAGGAGAGATACAGCCTTTCCAGATGGATCCCCACCATAAAAGATGTGATGGAGGTCAGTGACATCATCATGTGGTATCCTAGCTTGTCTTTGCACCCATTGTCTCTGCATTAGTAAGCATCCATAAACTGTACCTTTGCAATTCACCGATTCTGCTAGCTGCTAATGATTGCTAAGTGATGGATTTTATTAATCTATCTAAAACTAAATTCAATGAAACTAAAGTAGAAACTTGCGGGCTTTGTTGTAGCTCACTTGAGTCCATATTATGCTTTAGACAGTGAAAGTAAAACTGCTCTACAGACACCAACACACAGACGGGGTGTAGAGGTTTCAGTTCAGTTGGTGGAATGAACTTTTTCGACACCTGTCAATCAAAGCTTTGAGCCTCTGCAAGTACAAATGTTTGAGTTATAAATAAAAAGTTACCCTGGCGCACAGTTGTTATAAAGGATGAATTTATCCATTGCCAAAAGCAGTTTTTATTTCAGGCTGTAAACATTTGTTCATTTCATTGCTGATTTGGGGCATTTGAACATGTGTGAGCCGACTCTGTTGTGTACCCAGCCTTGAGCGGTCATTAGAGTAGTTGATGCCAAACTGAACATGTAACTGTATCTGTTTCATTGTGCTACCCCAGTCCTCATCTAAGGGGCATTCATGAGCACAACTATGGAAGCAGAACAAAAGGAGGTTATCAGATTCGGGTCATCTGATAAGCTGTGTCACACAAGTTTGTGTTGTTCTGTACCGTTTTCTGCATCCTAGCAAGTGTAAACCACAACAAGGCACTAGTTGTTGCCTTGTTGTTTTTCTTCAGAGGATGGTCCTTCTGTTTCTGTCTCAGTCCCTCAGAACTAGTGTTTTTATTGTCTTATAAGTATGTTGGGTGAAAATCTTTGTCCTTTGTTTGTGTGAAATTCGCTGTGCTGCCAGTTTTTGGTTTTCTTTTCTAAATGTACCTTTTCACTGTGCTTTGTTTTCACTTTGGTAAGTCATGTGACCTGTCAACCACAAATCATGAAAAGAAAATATATACTTGCTCTTAAAACTCAGCTGCCGAAGCCGTTTCTCTGAAATGGGTGTGGAACTGAGAGGTGGAAATACCCCCATTAGCAGTTTTCCCCCAAACTCTTCTCTTCACTCAGTCTCAGTTCTGTAAATCCATGTTGTTAATCAGATGGAGTGTATCCAATGAAGAGGAGGCTCTTAATAGCAAACAAAACTGAGAGGAGCCTTTTAGTAATCATCTTACAGGTTACTGTGAAAATAAGTTTATATTAGATTAGAATCTAACTCCATGTTATAGGATCTGTAACATGAGCTCGTTTCTTCTCATCTTCACTTGCATTTCCTGTTATTACATGGAAAAAAAAAAAGAAGAAAAACATCAGTGGTCTTCACCTGAGCACCTGGTTTCCTGTCAAATGCGGTTAAAATGTTTCCTCTTGCAGCAGAAGACAAATTGATTTGATGTGTAGGAGCTGAATATCTGCTGCAGATAACTTAAAGCTCGTCTGCTAGTCTCAAGTATTTCTAAGCATAAAGGTGCATGATGCAAAAAAACAGTGAGACTTTGAGTTCAGAATCAGAATCAGAATCAGAGACTTTATTGTCATTGTCATGAGAACAACGAAATTAAGAATGGTCCCCGATCATTGCATCATCCCTAGCAATATCAAAATATAAATAATATAAAATATAATAAAATAAAAATATAAATAAAACAATAACATTTTTTTGTAGTATTCAGATGTGTTATTGCAGTTGGATAACAGCTGTGTTTGAGTCTATTAGTCCTTGCTCTGATTGCCCTGTACCGTCTGCCTGAGGGCAACAGTTCGAACAGGGAGTGGCCAGGATGTGAGGTGTCTTTTATGATGTTTTGGGCCTTTTTAAAACAGTGGGCGTTGTGTAGAACTTCCAGTGTGGGGAGAGGGCAGCCAGTGATCTTTTGGGCGGTGTTAATGATCCCTTGGAGTGCTTTCCTCTGAGCCCCTGTGCAGCTAGTGTACCAGATGCATATGCAGTAAGTTAGAACACTCTCAATGGTGGCTCTGTAGAAGGACACCAGCAGTCTCTGTGTGATGTTATTCCTCCTGAGAATTCTCAGGAAGTACAGTCTCTGTTGGGCCTTTTTCAGCAGCTCGGAGGTGTTCACACTCCAGGAAAGGTTCTCCTCTATATTGGAGAACCTTTCCTGGAGGAAAGCAAATTGTTTGTCAAGCAGTAGCCTGTGTTTTGACATCTACTAATGCATGATGTAGTTACGTTATTATCACACCTTCCCTTGGCACCAAAATTACTCATCATGTGTTCTTCTGTTAATTAGCTCTGTTAATGGCACGACTTCTGCTTTTAAGTTGTGACGTCACCCACAAAATAAATCGTTTTACAGAGTGACTGAAACTTGTGTTCCAAATATAAAGAAAACTGAAGTATGCGCATGATGGTCAAAGAGATACACGTTGCGTAACATTTAGAAGATGACCACTGGACCATGTGCATATAAATTTAATGTAGGTAGGACCCCTCAGCGAGTGAAGGTTACTGCACTTTAAAATTGTTACTGGCTTGCAAAACAGATTTGCTCCCCATGTCACATGATCTCTAAAACATGCGTTACTTCCAGGATGTCGTGGAGAACAAACTGGACACCAAAGAGTGGCCGCACCAGTCCGAGTGTCCTGCTGCCTGGAATGGCTCCGGGGCTGTGAGGTGGGTTTTTGTGAGTGACCAGGCTGGAACTGGGCTGCTGTTTTGGTTTCTTTCTAACTGAAGAATATACAGTTTAACAACCCTACAGTTTTGTGTTGTTGTGTCACTTAGTTATGCTTATACAGTCAGTCTGTGTGATTTATCTCTCCACATCCACTTTCTGTTTCTTAGAGGGTTGATTGAGGTGAATGAGGTCGATTTTCCAGTTTCAACAGTAAGAAGCAGCGTCTGCTTTTTCTTCTTTAAGGCTCTGTCAGTTAATATTTCCGATGCCCCTCCTTCTTCTCCACAGCGCACGGCAGAAGCACAGAGCCAGCACTCAGGATGACCGCCGGACTGGCTCACGTCTCATCATCTTTGTTATAGGAGGGATCAGCTTCTCTGAGATGCGCTGCGCCTACGAGGTCACCAGGGCAATGAAAACCTGCGAGGTCATCATTGGTAAGACTCAGTGCAAGGAAACAGCTGGACAATGCTTCGTACCAAACAGGCGCGCAGAAAGTCAGAATGCTGGGAAATATTAGCTTGCAGCACATGAACTAAGGAGAGCTATGATTGTGACGATTATCGGGAAGGTTCCACTGAGTTTTAAGATTACACTTATTATACGTTATTTCCTGCTGTTTTACACCCCCTACTGGAGCAGAGCGGAATTATGACAGGACTTTTCTTTTGTTTGTTTGTTTGTTTGTTTTTTAATGCAATTTATTTATCTTTATCCTATACAGGGTCTTCCCACATTTTGACCCCCACCGTTCTCCTGGATGACATCAAGGCCCTGAGCAAAGGACCCATGGAAAGCTTCACACTAGAGGTCGAGACCAAAGCTTGAGAAGTTCGGCCCCCACCCCGCTTGTTTCTCTACATCCCTTATCACTCAGCACAGCACACTTATCTTAACTTCCTCAGTGGAATTGTGAAGGGAATTTCCTTACAGTCATTTAAATAGCTTTTCAATCCAAGCCCATGTTTATAGTGCAAGGTATGAGACGCAGATTTTCCACATGAAGACCTAAGAACATGGTGCGATTATGACATTGTGATTTGAACATTTGGATAGTATTTAAATACTAACTGATCTCATCCTACTCTAACCCGTCTGTTTGTTTGTCTTAAAAATTATGATAATGTTACAAGTTGAAAGGCTTCTAAGAGAAACCTTGAAAAACAGAAAAGTGGTGCAAAGTCGCACATCACTGATGTATATATGTATGTAAGCACTGAGTCCCTGCTATGCCATTTTGACTTTTTCACCTCTGTTCATAAACACTTTAATGACTTTTGAAGACTATTTTTAACATTGAGTATTTCGTTTTCCTTGAACAGCTGACTAATAAATGGATGAAGTGGTTCAAGTCTTAAGAGTTCATTTTGCCTCATTTGTAGACTGCGCATGGAGCTAAAACATCAGAATAGCCAGTAAATGTCCACAAGAGAAAACCAACACAAATTTCCTAAATTCCTGGCTAAGCCGGGTAAACAGCATTAACAGGTCTTTGCATCAGGGTGACATGTAAACACTCACAGCAAAGTCCTGCTTCACTGATCCTACATACGCAACCACTCACACGTATGGAACTGTATGGTGGATGAAAATCTGACAGTGCTTTTCTGAATTCGTAACTCCATCGGTTTTGACAAGATCTCAAACGGCACTGGCTTAAATGCAAACCCAAACCATCACAGAGCCTCCACCCTGTTTTACAGATGGCTGTAGACACTCACTGCTGTACCTCTCTCCTGACCTCCTCTGTACATACCAATTCAAACCAAAAATATCATTTTTAGAGTCATTACTCAGACCTGTTGCCACTGATTTTCAGTATAGTTCTTGTGTAATTTGGCAAGCCCCAGACATTTCTCCCTGCTTCCCTTCCTTGACTTCCTTGACAGTCACTGAGACCATTTTTGCTGAGGATGGATCAACATCTACAGGGCCGGAAATGAGGAGTGGTGCAAGACGTTAGCACAGTGCTATATGTTACTGCTAAGGACTCCTGCTAACACTTGCTCTCATTGTTGAAAATGGCTTTAAATTATAAGTGTGTTTGTGTGTGTCCCTCCCAAAAGTAAAAGCCTCCCAGAGGAAGCAGGAGACCACAGGTACGCATACACTCACATTCATCTACAGTAAGGTGCTGCTCTTGTTCCTATTTTTCTGCTCTCTGTTACCTAATCTAAACACAGCTTTCAGGAACTTCTCTTTCTTTATGTGTAAACCTGTTCTCAGGAAACCAGTGTTAAAGTTCTGCTTTCACTGCGGTCGGTCCGTGTCCATGAATCTGACCCTGGGCAGGTGCTGCAACAAGGTCTTCTACTGCTCCAGGACCTGCAAGCTCAACTCCTGGGAAGAAAGACACAAGAAAGAGTGCATCCGGGTGTCAGGTGGGAGTCAGAGCCTCTCCACCCAACAGTTAGAGCCAAACTTCAGCAACCTTAAAATATTTGATGACAGTTTGTCACAAGTGCTTTGAATATATGAATCACTTATCTGAATAATAAAATGATATTTAGAGAACAATTGATGATGCAGAGAATTTGTGAAATGCTAATTTAGTTTTGGAAGAATAGAGCATGTAAATACTGTATTTCTTTCTTTCCAGCATCTGTTAACAGTGCCCAGAAAAATGATGTATCAAAGAAGTCCCAGGGCTTTGTCTGCCATCTTGAAATCCAAAAAAGCCCCCAGAGTGTCCAGTTCGAATCCCAGAGAGAACTAAAGCTGTTGAGCAAGGCAGAGAAAAAGTTCTAGAGCCAAAGCCAAGTCAATGTGATGGAAAATTAGAGCCACAACTGATGGATATTAAAATTTCTGTTTCATTATGTCTAATATTGACTTAGCTAATTTAACAAAGCACTCTTAGATCACTTTGTGAGGAACTTAAAGGAGAAACGTTCACAGAGGAGCAGGGAGTATTCTTCTGTAATGTGTTTCAGTAAATTAAAGGAGAGAGGAGTTTAATAGTGTACTGTATTGTTGGGTTCATAGAGACATGGATTGCAAATAAAAGTGCAAAATGGACTATTAAGGAGTATTAGTACTAAAAAACAAACAAACATGCTGATTGGCCTGTTAGACTGGTTTGCATTAGCAGCAGGGTTACAGTAGGCTGAGGTTGCTGCCTGTACTTTGCTTCTTACATCATACGCTGATGAGTCAGAGGGACGGACAAACAAGGACCAGGAACAGCTGGTGTGACCCAGAGTCAAGCAAGAAGCCACAGAAGGAAGGCTTCTCACAAAATCAGACCGAGGAGGAAGTGGAGGGATGACTGAGGACTTGGAGGAGCAGGAAGACGAGCTGCTCGCTCTCCAGAGTATTTTCGATGCGGACGAGTTTGTTCGGGACGAGTCGAAGTCTGCCGGAGAAATCCGAGTATGTGTCGAGCTTCCTGTCGGCTTCAGCGTGGCTCTCAGAGAGGGTAAATCAGAGGCGCCGGGGTTGTCAAACACGCGACTGCTGGACCGAAAAGGTCCGATCTGATGTTTTTGGAAAATGTTGGTTTGGAATATTAGGAAGCACCTTTACTGTTACAGCCTTAATCATCTACTTAAGATAAAAATGGGTTTTATGTAGCCAATGATGTAAAATGAGTTAAACACTTGTTCTGCATTAGGCGAGCCCGTAACAATTTAATGAGCATGTTTTTGTTGGCATTAAATGGAATGTATGATGTATGAATTAAATATATCTATATTAAATATACCTTTGAACAGCTTAATGTCATCAAGCATCATTTATAGCTTTTGCTATTTGAGTTCATGTGACAGAATATATCAAATATTTTCTGTCGAATACACCCAAATTATTTAAAAACAAATAAACAAACATTACAGAAAGAGATTAGTTCATCTGATGAGCTCGTATTTTTCTTTCTAAGGTGAAAGTCTGCGTCAGTATGATATTTCCTTCCTTCCACCGCTGCTTTTGAACTTTGGGCTTCCTGAAGACTACCCTTCCTCCTCCCCTCCCTCCTTCAGCCTCACCTGCAGCTGGCTGACTCACACACAGGTAATCAGCAGTCAAGTCATTGTTGGTCACATGTTCAGCCTGCCAGTGTGTGAGAGGTTCACAGGACATTGTAGAGGCTCAGTAAAGATGACAACAATCTATTCTCCCTCTCCCTCCACAGTTGGCTGCACTGCGTGCTCATCTCGCTGATCTCTATGAGGCCACTGGGGGAGCTGTGGTGCTCTTCTCCTGGGTGCAGTTTCTCAGAGAAGATGCTCTGAGGTTCCTGAACATCCACAGTAAGCTGGATCTTCCTCCTGATGAACGCAGCACCCTGCATTATAACCAGGACCAACACGATGCTGAACTCTCAGAACCAAAGAACAATTCAGAGCCAGAGTTCTCTGTACCATCCTCGGAAGTTCAGGAGAATCCTTCAGACGGGAGCAGCGCAGACTCTCAGGGAGCTTCGGCTTTAGACTCCTGCAAGCATGACCAGAATGATCTGAACTCTCACCAGAGCCAGAGTGATCTAACCTCAGATTATCAAAGAGCTCTTTCTCCAGAGCCTGCACTCCAAAACCAAACCACACACACTCCAGATGTGACAATCCTCCAAGCCTCAGAGTTTAATGTTGATCTCCAGGATGATCTTTCTTCATCTGCAGAGAAATCCAAGCATCATCAAAGTGTCCGGGAAGATTTCTTAAATGAAGGAGATGCTTCTCTCTCATCGCTGCTTCCCTCCACCTCCTCAGGCACGTTAGATCCAAGTGAACTTGGAGCTGCTTCTCTGCCGGTCCAGCCCACAGATTCTCCTCAGAGTGAAGAGCAAACCCTCTCTGGTCTCTTTTTATCTCCATCACAGACTCTGCTGTCCCACATTTTGATCTATGATGCGGCCCAGAAACACAAAGTGTTTGCCACCACTTTCTTTGACTGCGGGGTTTGTTTTATGGGCCGGCTCGGGTCCGAGTGCGTGAAGCTGTCACCGTGTGGCCACGTCTTCTGCCGGGCCTGTCTCTGCGAGTTCTGTACGGTTCAGATCACAGAGGGGAACGTCCGGGATGTCACCTGTCCTCAGGCAGACTGCGCTGGTGCCCCTACACCTGCACAGGTAGAAGCTACACGCAGCCTTCAACCTGCAGAATGGTTTCAACAACTGTAGTGTTTGGTCCTTTCATCTAATATCAAAACACATTTTAAAAGCTGTTAAAAATAGCTACAGGTAGAAGGATCAAGCACAGAGGAGACAAGGAGAACTGATGACTGCCCTTTCTTGTCAAATAGAATAGAATAGAATAGAATAGAATAATCCTTTAATTGTCTCACACGGGGAAATTTGGTTTTAACAGCAGCCAGAAAGACCCATATACAAACAAACAGTACACAGAACAGAAACATACACAATATTTCTTACATATTTACATTAAGGACAATGGTTACTATAAACAGAGTACTGTACAGTTATTAAATTAAATAAAAATAACTACAGATAAGAGGCAAACCAGGTTGCAGTGTGAATCGGTTGATTAACTTATTGCAGTTACAGCGCAGATGTAAACATCTATGTTTGTTGGGAGCAGTTCTGATTGTACAGTCTGACAGCTGCAGGGAGGAAGGACCTGCGGAAATGCTCCTTCATGCATCGAGGATGCAGCAGTCTGTCACTGAAGGAGCTCTGCAGTTCAGCAACATGCATGGAGTGGGAGACTCTGTCCATCAGAGATGTTATTTTGGCCAGAGTCCTTCTGTCTCCCACCACCTGCACTTGGTCCTGGGTGCATCCCAGAACAGAGCTGGCCTTCCTGATGAGTTTATCCAACCTCTTCCTCTCAGCTGCCGATAAACTGCTGCTCCAACATACAACACTGTAAAAAATGACGGATGCCACCACAGAGTCATAGAAAGTCTTTAAAAGCGCTCCCTGTACTCCAAATGACCTCAGCTGCCTCAGCAGGTCGAGTCTGCTCTGACCTTTCCTGTAAAGAGCATCAGCGTTGTGGCTCCAGTCCAGTTTATTATTCAGGTGAACACCCAGGTACCTATAAGAGTCCACTATCTCAATGTCCACTCCCTGGATGTTCACCGGTGTCAGTGTGGTGGGTCTGCGTCTCCGGAAGTCCACCACCAATTCCTTGGTTTTCCCGGCGTTGATCAGCAGGTGGCTCTGCTGACACCAGTCTACAAAGTCCAGAGTCCACCGTCTGTACTCTGAGTCGTCCTCACCTGTGATGAGGCCGACTATGGCAGAGTCGTCAGAGAACTTCTGTAGGTGGCAGTGTGGAGAGGGTGAAGAGGACGGTGACGGCACCCTGTGGGGCCCCCATACTGCAGACCAGCGTGTCAGAGACACAGCCCTGTGACCTCACATACTGTGGGCGTCCTGTGAGGTAGTCCAGTATCCACTGGGACATGTGTTGGTCCACTCCCGATAGCTCCAGCTAAACAGTGCTTCCAGGCTTCTCCAGGTGAGTCAGAGCTCGGTGCAGGAGGTAGATGATGGCGTCCTCCACCCCAATGCCAGGCTGGTAAGCAAACTGTAGCGGATCCAATGAAGACCTCACCAGGGGGCGCAGATGGTTTAGAACCAACCTCTCGAGGTTCTTCATCAGATGCGATGTCAGGGGTACTGGCCTGTAGCTGCTGAGGTCCTTGGGATGGGAGGTCTTTGGTACCGGTACCACACAGGATGTCTTCCACAGCTGTGATACTTTCCCCAGTGACAGGCTCAGGTTGAGCAGATATCCTAGGATGCCACACAGTTCATCTGCGCAGCATCTCAGGAGCCTGGAGCTGATGCCATCTGGACCTGCAGCCTTCCGCACCTTGATCTTGCGAAGCTCGTTCCTCACTTGAAGTGCTGAGATAGAAAGAATGGATTTTGGGGGAGGGTGGTGTATGTTGGAGTCCACAGAAGCCGGGGGTGGGTGTAATGACTGGGAGCTGGGAGGCGTGAAGCTGAGAGTTGTGAAGTCCTGAGATGAAGGAGAGGCAGTCCCTGAAGGAGATTGCAGCAGGGGGGGACGATGCTGTGGGAGGGGTGGGTGGTTGATCAAACCTATTAAAATATTATTTAGGTCATTCACCCACCCCAAGTCTCCTGCAGCCTGAGGGGTTGGTTTTTGTCCTGAGATTGTCTTCAGGCTGTTCCAAACCCCTCTGATGTTGTCCTGTTGCAGCTGCTCTTCCATCTTCCTCCTGTAGTTTTCATTTCCTTGCCTTATCTTCCATTTCAGCTTCTTCTGGACGACTCTCAGCTCCTGTTCGTGTCCAGATCTAAAGACTCTCTTCTTCTCCTTGAGGAGAGCTTTAATTTCAGGATTTATCGATGGCTTGTTGTTAGAAAAACACCATACCTTTTTGATGGCTACGGTGTTCATGTAATCTGTAATGCAGTCTGTGATGCTGTTGAGGTCATCCTCCAGGGGGCTGCAGAGGTTGTCCCACACAGTAGAACGGAAACAGTCCCTCGGGGCCTCTTCAGTCTCTGCTGACCATTTCCTTACTGTGCGTTTCAAACACAGAGGTTTCAAATGAAACCTCTGTGTTTGAATTTCGATCAGCTGACCTCAGTCTCACTTTGTGTCTCTGCTTGTTCATCTCTGTTGTGTTTGTAGGTGCAGAGTCTGGTAGGGGAGAAGCTGTTTGACCGCTATGACCGTCTCCTGCTGCAGAAGACTCTGGACAGCATGTCTGGTCTGTTTTCTTTCTGTTGCTGTTATACTGATTGTGTGATGAAGGCTTTCATAGACTGATCAGAATCTATTTATTACATTTCTGGGTTAGACCTGGTAAAAAGAACATCTTTAGCTCTTTTTCATAAATATCTCATTTCTTTTGGCATCTTTTTGTCTCGCAGATGTGACGTACTGCCCTCGAACATCCTGCGGCTCTGCCGTGATTTTGGAGAAATCCAGCAAGGCAGCACTTTGCTCTGAGTGCGGCTTTGCCTTCTGCGTCATATGCAGAAAAACATACCATGGAACGGGGAAGTGTGAGACCAAGAAAAAATATGCTGAAAGATATATAATAGACCTGCCACAGTCACAAGGTACACAGCTGTGTGACCACAAGAAAAAGGTTTCAAAGAATAATGAAAATGACAACATCCAGTCACAGTAAATGTAAAACTGTTTCACAAATGAGACTTTGGAGGTTTGAAAGTACAGGAGGTAACTGGATGATTGCTTTGAGTCGATGCACATGTGTGTTTAGTCCAAGTGTAGATGCTGGTGTCCTTTATGTGTCTCTTAGAGGGGGTGAAGGCTCTCTGGGAGGACTATGCCAGTGGCAGCAGGGAGAGGAAGCGCCTGCTGGAAAATAGATATGGCTGCAATTTACTGGTGTCCATTGCAGAAAAAAAACTAAGCGACAACTGGATTGCCAACAATACCAAGAGTTGTCCTGAATGCTTCACTAGAATAGAGGTTTGCACTCACCTGAGCACATTCGTACAAACTTGCGAGCACAGAGCAGTTCAGAGAGAGTTTCTGATTGAATTTGCTCATACGTGTGTTGTGCTTTACGTTACAGAAGGATGGAGGGTGTGACCAGATGTTGTGCACTCGCTGTAAGAAGATTTTCTGGTGGGACAGACTGACTCCAGAAAACACAACCGAACAGTTTTATGGGGGTCAATCTTCTTCCAACTAATTCTAAGAATCAGCACCACATACTGTCTCATAATCAGCAGGGGGCAACAAAAACAACAATGACAGGAAGGAATAACCAAACCGTTGGTTCCTTAGAAAACCCAAAGTGCTGTAAATTAACAAAAATTGCCCTCTTTGGCTGTTTTATTTGCCTTAGGCCGCAATGAAGCATTTACACTAAAGGTGTATGTTCTAATCAATTATCAATTATTCTTTCAGTTAATGGACAAATTATGTGGTCAGAAAACAGACACATTTGCCAGAACCTTGTTTTTTCAAACCAACAGTTCAAAACACAAATTTCTTTTTCTCCTGATGAACCAAATTAACTGAGCAAGTATTTCCCAGACTGATGAATTCCTCTGCTTTTAGATGTGTGCTGCTGTTAAGTACTGTTATGGCACAAAAATGCTCTGTGCAGTCATTATCACTGTAACGTTTGAACTCTGAGGGAAAAGACAGGTTCACACTGCCACAGATATATGCAGCTGCAACAACTACAGGTAAAGCTTCTGACCTTGACGTGCATGTTTCATTTCAATTCCAGCAGCAGCCTACAGGTAGATCCTGAACATGTGTCTTCTTTCCCCTTCCTCCACTGCCCTGTTATGACAGTGCAACAAAGACGCCAGCATGTTTGATTTTCTTGTCTGTCCAGGAAAAATCCTGCTTCCTCATCACTTCCTCATAAATGTCTAAACAGCAGTTTGCCTTTATAACCCACAGAAGGAGACTGCAGAATGCAAGAATACTTTTTAATTGTATCGGTTACACCTTTATTTTTCCTGCTAGCACAAACAAAATACATGCTTCATTAAAAAAAGACAAATTTACTAACTCTCCAGACTGGAACCACTGTAGCTCCAAAAATGCAGGCTCATCCTTTAGTTAGAACATCTTGAAACATGGCTCAATCACCTCACCCTCAACCCCAACTGGTCACAGCAGATGACTTATTCTTCCGAACTATCAAAAGCGAGTCCCTCCTTCCCACTGTTGCCAAGTGCATGCTCATGGGCGTTCATCTGATTGTTGGGATTTTCTCTGTAGGATCTTTAACTTATGGTGTAATATACTTTGCAGTGACTGTTGCAGGGGTACCATATAAATAAAACTGAGTAAATTGGAAATCAGTTTGAAATTCTAGAAAATTTACACTGACACATACAGTGTGTGCTGGAAGGAATTCTTAGATAAAGAAGCATGAATTCACAGAAAACATAAGCAACTGATAATGGTAGTAATAACCGTCAAATTGACTTCTTGGCTATACTCAATATATTTTTTATAGGTTTTCACTGCAAGATTTGACTGAAGAAAACACCTGCGATGCATTTTCTAAAGGTGTTGGCGGGTTTTGTTGGCAAAACACTTTCCTTTATACTGGTTCTCAAGTCAAAAACACAGATTTTTTACTTTGCTCTCAAGGCTTGCACAGATTTGCTTTGCTTGGTACCTAAAATGTGAAATACACAATCACTTGACTGTGTATTTCACAAACACAATTTTACAATTAAACAAACCCGATATTTAATTTCACAAGTGTTTCAGGGTGACCTTTAGAAAGTAGATCGCCACAGTGGACCAGGGGGTAACCTATGAAAAGGCAAAAACTGCAGTTCCTCTAATGATCACTTGAGGCTGGTCCCAAAAGTGAGTCAGTCCTCACAGACACTGATATTAAAAATGTCCAACTTAAAAAACAAAAACAAAACCCAAAGCAAAACAAACTTAACATTTACAAAAAATGTTACTCTCTGCAGCCAGTCTTTTATATGTAAGACAGCTGGATATCTGCTTAATTTATTTATAACTCAGCTGTTAATGTTTCATTTTTTTTAATTGATGTATTTTCTAAGATGTGGTCACTTTAATTGACAGATGCACAAACACAGGGATGTGTAGCCAATTATTTGGTAGGCCTTGCTTATGGTGATTAGGCCAGTCTACTAAATCCATCACATGATGGCACAGACCATCCAAGAGGCATCATTTTCACTTCTAATAGCTGTTATATATGGGCTCAAAATGTGGTCATAAATATTTTGTACTTGTAAATCGGTTTTGTACTTGTAAAAAAGATTTGTGCGTGCGTAAAAAAGATTTGTGTGTGGACTTAGCCAAAAAAAACCCTGCAAGTTACAAGTACGAATTTTGACCCTATTTTTCTTCCTTTAAGCTGATTGGTCAATGTCATGTCAATCACAAATTAAACAATCCAATCAGAGAACAGATGGGTTTGGCTGTCGGAGGGGCACTTTTTTGAACTGCAGGTTCAAGGTTCAAGGTTCTTTATTTGTCACATGCATAGTTATACAAGTATAACACAGTGAAATGTAGCCTGACACGCTCCTCGACATGTGCAAAAAAATTGGGGGGGGGGGGTGTAGAGGAAGAACATTTTATATATATATATATATATATATATATATATATATATATATATATATATATATATATATATATATACATATATATATATATATATATATATATATATATATATATATATATATACATATATATATATATATATATATATATACATATATATATATACATATATATATATATATATATATATACATATATATACATATATACATACATTGGGTGAATGTGCAGTAGTAGCAGCAAGCAGGTGAATTCTGTACATTAATATGAATACACATCTGACTATTTTACAGGATAGACAATATAAACATATTTAAAATTAAAGGAATTGAAATGTACATTGTGCCTTGGTTTAGTGTCCTTGAAGGGTAATCTCTATATAAATATCTGATAGCAGTTAGGTTCCCTTACTTTCAGTAGCTGTTGAAAGGATAAAGTTGTGGTATGTCAGTGGTTAGAAATACCATTATTACTTTAGGATTAGTTTAACACAACGTCAGGGCTGACCCGGAACCATGGCTGTGAGTCACAGTGCGCAGCATAAAAGTGCTTTCACATCAGACGCAGGATGTGCTACTAATGCTAATTGCTAACTAAAAGCAAAGGATCCAGAATTTGTTGCGCTGGCTGCTGGGCTCTGTGGGTTTTTGCAGCAGCTCTACCTGTACTAGATGCACCTGCTCCATGTCGTTTTTATCTCTGACTTTATGTCCTCTATAAGAGTTTCTGGGTTTTTTTGCTAGTTCTTCAAATGTTCAATAAAAACATGTATGCTAATTCATAACGAAGAAAGCTTTGTAATGAAGACTGTCATTTCCAAAACACTGCGCCCCCCCGCGGTCCGCAGCGCTGTTGAAAAGGCTGTGGAAGTCCCTGTGTTAAACACGTAGTCCCGTGACACAAAAATCACCAAATTCTGACGACCACAGACTGTTTTCCTTTGTGGTGATGAAGGAAAACGCTGTGTTGGCATGTAAAAGGGCATTTATTCCCTTCAAAGACCTGCAGTTCAAAAAAAGCGCCCCTCCGACAGCCAAACCCATCTGTTCTCTGATTGGATTGTTACATTTGTGATTGACATGACATTCACCAATCAGATGAAAGGAAGAAAAATAGGGTCAAAATCCGTACTTGTAACTTGCAGGGGGTTTTTTTTGGCTAAGTCCACACACAAATCTTTTTTACACATACAAATCTTTTTTATGCATGCACAAATCTTTTTTACACACACATAATTCTTTTTACACATACAAATCCTGATTTACAAGTACAAAATATTTATGACCACATTTTGAGCCCATAGTTATAGCTTAGCACTAATTAGTGTGTGTCTTGCAAAGTCCACAGACAGTGGGCCTCAACTATGTGTCATCTTTAATGTACAGTCTATGTAGTATTTCCCCCTGATTTCATGTAGCTACTAAGCTAAGATACCCTTTGGTCAGGCTATTTTCTAAGTACTTTGATAATCTGTCTCCAGCACACGTGCAGCTGTAATTTTGACTCATAACCACAAGAGGGCTGGTTTGCGCTCTTATAAATCTGCTGTACACTTTTACACTATTAATTAATTTCCACGTTTTTAGCAGTCTTTAAAATATGTTACTTGCTATCCTTACGTGAGTGGTTGATGCAGAACAGATGAGCAGCCGGAGAGAGGACATGAACTCTCGGATGCTGTCATCTGTCGTCAGGTAAGCTGATTCTTAATGCACTTGGTGAACTTATTGTTCCCCTGCAAACCTCCCAAATAGAAATGAAACACTGACTGTAGGATACAGAGTGCACACATCTCAGCTTGTTTCACAGATGAGCAGTGGGGAAATCGGTGCGGCTCAGGATAAAGGTCGACAGGGGCAAAGTACCAGTTAAAAACACACACAACACACACACTCTCACAAAGTACTGAACGCACACAAAGGGGTCCCTAAAAACTAAAATTTCCTTCTCCCTACAGTCAGCTCTACTTTATGTGGCTTAATGTGTGTTAATGGTTGCAATGTCACAGTCACTAAGCCTAATGTGAGGAGTTATATCATCAGCTTTCTCTCTGCCTTCATCTCTGAGACAGTGACTGTTACATTTGCTCGATAGGTAGGAGGGCAAACAAATGAGCAAACATTTACTTTCCTTTTACTGACCGAGCTTTCTGAGCATTTTTTTTTTTTTTTGCCTGTCCCGTTTGGCTCTTTTGCCATCAGAATTATTGTCTAAAGGCAAAGAAAGATGCCCAACGGATTTACTTTACCAAATTGACCATCCCAGCCTTGCCGTAATGGTCCATTTGATTCACCTTTTTATTGTTTATTTTATTTTCACTTGCTGAATACGGGACAGACTTGACTGGAGGAAAGAAGGGGAGAAAGAAAGAGGGAAAGAGAAACAGCTGAGAAGAGGGACGGGGGAGAAGGGCAAAAAACAAAAACCAACAGAACGGGCAGAAAAAAAAAGAAAAGGAAAATGCATATGTCGATCACCTGGATCACCTGTTGAGAAAGAAAAAAGAAAACAAGCAGAAGAGAACAAGAGTAATAGAATAAACAACATCACAATGATATATGGGAATATGACAGTAAATACTAAATATTAAACATTATTGTGCAGCACATAAGATCAACAGAACACAGTGTGCTTTGAGGTAGGAGCCGAAAAGGGTGTAGTTTGTGGGTGTGATCACCCGTGTGTACACCTGTGAGCATGGACGCGCTTGTTTTTTTAAAAGGTTCCTTCATGTAATGATCTGCTAGAGGGTGTGGGGGGGCCACAGCCCTGTCCTCCAGGGCATGAAGCAGGTATGGAGGAGATCAAGACTCCAGACATCCAGAGGCCCCCAGAATACAAGAGACCAAGGAAGACCAACAGAGGGGCAGCCGCGCCACTGTCCCAGAAAGAGCTGAGGAGAGTCCCAGATGAGGGCTCACTCAGCAGCCGCGGAGCAGAAGCCAGGGGGAGTTGCAGTGACGCGCCCATGATCTCCTCCGGCAGTCAGCTGTGCCTGAGTGACCGAGCCCCAGGCCGAGAGGCCGGGGGCACCCCACCTCCGAAATGGCCCGAGTGAGCCCCAGGCTCCAGGCCCCGATAAGTGGCCGCCAAGGAGTGAGCCGGTGTGTACCTGGACGCCCATCCCCAGACACAAAGAACCACCAACGCACCGATGTCTGAGGGAGTCCGCCACTGGCAGGGGAAGTGGTGGTAGGGGGAGATAGGCCTCCAAACCTTGAAGGGCCTGAGATGTCCCCAGAGAGGTGGCGCCTGACACCCAACCTGACATATAGACACAGACATACAGGCACACACAGACACAAACATCCATTCCCACCCTCATGCTCTCATATGCACTTACTCCACACTCAACCAACGTGGAGACAGGCATAAAGAGACGCTGTACACACGATCACACTCCCCAAGCGTACTCTACAAACCAGGTCTAGGTACCCTTGCCCCTGGAGGGGGGAACTGCACCCAGACCCAGGTGGTGTTACCCTTTTCCCTGCGGTGGGGAGAGGCAGACCGCCCCGACTCCACAGCAGCAGGAAGGCCCCACACTCCAGACCGCAGTCGGACGGCCAACTCCTCCTCCTAGCCCCCCCGCTCCAGCAGGTCGCAGAGAACGGGGGTGAGAGAAGACTCCAAACCTCCCTCCACCCGCTCATTGTAGTGTTGATGCATGTGTGTTCTAAGGTGCATTTAAAACCCAGGAGGGCATGGAGCTACCTGCCAGAGAGCAGCAGGTAAGAGCATGGTCCCTCCTGCTAGCCCTCAGTGTCTACGTGTATTTAACATTGAGAGGTGGGCAACGGCGCCAGGGGTGGGGTATACACCCTGATGGTAATTTGGATTCCGTGTATCGTGCCCACCCCCAAGATCCTATATGTATGTGTAATGAGAGTGTGAGTAATGTGAATGTCTAAGTTGTGGGATAAAATTGAGGCAGAGGCAGCCAGAAGGGGGGGGGGGGGGGGAGCCTCCTCTGCACCCTGGTGACATACCCCTACTCCAAGGCCCTGCATGTGTGGGTGGTTGTGGTGGAGCGGGAAGAGGGAGGCAGCTGGAGATGGGGAGGAAAGGAAGGGAGGCGCAAGTGACCCCTCCCTGGGGCCAGCTCCCCCGCTGACCCCAGTAGGCACTCCCATACTCCGCGACCCGCCAGGGAAAGGGGGCCCAGGCCCATCCAGACCGGGGCCCAGTGCAACAGCGCCTCCCGGCCCCACAGAGCCCGGGACAGTCCACCCAACCCCACCACAGAGAAAACTGCACCCACCCCACCATCCACTCATCTTCCAGACTACATAAGACAATAAACACCCAGGCTGAGATCTTCCTCCACCTCTCCTGTATCTCCCCCTCCTGCAGAGAGAGTTCCTGAAGAGCGGAAAGCTCCTGCAAGATGTGACAATCTCCCCCACCAATTGAAGAGCCCCCCAGGTGGCTCGACGCACCGGCGGCACCCTGCGCCAGGGCTGGGCCCCCATGCACCCACCCGCCCACAACCCCGGCAACACATCAACCAGGACCCAAGCCCCCAAGGCCCGGCCAGGGCCCCAGCCCAGAGACGGAGCGCCCCCAGAACCTCACGCCCATCCCGGACCCACCCAGGGGCAGCCAAGCTACCAGGTCAGTAACCCATGTCCGTCAGCACAGACCCTCCCCTAGCCCCGCTGCACGCAGCCACGAGGAAACAGTCACCTGAGAGCCAACAGAGCCCCTAACCGGACATGACCACTACTCCGGGTTGAGCCCCCCAAGGAAGATGCCTCCGGGGAACCCCCCGACGCCCTAAGCCTGTCCCTACCCCCACACCAATCACAACAGTGAAGGCGGGACCAAACTATGACCCCCCACCCCCACTAGGTGATGGAGCTGATCAAAGGAGCCCAGAGCAATTGATCTGATGTGGTGGCAGAGGCTGTATCAAGACTAATGTAATCTAATAGATAATTTCTATATTGGTTAGAATTAAGATTATTTTTATTTTTCCAGTTCATGAGGACTGTTTTCTTGGCTATGCATAGGGCAGTGAAAACCATATGGGCGATATTCTTTTCTGAAGTGACATTATCTAAGCTGCCCAACAAACACACTAAGGGGGAAGTTGGAATGTTACATTTCAGACACTTTGATAAGTCTTCACATATCTCGCGCCAATTGCTGTCTAATTGCTGCTGCTAGTGGTTCAATAAAAATTGCAAACAGTGAAGGGGAGAGTGGGCATCCCTGCCTGGTGCCCCTCAAGAGACAAAAGCTGGAGGATGTCTGGTCATTTGTTCTGACACAAGCTGTTGGGGAATTATATAATATTTTTAACCAGTTGATGAAAGAGGCAAGGCAAGGCAAGGCAAGTTTATTTGTATAGCACAATTCAACAACAAGGTGATTCAAAGTGCTTTACAGAGACATTAGAAACAAGAACAAATAAAAAGCATGATTTAAAATTGATTAAAACAAGCAAATAAACTAACTAACTAATTAACAAACAAACAAACAAACAAACAAACAAACAAACAAACAACAGTATATAAAATCAAAACAGATAAAATCAGAACAGTAGATAAAATCAGTAGTTAAATGTAAGTTTTGAAATTTAAGCTTAAAGTGTGGATTTGGTGCTTTATTCAAATGCAGCTGAGAACAGGTGAGTCTTCAACCTGGATTTAAATAAACTGAGTGTTTCAGCTGATCTGAGGCTTTCTGGGAGTTTGTTCCAGATATAAGGAGCATAAAAGCTGAATGCAGCTTCTCCGTGTCTGGTTCTGACTCTGGGAACTGATAAAAGACCGGATCCAGATGACCTGAGGGATCTGGATGTTTCATACTGGGTCAGGAGGTCATTGATGTATTTTGGTCCTAAACCATTCAGAGCTTTATAGGCCAGCATCAGAACTTTAAAGTCTATCCTCTGACGGACAGGCAGCCAGTGTAAGGACCTCAGAGCTGGACTGATGTGGTCCACTTTTTTGGTCTTAGTGAGGACTCGAGCAGCAGAGTTCTGAATGAGCTGTAGTTGTCTGACTGATTTTTTAGGTAGACCTGTAAAGATGTTGTTACAGTAATCAAGCCTACTAAAGATGAATGCATGGACTAGTTTTTCCAGGTCCTGTTGAGACATCAGATCTTTTATCCTTGATATATTCTTGAGGTGATAGTAAGCTGACTTTGTTATTGTCTTAATGTGTTTTTCTAAGTTTAGGTCTGCATCCATCACTACACCCAAATTTCTCGCCTGGTTTGTGGTTTTTAGATGTATAGATTGAAGTTCTCTGGTGACCTGTAATCGTTTTTCTTTGGCGCCAAAGACTATTACCTCAGTTTTGTTTTTGTTTAGCTGGAGAAAATTGTGGCACAACCAGTCATTGATTTCCTCAATGCATTTACCAAGAGCCTGTACAGGGCCTCGGTCTCCTGGTGACATTGTGATATATATTTGTGTGTCATCTGCATAGCTGTGATAGTTTATTTTGTTGTTGTTTATAATCTGTGCCAGTGGGAGCATGTAGATGTTAAACAGAAGGGGTCCCAAGATGGAACCTTGGGGAACTCCACATGTGATACTTGTCTGCTCAGATGTGAAGTTACCTATTGATACAAAGTATTTCCTGTTTTCTACGTATGTTTTGAACCAGTTTAGTACAGTTCCTCTTGTGGACCAAGAGGATCCAAAACCAAATTTGTGTAAAGTTGCAAATAGAAATTTCCAGTTAACTCTGCCCCTGTCTCAGGATAAAGGTCGACAGGGGCAAAGTACCAGTTAAAAACACACACAACACACACACACACTCACAAAGTACTGAACGCACACAAAGGGGTCCCTAAACACTAAAATTTCCTTCTCCCTACAGTCAGTGCCAGTCAGCTCTACTTTATGTGGCTTAATGTGTGTTAATGGTTGCAATGTCACAGTCACTAAGCCTAATGTGAGGAGTTATAGTTTTCTCTCTGCCTTCATCTCTGAGACAGTGACTGTTACATTTGCTCGATAGGTAGGAGGGCAAACAAATGAGCAAACATTTACTTTCCTTTTACTGACCGAGCTTTCTGAGCATTATTCTGTGTGTGTGTGTGTGTGTGTGTGTGTGTGTGTGTGTGTGTCCCTCCTGTCCGTTGTGCCCTCCTGTCCCCTGTGCACGTGTCCATGTGTGTGTCAATGTCTTTCTGACGATTCCCACCCACAGTTTCAGGAGATCTTCACTCAGCCGTCCATCCCAGTGTGGAGAGGAGTGGACTTTTTCCTCTACGAGCTCAGCGGGATCGACAGCAGGCCTACACCTTCAGAAACTGTAAGAGGACATTTTTTATAGTAAATAATTTGAAGCGAGCAAATTGTGCACAGGAGTGCATTTTTAGATTGATCCGGTGAAAGTTATCAGTGTTCGGAGGTTATTTGGAGGTCATTTCAGCCTCGCTGTGGTTACCTGAGGCTTACAGTGTTTGGTGGTGTGTGATATTTGTCTCTTCTGTGTCTCACAGCAGAACAGAGTCAAACATCCAGCAGGATCTGAAGATGAGGAGTGGAGTGGGGTTGTGTGTGCTGGGCCTGCTGGGCCTGCTGTGCTCAGTTTTTGGGCAGGTAAGGAGGAAACACCAGATTTCCTGCTCTGAAACCTAGAATATACGAATAAGGCTGCTTGGGGGTGATCAGATCGTTTTGTCAAATAAAAGAGGATGTTTTTAAACACCACAGCAAAGATCTTCCATTAAAATCTTTAAATACTTTTAATAAATATAAGCTAAAAGTATTAAAAACAGAACTGCTAAGTTTGTCGGATGCCTCACGTCAAAGCAAGAGCATCACTTACTTTGGGAATTGGAGGATATGTGCTTCATCTTTTTATAGTTTCTGGTAGATTCCCTTACTAGTTTGGTAATCTGGACACTCAGTACATAAGTAGGATGTCTTAAAACCACAAAAAGCAAATAACAATCAACTCTTACTCCCTTATTCCGATCCTGGAGTGCAAATCCACTGCAGTACAAACCTGCAGGGTCACTGACTTTGCCTTGTTTGTACTGTACTTTATTTCAGTTCTTGTGACCCTTTGAAATGACGCAATTTCATTTTGCAGATAATCTGAGGATGAAGAAACATTTACATCTTTTACTTTAGCACAAGCTGCAGTGCAATGCCACAATTTAGAAGCCTTTCAAATGTGGTGCAGCACCTTTTTAAGTGCTCTGCTGTTTTCTGATATCGGGGTATTGACCTGAAAAGTCCTGCATGCAGAGTATTAGTTAAAGGATAACTTGTGAATATACGCAAATAAGGAAAGTAAGTCACCTCAACGTTTTTGAAAGCTGAACACATGAAGTTTTACAGCCTTATTTACTTCTGAGTAAATTGCAGAAAAATGTAGAAACAGAAGCTAAAAATAAATCAGACAAATCACAACACTTTTGGAAAACACGACAGTTTTTGTCAATTTTAAAAGAAATGAGCCTATTGGTATTTACAAAAACATTTTGGCTTTATTCTAAAAAAATCATTCTGTGCATCATCTTCCTTCTTTTCATCCAGGAGGCAGCGGAGGTCCAGTCTGGTGTCCTGATCTTTTGTGATGACCCGTCTGTGGAGAAGGCTGTCCACAGCGCTGTGGACAAATTCAACGAGAGGCTGAGCACCGGCCATAAGCTGGCCCTCTTTCAGATACTGAAAGCCAGCAAGGTACAGTGACTGCAGACACATGTGTTACCATGAAGAACAATACTGTGAGATTTTATGAGCTTTTTTGTTACGTAAGTTACATAAGTGGGAATCAAGCTTGTTGGATTCAACTAAAACTGAGCTTGTGGCTGTTTTTCCTTACAAAGCTAAAAAACAAGAGGATTCAATGCTCTGGGACGATTACCAAGAAATTCAAAGATCCTGTGACACTTTGACTTCTGGTGCACACTGATTACATATATTTGTGTGTGTGTGTGTGTGTGTGTGTGTGTGTGTGTGTGTGTGTGTGTGTGTGTGTGTGTGTGTGTCTCCAGTCAGAGAATGGCTCAGACTCAGTGTACTCACTGAAGTTCACTACCTGGAAGAGCGAGTGCACAGCTGACAGCAGCAAATCCTGGACAGACTGTGACTATTTGCAGTCTGGAAGCAAGGTAACAATAATCAGCTCCTCCTCCCATTTAACAACTCGTGGTATGAAAATATTAAAGTTCTTGTTAAATGCTGTAGTAAAAACAAAGCCGTCGCACGGTCTGTCGTGTCCCTCCAGGGGCCGATTTCTTGCAACGCCACCGTCCTCATGTCAGAGACAAAGGCTGAGACAAAGCAGGTGGACTGCCAGATTGGTGAGTGAGGGTGAATAAACTCAGCATCAGATTAAAGTTTTTAACAGTCCTTTCAAAGCTTGTTTTTTTCTTTGGGTTTTTTTGTTGTCTTGCTGCAGAACATGGTCTATTGAATCCATTTTGACTGGGACCTCATTTTAACACAGAACCAGTTGCTTTTAGAGACAAAATTCCCACATAAGGAACGTAAATCATTATCAAAACCAAAAATATCCACAGTTCTTACACCATGAATGTGTTTACCAGAGTACAGCCACCTAACAGTGAGTCACTGAGGGAAATGGGCACTGGCGGGCTGCTGGGGAAACAGAAGGGGGCTGATTGGCTAACATGCCAACACTATCTGCAAGCACAATATTAACTTATAACACCATAAAAGGCAGTGACGCAGTCTAGACTTTAATCAGTCAAATATAGGCGTTCGGTATATCAATCCTGTGTTTTTCTCTCCCACTCACAGGATATTTTGCAGGTTTTTAAAGCTCAGCTTGCAAACTGTATTTGTACATTAAAGTAGTATTTGATTGTTTCATGTGCGATTTGGTTGTAAAGAAA
This sequence comes from Astatotilapia calliptera, assembly GCF_964374335.1. Classification (NCBI taxonomy): domain Eukaryota; kingdom Metazoa; phylum Chordata; class Actinopteri; order Cichliformes; family Cichlidae; genus Astatotilapia; species Astatotilapia calliptera. Next base: position 9,417,213 of record NC_137438.1, read on the forward strand.
TAAAGTAAGCTAGGTTAAGTAAATAGGTGGCATCAGCACATTTACTAGTTTTTAATGATAAATGAAAAGGGCTTGAAATGAAGGCTGGTGGACTTTTTGATTCAGTTCTTCTTCAGTTTAATCACCCAAGGACAGTCCCTGGTATTTAACCCCTGGTGGGAGTGTGTCCTTGGAGGTGGTCCTGATCATTTTTGACCCACTTGGTGCTGATGTGAGTCAATGAAGGTCATATGAACCGAGGTGTGAATCAAGGCATGCGGTCATTTCTGTCACAGATCCTTTATGAGGCACTGCCCCGACCCACCATTATGTGAAGTATAAGGTCACATGTGTCAAGGTGTGTATGGGGGATAAAGCACCTGGGAAGGGATTTCAGGACTGGGTTTTAGGAGATACCCACTGGTGTCTTAACCATTAGGCAGCTGGGTTGCTTTCTAGAGGCTTTGCTTTCCTCCCAATGCTCCATGACCGCCAGATTCCAAAAACAAACAAAAAGTATATTTTCTCTCACTGGCCTGTTTGTATTACAGACTATTTGGGACTGTTTTGTGTTCCATCAAGCACACTGAGATCATGTCGTGTTGATCTAAACACATCCAGAGGGAGCCTGAATTCGGGGCATTCTTTAATTAATTAACTAGATTAAAAACATCATAAATAAATAACATTAGACACTTTTTGAAAAGCTTTAACCAACTCTGTTTGCCTGAACCTTGAGCAGTTATTGGAATATGAGCTTATGCATTTCCATGACTCAGATTTTTCTCCACTGTAGAAGGGCACATCGTTTCTGAGAAAGCATCTTGCATGGGCTGCCCAGAGCTCATCGATGTAGACTCCGAGGACCTTAAGGTTCCCCTTTCTGTCTCCATCTCCAAGTACAACTCCATGTCTGACTCTACCCACCTGTTCAGTCTGCACAATATTGGCCACGCCACCAGACAGGTACAGCAGGTGGCATGGAAGTGAAGGGAAAATGGGGAGGACAGGCATCTCTTTTTCTTTCCTTTTTTGTCTTTACGCATCACGTGTATTTGTGTAGGTGGTTGCTGGCTTCAGATTTAAGCTGATTTTTGACATGAAGAAGACCGTCTGTTCCAAGGCTGAACACACAGACCTGAACGAGATATGCATCCCAGACGAAAATAATCTGGTAAACCAAAACTAATGCACAAATCACCCCAGCCAAGATGTGCTTCTCACTGTGTGTTCTGTGCATCTGCAGGAATATGCCAACTGCAACTCTACAGTGGATGTAGCACCTTGGAGACTTGAGCCACCACAGGCCCACATAGAGTGTGCACCGGGTCAATTGCCACCCTCTGTAAGTCCCTCTTTTCACAGGATGATCAAACATGAGCGAGTAGACAAGAATGCAGGAAATAAATGAAAACCATTCACATAGTAACTGCACTGGCTAATATTCGCTCTCCCACTCCACTGGATGTACCAGCGGGTTTACCATCTGGGTTGCTTTGGGATATTTTGAACTGGAAGGGCTGGGAATCTAACCACCAACCTTCCAATTTGTGCACCTCAAATTATTCCATCTTAGTCTTTCATCTAAGTTATTGGAAATTAATTTTATAATTATGAAAATTAAGTGTTATCCATCTAAAAGAAACGCACCAGTTTGCATGAAAAAGAAATGTGAGCACATTTCTTTAATGGAAAAGTTTAACTAGGCTCTGAATTCTCATTTCAGTCGGTTGTCGTATTAGACGCTCTGTTTTAATCACTCCGCAGAAATCACTGTCAACGTACAGAAAAGAAATAATTTTTAAAAAGAAAACAGAATTTTTTGTCACATTACAGTTGATCCCAAATTATTGCAAAGTACGGCTATATGAAGAAAATCATCTTGGTTTTGTGGCTGGAAATGATGAAGATTTGTGGTTCTTACTTTGAGAAGCCAGGATAGAATTTAAAATGGGTTCTTTGCTAAGTTCTTTGTTATGTGTTAACACTCGCTCATTCCTTTTTATGTTAGGTTAGTGTGAAGTGGCTTAACAAATGAAAGAATATTCTTCTGAAATGATCAGGTAGAAGGACTGGACTGAATATGAGTGAAAAAGCAGCCAATGTCCAAAGTAAATATTTGACCTTAAGAAAGCCTGGAGAAATACTTGCAGTTCAAGAGCATTTCAACAATTTACAAGAAAGTCAGGCTACTTGGAATTAAATGATAAACAAATGAGGTATGGCTTGAGACTTTTGCACAGAGGTCACTGATTAGGAAGGTCCATTAGAGAGTCCATCTTCTTATAAATCCTTTGCTTTTTCTTCAGAAGTTCGCCAGGCGTCGTCCTCCTGGCTGGTCTCCTCTCAGGCACTTCCTGTATGGTAATGGTAATGGCCTGCATAGCGCTTCTCAAGACCATAATACCCCAAATCGCTTTACACTACATTCAGTCAAACCCCATGCCACAGCTACATCTTCACCCTCACAACCCCCCACCACAGCTAAAACTAAAGAATCATCTGAGGAGGACACCACATCTGCCACACCGTCAGTTTCACGTGACGCAGATGCGAAAGACCACCTCTTCCACTGCCCATCCAAGCCCTGGAAAGCTTTGAAGCCTCACCACTCTGCAGCTCCTACCAAGGCTACCGTAGAAGCGGCTTCTCCACAGCCCTCAGCAGATGGAACCTTCATCAATACAGACCTGTTGTCATAATTTCTTTCCTCAAGGGAGCCAGATTCATAACAGAAAATTTCCACTTGTTGCGCTCTTCCAGCAGATTGTTTTTTGTTTTTGTTGCAGACTAGTTCTCTAGTTGCTGCAGGGAGTTTTGGGAGATGATGATCGTCTTGTAAGATGCCAGGTTTCAAATGATACAACAGATGGGTTCAGTTAATAAAATTTTTTTAGGGTCTTGTAAGTCTTAAGAAAACTGAGGAAAAGAAACTGAAATTAAGACAGAACTCTAATTTTACGGCTCTCAAGAAAGCGATGTCTGTTTGGAATCAAAGAGTTGAGTTCATCAAAGGATAGAGCAGTTTGTGTGCTGGTTTATGTGTGAATATAAAATGCTTACACATTGAAGCTTAAAATAAAATTAAAATTTGGTGGAAAATGTTCATGTTTTGCAAGGTTTGTAGTGCCAGAGCAAACACAGCTGGGTCAATCTTTAACAAATTTATTTGTACATCTTCACAGAACACTCAGATGATGAGTCAGTCAGTCGGTCAGTCAGTAAGTCAGTCAGTCGGGGTACAAACCTTTACTCCTCGACCAGTGACCCAAAAACAAAACACAACATACATTTATAAATAAAAAAGCAGGTTACTGTGAGGGCAAACTTGTCCTAGAAACTAGCAAACTTAAGGCATTCATTTATAAATGTCTGTATGGCTGCCTATTAGACTACAATATAAAAAAAAGGAAAACAAAATGCAGCAGGAAGAGTATTCAGCTTCACCCAATATCATGCAGGTAGGCTGTGAGTAACAATACATTGGCCCGGCGTACATTCATTCATAGTATAGGCTAGAGTTCTGACAACATGGTATGTTATGGAAATATTAGTACTGCATACCAAAAAACAAAGAAAAAAGTATTAAAATGAAACCACAGAGCATGTAGCCATGTGTGAGAGTCTGAGACACTTCCGAACCTCCAAATTGAATATAAATGATCAATATTTCACATATTTTGTCCATATTTTTATTCCCTGCAAGTCTAAGTGTTCAAACCCTTCCACATCTGTTCAATTCACCGAGAGAGAGAGGGACCGTCGTTGCTTCATTTCTAAATATCGGGTTCCATACAATTAAAAAGATGGTGGACACAATAACATGAACACCAGGTAAACAAATAGGAACAGTAACAGAGACACCTCAGACTAGAGGCAGCACACTATAGTCTTCACAGAGGCTGCAGACTTTTACATTCGCTTGGTGTTTGTGTTGTTATGGTCACAGTGAACCATTTTCCCTCCGCTCTCGGTTCTTTGGACACATAGGGGGTTTAAAGACAACCAACAGTCATCTCTGACGTCAGCTGACTCTGCAAGATTGCAAAACAACAGAGATGTATCTTTGTGATACTCTGTCCCTGCACATAACCCAATCATACAGTTAAACTGAAACAAATGGAGAGAAATCAGATCCTGTGATGGCATGATTTGTAAATCTGAACCTGTGCTGAGCCATGTTATGGTTAAAAGGATAGAAAAAAAAAAAATCGGTTCAGGGAGAAAATGGTAGGGCAACAGTTACTGCACCACTTCAGCACCAAAGCTGAGGGATTAGAAGACGTTTTAAACGAGCATGGTCTAAAGAAGACGCCCACATTTCCCCCTACGTTTTCCCCTGTGACGTCAAAGCTGCCACCTGATCTCAGAAAATTTGAACTCAAGCGCAACTTTAGTTCTTCATTAGCTGAAAATGCATTTCTGGGCATCACTAACATTTACTGAGGGTGTCAAACAGGCAACCTGTACCCAATGCTTCAGCAATCGGTACAACACACACAGACCCCTTACACCTCAAATCTAAACTGACAAAATACAGCTGTGGTTTCGATTCATGGTGCTTCAAGTAAAACGACTAATTTATGAAAAAGAAAAAAAAAAAATCTAAGTTTACCCTCATTTATGTTTCCTTGCAAATGATGCAAAAAAACAGCATTTTTGTGTGTCTGTTTGTTTTTCTTCTCTGGCACAAACCAGCCAGGAGAGAAAATGATTTATAAAACATTTAAAGACACCTTTGCTGCTAGTGTCATCACACAGAGGCAGAACATGTACATACACACAGTGTGTAGGGTTTTCATTGGAGCCCGCCAATGAAGCTCTGCAACCTGTACAGAACGGAGCACGCACACGCTCGCACACTTTGTTTGGAGAGTACATGGATACTAAAGAGAACACTACACATGAAGCCTACCATAGAAAAAAGGCTAGACTGTAACTGTACATACATACTGCTTAATGCTGCTTCAAAATGTACATCTTACATACATACTGGTTATGCTGCATGCATACTAGGCTAACGTTCTTCTTATAGAGTCCTTCTGGACAAAAAGGCATTGAGAACTAGAGTTTTTCTTTAAGTGCATACCACAATATTTTTTGTATTTTTGTTTGTTTTTTTTAAATTGTAAAAGTCTGTAATATGCCTCACTGCATGACACTGTTCAAGCATCAGCTTTTGCAGACATCAGCGATACTGTCCGATTTGGCACGTAGAGAAAACAAAGGAATGCGTTCTGTGCTGATGACCTGCTGTGTAGGGACAGAAACACGTTACTGATGCAAAAAGATGAGTCATCAATGTTAGCGACTGAATACATTCTAGCCATTAATGCTGCAATGATGTGACGCACGTGCGCGCGCCGCATCGCGACAGAACACAACTTTGGCTTTTCTATACAATCAGCAGTTGAAGCGGCAAAGTGCAGACTGTTTCCCCACAGACACGCCGGGTCTCATACTGTAGTGTCCTAGTGTCTTTCCTACATGCACCGTGAGAGGCTCCATTTCTTGTAAAATACTACATTCTCTCCTTAGCAGAGCACACTGCGAGTTCCACCAACTACGGCCTGCCCAAAAGACACTATGGAACAACAGTTTCCAAGCTGCTTCATGTAACACTGCTAACTCTTCTTCGTATCTCATAGGCCCCCCACCCAAACCCCCCCAACCCAAAACGGTTTTATACCTTTTTTTCACGTCTTGGGTTGTACACACAAACTGAGCATTAATATGAATATTCATTGTGCCAATCACATGACCCCAAGCTGCCCCAAAGTGCAAACAATCTGTTTAAATTTTTCATCTTTCAATACATTTTCTGCCACCTGGATAAATGATCCAATATCTGCTGAGCCAGCGCCCACTTTCAGAGGCTTCCAGCTGAATTTCTGAGGACTTCATCTCGTAACTAACTAACCTCCCCCTCGAGACACTCATGCTACTATTTCAATGTGATTTTCAAATGTAAAAAACACAAAACAATCCCCAAACAACCAAAAAACAAAAATACAAGACCAACATAATTCAGTGTCTCCACTTGGCAAAAGACTGCAAGCCTCAAATCAAATGTTTCAAAAACACAATTTAAAATATACTTCAACATTTTAGCAACTTTCTAATGAGAGATGTGTCAAGACCCGCCAGTCTAACAAGGTCAAAAGGACCGCTAAGGCGGTCAAATCATTCGCTAAGCCTGCCATGCTTTTTGACTTAGTGCTGTCAGGGTTTGCTTAGGCAGAGTTTGTAGGGCTCAACAGTGTGCAGTGTTGTGCTGTGATGCCAAGGCTTTTAATCAAGAGGAAGACTTGACATTCCCCAGGGCCTCTGCTTGCCAAAAAACAAAACAAAACAAAACAAAACAAAACAAAACAAACAAACAGCCAGAGGCTTAATATAGGTCCCATTTTTCAAATGTGATATTGGCACTTTAACGCTTTCCATTTTGCATCATTTAACAAATTATCCCAAGTAGGGCTGTAAACTAGCCACAACGAATCAGGTGGCCAAATTAGATGTTAAATATAAGGAAAAAAAAGCTTAAAACCCCCCAAAACAACAACATCAGTCTTACTTTGTGAATATAAAAAAATTGAAAATTGAGGGGTAAAGTAACAGGGGTAAGCGGTAGCACTGGTGGTAGTGTGAAGCTGCAAACATGTAACACAGATGCTTCAACCTCAATTATATTTACAGATACACGCACACACACAATGAAAAAACAAAACAAAACCGTGTTTCTGAAGAGTCAAGTTCAGGTTTTGCCTTTTGCTGAAACTGAAAGAAACTAGGTACATAAATAAATTTAAAAAGTCATAATAAATCTGTATATTATTCTCTAAGTGCTGTTTTTTTGATGGAAAGGCATCATCACCCTGAAGTTTATGCAAGAGTCTAAAGCTGCACCACCATCTCTGGGGTGAAGTGCTGACTCAATGAGGCTGTTTGGAGTGGAGGGTGGAGGCCTACAGATCTGTGCAAAACAACTCAAAGACTCTCCTGCAGATTTGCAACCTTGACGTTTCCACACAAGGAGTTCAAAGGAAGGAGAGACAACTCCAAATCATCTGCGAAGGGGCGACTTCACCACAAAGATGGGGGAAGACATCATAAAGGCTCCCGTGCACCAGTTATCCCGTACTGTACAACAAACCGCAGCTAATTTAGACTATTTCTTGTGCCAACTAGCTCCTAATGACAGGGGTGACAAGATTAAAAAAAAAAAACAACCTCCATTCTAGGTGGAGAAAGTGTGCAGCACTAATACAGCAGAGGGGGCAGCAGGTTGAACTGTGTGGCTACATTTATACCTTGGCAAAAATGTCATCTTTACACTGAGTTTTCCGAGTTTTGGTTTTTATCACTGAGCAATGGAGTAAAAGGATAAGATTTTCCTTGGTTGGCCAGTTTGTTCCTGTTGTGGTTTAAAAAAAAATACAGAGGAAGCATAATAGCCATGGTGGGTACACCTCCACAGCAACAGGAAAATGCTCCCATGTAGACCCTGAAACAGGCAGCGGATACTCGGACGGCATCATCAAGACCAAACAAAAAACAAAACCCCCCCAAAAAACCCACAGAAACACAAGAACCTCGTTTAGAAAAAGAAAAATGCTGTAAAGAAAAAACAGATCAAGCTGCAAGCATCCATCCTCAGGGAGCCATTTGTGATATCTGCTGTAAACGAGAAGAGCCTTGAAAGACTCGTCTGCGTGAAGTACTCCATGCTGGGACTGGTGGATTGGGTTTGTCTGCAGCATCAGTTTAGTGCATGCTGTCTAATTGTGTGGAATATCCAGTCCATCTTGGTGGTCCACCCTCCATGGTGAGCATCATTCATCTGCTTCATGAAATAGTCCAGTGCCTCCTGCAGCGTGAAGAAAAACAATACAAGATAAAAGATTAGAAAACAAACCACCCAAAACACATATTCAGAAGTTTAAGAAAGCCAAATGTGGGGCTGAAAAGATTTTAAAAGAACAAAACACTGTTAGAGAATGGCCACGTTTACCTGCTCTGTTTTCTCCAGTGCCAGCGTCTTTCTAATGTAGGCAATGTCGTCAAATGACTGCAGCTCAGGCATGCCAGAGCCGAGCATCATGGAGAACAGGTTGATGAAGAGGTTGGCGTGCTGCCTGATGGCTAGGTAGGCTTTATAACACATCTCCTGAAACCTAAAGTGATTGTAGACTTTGATTAACAAAAGTGAATCTTCTTATACAATCGTGTGGTACTGAGGAAGTGACCAGACAACATACACACAAACACATTACTGGAGTACCTTTCAAACTCTTTGGTCTTTGCGCACTCCTGGGATCCTTTGCTGATGACGATGAGAAAGTCTTGTGTCAGAACAAAGGGCACTCGCTCTCTTTTGTAGCCAAACTTCTTTTTCTTATGATCCAGGAAATGGCCAAAATCTATATGAAATAACTGAAGAAGAACAAATAAAGACCAACAGAGAAAGTCAGTAACTAACAAGTAAACTTCCTCTGAGGTTAAATCCAGCACCAAGTTAGCGATTTTTACGATTTATCACAGGCTGTATTAACTGTTAATGGTCTGATACCATCATATTGCTGGTTTATGACCAGCTTGATGAACCAAAGTCGCTTTGACTGACAGTGGCAAGTTCATTGCTCACAGACCAAGAACTCTGATTGTTCCACTGTTTCCAACAACTGTTTGTCTCCAGTGTAACTCTAGCATTAAGGAAAGTGGCCATGCCAGCCCCTGTTCTGGAAAATGAGGAACTCTTTGTTGAGTTTGTGAGAGTTACCAGAGAGCCACACAGCAGCTGCACAAAGCTGCAGCCACTGTTAAAACGGATGCCAAGTTACTGAAATCAGACTTAAAGTGTTGTGTCCCCAAAAAGGAAAGAAAGACCTGGTTCAAATAACATTAAAACCACGTCTCTCTTCCCCTCCAGACAAGGAATGCTAGACAAGACCCGCTTAATATGGATATTAAAACATACCAGGATGCCTTTCCTAACATATTTGTCTCTCTCGACATATATATTGTTAAAATATTTCGCCCAGCCCTGCTGCGTATGTGTGCAAATTCAAGTCACCTGTCCATCATCTTTGACCATAATGTTGCTGTTGTGCCTGTCTCCTATCCCAAGGATAAATGTAGCTACACAGTAGCCAGCACAAGACCTTGTGAACAGATCTACAGCCATGTCATACCTGCAAAAGCACACAAACACACAATTAACTTGGATTTTTAAAGAGAAATTACAAATTAGTACATGGCTAAAATCAAATCAAAGAATGTCCATCCACAAACTAAAAGTTCTCTATCTGACACTGCTCACTAGTGCCAAACGGAGACGTTGCACAAAGTATCAGGACAAAACTCACATCTCGCCCTTGTTCTTGTCCTTGAGCCACTGATGCAGAGTATTCGAGTTGAACTGCAGTGCCCCTTTCAAGCCTCCTTTACACTGAATCTGCATGATGGTGTGGGAGTTGCGAACCACCTCAATGAGACCCACGCAATCTCCTAATGACAAGCAGCCATAGGGCAACATCCTGAAGACAAAACACATTTTCTTCTTAGCCAAATGCACGGTCACAAGGATCTCTCACACACACACACACACACACACACACACACACACACACACACACACACACACACACACACACACACACACACACACACACACACACACACACACACACACACACACACACACACACCAATAACAGGAGAGAAAGAAAGTAGTACCGTAGGTCCAGTCCCTGATTCTGCCAAATGTTCTCCATGATCTTAATAATCTGCAATGTCAGCATGTCCTGGCGCAAGTCTACAACACAGATGCACACACGCACACATACACACAATAGAGACAGTTAATTGCATCCGTGGATACCTACAAATGAAACAAGTACACAATATAAGGATCAATTATTCCAATTATAATAGACAAAGCTCGCCAAGAAACTCTGCATGCTCTAATCAGCAACATTAAGGACAGGGTCGTCCAAACATGCTGCAGCCTTCATATAACAGACCACAAAGTGTGAGCAGTTCTCACAAAGCTATCACAAAAGGAGGAGGACCGAGAGACAGCTAAAAATGTAGGCAGTCATTAAAAGCTTTCCACTCATTTTCTCAAAATATATTAATGGAAATTTGGTAGTGTTGCTCAAAGTGTCGTCAGTGTAAATGACTTTTTCTGTGTGTCAGCGTTACCATCTCCATTTTTGAAGATGATTTCATTGTTCTGAAAGAGCATCTCAGACATGATGTCGGGATTTTCCCAGTTCAGCCACAAAGGCCTCTTTGCTGACGACATAATCCTGCATTCATCTAACCTGTAAACAAATTCAAAAAGATTCAAGTTACTGAACAGATACACACACAGACACACACACAAAATAATCTCTTGCTTCTGACCTCAAGTTTCCAAGTTGATGCGCAGGGTTTAGAGGAGACGTAAAGTTCTGCAGGGCATCCATGTAGTCTGGCCTCTTCATCTGTTCCACAAGAAACCGCATCTGAACCTGCATGAGAGACACGTACACAACCACAAAAAAGCCAAAATGCACACAGATGAGGAACCAGTTCCACAGCATGTTCCTTATACTGTAAGCAGCTCTGACATGTGTTGTCCTAATCAGTACCTTCTGCGTCTCATCCTTCTTCTCCTGTTTGAGGATGTCGGTGAGGTTTATGAGCTTCTCCATGGCCTCTACTTGCCTGCTGAGGTGTTTTAGGTACATGCCACAAGCACGGCAGTAAGCCTCTAACAGCAGCCCAAACCTCTGGCTCACTGTTTTATTGTGCATTTCTGACCTGCAACAAAGCCACATCGAGAAAAATGAGAGAGAAGCAGAGAGGAAAGATTAGTTTTTAAGCCTTCTGGAGGGATACAGTGAAAGGAAGGTACATGTAACAAAAACAAACAGTAGTCTGAATGCTGACTCACTTGAGATGCCAGAAGAAGAAATGTCCTATTCTCTGATTGGTCAGGGCCTTTTTGAGGAGAAAACGGGCCAGGGGATTGTCAAGATACTGCTCGTATTTTAAAACCTAGAAGAGAGGAAAGATTGAAAGAAAAGAATAAGAAGCAGTCCTTGATGCCTTCCCACCACGGGGTCTCTGTACACTGAACACCAAATACAACCCGAGGCATTACAGACCAGAAAGTCTTTAGCAAAGAAGAACAGGACGAACAAAAACACACAGGCTGAAAGGAGGAACTCCAGTAATGAGATTCCAAACATACTTGGTGTCTTCCTTTTTAACCCAGTTTTTCCATTTATCAGTTCTTAAAATTCAACAGATCCAACACTTGACTGGACCTACCTGTACAAGCTGGATCAAGTACTGGGACAATTTGTCATCAGTCAGGTATTTGTCAAGGCAACGTACAGCAAAGTGCCTGACCATGGGGTCTGGATAGTTACAGTCCAGCAACTCCATGGCCTGCTCAGGACGGATAGACGGCCACTCCTTCAACAGACAGTACATCTGGAAACAGGCAAACCAAGAATGATGAAGATGTGTTCATTAGTAACACACTTACTTAAATGAAAAGCTTTTATTTTTTTTTTTTACAAGTTGGTGATTATGCAAAGAAATGCTTTGTACAAAGTAACTGACAAGTTTCAAAAGCAGTTTCAATCTAACTGTGTACATAAACTAAACATACTTGAATATTCTATGTCTGAGATGGAATAGACAATTATGTGGCAGGAAATTACCTGTGCTACTTCATCTCTGGAGTTCCACTTGACCGCGAGAAGGATCTTGGGAAGGATCTCTGGGATGTTCATGCAGTAGTGCCTGTTTTAAAAAAAAAAAAAAAGGATTGACATTGTGCTTTGGACTGGAGTTTCATTCATAACCAGCTTTGTTTTACATTTATGCCCCTTTTCCATTAGTACCTGCTCAGAAGGACTCACCATGGCTGCGACAACTCGCCTTGGATCAACTTGTTTTCCAATGCAATTGAGTACCAGCTAATGTGTGTGGTTGTCGTTATAGCAACACTGAAGAGAGTCCTGTGACGAATGCTACAACAAAGGTGGACATCGAGGTAAAAATATACCTGCTGCTCGGTCTGTGGTTTTTTCTCAGACTCGGGGACCACAGTGTTGTTTTTTGTAGCCATTTCCCTCGTTGCTGGGTTTCAAAAATGACTGTTTTGATTTTCATGAATGAGACACTCTCATGACTCATCGAGTGACGCCACTGACCAGCTAATTGGTTGCACGCAGTGTGACAACAACACATTTTAGTACCTGGTACCAACTGACCTAATGGAAAATCTGTAAAAATTGTGGCAAACCATGGTGAGTCGATCCCAGTTGGGGCTTTAGAGTACTCTACATTTAAATATAGCAATGGAAGCATTGGCCCTAAATAAAGTATGCAGTAACACAGCGTAGTGCCATGTTTGCTGGTTGAGAGGGTACCTGTGTCTCCAGAGAAAGTCTTTCTCCTGCTCAGTGATTTCTGACAGAGGGTCTCTGTTACTCAGCTGTCTCAACTGCTCGGTGTCACTCTCTGTGAGGGCGTGATCTCTGGCCACTCGATTGCTCTAAAACATACCAGAAATAAAACACATTCAAACACTACATTTTTACATTAGACTCAACACGATAGCAGCAATTAACAAGCTATTAACGCGGTTATAAAATACCTTCACAACAACACCAGCAAACAAGATAATGCTTTGATCACATAAAAGTTAGGAAGCAACAAAAATGTATCATATTCACTGGGGCTCCATGTGTAAATGAACCATGATTGTGTTTTTATGCTTGTAAAACAAGAAAAAGTCTGAAAAGTAACAGAATATTTTAGAGGCACAGCTGCAAAATGACAGATTAGCTGTGAAATGTTTCTACTAAACACTGAGACAGAGTTGGAGTGCAGCTGGAACACAGCACAACCACATACAGCGTAAATTCATCTGGAGACTCAGACTTTTATACGACCCCAACAATGAACTGTAATCCTGAATTAAAGCTTTCCCTTCGTTCCTTCATCACATTCATAAGACAAGAATAAAATCTGTTGGAAACTGGCTTTGCCCTTCGTCCAGTCATTAACAAACATCCTTAATAAATACTGCAGACAACTCATTCTTTTTCTGGATGAGTGATATTAACGTCACATCACATAGCACAAGACGGGCACTATTACACTTGACACGCATATCATGAATAAAACATGAGCTCACACTGTTCACATCTTCTCACATGGCACAGTAACTCCAATAACCTGTCACTTTAACACATCAGTCACGGTTTTCTCTCACATAGAAATCAAATAAGACACGCCATCATGTTCACCGTCATAATAAATAAAGACATTAACTTACACTGCGCCTTGCAAAGTACTGGAAATAACTGAATTAATTAAGTTTAATCTAGTCAGCAGTGATTTTTTTTCCATAAATGTCCAAAATAAACTAAAGGGGGGGGGGGAGTGGACTGTGGGTTTTTTGTCGCATGTTTCTGTGTGTCTTTGGAGTTCAGTGGGTTTACAGTTTAGTGGGGCTTCATTAGCACTTTGTGACTACAGCTGTTCACAGCACAGCTCGACATGACCAACCCCTCACACAGTGGAAAACCCTAACTGACGTCAAAATAATTTGTGCTAATTGTGTCTGTGCTGCCAATAATGTTAAATGCATGCAAATGTTTTGCTAGAGGCAGCACTATTCTGTGGAAACAAACTGCATTTTTGCACACCAACATAACATAGACATGAATAACGCCCAACTATATTTAGAGCTGACCTTGCACAACGCACATATCTGTGCTTGCACTGTGGCATGTGAGCGGACGTGAATAGTGTGAGGTGATGTGCTAAGTTATTCATGATGTTTGTATCAAATGTGAGGAATGCTCAACTCATACTACATGGTGTGAGGATCATGTGATCATAACAAAGGCTCTGTTCATACCTGGAATTAACAGGGTTCTTTGGAGAGCCAATCATAAACAGACACCTCCTGGAGTGTCAATTCACACCCAGTATTAGAAAAAAAAAATGTCCACATCCATGTTATTGGATCTCATTTCAACATTTTACTTGAACATTTAAAGGCACATGCTAAAGTCAGGCCTGTATGAGGCAGCGGTGGTCTTTCCATGCCTGGTCTGTTGAGCAGGCTTCACTCCATTTTAACCTAAGGCACATTTGGACATACTGTGCTACAACACTGCAGTCATTTGTGGCCCAGCCAACCTCCAAATGTGGCCTGAGACATTGGATCTCAGTACAACAAAACACACACCTTTGACCTTTTAAACAAATGACTCAATATCTCAATCTACATACAAGTATTATGTATAAGCCATATGAAAAGAAAGCAAATATTTGAACTCTGCCAGCTGCAAAATAAATGTTTTGCCAGTGTGTATCTGAAAGTGAATATTTTATTGTATTTAATATTAATTTATCTAAAGTATATGTCTGTTTTGCAAATTCACAACTGCCTGTAACAAGTACAATGGGGTTAATAGTTCTTATATTCCTGACCTGCTTTACAGAGTTCACACCTGCAAGACTCATGCTGGTCACAGAGATAAGTTTGGAAGACATTTTCTTATATAAAGGCTGTGGGGACCCTATCTGCAACCAAGTGTGTTGGCTTAAAGTTAGCTAAACACATTTTTTACAGTCTTATATTACCTGCCCTGAGAGGTTGTAGTTGAACCCTAGTTCCCTTGAGATGGTCCAGTTTGCGTGATCTTCCACTGCATTCATGTCTGGGTATTTGACAGGACTACTAAAGTGGTCAAACTCCAGCTCTAGACATGGTGTTTCCTGGAAAAATAAAGATTAAAAAAATATTTTTTATAAAACGAAATACATTCGTATTCCTCATTTTGTGGTTACAGCTTGGTTATTTGTTTTGTTTGTTACATTTATTGACAAGATGTTATACGCAAATACCTTATTTGGGTTCGACCCAGTGACTCCGATGGGGTTCAGGAGGTCTTCAAGACCATGGGGGACAGGCCAGAGATTCAGAGCCATCTTGTTGGCCACCAGCGTGTGTGTATAATCAAACAAGTTGACATTACCCCATGCTAGTGGACAATGCTCCTGGGAAACAAGACAAACACAAATACCATGCATATTATTTCAAATCACAGAGATTTTTAACACGTGACAACTCTGACTAAAGTTTACCTCGCATAAAACTAAATATAATTATGATACAGTAAGAGAACTTGGCCCACAAAGGGGTTCAGACAAGAGACAGGATACTAAGACACTTGGTTCAGTGAGCCTTAAAACTGGTAATTTATCATCCATGCTGTCGAAACTCTGTACGGGCTCGGCAGGCTCCTTGGCACCAAGACCAAAGGTTAGGTTTCATTCTTGGTTAGAGAGACAAAAGTGATGCTCTTTGGTGGATGCTGTTAAATTGCCTTCTTAACTATAATGAAATAATGGCCACAGTTGCTAACTCTGAAAGGTTAAGTATATGTAAGTGAATGTGGTTGATACTTATTTTAATGGAACTGTGGTTAAATTATCTTTGTTATTCAGTAACAATGTATTTAACCATTCCATTCCCATCAAAGCTGCCTTTTAAAGGCCTGACAAAGGCTAGTAAAACGTTTCTGATAACATCTTGATCTTCACAGTGAATTTTCACTACAGGGCAGCATTTGAGCCAGATGACAAAGAGAGTGACAGATAGAGTTACAACATGCAAGCAACCAGTCAAAATGCACCTATTTATAGTAAGCTGTGGAACAATGGGCTGCTGTAAAAGGAGTGTTTATCTTTAATTCAGGTGGGGCATGAAAAAGCATCCACTAACCTGACCTCAACTTAACGTGGCACAACAAGAGACGGGACTCACCCCAGGCGTGTGTTACATTATCCACCATTGGGACACACTTCAAACACACTGATACACACATCTAGCTCTTCCCTCAATTCTTCCATCAGAAGGAGACGGAAAGATGAAAGAAAAATCAGCAAGTATGGTATATTGGCCACATCCACAAAAACAGACCCATGCCAGTTTTATACCACACAGTAAACATAGACACCATGTGGTGTAAACAACATGTAGAAAGACTTTTAATGCCACTTTGCAAGTATCAAGAAGAGGTCATTCTGCAGCTTGGAAAGACACCACAAATGATTTTCTGATCAAAAATTTGAAAAAACTAATTTGGAATCCACCACTTCCTGTTATTATGTTACTCTGATGTGAGTGAAGTGAGAATAACTAGCACTTTTCACCACATGCCTACACCTATTATATGAATGGAAAAGTCCCTCCAGCCGATTGTGTTTCTGTTGATGTTTTTTGCCACCACAGTGCCCACGGCTGATTAGTAATTAAACAGAGTCAAAAATGATACCACAGCGTCCATTTACTGTGGACACATATACTCAGACAAACTGACACACAGGGCACAGCAGGTTCATTCATGATGCACAAGCACACACACACGTCGGGTATTTATATCTTGTGGGGACATCTAATTGAGATAATGCTTTCTCTAGCCACTTACTCTAAACATATTATAACCCTGACAGTAAAACCAAATTTTGAGTCTCAAAAATGCCTTCAAACTTGTGGGATTTTGGTCCCCACAAATATAGTAAACTTTGGTCCCCACAAAGATATGAACACACACACACACACACACACACACACACACACACACACACACACCAATACATTTACATAGGTGCCTATTGACATTTACCATTTTAAAAATGAATACACATATCCTTTATTTGGGGCTTGCAAGAGATTTGCTGTCTATTTTAAATCATTTGTAATCATCAAAAATACCTTAAACTACCCAGGTTATTAAAGTTTCACTAAAAATGGAATTTTACAATTTTACCAATACCAACTAAAAGACGTAACAATGACAACCAACTGACACTTTCTATTTTTGCAAGCCAATTTCCTTTCAATGATGAACTCAAGCAGAGCTTTGGAGCTCTTTCCTACCTCCTTGGCTCCCTTTCTGCCCTTGACAGAGCAGATAGAAAGGCAGAGTCTGGCAGCACGGGGGATGTCTGGGATGTACATATCATACGTAAGCCACTCATTCCACCTGTAGCAAGAATGAAAGCAATTAGAAAAGTCCAGATATATATGAACAATAAAATCTCAGGTGCATCTTAAGCTATATTCCAAAAAGGTTCTTAAAAAAATCTCTAAGATCTACCAAACTATTTCCAGGTTCTATCTCAGAGAAAAATAAATGCTCACACACATTACAATGGCACACCTCTCACTGAGGTCACAGTATATTTTAAGCAACAAAATTTAATTACACAAACAAATGTCAGATGTCTTTGTTTTAACACACAAGGGCTCCAATATACATTCATCTAAATAATTTTCTTTATTTTGAGAGCGAGTGAGGACCAACACAGCATTCACAGTAATATAATCTGGCAGTTTAATGTTACTATCCTGAGCTAAACTGTTAACTTACCCTCCTGCCTCCAACTGCTTAATGTAAATGAGTAGTGTAGACTGTCTACAGGGAAACTTCGGTAAAACACAAAAGCGAATTAAAGCAGGATTCATTTTCTTTATCTGGCACGAAAATTGACTGTCACCAACTGCTGAGGTTTTCCATCTAAGGTTCAATATAGTGAACTGAGAGGCTGGACAATTACCTGGGATTAGAGCAGGGTACCCTCTGTGTATTTACATTGTCACACATCTGTTCACCTCCATGGTAAATGCCTGTCCTCACATATATCTATAAATAGAGAAGGAAAGCAAAATACATCAAAGAGGAAAGTTAAAGAAGAAAAATAATCTGGCAGTTTAAATAGATTCACAAATGGGATTCCACAAATCCACATGAGAGCTGCTTTCCCCCTTTATTAAGAATCACTGTTCACACCAGATCTCAGCAATGACTGCTAACAGGATGTAAGTAATGGTAAGATGTTGCAAACTGTCATATGAAACTACTCACAAGCAGTTCTTAGTTTCAGTTCATGTACTTATGTAACAATTGCTAAGTCAACTGCAAAAATGTAACTTCTGTTCTTTGGTGGCTTGACTGGTAACAAAAAGGTCAGCCCTCACACTTGAGCTGGCCCCACCTTGTCTATGTCCCGTATATTGACGTTAACATAGGTGGCACACAGGATTCGTATTCGTAGAGTCCCGTTGATGGTCCACAGAGACTTGGCAGCTGCCTCCCCATTCATATACGATGTTGCCGTGGAGATGCGTCGGGAATATGATGGCATGACAAAGTTATCTGTAGGCAATTGGGTGTACAGGCTGTCCTTAGCCATTAGCATCAGGTTAGGCATCCTGCCCAGCATGATGCAACTACGGATATACTAGAGGGAGAGACAGAGACGGGGAATGACGCAGAGAAGGACAGTTAGTAGAAAGTCTACACAGAGCTACTGAGCAGATAGAGTTTCACAGTGTCAAGGTGTGATGCTATGATGTCAACTGGTCATTTTCCAGGAACTGCAAAGGAAAAAAAGAAAATGGCACGTTTCTGGATTTTTCACCTTTTCTCTGAAGGTATGTTTCTGAAACATGTTTTTATGAGAGTGTTCTCGCAAAATGACATAAAATAGAATTCTTACAAGTAATGGACACATTTTACATATCTACAATACTTAGAATAAAAAGATCTTTAATGGATTTACTGATAAATATTGACCCAAAGGACTGCATGACCTTTTTTTCTTTAATTAAAATTACTTTTATTCCTTTAAGGCAGCAGGGCTGATTCAGTGTTAGGGTTTCAGTATGGGTCTGTCAATCACTGTATTCTATTGTGGCTTAGTTACGATGCAAGTAGATCAATACTCACTTGTACCATGTTTGTAAATGATTAAACTTTTGATAAAAACTCCTCTAGGTTTACATGAAACTGTCGAATGATCACAGTCCACACAGTGTTATCGCTGCAGGATAAAGTTGCCAGCATCCCTATAGGGGCAAATTTCACTGACTGAAAGCCCAGGTTGCACCTCTACAGGGAGTGCAGAATTATTAGGCAAATGAGTATTTTGTCCACATCATCCTCTTCATGCATGTTGTCTTACTCCAAGCTGTATAGGCTCGAAAGCCTACTACCAATTAAGCATATTAGGTGATGTGCATCTCTGTAATGAGAAGGGGTGTGGTCTAATGACATCAACACCCTATATCAGGTGTGCATAATTATTAGGCAACGTCCTTTCCTTTGGCAAAATGGGTCAAAAGAAGGACTTGACAGGCTCAGAAAAGTCAAAGATAGTGAGATATTTTGCAGAGGGATGCAGCAGTCTCAAAACTGCAAAGCTTCTGAAGCGTGATCATCGAACAATCAAGCGTTTCATTCAAAATAGTCAACAGGGTCGCAAGAAGCGTGTGGAAAAACCAAGGCACAAAATAACTGCCCATGAACTGAGAAAAGTCAAGCGTGCAGCTGCCAAGATGCCACTTGCCACCAGTTTGGCCATATTTCAGAGCTGCAACATCACTGGAGTGCCCAAAAGCACAAGGTGTGCAATACTCAGAGACATGGCCAAGGTAAGAAAGGCTGAAAGACGACCACCACTGAACAAGACACACAAGCTGAAACGTCAAGACTGGGCCAAGAAATATCTCAAGACTGATTTTTCTAAGGTTTTATGGACTGATGACATGAGAGTGAGTCTTGATGGGCCAGATGGATGGGCCCGTGGCTGGATTGGTAAAGGCAGAGAGCTCCAGTCCGACGCCAGCAAGGTGGAGGTGGAGTACTGGTTTGGGCTGGTATCATCAAAGATGAGCTTGTGGGGCCTTTTCGGGTTGAGGATGGAGTCAAGCTCAACTCCCAGTCCTACTGCCAGTTTCTGGAAGACACCTTCAAGCAGTGGTACAGGAAGAAGTCTGCATCCTTCAAGAAAAACATGATTTTCATGCAGGACAATGCTCCATCACACGCGTCCAAGTACTCCACAGCGTGGCTGGCAAGAAAGGGTATAAAAGAAGAAAAACTAATGACATGGCCACCTTGTTCACCTGATCTGAACCCCATTGAGAACCTGTGGTCCATCATCAAATGTGAGATTTACAAGGAGGGAAAACAGTACACCTCTCTGAACAGTGTCTGGGAGGCTGTGGTTGCTGCTGCACGCAATGTTGATGGTGAACAGATCAAAACACTGACAGAATCCATGGATGGCAGGCTTTTGAGTGTCCTTGCAAAGAAAGGTGGCTATATTGGTCGCTGATTTGTTTTTGTTTTGTTTTTGAATGTCAGAAATGTATATTTGTGAATGTGGAGATGTTATATTGGTTTCACTGGTAAAAATAAATAATTGAAATGGGTATATATTTGTTTTTTGTTAAGTTGCCTAATAATTATGCACAGTAATAGTCACCTACACACACAGATATCCCCCTAAAATAGCTAAAACTAAAAACAAACTAAAAACTACTTCCAAAAACATTCAGCTTTGATATTAATGAGTTTTTTGGGTTCATTGAGAACATGGTTGTTGTTCAATAATAAAATTATTCCTCAAAAATACAACTTGCCTAATAATTCTGCACTCCCTGTAGGTGTGTGTGGCTGCAATCAGCCAGGATTTTTCCCCCATAGAAGTTTGCTGAATGAGGATTTGGGTAGGAAAAAAAAAAAACAGAAGTGCAGTTTTTGCATCAGAAACTGCTCAATAAACTCTATTTTTTGGACATAGCTACGAGAGACACAGCAAACAGTGAGTTAAGATAAAAAAAATATTGGACATATCGGAAAGTCCAGCTGTTCATGATTATGTAATTGCATGGCTGTTTGTGTGCACAGCTGTTGTGTCAAATTTATCTGTGCAGTATGCCTTTTTACCTTGTACTGGCTGATGGGGTACTTTTCCAGCAGGTACTCGTCACAGCCGCAGACTTTGAGGATGTATTTACCCTGATATTCCTGAACACACATCTTTAGCTGCTCTGGGGACAGCAGCATGCTTCGTGTCTTCTTACGAATGGCCTCTGCAATCACCTGCAGAGCACCATACATGCAGATATTAAAGGTGGTGAGTATTATTTATTACTGGACTGTTGTATGGCTGGTATTCACACTGCTCAGGTATCTTACCTGTTCAGGCACACAGTCGTGGTTGATCTTCAGTGTGTACTTTTGCTTGTCATTATTTGGAGAAACAATCACCCATATTACAACAATAATTTGACCTACCAAAAAAGAGACACAAAAATAGATCAAAACACTTTTCCATTGCACTGACAAAAAAAGAAAAACAAAATTAACTATCGTAAGGGTTAGGATATTCATTTGAGTACTATGACTAATATAATAGCATTACACCACTTACATAAACCTAATAACTGCTATAGATAAATCATTAGACCGGATAGTTTACATTAACCATGAAGAAAATTTAAATGCCCACTAGATTCCTGTTTTTTTGTATTTCACATGTAAAAGTTTTCTTTATATATAATGTTCGTAAAAAACAAAACAAAACAAAACAAAAAAACCACACACACATATGAGCCCTGCATTTTCAAAATGTTTTTCCCTAGAGAAAATAAAAGAAAAAAATATGGATCATTGACAAAAGTTCTTGCCTACCTTTGTCCAGTTTGCTATAGATGTGTTTGGGAAGTTCCTGTGTTGACTCTACATTAGGTGGGTAAACGTACAGCGCTCTGCTGTGGGGCCCACTGGCATCTCTCAGCTCCACAGAGTCTTTACAAACATTCAGGATGTTTCTCCTGAAGTCCTGAACCTCAGAGTCCTTCACAAGGTCAAACTCACACACAGGCATACCAATCGCGAAACCTAACAGAACAGAAACAAGAAATGGCTTAAAAGTTTTAGTAAAGTCATCAGACAATCTTTTTAGCTTGCCTCCTAACAAAATTCTGAGTAATTCACAGATTGTTGCATCTTCACACTCTTTTTGGTTTATCAACAATCAGTAATAAACGGGAAAAAAAATACTCACTTAAAATTGACTGTTTTGCTACACTTAGATTTCTTTTAACTTAACAGACACATATAAAGATATTGTATGATATGATATATTATATTATAATATAATTGACTTATCATTTATTTATTTATTTTTAATAACAATGTTGGAGCACAACCACTACTTAACAAATAAAATGAAACTCTCACCAATCTCTCTGTTGAGGATCTTTTCCTCTCTGTTGCCAACTGGTTCAATGACCTTGAGGAAAGGCTGAAAGAGTCGGAGGTCGCACAGCCTCCGGGTTTCATCATAGAACTCCTCCCGCTCTGCTTCCTGTAGGAACGGAAAAAACAAGAGGTTGCGTTCTATATTCCATTTTCGTTTATTGTTTTTCATGAAAGCTAACAATGAACTGTTGTGGTAGCCAGCAGTCTCTCTATAGGTGTAAAATGGATGGTTCAGAAAAGCACAAATGTGTTTAAAGGTCTTGAATAAAGATGAATGTTTATTTTTTTTTGTAAAACCATCCAATTAAAACAAAGTGGGTTACCCCTGTAATTTTCACAAAACTGGAACACAGATTTAGAGAGTTTAGATATTCAACTGAGTGAGAGTTCTCACCTGTGTAACGCTGACGAAGATGTAGGATGTCTCTTCCTGTAAGAGGTGATGGAGAGGATATTTTCGGGCCTCCTTAAACAGCTCATGTTTGATGGTGATGAGCGTGGCCTCACGGAGACACTCCAGGGTCAGAATCATCCCATTGGGCAGAAGGCAGTCCACCAGAATCCTGCAGAAGAGCCCATCATCATTACAAAATGTTCATGTTCAGCATTACGATTTACTTTGCGCAACTTACGCTTTCTTTGGGAATTGGATATGGCATTTACAAAACAAACACATACAATTAATTTTTTATTTCCAGTAAAGGAAATTAAAGAGCTAATAAAGTCCTTCTGTGCACAACAGTGATAGCAACTTCATTTCTTTTCACAGAACAATCCAGCATGTCATACCTGGGGGGCATCAGGTGGATGCCCCATAGCTCCCCTGAGGATGGCCTGGGAGGCATCTTTCTCTCTGTCTCCCAGCTCAGTTACACAGATAAGCTGCAGAGTGCAACCTGAAAAAGAGCAACACTCATTAGTGCAAATAACAGGAAATTCTGTTAAGCTCAAGTTGCAATGGTGACACCAATCAAAACAACTAGAGTGCTTCAATACAGTTTATATGATGCATTTGTTCATGAAATATATCAAGTCAAAAACATGACCAACTGGCAAATCTTGTTCGAATGCGTATGAGCAACATACACAAGGTAACCCATTGCACGTTCATTGTGACTTTAAACACTCCATTAAGCACCTTAATGCATGAAATTTGATGAGTTATGGCCCAACAGGAGCTACATCTGCTTGAATGGTTGCCAGCACCGCTTGCTCAATCTGCTTTACTTCCAAGTCACTGTGGTTTAGGCTCAGCTGTGCTCAGTGAGTTAAAGAGAACAAACATGTTCGATCAACCACATTAAAGCAGGGCTGAAACTAGTTCTGTGAGCGCAGCACACACAGCATGTGCAAAAACTGGAAGAGTTTGTCAGTCGAGAGTATATTACCGGCATAACTGTTTGTTTGTTTTTTTAAAAAGAGATTTACCTTACAGATAACATTACTATAGACAAATGCTTACTAGTTGATCACAAAGACCCATCAAGCATATTATCAAAAATTAATTTCTATATAGCCTTTACCCAAAGCAAGAGTAATCTAAAATATTAAATTATTCAGCGTTAAACATCTGTTGTTATACATGAAGCTAATTTGGAGTAACATTCCTGTCACATTGGTTTTCCACCCTGCCCTCACAAGAAAATACATTTTTACTCAATTACTGTCTGTTTGGTTTAGCAATGTCATGAAGACAACCTTTGTTTGGATTCAGTCACATTTCCTGATCACTGTTCTAGTCTTGCACTCTCCTATATTTAGAGCATCACCTTGTAAAATTTTCAGTCCATTTGTTAGCAAGTCAAACTTCTGCCTGGGTTACCATTTGCTATCCTGAAACCATTAGTAGATTAGATATGTTTTGAAGTGGAGGTATATGAGATATCCCTATAGTCAGTATATTAAGACAATAAAGGGTACGTAATAGACAGAACTACAAGCACAGACACCAAGTAATGTACTACTATGGAAGGGATCAGCAACAATAACCTTACCAGTCCTTTGTGATATCTGTTATAATATAACAGCTTCTTCAAAGCCATCAGACTTCATTGACAAAAAGTTATTTATATTGTATTTAAAAGGTATATAACCTTCTTGATAAGTTCGTTTTTTTAAGTTCTTGTTTGACTATCCTGTTCTAACAAAGTTATTCAGATTTGAATTAACCCTCTAAAACATGTAGAACCATGAGAAACTGCTGTGTGAGAGCATGTTTAATCTGTGAAAACATTCAAAATTCAGAGCACACTTGAAATATTTTAGGCAAAAGTCAACCATATCCTTTTGGGAATCCAGGAGGGTTGAGCGTCTATTTGATTCTCTAAGGCAGAGATCAAATCCAGCCAAAGACTTTCTCCACAACCCTAAAAATAACAATGCCTGTCTTCTATCCCACTTTCACAAATTATCAAATTGTAGCACCCTGTAACAAGATGCCTACACCCTGCATTTCAACACATCCACATCAATACTTACTATAAGATTGGAAATCTGATGACCGCATAGTAACTGTACCCAAGCCACTCAGACACACATTCGCCATGGTCAGCTTAAGGTTTGAATGGTCAATCTGTGCTTAAAACTCTTCGTTTTCTTCAGTCAATGGCTAAGGAAAGCCAGGTGACCCAGTGCTGACCTATTCATTCAGATTCAGTTAAAGCTACCAAAACACAGTTTGACATCTTTGTCTTTCCAAAAGCAAATTAAAAGAAGGTGGAAAAAAGAACAGTGTTTGAGACTCCTCTATGCAAAGCTCTTCCTTGCCTCGGCAGATACAAGTTGGATGCTGTTGAAATTTTAATTCTAAACTGTCTGCATAAATGTTTCATGCAAATTGATCCATGTAGATTCATCTATATTTTCATACCTGAATTCATTCATAAAGAATAAAAAACATAGAACTGCGTCAGACTTTGCACAAATTATGAAGATCTGCTGTCTTAGAACAAGTAAAAACTCATCTTTATAATAATAATAACAGAATTATTTACACACTTTTGCAAAAAATTCAGAATTAAGAATTACAAACAATTCATTTTAAATTACTATATTTGCTGAGTGTCACCACTAACAGTCTAATTTCTTCTTACCATCCCACAGACACTGGAAAATCTGGATTTTATATTTTAAGCATTGCAGTGAGATTTGCATTTTGGGCCAACAGATCAGCTACTCATGTCCTACATCAGTTTCTTATTTTTTTTAAGTTTATTTTATTATTTTTTTTAATATCAACACTGATGTCCAAACTTATCTTAATTTACCCGAGCCACAGGGAGTTTTCATCTCCTTTCTTGGTTTCTCTATTACTGCACAACACTGCCCCTGCCACTGCTCTCCACTTCACTTAAATGTAAACGTATTTCTTTATAAACAGAGAAACACAGCAGCATGTAGATAGTATGCAAATTGCAGGCAGCAGCGTAAGCCTGTGGATTTGGAATGAATCTGATTCACTAACACAAACAAAGTTGTAAGAACAAAACTGGCGGTGCACACGTGTCATGAATCTGATGGTGATTTTGCATGCACCTTAATTTTTTGTGCAGGGTAAGAACATTTCCATGCACATATTAGTGAATGAGACCCATTGTGAACTGTAGACAAGTACTACTTATGTCAGCCAACACAAATACTACATCAGGCATAGACAGACCCACTCTGAGCCAGGAAAGAAAGTAGAAGAAGAGAGGAAAAAAAACAAACAAAAAAAAACAAAAAACCTATCTACATGGAAAAAAATTATACTTTTTGAAAAATTTTTAGTAAAACGTTAAGTTAGTTAGTGTTTAGAAAAAGTTGTAAGAGTAACTTTTTTCACTGAGAAAAAAAATAATATATTGGTCAAGCAGGTAGGAGCTGTTACTGCTCATTTTATTCTAAAAGAACAGTTAGTTAAGGAATGTGATGGCACTAAACACTAATAGAGCCTGTGATAGCTACAAAGAGCATCAGACTGGAGTTATCAGGCAATACTTTGATCTAATTTTACAATACCAATGTTGCCATTACATCCCACTGCCCTACACAATAGGCGCCTGGGCCTGCAGCATTTCTCTTGGGGTCTAGATCACATGGTGTGAGTGAGTGAGTGAGTGAGTGAGTGAGTGAGTGAGTGAGTGAGTGAGTGAGTGAGTGAGTGAGTGAGTGAGTGAGTGAGTGAGTGAGGCATCTGGCAAGATGCCTTTTGGTGCCCAACTTTGGAAATGTACTGAGGGTCTGACTTGTTGGGAGGACACCACAGGAAATATCCATAATATGCAGGTAGAGTTTAATTGTGGAGGTCTTTATCACCACATTCACCCACTACCCCTTGTCTTTTTCAATGTATAATACCAATTGGAAATTTGGAGAGCTAAATGACAGGTTAATGTTTTTGCACCTATTGCAAACCAGCACTGCTGTAAAAAAACAAAACAAAACATATAAGTCACACAATAAAATAAAATTAAAAAATCCAAATTCTATGAATAAATTCAATTCAATTCAAACAGCAGGGTCTTGTAAGATAAAGAATCCTACAATAATACATTGACAATTGGCAATGGTTGGAAGGAAAAACTCCCTTATAACAGGAAGAAACCTCCAGAAGAACCAGGCTAAGAAAGGGGTAGGCATCTACCATGACTGGTGAGTGGAGGAAGACAAGATAATTTTGATATCAATTTAAAATAGAGCCATGCATGTCCCAAATGCAGTATAATAAATAAATTCCAGTGTGATTAAATTACTAAGAACAAATTAAGACTAACTTAAAAACTGAAAACATACAAGTAAATTTATAACAACACTATACTGATGAAGCAAGCTGGAGTTCCACAGGCAGGCAATTTCACACTTGAAGCCCTAACAGCAAACACCCAGTCGCCTTTTGCCCTAGTTTATTCAAGGGACAAAATGATCAAAGTTATAAAATAAGAGGAGCAAGAGTAGAAACAGGGGAAACCCCCTGAATGGAGTAATGCTACAGCTGCTCTAAGTTCTCTGCCCAACTTAAGGTTTGTGACAGAGAGAAAAAAATGCCTGCTAGTTACAAGAAAGGAAAACGGCAAACTCTGTTTACAAAGAACTGCACCATGAATATGTACAAAAACAAGCTAAAATAGAAAACCCTCAGTAAGAACAACCCACCCATTGAGCAGTTCTGCGATGTGTAACCCTGATCAGGATGCAGCTAAGCACTTCAGGACAAAAGAGGAAGCTTCTTCACAACACAGGATGTGGGGCAAGGGGAAACACTGGCCTAGACACAAGCTTGCTTTGAATACTGTCACAACTATACAATAGATGTGTGGGCTAGCCACAGCAGGCTGGCAAGATCAAACATATGCTCGGTCTTTACAACAATCAGCTCAATAGCCCTGTGGTTAACACTAGGTTTGGCCAGTTGCACCACACTGCAAAACAAAGGAAGCTATGGGCAAACAGTGATTGACATCTAGTTTCCTCAGTCTACAGAGTGAGCTTTACCGATTCAACTATCAGTTACCGGAGACATGACTATATTACATATAAAGCGTCTTTGCTGGACAGTGAACAGAAGACTGAGACACCGGGAGATGAATGTGAAACATACCTTAGAAAAACGCCCTCCTATTTGGACGATGGGGCAGTTCCACCCTTCATGTTTCAATCCATCTTCACGTTGTCACTGAAATGTTTGAGGAGAAAATCATAACACAAACAACAACACAGCCTGCATCAGCAGCAATTCGAGTGATTCACACTGCCTAGCAGCAGGTTAGCTAACACTGTGTTTGGGAATGACAGCTCAGAGATGACAACTATTTACAACGTTTCACGCTATAGATAAAACAATTACACAGTCTCGACAACAGCGTTTATAACCATTCCGCCTCTGGGGAACTACAAACATTATCATTCGACTAATGTACGCCAGACTGGAAATTGTTAATGTTAGCCCCCTTCTTCTAACGTTAGCTAATAGCTAATAGTGAACCGTGTTGGGGAAAAATATATTCCCAACATAAAGAACGGGTCGTGTGTCTAATGAGGGGTGCAGATATAGCTAATTTAATGGAAGAACCTACCCATATGGCTTGGCGTCAACACGGCGACGTGTTCGTGCGCTAAAAGGCTTCCCCCGGCTAATGCCAGTTAGCCAGCTTTCCTGCTAGCCAACCCCTCCGGTTCCCAACGGTGGCTCCCGGCGCCGGTCAAAGCAGGCTGTTATCCGTCTGTCAGCTTCTGCGCCAGCTATCCGTGACAGCAGCCCCGCACTGACAATCAGCTCGCTTTTGTTTTGAATTATAAGCCACACAGTAAGTAAAGACAGACCTGCCTGTCCGGTCACGGGGACTCAACCTGAGGATGTTATGACCAGCTAAACTGCTGGTCGACTGGACAAGTTGTCTTGCTGCTGCGACAATGCAGCCACGCTGTCTGTCTAGGGCCCTCCTCCCTTCCCCTGAAACACACACAAACACGCACACACACAAACACGCACCGAGAGTGAAACTGCGTGGGATTTATCGGTGTCATATATTTGTGGTATGAGGCGTGTGACTCACTTACATTTCAAACAGCAAAACAGATCCTATTAGAGAATCGCACTACATTGTCGCAGTGAGTTACAAAAATGTGTTTGTGGGTGTGCCTCATACTTTTTTGTTTTGTTTTTACAAAGTGGACCATAGGCTTAATTTTCATCTACAGGGAGCGGAAGTCAGAGCACTGAAAAATAGCTAGAAAAAAAATAGCTAGAAGAAAAAATCTAAAAACAAAACTATATATATATATATATATATATATATATATATATATATATATATATATATATATATGTGTGTGTGTGTGTGTGTGTGTGTGTGTGGAGAGAGAGAGAAAGCGATGATAGTATGATTGTTGACATTAAAAACAAACATAAAACAAACAACCAAAACACTATTATTGCCATTATAATAATTATTAATAAAACTAATAATTGTTTATGTTTTATTTGTACATCTTATTCGCATTTTTAATGCCAGCGTTAGTGCGGCTGTTTTCTCTGCCAGCAGGGGTGATCTGATTGTATGACAGAGGTGTAACATAGTTATACGATGTGTCTTGATTGCCACCCATGTTAAGGAGCAGAGAAGCAGCAGTGGCATCGGAAATGGACTGTACCAAGAAGGAGAGGGGAGGTTAGGGGAATCCAGGCTGGGTTTATGTCATTAAAATCTAGTTTAGAGAATAAGAACATCGTTGCTGATGTTTAATGTGAAAACACCCGCACATCTGGCATGTAAGTCAAGGATTAGCACTTTTTCTCCCTTGGTGTCGCCTTCTGAATTTCCACTCTCCTCTCTCGGGCACCCCTCCGGTGAGAGCCGCGGCGTCTGAGCGTTGGTAGGGACTGTCATCCTGCCTGGCTGCCCGGTTTTTTGGAGAGGAGAAGTTGGCAGAGGGATGTTCCTGCGATGATGGCGCTGCAGCTTAAGAGCGGGGATGCCGCGTACTACCAGAGTGCAGAATACTGCAGAAACTACACTTCGCCGCCTGTCAGCTACGGTGACAGCAGCCATTATCTCGCACGATTGCCAGGTAAGGGGAGGCTGGTCCAGACAGGACCTGCCCTCTGACTGTCAGCAGTTCTCATGCGCATATGTGCGAGGATGGAGAAAAATCTAATCGGAGACATTTGCATATGATAGCGAGGATGTTTAAGCCGGTTGCCCTGATGCTGCTGTCATCATCTTAATGTCATACCGGCGGGTGTGAGGAGGGGGTTCACGAGCCACCATTCTGTTCAGGTTATAGAGCATGGATGCTGCGATGCAAAATCTGAGGTTGTCGGTACTCTTGTATCCTCTCGCACTACAGGAGAGCTCCGAATCGCTTCATCCACGAACACTCCAGGTTTGAAATATGCGAAACCTTAATGTAATGCTTAGTTTTCTATCTCGAGCACCGCTGTCTGTGAGAACAAGCGAAATAATCGTTGTGGTCTCCTTTACTTGAGTCGCTGTACAGCTGATGGTGACATGTGGCAATTATACGGAAAGTGTTTCTTCCCTGGACCTGCAAAGTCGCTGTAATAGCGGGCTTTGCTGGCTGGTTTTAGGGGACTCGAGGTCAGTGTCTGTCATAGATGATGAAGATTACCGCATGAGTTTTGATCAACCCACTTGATAATATCCGTGTCATCAAACAGTGACTTGTCATATTCAGTTAAGGTTCTCAGTCATGGTGAAAATGTCACAGTGAATTCACGTTGCAGTAATGCATGAATGTAGGTGGATCTGGGGGTGTAAAAGTACCCCATCAATGGGACAGCCACAGAAAAAAAGAATAAGTACCATTTTCATGCATCAGCCTGCTAAGTGATGAAAAATAAGAAGAAATAAAGAAATAGACCTTTTGTGTGCCTTTCTCTGTGAATGGTTTTTCAGTTTAATAATGCTGCCACTTTTAACTTTTAACTTTGGTACTGTTATTATTGTCAATGTTTCTATGTTAATGACTAAATGTTTTATCAGTTACCAAAGCCAATAATAACACTTGCAGCCAGAAATATGCACATGATTCCCAGCAAGATGTTTTGAAATTATGATAGTTATCTTCTATGAGATAGAATGGACACTAATCAATATAGTAGTAGCAGCTTAATGGATTGGCCATGTGACTGTGAGTCTTTAAAGGCAAATAACACTGACATGTTAGATATTGGACCACTGGATCATTCTATTAACATTAAGTCTTCTCTAGTAGTAGTGATAGCTGAATGATATTCAAATTGTGACTGCGGCTGATATATAAAAATGGACCTGAGGCTTTATTGTAATGGTACAGTGGGTAAATTGCAAAGTACAGTAAGACGTATCTGGTCTTTGCTGCATATACTCTTGCTTGTCCAGTGCCCAGTGAAGCAGATGGAATAAGTGCAGGAGGCATGCGCTTCTCATTGCTCTATAATTGATGTGACACATCACAGAACGACAAGAGAAACTCTAGAGAAAATGAACACTTGGCCTATTTAGAGATTCTCGGTGGAGGCCATCAGATTCTCAGGCTCTAAGACAGGAGATTTCTTTTGTTTTTTTGCTTCTAAACCAAGAACTTTTGAGTCGAGCTCAAAAGAAATCACAAGTGACTGATTAGTGAGTAACTTCTGATTTAGTTTTAAGTAATTTTTGAAAATTACTTTTCAGACTTTGAGAACAACATTGTTAGAAAATTGTGAGGATTACAACACTTTCACCTTGTATTTTGGCCTTTAGAGTAATGCTATATAAGCTTGGTTTTGAATGTGTCATCTAAAAAGCCTCTAATGCAAAACCACAAATGTTTTTTGACTTTGCAGCAAGGTCCACTGCTGTAGATGTTTGAATATGGTCCGCGACTCTGAGGACTGCACTATGTGGGTGCCGATCTGAGTCTAAAGAAAGAAGCAAGCTCACCTTGACCTATCTAGCTCACAGGAAAACTACAGAAAGACAAAAGAGCCAAAATAAAAGCACAGTTGGACAATGTTTGGGTTTTTGGTTTTTTTTCCTTATAACTCTGTTCATGTGTGCTAAATGAGAAGCAAAAAACAACACTTGAAATGCAGGTTGGTTTTTATGCCATCTTTGTGTGATCATCTTCCTTGCTTGAGCATCATAACTGTGCTCCGTTTCGTTCAAACCAATCAATCATTGCCTACAGTCCATCTGCCTAGGATCATAATAGGACATTAAACTAAGTAGATGCTGATTTTGGCTTCACACTTTGGAACAAAAACAAGAGATCAAGCAAAAACAAAAACGAAAACAACAACAACAACAACAACACAGATCAAGGCAAAATATGAACAAATGGATTTAATGTTAGTGTGTGACATACACAGCAGTTGTAGATGGCTCTGTTGGTCATTATGTTCTCTGTACTTTCAGAGAAGGACGCATTAATTGAGCTGAAAATGCCAACAAGCGCAAGGAGTGTGTGGAAAAATACAAAATAAAGCTGTTTGATGTTTTTATTTCTCGAGTTCAAGAACAGATTGACTGTAAGTGCTTCGAAACGTGACCGTGTTTTAAGATTTTAATGATGGAGCCTGAGGAGTGAGAGGCTTCAAGTTACAAATGTACAGAGATGTTAAAGGTCTCTCTGACTAGCAGAGGGACTGAAGTGCAGACGAAGAAAAGACTTGCAATTATGGTGATTGTGTAAAAAGACTGTTTAGACACTGCTCTGTAGCAAACAGATGGAGATTCACCAACAAGCACATAGCCCAGTTACATTAATCTAGAAGAATATGCCGCATAATGAGATCTTACACAAAACTGTCGTGCCAAAAATAGTTTCTTTGCGCTGTGTGTGTGTGTGTGTGTGTGGGGGGGGGGGGGGGGGGGGGGGGGCATGTGATATCAGACCAAACCATCAGAAAACTGTTTTAAAATTTTGGGATCTTTTAATGATTGTAATGTAAGTTGCAAGTTAACGTGTCATTCTTGGAGGCAGTGATGGTAGAGCTGCAATATCTTCGGGCTTATCTTATATTTTTAACTGGCATACAGTAAATGCAAAGCATGTGGTTAAATGCTCAAACTACTGTGTGGTGGCACGCTGTGTTCCCCAAATTGTTTAATGACCCAAGGAAAAAGGTCAGCCGTCCTGTGGTGGGGGTTTCTGGGTTGCTGCTGTTTCACTCGGCGATCCGGGGTTCTCTCGAGGCTGCTGCCGACAAGGCCGATGCTGTCATATGCAATTGGTGCGATTAACGAACATTGCCGGGCATTGGTGTTTCATGTAGTTTAATATACTGTACTGCTCTCATCCAACGTCCCCAGTGAAAATATGATCATCTGAAGCATAAACTATCAAGAATGTTTTTGTTTTTCTATGTGAAGGGTTTTGGTACCACTTTTAATCTTTTAATTGGTAAAACATTAATTTTATTATCGTTGTAACATTAATAACAGATTTTCCTGTTGTATTTCTCCGTCTTTGCTCTCAAGGCTCCATTTGCTGTGTTGATCTTTGCAATGCACTTTAAGTATGAGTTGGATTTTTCTGGCAATGAAGCATTATTGTTCTGTTAACTGTCTATTTACTGACTCACATTTGTGTTAACCACCTCTACTCCTGTTTACTACAAATGAGTTAGTGTTGATGCTCTCAATGGATGCCTGGGAATACCTCTGCAGGGTGCTCCAAAAACAGCATCGTGAACCTTTCATGAGGTGAAAACATGTAAGGTCAATATGTTGTGACTGTATACAAAGCTTAATTACACACAGCTGCAACATGAACTTACTGTATGTTACTGTCCTCTGGCATTTTGCTTGCGAGCTTGCTCGCCTCTCCTTTGCATGGTGAAGATGGTGAGTTCAAATACAGCAAATCCTCACAATCTCAGATGGAAAACTGCAAACATTTTCCTGTTTACAAAATGATTCCACATTGCAGAGGGACAGCATTACTGCAACAAGTTAAATGTCCCTGAACAGGCTGACTGCGTTTTGAATATAAAAACCTGTTACAAACTAGCTGCTATCACAGGTACAACACACTTGTGGCCAGGTGGTTGCAGCAGATGGCCGCCCCTCCCTGAGCCTGGTTTTGATGGAGGTTTCCTCCTGTTAAAAGGGAGTTTTTCCTTCCCACTGTTGCCAAAGTGCTTGCTCATAGGGGGTCATATGATTGTTGGGTTTTTCTCTGTATCTATTATTGTAGGATCTACTGTACAATATAAAGCGTCCTGAGGTGACTGTCGTTGTGATTTGGTGCTATATATATAAATTTGAATTGAATTGAATTATTAAAGTAGCAGCCAATGTGCTCATGAGCCATCTCCCTTCAAATCTTTTGGCCAATCCCAGCAACAATCCCACCGCACTTTTTCCAGAAACTGCATGGTCTAGGTTTCCATCTTAATGTGTGGGGCACAACACCCAGTTCTGCTCGCTCTTCCAGAGTCTCATCTTGCAGTTGACGACACTATAGTAAGGTCAGTGACTTGTCTAGCATACCTTTCTCCTGAGGTCAGCCAGGCCAGGTGACAGATGGGCAGCTAGACATATTGGACAGACAGACTGACAGTGAGCAGCAGTCGGAAACACAAACAGCCAGGGATGTTATTTTGGGTGCATGATTCACTTCTATCGGGCGTCCGATTGGATGATGAAAGCTTCCAGCACAGTGAATTTTGACACAGCTGTTGGCCTATTACTGACCTGACAATATAGGGAAATGCACTGACACACACACATGCAAACACACACGGATATATTATATTACTAATATTATGATACTGGAGCATCAAAAGAGAACTGAAATTAGTGCCGCACCATTACTAATATCATCCCTTTTTATTATTATTTTTTCATGTAGCACTTACATAGTTGCTCCCAGCCTTCACACACACACTCACTGTCAAGGCTCGGCTGTGTGGCAGGCAGGAGGAGGACCCAAACGCAAAACTCGCAGACACGGGGATGAACTCAAAATCACAGCTTTAATGCTGGAAAGGCAGTACATGGGAAATACAAAACTAAACTAAACTGGGAAAAGTAAACTAACATACGTAGAGAGACACAGGGAGATCCACACAACATGAGGGACGACGTCACACTGAACAGAGGGAGACGCAGACGGAAATACACAGAGGGTTAACGAGGGAAGTGGGAGCACACGGGGAACACAGCTGACACAGATAATCATAACGAGACAGGGCAGGAGTGAACACAACATGACGCATACTGACGAGAGACTGTCAAAGTAAAACAGGAAGTACAGAGGTTCAGACAAGAGGAGAGAGCACGGGGAGAACACAGACATAACAGGCTGGGGAAAACATGGAATAAAACACGAAAGGGGACAAGGGCTCATGAATACATAGAGGGGCACACGGGGGGTGAGAGTCACAAAGGGAAAGCACACAGGGAACCACATAATAGGGCAACTCAGGAAACAGAACCTAGACAGGGAACTGAATACAAAAATACAAGAAAACTAAGAACACTGGGCCAACATGGCCCAGGACCATGACAGTACCCCCCCCTCAAGGGCTGGCTCCAGACAGCCCAAACACAGAGAAACAAAACCAAACAGAAAACAACCCAGGGCGGGCGGCGGGGGCCCAGGACGGAGGGCTCGGAACAGAAAACAAAAGAGCACAGCAAACACCGGAGCCCAAGAAAATAACCCAAACACAGAGCAGTTCAGGGGGCCGACCGTGCGGAAGGCAACGGCGGCGACGCGGAAACAGTTCAGGAGGCCGACCGTGCGCAAGGCAACGGCGGCGACGAAGGAGCAGTTCAGGGGGCCGACCGCGCGGAAGGCAGCGGCGGCCCTCCAGTCTCAGGCGTGCTGGCCATGGCCTGGTGGGCGTAGGGCCAGACGAGGCAGAAGAAGCGGAGGCTGGACCAGACGAAGCAGCAGAAGCGGAGGCTGGACCAGACGAAGCAGCTGATGAGGAGGCTGGACCAGACGAAGCAGCTGATGAGGAGGCTGGACCAGACGAAGCAGCTGAGGAGGCTGCAGCAGACGAAGGCTCTGAGGAGGCTGCAGCAGACGAAGGCTCTGAGGAGGCTGCAGCAGACGAAGGCTCTGAGGAGGCTGCAGCAGACGAAGGCTCTGAGGAGGCTGCAGCAGACGAAGGCTCTGAGGAGGCTGCAGCAGACGAAGGCTCTGAGGAGGCTGCAGCAGACGAAGGCTCTGAGGAGGCTGCAGCAGACGAAGGCTCTGAGGAGGCTGCAGCAGACGAAGAGGCTGAGGCCGGGCCAGGCGAGGTTGCCGAGGCTGAGGCTGGGCCAGGCGGAGCTGCAGAAGCACAGGCAGAGGCTGGCCCAGGCGTAGCAGCAGAAGCACAGGCAGAGGCTGGCCCAGGCGTAGCAGCAGAAGCACAGGCAGAGGCTGGCCCAGGCGTAGCAGCAGAAGCACAGGCAGAGGCTGGCCCAGGCGTAGCAGCAGAAGCACAGGCAGAGGCTGGCCCAGGCGTAGCAGCAGAAGCACAGGCAGAGGCTGGCCCAGGCGTAGCAGCAGAAGCACAGGCAGAGGCTGGCCCAGGCGTAGCAGCAGAAGCACAGGCAGAGGCTGGCCCAGGCGTAGCAGCAGAAGCACAGGCAGAGGCTGGCCCAGGCGTAGCAGCAGAAGCACAGGCAGAGGCTGGCCCAGGCGTAGCAGCAGAAGCACAGGCAGAGGCTGGCCCAGGCGTAGCAGAAGCACAGGCAGAGGCTGGCCCAGGCGTAGCAGAAGCACAGGCAGAGGCTGGCCCAGGCGTAGCAGAAGCACAGGCAGAGGCTGGCCCAGGCGTGGCAGAAGCACAGGCGGATGTAGCCGGGCCAGGCGATGACGAGGCGGTCGCAGATGGCGGCTGGACAGGCTCCTCGGGCCCTCCAGCTGATGCGGCGTGGGGCTGAACGGGCCCCTCGGACCCTCCAGCGGAGACAGGAGGCTGAACGGGCCCCTCGGACCCTCCAGCGGAGACGGGAGGCTGAACGGGCCCCTCGGACCCTCCAGCGGAGACGGGAGGCTGAACGGGCCCCTCGGACCCTCCAGCGGAGGCCAAAACAACGCCAACAGGCATGAAGTCCTTCGGCCGACATGAGGACAACTGGCGCTGCACTGAGCACTGACTCTGCCCAGGCAATGCGAACATGGTGCAGTTCTTAGGGGGCTGCTTAAACTTCAGGGATCCAGAATCAGCTGGTGACTGAGACCTAGCCTCTGGGGAAGCCCTGGAGTGGCAAACTGTGCCAACGGCAGCTAAACCATGGAAAGTACCCTGAGTAGAAATCCGGTTACCTCTCTGCATGGAGTGAATGAGCAAAACTGGCGACACAGGAGACTGAGCGGAGAGTGGCTGCTGGGCAGCTAACTGAGTTACTGGAGACACGGGTGAGAGTGGGAGCTGAGCTACTGACGGTGGTGAAGTAGATAACTGCACGGGAGACTGAACTGAGGGCGTCTGCACTGGCACAGGGGACTGAACTGATGTCTGTTGTAACGGTGGTGGTGAGAGTGGAGTAGGTGGTGGAGTTAATGACTCCACAGGGGAATGAACTAGAGGTGGTGACGGTTGTGGTGCTGGTGGTTGAGTGGGTGACTGTGCTAAAGGAGGCTGCACTGGGGACACTGGAGACTGCACTGGGGACACTGGAGACTGCACTGGGGACACTGGAGACTGCACTGGGGACACTGGAGACTGCACTGGGGACACTGGAGACTGCACTGGGGACACTGGAGACTGCACTGGGGACACTGGAGACTGCACTGGGGACACTGGAGACTGCACTGATGGTTGTAAAGTTGGAAACCAAGCTGACGATAAGGCTGATGATTCCTCTGCCAACTGAGCTATTGACTGGGCTAGGGATTGAAATAAGGTTTGTAGTAAGTCAGGCTGTGGATGTGACTGTGCTATGGGAAGCGAGGCTGAATGTGGTGGAGGTGGCGACTGAGCTTCGGGCCGGGCGGCTAACAGAGGTTCATGGCGAGTCACTCCTGGCAACTCTGTAGGCCTTAAGCTGTCCATGTTAGGAGTAGCAGTCTCTAAAACAGTCACAGCACAGGAAGATCCAGGTTTAGCAGAGTCAGTAATACCGAGCACAAAGGGATCCGTTGCGGACACAGGAGCATTCACACCAACGGTTTCTAAATATATAGGTTGGAGAGCAGCATAGTCCAGGAGTGAAGAAACACCATTCACAGTCTTATACTCAGCAGGTACAGGGACCTCAAAACTGTTAACTTCACGGTGTTGTTCATGAGTATGCAGCTCAACAATAGTCTTTTGCTTCTCTAAGGTGAGATTATCAGTCTGTGTGTTAATTGCTGCCGACCTGGGAGGAGCACAGGAAAAATAGTCACACTGAAACATGGGCGTGAGGGTAGGCAATGCAGGTTCAGGATTAACCGACCCAGAATTACCAGACACGGAGTTAATGGCCTCTGGGATGACGCGCATGGAGCTTACAGTGCCAGAATTCTTTAATTCGGCATGAACAGCAGTCTCTGGGGGGGTAATGAACTCGGTCTCGTGCGTAATAGAAGCGGAGGCGAACGTAGAAACAGTATGAGGCCTAGAAACACAGTCATATTCAACCTTTTTGTTCTTCTCTGGTGAGTTACGGACGTGAAAAACAGCGGACTCAGAAAACGAATACTGTCCGAGACGGTCGGGCTTGGAACTCGCATGGAAAAAGCAGTCAGATTCACTCACCACCGGAGCTTGCTCAGTAGCTTTAGCGTGGCGACGGCGTGAGCGTCGTGTTTTCCCGGGAACTGTGCCGTGAGTTCCCGAGGCAGTGGGCGCAGGCACTTCGGTGATGTCGGCTGGCTGAGCCGATGACGAACCAGGCTGCGCCGGAGAGACAGGGAGCTTGTGCAGCTCTGAGCGCGGAAGTCCCAGGTAGAGCGCAAAAGCCTGCAGCGGGGTAAGGCCGTTTGTCGTCGGCTCGAAACCACTCCCCGACCGCCGAGTAACCCTCTTCTTTGCGCGGGACGTGGGCGGCGACCGGAGAGGCGAACCAGAAGTCGAAGATGCCGGAGGAGTTGTGGCAGGCGATAGGCTGACTCCTCCAACTCTTCTTACCGTGGGACGGTGTGGGGAAAAAGCAGCAGCGTTTGCAGTTTGGAGGCTGCGCGGCCCACCTAGAGCCAATCGAGTCCCATAGAAGGCAGACTCGCGCTCCCGGGCATGCCGAGCCTCCTGCCTTCTCCTCTCGTTAGGGAAGGCGGGGTCTGCTCGCTGCCGGTTCCGTAGGGAGTTTGCTGGGTCCATTACTGGTGACGTCGTACTGTCACGAATCGCCGTGCGGCAGGCAGGAGTAGGACCCGAAACGCAGGACTCACAGGCACGAGGGAATGAACTCAAAACTCAGCTTTATTCGCTGGCAGAACAAATATACAAACCAAACTAAACTGGGAAACCACAAACTAGAGAGACACAGGGAGATCCACACAACATGAGGGACGACGTCACACTGAACAGAGGGAGACGCAGACGGAAATACACAGAGGGTTAACGAGGGAAGTGGGAGCACACGGGGAACACAGCTGACACAGATAATCATAACGAGACAGGGCAGGAGTGAACACAACATGACGCATACTGACGAGAGACTGTCAAAGTAAAACAGGAAGTACAGAGGTTCAGACAAGAGGAGAGAGCACGGGGAGAACACAGACATAACAGGCTGGGGAAAACATGGAATAAAACACGAAAGGGGACAAGGGCTCATGAATACATAGAGGGGCACACGGGGGGTGAGAGTCACAAAGGGAAAGCACACAGGGAACCACATAATAGGGCAACTCAGGAAACAGAACCTAGACAGGGAACTGAATACAAAAATACAAGAAAACTAAGAACACTGGGCCAACATGGCCCAGGACCATGACACTCACACTGTATCAGCTTATCCAAGTAGTCACACTTCGGACTGTATTTTACTGTCGCTGCCTCTATTTGTGTGTGTGCAAACAGATGTGTATGTAATGTCCTGTTTGCATGGCCGCAGGCACTGCAACTCAGACTACTCTTTCTGGTGCCCACTGAAATGTGAAGCTCCTCTGTCCGAGAATGTGTTTCTGTTTGGTAATTTCTCTCCAGCCTTGGGGCTATAGACATATGTACTGTAGTCACTGAGTTCCCTCACAGTGTATGTTTGATGACTGGTCAGTCAACAGTATCTCCTTAAAGGACTCTTCTACATTCATTTACTTAAATAAAATGGAGATCATATTTCCAAATAAGTGGCATTTCGATGATTTTGCGTATGTTTTGTCTTTTACAAAGAATTTTCTTTTTAAACAACTGGCTCAAAATCATCAGGTGTAAAAGCTTTCCACTACAGCTCCTGCAAATTAACATGTGCGACAGAAAAAAAACCCCAAATGCTTTTCTGAAATATAAGCAGTAACATTCTTCAGAGTGTATTTTGATGCAGAACAAGATCACAGCCATCACAGTAGCTCTTTGAGGCTGTACTAAGGCACAGTAGCCTTTTGAGCAAAATGATACCATCAGCAGGCCAACATGCTCACAATGGGATTGTTAAAATGCTGATGTATAGCAAGTACAGTTTTCCCTGCGTTTACGGTGTTTGTTTATAGCTGCATTTGGTCATAAACTAAAGAGCTGGACAAACAGAAAGCTCAATATAATAATGGTAAAAAGCCAGTAGAATCATAAACTGGTTTACAGTTCACACAAAGAGGAACATGATTATCTGAACCTAGTGTCGTGGAAGGCCTTTTTGTAGTTTTTTCACACGCTTTACTCAAAAGAAAATGTCATGGTGTTGTTCAAAGAAAAGAGAGCAAATTACCATTAGTCAGTCAGTGGGATACATTAGCTGATGACTGAACAGAAAGTTGTGATGATCCATTCATCCATCACAACTTGTCTAACTTGAGGCCTCGGGGCTAGAGCCAATCCCACGGAGACGGAGCACAGCGGAGACAATTTACCAGTCTATCACATATGGAGACACGAGTCATCCATTCAGTCTCAAACACAGTTCCTGCTTGAATATAGTAAAACAGACAAGTGCCTAAAAGCCAAAAGGCTATTAAACATTAATCGAAAGAAGTTGCATAAAATATAGAGTGCATGTAAGTGACTGTATTTTTTCATTAATGTCTGCCTTCGTCATCGCTGATATCCTTATCAAGGATTTGCTTATAGGAGGTGTCTTTGATTTCTAATATCTGTGTTTATGTGTGTAATGCAGGCCTGATTGTATTGCTTCTAATGTACCCAGGTCCAGAAACCATGTTGAAGCCTCCCCTGAGTCTCTTCAGTCTTCCCCAGCAGCCTTTCCAACACATGGATTCTTTACATCAGTTGGGACCTCCGCCAATGGCACCTGCACACCCTCTTGGTCCACCACCCATTGCCCCCGCTCAATCTATTGGACCTCCAACTATGGCTCATGGCCAGAGTCTAGGCCTGCCTCCCATAAATGCACCTCATACATTAAGGCCTCCTCCCATTACCCCGCCACACACTTTAGGCCCCCCTCCAATGCCTCCAGGTCAGTCATTGGGGCCTCCACCAATGGCACACACCCTGGGTCCCCCACCAGTAGATCACACACAAGCAATAGTGCCTCCAACCATGGACCTTACACAGCAGCTGGGGCCTCCACATATGAACCCTGCACAAGCACTGGTGCCTCCACCTGTAGTGGCACCAACAGCAGGTCGATTTCCCCTCCCTCCCAGCCCCTTGTCCTCACCTCCTGCTCCCGGCCCTGACCCTTCACAGATGCCCCCAAGGCCCCTAGGACCAGCCCTCATCCCAGCTACAGTGTCCAGCCTCATCTGCGGTCCACTCCCAGGCCAGGCAGCCCCAACCAGTGAGCAGCCCCAGGATGAGGGCTCCTCGCTGGGGACAGAGGAGCAGGAGGACTCTCTGGGACTAGAAGAACTGTGTAAACCGCTGTACTGTAAACTCTGCAACGTTACCCTCAACTCTGCTCAGCAGGCACAGGCTCACTACCAGGTCAGCTGAAAGCCAAATTCAGACATGCAGAATAGCACAGAAAAACATGTGAAGAATCAAATAAAATCGACATCTCGTATCTTTCTTTGAAGGGAAAGAACCACAGTAAAAAGCTACGAAATTTCTATGCTGGCAGTCAGCAGCCACCGGCCATCAGGATCCCAGAAGCCTTTGAGACTGCGGGCCAGACGGCCCTGAGCTCAGGGTCCAGCGACAGTGACGCAGGCAGGCAGGTAAGGCCCATATTTAAGAACTAGTACACAGCCTACCTTAATGCTACAGTGTTAGCTTAGGAGGTGGGTGTGCTGTTGCTGAAGTGGCCTCTCGGATGATGGCGGTCACTTGCTCTGAGGAGGTGGTAGAGAACTGCATAGTCACTCTGTTTCATTTAAACAGCAGACACTCAAAGCATCCACTCACCACTGTACACTCAATCCCTGCTTTTTAAAAGTCTATTTATTCTAAGTAACCAGTGAATTTTTTTTTATTATGTTTGCTAATAAAATAACAATCTTTCTGACAAAAAATAGCATAACTCATAGCTTCCATTAGGCTTTACTATCATTTTAAAGGCAATGTGTTCTTCCTCCTGCTGAAATGGAACATTTCTTTCCTTGTTTTCACAGTGTTTACTCCAAATCTCCTCTCACCACAAACACTGTGCTGCTTTGTCCTGTCTCTGCAGGCGCTGTATAAGGGGGCGCCCAGGGTCATCTTGGCCACAGAGAATGACTATTGTAAATTGTGCGACGCTTCCTTCAGTTCACCAGCAGTTGCGCAGGCCCACTACCAGGGCAAGAACCATGCCAAGAAACTACGGCTGGCTGAGGCCCAACAGAACGCGAGTACCATGTAGGTTTGGGTGAAGACATGTTGGCTTTATTGGACAGAGATTTTATCCTTACTGTGTTTT
Organism: Astatotilapia calliptera; assembly: GCF_964374335.1. NCBI lineage: Eukaryota > Metazoa > Chordata > Actinopteri > Cichliformes > Cichlidae > Astatotilapia > Astatotilapia calliptera. Next base: position 9,459,682 of record NC_137438.1, read on the forward strand.
ATGCAGGCATAATGGAGTGGAGGCCCACTACAGACAATACCTTGTTCAGCATTAGCTGAAAAAGAAATATAGCAATTGCAATCAGATATACATTGCATTGCGCAAATATCTTGAGCTATCCATCGTTTCTTTATAATTTGCTAGAAAATTAGTATAATAAAACAGTATATAAGCAAAAGCAGTTTCTATTATTTTATAAAAGCATGCAGCTGAATATTTCTTATGACCACCTTTATTTTGCAACACAGTCTGAACTCTCTTTCTCTCAAACTTCAGGAATAGTTCTCTTGGCTTCTTAAAGGACATTCAAAGCTCTTCTTTGGATGTTGGCTGCCTTTTAGTCTGCTCTCTGTCAACATCATCCCTCACTGTTCACTAATGTTGAGGCTCTGGGTAAACTAGTCTATGATTGATAGTCTTCCATTGTGAGTTTCTTTTCAAAGGTGTGCCTTTACTGCATTAGCAGTGTGCTTGGGATCATTGTCGTGCTGAAAAATGAAGCCGTTGCCAATCAGATGCTTTCCAGATGGTGCTGTGTGGTGGATCAAAGTCTGACCAAACTTTTCTGTGGTCATCACACTGATGGATGAAAACATCCATTTTGACAAGATCCTGCACCACTGGCTGAATTTCAGCCCCAAACCATGACAGAACCTCCACTGTGTTTTACAGATGGATGTAGACACTTGTTGTTGTACCTCTTTCCTCACCTTCGCTGTAGATATTATCAACATTTGAACCAAACATTTCACATCTGGAATCATAACTCCAACAGGCCTGTTGATAATTACTTTAAGTCCAGTTCTTGTGTAATTTGGTATACCTCAGTCTTTTCTCCCTGTTTCCCTTCTTTAAAACAACTTCAGCCACCCTTCCACTGAGATCATTTCTGATTAGGCCTAAATGGATCAACTGAAGGACCAAATGCATCTCTCAGGTTCTCTGCCAGGTGTTTGCTGGATATTTTTTCTGTTGTGGACCGGACATACTGTTCATCTGCTGTTGATAGCTCTTTTTTATGCCTGCCCATTTTTTTTAGTCCTCCACTTGTTCACTTTCCTTAGCTGTTTTCTGCTGATCGCACTTTTGAAATCACTGCGTTGCTACAAAATTACTATTTTATTATTTCAAACTGTGTTATCTTTGGCAGTTTTAATAGATTCAACTAAAGAGATAAGAACAAATGATGTGTTTTTACAACAGGCAGCTAGACCAAAGTCCCTAAAGGTACAACTTACCAAAGACAAATTTGGTAAGTTGTCTGTTATGTATGGACATAACACTGGCTTGTCCCTAGAGTTAGGTCCCTTTTTTATGCTTGAATGATTCATAGGTCAGTGTTAGGTGGCTTACAAAACAAACAAACAAAAAACATTCCGCTGGAAATGGTCAGGTACAAGAATTGGCCTGATAATGAGTGAAAAAGCAGCCTGTGTCCAAAGAAAAGCTTTGCAAGACCAAGCCTGTAGAACACAGGTATGGAACTCCATACCTTGAGGCCTCGAGGGCCGCTGTCCTGCTTGTTTTCCAACCAACCTGCCCTTTTAGCTTCTTATTGGCAAAGCACACCTGATCCAGGTATTCAGCAGCAGTAGGGCAGGGATATCTCAAAAACAAGCAGGATGCTGGCCCTAGAGAAAATAACATGAAACATCTTAGAAAGATGAGGGGTGACTCAGGGGTTTGGCAAAATACGCCATATTTCAAGCTAGCCATGTTGCCATTACATGTGATATGGAACCAACAATTGTTGACTCTAGCTTTGCCTGTTACAGGGAAAGCAGCAATGAGACAACTCCGAGAAGGAACAGGAAAGATGGCAGTGAGTACCGGCTAGTGAAAAATCGTCGCAGCCCACAAGTACCCGCTTCCATGCCAGGTAAGATAAGAAAATTAAATGCTAATTAAAAAGCGACATCAGCATAATTTAAAGATAACTATCAAAAGTCATCTGATAAACTCTTCATTTAGGTGGCATTGTTGTAGCTATCTTGGTCAGTAAAATGCAAAGAAATGCAAGAGATTTTGTCTTATTCCACGTCTATTCAAAGGCTGCAAACTAGCAAAGCAAATTCTGATGTTATTTAATGAATTGACCAATAATATGTATGGCTATTGAGGGTCATGTCTGTTATTGTGTTATCTTAAGTGGTGGTTGGAAAATACGTCACTACAAACAAGCTATATTCAGCAGTCCTAGAATAGATGTCACCTGTTCATACACAGCGGCTTGAGGACCAATCAGCAGTAAACTTGGCTGTTTCTTTAATGATCTTATATTCTTTTATTTGAGTTATTGGTTGTGTCTTCAAACAACTCTATTTGATGCACACTAGCCTTTGAAATTGGTCTTTTTATGCGGCATAAAATGTGATGTGTATGGTACCTACCCCGAGAAGCCACTGTTCAAAATGCCAATTTATCTTCTAAAAGCTGATTTTGTACTTGCAAACACCCCAACAGTCTTTCTAAAGAGATATAGCGAATGCTGTAAAATCCTTTTCTTAGGTCTAGACCTGTTCCATATACTGATAATTCATGTTACAGCAGCTTTCATGACCCGTAGTCATTTTCAGCAGCCTTTGAGGGCAGTGTCTGTTTGCTGAGTCAGTGTGGAAACTGTCAAAAAAAACTAAATGATGTCACAGATAGGAGTTATTCTCCTAAAGCTCTCTCATGTCACTGGATTTTCTACCGTTTTTGGTGCACCCACCTACTTATGTCCAGTGCATGACCCTCACATGGTCACACATGTTTTCTTTCTTTTTTAAGGCTGAATGTTCTTCTATAATTATTATTTAACTGTGGTTTCTTTGTGTTTGTGTGAGTGTCTGCTTTCACCCTCGTGTACATGTGTGAAAACAGATACAGAGTAAGGTAATGTCAGACTTTCTGCTGACGTCAAGCTACCATCTCTTTCTGCACGTGTCTGTTTCCTATTCTGTCTTTCCACAGACATAAGCACCTGCACTTCAGCTCGAGATAAAACAAGATAAATCACAAGTCATACAGTAAAGCAAATCCCTCTTAGTCTCCCGCTGACACGCTCTTCCACAGGCAAAAAAAAAAAAAAAAATCTGCTGATTCAATCAGTTTTCTTGATGGACAATCCCTAAAATAGCTTCTCTCCCTCTCGTTCTGTCTTTTTTATCTCTCTCTCTATCTCTCTATTTTCTTCTCCTTTTTCTGTGTTGCTAAAACACAAGCAACACTCTGTTTCCAGTGTTCTGCCATCATGTAATCACAGACGCCTTTCAGCTTTTCTTTCTGTACACATTTGTGTACATTTGTCACACACACAGCACTCATACACACATGGGTCTGGGATGCATTTTTATCACTGAACAACAGAAAAAAACCAAACACTGCAGATGAATTCTTTCAACTACAATATCAGTAGCATTTTATATGAAGTTAAAAGTCGAAGATTTAACAGATAAATTTAAGACAGTAAAATGCTGGCTGCATTTTCCTATACCCATTTCATTTTTTCAATGTACAATTATAGCAGCATCCAGAGGTGGCAAAGCTACACATGTTCTGCACTTAAGTAGAAGTACAGATATTAATGTTAAAAATACTCCAGTAAAAGTTGAACGAACAGGATTATCTTTCACGTGTTTCGGTTTAGGCTCAAATCGGTTTGACGTTTGAAGGTCCGCAGTGTGATATAATAACTCCACCCAAATCTGTCAGCAATGAGCAATGAGCCTGTTTTGAAAATGTAAGCAGCAGAAAGTACAGATATTTGTTTAAAAAGGGCATAAAAGTCAAAAGTAGTCATATAAATAAATACTCAAGTAAAGTATGGACACCTGAAAATTCTACATAAGTACTTTGTAGCATCTACTCTTACCAGTAGTATTTTATAAAAAGATAAGAGTCATAGTCAAGAAATGCTAGCATTTCTTAATAATGAGGGATGGGAATCCTAATAGTTTTGCTGGGTTTTTTGGTTAGAAATGAGCAAAAAAAAGAAACAAAAAGTGAAGGAATTGTGAGTTGTCCTATGTTCAGTCCATCCTTTAACCTGAATCAAAACTTTAAACTTTATTGTGGCGCATCTAACCAGTCACAATTATAGGTAAGTGTACTGTCAACAGAGGGAGTGATTTTACAAAGAAACAAAGAAAATATACTCTGAGAAAAGCTACAGTATTAATAAAGTTTAGCTTATTTGAAGTCTGGTGAAAGCCAACACAAATGCTTACTGTGTACTTTTTAATATCACAGCTCTGTCATTAAGAAACAGGAGGATCTGATTAAAGAAATAATCAACAGAATTCAAATGTAGGCTTAGTCTATGTGCAGGTACAAATAGGTGTCCTGTTTCAGGGTCATATGTTACTGCTTATAAAATAAAAACGCAAAATTGTTTGCATCAATGGGAAAAGTTGCATCTAAAAATGTGTTTTCATTACTGCTCATCGGGGTAATGTAGAGACGTTAAAACATTTTAGTTCCAGGAATGATGAGGCTGTCTTACAGAGAACTGATTTGTAAGTGTGCAGTGGTTTCTTACCCAGTGAGCTCTAGTATGAAACATACTGTAACCATCACTGGAGCAGGTTAGGCTGAAAGCACAAGTTACCATGCTGGTACGTGCCAGCGAGATGTAAACCACCTTTGTCCATGTTATTCTAGTGCCAGGATGGGTTTCTTCTGGGAGCTTTAGTATTTCATTAAAGATGTTCTAGTTGATTATCATCTCATTTTGCCACTGTATAAGGCACTAGTTGAAACCTAAAGTTGGACCCTTGGCACTGTATTGTGACTTCCCTCTGCAATAAAACATCTCTTAAAAATAACAGTTAGCAGCCATCCATCTCATCTCTGTAATCTCTCTTTCTCTCCCTCAGGGCCGTACTACAACCCCAGACCGAGGCAGCGCATCCCCCGGGACTTGGCCATGTGCGTGACTCCCAGCGGACAGTTCTACTGCTCCATGTGCAACTGCGGAGCCGAGCAGGAGACGGACTTCAGGCAGCATTTGGAGAGCAAGCAGCACAAAGCAAAAGTGTCGGAGCTAAGATACCGCCATGAGATGGAGAACCTCGGCTACAGCTAAGAGACACAAGAGGGGAAGGAAAGAGAACATGTAAAGAGTACAAGAACGCAGGGCAGGAAACTGAAAATACTGCCATACTTTTGAAGAGCATATTTAGTGGAGTGATTACATCAAGATCTTTTTGCACTTTATTTGGTGTATGGATTAAACACATAATCTTTCAATTTGATAGGAAATATATAAATAGAGGTGGCTGGTTGTGGCTCAGGTGGTAGATCAGATTGTCCACAAAGTGCAGGGTTGACAGTTTGATCCCTATTTCCTGATAGACAGCCCAGCTTTTCGTGTCGCATCTGCTCTGATACAGGAGGCTAAAATCGGATTCCATTAATCCTTGTATTGCTCTAGAAAGTGTGTATTTAATCAGCTCATAACATTCAGAGGAAATTGTAGATTTTTAATCTTAAAACTTTGAACAAAAAAAAAATCTGTTTTCTAGCCACAGAATCAGACTACATTTTTAAGCCATTATCCTTTCTTATACTTTCTGCTCCAGTTCCTCCAAAGCTTTAAGTGGGTTACATTCTGACTCAGGGCACAGGTAAATGCAAAAGAAATGCAAAGAAATCTGAAAGAGGGGAAATCAGGGTTTTGCTTTTTTGGCAGAAAGTCAGGTGGACATGAGAAGAGGCTCAAGAAGCCTCAGCGAAGACAAAGATACGCAGAAAACTTGAAAAGTACAAAAATGCAGACAAGGTTGAGTGAGGGGGCAATTCCTTTATGTTACAAAAACTTGGGAAAACAACTACTAAGTTTTAGTTTGAGATGATTTTTTAAACTCTTACGAGTCATTTAGCCCTGCAGGTATTTTTTATAGGTCCTGCAGCAGGGACTGCAGGGGAAAACTTACAACCACAGAGCCACACGGGACACAAATTCAGCATCTTTACAACCAAACAGATGTAATAAAATCCAAAGCACTACTTGCTAATTTAAAAAATAAGCACAATGAACTTCACCTAATGAAACAGTGTTATATGAAACTGTGAGCCTTAGCTGACTTCCTACTTGTCCTGAGGTGTGTATCAGGCTGAAGGCTCTTGCAAGCCTTGCTGGTGCCTTTGGAGGAAGTTAGGCTAAAGAGTAAGCTTTGGCTAGCCATTTTGGCAATATAGTAAAAAACCAATCTGTCACATTGATTGGATTTTTCTGTATTCACAAATGTTATGTAAATATTCTTAATATTGCAGTATAGATGTAAATAGACTATAGTAGACATGAATCCTATTGATTATTTGATCAGTGTTAGCTCACCATCTCTTGTAAACTCTCATAATCTATTTAACAACTATCAGGAATCTTGTAAGTGTGCACTGAGTGAATGTCTTCTTTTTTGAGCACTGTATGTTTGTGTGTGGATTTCACTGTAGGCCCTCCGTACCACTTTGGATGGCGCCTTTGTAAGTAACTCTGGTACCTTCAGTTCTGGTTAAAAAGCTGCTAGTCTCATCGTTTTTACTTTGGAAGGAAGGAGAACAGAGTGCCAGCAGAGGCTGCCCCTAAGGGCGAAACATGCTTTGATGACGAGAACAAGACAAAATTTTCCTCTTGAAAAACGCTCAAACGCGCAAACGCTTTCAAACCGAACGCACTTAACTCTAAACTTCAAATTGACTCGCAAATTGCAGCGCTCCTGGATGTTTCTGCTTGTGAGACATGTCATTTAATACTCCCAGTCTTGATTCCCAGAGGGAACGTAAGCAGGTTTTACTGCAGTGTGTGCAACGACTGCTAAATAGTAACACGGACTGTGCCGCAATGGTTTTATTTTGTGTTGCTTTGGCCTGTTTGTGTTGCTTTTTCCACATACGAGGAGATCCAGCTGTGTTCCTGTGTTTAGCCCGTTCTGGGGAAAAAAAAGTTATATAATTGAAGTTAAATTGGATTAACTGTTCCAGTTTAATGGTCCTGAGCCGAACACAGCAAGTTGTCACAAGGCATTCAAAGTCTATAGTCACATTTAAAATTGCTAAAAAAATAAGTACTAATAAAATGAGTCTTTTATGCTGATCTTCGCCACAGATATCAATGATAGTGAAGGGGTCACAAAATGTACATATTCAAGCAGAAAAGCTTGTCATTCAAAGCCCTTCTTACTAATCCTTTAAAATAGAACGGTGCTTTCCCCCCATTGTAACAGAAAAAGATTATCAGCATACACCTGTGTTCAAAAATCAATAATTTGTTATTGAAAAGAGAAGAAAAACCTCCCCTTTAAATCTGCTTTTGCGGAAAAAAACCATTCCTCAGTAATTAAATCAGTCTGATCAGTTCATATAATTAGATGAGCTGGAAAGCGGAATTGAAAGCAGCATCCTGGCCTTCTCTTTGCTTGGCTTTGTTTGCTGCAGGGAGAGGCAGCTGCTCACATCTTATATTTGTCTCCAGAGCACAAATACACACACTTGACCACACACTAGGATGCTCGGGGGAATAGCACTGTGAGAACAAAGCGCTGTGGCATTTTTGGGGATTAAAACGCAACAGCAAGGCAGAGCTAGAGGGACGTACAAGCAGAAGGCATTCAAATTAAAGTGCTCGCCTATTTATTAGCCCACCTTGCCGCACAGTTTAATGAAACAGGAACAAAAAGCCGTGGGTGAGCTAGTCTTGCGCGTTGAGGCAGAGTTGCAGTCTGTTAATAGCTCTCCTCCTCCTAGAAATAACACGCTTTGTCTTACATGAAAGCGCTGGGAGCATTACCTTTTATTACGCTGACAGGCTCTTGGACTCAAAATGAGAGTCACACTCCAGTGCAGCTATTGAAAACCTTCTGCAAGTGCAGGAAATGATAAGCTGGAGAAAACGAGGAGATCACAGGAAGCTAGTGGGCTCCTACAAATACAGCCTAAAGATCCAGACAGAAATGTTCATAGTGGAGCGTTTGGACCCCTTTCTGTGATAATTCCACCTGTTTTGTGGCTTTTTACCACTTAACATGAGGCACTGATACTTAATATTTCCTTGTTTGATAGTAAGTTTGTCGCGTAACTTCTGTATAAATGCTGCCCATTTACCATAAATTCAGATGGCAAATGGGCAGCATTATTTGTAACTCACACAACCTATTGATGACATTAAAAAAACATTAAACGCAACCTGTCTTTGTGCCACACACCAGCAAAGTATCAGCTGCCATCAAGATGCCCCAGAAATCCCTGGTCTGTGTCAAAACCAACACAAAGTGAAGTACTGGTTGTTTCTGGGGGAATCATGTGGCTCTCACAGGGATGTAGAGGTGAATTCTTTGACGGATAGGGATCGGTATCATGGCGCTATTACGCTTACACATACTGTTGTTATTCTGCATCTTATTCATTAACTTTACATTAACCCATGGTCACACAATCAAGTTAATTTCATGTGGGCTGTAGGCTACCAGCATACGTGACACACGTGGGCCAGTGGCAGGTGAACTAGTGGAAAACTGCATATTCCCGCCAACGTGTGCGAGATCTCTGTCGTTTTCCCCCCACAAAGATGACATTTGATGACCTTCCCTTCATGTTGAGTTTTGACACCTCAGTGTACATCAGGAAAGACGTGGTTGATGACCATTAGAACAGTTTGCAGGTTTTTCCAAAGGTAGCTGCACAGGCAGAGACCACCATCACTAACCTCTGATGCACACCCAGTCATTTTGTTCTATAAGCAGTCCTGAAATTTGACAGAAAGAGCTTCAGGTAGGCTTCTAAGGGATAAATAAAATGTCACAACAGTTGTGATTTGGCACTATATAAACAAACTTAAACGGAACTGAATTGAATTGAAATCTTGGAGCTAATGTTTAATTTGCTCTGGCAGAATGCGTCTGCCATCCCCCAACTTTCAAATAGATTTCCACCTGATCTTGTCTGTGCCAGTCCAATTACAGCTGGTTATCAACTACAGGGCGAGTTTGATGCACCGACTCACCCCTCTGAACGCTGTAATCACTTTACATTTTTCCCTCAACATGACGCCACACGTTGCTCTGAGTGTTTACAGGTCTAATTGCATCCAGGAGCATTGAAACAGACTAATTTGCATAAGCGCACGTCGTAGGTGATGCCAAGCTAATTATCTAGTATTGTAGAAAGGTTGGCGTTAGCTCCAGGTACAAAGGGCAGCGTGCACAGGAAATAATAGGAACCAATCTGTGTCAGTGTGCACGCACCGATCGATATGTCACACGAGTCGGGCCTCAAGAGGATTTACAAGGACTTAAAGTGTTTGTAATCAACATTTGATTCTAAAACGTCTGTTTTCTTTTCAAGAGCTTAAAAAATGACAAAATTATTGCGTAGCAGGAAAATCTCAGAAGCAGAAGGGTCTTGCTGAAAATAAACGATTAAGCCTGAAAAAACGTGGCAAACACAATTTGCACTTAATGAGCTGAAACACAGCAGCCCACCAGTTAAGTGATCCTTTTACACAAGACTATTTTTGGAAGGATATTGTAGCGCTGAAACGTTTTTATGTTGTTTTTTTGTTGTTTGCCTTTTGGGGTTTTTGCATCAGAGGATTTCTATTAATTGGACAAATGTTTCACACAGACAAAGGCCAAAAACGTAAATAAATAAAAGCACTGTGGGAAATAAATGTATTTACATCAACATATGTCCATTAACCAGTACAAATGATTTAAATTGGACTGTTTAGTTATTATTTAGTATGTTAATGTGCTGAAACAGTTACTATCTGGGGCACTGTATCCATTTCTATTCTATGTTTACTTGTTAGAAACTATAGAGAATGTGAGTACAATATACTTAATAATTATTGGTTTCACTTATCTATTTGCGGCTCTACTTCAGCAGCACAGGTTAATAAGTTAAACTTCAGTGCTTCGCAGTAAATGACAGAGTGTGTTACGTATCGCACTGTATAAAATGTATCTGGTTTATTTTGTGCATGAGTACAGTCATACCTAATAACTGTTAAGATCTTTCTACCACAGGCTGAGACTATAAGGCTGCTGTTCAGGAGTATTTAATGACGTTTACACAGCTGGTTGTTTGGAAATGTCTGTGTGCTGTGAGGAATCTGCAAAATGGTACTGGAAAAAAAAATCCCACGTTTGCAGTGAATATAAAAATACACTGATGTTTATTTAGAAAATGTGTTCTACCATATGTTGTTTAGTCTTTGTTGTCATTATTTGCCTCTAATGAACTCCTTATGCTAAAATCTACGAGGTGAGAAGCCGAAGCTGTTGCAAATGTGTGTGATATTTGTCATTTCTGTGTTTTATCCATGCGCTGGACTGTTGGACTGAGCAGATGAGGGTAGATGGGCAACACTGTGCGGTTAGGTAGAAACCCTTGACTCAAATTCTGCTTTTCATGCTGAATTATATGGTGGCCCCCCTATATGGAAAAGTTATATATATATTAATCTTATTAAGTTTGTATCTGTGTTTAAATGAAAAGCATACAAGAGTGAAAACAGATATAAGATCCCTAGAAAAATTGTATAAATGAAACCTGTATGTTTTGGATACTTCCTAAAACAATATATGAAAGTGGCCACTTTTATGTGTAAATCATATAAGCCTTATATGATTCACTATATGAAGTAGGCCCCATCTGATGCAAGTCTTTTATAAGTTTTTTCTATTCCTTTTCCATATGGGCCAGAAAGGTCAAATGCCCTGCAAGTTAGGAAATCAACAGCAAATAGAAAAAAATAATACAAAAGCACACAAAACACACAAATGTTGAATAAAACACCAATAGAAAAAAACTGTAAAAATTCACAACGGAAGTGTTTTTGGGAAGACAAGAACATGACCGAAGATCTGAAGAAGTGACAGAAATCAGAAACATGTGAAAGACTGCACTGAGACCTGTTTACAAGAAGTGAAGGATTCTTATGAGGGAGAAAAAGATCCAAGTAATGTGTGTTTAATTGAATGACTCATATAACACTGTAGCTGCATGTTGGCTATTAGCTTTTATTGTTAGCTGGTCACTTCTGCAGTTGGTCCATCACGTTATTGTCTCCTCAAAACCCCTTCAAACTGCTTCCCCCTTTTTTGTTAAGGTTTTGCTGCGTTTTTTCTATTTCCATAGTGTTTTCTTTGGTTTTACTGATGTGACTGCAGAATTAGGTGAACTGGAGTGTCTAATTTTAAAGACACCATGTTAATGGGCACAGAACAGTTTGCTCAGGTCAGGTCAGGTCAGGTGTCTGGATAGAACTAGATCCAAATGGATGGCTTACCATGATCTGAAACACTTTTTCAGTTTAGCTACACATACAGGCACACAGTCGGGATTAGTTAGCCATGCTCACCAGTGGTACTACGCCATTGATTTTCAAATGAGGGCAACAAACACATAATAAGGATTCTTCACAAAAAATGAGAGACATTTCTACTTGTTTTTACAGCTGGATTTCCAGAGACAGTAAAAGTTTTGTGAGTGCTTTTTTTTATTATTATTATTTTTTTAACTTTCATTCTGAGACTTTGATTCAACTCTTGTGTCTGTGCTATAGATCCAAGAGGTAATTAAATTAGCCCAACATACAAACAGCTCCCCAGGCTCTGTTCAAGCTCCGTAACCCAACACCTCTAAAACTCACTAATTACTACACACACACGCTGCTGTGCACACAGTCTCCTTCATGCTTTTTGTGATTTTAGACTGACTTATGTAGTGGAACTACATTTTTGCCAAACTACTTTTAATCACAGTTTTCTGCAGCTCTCTACTCTGACGGCTTCCTAACAGCTCACGCTGACAGCACTCTGAGTACACATCAGTTCCAGACTGTGGTTACAGCCCATAACTCCCAATGAAACCACACACAGTTAAGGGTCTTTCTTGACCTTTAGCTGTTGTAAGCCTTGGGGAAAACTTATTTTAAAGAAGATCTTTCACACACCCCACACACACACCTTCATTTATAGTGTGGGGTCCCCCAAACCTCCCATAATGCTCCTGTAATCTCCTTGAAAACCTCAGCATACCTTTAGTGCCTCTGAAGAGTGTTGCCAATATACCACTGACTGACTAAATGGATGCCTGAACAACTTCTGTGTGTGTGTGTGTGTGTGTGCGTTTGGGGGGGGGGGGGTCTGAATAAATGTGGCGATCACTATAATGGATCTAAGCTAATAATTATTACAGTGAATTCATGTCTCAAGCTTTCTCTTCCACGACCCGGCTCCTACCGCTCCAGGGGAAATAAATGTTCTGTTAGTTGATGCTGTTATTGACTCACAGGGAGAAGACGCTCCTCCATAGCCTAGTTTCCACTGCACTGATAACCAGGCCTTACTCACTATCCTTGATATTACTTCTGCCAGGAAAGCTGTTTCTGCGCCCCTGGTATTGTTTATCTGTCAGCGGGATATCACAAAAAAAGTATGAACAGATTGCCGGAAATGTGGTGCACAGGCCGTTAGCACAAGTCGTTAGCTTTCATCAAGGATGGGATGGCCATTTGATCTGTTCGTTCTTTTGTTTTTTGTTATTTTTTGTTATAATGATTTATAAAATGGCGTTTTTAAAAAAAGTTTTACTCTGCATTAAAACAGCGATATTTACAATTCATTATGGTAAATGCAAGGCTATGCAGTGCTACTTCACATCATTGCATCAGTGGTCCTAGAAGACTCAAGAGGGATTTGCTTCAAACTGACAGCTCAGCACACGTCTGACAGTCAGCTCAGTGAGACATCAATATGAATCTGACTGAAACAACAACCATCACTCAGGGCTGTTATTGGTCTTTGGTTCTGATGTGTGCGTGCAGTACTGTGCAAAAGTCTTTAGCAACCCCTCTCTTTAATGTTTTGCTTCCAAGGAGCCAGCCTTTCATGTCAGTTTTAAAGTGGTCTCCAGCAACAGTTCTCCAGGCTTTTTTTCAAAGCTATCCTTTGGACAACTTTGAAACTACTACTACTGAAAAACCGACTAATCACAGCATGGTGTGCAGTGTGTTCTCAAAGAAATTGAGGAAACTGGGCTAATGGAGGACAAAAGAAGATGCAGGAAGCCTAAAAACTGTCTACAGCAGATGATCATTACCTGAAAGTCATGTCCACAACATAAAATAAATGCAGCAAAGACCTGAGAGATATATCTGGGGCTGCAGATGATCCATGAAAGCCTCATCAGTAATTAAATTCAATGAACTGGCCTCGCCAGTTGACAGACCTCAATATTATTGAAGCATGATTAAAATACACAACATATTTGCAGGTGTTTTAATGAATCAGCGCACCTGTGTCCCATATTTCTAGCAAAATATTAAGAAATGAGGCATGACTCAAGACTTGTGCTGCACTGTATATGCATTTCTTTTTACCTTTTCTGCACGAATAACAGCAGAAAGTCTGTAATTATAAAGGAAGTAACACAAATCTGGTGCGACTAAAGGTAGGTATCTGCAGAATTACTGGAACTGAATGCGGGCAGGACTAATGAAGTTTACAAAAGACACAGAGAAGTCATTGTTGGTATGAATTCATGATGCTTTATATTATATTTTTATGTAATAATAAAACTATAAATAAATAAATAATATACAAAATCCCCAATGCAAGGGGTTAAAGTTGTCACAGTGACAATTTCTTCTTTGTTTACAAATGCATAAAGTCAACTGCCAGCTTCTTCCTTGATCTCATATTGTCCCAGAGTTGTAATACATGTCAGTTATAACATCTGCTAATTGTTCTATGTGAAGAAGATTAAAAAATGAAATGAGCCGTTGCCTCACAGCAAGAAGGGGTTAGACTCCACCATCTCACCGGGGCCTTTTTGTATGGAGTTTGCATGTTCTCCTGTGCTTGTGTGGGTTCTCCTTGGGTACTCGGGCTTCATGCAGACATGCAGTTAGTCTGTCTCTTTGTGTTATCTGGTGACCTGTCCAGGGTGTCATTTTGAGGTCTGTGTTGCCTCCATTGTCCTCACCTGATTTATTTTTTTACCTGTTCAGTTCCAGGAAAGAAGATTTCTGTATTATTTACTCACCATGCAGTCCTTCTCCTCATTTTATTTGAGATTGTTTTGTTAAATGACTGCTCTCCATAGTTCAGTAGAAACATATAACTTGTCTTTTATAGTCCTTGACATGATTATTTTCTGAGTGCCTCTTCATTTGCTGTTTTTCTCTCAGAAGAACCACCAAGAGGCTTGTCAAGTACAAGTGCAGCAGGAGTTCCAGGCCAGGGCTCCTGCTGCAACAGTTTGCCTTAGAAAAGCAAAGTGTTGTTTAGACATTTATGAGGAAGTGATGACCTCCCCCTGGGGTGGAAGCGGGATTTTCCTGGAAGAGACACAGAAAGTCAAACATGCTGGCCTGATATACGAGACATCTGTAGATTTCCAGTTGTATGCAGCAGTGGTCTTTGTTCCAGTGTTGTGACAGAACAGTGCAAGAATGGAGGGGGACGTTTCAAAACAGGAAGTTGGTGATCTACCTGTAGCCTGCTGCTGCAAGGGAAATGAGACATGCAGTTCAAGGGTTATAAGCTTTTCTCTTCTTCGCCACTATCTGCTACACAGACTGACCTCTGTAGAAATGAAGTATACAGGACCGCTATGAGCCTTTTAACCTGCTTACAGACTACTGTTCTCGACCTGTTTGTTCCTAAGGCACCATTAGAGATTAAACCAGATCATCATGGCACGCCGTAATGATTGTAAACACATATTAACCAATCTCTATTAGTGTAGCCTTGATATTACACAAAATTGGAGGTGTCAGGCACAATATTCTAATGGTCTGGTATGAACCGGATGATTTAATAATAAAAGAAAATGTGTGCATGAGTCTTGAGACCCACATGTGCCAAAATGAATTAAACAAATACATGAATCAAAAAGTAAGTAAAGAAAGTAGCGTCTTTAATTTATTAAAATTTGAAATAAATAATTATCTTTTAAATGAAATGAATTGACATTTAATTGTGTATTCATATATATTTTTCATTTATCATTTTAATGAATGAATTACACATTTATTTAATTATTTAATGAATCTTAACTTAATCTTTTGGAGTAAAAAAGGCTTTTTCCAGACTGCTGGAACTGTGGCTATAGGTAGTAATTACAACCACACGCTTTATACATTACTTGAAAAACAAAAACAGTGGGTTTACTGACAGTGAAGACAACAATGAGCTACAATTATAACTAGGGAGAACATGTTTTACAGGCACATAGTGAGGACCTTATGCTGTGATTTTACATATGCAACAGTGATAAAACATGAGGTTAAGTCAAAAAAGAGTAGACGAAGATTAATAATTAATATGTACACTGTAGATCTCAGAGAATCTAAGAAACAGCTGCAAGAACGTCTCATATAGAAATATGTGTATAAGATATTCTACATTACAGGTTTGCTATTGTATAGTTTTACAGAGGATATTTTCCTGAAGTGTTTTTATAGCATCCAGGTTAAATAAATCAGTTCATCATTTGTTAAATTCATGTATCAATTTATTGAAAATAACAAACAAACAGACTGTTTTACATATTAGCTTTTCTAAAGTTACCAAAAGGAACTTGTCATGTTACTGCTTTGTCATTCTTGTTGTTTAGCGCCCTCTGCTGACCATGATACAGTATGACATGTCTGGGTCAAAACACTTCACAGGATGTAAATTTCTGTTTTTTGTTTCAATCAGATCTCATTTCTCTTTTAATCTTTTTAAATAAAACTGATTTTAATGTGACAAAATGATGGGCTGCTGGTGAAAGTAGCGGAAGCACTGGGAGGCTATTTTCGGTGGTTCTCACAGACATATTCTTGTAAGTGCGTTTTTCCATTTTTTGTTGTCAGTCTGAGAGCGCAGCACCAACTGAAGTCCTGTCCACACTGAGTGCATAACATGTGGTCACATCCTCCATTCTTCTGCAACATGAAACACAACACGTGAGCAGGCAAAGTCACATGACTTCAAAACAGCCAGAAACTCTCCGTGCGCACATGACTAAATACCTCGATTCTGCTGAAGCAGTGAGGACAGCATCTGCTGTTGTTGGCCAACCAGGTGTCATTCAGATTACTTTCCAGCATTACCAGCATGTTACCATATCTGCTCACCAGCAGGCGTTTCCTCTCCTTACTGCCATGTTTATAGTCATTCAAGAGAGCACTCAACCCCTCTGAGAGACACAGATAGCACAGAGCACAAAACAACATTTGCATCAACACACAAAAAGCCTTCAGTGTAGGGTTAAAGATTAATCAAACAAAGTGCTACTATTAGAATCGGATCAAATAAATATATTTTTTTCAGTCGCATTCGTGACTTGTAAGTGCTGTAAAGTAATCTTACACCTCTACAGAGGCTGCTGCACTTGGATTGATGCTGTTGAGTCCTGCACTGACACGAGACACAATACTGGGACATCTCTATGTTGATTCTTGTACTTCCTGCTTTGAAATGACTGACTTTATGATTTTCTTTGAAACAGGACAACATTCACACCACTCGTCCTGTGACTGAATATTTTAACATTAATAACCAGTACACCAAAAAATTATCAGTTTAAAAAACATACTTGGATTTTTAGTAAACATAAGAGATATCCACATAGTCATTGAAATAGTGTGCCTTTGTGTACCTTGTGACTGTGGCAAGTCTAGGCTTTTTAAAGCGGTTTGCAATGCATCTCTTGCATGTTTTTTCTTGGTTTCACACTCTTCTAATCCATGGTAGGTCATTCTGCACGTGACGCAGAAGGCAAAGCTGCACTCAGAGCAAAGCACTGCATTGCTGGACTTCTCCAAAATAACAGCAGAGCCACAGGATGTTCGAGGACAGTACGTCACATCTGCGAGACAAAAACATTTATTGAAAAAGAGCTAAAGATGTTCTTTCTGTCTGGTCTAATACAGAAATGTAATAAATACATTCCAATCAGTGTATGAAAAACTTTACGACACACTCAGTTTAACAGCAATAGAAACAGACCAGACATGCTGTCCAAAGTGTTCTGCAGCAGGAGACGGTCATAGCGGCTGAACAGCATCTCCCCTACCAGACTCTGCACCTACAAACACAACAGAGACGAAAAAGCAGAGACACAAAGTGAGGCCGAAATTCCTCTGTGCTTGATCCTTCTACCTGTAGCTATTTTTAACAGCTTTTAAAATGTGTTTTGATATTAGATGAAAGGACCAAACACTACAGTTGTTGAAACCATTCTGCAGGTTGAAGGCTGCGTGTAGCTTCTACCTGTGCAGGTGTAGGGGCACCAGCGCAGTCTGCCTGAGGACAGGTGACATCCCGGACGTTCCCCTCTGTGATCTGAACCGTACAGAACTCGCAGAGACAGGCCCGGCAGAAGACGTGGCCACACGGTGACAGCTTCACGCACTCGGACCCGAGCCGGCCCATAAAACAAACCCCGCAGTCAAAGAAAGTGGTGGCAAACACTTTGTGTTTCTGGGCCGCATCATAAATCAAAATGTGGGACAGCAGAGTCTGTGATGGAGATAAAAAGAGACCAGAGAGGGTTTGCTCTTCACTCTGAGGAGAATCTGTGGGCTGGACCGGCAGAGAAGCAGCTCCAAGTTCACTTGGATCTAACGTGCCTGAGGAGGTAGAGGGAAGCAGCGATGAGAGAGAAGCATCTCCTTCATTTAAGAAATCTTCCCGGACACTTTGATGATGCTTGGATTTCTCTGCAGATGAAGAAAGATCATCCTGGAGATCAACATTAAACTCTGAGGCTTGGAGGATTGTCACATCTGGAGTGTGTGTGGTTTGGTTTTGGAGTGCAGGCTCTGGAGAAAGAGCTCTTTGATAATCTGAGGTTAGATCACTCTGGCTCTGGTGAGAGTTCAGATCATTCTGGTCATGCTTGCAGGAGTCTAAAGCCGAAGCTCCCTGAGAGTCTGCGCTGCTCCCGTCTGAAGGATTCTCCTGAACTTCCGAGGATGGTACAGAGAACTCTGGCTCTGAATTGTTCTTTGGTTCTGAGAGTTCAGCATCGTGTTGGTCCTGGTTATAATGCAGGGTGCTGCGTTCATCAGGAGGAAGATCCAGCTTACTGTGGATGTTCAGGAACCTCAGAGCATCTTCTCTGAGAAACTGCACCCAGGAGAAGAGCACCACAGCTCCCCCAGTGGCCTCATAGAGATCAGCGAGATGAGCACGCAGTGCAGCCAACTGTGGAGGGAGAGGGAGAATAGATTGTTGTCATCTTTACTGAGCCTCTACAATGTCCTGTGAACCTCTCACACACTGGCAGGCTGAACATGTGACCAACAATGACTTGACTGCTGATTACCTGTGTGTGAGTCAGCCAGCTGCAGGTGAGGCTGAAGGAGGGAGGGGAGGAGGAAGGGTAGTCTTCAGGAAGCCCAAAGTTCAAAAGCAGCGGTGGAAGGAAGGAAATATCATACTGACGCAGACTTTCACCTTAGAAAGAAAAATACGAGCTCATCAGATGAACTAATCTCTTTCTGTAATGTTTGTTTATTTGTTTTTAAATAATTTGGGTGTATTCGACAGAAAATATTTGATATATTCTGTCACATGAACTCAAATAGCAAAAGCTATAAATGATGCTTGATGACATTAAGCTGTTCAAAGGTATATTTAATATAGATATATTTAATTCATACATCATACTTCCCATTTAAGGCCAACAAAAACATGCTCATTAAATTGTTACGGGCTCGCCTAATGCAGAACAAGTGTTTAACTCATTTTACATCATTGGCTACATAAAACCCATTTTTATCTTAAGTAGATGATTAAGGCTGTAACAGTAAAGGTGCTTCCTAATATTCCAAACCAACATTTTCCAAAAACATCAGATCGGACCTTTTCGGTCCAGCAGTCGCGTGTTTGACAACCCCGGCGCCTCTGATTTACCCTCTCTGAGAGCCACGCTGAAGCCGACAGGAAGCTCGACACATACTCGGATTTCTCCGGCAGACTTCGACTCGTCCCGAACAAACTCGTCCGCATCAAAGATACTCTGGAGAGCGAGCAGCTCGTCTTCCTGCTCCTCCAAGTCCTCGGTCATCTCTTTCTCCTCGGTCTGGTTTTGTAAGAAGCCTTCCTTCTCTGAATACGTTTTCCTGCTTCTTGTTGAGGCTGAGGTGACTCTGGGTCACACCAGCCTGTTCCTGGTCCTTGTTTGTCCGTCCCTCTGACTCATCAGCGTATGATGACGTATGAAACAAAGTACAGGCAGCAACCTCAGCCTACTGTAAACCTGCTGCTGATGAAAACCAGTCTAACAGGCAATTCAGCATGTATCATTACGAGCCTTTAATGAGCCTTTCTTTGCACAAATAGTCTGTGTTATGATGTTACTGGGAATGTCTGAATGATGCATCCAAACAGGGATTTTACAAAATGATTTTTTGAGTCTATTTATTTGGTGTATCAAATGCAAAATAACCGACATGGAGAGTTATTTTGCGATTAAGATGTGACATAAAATTATATATTCAGATGCTGAAGAGAAGAGTCCATCCATTAGTTGGATCTCAGATTTAGGGATAACAGTGGAGTTTCTGTCCTATTCATGACACAATGGATGGTCTTGAGAGTGGGGAAAAAGAGCTGCTCCAGCTTTTGTTTTGTTTTTAACCCTCAGGATCATGATTTGTGATAGCAACACCTAAATAAAATCTAGTCAGGCTCTAAAGTGAGGAAGACATAACACTTATCTCCCCAGTCAGTAGGCATATATTACAACCTAAGGGTGGTGCTAAAGAAAAGTTACTTATAATGAAATATTCAGGGTTTGATTTTTTCCTATAGAAAGTTGTTCCATTAGTGTTGCGGTTCACAATTCAGGCTAATGCGTGAGAGATCCCCAGTTTGAAACCAGGAAGACACAAATCTAATGAGACACGAATTATTTGTGATGCTACTTTCACTGACAGTAAGGCGAGCCTTTAATACTTCATGAATGTATAAGTAACAAGAACTGCGCAGACTGGCTAAGTGAAAAACAGAAGCTATCATCATATTCATTAGAATGACGTTAACTATAAAAATTTAATCTAAGGTCCATTTGCTGTTTTTTAAACTGTCATCTATACCCTTGTTCCTCATCATAGACTGAACTTTGATAGACCACATGTGGCATAACTGTCATGCTTCACCTTTCTCATGAAACACTCAGCCAGATATTATCATGGGAATGAAGAACATGGGCAAAAACATTTATTTTGACAAGACAGTGACCTCATTTTTTATATATTTTTTTAAATTTTATTTAAACTTTTTCTCTTGAGCCACAGGGACTGCACTTGACAATGACAAAGGTAATCTGATTCAACAGCACAAGTTAATAATAACACAATTTACAGTTAATGCTATTTTATATTGTAATCTGACAGCTACAAATATGAGAAATATTATGGCACAAATGCTGCCACCACCATTCAACCACATACAGTGATGTGATCTGAGTGCTTTGTTAAATTAGGTAGTCAATATTAGACATAATGAAACAGAAATGTTAATATCCATCAGTTGTGGCTGTAGTTTTCCCTCAGATTGAGTGGATTTTGGCTCTCCAACTTTTTCTCTGCCTTGCTCAACAGCTTTAGTTCTCTCTGGGATTTGAACTGGACACTCAGTGGCTTGGGGGCTGTTTTGGATTTCAAGATGGCAGACAAAGCCCTGGGACTTCGTTGGGTTTTTGACACAGCACTTTTCTGGGCACTGTCAACAGATGCTGGAAAGAAAGAAATACAGTATTTACATGCTCTATTCTTCCAAAACTGAATCAGCATTTCACAAATTCTCTGTATCATTAATTGTTCTCTAAACATCATTTTATTATTCAGATAAGTGATTCATTTATTCAAAGCACTTGTGAAAAAATGTCATCAAATATTTTAAGGCTGCTGAAGTTTGGCTCTAACTGTTGGAAGGAGGGTCTCTGACTCCCACCTGATACCTGGACGCTCTCTTTCTTGTGTCTTTCTTCCCAGGAGTTGAGCTTGCAGGCCCTGGAGCAGTAGGAGACCTTGTTGCAGCGCCTGCCCAGGGTCAGATTCACAGACACTGAGCGACCGCAGTGAAAGCAGAACTTTAACACTGGTTTCCTGAGAACAGGTTTACACGAAAAGAGTCACAAATAAGTTACCAGAAACTGACATTAGTTGAAGTAAAAGTTTAAATGACAGACAACAGGAAAAAGGAACTAGAGCAGCACCTTACTGTAGATGAATGTGAGTGTATGTGTACCTGTGCTCTTGTGTTTCCTCTGGTAGGCTTTTATTTCTGGCAAGAGCCTTGTTGGAGGAAAGGTCTCCTGCCAATCATGCAGTACAAATGCACGCACGCACACACGCACATGCACGGACACACACTCTATGATTTAGAGGCATATTCAATAATAAAAGGACAAGTGCATTACACCAAGTATCCAGTGGAAGCTATTCTCTCTATATTACCAGTTTCCCTCTCAGCAGCAACCTGCCTCATCAAGTCTTCCATCTTGCTCAGTAGCTTTTGCCGTGCTTCGAATATTTTTCTCTCCCGAATGCTCAAAGCGTGGAAAGGAGTATAAGCAATATGTGAGTCCTAAATAGGAGCATAAAGGCAGACAGGAGTATAAATATATATATAAAAATAAAACTCTAAAAAGCCTTCTCACTCAGCCCCCGTGTATACCAGCATGGCCCTCCATGATTAACATAAAATACTGGATGAACCAGTAAGGTGCAGCACTGCCAGTACCTACAGCTGATAGTCACTGGACATTCTTCAGCAATTCACATTAGATTCATTCAATGTAGTATGGCTGGAGTGTTACCTGTTTGAAGGAGTAGCGTGCATAATCGACTGCAGTTCCAACAATGCCACACACTGTAACTGGCATCAAGATATCAGCTCCAGCCTTAGTTAACGTGTCCAACTAAACCAAACAAAAGCCGTACTGATGTTAGGAAAACTTATTTTCTCTGAAAGCTGAACAAAAGTGACTCATTTGAAGTCATTAAGAACACATTTATCTTTGATCGCTGCACAAAAAAAGTACAAATGTTAATAAATTAATTTTTAAAAACGTTTCGTCGTCATTATGTGTTTGTGTGGGTACCAGCTTAATTCTGTGCCCAACTAAGTGGTAGTTGATGTTGGTGAGGGCACAAAGCGCGCTGCCCACCCTCCAGCCCAGGGGTAAGTTGAGATCTGCACCTCCATTCAACAGCTCGTCTACCGCCTAAACGAGGAACAACAAATAGTGTGGGACAAAGAGAGGTTTGGCTCTCACGTGCATGTGTGAGTGTGCATGCACAACGAGGTCGTACCATTTCATTGCCACTTGCTATAGCCAAGGAGAGAGGTGAGTGGCCGCTCCAGAGAAGGTCTGTACTGGCTCTGTGGGAGAGCAAGATGGCAACCACTTCACTGGCATTCTGGGAAGGAAAATAAAGGTGGTTTTTTTTACCTTAAATATTCATCAGTTCTCCGCACTTTGCTTTGATGCAGCAGTAACGTAATCATTAAATAGTGGTGCTGTGTTTAGCTGTGACTGTATGCATTCCGACCCTGTAGTCACTTTCTCTCTGGCAGGCAAAATGTAGAGCGGTGCGGCCTCCTTCTTTGAGATGTGGGCTGGTAGTTAGTGTTTCTGTGGCCTTTGTGGAAATCTATAACATATATAAGTACATAAAAAAGAAAAAGAAAAAAAAAAGGTTAACTAACACAAACACATTTACCTCTAAAACCCAGGACTCTAAAACCTACACACCTTGTCTGGTTCGTAGATCTCGTCCTGGTCGCACGCCCGTACGTCTGGGTCGGTGATGGCGTGCAGCAGCAGCTGTGTGATTCTGGGACCTGCTGGACCTGGCAGTGCTGCAGCTACATGCAGGGGATACAAGCCTTTCCTCTATACAAACAAGCAGATTTTCAGGTGAGTTTAATGTAGGTGCTTTTTTTTTTCTTTCTGTGTTTGTGGATTTTTTTTTTCTTTTGTGCCTGTACAAAATATTATTTAAATTTGTTTAAAAGTTGAGCTCCTGCCTCTGGTGGAAGAGGGATGTCAGTGCGAGCTCCGCACAGCAGCAGTTTCCTCACATTCTCGGTGTCAGCTGCCATAATGGCTAAAAAGAGCACGGGCATGGGGATCCTGGCTGCGTTGGGATCAGCTCCACGGTCCAACAACAGTTTCATGGTGCCCAAACGAATGCGGTGCCTGCTCAGACAGAACACACACAGGTTACTTACACTGATCAAACATAGCATTATGGCCACCTGCCTACCCATATGGAAAAGAAATAGTAAAAACATATATGATTTACTCATGAAAGTGGCCACTTTCTCATTACTTTCATATATTTTTTTTAGTAAGTATACAAAACATACAAGTTTCATTATATAATTTTTCAAGGGATCTTATATGTGTTTTCACTCTTGTATGCTTTTCATACAAGTTTCATACAAGACAGATAAAAACTTTATAAGATTTATATATATCTTTTCCATATGGGTAATATTGTCCCGGTCCCCCTTTTACAGGCAAAACAGCTCTGACACATCGAGGCATGGACTCCACTAGACCCCTTAAGGTGTGCGATCTGTACCAAGATGTTAGCAACAGATCCTTTACCTCCTCTGTGTTGCTAGGTGAGGTTCCTATAGATCTGACTTGTTTGTATAGCACACCCCAAAGATGCTCGACTGAATTGAGATCTGACCTCCAACTTGTTGTGCTCCTTAAACCTTTCCTGGACCATTTTTGCTTTGTGGCAGGGTGTAGCCATCAGGGCGTACCGTTTCCATGAAAGGGTGTAAATGATCTGCAACAGTGTTTAGGTAGGTGGTACATGTCAAAGTAACATCCACATAAATGGCAGAACCCAAGACTTCCCAGCAGAACACTACTCAAAGCATCATACTGTCTATGCCAGCTTGCCTTCTTCACATAGTGCAGCCAGGAGTTTTCCAGGTAAGCGACGCACACACAGAATAAATGTTCTTCTCATGCTCACGTGTCCATTGTTGGTATTTTCACCAAGGGTGAGCATGAGCACTCTGACTTATTTGCAACTTACTAGCAATAACTTTTTTGAGTACCTGGTCTGTTGGATCAGCATTTGCTCCCCACATGCATCACTGAACTTTGGCGACCCATGATCCTGATGCTGGTTCACCATGGTTCCTTCCTTAGCCCACTTTTGGTACATACTGACCACTGCAGACTGGGAACACCCCACAAGAGCCACATCTGACCCCATCCTCTAGCCAATAAACGTTTGTCAAATTGGCTCACTTCTCCTTACGCTTGTCCATTTTTCTGCTGCTAACAGATTAACTTTGAGGACAAAATGCTCTCTTTCTTCCTAAAATATCCCACCAACTAACAGGTATAATTAAAAGATAATCAGTGTTATTCAGTGCGCCTTTCAGTAATCATAATGTTATGCCTGATGGATGTATATGCATGGTGAAACAGAACATCAGAGTGATCACTAGAGCCAGCAGCAAATTAAATACAAAATAAAAAGTAAATTGAGGCAGAAAGAAAAAGGACTGACTCTATTTTCATAGCAGCCATTTTGCGTACTGTCTCCTGCGTGCTGCAGAGCATGGAAACCCCTGTGCGACTCAGAGCTTCAGCAGCGAGCTGGATCATTTTGTCTGTGACTTGAATCTCGTAGCTTCTGAGACAACAGGTGGAGTCAAAGCTCTGTTTTGAGGTCAGATTTTTGCCGTGCTGCAAAGACAAACACATTAACAGTTGTGAGTGAACTAAACCAACTCATCAAACCAATCACAGAGAAGCATCACTCCGCATTACTCATGAACCCTTGCTTGCTACCTTAGCTTGAGCTCCCTTCCACTGCACGGTGCCCAGTTTAATGTGACCATCCAGCACTTGAATGGAGCGTTCTACAAAAGACACGTCCTCTTTTCCACTCTCATCGCTACCCTCTATATCCTCCACATCTTTCTCATCCTCCTCGCAACTCTCCTCTTCCAGGTGATCTGTGCTTAACTCGTTGGTCTCAGCAGACTCACCCTGTTTGTCTTTCTTATCCCCCCTTTTAAATTCTCTTTCTGTATCTTCAACCTCACTTACTCCTCGTTCCCTTCTCTGATCATATCTGCTCTCTGTCTTTCTTTGCTTCCCTTTGCTCCTCATGCTTTCTGTCTCCTCACAGTGTCTGTCCTCTCTTTCCTCTGTCCTTGGCTCCCCCTGTGTGTGTTCAGCTTGTGCGACACAATCATTCAGTCCGACCCTGCGCTCAGAGAGGAGTTCACTGTCACTGGATGCTTTACGGTTGAGAAGTGAAATGTGTTCAGTTGGTTCTATTGATCTGAAAACACAAGAAATAAATACAGCAGTATTTTATCCAAAAATTCATAATCAGTTTTGTTGTTTGGCTTCATTTAGCAATGTGTGTGAATATAAATCGTTAATAGTGAACAATGTGTGTGTGAAGGGACATTAGCTACAATCCTACTGGTCAGAGAGGTTGTTAATTAACGATGTGTCCATATTGAGGTCGACTTGGCTGATCTGGGAAAATAAATGTCAAGAAAAAGGGAAATTATCTGTGAGAAAACCATAGGTATCTGAGACGAGTTGAACTTTTGGTAAAACCCAAAGTCACGGTGCCTCGTGCTGGATCTTACTTGGTTTCTAGCAGGTGGTTCAGCTCCAGTGATGTGCAGAGATTGAAAAGGATAGTAGAGGACATGACACACAGCGAGGGCAGACATGCCTTCACAGTTCATCTTGTCAATATCAACACCCATGTCCAACAACAGGTGGATCACATCATTGTGGCAGTTTACCTGACAGAAACAGAATATGAGACATGAGACTACTTCAGATTTTAACCGCGGGCAAAATGTTAAAACCTTTTATTTTGCTGTGTTCAAAAATTAGTAATGTGTTACGGTGGCAGCGATCAGAGCTGTGTGTCCGTGCGAATCTGCTACATCAGGGTAGACTAAACCAGTCCTGAGGATCTGTGATACAGCGTGCAGGTCTCCTTTGGAGGAGTGCTGGATAAGCAATTCTGAACTGACTTCCAAAGGCCCTTTAGGACCAAAACTGTCCCTGTTCATAGAGAGAACGGCTGCCGTGTCCCAGCCCACATTTTCAGCCTGCAGCCTGAGAGACAAACACATGAAGTTCCACGAATGTTGCAGACTCACAGATCTAATTGTCAGTGTTTGGACCCAGTCTGACCTGTGGTTGTGTATGTGAGCTTGAAGGCGGGTCTGTAATGGCATTGTGGACAGTGGGTCTCTTGCATAGCCTTGGTAAGGATGAGCGTCCGGCTCCCACAGCTCGCCATAAAAATGTCGATCCAGCTCTGTCCTTCGACCAGGGGGGAGTGGCAAGTGGTCCCCATCTGTTGAGTAACTCTCCATGCCAGGTGGATAGATGAAAATCTCATCTAACAGCACATCTCTGTCTTCATCCTCCTGAAGGTGATGAGGTGTTAACTGATCTGCGTCATATTAACTCAGAGAGCTCATCCAATTATTCATTAAAAGCTGTGACTTACCTCAGAGTGTGTCCTTTTTTGTTGCTGTAGACTACCAGAGATAGACTGAGGTGTGAGAAGGGTACATTTATGGTAAGTTTAGATGTACGCAGTAAAATATTAATCATCAGATTTTCTGATGTAAACACTATCTGTGTTACAGCTGTGAAAGGGCATGACACAGCATTAAGGACTGCTCTTATTTCTAGCCTCTTATTTCTTATTCATTATTATTACTATTAGGTGACACAGCATGTACCTGAGTCGGGGATTTTGCAGTGACTGATGGATCCATGTAGGCAGAATATTCAGGAAAATTCTTCAGGCTAAATCTCTCTTCCAAAGGGGTACACAGCCTTAGCAGTTGGTCCTTGAGCCACAGACCCACATCCTCTCGCCCATCTGGATATTTGAGCACACCTGGACCAAACCTCTGATCCATGTGGTACAAGCCCTGAGAGGAGGGGAGAGGTGCGTTGTTTTATGATGCATCTATAATCTAAATAACGGTTCAGCTTACCTGAAAGACAGCTCCATCGGAGAACACTTGCTGACCATATCCCTCCCTTCTGTTGAGGTAGAACTTGCCAATGAACTTTTGGCCCGTGGGCCAGCAATACAGTCCATCTCCATGCTTGTAGTCTTTGTAGAAAGAGCCCTCATAGTACTACACCAAAGAAAACAACCCACGCGTGTATTTGTATCTAAATTACATTTAGCTTGGCTTTAAGGTGTTCACACCCTAAAAGCTAAGGGGTAGTAAATGCTCTAGTGAAACTGTTTAATTCTTTAATATGTCACACACTACCTCTCCATTTGTCCAGCTGTACCTTCCTTTGCCGTGTTTGAGGCCATTTATAGACTCTCCCTCATATTTGGAGCCGTCGGGCCACTCCTGCACACCGATTCCTTCTGATATCTCCCTCCCGACCCGAGCACCTCCGCAGTCGTTGCTTTGTCTAACTGACCCCGGTGTCGTAACCGGCTCCGCACCTCCTCGTCCCGCAGCCGGTGCCACACCTGTGAAGGTCGTCGACAGCATTTTACCCGCGTTCTCCCGAGTCCGGTTGAGGGCAGCGACAACTCACTTTAGCGACTAACTACAGTGTTTGTTTGGAAGCGACAACTTCAGGTCTCACAAGTCAGATTTGTGTTTTAACTTTGCAGTAAGCAACTGGTTGTCATGACAACAGCAGAGCTCGCGCAGGTGGAGAAGTGGGTTTCTCAATCTCACGCATGCGCAAGAAAGAAGGAAAACAAAAACATTTGCTCTGCTTGGTTGTACTTATGTAAAAATAAAGCAAATAAATACGTAAATAAATACATTTATTCTTATGAATCAATACACTTTTAATTTTTGGTTACAATGTGGACAGTATTATTATCTTTGTTTACCAGGGGCGGTAAACCCACATATGCAGGTGTTACATATGGTTAAAAGGATTCAAGTGCAGTAAGTATACATGTTTCATTTAAGTATAGTCTAAAACTTAATTATTTTCCGTAGCCCACCTAATTAACATTTTGGTTACAGAAAACATGTGAATTTTGATTTTATGTACTGTACAGCTTGTATAATAAATAAATATGTAGACCAAAAAATCCAGAAAGGTAAACAACATGGAACGGGTCATTTACAAACTCAAGTCTAACTTGTGTTTCACACTTTTTTGGTAGAAAAAAAATCAAATTGTTACATGCTTGAATTTACACAAAATGCCAGAAATCTGCACTGTCATGAAGGAAAATGTACAACTTAATTTTTCATGATTTGTTGGGTTAACCCTCTGAGGTCCAAGCCCGCGGCCGAGGCTCTCCGAGGCAAAAAGTTGAAAATACCCCCCCCCCCCCCCACGCGCACGCGCGCACACACACACACACACACACACACACACACACACACACACACACAAAACATATTAAGGATTGTACATTAACATAGAGCTGTTGTTGAAACCATACTGAATTTCACCATAATTCGTCATACAATGAGAACAGGACAAATCAACAATTGACACTGACTAAAATCTGTAACATAATGCATTGTTTGGAGTTTAGTCTGTTACTGTTACTATTTTTACAATTTCTTTTTTGGAGCAACTGTAACCCACATTATTTCCTTAGGAATTAATAAAGTATTCTGATTCTGATTGTTTCAGGATGACGTGCCATTATCCAATGACACATCTGCTTACCTGCATCTTTTGCTCGTTTCTCCTCCTCTTCTTTTCTCCTTTTTCTAAAATGAGCACCTGATGGCTTTGAACTTTTCTTGTCCATCTTCCATTGCTTTTAATTTTGCACTCCAGTATGAACACAAATCCCCCAACCCGAGGATCACCACAACATAATCTAATAGACCTACACCTTAGTTCACAGATTCACTTTGTCTAAGGTGTATTTCTAGGATTTCGCACAACCCAGGATTCAAATCATGAATATGATGGGCTTGGATTTACATCATTATGAATGAAATGTGCTCTATTTGGAAGCAGCCGGCCCCCTCCCCTTTCGACAGGTTGTGTGTGAGACTTTAAATCATCAAACTGTAAATTATAAATTTCAAATTGTTATTGATCCCTTTACCCCGAGTCCTAAAGTGTATATTTATTTTCTTACTCTTGTTTGTTTACTTGCACTGCTATAACTGGAGCCTCATCCTCTCATCTCTCTATATACTGCACTGTATGTAACAGAGATGACAATAAAGTTTTACTTTGACTTCAGCAGCGAGCAGGCGCACCGAGGGCTTTCGCGCTCACTTTTCGCGTATAGAATTTCGAAAAAACATCGGTGCAAATTATAAGTCTGTATCATATTATTGTTGGTTATTAGATGCAGCTCCAGCCAGCCAGTGAATCCCCCGCCTTCCTGCCCTCTCCTCCCTGTGCCGCAAGCAGCAGGCGCACATCGCTAACGGAGGGCGCCATTACTCCCAGCAAATGGGCGATAGAAAACCGATGGTGCCTATGCCATTCCCAATATGCGCTGGCATGACATCGGGTCAGCATGAGTATGAGCATTTTTTTTTTTGTGCGTTGTGCCCCGGGCAACCGCCCATGTCGCCCATATCTAAAACCGCTACTGCGCATTGTGATTTGCTTTCCTTTCATTATACATGTGGTACAGGAGTATTTTACTCCTTTACAATATATAAAGAGTAAGACAGCAGGAATAAATAAAAACAGTATTCATTCAAGGGGGATTATAGACAAACAGGAGTATACAGAAAACAAAAGAAAGGTGTTTATTATTGTTCCTTATCATCAGTGCGTTTTCTGGTCTTATTTGGTTCTCTGTGTTTTCCCAGATTATTTTTTTCATGTTGATTTAAGTTTTACTTGTTTTCATGTTTTAGTTGTTTACTTGACTACTGTGTTTTGGTTTGTAGATATCATTGTGTTTTAATCCTCATCTTTTAATCCTCTGTATTCCTCCATGTTGACTTTATTCGTGTTCCTGCATTTCTGTTTCAGCCATGATGTTGTTCATTTCCTCTTTTATTTTGATACTTATTTGTAACTTGTGCGTTGTGTTTAATTTTCACTCCCTCCCCTAATTCATTGTCTTGACTATCAACACCTGCTTCTTGTTACCCTTCTGTTTCCACTCCCGTAGTTAGTGGTCTGTATCTCTTTCATTTTTTTGCCTTTGTGGTGCAATATGTGTACTCTGCCTGCTTAAGCACCATTGTTTAATTCCTGATTATCTCCTAGTTTGTGCTTCCGGCTCTGGTTTAATCACTTTGCTGCTCTAGAGATGTTTTAAGTAATAAATTGCTCAAAAATGGTTCCTTTAATAATAACCTTAGGTTATTTAAGTGCTATGGATGAAAGAAACATGCTACATACATTTTTTCCTCCTTTTATCCTCTGTTGCTTCTGGACATCAGATCTTGCTAAATAACAGAAAGTGATGTAATGCAATGATATTCTTTATTTTATTGTGGATTTCTTGTAAAATTTCTATTTTCTGAACATCATTTTAAAAATTAACTTCCCACAGTTGAGCTTTTTGATTAAAAAGGAAGGTGAAAGCTCAGAGAAGGACATCTCAGGTTTTGAGAAACCTGAGCTGGCGCAAAATGACAACATATTAAGTTTATGATTGATAAGAGGTATTATGTGAGCTGTGCTTTGACATTTTCAAAAGTCTAGTGCCTATTTCGTATTTTAATGCAGTCACCAGTCTTGCTGCTTGTGGGCAGTGTTGTTCTGTTTTCATGTTAAAAACAATTTCAGCCAACCACTGTGCAGTACAGTGAGGCGTGCTCAGACCTCTACATTGGAGAAAGACCTCGACAGGACAAGACTCTGTTTACATCTGCATCTAAAGGATAAAGGTCACTCTTTCAAAGATGCCACGGTTCCGATTTTGGAACAAGAAGGCAGATGGATTGATAGAGAAGTAAAAGAAGCCATCACTGAACAGAGAGAGTGGCATACGATACCAACTGTCAGCCATCTACAATGCAGTCCCTTGCCAGGCCCCAAAACCCCAAGTGACATTGTTTATCCGGTGAGTAGGTCACATGATAGGGCGCAACAAGGTCTCATAGTGTTTTCACCTGAAACCTCTAGTGGTAACGACCTTTTTTCACACCTTGGCTCATGTAATGAGGCACATGATTAATAATGGGTTAACAGCCCTTTTAAGGGACAATCCCCACTAGGGATTAAATACCTGGGGCTCTTCACTTTTTAGTTTTAGAACTGAAGAAACTTTCTGGATGAGAAGTGAAACATCATCTGACTCCCAGGCTAAACTTCGGAATATTCCACAGGACATTTATTTTTCCTGCTTTACCAGAGACATCAAGATGATTTATTTATTTGATCGACTCCCAACTCTTTAAGAATTTGTCTCGACTTATTGAATTGGCTTGAACTAGGACCCAGTATATCCAGATCCTATTGCATCTTTGTGATGCCATGTACATAGACATGCTGGATAATGCTCCAAGACAAAATATATGCAAAAACCTGGTTACATAACTAATGTCTGATGAATTTTTTTTTTTGTCGTTCTGTGTTCTTGTTTAAATAGTCTTTCAACCCCAATCACCTACAGCTGAATCTGTGAGCATGCTCATGTGTTGCCTGACCCTTTTCCTGTAACTGACACTTTAGTGCCAGCCTGTGCCATGTAAATTAATAGCGGGAAACAGAATGATTATGACATTTAAAAGAGTTTCTGCTCTGCTGGTTCATTTTTTCCCTTTAATATGTGACTGGGAATTGTAATCTTTTTCTTTTTCACTAGACCAGTAATATTTTCCCTAAAAACTAGGAATTCATTGAACAGAACACTTTCATAGAATTTAAAACCTGATTTCTCTGAACACTAAATACAAAGGTACTTGCATTTAACAGCTGGAAGGCTTTAAAACTTGTCTTTTTAAAACAAGTTTCAGATGTGTCAATGCTGAGTGAGGCAGCGGTCTCTGCCCCACCCCCTTTGTCACTTCACTTCCTTTGCACCCTTCATTTAGGTGTTAGGTGTTCAACAGTTTCACAATTAGACATCAAGGCACAGCTGCTGCACTTCTGATCCAGTGGCATGGCTATTCTCTTTTGTCTTCTAACTGCGATGCTAAAAGGCCACCGAGGTGGATGGTATCTTTTCTTCCTGGCTGCTGTCATTCCAGGTAAGTCTAATAGCATTCAAGTGGAGTTCAACCATCCACAGACAGGTGACCTTAAACTCACTTGACAGGATTGTTTTTTATTTACATGTCAAAACCAAAGTTCTTCCATTTTCAATTGTTTTACTCTCACTCTTTTTGATACTACTGTTTCCACTTCTGTTTAAATGGTAATATTTCGTTGCAAGAGTGTAGTGTGGTAAACGTCATATATGAGACTGCGCTGGTTTCCTCTCCCACACAGTGGTCTTTAGCTGTCCCAAAGATGTCGCGCTTGTCACTCTGTGGTTTTAGCAAAAAAGAGTGGTATGACCTGAGCAGAAGTACTTCTCATGCTGCATGCACTATTATCTGTGTCATTAAATTCTGCACCTTCTGAAATGCTGTTTTTGTTGACTCATTTAAAATTACTTGACTTTTAATTATTTTTACTGTTGACCACACTCATTAAGACAGCCTTTCCCCCCCACTTACCTGCATAACACTTCAGAAATTAATGAAGAGCAAAAATGCTAAATAATATTAAGAATGTTTGGGAGCCAAAGCAACTTGGCTGTAAAGTGACAAACCACAGAGCTGCTGAGCGCTAAGGCATGCAGTGTGTAAAAGGCTCTGCTGACTCAAGAATTAGAGCTTCAAACCTCCCCTGGCTGTAACATTAAAAAAACCCATCAGCTCATGGGTTTTTTGTCCATGTAAGACCTACATGGACAGGCTCCTGCATCTGCCACAGACCTTGTCGGCCTCTCCGATCATTTATTTTAAATACACGGGTGGCCACGCTTTTGCAGTTGTAGCTACTAAACTTTGGAACAGCCATTGTCGGCTAGTCAGTTTTAAATGGCAGCTGAAAACTTATTTTTACAAGTTAGCTTTTCCTTATTATGTGTTCACACCTTTCTATAGAAGTATATGTGCACAGTACAAATGAATGGATGACTGTATGTTTGAAAGCATGTTTGTGTGTATAGTGTATGTTGACTTCTTTAATGTAAGTTTTATCCGAACAGTAAAGCACTTTGCAGCTGTGCTTTTAAAATGAGCCATACTGCTCCACTTATTATCATGACTAACAGTATTCCAACTCATCCAACTTGTGCTCCTATACTGGTTCAGACTGTTCCAAATAACTGGAGTGCTCAATCGTTTCTGGTTCTCTGGGTTAATAAAGAAGTAGCTGTGTTGGACTGGAGTTAATGGGTGAAGGGCATTCAAGATAGTGGACCTACTGCACTCCCCCCTTAATGCATTTGACCAGTTTCTTTCTTTCTTTTTCCCTTTTTCAGGTAAATACTTACTGAAAGAGGGTTCTGTGTTGTATTTTGCGAAGACTTCCACTGGTTATTTATTCATTTCTAAATGATATACAACTTTATGCAAGGGATAAGAAAAAAAAAAAAGAAACTGGGTATGACCAGACAATGAAAATAACAGGTGTGATCTTCTACCAGGTGTCCACTTTCAGAGCACTAATGGCTCCATCCAGCCTGCTTTGGAGTCTGAGCTTCACTCCAAGGGTCAGATCTACCGGCCGGTCCTGCAGCCATCTGAGGCCACTCCTCAAACAGGTACACCTGTTTTATTCCATGTATATGCATGGTCCAAATCCCCTGTTCATTTACAGCAGACAAAGAGATGCTGGTGTAATGGGACAAGAGGTAGAGGGACGTAAGGAAGATAAAATAACCTTTAAACCTGACACAAATGATCGTCTGTCATGCTGATTAATTTCATATTTTGAAGGCTAAGAATTGCAAGCAATATTGATTCATAGTTCACTGTGCATACGTGAAGAATTTGGGGAAACATGAGTGTGTAAAACAGATGGCCTACGGTTCATTTGTTGACTACTATTCAGAGAAGGATGCAGATGTGATGGCTTTAAAGGTGACTAACTGAAATATTTGAAAGTGGCATGCATTATAATTTTGCATGCTTGAGTTCAAAACTATGTTGTTGTTTTTTGTTTTTTTTAATATATGGGTGCAGGAAACTATGTGAAGAAAGATAGAGGGAAACCCTGCATCAGAATTACCATGGGAGCAGAGTTCTTGGTCACTGAAAACAAGGTCAGCGGCTGGTGTGTGTGTGTGTGTGTGTGTGTGTGTGTGTGTGTGTGTGTGTGTGTGTGTGTGTGTGGTCGGTCAATGGCATGCTTTTTGTGTATTAGTATGAATTTTATTTTGTTGCTTTTCAGCAGTTTTTGCAAAAAGTGTGTGTTTGTATCAGTTTGTATCAGCATGTCTTTGTGAGGTGTCACAAGCTGGTTTCTCACTGCAAAAATTTCCAACTGCCGTCAGCTTATTTATTTTTTTTTCAGTTACAGTTGGATCGTTTCACATGGGAGTCAATCGGTTTGAAAGTCGTTTACACCTGACCTCAGTGTAATCATTTTTTTCTTTCTATGCTATAATAATATAGATTAAAATTGAGACACTGGGCGCGACATTGATTGGGCTCCAATATTTAACAGACATCATCTGATTCTAAGTCATTTGTGAGGCGCTCCTATTTTTCACTGACTGATCCAGATGTGACCCAGCACAGAAGGAAAGATTTGCTTGTCTTTTTCTTCAATGTAACGCAGAAATCAAACAAAGTGAGAGGAGATGGTGACTTGTAATGCTGATCCTGAGCCTTTACTTTTCTCCTTTTGAAATCAGAAAACCTGGTATTTTGACCTGGACCCATCCAGAGTTAGGGTCAGTGGTTACTGTGGCAAAGAAGAGGCTCTTCTCTCTCTCACACTGCCAGACAATGGTGCCAGCCTGCAGTTCAAATTCAAAAAGGTACAACACTCATTCACTGCTGGGTGAACTCTCCGTGTCATCCTCATGCCTGCTGTGGATACCTTTCTTCACATCATAGTCAGTTTTACTCAGTTTAGGTCTGCCTTATCCACGTTCACATCGAGGCTGTAATGTTCTGTTGTTTATGAATCAGCTCAAATGTTTTTGTTTTTGTCCCCAGGAGAAGACTGTTTTCTACGTCATCGAGATGAATGCACATTTGTCTCCCATGCCTGTCTGCAAAGACTGTTCCAGTAAGAGCCAAAGGAAAAGACGCAGCAAACAGCTGGTGTGTGATTCAGATGCCCAGCATAAACTGAAAATTTAACTACTCTTGTGCTTCATCCTCTTCCCAACAGACAAGACTTAC
Source organism: Astatotilapia calliptera (assembly GCF_964374335.1). Taxonomy (NCBI): domain Eukaryota; kingdom Metazoa; phylum Chordata; class Actinopteri; order Cichliformes; family Cichlidae; genus Astatotilapia; species Astatotilapia calliptera. The sequence continues at coordinate 9,494,985 of NC_137438.1, forward strand.
AAAGGTGTGTTGGCCCATGAAAAGCTGTTCAAAACTGCTAACGGTCAAAGCTTCATGTGCAAGTCTGAGAATCTGCTTTTGATGTCGTCTGAGCTGAAGATCAAGCTGGTTCCTGTGCAGATGCAGGCCTTCAACCTGTCTCAAGGACAGTATGGAAAAGGTGACTAGCTTTCACAGAAACAAATGAATGGAAACCAAATATCTCCTGCCCAAAGTTAGGTTTTTAGAGTTGAGGCAGAAAAAATGAACAAATTGGACAACATCTTACAACCCTTCAGGTTTACAGCCTTTTTTGTGGTCCCGTGTTTGAGAATGAGAGCTCTGTTATGATCTGACTGTGTGTAAAGACATCCCATTAGATGTTAAAAGTTTAATATTAGACATTAAATTTCTTATTGAAAAGAATTTAAAAAAAAAAAAAAGGTATTTTACTTAAATCCTACACATAATTGCTGCTCTGTTTCTCTCCATGGTTCAGAGGTGGAGTGCTGGGCTGACTATAACAAGAGAATCATTCCCATCATCATCGGGGCAGCCGTCGTGTGTCTCATTCTTATCAGTTTGATGAGCTTCCTTGTGGTCAGAGATCGCCGCAGAGATGGATACGAACGGATTTGAATGGCGAAGAGTTCACTGTGAAACTGGACTGGGGGTGGTGGTGGGGGGTGCTATTGGCTTGTTCATACACTTGCTCTTTCACTTGTTCTTTTCCTAAACCTTCATTTGGCTTGTCACATTCTTCTGTTAACAGCAAAGACGGTTTGTCTGGTATTTACAATTTGAATAAATAAAACTTTTTTTTAAATGTTGTCTTTCTTTTCTTTTTTTTCTTTTTTTTGTTGTTGTTGTTGCTTTCATTAATGTCTTGTGTAATTTTAATTGATATTTTTTTTTCACTGCATGTTCAATATTCGTTTGAAACAAATATTGTTCATAATTTAAGAGTGGAATATTTTTAATCGCACGAGAAAGCTATAAATAATGCCATTAAAAGCAAATGGGTGCGAGAGTACAGACTAACATCGTTATTAAATAGTCTCTATTCATCATACTTTGTAACCTTAAGAAAGGGGGGCAAACTAATACTCATTGCATTATGTTGTATTTTACTGCACAAAAATTAAAAATAATACTTTAAATAATTTAAGGGTTCTGAATGCAGTAAAATTTGTACTTCGAGTCCCTGTTAACTTTTAATTCTCAAGCTTTTCGACAGAGAAATGCTGCCATCTGCTGACGACTTTTGATAACTGCAGCTTATTCACCGCCTCCTTATCCTTCCCTTCTAATTGGCTGTCGCCCCTACGAGTCCTTGGAGAGGTCAAAAATAATGATAACGAAATTTACCGGAGAGTCGCTGTGGTTTTGGGATATACAGTTTAGTCGATCACATTTCTCTTGTTGGCTTATCCAGTCCAGCACCGAGACCTTTTTTTTCAGGTGCTCATTCAGCTAGCTAGCACAGCTAGCCTCAGCAGCTGGTGGCTATGGCTGCAGTTATTTTAAGTTTCCCAACTCTGCAGGGCCTGCGGATATTCACGCAGTGAGTACCTAAGAGCACTGAAGGGCTGTTTTGTCTTATAGAGGGTTCGACAATTAGCGCACTCATTTTTAACGATAGCTTACAGGTGTCAATTTGGGAGGCTATCTAATGTTATTCCCCGAGCTAAGCACACGGCGCTAGCATTAAGCCTGTGGACACGACTTCTGACCTGCAGAAAATGTTATTTGCATTCAACACCGAGACTCTGTCCTGATATATATGAGAATGGACCAAGGTTAAATGGCTAGCAAATTGTCTGCTAGCGTTGCTAATGGTGCTAACACAACATAGCACAACATATTTGTGGGAGCAACCTCGCATGCTGTCTAACTAGCTCAAATTAGCTTGGAGTTTGTTTCTGACTGCAATGTGTTTCTTGAATGCGTATTGTGATGAACTGCCTGTGCCACTGCTGTGTTGCTCTAGCAGCAGCTCAGCCTATGTAGTATCGAGTGGTGCTGAAGTTGTTATTTCTGTCTCTCCACAGGAAGCTGTCATGGAGCACGAGAGGCGTGAGGCTTGTTTCAGGAGGTGAGGAAGCATAAATATACATGCAAAACTTCCAAATGATTGAGTAACCACTAAGAGTGATGCAAAAAGTCCAAAAATCACATGCACTACACAGAAAAGCAACATGCAGCCATTTCAGGAGCTGATGGTGTTCAGCATGTTTGTTTGATTAATCTCTGAACTGATCTTGTTCCAATTTTACAAATACTGACTTGCACACACTGTACGTCCAAGTCCTTCACCTTGCTGAGGTTGTTTGGAGCAGTGATGTTTGTCTTTTCCAGGGGTGAGAAGGATAGAAAAGGTGCTGATTGCCAATCGAGGAGAGATTGCATGCCGTGTGATGCGTTCAGCCAAGAAGATGGGTGTACGCTCAGTGGCGGTGTACAGTGATGCAGACACACACTCCATGCATGTAGCTATGGTGAGACACTGGATCCTTTTACTTTATAAGAAGTAGTTGTTTATAATTTCCTGAAGCTGCCTTTAATTGATAAAATATGACATTGTTTTTGTTTTTTAAACCTGTATTTGCTTTGTTATTATTCAAGGCAGATGAAGCCTACCATATTGGCCCTGCACCCTCCCAGCAGAGTTACCTCTCTATGGACAAAGTTTTGGAAGTGGCCAAAAAATCTGGATCACACGTAAGGAATTCTTTTCATTATAGTATTTAGCCTTCTTTAATCACTTATGTCTGATTTCTGTGTTGTAACCGTTTTTTGTGTTTCCTTTTTAAATCTACTTATTTGCTGCTGACATTTTGTATCTGCAGGCGGTCCATCCTGGCTATGGTTTTTTGTCAGAAAACACAGAGTTTGCTGAGGCATGTAAACAGGAAGGAATCATCTTTATTGGGCCTCCCTCATCTGCCATCAGAGATATGGGCATTAAAAGGTTTGGTCTCTTTGCTGTAACCCAAATTTATAGGAAAGATAAATAATAACCATGTGTTTCAACTCATGTGTTTTATTTTACTTTGTTTTTCAGCACATCCAAGCATATCATGTCAGCTGCTGGCGTGCCAATTATAGGTGGCTACCATGGAGAGGACCAATCTAATGAGAAGTTGCAGGCAGAGGCTGTCCAGATTGGATACCCTGTGATGATCAAAGCAGTTCGTGGAGGAGGGGGGAAGGTGAGAGGATGCATCAAGTCAAGCTTTTGTCCAATCCTGGCAGATTAGCTGATCTCAGTGCCAGCCTTTATCAGCTGATACACGTCAACACCGTGACAGATTGACATTAAGTTGGGCCCAGAACAGAGTTATGCTTTGAGTTAGTCAGTGGTCTTTAAACTCTTGCCACCCTAACTCATCTGTCTTTAAAATTTTGCAGGGCATGCGTATTGCACGCTCAGACTCTGACTTCTTGGAGCAGTTGGAGTCAGCACGGAGGGAAGCCAGAAAATCCTTCAATGATGATGTCATGCTGATCGAGAAGTTCGTGGAGGACCCCAGGTAACACATTTAACTGTTAACTAGGCAGTTTTCAGCACCACCGTGTGGCCAAAATGTTGTCTTGTTTTTGTGATGGAGAGGTAGGGCTGTGACTAAAGATGATTTTGGTAGTCGACTAATTTGCCAGTTCTTCTTCGATTAATCAACAACAGTTTTAATAACTGTGAACTCCACTTCCTGTGGGCTAACCTCCTGTTCTAGGCTCCGCCTGCTCAAGTCTACCCACCTGTAAATATCACTCTGTTGTCTCGTCCTACCACAGCAAATTAGAATAATGACCCAGGAAACATGAATTTGAAAATAATCAAATGTGTTTTAAAATAACTCAAAAGGACCATCAGAATAAAAATGAAATAAGTAAAAATATTTGGGAATGCAAATTAAATTGCTAGTAGTATTTAACAAATATGCCTTCTGTCCATAAGTTCGAATAAAGCTTCAAATTAAATCACAATAATTTTTTTACTCAGTCTGAAATCAGAAGTTTTCAGAGTTTAGAGATGATTCAGTTTATGAATTTATGATTGCACATGCTCTCATGTTTGATATGTTGTTCCCAGCTGCAGATGATAACCAGGCTGACATGACTGTACATGAACCTCTTCACAGGACAAACTCATCTATGCGCATGTGCTTAATACTAGTAAAACAGAATTAGAAAAGACAGTTACTAATCAAAAATGTGGTTGTATGCCATAGTTTCTTGGTTGATGCACGGTTCAACTGTTTATAGACATAATTAATTGATATTGACCCACAGATTAACTACCTAACGTTAGGTGGAAGAGGGGGAAAAAAAGTAGCAGACAGTGAGTTTCCGACAGATAAGCTATTATAGAATAGAAATATCCTTTTTTGTCCCTCACTGGGGATATTCACGATAACATAAAGGTTACTGGACAATCATTAACATAAACAAGGTATCAACAAGATGCACTAGTGTAACCTAAATGTGCCTAAATGCACAGTAATGGGAGGTTTTGTAATAAGGCAGCTCGCGCTAACATAATATGCACTGTTAGTTGATTATTTACCTGCCGCATTAACGGGAGAGGACGTGCAAACGTTACCGCTGCTGCTGGGTTGAGATTCACAAGTCCGGATCGGAATTAAAAACACGACATTCATTTAAGGTTATCGTGTGTTTTGTGAGCAAATGCTTTTGCATATTCGTAGTGTTTCCTCCCTTAATGAAATATCTACTTGCCCTGTTGTCATCGGTTCTCGTAAAGTATGACCAAACTTTTGAGCGTTTGAGCCGCCATGTTTCCTGCCAGGTGAATGACGCTCCGCAACGTGGTGACGTCATTCGGGGCGACTGGAATCGATAAGGGAATCGTTTGCAAAAATGGTAAACAATTCCAAGGAACTGAAACAGTGAGAATCGGTTCTCAACAAGAACAGATTTCGATAACCATCCCTAGTATTGCAGTTTTAAAAACAAATTTACGTGGTTATAGAATATGATGAGTCAACAGTAAAATTCCATGTTGACAAGTTTTTATAGTTCTCATATTCCTGTGTCCTGAAGACATGTGGAGGTCCAGGTGTTTGGGGACATGCATGGCAATGCCGTCTATCTGTTTGAGAGGGACTGCAGCGTTCAAAGGAGACATCAGAAGATCATAGAGGAAGCACCAGGGGTAAGTGAGTGATAAAGTTTGAACAAAGTTAAGGAGAAAGAATACATTTGGATCAACACATCTAACTGAAATGATCTTGGCCTGAGGTTAACCTCGTGATAGGTCCATCGGCTATTTCTGGAAAAATAATTCTTGTTTTTCCATTTAGTGAAGTAAATAATAACTTGTTTCCCACTTAAATGAACATGTTTCTGTGTTTTGTGGCATTTTTTTTCAGCCTGGTATAAGCCCTGAAGTGAGGAGAAAACTCGGAGAAGCAGCGGTTAGAGCAGCCAAGGCTGTCAACTATGTTGGAGCAGGTAAAACACTCCCTCTCCTGCATTCATCGCACCAGAGTGATCCAGACTCACAGTAAAACAGCTTTTGCACAAGCAGGGAGAAAAAGGGCCATCATTCTGTTTGTCTCTCTGTGCAGGTACGGTGGAGTTCATTATGGATGCCCAGCACAACTTTTATTTCATGGAGATGAACACCAGGTTGCAGGTGGAGCATCCTGTCTCTGAGATGATCACTGGAACTGACCTGGTGGAGTGGCAGCTCAGGGTGAGGAAGGAGGGAGGAAGGGGAGAGCAGAATGTTTTTGAGGTGACAAAATGATTTGTGAAATTCTTTTCCAGGTGGCAGCAGGGGAGCGCTTGCCTCTCCTTCAGGAAGACATAATGCTAAGGGGACACTCATTTGAGGCTCGTATCTATGCTGAAGACCCAAATAATGACTTCCTTCCTGGGGCGGGGCCTCTGCTGCATCTCTCCACTCCCCCACCAGACCAACATACACGTATAGAGACTGGCGTCAGAGAAGGTAGGAGTCAACTATATATACAAATAGGGTAAAGAATAAATTTATTTTTCTTTTTTAGGGTATTAGTTTCTATGCTAAGGGTAGATGTTGTCCTAACGATGGTGGATTGCTCAGTTCTCTCAAGTGTGGTGCCAAAGCTTTAGCTCTGTCCTGGAGCTCCTCACTGCTGAGCCCCACATATTACTGGCCCACAGCATCAGAAATGGGAATCTGTTGCAGTAAGGCACTAATAAAGTTAAATGGTGGGAGCTTTTTATCTGTGTTTGGTTTCAGGGGACGAGGTCTCGGCACATTATGACCCAATGATTGCCAAGTTGGTGGTGTGGGGAGAGGACCGATCTGCTGCCTTAAAAAAGCTGCGGTATTGTTTACGACAGTACAATGTAAGATACAAATGCACACTCTTAAATGATGCTTTGCATGTCGTGCTGCTGATTTTTTTATTTTTTTTTTATTTTTAATGAGCACAGGATTTAAATTTTTTTTCATATAGCCACTGTATGTGCGAGCTTCAAAAATTGGTGCCGAACACTTGAAAATGATGTTTTTGCGTCCTGTCTGTTCTTCTGTGCCCTCAGATAGTAGGACTAAACACCAACATAGATTTCCTGCTGAATCTTTCGGGCCACCCAGAGTTCGAGGCTGGAAATGTGAGCACCAGCTTCATCCCCCAGCACTACGCTGAGCTCTTCCCCACTCCGAAAGCACCTTCTGGGGCAACAATCTGTCAGGCAGCCCTCGGCCTGATACTACAGGAGAGGAACCACACACTGGGATTCACCCAGAGCTCCACTGGTGAGGAGACAGAGATGATATTGTTTGGATCAGGACAAATTACAGCTGAAAATCTAAGTCCTGTGCATCTGTGTTTTCCAGATCCTTTCTCCCCATTTGGCTCTAGCTGTGGTTGGAGAAACAACATCCTGTTTAACAGAAATGTGACACTACAGGTGGGAGATAAAAGTAAGTGACAGCCATACTGTGACTCTGTTGCCAGATATTAAATCGCAATGACTGGCAGGTTAATACAAATGTCTGATAGGGTCAGATCATGAATTTCTGAGATTTTATAAGGAAAAGGTCAACCTTACCGTGTGTGTCGGTTCTGCAGAAATTCTTTTCTAAACATTATTTAACATCGTAAGTCAGGAGAAGGTTGTGATTTTACTTTTTATTCAGTGTGAAACTAGTGACAGTAATCTGTGATAGCCCACCTAATGGATTCCTTCAAAGGTCTCACTACATTTATTATGAGTCTAGACTGATAGCTAGCCCCCAGCAGTCTGAGCCTGTAGCAGCATAACTAAGGCAAGCCTTCAGGGTCACCTGATCTAGCCCTAACTGTGCGCTTTATTAAAAAACGAATGGATTGAGTCTAATTTTAAAAATAAAGGGTGTCTTCCACAGACTGGGTCCACAGGACAGGTGCCTGCTTCCCTTTGTACTTTTAGAAACTCTAGGAACCGCAAGTAAGCTTGCAGTCTGAGAGCAAAGTGCTCTGTTTGGACACTATGGTACTTGGACTTAGGCTGTTAAGATATGGTGGGGCCTGATTATTGACATGATTTTAAATGTAATTGTGGATTTTTCTTGGAGCCAATGAAGAAAAGGTAATATGGGGGAAACCCGATCTCTTTCTAATCCCCGTTTGTACTCTTACCTGTTATGTTCTTTTAGAAGAAGCCATCCAGAGTAAAATTCTGGTTGGATATCATGTTTTTAAAATATTTGGGGCCAAATACAGTATCCTCAATTTTATCTGAATTTAGAAGAAAATACAGGTGAGCCAGGGTTTTATGTCTTTAACATACGCTTGTAATTTAATTATTCTTTTAATAAGGTTTCACAGATAAAGCTGGGTATCATCTGTGTAGCAATGCAAATGTGTGCAGTGTTTTCTCACTGACTTCTGTGTGTCAGGAGGAGTCCTTGTGTACATGACGTGAAGCACACTTAGGTCCATATACTCACTGACAAGTTTAGGGTTTTTTTTTTTCCCCCCCCTTTTACTGAAACATATTCTAATTATAGTTATACAGTAGACATGGACATAATATGTAGACTCTCCGTTTTCATTTGGGGGTATCCACATTCAAACTGGATGAAGTGTTTAGGAGTTTCAGCTCCTTAATATGTGCAAGCCTCTTTTTAAAGTAATTGAACAGTGGGGTCACAAGGCTATTTCATGGGCAGGTGTGGGCAATTCCTTCCTTATGTCAACATCAATTAAGCTGCAATGAAAGCTGCTGCAGTAAAGACTTGACAGAGTATTAAAAAGGAGGAAACCAAGCATCTGGTGAAGTCCATGAGTTCAGGACTTATTTTCAGTTATTTAATTTGTTCAGTTACTTTTGAGCCCCTTAAAAGAAAGAAATTATGTTTAAAAATTGCTTTAGTTCCTCAGATTTTTTTTATGCAATCTTTTTGTTTAACCCATTGAATTATTGGTAATTAGTTGCGATGTACAGAACCAAAATTAGTAAACGTTATCTCTGTCCAAATATTTATGAACCTAACTGTAGTTACTGTAGATGCAATTCAAAGCAGTGCAGCATGTTTCCTTTAACACTAACAGCATAGTCTAGACTAGTCTAGTAAAATGTTGTCATCAGAGGTGTCAAGTGCTGCACTGAGGTGTTTCTGCTGTCAGAGGCCACAGGAAGAAGCTGCTTCTGTGCTGTGATGAGCTCTGAAACCTGACTGAAACTCGCGCCTCTGCAGATGGTCTGTTAGCTGCTTGACAACTACTCTTTCAAGGATTTTTGAGATAAAGGGAAGGTTGGACATTGGCCTGTAATTAGCTAACACAGCTGGATCACGTGATGACTTTTTAAGTAATGGTTTAACTACTACCAGCCTAAAGGCCTGTGGTACATAAAAGGTGAATGTAAATTAGTCACATTTAATTAATGGTGAAATTTCTTTGAGTCTTGTAGGAGTGGGGTCTGAAAGTCAAGGAGTAGTTATTAAAAGTCAACTCGGAAAGATCGACAACAGTTATTAATTAGTTCTTGGCTCAACAGAGATCTGGATTTTATATTTGCAGAAATGCATATATGTGCTCCACATGTGGGCATGGATACACACTGGTTCAGACTGGGGGCATTTAAGCATGAACATCTTTGTCCGGTTTCCCTTATTTAACAGAACTTTTAAGCTTTTCAATTATTTATGATCATTAGATTAAACAAAGATCTGTGTTTAAATGTGTGTGCAAGTAAATGGAAATCTAATCAACAAAACTGATATAAAAAGAGTGATTTTTATTAGTGATGCTAGTGGCTTTCTTTTTGCTTCTGATTCGTCTTTATGCAGTTGATACAGATACACGTGTATAAGCATGTGCGTGTGGTGACTTCAGGCTATGGGTTTTAGTCACTGGACTGTTTTTGGAGGTTTTAAATCTAAAGAACGACAGGAATGAATGAAATTGTAGAAATGTGTTAATTTGTAGTCGAGGACAGTTGGGACTGACTCATAATCCGATTTAATGATTGTGTAAAAAAATTAAATTAAAGCCTGTCTGGTCTGTGACACATTACTAAGGAACTTGTATTCATTATTCAGTGTTTCTATTAAAAAGTGTCACCGAAAAGCTAAAAAATAAAGCAGACAGCAGCAGCTGAGGGACGTACAGTGGGGCAAAAAAGTATTTAGTCAGCCACCGATTGTGCAAGTTCCCCCACCTAAAATGATGACAGAGGTCAGTAATTTGCACCAGAGGTACACTTCAACTGTGAGAGACAGAATGTGAAAAAAAAAATCCATGAATCCACATGGTAGGATTTGTAAAGAATTTATTCGTAAATCAGGGTGGAAAATAAGTATTTGGTCAATAACAAAAATACAACTCAATACTTTGTAACATAACCTTTGTTGGCAATAACAGAGGTCAAACGTTTACTATAGGTCTTTACCAGGTTTGCACACACAGTAGCTGGTATTTTGGCCCATTCCTCCATGCAGATCTTCTCGAGAGCAGTGATGTTTTGGGGCTGTCGCCGAGCAACACGGACTTTCAACTCCCGCCACAGATTTTCTATGGGGTTGAGGTCTGGAGACTGGCTAGGCCACTCCAGGACTTTCAAATGCTTCTTACGGAGCCACTCCTTTGTTGCCCGGGCGGTGTGTTTTGGATCATTGTCATGTTGGAAGACCCAGCCTCGTTTCATCTTCAAAGTTGTCACTGATGGAAGGAGGTTTTGGCTCAAAATCTCACGATACATGGCCCCATTCATTCTGTCCTTAACACGGATCAGTCGTCCTGTCCCCTTGGCAGAAAAACAGCCCCATAGCATGATGTTTCCACCCCCATGCTTCACAGTAGGTATGGTGTTCTTGGGATGCAACTCAGTATTCTTCTTCCTCCAAACACAACGAGTTGAGTTTATACCAAAAAGTTCTACTTTGGTTTCATCTGACCACATGACATTCTCCCAATCCTCTGCTGTATCATCCATGTGCTCTCTGGCAAACTTCAGACGGGCCTGGACATGCACTGGCTTCAGCAGCGGAACACGTCTGGCACTGCGGGATTTGATTCCCTGCCGTTGTAGTGTGTTACTGATGGTGACCTTTGTTACTTTGGTCCCAGCTCTCTGCAGGTCATTCACCAGGTCCCCCCGTGTGGTTCTGGGATCTTTGCTCACCGTTCTCATGATCATTTTGACCCCACGGGATGAGATCTTGCGTGGAGCCCCAGATCGAGGGAGATTATCAGTGGTCTTGTATGTCTTCCATTTTCTGATGATTGCTCCCACAGTTGATTTTTTCACACCAAGATGCTTGCCTATTGTAGATTCACTCTTCCCAGTCTGGTGCAGGTCTACAATACTTTTCCTGGTGTCCTTCGAAAGCTCTTTGGTCTTGGCCATGGCGGAGTTTGGAGTCTGACTGTTTGAGGCTGTGGACAAGGTGTCTTTTATACAGATGATGAGTTCAAACAGGTGCCATTCATACAGGTAACGAGTGGGGGACAGAAAAGCTTCTTACAGAAGACGTTACAGGTCTGTGAGAGCCAGAGATTTTCCTTGTTTGAGGTGACCAAATACTTATGGGCGATCGTGGCTCAAGAGTTGGGAGTTCGCCTTGTAATCGGAAGGTTGCCGGTTTGAGCCCCGGCTTGGACAGTCTCGGTCGTTGTGTCCTTGGGCAAGACACTTCACCCGTTGCCTACTGGTGGTGGTCAGAGGGCCTGGTGGCGCCAGTGTCCGGCAGCCTCGCCTCTGTCAGTGCGCCCCAGGGTGGCTGTGGCTACAATGTAGCTTACCATCACCAGTGTGTGAATGTGTGCGTGAATGGGTGGATGACTGGATATGTAAAGCGCTTTCGGGTCTCTAGGGACTAGAAAAGCGCTATATAAATACAGGCCATTTACCATTTATTTTCCACCCTAATTTACGAATAAATTCTTTACAAATCCTACCATGTGAATTCATGGATTTTTTTTTTTCACATTCTGTCTCTCACAGTTGAAGTGTACCTCTGGTGCAAATTACTGACCTCTGTCATCATTTTAGGTGGGGGAACTTGCACAATCAGTGGCTGACTAAATACTTTTTTGCCCCACTGTATTTAACTAAAGACTTTGTGTCAGTCTCTCCCGCCTCTATCTCAAGACTGTTTTTAACACTTTTGTTTTGTTTTTTTCCATCTAGAAGTTGATGTGGTCATCATGTACAACCAGGATGGGAGCTACAGTATGCAGGTGAGCTGAGAAAGTTAACTTTTTTTTTTGCTACAAATACTTAATTCTGTTTTATAATCTGTATATTTTGGGTATTTATTAAAAGTTTTCTTTTTCCAAATTTGTAAATAACAATAGTACAATGTGGGATGTCGGTGCTTAAACAAACCCAGGTTACTTCCCACAAATGCATCACTTCTGCTTTCTTTTTAGATTGGTGACGAGGTGAATCACGTCACAGGGGAGGTGGAGATGGAAGGCGGGGCATCGTTCCTGCACTGTACTGTCAATGGCGTCGAGTCCCGCCCTAAACTTGTGATCCTGGACAACACGGTGCACCTGTTCTCCACTGTATGTATCTAACATGCACAGTATACAGATTTCTATTTTGCATATTCCTCAAAACCACTGAAATCCAAGTTATCATCTATCATGTTGCTTGCAGTGTCTTCTATGCAAAACTCTTTGATGTTTGGTGACTGATGGCCCAAACAAGGCTTAAATGTTTCCCAAACATAGAAAAGTGACTTAAACAGAAGTGGAGGAAAAAGTGGCCTTTTTAACCTTTTTTTTTTTTTTTTTTTGCCTATGCAAAAGCTCCTTCTGGAGGTTCAAAGATGTTTTCGTCTCACCTGTCGCCGCGCAAACTGTCTCTGTTTCCACTCTGACATCACTCTGACAGTCTGACATCAGGGGGAATTAAAAACCTGTTTCGGTCCTCTCACCTCAGCTGTCAGCGAGCTGTCACTGCACTTTCTGACGTCTTTACCTCTGCGCTGCAGGAGGGAAGCTCTCAGGTGTCTGTTCCCGTGCCAAAGTATCGGGCTGGTGTTGGCGGTTCAGGAGCTCAGGGTGGAGCCGTGGCCCCCATGACTGGAACTATAGAGAAGGTGACTTTTTCTTTTGCGTAAAGGATATTCGTGTTTTTCTAAAGTTTACTTTTAAGGTTCAATTTGAAGTTTTAATAGTTTTTTGTGAGGGTAAAAAGCTGTCCAGTAAAGTTTCTTTACCAGTTAAAATGCAGTCTTAGTCAATTTCAAGCTGAAGAGCTTATGTATATAATTTTAGACGTTACAGTCAGACAATCCACTCTGAATGTGTCAGTGCTGAACCAGTATGACACGAGATGTCCTAATATGTGGAAATGACACACACAGTGCGGATGAAAAATTCCATACAACTCTTATTTTGTTCTTCAGCTTTATTTTGTATCTGAACACATAAAAATACATAAATCACAGCCACTATTCTGACATCAGTAACCCAAAGTCCATGACATAATTTCCTTAGGGATAAATAAAGGATTCTGATTGATGAATGGAGCCTAAGGCCACAAACTCCATCCAGTCAGGGTACAAAAGTTTGGCATTTTAGGAAATATGCTGACCTTTTTCTGTTCTTTTTGCTGATTATTAGCTAAAAGATCGATGCCACTGTCATGGCTGTGAGGATAAATGTTGAGCCAGTAAGTGGTTTAGACCTTAGTACTTTCTGGTATTTAAAAAAACAGACCCACATCTACTGTACGGGTGCCTTTTAGGCTTATTACTATAATTAGACAGCTGTAAGACATAAAGGTTCAGTCTGTTTATTATTAGCTTTACATGCTTCAGAGGGTGAATATTTCCTAGTCCTGATGGTAAGTGGTCCCACCTCTAACCTTTGTTATACAAAGGTTAGAATAGTATCAGTCTGTTTAGCTTAATTTTGATAGGAAAATAATCACATTTCTATTTTGGTATGTTTTTATCTGGGACTCTGCTAGAATATCTTTGCATGATCCATAGTTTGGAGCTCTTATACATCTTTCTGGGCCTTGGTATATCTCTTTAGTTCATCCACTGTTTGAAAAAGTAGCTTTAGCTTCTTTTGATTGGCTGCTGCTTGAACAGCATCAGCATGTAATCATGTACAGCAGAAAATAAGGACAATCATAGTTTGTGCCCCAGTTTTTCTTCAACTCGTAACAAGGTAACAAATAAACTTTGCTTAATGTTGTCAGCTTCTTTTAACACCTGCTGTAAATCAGCAGACAACAAAATGTCTCTGCTTCATGCCTCCAGTTAACTCGCTGCTCAGACAGATGCAAATGCTGCTTAACAACAAGTTAAGCAACTGGTGATGACTGGAGAGTGATAGTAAATCCCTCTGCCTTGTTTATTACATTTATGGGGACATGTCTGGGTGTATCACTGCTTCCCTCAAATCCACTAGCAGCCGGAGGAATGAGACTGTGGAGGAGGCATGAAGGAAGAAGTCATAATACTGTGTGTGTTACTTCTTTTTTATTTCTGAGTGACATTATTGGTTTGGTTTTATTGTATTGAACGAGTGAACGAGTCTCTTTTCCTGTGTCCAGGTGCTGGTGAAGGCCGGAGATAAGGTGACTGTGGGAGACCCACTGATGGTCATGATAGCCATGAAGATGGAGGTGAGGCACTGATGATTCTTGCCTTTTAGCCGGTGTACACACACTGCTGAGTTTCTAATGATGTCACCTCTTGTATTTGCCTCTGCAGCATACGATCCGGGCGCCAAAGTCAGGTGTGATCAAGAAGGTTCTCTTCAGCGAGGGCTCTCAGGCCAACCGCCACGCTCCTCTGGTTGAGCTGGTGGAGGAGGAAGAGCAGGCGGAGGGAGGCAGCCAGTAAATGCATCAAAGCCACAGTTACACTATAAGGTAGAAGAGGGCTAGCACGTGTAAGAGCTGGAGGGAAAGCTACTCAGTGTGAGCCAGTTTTGGCCTCCCGCAGGATTTAAATCATCTGTTCGACAAAGAGTTTGGGTCAGTCTGAGACAGATGTGGCAGCCGCGTGTTTGCTGGATGTCTTCCTGCTAGAACTTCTATCATGTACAGCGGCTCTTTTTACTCAGCAATTCTTGCCTACATGTCAGCATTTCTCAAAGTTTCGGGGGGCATGAAACCACCGCAGTGGGGGTGTGGATGACCATCGGGGAAATATACAGTCTGCAGTGCAGCAAGTGTGATTTACGCAGAGAGAACAAACAAGTGTTTTATTCCACTAGAAGCTGATCTGGATTCGTCTTCATCGGCAGATCCATATTCTCTTTCTGCTGTCAGTGAATAATCTCTCCTTTCAGTTTTGGTCGGCATCAGGCTTGTCGGAGGTGCAGTGATGGTTAAACCTGGCGAAATCCTGTCTTTGTGTTAGACTGAGTCCTGCCTTTAGTTTCTTTACTGTTTGTGTATTTAAACAATTTCTAGATGAGAAATGAAACTTTTTTTCTATCAAGTACTGTCTGAAGGATTCTTGAAGAAAGTAGGGTTACAACAGAATAATCATCAGTAATTCTAAAAAATGATTTTCAAAATGTATCTGATTATTTACCACATAAATATCTTTGCTGGGGATTTCTATTGATCTTTAATTGTAATTAAGATGAAAACTAATGAATGAGCAAGGAAAAAAGGCAGTTTGAACATTAGACACAGGCTAGGGGGTTGATTGCAACGCCACAGAGACCCGTCTATGTCTACAGCTCTCAGTGGCATTTTGGTCACGTTTAGGAAAGAAACGCCTTACTGTAGCAACAAGAGAGTGGGGAGCTTTTCTCTTGAATTTCTGCTCTCGCATTCTCGCCATCGCAGCAGATTAAACCCTCCTAACTTTGACAAGCTCATGTCAGGGCACATTAACAGCTTTCTCATTAATGGCTTAAACTCCTCTGAGGAGGCTTGTTACAAGCGCCGACTTATACAGTTGCTGCTGAGTCATCAAACACGTGTCGGTTCCCTGAATTGGCACCAAAAGCTACCACTCCTCGAGCCAGATTACTCTTTGATCAGAGGCTCTTTGCTTCAGTCTGGGCTTTTCAGGGAGGGGTGAAAGAGCATCGCTGTACAGGAAAGGTTGCGTCAAGTTGACAACGTGAGCACAAGTTGTTTTTATTAATTAGAATCTGGCCACTCTGTGCTTCCAGACTGACTCCAAACTCTCCATTATTCACACTCACAATACCTCTGTCACAGTTAAAACAAAAAACCACAGGTCTCCTTTAACCCTCCACTCTGCTGCTGCAAGCACTCCAGAGTGCATTCTGTGACGAGTCAGTCTCATGTGCAGCATTTCTGCACGCACTTGTCTCTCGGTTCAGAGTAGCTCCTGAAGGATGAAATGTCAGTCACGGAGAGATTTTGGCGGACAGATGGTTTGCATCCGCGTAAATCCAGTGAGGGAGTGATCTGCCACAGACACGGCGGTGAAGTGGATCGCTCTCTTCTCACCAACCGGTGTGCTTTGAGATCTTGTAGACTAAAACTGTCAGTATGAACACATTTCCTGGATTGTTTGTAGGTGTAAAATAATAAACTAGTCAAATTCTGTAATAAATTTTTTTTAAAGTGTAAACTGTCCCGTGTCGTCACTGATGCGCCTGTGTTTTGAGTGTTTGTGGCTGTCGTGTCCTGGCGTCGCCTCCCTCAGAGCTCAGTGTGACTAATGGGAACAGCTGCGCGCCTGTGTCGAGCCCTAAATGCTGTGTGACGGGATGTGAAAATGCCTGCTTCACCGAGGATCTTAACTTCATCCACGCGACTGTGACTCGGGCTTCACGCTCCGTGAGCATCGCTGCCTCACGCTGGAAACAGCTGAGACTGTCCACGTGCACCTGCTTTTACAGGTGCAGCCACTGCAGCACTTCTCACTCGCTGAAACTGTTTGTTCAACACACTCCGTTAAGCTTGTTAAGCCTGTTAAACACAGAACAGCCGGAAACTTAAAGGCGTGTGTTTGTGCTCACAATAAAGGAAATGGGTTGGTGACTACCTCGTGCCAGTTCCTGTTCATACATTGTTTAAATCATGGTGATCTCACTCAGTGTGGGCCCCTGCATTTTGAAGCTTCAGTGCTGGTGCTTGTTTTTGATGCTAGGATGGTTTGCTACATTCTCAGCTAACCTACTTAGCTTGGTTAGAAGACTGGTATTTATAAACTAAGAACCAATTGGTGTTAAGCAATGAACCAGAGCACTTCTGAAATGATCTGTACTACTAATACACTCCAACAGCATGGATGCACACATATAAGAGGTCCAGTGTGGTGATTCATAGCAGACCAGGTCTAGCAGGCATTATTTGGGACAAACTGTCAGTCAGTAGGACCACACCCCTGTCAGTAAGGGTTAGGGTTGTAGATACCACAGTACGGCTTCAAGGGTCTAGTGGAGTCCATGCCTTAAAGGGTTGGGGATGTTTTGAGAACAAAAGGGGTGTAGAGTGTAGCTTACTAGGATGTGACATGAGGACATGAACACTAACTGAAAGGTTGCACTAAACTCTGGTTTTCTGCCTAAAAATTCTCACACTGAGGGAATTTCTTTTTACGACTGCAGCACTTCACATTATTGATGAAAGCAATAAAAATGGACAGTATCCCAGCATGTTCATGGCTCTTCATGTAGGTGGAGTCTGTGTTCATTCCTCTCAGCTATGTGCTGCACTTCTTGTGCCGCCTCTCCCTCATTAACTCCATGGAGCGTTATCAGTGGTAAGCTGCTCCACTTGCCTTTGGTGAGGGTCCAACTTCCCACGACTGTTTTTAAATGAGTGGAGGCCACAGACCAGTTTCTTTAAAAATGTTTTTATTTCGTAAATAGAACAGCATCTTCAGCTATAAGACAGGTTTACAGACAGTAGAGGACAGACAAACAGCATCAGATAACAGAAGAAATTATGTAGTAATGCTCAGGTGCAGCACGACTTACTGATGAGGAGGGAACAAACATGAAGTCAAACTGAGCACTGACATGCATCCCCGCATCTTTCTGATGGGCTCCGAGTGACAGGCTGCACGACACTGGCAGCTGACATTTCAATCTGAACTCCCTCTATTTACGATCAGGGGTTTTGTAACTTCATGCAAGTCTGCAAACTTTTATTTTGAAAGAGCACCTTGGCACTGAAGTCATCAGCCTCCAGCTCTGATCTTACTTTTCAACTTAAACAAGTGGTTTGATCTTTAGTACCAATTTCCACTCATGCTCATGCCTCAGTGGATGGACATGACCAGTATTCCTGACGGCATTTGTTCTCATTTGGACGTGAAGATCACGGGGGCTTGAGGCGCGATGAAATATTAAGTCACCACTCTGAGTTATGTGACTGAGTAATCATCTGCTTCTACAAAACCCCTCCAGGCCTTGTATCTGAACTCAGATACAAGGCCTCCAGATGACGTCAGTGCTGCAGCGCTTTATAGGATCTGGTCCGTGTTTTCACACAAGCTCTTTTCACGGCTGTTTGGAACCCCGGGCACAAAACAGCCGTGAAAAGATCACTTTGGTGCCACTTAGTAGTGGATTACATTAATTAAAAACATTTCCAGCCGTCACAGCTGTGGTGGAGTGTGGAGAATAAATTTCGAGCTGTTATTACTTTTGTTTCAGTCTAACAGAGACTGTTATGTAATCAACTCTGCTACTTTGAAAAGGGAGGCTGTTTTGGAGCCACGTAACCACCACCTCCAACATGTGACACCATTATTTTGGACACTACTGGTGTCCACATTGAGCACAAGGGGGCATCAGAACCGCACTGACACTGCAGGTGTTTTGGGCTTTCTGTGACTTGCCTTTGGTTAGGAAGGACTTGCGTTTCCTCCTCCTGTCATCTGCTCAAAAATATCATGCAGAGACTGCAGTGTGCAGTGCCGATGCCCCCAAACACCGAGCTCAGTGGTCGCTCTGTTATCTGGGTTGATGTGGTGTCGGGAGGTGGGGTCAGTGATGACATCACCCGACCTTTTAGCAGACTCATATCGTGACAATGATGATTATTGCTTCACGCGAGTGTACGGGTTCAACCTGAACAAAAACGAATGTCGTAACATCACCCACGCGGCTACCTCAGCTCGCTGTGATGTGGGCTGTTTCCCCAGCATTAGAGGACTTTATTACGTCTATTTTAAAACATCAGTCATGTGCTAGTGTGTGTAGCAAACAATGTTTCAAGTTGTGATGTGCACTGGCTCTTACAAGATCTCACACAGAGGGAATGTTTTGACATGAGATCAACTGAATGCGTGTTACAGGAGGAGGGTCGTGGAGCTGGAAAGAGGTGGAGGGTCAGGGAAAAGATGCCGCTGTGCGAGGCGCCAAGTGTTTTTAAAGCCATCTTCTAGTTTAAAAAAAGGAAACTAAAAGAAATCGGCGTATTTTAGTCCCTTTTTTAAAAAGGTATTAAAGGGATGATGGTGAATCAAACATCCACATTGAGTTCAAAAAGCAGCCAGACAAGGAGTCCCAGTAAAACACTGCAGAGGCATGGATATCCAGGCTTAAAGTGGTTCCTACAGCTCCCATAATGCAACTTGCTCTGCTGGTTACATCCTGGTCTTTCCAGCTCCACGCTCAGAAATCATGACTAAGACTTTCTGTTAAATCAAGATCAAGTTTAACACAACACGCACACATGGTGGAATAACACAACTGTGTTCACAGAAACTTTGTAATCTATTGAATACTTCTATAAAACTGCATTAAGTTATAGTTTCCTTTATCCACACACACACACACACACACACACCTCCAACAGCAGGTGGAGACAAACACACATGGGGGGGGGGGGGGGGGGGTAATAAAATAACAATGTAACAGCAAAAAATGTGATTCAAATGGTTTCAGATGTGAACGGTGACAATGACTTCTCCCAATGAAAAAAAAAAGAAAGAAAGAAAGAAACCCAACAAAATAATTTTGATATGTGATTTGTGCAAATGCTCTGCTTTTCCTTTCCCCTCTGAACTTTAACACATTCTGCTGTCTTGGGTCGACGTGCATCAGCCACGGTTTGGAAAAGCATCTCACCGTTAAAGCCTCACCAGAAAAAGCATAAATAAAATAATGGTGTCAAATCGGACGTATTTTTAGGCAGCTGACATGGATGACTCTGCCAGACCTCGTGGGCTTTAATGCTGAGATGCTTCTGGTCGCCGGGCTGGGTGACAAAAGGCATTCGAGGAGAACAAATTTAACAACAAGCCCCCACAAGCGTCCATCTGCAGTACCTCCAATAATCTGACCTCTTCAAAAACGTATGGCTTTTTAAAACATTGGGCCTCTTTCACAGTGGTGCACTGGGAGGGGTGGGGGGGACAAAGAGGCCAGAACAGACGACAAAAGCAGCATGAACAACAACAAGTCTCCTTTAACAATATAAGCTTCTGTACAATCAGGCACAAAAAAATAAACACTTTTCCTTTTAAACTCCAGTCGGAATCCTTTTTGGTCTTTGGTACCGCGGTAGAGATGAGGCTTCATGTTCTGGATGCTGCAGGGCTGTGGTGGGAGGTCTGAATGAAGAGTTTTTGTAGCAGTTTATGGAAGCAACAGGATGTTTTGCTACGTATATGATCCTGGCTTGCTGTCGACTTGACAAATCCTCTGGATGCTCACTTTGACACTCGCAGCAAAAAGTGTACTCAGTCAGAAATCGCTGTTTTGACAATGAAAGGGCTCCAGAGGAGTTCACGTGACTAAAAACTGATTTTATGGAGGGTGTTTTCCAGTTTGATGGACTTGCAGATCCGCTGCTAGCAGTAGCAGCAGGAATCCAGGCATTTTACAGCTCAGACACAGACCGGATCTTCAAGCGTACACGTAGCAGCACAAATAGCTCGCACCACATGTTCCATTTCCTTCAGAGTTTTCGCTCCCATCTGACGTTCCTCTCAGCATAGACTCAAACGAGTTCTTTGGATCCTTATCCCATTTGTAGCAGTGCTGCATCCTGCTGGGAATTAACAGAGTTTAAAATGAAATTGTTTCGAAAATGGTGGCTGAGGTTGCGGGGGGTGTGATTATGACTCATAATGGAGCGGTGGCTCTCCCCCCGACCCCCTGTGCTACAGTCAGCGGCCCCGGGAGTCAGCAGTGGGTGGCCTCGATGGGCGACAGCGTCAGGATGCTGCGATCGTTGGAGTACAAGTTCTCCGTGTCGCTCCAAGACCTGAAAACAGGCAGCAGGGTGAGTGACGGTTAGGAGGCTGGCCTAAGTGGGTTTCTGTGTGTGGGTGTAAGAGTGGGGCTGAGCT
The DNA here is from genome assembly GCF_964374335.1 of Astatotilapia calliptera. Taxonomy (NCBI): domain Eukaryota; kingdom Metazoa; phylum Chordata; class Actinopteri; order Cichliformes; family Cichlidae; genus Astatotilapia; species Astatotilapia calliptera. The sequence goes on from NC_137438.1 coordinate 9,515,677, forward strand.
ATCACTAGCTTACACTGCTGTCCACAGGTTGGTGATTACAATCTACACAACCAGGCTGGAAGAAGCAGAGAAGAGTGAGTGATGAGTGAGGTTAGTAATGGTGTGATGGTGTTAGTGAGTATCACAAGTCTCTCCTCAGTAACTCGCACTAATCTTTATCAGCAACGGCCCACAATTTAGAAGTCCTGCACTCAGTGACTGAACCAAAGAAGGCACAACTGTTTACCAAAGCTGTACGGTGGCCCCGAGAGGTCAAACACATTGCAAGAAAACAAACCCCACACACCCTAACAAAGCAAACAGAAGTGTTGTTGGGAGACAAACATGCATCTACAGCATCTATTTTGTCCCTCACAGGAATCCTCTGCTTCTTTTAAGCGTGTCTCGGTGCGTCGCATGTTTTGGTTTCTGTCACTTCCACAGCTGTTCCCCAAAACACTTCTGTGTTTTTTGAGATTTTCTTTCCTACTTCCATTGTATTTTTTCCCACTTCGTTTGCATTTTGTGTGCTTTGCAGTGTTTTTCTAGTTGCTGGTGTTTCTGACCTGTTGGGGTCCCTAATAATGGGATGTTTTCATTAATCTTTTTGTGGCTGTAGCTTTTTACACTATGAAGAGGCGGGGCTCATGAAAAACAAGGTGATGTCACCCATTACTTGTGCCATTTAGAGCGATATTTACTTTAGGATGTTTGTGGTGGGAGCAAACAGCCAATCAAGTACACGTCAGTGTTTGCACCCTTATTGGAGTATTTGCCAATCATCATATCGTGGCTCTCCCATCGAGATTCCAGTGCTGGGAATTGGGGTGATCACTCACAAAGAATAACACCCATGTGGATACGCACCATCAGTCAGTTTTAAAGATGGCACGATCCTGGCTGGAACTGAATTAGATACCAGAATAAAATGCCAAGCCTGACACTCAACATTACAACTAGGGTTCTTCATACAGGTTCATACAGTAGATGTGCTTCTTCTAACAATTGCCTCCAGAAATGTGTTTAAGACAGGTTTAGCTGTTTTCTCCACCTGTGTTTTCCCTTTGAGGAGCTGGGGAGAGACTTGAGCTACTCAACTCATGAGTAGAATCATAAAGAGAAATAAAATTATGAACAAGCATCAGAAACATTCTTTCATTATTTATCAGCTTCAAAATAATCATCAGCATCTGATATCCTGCCTATTAAATATACAACAGCAGGGTGGATTTGCTAGTCTTTAGTACTGAACACAAACACATACAGTGCATAATGTTATATGACATGACTGAGATACAGCCAATTCCCTATTATTAGCTTGGTGAGCTGAGACTCCTTTGGAAATATCTAACAAACAAATCTTCCATACAGTCTCATCCATTTGGTTTATGTGGGACCAGAAAAACATGAACACAGCAAACACTGTTTGAAACGCCTTTAAGTCATAACACACCAACCTCCAATGTGCTGACTCACATCAAAGCTGAACCAGAGTTCACGATCAGAGCTTCCGCCTCAAAGCTCGAGCGAGTAACAGAGAGACCACAGCTCAGCATCCACTGACGTCAAACAGCACCTCCAAGCCTGGCTACCACATCTGAACCTCACATGACGGAACGAGTGACGTCTGAAACGTGTGGACAGCTTTTACAAAAATCAACTGTTTTATGTTGTCCAACTTCAGAGTTGCTGCATCTCTCACCTAACACCCCCCCCAAAAGATGTCAGTAGGTCTACTACTCAAAGTATATCTCTCAACCTTTAGTCTAACACCAACATGAAGACAACTGTTTTTATACCTGCTAAACAGAAGAAAAGAAACTACAGGGGCACCCAGGGACTTTAAATAGACTCATGACTCAAATGGTTTGACTGGGGGCGCTCTCACATGCTGTCACATGCTCAGCTGTCTACTCACAGGCGGGGGGGGGGGGGGGGGGGGGGGTTATAGTGAAGCATCTCAGTACTAAAAACCATCGTTGCTCCCTGGGTTACGATGAACTATGTTAACACCTAAAACTGTTTTTTGGGGGGGTTATAAGACGGTGGCAGCGTGAACCCAAGAAGAGGAAAAGAACAAGCAGATTTCTGACAAGACGGCTCACAGGGGACGGTAACAGTACATGAATAATTAATCTGGAAGGTCCAACAACATTATGCAGATTTCAGACACGGAAGGACAAAGACGCACACAGTGAGGACAGAAAAACTGTGTGTGTGTGTGTGTGTGTGTGTGTGTGTGTGTGTGTGTGTGTGTGTGTGTGTGTGTGTGTGTGTAGGCACAGATAGATACATACATGATTATATTGTTTACAAAATACCAAAGGCAACAGCAGCCCCCATGCAACAAGATACACTGGGCATTCATGTTTTTGTTCCTGTAGGGACGATAACTCCACCCAACTGGAACACCATGGGATTTAAAACGAGCACGCCTTCAATCATGGCCTCTTCTCAGAAGCATAATAAGGCTTCAGGATCCGATAGAAAAAGATTGGAGGACGTAGCAGGGAAAAGAGAAAAAAACCCCACCTCAAAACTGAGACTGAGACTACACATCCCAGCAGCCCCTCTGGTGTCCTAAGCAGTCTTTTTCTGTTTAGGAAGTCTTTTTTGTTATAAAACCTGCATTTTTCCCCTAAAACTTCCAGAAAAAAATCCAAATCCACAAATCCAAAAACAAAAAATTTCTGCTTTGTCACTAAAATATTTAACCTTGGCCAGCAACAGGCCAAGTACAGCAGCCAACTGTAACTGGGCTTCCAATAAATATGAGATAAATGCGTCATGTATTATATAAGTACTACATATGCTTGCTATATGTCCCTTCCAGTCATTAAGTATAGAATACAGGAATGGGTGGATATATTCCATTTCCTCTATGGCAGTATCCTAGCATTAAGGCCAAATATTAGCTGGCTCTCACTACCTGTTTAGGCGTTCTTTGCAGTTTCCTGCTTTTTGCCATCACACCCAAAAGGTGAAGAAGAGCGAGAAGAGGAACGTCTAGGTTAGGGAGGAAAATAAACTTGCAGAATCACCTACGAGTTTGTTACTCCACTTTGTTTTTTTGTATTTACAGTATGAAGCACAGCTAGGCAAAGCATTTTCTAGATGTTCATTATTTATTCTTTGGCGAGAACAAACTGGCAGCCATGTCCTTACTTGGAAGAATACGACTGATTGGTTTGTGCCAAGGTCAGAAAACAAAAATCAATCATTCCCACAGGAAGAAATTCATCTAAATTGAATCATGCATTTAGTGGCAGTTTCTCCCTGAAGCAAAGGGGCTTCAGCAAAATGACCCTGACATCAGATCTGCTAAAACATTTCATGGTAGAAACCCCCCCCCACGGCTGAGGGAATAATGAAGTGTGTGTGTGAATGGGTGGATGACTGGATGTGTAAAGCGCTTTGGGGTCCTTAGGGACTAGTAAAGCGCTATACAAATACAGGCCATTTACTATGAGAATGTTCAAAGAGATTAAAAACAACTTCTTCACATAAGACGTTGTCATTTATTAGTCCCCATGCGGGCTACGGGGAGACCCCTGAATCCCTTATTTGCCCTGCATGCTGTCGTGACCTTTACACACACACACACGCTCACACCTTTTAACTCAGTGCGATCAATACTGAGGGTCCCAAGCTGTTTAAACAAATAATGACCGCTCAGCAGAGAGGGCTGATCAGTCGATAAATCGATGACCCCACAGAGTCGCCAGGGTTCGGGTGAAAAGACACAACAGAAGTGAAACTGCAGATTGGGCAGTCCGATAAACTGAAGTTGTTAAAGCTGAAACCCCCCAAAAAACAAACAAACAAAGAGATAATCAAACTGTTTCCGTTTCATCATCCTTTTGTCACAAAGTGGACTTGCAGCTTTGAAGAAATCTGCATAATCAAATGCTCATTTTCTGCTGTAAACTGGAATATTTCATTTTCTCTCTGCAGCAAAGACCTCGCATTGCAGTTACTGTTCAATCTCATTGCTTCGGCTTCCCACTTAAATGTTTTTGACAGCTTATCAGTCCCAGAAATATCTAAATCCACATTATTATTTGGACAAGTTAACCATTGTCTGTGGAGTAGCTTTCCAATGAAAAATAGGGCCTGTTAGTGAATACAAGGCTAACAAACAGACTTTAATACAGTGCTCGGGTTATCTGTTAAAGCGCATTGCAAAATTCCTTGAAACCTTAGTTATTCCTTGGTTATTAATCAGACTCACTGCCAGGTGATTTTTGGAGAATATTTTGGAAAGGGTGACAGACAAGACAAACAGATCATAGCATGTTGTTAGGACACAGACACATGGGTTAACATACAGACAGACAAACCCTTAAGTGTGGGTTACACAAGACAGACCCGCTGGACACCGGTATATCGTGTATTAATAAATAATACTGTAACCCAGATTCTCCCTGTTAGTCTGCCAAACATTCACACCTGCATGCTTTGTAAGACAGCACAGCCATCAGAATCACCCTGTGGTTTTGGTTCTATGGAGTACTGATGCATTTCTGTGGATATGACATTAAGCACACCCTTCTGTCTGGTTAATCAGAATGTTCAGACTCCAGACTCCCAACACAGACTTTGATGGAAATGAGAAACTCATAGTAGTGCAGTCCATGATGGCTTGATCCACATATGTTCAGCCTCTAACTCCTTCTTTTGGCTGCTGTCCCAAAGTCCTGCAAAGATTCAGCCTAAAACCAGCCTCTAGGAACACCTGGAGCCCAGCTTCCCCACCACGAAGTTCAAATTACTATAAATCTGAACAAGACTTACAGTTGACCTGCAGTCACATTATGGGCTACAACGGTCGGGACTGAAGCCCAGATTTCTGACACCAAGAGGTGCCGAGGGTTCGTCATTCAAAATCACGTTTTCTCGATGTCGTAGTCTTCCCCACCTGTTGTTGCGGCTGGATGTGTGGCAATTGTTGGCGCTGGCCTTGCAGCGTCCAGTCATTTGCTCCAGGAGGCGGGCCAGGCGGGTACAGCCGCTCTGCCCCTGTTGGTAGCAGCACAGGGATTCCATGCAGCTGAGGTTCTGCACCTGGGAGGCTGGTAGAGACTGGAGGGAAGGCAAAAAGTGGAAGAAGCGCAGAAACAGAGGGAGAGAAAGTGAATAAAACAAAAATGAAAAGGTGGCACAGAATGAAATCACAGAAAATTAAGGAGAGAAAAAACAACAAAAAAAAAACAAGATTTGAGTGGAGAAAGAGAAGAAAACAAAGAAAGATCAAAACCAAAACAATTCAGGGTGACTGGTATGAAAAGAGTGACTGGAGGATGATGTTTTGCATGCTGTCACAGCAACAGTGATGTACAAGGGAAAACATTCAAAACATGCTACATCAGGGATTGAAATGTGGTAAATAAATACTTAAAAACAAAACAAAATCCTATGAGAAAAAACACATGTTTGTAGTTAAACTTAAGAATGATCTGCTGTATAATTTTTGGGCAACGTTAAACCAGATCAAGTGTCTTCGGCCTTGTGCCAAAACCAAATATCAAATGCTAAATACATAAAGTTCCTGCAGTGGTTCTATTCTAGGTTCCTGATAGTAGCTGGGCATTACACAAGATAGGCTGTGTAGCATCTGCAGCAAATGAAGACCACCCAAAGCTATTCTTTTCCTCCTTGTGCACCTCAGCAGAGGATTTTTGTTCACAGAGCAGAAGCTGTGGCATTAGACTACGACTACAAAACAAACCTTCAAGGAAAGATGACTTTTTGTTCCAGAGCCTCGAAAACTCAACGCAGGTCTTTCTGCTAGGCTGTCGCATCTGTGATGGATCACTTAGCATCAACATAAACATTTAACATAAACTAACCATAAGCCCATTTTCTCTACTTCCTTATGCTCAGGCTGGCTCTCTATTAAGTGGACTTTTTTTGCAAGACTACATGTTTTGGGATTATTTAAAAAACAAACAAAACTTTTTTAAAACTAGATTGCTCAGTGAGCCAGTGGTGCACTCGTAGATAAAGCTAAATTAAATGAGAAACCTGTCTGCTGACCTAAGGAAGCACCTGGCAGTAGGTGATGCAGTAGAGACAACGAGGAAAAAGTGACAGTGGTGTAGAGTTGCACTTATTCAGCTGGCATTGTGTTCCCTACTACTACCTCTCAAGTGTAGGTCCCATTTATTACTGTGTATTACATGAACATAATTCATAAATCTACTATGCTAATAGTATTGAGGAAAAAAGGTTTTGATTGTTTTGAAGGTCCAGTAACACACAGGTACAGTTTGATACTGTGTCATAGTACAGAATCAGAAAGTTGAGATATCGCCAAAGTTGGCTTTTGTACAAAACGGTTTCTAAACGCGGTCATTTCACGATGTCCCCTCTAATGTGGTAATGCTGACAGTCATTTGTGTCTGGGTAAGTGACCCGTGGATTCCAGTGTGCTTTCACTTATGGATGTTGTGCTTTTCTGCAGCTGAAACTGGAGACATGCTAGGCATGAATCCAAACTTCTGCTTCCTCGCTGGAGACAGCAAAACAAAGACAGGTCACGGTGAATATGAATTACTCTGACACTGTCAGGTGCTCCAAGGTTATACTATAAATGTCTGGTTTTTAGACTCAGGTTCTATTGTACAGCGTTTTGTCTATTGAAAAAAAGAAAAGAAAAGCTGGGGCTGTTGAAAACAGGAAAAGAAGCACAACCACAGCTGTAGCTATGAACATTACACACCTTATTCTACTGATTATCTGTTGGAGAAATATCCTTTCTAAGTAGACAGCACCATATGAGTCTGTCTTTAGATTAACTAACAATAATGATTTTGCTTACTCAAACAAATGAACCCCTGCATCAACCTGTGGAGAACCAATGAGTCATCACAGAGCCTGTAAATACAAAGAGCCAAATTCAGCACTGCAGTGTTTTCAACCAACTCTTGGGTTTTATCATTTATTTTTTAACCTCTAAAGAAAGAGGCAGTCACATAATTCAGAGATCAAAAGAAGACCAGACTGTAAGATTAATAATTCTCATGTAAACCTTTTGAAAAATGAATGCTAGAGCTGAAGGCTTTGCCATTAAAATAGCCAAGGCCTCAGTGACAGCTGTATGGTTGACGTCATCCTCTGGCTGACTTACCACAATATTAATTACAGCTTTCAACTACGTTCTTGCTTTCTGTCCTGTTACTGAGCACAGCATTTTGCTGCTTTAAAGAGAAACAAGAAAGTGCACGTCAATCTGCGTGATAGAATAATCTTGTTTTCTAGCACTCACAAAAATAACTCACAGAAACAAAAACTATTAAATTATGGAACTAATGGGGAAAAAAGATATTTAAAGTCATAATTGAAAAGGAAGTAAAGGTGATGTAAAACCCTTACAAGCAAGCAAAGATATATCACTGCGTATGAGATGAAAACATGGCAAAGACAAAGTCAGCATGCCAACAGCATTCTCTCTGCGTCTAAACTCTGAACCCATACCTGATCAGAAACCAGTGAGGGGTGAATTGAGACCGGGTTGGGAAAAGGATGAGTAAAAAAAAATCATGGTTGGGTAAGGGGAGGACAGGGTCAGTCGCATCTGGCCAGGGAAGGACTGTGTTATTCACTGACAGGTAAGGGAAGGATGAAGTTAATTGTGACTGGCTGGGAAAGCATGGGGTCACTCATATACAACGTGGGACAGACACAAAGACAAACAGGAATCTTATTTGAGTAACGAGTTAAAAGGCTGTGTGGGAGCAGCTGTGACAAACAGTTATGGGTTAATGATCAAGGGCTGCAGGTTGTGCAACTGAGTGCAGCTATGAAAGGGTGCACAGGGTTGGTTGGTCTTCAGGTGAAGACGATGCCCAGGCAGTGATTGTACAAGGAGGGGGGCAGATGGAAGTGAAGTACATGTACGGTACTACCTAAGGGAGCATGAGTCTGGGCCGGGGGCAGCAGGGGGAGGATAAGCAGCTAGCAGGTGCCAATTGTCCTCCCCTGGGCTCCGCTGGGCTTTAACAGGGTCATATTCTGGGCCGACTGAACCCTCACCCTCTTCCATCTGAAGGACACAAGATGCTTACAGTGAGCCCCACTAGCTAGTCATACAGTCAACCTTGCGGACGGTTGGCTGAACACTAAAAAAGCAAACCAGGTGCACTGCAAAACACATCCTTAGCAGTTTCATCTCATGTTCAATCTTTAGGTGTTTATTGAAACAAAACGATTTGGATGATTGGATCAAATAATTGCTACCTTTTATTAATTGTGCAATTTTTCTAAATGTATCAAATATTTGTTCTTATTTTGATTTACATGCAGATCAGCTTTTGTCTCGTACAGCTGGAAAACAATTTGAGGTACAGTGGATATGTTTTCCAGTGCTGCTTATTTACTAACTGGAGGATTCATTAGTCAGCAAGCAAGCGATCATTTGGTCAAGAGCCAGTCCAGGCTGCACTATAGGGGGCCAGTTAATTGGGGGAATTTCTGACCTTCACTCTACAGTGTACTCGAATACATTTCTTCATACCGAGAGGCCAAATCAACGCCGCTCCTTCTTAAAGCCCTTCACAAGTGACCTTCTCGACAAAGCAGAAGAGCTGACAAGCCCAGCTGCTTCCTGCTTTTTGTTCAAAGTCCCCTGCTGCACATTTAAATCACAATTTAATTAGGACTGCGAGATAATCAGAAATCACTAGTTGAGAATAAGTGAAATAAGTCTTTTAGAAAATGTAAAGGGCTTTGATGAGGGCACTAGTGGAGGGCTTCATTTCCTACAAAAGTTAAAGACAACTAAGCACAGTGGCTAGACGGCCAGTGCGCTCAAAAACGGCCGTGAAACTAGGCAACAAATGAGCAGAAAGAAGCTTCATTCATATGACAAGCATCTTGAGGGAAACAGAGATAGAAGCACATCTATTAGAATCCAAAGCAATTAACCTGCTGCTGAATCTATCAGAGCTGCAGAGTAGGCAAACAACAGTAAACCCTAGAGAGCCCTCTGGGTTCTTTTACGATTACCTCTATCTAATCTAATTAAGAAAAAAAAAGGAAACTGAATAGTTCCAGAATTATCTCAGCAGAGCTGAACATACTGCATTATGCAGCACATTAACATGAATATACCATTAAGATTTTGAACGCAGAAAATCAACAAATCGCTCAGACTGAGTGAATCTGTTTTGCATAATGTGCTCTGTACCCTCACCTGTGCTCTCCAAATCAATAGCTGGTTTCTGCTCATTTAGTTTCTGAGATGAGACCAGCTTTATCTACATACAAGCAGCCCGAAACACATTCAGACGGTAGTTTATTAGGTACGCCTAGCTAAAACTTGTAACGAGAGAGGCAATAAACCCTACTGTCATAGAGGGCACATTTAGTTGCTGTTACAACAGTTTCAGATAACTGATTCAACTTTACTGTAACTTACAGGCTTTTTGTCAGTGAGGACAAAAAGCAACTTGCAACCCAATCTATCTGCCCCACTAACTACATCCTGCAGATTCAGTTTACTTTGATAGTGTATAAACCAGCGACTAAGTGTGCTATAAACTAGCATGAACAGTAAATCCAGCCCACTGTTTTTATAAGTGACATTTCCTCCCACCCACCTTGGAACCATACAAATTAGCAAGCTATAAAAACATGCAGAAGCAAAACAAATTCATGATCCTTGCTCATAACAAAAGTAATAATAGCAAAACTAAATATGACCTCTGTATCAACCAAAGATTTGCTCACCTTGGACAGTTAAAAAGAATAAAAAACTCCCCATTTGCTCATGTTCACTCATTAAGAGAGAACCACCCTAAATTTGGCTCTTTGGCCTTTGTGTTATCAAAGAGAGCTTATGCTATTGTTAGCATTTTCCTTACAGGTTTTTATCGTGACATCAACTACGAAAGAGCAAGATCTTCAATTCAATCAATGAAAAATACGTGAGACAACACAGGGTTTCATTCATAGCAACATGCTGCTGTACAAAACAGTCCAAACCAGTTCAAGAGTCTGTCATGCAGCTGTGGGAGTGGCAGTCTTGCCCTGAGGATCTGCCTAAAACCATGCAGGTGGATAACGCTGAGCTAAGGAGGGCGTTTCCGTGTCCTAGATTGAGTTGTTTTAGTTGAGCATACATCGAGATAGGTGACCATGCCATATAGATAAAAGTAGTAGATTGATGGGCTGCACCATGCATCTGATTCATGTGTCACTTTAACATGTGAGGGGCATTCCAGATTGTGCTCATGTGACAAGACCACTTGCTGATGGTCAAGAGGTAGGTTTGACCAGCTGCAGCGATAAAGAATGACGATCAGAGCCGCCTCCCCAACACATTTCCCCTTACGTTATGAGCGCTGAGGGAAAGAGTCAAGAGTCTACGAGCCCTCACAGGTGATTCGGCATTCATTCATTCTCTCCCCCATTCATTTATCCATTTGTACATGCAGCGGGTGGTGGGGTAATGACAGCGGCATGCTGTGACAGGCAGGAGTGGCAAGTGGTCTCAGAACACATTCTCTACATCAGTCTCTCACTGAAAATGCAACACATGCAGCGGCTGAAGTGCTTGAACCCGATTCTTCGACATGATCTCCAACCACACATTTATATCTTCTCTACATCCCAGTCACAGAGAATGCTGATTGGCTTGTGCAGGGCATGCAGTTACAGGCATGAAACAAAGGCTCCTACTCTAAAACTGACGGTACACAACGCTGCAGTTGTGGTACACTGCAAAAACTCAAAATCTTACCAAGTATATTTGTCTTATTTCTAGTCAAAATTATCTCATTACACTTAAAATAAGACACAATCAGCTACAGGGCAACATTTCAGTAAGCTAAAGGAACTTGTTTCAAGACAGTGAATCTTGAAACTAGAGAAAAACTAGAGATTTTTCACTTGTTCCATTGGCAGATTTTTTCACTTATTTTAAGCTAAAATATCTTGTATTAAGTGAAAAAATCTGCCAATGGAACAAGTGAAAAATCTCTAGTTTTTCTCTAGTTTCAAGATTCACTGTCTTGAAACAAGTTCCTTTAGCTTACTGAAATGTTGCCCTGTAGCTGATTGTGTCTTATTTTAAGTGTAATGAGATAATTTTGACTAGAAATAAGACAAATATACTTGGTAAGATTTTGAGTTTTTGCAGTGTACTGCCAGTGTTAGAAAAATGACCAAATAAAGTTGAGACCTGGGAAAAAGAACATTTGAGTTTTGTATGAATGATCTTACACAGGAGTGCTTATTCCATAAAGCAATACTTTCTACGGACTTTTTGCAGTGTGCTGTGTACAGGATTTTAACTACTACGCTGTGTATTTTTGGCCAAACAGAATTAATGTGAAGAGAGGTGCACAGCATGCTTTGATGTCACTGTCAGGCCACGCCACATTATCAAAGAACAGCTCCCTAAAAAGGGTAAGAATTGATATGTTTTCAATTACAAAAGCAGGGCAGCAACTCGGTGTTAATAGCTGACAAATCATAGAAATATAGATTTATAAGTACAGATGGATCACAATACAAGTACACACACAGTACAAGAATATTGCATTTGAATAAGGCACTCCTTATAATATTCTGAATTTTGTTTTGGGTGTATTTTAAGTCCACGGCTGAGTCACTCAATTCCTCTACCTAATTTTGCCCAGCTGGCTCTTGGCTCTGGACAAAGGCTGCAGAGCGATGAAGTCATCACCTATCGCCACACGGTTGGAATACATCTACACCAGGAGAGTGCACACAGAGGATAGGATGAAGACACACAGAAAGGTTAAAAATCAAAGTCTCTCTCTCTCTCACAGACACACACACACTACCACAAACCCACTCGCAGAATCGCACACACAGACAAAACAGGACAAAGGTTAGAGCAGAAAATACAAACTCCATGTAGGACTGGACAAATTTCAAAGGAGAAGGGTCTAAACTAAAACATAAACAATCTCCAGCTGGACAAATCAATACAGCAACAGTGTGGGTCCTCTGAAAGGTGACCATGCACAGTGTGGAGCTGGTCTGCGTGTCTGTGATCAAAGGCGACTCATGCAATGTGTGTATAAACACCAAGTCCTTCTTGTGCTGCCAAGTTGATTACTTGTGACCACATAGGCTCATTTAAACAACACGATGGGCAGAACCTTTTCTCCTCCCTGCCTCTGTCACATTTTAACTTTCAGTGGCATTTTAGTTTATTTCTTCCCTCCAGGCTCTTTTCAAATAGCGGGAAATATAATTTCCCTTTGTGTGAAACAAGTAGGAATATGTATTAAATCTAACGCTTGACACACAAGTTTAACTACTGGAAAGCATTCGGCCCTTTTGCCAATTTTTTCATTCTGAGCCTGCAGGAAACCCCAAACCCACAGAAACTATTTTTAGACTTGTTTACATAGATCTGGTAATAAACTAACAATATCTGACTTATTCTCAAAGTCTGTTAACTACTTAAGAATACTGCCATCTCTCATTGGCTTTCACCCTTTTTAAAACGATTTCAATGTAAGTGAAAACAGAGAAGTGGGTGAAGTATTCTCAGTAACTACAGTAGAGTCCAAACAGCAAGTAGAACAAAAGAGCACTTAGGCAGCTGCTGTGAACCAGAGAAAGTACAGAGTTAGGCCAGCACTGGCTCACAGGCAACAACCTATAAATGTCTTACCATCTCACATTCATACTTTCCACTTTTTTTTTCTTTTTTATAATACTGCTCCTGCACCTCCTCCCCTCATTACCTGACTCTTCTGAGTGCTGGTGGGCTGCAGGTGTCTGTACAAGACCTTCTTCAACACATCAGGAAAGAGGCAAGTTATGACGATGATGATAATGGCGAACCAGGCTGAACCGCTGGACAGCAGCTGCACAAAGACGAAGTACATGTCCTGGGTGTGCAGGAATGGCCTGAGGGGGCAAGGGGAGAGGAAACAATGTCTATTTTATGCTTAGAAAACATCTACAAGCCAGTTTGTCCAAAAGCAACAGTAACATTTGGTTAGCCTTACAAAAAAAGAAAAAGAAAAAAAAGAATCATACAAAACAAAACAGCAACAGAGATGGGCAGCCAGCCTCAACTCTGCCCTGTTCACCATAAATTCAGGTTTTACTGGCAGTTGGAAGTCATGCTCTTAGAGTAATTTCATTATTTCCTGACACCAGAGTTTAATGACTGGTGCAGATGTCAGACTACAAATATCCATTATGGTCCAATATTATCAGCATGGCTCCTGCAAGTCTGTGAGTTCACTGGCCTGTGTAACGTGGTCGAGACTGATCTGTTCAACTCAGCAGACTACCAGAAAAAACAAAAACAAAGCAGTCGTGTGAGGTAGGGCTGGGCCATATCATTCCGTTCACGGTAATACCAGTATAATGTTGGGCTACGACAAGAAAATTAAATATCGCGATAGAATATGGGTAAAACACGCATGCGCAGTGCCTTTGTTTTCATACGCACATGGTGAAAAAGGCACGGCGGCGACGGAGTATGACATGGGTGAAAGCGGATCGTTGAATGAAACTGATGAACCAGAACTGGTTTGTAAAAATGCTGCAACTTCAGTGGTGTGGAACTGGTTTAGCTTTCGTCCGTCAGATACACAACAAAGCACTATTTTTGGTAGAGCGTGCTAGCGGGCCGTCGTTATTACCATGTTGTTTGGAAAGTACAGCACACTTAAAATCAATCCTTTGATTTTTCTGAAAATCGACAGTGCCCCTTATAATCCCGCGGGCCTTATGTTTGAATTCTGGTTGTGTTTACCGACCTTGAAATGATTTTATGTCGTACACGGCGCTCGAAAATCTGTCAAATGTTTTAGTACGATTTTGCTAAGCTACGAACCCGCACCGCTTGATGGATTGTCTGAGCATTACGGCTATCATAGGCAGGAGCCTCGCGGAGTGATACGTACTGTGCTTCGACATAATATTACCGTGTTGTGTGTGTATAACCTCTTTTTAAGTTTTGTGGATATTATACATGGTTATGCTGAGGATATGTCGGCCAGTTTCCACTGGAAATGCCTTTTGGTTCAACTGTCAGCAAGGAATTTGCATTTGCACTGTAAAATTTTTATATAACTTTATTGCACATAAAAAACAGCTGCTTGTTTAAGTGAAAATACATTGATTTTTTTTTTTTGCACTAATAAAATTGTGGAGTTGTAAAGTATTTTGTCTAGTGTCAATTATATCGTTATCGCAAATTTTCAAATCTATATCGTGATAAATACTTTTGGTCATATCGCCCTGCTCTAGTGTGAGGTATAGTTTGACATCAGGGCTGGGCAATAAAACACTAAAATAGTCATTATGAAGTAATTTTTCCCTCAATAGAAATATGAGACAATGCTCAATATAAAGCCGATAGAACTCACTACATCCATGTTTTCACAGACAATACGAGAGGCCAGTGAGAATAGTACCCTGTCAAACCAATCATGGGGACGGACATGGTTGGAACACTGACATCAGTGTAGGAGGAGCCGCTGGCAGCAGCACATGTGCTAATGTTTGTGCTACTGCAGCGTTAGTGAACATGACAGCCATAAAAGGACAAGCTTATTATTCAAAAGAAGAATCTGAGGACTTTGCTAAAGCCTGATAAAGAAGCAGAGCAACATACATTGCAAAATGAGTTGAAAGCACGTTTCCACATAAATGCCACATAAGCACCTGAAGCAAGGACATGCTTACACCATGCACAGCTAACTGTTTACCTGCACAATGCAATACCTTATTGTAATCTGTATGATGCAAGTAAGCACAGTTGAAAATGTTGATTGAAGCTGCTGGTTCAACTAGCTGTAAACATTTCTCTCAGACAGCACTGTCCCAGCTACACAGGAGTGTAGAGAGATCTGCAAAGCTATCATACTTCACCACCTGATCGGATTTGTGGTCAAAAACAATGCATTTCAATCCTGTGCTTCTTGTGCTTTCTCAAACCATTTCTATTTATATATTTTAGAAAAACTTGACAGTTAGGCCTGCGACAGACTGACGACCTACACGTGGTGAACCCCATCTCTCGCACTACGGGAGCTAGAATAGCTCCCAGTCCCGCCCCCGCAACCCTGAATTGGATAAGTGAAAGGATGGACGGATGGATGGATTGTTGTCTTGAAGCATTAGCACACCACAATTGTGTGAATATATCACTTTAGTTTATGTTCTCTTTTTTATATTTGAAAGATTCCTGAATTTTTACTGATGATATATACAGAAAGCTTTGTTTATTTTTGGTGTTGTTCCCCCCAAAAACTGTTTGAATCTATATAAATCATCTTATTGGTCAGAATTAATATTTTAGATGACTGTAGACACACAGAATTACAGATCTGTATATTGTTCTATTTTTCTGTGTATTGTACATTTGTCATGCTCAGCTTCTAACAGAAAATAATATTTAAATGTTTAATATATATGAGAAAAAAAACCTGAAAAAAAAAGTGGTAAGAGCTTTTTTTTTTTGTTCCTGTTACCCAGACCTATTTGAGATAAACATACAGCACACAGGAAGTAACTGAGTTTAAAAGCATCACTTTCCAGAAGCAAAAAGAACTTGCCAAGAAGGTGTTCTTACCAGATGATGCCTCCATAGAAGAGAGAGAAGATGAAATAGAAGGCAATTGAGCCCCATGTCACAAAATGGTTCATCCACGTCCAAAAATGAGTCTCTAATGCAAGCTGACGTTACACACATACAGGAGGGGGAGGAAAAGAAAGATGGGTGTAAAACATGGATCCAGGGACAGGCAGTGCATCAATAAACTACATCAATCTTCCTCCGTGCTATAAAGAGAGACCTTGAGGTGACACTGATAAATTATCTTCTCGAATTAATGGCCACTGACATCATCCTCATCACAACATCTTTCAACATATTTCATTAACGAGACTTTGACAATACAAATGTCTCCTTTTGAAACTGCATGTGTTTCTCAGCTTTCTGCTATGCAAACATCAGCCATCATCCTTAGAGGGCATTACATGAGAAAAGACTCAAACACTCAAAAATAAATTGCTGATGTACTTCAGTGTCAGCTTGTCAACTTATTATAAATTCCTACATGTAAGCAAAACTCCAGCTAAGCTGAAGATGTGTCACTGGATACTTCTTTCCCAGCCCTTGTTTACACTCACTGAATAACTTGGCTTCCTGCTGCTTTGTTCTCAGCAGGTAGCATACATACAAATCTGACTGGGAGAGTGCCTGCTATTATATGAACCCACCACTCATTACTCTGAAAGCTTCAAATGTAACCATGAGTGTCGTAAACATTACAAAACGTTCCAAACACAACTGATTCTTCAGAAAGAGTACAGTGGTTTGTTGATAGGGTATAATATTTGATATCATTTACCTTTAACGTGACAGTGATGACCATGACAGTAAAGACCAGTGTTCCAAATGTCCAGTTCCCAAACATCTACAGAAACAGACATACAAGTACTTCAGTTAATAATAATAAACAGCATTACAATGTAGTTTGGCACTTCCTGAAAATGATTTCATGAGGAGGGGAAAACAGAAGCTTTGCATAAATGTACAGACTGTGTGTTCGCATCTGTATAAGGGACGTCGTTACCCTACTGCTCTTGTTCCCTTGGATCACTGACAAGCTTTAGTCTACACATGTGGTGCAAAGAGAGACAAGTTCACTATGACTGTAGCCTTGGTTAACAAGTTGTTTTGGCATCACGGTGCCCAAAATAAGACCTCGGCCTCCAACTGTGTGAGTACCATCAGTAGCTCCACTGTTCTACTTATAGGTTGAGAGCTGTGGGAGACATTGTTTTGTTGCCAGCCAGTTCAGGACCCTGCTGGTGTCCGAACATTGAGGGCTAATAGTGACACACAGGGGAGTAAACACCATTTCTGGACCTGTGATAGGAATACAGTTCAAGTTTGTGCTCGCTACTTTCAGAATTATGATTTAAACTAAAATCTTTTACAAACTCGGTCCCCTAACTGATATCTACCTACTTATAGAAAAATCTGACTAGATGTTAGTGAAGATGGTTTCTGCCTATGCAGCTACGCTTTGAAAAAGGCAGAAATTCTATTCTATTCTAATGGTCATCAAACTCAAAATATAATATATTGTAAAATACTGTATATACTCAAAAATCGCCATTAAGGGTACAGGAGAGGTAGGAAATGATTAAACCAAGCCATGTAACTCTACTATGAGTTGATTCAGCATATTTCAAGACACCACTAATGTAAATGCTATAGACTAGCCACTTAAATTCATGCTCTTGAATAGCATCATTACTAATAATTTAATATTTCACTTAAAAGAAAATCTTTCTGGGAGTTCTCTCATTAGCTCCCTAAGAAGACATGCATTCATCTGTAGAGCAGACTCTTACCAGCTGCCTGTTAGCTCGCAAGATCTGAAGACATGCACAGCATGAAGGCAAAAGGGAAAAGGCGTAATCAACAAAGGACAGAAGAAAAAGACAACCAAGAGAGTGCAGTAAAAGTGAGTGCTTTCGGAAATACCAAACATCAGAAAGAAAGAAAGATGATGAGATATGCAGCAGGACAGAAAAGGGAAGATTTGTTATGCTCTTAAACAAAAAGAACGACAAAGAGACAGATAAGAAAAGTGCAAGATGAAGGGAAGACGTGAGTGCAAAAATACCAGCGGGTAAACAGTCCCGTTAATGTCCGCAACACAACAAGATGCAATCACGAATGGTTACTCTATAGTATCAGTTTGCTACTTTTCCCTTTTTTGCTCTGAACTAACATTTGACTGATATCAGCATCATAGAGCATGAAAACACATACCTGTCCATTGCCCATAAGTGTGGTGTCCTCTCCCATTAGTATGTAGGATCCAAAGAAGAAGACAAAGGCGTGACAGAAACCCAACACAGTCCAGTACAAGAAGGTCCGGAAAGAGAGCAGAGAGTTCTTGCTAATATCCCTGCAGAAAATAAATAAATAAAAGGTTTTTTTTAATCATAATCCTTAAGAGCATTCATAGGATCCAAGCAAAGTTGCATGTTTCACTGTGATGAATAAATAAATACATTGCAATTTAGCAGTTCTGAAAAATAAAATGATTTATGTAACAAGCAGCATCTAGATGCTAACAGCCAATTTAAAAACATTACATAAAATTCCAATTAACACACAAAAAAAAGAAACAGTGGGCCAACTGTCTATATAGATGATGACATAACAGAAAACAATATACAAAGTAGTGTTCACCTAGAGATGACATATAAGCTCACCTGTACAGGCCAGGTTTGTTCTGCAATACATGCGGATGGACCAGCTGTTCAAACAGACTGTACACAAGGATTGGCAGCGAGGTGAAGCAGATGTTGTACAGTGTCAGATAAACACTGTCGTACAGAGTCTAGGTTGGACAGAGACAGCATTTCACTCATCAATGACCCATTAACAAGAACTGATATCCACAACTTGTTCAACAGACCTTAAAGATATCAGGGAGCGAGGCGGAGCAGAGTTGGAGCAAAGCGGAAAAACAAATGAGTAGGAACACACACACTGTACTAGAAGATGAGGCAAGAGGATTATAATATGGCCTCCCAGTAAAAACTATAGTGTTACATGGTTAATAATATTTTGGGACTGGCTTCCAAAACCATGCTACATAAATAATTGAAAAGACAGAAATTCAATAGACTTCTGATTCTTAATTTTAAAGCCTATAAATAATAAGATCCATTTTCGTTTTTATTTAACACAGATTCACTACAAGAGACATCGAAAAAGAAAAAAAATCTATAAAAATGCACTCAATCTGATACCTAATAAGATACGCTGGTAAAGGGGAGCACAAAATTAGGACCAAAACACCACTGACATTAAAAAGACAAAGATACAGAGAGTGTGAGACTTACTTGTTGTGAAAACAAACAGAAGAACTGGTATAAAAACTGCGGCGTGATAAAACACACATTCTAGAAAAGACAGAGTGAAGGAAAGAAACATTAAAAATATTGCAGTGACAGGAGACACAACTGAACACGCTCTTAGTTATGCTACGGTCACACTAGGGGAAACAGTGGTTGGAGGCCATGGCACAAGCTAAATTATTGTGACTGTGTGCAGTGAACCTGTAGTCCCGTTGCCTTTGAGATGGTGTCTTTGAAGATGGGAACCAAGTCAGTGAGTAATTGTATCACGACAATGATAAAATGACAATAAAAGAGTCAGTCTGTTATCTGAATGGGGTTAAGTTGGCAATTACGTGCAATTACACAGCAAATAACTGGGATAAATCAGCAAAAATTGCAAATCTGTTGCCATCTATAGACACAGAATTCACATTTAGAGAACAAGCAAATCTCCTGAACAGAAATGTAGAAGTTCTCCACAGATAAGTGATTTGTTATTTGAAAATGTAAAAACAGGCCCTGTGCAAACTTGTTTCAGATAGGAAAATAACCAGAATACACCCATTTGGCAACCAATTAGGCAGAGTCTTCTTTTGCAAAGAGATGCATCACAGACCAGCTGCACTCAGACTGAGACTGAATTTGTGAGCATTTATAAATTACACAGCAATATTTTGCAAACCTTCACCAATCTGAAAATGATTGCAGAGCACCACTGTTTGGAGCTGGGTTGACTCCCACCAGGCAACCTGTGCAATTCCTTTTTGACTTAAAGGAGTTACTGCAAATACATGCAATTTTTTTGCTAAATTAAAAAAAACAAAAACAAAACAAATAAAAACACACCGATTTCTCTTAGTCACAGGGAATGTGTCTTGTATTTTCATTCTAGTGGGACTGAACAATTACAGCGGAAGTAGAAAGTCTCTTTCTAGATCTTACCTTGTAGAAAAAGTACTGTACAAGAGTAGCTATTCGAATGTAGTAGAAGTGCCCGTGGACCAGCAGGAGTTTGGCCAGGAACTTGAACCTGGCAATTGCATAGTCGCTGTTTCTCACAGCCTGACGACCCTCCTTCCCCATGATACCTGGAGACACAGACATACTGGAGATCACACTGCAGAACACTAATACCATGTCATGTGAGACAATACAGTCTGTATCTACGTGAGCTAAGTGTTTACCTATGCCCACATGGGCTTCCTGTATCATACTGACATCATTGGCTCCATCCCCAATAGCTAAGGTGATGGGTTTTTCTGGAGATGTCTTTAAAAGACGCACAACCTAGACATAACAAAGTAACAATGGCATCACAGGTGAGCTTCAGAAAATTTGCAGAGACAAAAAACAAACAAACATAAAAAAACCCCCCAAAAAAACAACAACAAAGGAACCCCATCCACCCACAAACAATTAAAAATGCTTACAAGACAACAATACCTTAGCTTTCTGCAGTGGGGCCATGCGGCAGCACAGCACAGCTGAACAGTTTTTACACACTTCCATAAAGAGCTTCTCGTGTTCCCTCAATGCTAAAGACAGACTAGCTCCATCTACAACCAATCCATGCTGTATGACATGGTCCTCCCTTAACCTGCGAACAGACAGAGAAAAAGTAAAAAAAAAGAACACAATATGAGGTCAGGGGGATATATATACACACAAAATTAAACAACATGTATGCTGTCAGATAACATCATTACTTTCAGCAGAATCACACCTACCTCCTGGACAGTATGCGGAGCTGCTCAGCACACTCGTTATCAGAGTGCTGCTGCAGGAGCTCCAGGATGTTCATGGTTCTGTGGAAGTGGCCACAGGACAGGCTTACACTGACTGCCGTCTCATGTTTGTCCCCTGTCAGCACCCATACTTTGATTCCTGCGAGTCGCAAAGCCTCAATGGTCTCCTGGACCTTGTCCTGAAGTCTAGGGATACAAGAAAGAGAGAAAATAAACACTTTGGTCTCCAAGGTAACGCAGACAAAGTGTGGGTAACTTGATGGAACTGATCAAACTAAGCTTCATAATTTAACACATCTACTGAAGGGTTAGCAAGAACTGGTGAGCAGAGGGTGACTGACTACTTTGTGTTTTTCGCTGCAGTTATTTTTCAAAAGATTCAAAGACAGTTGATCTGATCTAATATTTTTATGCCAATCGGCATTACATTTTTCATGTTACACAGATGTTGGAGGGAACCCTTCATCTCATCTTCCATACCAGAGGAGATTCTTTGACCGTGAACATCCGTGCCCCGGGAGGATCTCATTTCAGATACAGAAGCAGAGCAGTGGGAAAAAGGGAGAGCGAGCAAAAAGATAAACAAAGTGGGAGACGCAAGAGGCTTATGTGAGGAGCAGATGGCGAGCGGCTGCAAACACACATCAACATTCATTTCCAGAGAGGCTCGGTGAGGTGACATCTTCTTCTCCCTGCTGACTATTTATTGTCTGTTAAAAATCTTCCCCACTGTGTTTATCTGTCTGTTTTGCCTGTGTGTTTCTTCAGTTTTGAATTTTTTTCTCTTTTTTGGGGGGGGGTGGAAGCCCATGACAAAAAAAGCCTAAGACAGCAACAACAAAACACAAGCAGATTTGATCCACTGTGGATGATGTCCATTTCTCAAAACTTACTTTTTTTTTTTTGGGAATGTGTGAATTACAGAAATAAGATTCCGAGTTTTGTTGTCAGCAGTTGGGCGTACAGTGGTCCCTCGCTATAATGCGGTTCACCTTTCGTGGCCTCGGAGTTTCGCATATTTTTTTGTGTGCAATTTTCCATGTTTTTTTTTTTTGTTTTTTAAACAGCGCATTGTGTTCTGCGTCCTGATTGGCTGTACACCATTGTCGATCAATCTCGTGCCGTGTCTCTGTACAGTACAGAATGCGTTCAGCTTGTCAAATTTACATAAATCTTTGATCGCTAGCAGTGTGACTCTGAAGCGCTGTACTGTATGTTTGTAAGCTTTCTCCCCAACCAACACAACAATGTCGACGAAAAGCTTTGCACCGTCAAAGGCAACTGCCTTTGGTTTCATTCTATAATACTGGTCATTTTCTTTTACAAAGGTTTGAGCTTTAAGAGTGTTTAAACAAGAGAGAAAAGTGTGAAAACGTCCATGCCAGTCTTTGAAAAGTGTATAAAGTGTGTAGTGAGGGGTTTTACAGCCTTAAAACATCTAAAATAATTGTAAAAAATAAAGTTGGCTACTTCGCAGATTTTACGTATCGCGTGTTATTTTTGGAATGTAACTCCTGAGATAAACGAGGGACCACTGTACTGCACAAACTGTTGAGATTTCAAATCCATTGAGAACTCAAGAAGGCTCACAAATAGTGATAAACATGACAAATGAATCTCTGACCAAGTGATTCTAGTGATTCTTGCAAAAATGTCTAAAGTGCCGGTAAAGCTACCAATAGGACTTAACCATTACACCTTGAGACCAAATTAGGTGAATACCTGTCTGTGTAAGGTCTCATCCTAGTCATGGTAGTCTTAAGAGCTTGAATAAAAGATTTTTTAAAAAGAAGGCAAGTGTACTTCTTTCAATTTGAGAAGACACTTCATCTCTCAAAGGAGCTTCAGTTCTAAAACCAAAAGGTGGTGTGTGCAATGTATTTAATCCCTGGAGGGGGTTGTCCCATTTTGAGGTTGCGAGTTATCACATGAGCCAAGGTGTGAAAAAAATGGCATGGGTCAACTCACACCTCAGCTCATTACGGGGCAAGGTCTCACAGTTTTTATGCTCACCGCGTTGCTTGTTGTGTGGGAGATGGTTTTCACAACTTCGCCTCCTTATTAGAGCGCATGACGCGATATTGTCTGAGTGGTGAAACCTGACGTTTATGAGAATACTGCAGCGGCTTCCTGCCACGACGGAGGGTATATTGGCACCTTTAGAGTGGTTTCACCCTTAACGTAACCCAACTACACTTTAAATAACCAGGACCCCTGGATGAGAGGTGAAACATCTTCACAAACTTAAGTGTCTTCAACCACGATAAATTACAGATGGATGGGTGACAGATGTTTTGCCATGGCATAAGCCTACTGGTCCTTCAAGTTCTTGATTTTATCTAATAGCTGCTCAGGTATCCAGATCTCGATCACCAAAGTGGACGGACAAATTGTCAACTGAAATTGGCCAGCATAAAGAAAAAAAATCCAGAAGCCTGTGTGGCACATAAATCATCTACTCCTGTACAATGGCATCCTGTTTTTAAAGTTGACCATCTTCAAATAGTACAGTGGTCAGTTGTTTAAATTGATCTAATTTGATGCCCATAATCATGTAGCATTGAGCAACACTTACAATTAACATTATCTTAACCCCACATTCCTAAAAATTGACTCAGATTACACACAAGTGTTTGGAAAAGCAAACCACAGTACTTCAGTGTACTGATTGTACTGACCAAATTAAACAATTTCTTCTTGATTTAAAAGAATTGATGCTTTAATTTATAGCAAACATTGTATTAAAAAAAAAAAAAGACCTGAGTCTACCTAGTTCACTTGACTCTACTTAAGCCTAGATTGTAGATTATTACTTTGTGTTCAATGCACACATCAAAAGCCTGCTTTGTGTATTATTAGTTTAGCGAGACTGTGTTTGTCCTTAATACTGTTTTAGGTGTGGATACTCAATGCAAAATCCTTTCTGTATTGATTAGCACGGGTTATGAATGTGATGAGAATGTCAAGATATTTTATTTTATGTTTTGAGTCTCCATACTTGTCCTCCACTCCTGTTGCTCCCAGGAGCTGCAAGTCTTTTTCAATGTAGCTGAAGGCTTCCTGCAGTCTCTCCTCCCTCTGCTGCAGCGCGGTGCGGGCACTGTTTAGTTTCTTGTCCACATCGATGTACTCCTCCGGACTGAAGTGGCGGCATGCTACAACCAGGGTTCGCAAACCTTTCTATAATTAAATTAGGAGAATGGAGTTTAGAAAAATGATTCAAAACAGGGAAGAAAAAGAAGAAATATCAAAAGAAAGGTTGATAAAATGATGAAGGATAAAATGAGACACCACGTTTGGGTAGATGGTAAGGTCAAATGTCGGCAAGGTTGGGAAAAAAATCATAAGAGAATGATGGGAAGAAATGAATCCAGGAAACAAAGAAGCAAAGAGAAAGAAAGACGAGAAAAACAAATTATTAAAGCTTGACTCTAAATCACAGAGCGAGCCTAAGGGGTAGATGACCACAAATCAACCCACCGACTCCTGGGTACTGACGTATGATGGCATGATGTGAGGGCAGTGCGTGTGTGTGTGTGTGTGTGTGTCTGTTGTGGCGAGGAATTTACAATGTAATGGGAACAGAGAGCCAAAAGTAATCACTGTAACACTGAAAAATGTCAGGCCTACACATACAGACACAAATCTGAGGACATAAATCAAAATATATATATTTAAAGGTTTCTTTTGAAGACAGATGTATCAACTTCATCCAATTTGTCTCAGACATCTGACCACAGGGATATCGGGAAGTTTCATATTGATAATCATATTACCTCTAGACAGGTAAGTCATTTGTATCCTATTAAATAATACATGTGCAGCTGATGTGTGAGACTTCAATGGTTAAAAAAAAAAAAAAAAATGTGTTTCTGCAACAGATGAAAAATCCCCCCCAAAAATATTGGGCTTAAGGGGTGATGAATCTGTATCATGATTGTGAAAATATAAGCATCTGGTTAATATTTAGAGAGGAAAACAAACAAACAAATAAATAAATAACAAAAATCTTACCATGGCAAACTCATCAACGTGCAGCCTTGTCTTTTCGATCTCACCACTAGTCGCGAAAGGCAAAATGGCAGACTCCGCCCCCTTGGTGAACAGCACTTTGCCTCCTTGAAAAGCAACACAGCAAGAACATATACGCTAAATATGCATTAAAATGTCAATTTTCAATAAAAATATAAAATAAAATACAAAAAAAACTTACTATATTATACTTGTAAACATAAGCGTTCCATTTTTCGCTTATTTTAGAATATTATCAACTCCTCAATGTTTCTGTTTTTATTGTTAATGGTTAATTTCATTTTTTTCACTTGCAACAAACGTACAGCTCAGCTGAAGAACGTGGTATTACCTGAGGGAGTTTGCAGTATGACACTCATCCTCCTGCGGTTAGGATCAAACTCGAGTACATGGAGCAGTTTATACCTGAGTGTCCAAACAAAGACCCGTCAGACATTGATTAGTTACTCGTTTTGAACAGGGGCGATTTATTTTTTGGCTGCAGGTTTTTTATTATTTTACTTTAAAAACTATGAGAGCATGGAATATCTCCTGAGTGAGATTAAGAAAAACAACAATCCACTGTAATCTTATTTGTGATTTTAAAAATGCACAAGGTGACATACTTTTCTAACTTGCCAAAAGTTTTGATTTCCATGGTATCTCCGTTGCTGCAAGAGAAGGCCACTCCAATCCTGAGAGAGAAAAAATATAAAATAAAACAAACCCCAGCACTTATATTAACATCTTACAACAACTACCTATAACTGCAAGCTGTAGCATTTTTCTCAGGACACCGAATCAATACATAATTCATTCAGTTATCCATCCATTCTCTCTGTACTTTGAATAAATGGAATTTAAGTCTAAATGACTGCTTTCTGTCTTTATTTGAAATTTACACAGCATTAGAAACTTTTTAAAAGCTGTTTTGCAGCAGAAAAAACAAAACACTAAGCACTGAACTCTACTGTCTGGACTTCCAGTTTCATAGGGTGATCCTGCAAAACAGGATCCTGAATCAATGGGTGGATTTACTTTAAGGTACAAATTATAATTTACAATGGATGACGACACAGACAGCACAGACAGGCAGTCATTCCGGTTATGCTTCCTTTAAGCCCACTTGGAAGTCTGCCAGACCAGCGCATGTGCAATTGATGCACTGCAGTTCTCTTTGGACGAACTCACATAGCTCTCATAAAAATGGGCAGAAACACACACATCCAAACAGAGCCTTATGCTAAACGTCCAACGATGAACTTAACGTCAGTCTGACCCAAGTAGACCTTAAAACACTCGTGGACAAGCAAACCATAGCTTGGTCCTAAACAGCTACATGCAGAAATGATCAATTTATCAAGGTTTTCTTGTAGATCTAGAGGTGGTGTTTTGATTCCAGTTTCTTTAGCTGCCTAATGTTTAAGCAGCAAAGCAGAATGTGCTCACAATACTGCGTTTGCCCTTTCAGGACATATTCCCACAGTGGTCAGCTTGGGTTTTTGAATCGCTTCCTGGATATTGAATTGCTGCCCATATAGTATTATTGCAACACTGAAAGGAACAAGTGGTCAGCAGCCCAACCTCAGTGTCCCCCCCCCACCAAATTTCCCTTTGCAGCTAACACAATCAGTACAGTATGAATCATGTCAAAGCAAGGATTCTTATACACTTTCATTTATATAGCATATTTCCAGTTCTCAGCACTTTAGACTGCACCTATTCTACATCACATCCACAGCAAATTTAGGATATCACCAATTAACCTAACATGCATGTCACTGGTATCTGGAGGAAAGTGACACTGCCACAGGGAAAACGTGTTTACTCCACACGAAAGGACCCCAGCTGGGGTTTGAACAAACCTTGCTGTGAGTTGCCAGTGCCAATCACTGACCCATCTAGAAAGGCACAGACAAAACCAAACTCATCTTTAAAGTTTAAAGAAGACTAAGATTTGAGGAATCCTTAAATTAATAAAGACCTTTAAGACGTTTTGTTGTGGCATTACTGGGATGCAGACTACAATTTACACATTTCCTGTGTCGCAACCTCTGCAGTCCGGTGCAACCACCAGCTCTTAATGTCTAACATCACAACGCACAGCAACAACTTCGTCAGTCTGTTTTTTGTGCATAAATTTTAACCTGTGAACCTAAAACTTGCAGAAGAGGAAGCTCAAGTGTCACCTTACCTTTTTGTTGCCTCTACTAAAGCTTTCTCATCCGGTGAAGAGGCGTAGTACTCCATGGGACTGGAAGAGACCCCGTTGGCATGGGAGAATGGGTCTCCTCCCACAGCCAGGCAGTCTGACTGGTCGTAGCTGATCTGAACTGTGTGACAAAGTGACACTGCCTTGAGAAATAACAATTCGTCACCCATCTGGAAGGAAAGATGAGACATAAATTTTTATTTTCTTTCTCTCTCTTTTCTTGATGGATACAAACACAGCATGTTATTTAAAAAAAAAAAAACAGAAAAAGAAAAGAACCAAGCCTGCAATATATATATGCAATACCAGGGGAGGCATAGAACCATCTGGCGAGTCGTCTGTCATTCCCTCTGGTAAAAGTTTGCCATTAACTTCCCGGTACTTGGTTCCATTAATTGAACACTCGCGGAACTGCATTTCATTTTCTGTTAGTGTGCCCGTCTTATCAGTAAACACATATTCCACCTGAAAAACAGAAACACACAGATGCTCACAGAAGTACACTAACCATTAAAGTCGGCATAGTTGTATGCTGTATACTGAATATGTACATAAACGTAATTCACCGATTCAAACCGGTTCATATTTCTAAATTACTAAAAATTCATGATATTTCATATAAATGTAAAATATTTTACAGTATATGCTATTTTTATATACAACACTAAAACTCCGATGATACAGCAGGACATCCATGCATATCCATGTTCAGGGTGTGCTTTGTAATATGCATACATAGGCATCTTCATTCCTCTTTCATACCTGTCCCAACTCTTCATTGAGGTCAGAGGTATTGACTTGAGCTTTCTGGTCACTTTCCTCATGGTAAAGGTCCAAATCCCAGCCAATGAAAAAAGAGCCAAGGAACTTTTGCATCTCCACAGTAACATAGAGCGAGATAGGGATGATGAAGTTATAGAGCACCAGAAAAGCCAAAAAGTCTGAGATGAACTTTAAGATCTGAAAGAACATGACAGATTCTTTTTTATTTAAAGAGAGGACAAGAGAGCAGTACAATGAAAAGTATAAAGTAAATTTATATACATGCAAGTCGTTTGCACTGCTGCAAGAAAGAGAAATTATATAAACTGTATGAGAGAAGCATTACAAAAAAATGCAGGAGAATATTAAGACTGTCTTTCAATAAATTCGCTTACATATATCTCAGCCATATACAGAATAATGAAACCAAAGTAGGCGAGGTAATTCACTGACATTAAGGGACTGATTATTTAACTGACAGGAAAGGATAAGGAGCACAGACTGAACATATGAGCAGCTATTAAAAGCCATGTTTGCACTGTATAAGCCTTTATGTGAGCCTGACTAACATGCTAATTAAAATAAAGAAATTATAATTAATGACTTAGATATACGTTTGTCTGCATTATAGACACAAGAAGGACTCTCAGAAATGTGTGATTTAATATTACAAATATAAGTTTAGCTATCCTTGGACCGGGATATTAGAAAGAGTTCAGACTTTACAAGAGCTTTATTATTTCCTAGGTTTTTTTCCTGGGTGTCCAGGAAGCAGGACGGCTTGTGCACAACTATGATTTTTATTTTTATTTTTTAATCTCTTGCTGTCTCAATACATAAGGGCTATTGTTCCCCGTGACTGATTACTGCTGGCAGGTTGGCTGATAGGCTGGCAGGCTGGCCCAGTGACAGGCATTTCCTTTCTAGTGTCTTGTCACAAAATCTAGAAACACTAACACAAGTAGTTTTGTAGACGTACTGTGCATGTCAATTCAAAGAATCTTTACCATTAATTAACTTACATCTACATTACATTATAGGCCCCTTTTTACGGGGATCAGAAAGTGAAGGACAGCGCAGGGTGCAAATGTAAACAGAGAGAAGAAGTGGAATGTCAACTAAAATCTCAACTCATCTAATCTCTGGAGCCGATAGCCTGCAGTCTTCACAAAAACAGATCAATAAGAATGCATTCCTCTGGTCGTGAAAACAAAGCAGACTAACCGGACTGCTGTTTCTCTCCGCTTCTGTCTTTTGGTTGTAGAAAGGTTCGTCCCATTTGATCTCAGCCTGCCAGGCGTACTTTAGGATGGTGCTGAGAATGGCCTCGGACAGCAAGATGATCAGGTAGATGATGAGGAAGGTATTCATGGACCTGACATCGTGAACATTGGGAAATATTAAGTTGGAGACTTCATTAAGCACATCTTAAAAAGCAATAATAAAATAGCTTACTTCTCTACGGCAGAGCGTTTCTGGGACTTGCATTTATAGTTGAGTGCCATCTTGGACTCCATGCCTGTATAAACAGCCACTCCTGCAACAGCACAAAAAGGTAAATCATACTTCCAAATGTAGCGAAAAATGTGAATTCTTAATCGGCCTCATTCTTACGTGAAGTTTGTGCTTTGCTGAACCATTTATTTTTGTTCCTTTTATTTTGACTCACCAAAGATTTCTTTAGTATTTTTCAACCTGGCCCCTCGCAGCAGCAAATTCTCTGGACCCAGCGGTCTGACAAATACAAACAAGAGAAAAATACATCTGTATCTGTATCCAATGACATTATGCATCTTACAATGAATGCACAGTCTCCATATTTAAGTAACAATTTTCATTTATTTTTTTATGTTCACTCTCTTTTAATGGTGCTGTATCCTTAGCTCTTGTGCTTATAGCTGGTACTATAATAGACAGAAAACTCATCTCACCTAACTATCTCCTCCCCATGCTGAGTCACCGTCATACGACCAACAAATCTGGGAAAAAGAAGAAAGAAAGAAAAAACAGAGTTAAGTGGATTGATAAACCAAACAGGATACTCTGTTCGCATGCACAAAGTAAAAGGAAAAATTCAGGAAAGGACAGAAAACCTGAGACTTACATGCACTGTGATGACCAAATTACTTTAAAGCCTATGTTTATATTTTTATTCATCCACCATTCTCTGACATATTTAAGTAATTGGATTAATGCCTCTGCAGCTTAAGGAAGCTTTGTGACTCATAGAGCACTTAGAAGAAATGACAAATAGAAATGCCAGAGAAAGCTGACATTCAGAGATTAAATTTTGGTCAGACTATATCGACCCAATGTGTGACAGATGCAATTTTAATAATATATAATAACAATAAAAATAATAAAGAAACAAATGCATTTTCCCAAAAAGACAACAAAAAAGCTCTCTTTTTTATTGTTATACATTTTGTGATAATGAGCAGCAAATGTAATGGACCTCTAATACTGCATCTATATATTCTACATTCAAGATGCCACAAAAAAAAAGACAAGTTACAATAAAGATCTAAAAAACACCCTAATGGACAGTCAACATAAATCAGTGCTTTGTGAATATAAATTAGGCCTATGGAGAGTTACATAATGAAGCCATTTGTCCAAGCATGACAAAAACATTTTACATCTTATGACTGATAAATACTGATTAGTCTGAATGTCTATTGTAATCTTCATCCTACATTTAAAGTTCAGCTTTAAAAAAAAAAAAAAAAAAAAAAAAAGGTAACAGTTCAGATTTTAGTTTCTCAAACAGACAGGAAAGGTTGCTATCATAGTGGAATTTTTAAGACTGTATACTCAATCAGGTTTCTCCACCCAAACACAACCCAAGCTGGTGCATCTGCCCTCATACCTCTGGATTTTTGCCAATTCTTCCTCAGATTTAAGTATCCACCTGCACTTGCAACCATTTATATTTTTTACTTTTGCACCTGCACATATGGAGAGATGCCTTGTTCATGTATTACGAGATTTTCTTCAGACGTTTGGTAAACATGTTTTTTTCTGAGCAGCTTTTTCAAATTGTTACATAACCCTCTGACTGCTTTAGTTACCCAGAAAAAGTTGCTGTTGCTTTTTTTTCTTATGTGGTTTAATGGGACTAAGTACCTTTTTTAAACATCTGTTGTCTGAATCCACACAATATACCCTTAGATTTATCTTGAAGGATCTGTACACTTAATTGACGATTACCTGTATAGGTCAGGTTCTGGTTGCTGACACTCCACCACAGCCTGCAATGCCTCCAGCTGGGAGACTGACTGGCAGACTGATGTCTCCGCCACTGAGTAATGGGTCTAGAAAAAAGACACACACACACACACACACACACACACACACCCACACACACCCACACACACACACACACACACACACACACACACACACACACACACACACACACACACCAGGTTAATTAGTGATGGCTGGGAAGCATTGCTTCAAGTGGGACAAATGTGGTTTTCTGAATGAGCAATGGGAAAATTATAACAGAAAAAACAGTGAAAACTCACGGATAAAATGAGAGGAAAAGCAAAAAAAAAAACAAAACAAAAAAACAAAACAAAAAAATTACTCACTGCAGTGACTCAGATCACAGACGATTTATAAAATTGGTTTCACATTTTCCTGACTAGGTTATTAGCCATGCATTCATGTCAGCACGTTTGCAACAACTGAAATTCAATATTGTTTTTTATGTAAATAATACTTTAAATGACCCAAACAGAAATATACAGTGAAATATATAAGTGTCACTTCAACAAAGCAAAAATCTAGTATTTGCTTGAGCTGCGATAAAGAAAAGAAGGTGAAAATAGCTTCTGAAAACTCACAGTGACAAAGCTAAAGAGATTTAAACACCTCCAAGTATGTTTAACAGCACCACTCATATTATTGTCAGACCTTGAGATTGGTCTCTCCGTCAAGACTGGCTGTGGTGATGTGACAGGTGCCATCTGGACGATCTGACGACAGTAACACCAGGTCTGCTGGGAACGTTTCATCTTTAGCCACACGGACGATGTCTCCCACCTAGATGGATAGACAGAAGCAGGCACAGGGTAAAGTCTGTTCAGTTTTTCACTATATTTCAGTTGGATTGTCAAATAATTGTATTCACACATTTACGGTGATGTTTAATTGAGTTAAAATACGTTTAGCATCACTTAGGCAATATTATCACACGTTTTCAGACAGATAGCTTTTCTCCTAAGTACACACACACACAAACAAATATTTTAGAAATCTAAAAATGTTTAAAACTAAATAGCTAAATGACTTTGTTAAGAAATATATATTGTAGGCAAGTTAAAAATGATTGGGGTGCAACTGTTATCGAAATTTGCAAATGTGTTTATTTTTGGTTGTTTTTGACCTCTGTGCTCTTTAGCGTACATGAAAACACCCACAGTTGGACCCTTTGGAGGACGTTGGCTCACTCTGCTTCTAAACAAGCTCCAGAGCCGTTTTTGTATTGTGACAATGTGTTCTGATGTCAATGTGACCCAGGTACTAGGCGCACGCTGCAAGATCTACACGCCGTCCTGTAGTCAGGTGTGCTTTGAGGATGTGGTAGAGTACCACATAAAGACGTAAAGAATACAGTTTTGCCTGAACATTTGCCTAGGTAAATGGAAATGTTAGAGGTACATTCTCCACGTTATTTACTACTCCAGAGCCTGGCCAAGAAGTGTACTGAGCGTTCTCACTGGTTAGTGAAGTGTTGTGAAGCATTTTAGTTCGCTGGGAGTGTTTCAAATGTTTTGTGTGGGAACAGAAATCAAACAAAAACTCTGTATTGTTCACACTCTAGACAATATGTTTAATTGTTATATTACAGTTTGTATGTCTGTGAAGGTTCTCAGTCATCCAGGTCATCGTTGTCAAAGGAGCTTGCAAAGAAAAGCGTCTGGACTTCTTTAAGTTGCTTGAAGATGTTTCACCTCTCATCCGAGAAGCTTCTTCAGTTCTAAGGTCAAATGGTGGAGAGTCCCAGATATAAACCTAGTGGGAGTGACCCCCCACAGAGGGACAAAAGGACCTCTGAAACTGGGCGTGGGTCCCAATCACCCACGCCCAGTTTCACACCTTGGCTCAGGCGATTAGAGGATCATCAGGGGGTCCTTTTGTCCCTCTGTAGGGGGTCACTCCCACTAGGTTTATATCTGGGACTCTCCACCATTTGACCTTAGAACTGAAGAAGCTTCTCGGATGAGAGGTGAAACGTCTTCAAGCAACTTAAAGAAGTCCAGACACTTTTCTTTGCAAGCTCCTTTGATTACAGTTTGTAATTTTTAGCTTTTTGTCTTTTCAGAGTAATACAACACTACATATGTTACTTATTTAATAGAAGCTATGCAGTTAGATGTTGTTTGTGAGTAGCAGGTTAGAAGTAGATGTAGTTCTCCATAGACTGAGGACAATTAACTCTGAAAGGTCACCAAACACAAAGCAACTAGTCATCCTTTGTATTAGATTAAACAATTTCACTCCTGTTGGCACTTAGTTTCCTGTGAGGAAAAAACCCCTCAAGTGATTCATTTATTCTTTTACTAAAGTACACATTTAGTGATGTCTTTAGTGATGACCCCAGACATGCAACCCACAGTGTTTCCATAGTGTCAGATAAGATCAGGAAAAACCTATAATCATCACACAACCACCATTACCAGACAAGCCGAGGTATAAAATGACACAGTGTTTGAAGGGCAAATGCTGCAGCTAGTTATACAAATACAATTATACATAGAACAGAATCATATCACCGTTTCAGGGTTTATTTGAACAGGTCTCTGAGTGTTTGCATACTGTACCATGGGAAATTAGGTGTTAGAGTGAATTTATAAGCTTTAGATGGGAACAAATTTAAAGAAATGACACTTTAACATCCAAGCTAAAGTTAGTTACGAGTCGTTAGGAGTTGCAAAAAGCTTTTTTTGATACCATAATTTTCTTGGACCAAAGAAATTCTTTCTAAACTGGAATAACTGGCGTGATTAAGGTCCTTTACAACTTTGATGATCTTACCCTGATATTCTTGGATCTCGTCTGCACCAGACTTCCACTGCGAACCACAAACACTGGAGCCCCATTCACCTCATTGTCAGCCTTGTGTCTCAGCCAATCCTCATAGCCCTGTGAAACACAACCAGTTACAAACTGCAGATGGCAGGTGGTTAAAATAATCTTATTTACCCACTATGGTTGTGTGTGTGGCATGTGTGGCACTACTAGAAACTGATCAACAGAAGTGGCCAAATTTAGCAAGTTATTCTAAACAAACGTGTTTAATGTCAGAAAGAGGAATGCTTCAAATGTTCTCAATCAATACTTTATAATTTCAAATGTGCTCTGTACAACAACAAAAGCTTTGAGCTTTGCCTACAAATAGACAATAATCATTGATGACGCATGCATGTTTGTTCCACATTTTCATGAGGAAGAGGAAGCCGCTATGTGGTTATGTTCTCACCTGTTTTATGGCAGTTACTGTGATCACAAAGAACAGAGGCAGGCCGCTGGTTACTGGGGAAGTTGGCGTATCTATCATTAACTTCAAAGAAAAATACAAAACAGAGTTTAGAGATGATGCCAAACTAAAAAAGGGACTGTAAAAGTGGTAGTGGTTTTTGCAACAACGAGCAACTTGAAAAATACGACAGAAGTAGTGGCCAATGTGCATAAACAGGAAACCCGTATAACTTCCCTTAAAGGTCAACGATCAGATAAGAACAAGTCTCACATACACTTTTGAATTACTGTCTTTGTAAGCAGGGTCACTGGGATATTATATTTCCTCACCCCATATCCTGGTCTTAATAATCACAACGAAATGCTGAGCAAAATGTGTGAAACTGAAGACCAAGCTAAAATGATTTAGTGCCATTGAGCAGTGCTTTTATTAGTGGATATTAGTTTTGGATTGGGGGGTGTTTCATAAGCAGGTTTCTGGCAACTTTTTCACACTGTTGCACTAGGGCTGCTCGATTATGGCAAAAATGATAATCACGATTATTTTCACTGAAATTGAGATCTCAATTATTTGATGATATTTATTTAACAATAACAATGTATTGAATAATGGCTTTAAAGATTGTCAAAAAATAATATAAAATAGTGTGCAAATACTGATAACAGTGCAAATGTTTGCAATATAAGAAATAAATGAAAAATGTAAACATCTATGTTTAGTGAACTTTGCAGTGTTGCTCTGTGGTGCAGCTACGACACTGTAGCAAAGTTTACACACTATGTCTACTTGATCCACGTCTGACTCTGCGAGCCCATAATGTTTCCAACCACTGAAGTTTTTTTTACCTCTCTTTTCAACCAACGGCAGTCACTCTCCTCTCCAAATAACTTCTGCTTAGCTTTCCGAGCTTCCCTCGGGTCCTCTTAATTGTTGTGACGCGTGTTCGACATGCAGAGAGGTACGCTCGATTTGCCACACGGAGCAGCGCGAGAGTAAAGCACGAGGGAGGTGCTAATAATCGGCTCAGTCATTTTTAATGATCGTTGAAAGCCCAGATCGTAATTTAGATTAAAATTCGATTAATTGAGCAGCCCTATGTTGCACTAATCTACAGGTGGAAGTAGTCATCCAATAAATAAATAAAAAAGTAAATAATTACTCATGAATGTAAACAATGCATGTTCATAAAAAACAACTGCACTGCAAACTTTTCATGTGAGGAAAATGTGCAACATTTGTTAGGCTTCAAGCGTAACCACAAAGGCTTTAGGCAAGCAACACTGAATGTAAAGTGAAACTTTGCTTAAAAGGAAGACGCCTCAAGGAAAAGATCAAAGATATCTTAACACTTTAACAAACACTTTCTGTAAATGGCTACACTAACAGAAGAATTCACCAGTCATCTAGAAACCCATCTAAAGCAATCTTTAAATGGTCAAATTGGCCATCTTAGATGAAAAGAGGCCCCTCTCTCAGTGATTTGAGGCTAAGGTGACTTCAGCCTCACTGACATGTTGAGTGGGTGAAATAGAGTCAAGGCGATTGCTTTGGCTTCACTACACAGTGCAGAATAAATCAGAAGGCTAAAAATTTGAAAGCCAAATCCTACTTCAGCATAAAATGACTGATGCACAGTGAAGGCCTAATGCTTAGGGCTGGCTGCAAAGACACACATATTACTAAGTGAGTAAGTGTGTCGCTTTCATACAGAGGCAGACCAGTCTCTGCTCTGGTACCTAGAAGTCGATGAGTCACTCAATGCTCGGAAGCACAAGAACGAGCACAGGCATTTGTATTAAGAGGAGGAAATACGTCAAGGAGTGTTCACATGCATTTGTGTATCGTTACCTGTACAAGGAAGATAATGAGGAAGTAGAAGTTTGCTATCCTTCTGAATTGCTCAAACAGATTCTTGGGGACAAAATTCCAAACTGTATACTGAAATAAAAAAAAAAGAAAACATCTTTCAGGGTTTACTGGGACAGAATAATTGCTACTAAAGGTTCTTTTTTACTAAGTAAAACAGAGGAATTGAATTGCAAATACATAGATGGTGTATTGGAGGTATTCAAACTACTGTACTAGCAACTGTTTATTAGAGCAGAAAAAAAAAACACTTTTACTGTGTCGTATTTATACTGGCCATATTTAAGACCTTACATGAATACAATAATATAGTTAAATGATATTCTGATTACCCCTGTAAAATATCTTGTCTATGGCTAGAGTGTTCACTGACATTTCCAAATTGGAGCTTGAGATAAAGGAGTAGAGCAGCTGTGCTGAGCTAAAGTGTTCTTCAGATAAACTGATTACTGGTTGCTCATTTGCACATTTATTTACTCAATAAATGTGCCGTTTAAGTCTTTCTCTTACTTTATTAAGATAAAATGCTACAGACAGTTAGGTCCATAAGTTTCTGAAGAATGAAAGTTTTGGTAGCTTTACCTCTGTGCACCACCACAATGGATTTTAAAATCCAACAATCAAGACTTGAATCAAGTCCCAAAT
Organism: Astatotilapia calliptera; assembly: GCF_964374335.1. Classification (NCBI taxonomy): domain Eukaryota; kingdom Metazoa; phylum Chordata; class Actinopteri; order Cichliformes; family Cichlidae; genus Astatotilapia; species Astatotilapia calliptera. The sequence goes on from NC_137438.1 coordinate 9,552,260, forward strand.
TTCCATAGGCTCAGAAGTAAAGAAGCATCATTTTAAATTACAGGAATTTTTAATACTTGAATGAAAATCCTTTGCTGTCAATGACTTCTGGATCCTATGGACATCATCAATGCTGTGTTAAAATACTCTCTGAGCAGAGAGTATAGCCCTGTACACTTCACAATTCATCTTGCTGCTTCTATCAGCAGTCACATCATCAGTAAACACTAGCAGCCCAGTTCCACTATCACCCATACATGCCTGTGCTAGTGCCTGGGTTATTGTACTAGATTGTAGATGTGGCCCCTCCTGAAGTTCTTCTCATCTCCTGAAAGGGCTGGACTGGGACGAGCTGTCACGACGCATTGTTATTATAAATAAAACGTGATCGTGAGCAAAAACGGTGTGTGTTTGTTTGTGTGTGTGTGTGTGTCGCATACCTCACAAGCTCATTTTAGGAGTTCCATTGACAAGCTATATTATACAAGTTGAATATTTGGAGTCAACAGCCAATATAGGTCACCCCCATTTAACATAAAATAATGAAGCCTCGCCTGAAACTGGTTGTCAGTTGCTTGTCCAATAACTTTTGAGCAGCTGAAAATGGGGACCATATATTAAAATGTGATTACTAAGCAGTTAATGCAATGTTTTTGTTAAACCCTTTGAATCAAAGCTCTGCATTTCGAGCTAATCTTAATTGAAAGAAATTCTATTGCTGTGTAAAGAGGAAAAATATAAAACACATATGGACCTAACTGTATGAGTACACACGAATGGCAGAATTTACCTTATCCAAAATCAGTTTCAAATCAATGCCTGACTAAAGCAGGTGCTTTAACCCTCCCGTCAATCATTTAATCTACCAGCTAATCAATGACAGTCATGATTGCTGGAGGCAGGCCCTAGCTCCTTTTCTTTGTTATCCTTTTGTCTTGCCAGTGTTCTAGCTGACCTACCTAGCCTCTCACCAACACACAAGTTTTCTGTCTGTGCTAATCCTGTTATCAACAAATCACACTTTAAGCTTATCTCTCTCCTACCACACCAGAGATACACACTAATGTATTTAGCACTGGTCAACACTGGTGTCCGAAACCAGACTGAGTTTAGAGTTTCTCTGAATGACAATTTTTCTGTAGCCATAGTTGCTGTGACTGCAAAATGTTAGCGTTCATATCAAGAGGGGTTTTTTTTTCCCCTTGCACTTTTGACACAAATTTTAAGATCATAATTGTAACATACCTTGGATGAGATGATTCTGTTGTCGGCAAAGCGTTGTGGTATGTAGTGGCCATTCTGGGGGAAACGGTTAGCTACGTACACTGTCCTGGTATCACTCTGATGAGGGGGGTCAAAGCCCTGAGGGAGAAAAGGGTGAGGCAGAAACACCAGACAAGTGTAAGGAAAGGTTAAAAAAAACAAAAAACAAAACTGTATAGCTACCCAGATTTAAAACATCATCACTTCAACACCACACTAACTATAAAATTGCAGTTAATGATGTCATTGCAATATTATGATCTTATTTTAAACCAAGTTATTTAATACTGTTGGTGGTGTGATAAACCACTGCAAGTCTACACCGCACTAAAGTCCACCTGGGGCAACGTTTTGTTCTTCTATTCATTGTGGTTTCAGCTGCTGTATAGTTGGGAGTGTAAAGTGATTTCTCTGTGGGCTGTTATTTTGTTGAGTGCAGCACAGCTTAGTTTGGGGCTTGATAGATTTTACAGTAAGAGACAGAAAGAGAAGCAATACCAGACACGACGCTACTGTTACAGAATGTAAATACACATATCAAGAGTGAGAATATGGCAATGTGGCATTCCTTGTTTTATGATGACTGTATGTTTCCATTTAAAAGCAAATTTCTGAAAAGCCAGCCATATGCAACAAACTTGGTAAAAGTTTTAGTTTTAGTATAGAGTCAAATAGGGCTGTTCGATATAACGATATATATCGGATGACAATATAAAAACGTCCATCGTTTCATTTTACGCTATTGTTTATTTCGTGGTGTCGCAAAATAAACTGTTTACGGCAATATTTTTTCATCGTTCTGATGGTCACTGTAGTGGCTATATTAATTTAAGTTCTCTCTTTCTCTTATATTTAAGATAACCACACTACAGATGGACAAGTGCCTGTTTTTATGCACGACAGTAAAACCATCGCGTGTCCGCTTGTTTTTTTCCACGTAAACCTTTCACAATAAAGCTCAAGATCCTGTTGAGACTTTTCAAAATAAACTGAATCGCGTGAAAGAGTTTGCAGAATGTTTACGGATGAGAAGCAAAAAAGAGCCATCAGGTGCTAAAAATATACCTTAGACTCAAACGTTAGAACAGGCTTTTCCCCGCAGCACGCTGTGTAATAAATACTTCCCAAAAAAAAAGAAAAAAAAAAAAGGCGTCCGTTACAACTTATGTCTAAAAAATGTATCATTTCATGCATCAGTTAAAACACTCAACTCCACGTTCATGATGCTCAGCTGGAAACACTTCGCGCAAGTTGAGCTGCCCGAGATTCACAGAATTTACAGAAAATGTTACATTCTTGTGATTTATATCGTTATCGGGACATGAGATTTTGGTCATATCGCACAGCCCTAGAGTCAAATCATTTTCACTTTTTCAGACAGTTAGACAACATAACACATTTATGAAAGCAAAACAACTTTACAAGCAATGCCATCAACTTGAATGCAGACAAGCCTTATTGCAAACAATGTGGTAAGGCATGAATAACTAGATCAGAAACAGCTGGTGTAAATCCCACTTACCATAAAGATATAGTCATCAGTGAGTGGGGGTTGAGGGACATGGGAAGGGATCTCAAGACTGGATTGTAGGTCACTGACCATTGGTATCGTAAGCCACAAACTCTGTTCAGTGAGTGGCATAGATGGTTTATTTTATTCCTCTTACAAACCATATATCTTCTCGGTTTTTGGACTGATAAGTCTTGAGATCTATTCTCAGGTGCCTTAACCCCCACTCACATCAGGTGACCTCAATAGGTCACACGATAGGGTGGGGCAAGGTGTCACAGTGGTTTGACCCGAAATCATGATGGTAATGGCCGATGCCTTTTTTCACATCTTGGCTTATGTGATGACACAACTAATAGTTGGTCAACAACCACTTCCTAAGCGACAACCTCAACTAGAGATAAATACCTTGGACTTAGAAATGAAGAAGCCTCTTAAATATGAGGAAAAACATCTTTTTTTTAAAAAAAACAACCTGCTTTTCAAGCTCTTTAGACTTCCATGTTGTTGTTAACTGAGAACTACACAAACACGTTCATATTGTGCACCTCAATTTTTCTGACCTGCTGTATTCTACCGTGGCTGCTGCATCTGGGTTGAAGACACGAGGGTATGATCATGTTGGTTTTTACTGCCATAATAATATTTCAGTACAGAAGCTCAGAGATATCTCCCTCAGATATACAGAGGGAGATGTTGCAACAGTTCAAAAAGCTTGAAAGTCTTTGCTTCCACTTTTGACTTCTTGTCTTCCTACATTGGCACTTACGTGGCAGTATTGTATGAGTGGCGACACATATCGTTCAGGTGAGAACGATGAGGTATCGTGCTGTACCTCATCTGCTTCAGGGTTTGCTGTGTTGCGTTCAGGACAGTGCTGTGTTTGGACTCTCGGCTAGTCTGCTCATTGTTTGTGATATAAGTGGAGGATATGATTAGACAGTTTTTGATATATTTCAGACACATTGTTATAATACTGCAACAATTGTGCACCATACATTCATAATTCCCTCTGTTGCATAAACAAACTGCAGGACATCTGCATTTGAGGCCATGTTCTAATTGCAATCTGTCTCCAACATAAATCTGTCCAAAGCTAACTTCCATACTTAAATACTCTGGTTGAACTGTATATAATTACATAACAACCTTTCATGTTTTACTTGCATATTAAAATTTCACATTTAAAGCATTCCATTTCTTTTTAAAGCAGCACTTTTTGTTTAAAGTCACTTGCAAATATTTCATAAACATGCTACTTAAAACGTACCTCTAACATATTTACATTCAGATTGAGCAATTCAAATCTCCAGCATATTCTGGCAGGTCTTTGATAGTCACTACACCCTCAACATGTAAGAAAAATAACACCAATGACAAACAAGGTGAACTTTTCAACAAGTGACATTTCTAAGATTTTCTGGCGCTGACTGGTCTGACAAACCCCACCCAACTGCTGTACACAGATGACTAAAGGAGGCGTTTCCTATTATTCACAAATGTAAGTGACGCAATATGCACACCCGACCACACAAAAAGGAATGTATCTGGGTTACGTCACTACACTCCCAGAAAGATCAACCTCTTTTCAGGGACACATGTAAACCATTAGCACTTTGTAATGTTCTCAGTCTCTTCATCTTTCTCCCATCTGACCGTTGTGAAAATGAATGCAGCACATGCAGTTCAATGACTGAATAACAGAACACCTGTTAGCCTTTAGCTCATATGACTTTGTCATACAGTAACTCAGCCAATGGGCAATGCAGGTGATGGCATCAAATCAGTTATCCACTTGTGGAAACAATATTTTCAGTATTCTTCATTTATTCTTTTTGTATTATTTGCTCACAGTAGGGCTGGGCGATATGGCCTAAAATCTATATCACGGTATAATTTGAAGCATGTGCGGTAATGATATACTGTATATCGCGATATATTCTTTTCTTCTGTATAACGTATTTTACACACTATAAAGGCAAACTTAAAATCCTTTAATTTTTCTCAAAAATCGACAGTGCGCCTTATGTATGAATTCTGGTTGTGCTTATTGACCTCAAAACAGATTTTATGTAGTACACGGCACTCAAAAATGTTTTAGTACGACTTTGATAAGCTATGAAGCCGCACCGCCTGATAGATTGTCGGAGCATTACGGCTACCGTAGTCAGGAGCCTTGTGGAGTAATCTGGGTCCAAAACCTCTGTCTGCTTCAGGTCCCAAAGTCAAACGAACATTGCGGCATCACTGAGAGTTAAAAACTGTCTAAATTCTTTCATCTTTATTAAAATGATCAGAATTGCTGCTTTACCAGGTGTAACAATTAAGTTTAACATTCAGGCATCCATGAAAACAGAATTTATTAAATTCAACGGAGTTAGAAGTTAGCAGGAAGTTAGCTCGCTAGCTTCCACCTAAACATGATATGCCATGTTCTGACTGAGATATCTGAAAAAATTAAAACGTACAGCTCTGCTATCACTTCCAACATAAATGAAGACAGAAAACTAAGCAGTGACGTTTGTAGGGTTACGAAAGATGGACTAGCTGGTATATAATGATGTCCTACGTAATCGCTAGCAAAACAGCTACGTTAGCATAACATTAGCACAGTGAAGCTGAAGGATGAACGCTTTTTTCCACTCGATAAAAATTAACGTGAGGGTTTCTCCTGGTTAGGGACAAATGCAATTGCATAGCAGGATGCTATACACGGACCAAACTTCAGTCAGGAGAACAACTGAGATCCAGCCACAATATGAGGTTAGTCATTGATATACTGCAACAGCACGGGAATAGAGCGGGTGCTAGAGAATTCGGCATTATTGAATCAATGGTACGGAAGTGGAGGAAGCGCAGTTTTTGGCTTTCCTCTTATTCCAAAAGTGCTTAGTCTCTTTGCTATTACTGTCGCCCAGCATAATTTGCAGATGATGTTGTTTGCAGCTGCTGCAATGCTTTCGACCAAAACAGGCGCAGCTTGATGATGACACCATCAACATGCGCTATTGTGGTAGCGTATAGTAAAAATCTCTACCGTTGGCCAAATTTATATTGTTTCTACCGTATACCATTTATACCACCAACCCCTAGCTCACAGCTTTAAAAAAATGGGCAGAGAAAAAAAGAGGGAAAATTTTCTCTCTCTCTTTTTCTGCATTTACATTTATAAAATTATATAAACATTGGTCAATTAACCACTGCAGCAACTTTAAGAAACTGTTGTTCAACAGTTATTTGATATACACAGCTCAGTAGGCATTGTTGAAAGTACACGAAGAAGCTGAATTCTGCATTGTAGTAACACCATGACCAATTAGGATTTTGAAGAAGTGGTTGCAGAATTAAGGAAAGGGCACACAGGCACTGAGCCCCAAGATGTTTTACGTGTGTGTGTTTACACATGTAAAACATGTTGGGGCTCAGTAACATAAATATCCTGAGCCCCTGGCATCCTCCGATCACAAGACAGGGAGTGCATTTCCCATTGGCTTAACGAAATCCACAGTAGATTATTTAAGTAGTCTGTAGTTTGAAGGGAAGACACCAACTTGTCTGCAAACACTCATTTACTGACGGCTGAGCAGCAGTTTAAAAACAAAACAAAGGTCTATTTGACCGGATCATTCATGAATGAATGAATATATATATATATATCAGCTAAAAGGTGGATTTGTCTTAGTGAGATATTTGTCCTTTACTTCAAGTTAATGGGCAACTGGAGATTGGAAAGTATGTAGAATTAAGCATTTTGTTTTCTTGTTTGTCCCAGTAGCACTGCATTAATAAATGTCTTGGATTGGAATGAAAAAGTAGACAAATGTTTAATGATTAAATTAAACCAGTAAACCATTAACTTAATGGCTTACTGCACAAGTGTTATTTGTAGTAGTATAAAAATGCAATATGTATATTGCAACTTTTCTAGTCTTATTAGTAATGGCAAGCAACAGCTCACTGTGAATTCTTAACCAGGGATATTTTAATGTTCTCTTTTTAAAGAAAATGAAACTGCAGATGGTGAGGGGCCAAGAAGTAACTTTTGTAAGCCAAAAAATTCCCCACAGGCAGAAAAGCAACAGATGAGTCACTAAAATTAGTCAATCCTTACAGAGAGCTTAAAGCAGTTACAAATTTTAACAGTGCAAACATCATGCTTAACACACCTTTACGCAACTGCTGTGAGCAATCCAGACAACAGTTACTGGAGATTTATTCTGTTCCTATTTGTCACCCAGTTTTTCAGGCAACTGTGGAAATTGCCTGAGCACAACACGGAACTAACATTTAAGTTACCCAATCATTAATATCTTGGTGAACAATAACTACAGTTAAAATGACTGATGGCCAAATACACAAAAACCTGCGTAGCTCTAACAAACATGTTCTCATGTTAAAGAGAACATTGAGAGAAGCACCTCAGTCGATGCTTCTGCAAGTCCAGCATTACGGCTTTAACAGGATCCGTTTTCTCTATAGTTCAGCGTTAAGCTAATGACACTTCAAACAAACTGCACGTAATTGTCGACTTCCCCCATTCAGTTGCAACCTAACAACAGACCGACACCATCTTTTAGCCATCTTGACACATACCAAAGTTAAATAGATACAACTCACCGCCCTACAATTTTAGTCGCGCTGCAGTCTGCAACCACTAGTGTGACTATGGCTATGGAAATATTTTGGATTATTTACCTGATCAACAGTCCAAGGACTAAAAGATATTCTGTATTTTTGTATATGATACAGAAAAAGTTAAAATTTTGACATTTGGCACAAAGCACAAACTTGGCATTTGTGCTTAAAAATGACTAATTTTATGCTAATTCAATTCACAAGGTAGCTGCCAAAGCATTTTGTGGATCCGATGCAGCTCTGCTATATAAGATTACAGATTTCTGCAGTGCAGCAGGAAGTTTATCTAATGAAGGCTCTGCAGACATTTGTTTGGATAGACATAACATGAAGAGGTTGACTTATTTTAAAATAAAATATTCCTAAACAGTTGAACATGGTTTGTTGTTTTGAGGACCAGCGGTAATAAGCCGAACACATAAGGTAAAGTCTAGAGTGAAAAGTGCAGTAATTTATGACATTCTATTTCTATAGCACAAATGTCTGAAAACTGCTTGCCAATCTGAGAGTGGATGGATACAAGTAACAGATGAGTAACAGATACTTTTACTCCTGCTGGGTTTACTCAATTTTTAACACCACTACCAGGTGTACCTCACAATTTTGAGTTAAACACCTTCACGTAACCATATATGCATTAAATATATTTTGAACATTGTATGAAAAATGAACATTATACCACTGAAAATGAAGATAAAAGTAGGCTTATAACTAAAAACTATAAAGCTGAAATCAGCTTGTTTTCATCCATTGACTCTATACCCCCATCAATTTGAAGGCTGACAGGTAATTAGTCCCCACATAAAGCCTACAAGTCCCACAATGCCTTGGGGGAACAGCCCTGAATAATGGCAACGCAACACAACCAAGGGGTCATATTACAGATTAAGTGGCACTTAATCAAACGCGATGAGCTACCGGTAAATGGAAATGTTAACAAAAAAGTGAGATGGTTGTAAAAAGAAAAAAGAAAGGGGGGGGCAATAAACAGTATGTACTCATGTACAGTGGGTACTAGTTTTAAACATAAGACTGATGACAACAGCAATACAATAAAATAAACTGCATATAAGCTAAACTGATGGACTACATCACCAAATATAAAATATTATAAAAAAAAATATTGTTGTACAACCCACAGCAACAGAGTAGTCAGAGCAGGGCTAGAGAGTAAGGAATGATATTTTATCATGGGTGACATAAGGATGTTTTATTGCTGCGTGTCAGTGGATTATTACAAGGGCTGCTGCAGCAATATCCAGGAAAGAGCCTGAATGAGACTCAAAAAAATGTAGGAAACTCCCATTTGCTCAATGGACTACAGATGAGTACTATAGACAGATGTTTTTTTTTCCTTTTGCTCATTTGCGCTCTTGATAGTTGCTCTATTTTTCATGATTATATCATGATTAACGTGACTTGGTAAAGCAAGGGTAATTCATTAAATACTTCTCTCATAGTGCACTTAAACTATATACAAAACCTCAGGAAGACTTATACCAGTCTTTTTAATATCTGTCAGCAATAACATACAGACTTTAAGTCTCCATAAAGACATCTAGAAAACCCAGTTCCCAGGCTTGCAAACTAGTATGTCAAAGACTTTGCTTTTTTGCTACCATTCTTCATGCTTTAATTTCTGGTTTGTTTTATAGTGTAACTGAACCAAGACTGACAATGAAAACCTGTCACATCTCTCTCCCCCCTCTCCCTTTTCATTCCACCAGAAAGAGCTGATAAATAGTATGAGTGAACAAACATCCCCATTCTACCGTCCAGCTGATATTTGGGTCAGACTAATGCCCCTCAACAAACGTTTTCATTAGGCCAGCTGTATAAGGTGCATTTTAATTACACTTTTAATTAAGCAGCCAGGTCAATTAGGCGGGATGGGTCAAATGAGCTGAGCTATCTTAAATTAGGAGGAGACTATGTACCATTTCTAAATAGACCCCTAACTCTCTGTGGTGCTCTTAATCTCCAAAAGCAAAAATGATTTTTTTAAACAGGCAAACTTGAAGCTGAGCATGACTCATAAAATTTAATAAGTGTCACTTTAACTTAACCTTAACTACAGAGAGTGCACAGTGAGCGGGGAGAGGTCAAAAACACCCCCAACACTGATTAAACTCAGTAGACATGGTGACATCAACCGTTTGTGTGTGGCTAATCTCATAATATGCAATCACTCATTCACATGGCTCTTCACCACTGGTCACGCCACTCTCATTTGCCGATCACTGAATGTGCTTCTTATCCCAACTCTGCTTAAACATAGTGAAATAACCACACAGACCTTCATGATTACAGCCACAAGCACCGTGACACTGTAGCTTTCTTCAGCCATAATTCAGAACTCGTTCTTTCTACTGTACCAAAACGGGCCACTATTGTGGTTTAACTGATGCCTTCGCCCGTCAATGCGACCGTCATGTTTGCAGACAAACAACAGGTGATTACAGCAGAAACAGGATACGGTGTGACGAATCAAATCAGTTCAATTTCAAATAATACATACAGATATAGATCATGTAAGGAAAGCAGGGAACAAAGAAGTGGGCCGAAATAAAGTTAAAATAACACAAGCTAACGTCAATTATTACCCTCGAGTGTTGAGGCTTACGTCTTAACTAGCTCAGTTAAAGATAGTTTATTAGTCCCCTGAACAAAATTTAAATAGAACATTTGAAACTGAGCTCAGTCTAAGCGAAAGTTGTGCGTTAACACTAGATAAAAGCAAGCCAGAGACGCTTTATAACTTTGCCAAGTTTGACGTTGTTAGCCAGCTAGCTAGTGTTAAGGTAGTTAACTCTCAGGTGCATTTAGTAACGGAAATCACCCGACAGTTGTTAAAATGCTATCAAAGTTCGAACCAAACTTATACCTCAAGCTCAAATTTTAACTCAACCAATGTCCCTTGTTGAGGTCTAAACTCTTTATTACTGACAGCTAGCAGATAAGGTAATTGTTAGCTAACGTAACCTACACCTGACTGTCACTAAGGGGAAATGGAATGTTTTGAACACATCAGCAACAGCCAATTGGCTATGTTAGCTTGCTCTCTAAATAAAGTTTATTCTGCTTTCCGCGGGCTAAGCCTTACAATACGTAAGGAGACTGGCTGCTGTGGCGAACTAATAAGAGGAAAGCGGTATGTATGAAGAAGATGGAACGTGCGGTTTCATTTACCAGCTGCTGTCGTATCCACCGAATCATCCTTGCAGAATACGTTCCAAGTAGCCAGCACAGTCGCTAGCCCAGCGCTAGCAACTAGCTACTCCAACAAAACCGTCCCGAAACATAAATATTTCCCCCGAGAGGCAATCCTTCTCGGTGCATTACACGACACATTCACACGGCGCCACTGTGCTATAAGATGCATTCAATCTTTCCCATTCACGGTAATGTCCGACAAAAACAATTTCTGGTTTTAAAAGAAGTGACAGACGGCTGGCCACAGAGTCCCACCGAGCAGCGCTGCTACATCTCTCCTCTGCCACGATCACTTTTCCTCTGCCAGCAGCCTCAGCCTGTGCAGATACAGCTCTGGCTGCTCTCCGGTGGCCTTTGCACGCCCCCTGCCTGTCTGCAATTAAAAATGATAGCTAGATAGACTGACAGATACAGTAGCCGGATAGATATTTTCCATACTGTGCGGGATAGACCTCACTCCACATAGTTCATAGTGTATATAAGAATTTCAGCTGTGCTATTAAAGTGCAGATGTATGGTATAATAGGGATCGTGCAAGGTTCTCCAGGTAGCTTACTAGGCAGCTAGCGAATCTTGTATGAATTGGAGCTGGAAATTGTGTTTAGGTGCATTTGTTTTATTCTAGTGTATCTTAAATATCTTAATAGACTGTTTATTTATCATCTCCTGAAGTAAAACCTAACTACCTATGAGCTGGAAAAACTGGTCGGTTTATCTTTTATCCTTTATCTCTTTCTTCTAAAACTGCCCAACTACCAGTTGTTCCAGATTTTCTCTTGTAAGGCATCTCACATAAAGTGAGGTCATCTTAGTCCATCCATTACTTCCCCTCCCTCCTTGAATACTTGGCTGCATCCCAGTCAGTCGATAATGTATAGAGAGAAAATGATACCTAACGTGGAATGCTTGAGAATTTATGTATCTGTAAGTTTCAGGACTGCACCGTGCTCTTTGTACGTGATCGAAAGCACCAACATGATACTTCTATTGATGAAGAGTGAAGAAGAGCAAATGGCAAGTGATAATGATCCTGTGTAATCAATGTGTTCGAGCAGCTATATTTGGACCAGAACAGCTGCAGCTGCCCAAGCATTTCCTCTCCTCTGTTTCTGGCCTGCTGTCAAAAGGAAAGACGCCCATGTATTTGCATGCTTTTGCATCATCCCCAGTACCTTCACCTTTGCTCCTTAAGTGGCCAGAGTGAGTCTAATGTCTACAGCACACAGTTTATCTGATTTCTGCTGGACTTTTCATGATGGCAGTCTTACAAAAAAACAAAAAACAGACAAACTAAGCCAAAAGCCACCGATATGCATTTACCCGGGATTAAGACTGCTTTAGGTCAGCAGCAGGCGAGAGTGACTGTGTGCGCAACGTCTTGCCTTTAAGGACTCGTCATCTATCACGTACAGAGTAACCAGTGACACAAGCCCCATTGTGTGCTTTGTGTTTCTGCTCTGCATCCAGTAAAAACAGAAATGTCACTTTTTAAAAGAGCAGATTTACTCTGCAAATCCTGCAGATAATCTGCTATCTGTCTGCATGTGTGTGTGAGACTGAAGCTCAGTGTTTCTGCCCATGTGACTGCAAGGGAAATCTCTGGTTTACATTGGCTTACATAACGCCACTGCAGCAGCAACATCTGGGTGCTCCTACCTGACAGCTGGACTGGAAACAGTATGTCAGTTTTTAATGTGAGAGGCTGCCAGGGCTGTGCATATTTCAGCTGTTGAGATGAAAACATTACATTTCTAAAATGTGTCAGAGAAATTCTTTTTCCAGTTAATCTGTTGTTTGCCGAGGTTGCAAAGCAACTAAAAATAGTGATTCAAGCTCATCCTACACATGAAAGAGAAAAGAACCAATCCTTTATTTTGATTTGAATCATTTACTCTCAGGAAAATGTCTTGTGTAATCTAAGTGTACTTTTTTTACCTTAAGTTTTATGGTCAGCTGCATAGTGATCATAGACATAGAAACTGCCAGTTGAAATGTGTGTGTTGTACCTGAGACATGAGATGACTGGCCAGTGATTCATAATGCCCTCTATGTCTGTCATGGAAATGGATGGCAAGGCACCAGACATTGCTTGGCTGCCTGCCCAGCTTTGTATTGAATTCAACTTATACTGCAATCTCGCTTGCAACACAGTACTGTGGTCTAACAGGTTAATATTACTCACCATACTGCACCGTTCAAGAAACAAGTCAGTTACCTGCATGTGTGCCTCCTCACACACTGTTGGGCCACACATGTTTTACATGTGTCATGTGAGACATGTTCCAACCATGGCTGGGCTACACTGTAGAAAAGATGGCATCTTTATGTCTGCATAACATGTGGCAGTGTTTCTAGACACACATTATTTTAGAGGGGGATCCAGCACCACGTGTTGTGGTGTACGTTTACTCCATTAAAAGGAAATACTGCATGAGTTCTTTGTTGAAAGTAGATATGTGGATACAGGTACGAGGTCTTCATAATCCATTTAAGCAATAAATCAAAAATGGACAAAACTAAACTAAAAAGGCTGTCATGTAAACTGTGCAAGGAAAGAAAGCACGGGTGTTTGACCTCTGGATTTGCCTTACATTTGCGTGAGGCACACCCTGTTTTGTTTCGAAATGACTTGAGGCAATGAGAGCCTGAATTAGTAGGACAACTTAAAAACTTCCTTTCCTTTCCTTTCCTTTCCTTTCCTTTCCTTGTCAATGTACATTAAACTGAATTAATTCATCAGGCCTGTTTAACCATGCCCTGGATGATCCTCTTGGTAAATACACCAGCGCTAAGTGGCTTTCAATCATTACCACCACGTATCCCCAGCAGTACTAATAGGCTTAGGACAAGAACTCACTATCAGCTCAGACTCTGCTCCCTCCAAGTCCAGCTTACTTGCTCAAGTTTCGGTTACCACTTTATATGTGGGTATATTAGCATTTGTCTTGTTGCGTTAGCATGAATAAATGTCTTACTGTGAGAGAAAAAAAAAAGAATAATGGACTCAGGGGAGCCTAACATTGGTCGTTATGCCTCTTAGGGAGATAGAAAATGAATGGACTGGCTTTTAAAGTGGATGGCTGAATCAATACAAAATGGCCATTAGTCTTGAAAATATAAATAAATAAAACATTGCTTTCAGAATGAATACTGGCGTGAAAAAAAGGGAAATGGTTTAATTTAGTTTTCTCAATGCTGGACACTGGTCCTCGAGAGAGGCAGCAGTGGGGGAAAAAGTTAGTTGATAGTCACTGGTGGGAGGTTTTTAAATCATCTATCCAAAGGAAAGAGCTGTGGGGGAGATCTAACATGTGGTATAAGTCTCCCTCTTGAGGACAAAAGAAGGTGTTGCAAATATAAAACAGCAGTTCAGTAAACTTTAAAACAGACACTACAGTTGTTCTAAAGTACCAAAGCCATAATCTCATTCTAAGGCCCAAAACCTTAATTTTACTAATTTACTTTTCTAATTTACTGAATCATTCGGCTTTTTGAGAAAAAACTTTAAGCCCCTTTTACTCACTGGAAGACATCTTTTCCACAGTGACAAACTTTGTGATGCATAAATGAAGCCACAGGAGGTGGAAGTTAAACTGAACTACAGCACGTATATTAAAATAACACACACAGGCATACTGATGTCATTTATATGATATACGGCAGTGTGTGAATGTGTGTGTGACTGGGTGAATGACTGAATGTAGTGTAAAGTGCTTTGGGGTCCTTGGTGTGGTCCTAAGTAATGCGCTATACAAATACAGGCCATTTACCATTTTACGGCACTTCAGAGTGTGCAGCTAGCAAAGGTGTGGTTAAACCAACAATGGTTGCAAACAATGTGAGAGGCCAAGAAGATCCTAAGATCAGGTTCCAGAAGAGTCTTAAAGCTCTTCATTTTTATTATAGAACTTAGTTTACTTATGTACTTATGACTATGTTGGAGATGTGAAACTGCAACTTCTATAAGTAAATACAGGATGTATATATATATATATATATATATATATATATATATATATATATATATATATATATATATATATATATATATATATATATATACTACCGACCAATAACCTGCCTCAGTACTACATGGAAGCTCCTGTCAGGCATCATATCGGCTAAGATGAACAGGCACATGGGTCAATACATGAGCGGGACACAGAAAGGAATTGGCAAGAATACCAGAGGCGCAAAACACCAGCTACTGGTAGACAGAACAATCAGCCGAGACTGCAAGACCAGGCTGACCAACCTGTGCACTGCCTGGATTGATTACAAGAAGGCCTATGACTCAATGCCCCACAGCTGCATAGGCTGAAAAGAGAAAGGCTGCAACCACCAAGTACCTGCAGAGGGTCAGGCAAGTCCTGAGGAGTCAGCTGAATGGTAAGAACAAGATCCGGGCCATCAACACGTACGCCCTGCCCGTGATCAGGTACCCTGCTGGGGTAATAGGCTGGCCAAAGGAGGAGATAGAAGCCACTGACATAAAGACAAGAAAGCTCCTTACCATGCATGGAGGGTTTCACCCCAAATCCAGCACCCTGAGGCTGTACGCTAAGCGGAAGGAAGGGGGCCGGGGACTGGTGAGTGTCAGCACCACAGTCCAGGATGAGACAACGAACATCCAAGAATACATTAGGAAGATGGCCCCAACTGACCGAGTGCTCAGTGAATACCTCAGGCAGCAGAAACCCAAGAAAGAGGAGGGAGACGAGGAACCATCATGGAAGGACAGGCCCCTGCACGGTATGTACCACCGGCAGATAGAGGAGGTGGCTGATATCCAGAAATCCTACCAGTGGCTGGACAAAGCTGGACTGAAAGACAGCACAGAGGCACTAATCATGGCAGCACAAGAACAAGCTCTGAGCACAAGATCCATAGAGGCTGGGGTCTATCACACCAGGCAAGACCCCAGGTGCAGGCTGTGTAAAGATGCCCCAGAGACAATCCAGCACATAACAGCAGGGTGCAAGATGCTAGCAGGCAAGGCATACATGGAACGCCATAACCAAGTGGCCGGCATAGTGTACAGGAACATCTGTGCCGAGTATAACCTGGAAGTCCCGAGGTCAAAATGGGAGATGCCCCCAAGGGTGGTGGAGAATGACCGAGCTAAGATCCTGTGGGACTTCCAGATACAGACGGACAAAATGGTGGTGGCTAACCAACCGGACATAGTGGTGGTAGACAAACAGAAGAAGACGGCCATAGTGATCGATGTAGCGGTTCCGAATGACAGCAATATCAGGAAGAAGGAACACGAGAAGCTGGAGAAATACCAAGGGCTCAGAGAAGAGCTCGAGAGGATGTGGAGGGTGAAGGTAACGGTGGTCCCCGTGGTAATCGGAGCACTAGGTGCAGTGACTCCCAAGCTAGGCGAGTGGCTCCAGCAGATCCCGGGAATAACATCGGAGATCTCTGTCCAGAAGAGCGCAGTCCTGGGAACAGCTAAGATACTGCGCAGGACCCTCAAGCTCCCAGGCCTCTGGTAGAGGACCCGAGCTTGAAGGATAAACCGCCCGCAGGGGCGTGCTGGGTGTTTTTATATATATATAAAAAAAACAAAACACCCAGCACGCCCCTGCGGGCGGTTTATATATATATATATATATATATATATATATATACCTATGTATATATTTATATCTCTCTATATATCTATCTCTCTCTCTATATCTATCCATCTATGGTGGCATGGTTGTTAGCACTGTTGCCTCACAGCAAGATAGTCCTGAGTTCAATTCCGCCAGCAGGGTCTTTCTGTGTGGAGTTGTGCATGTTCTCTCTGTGTTTGTGTGGGTTCTCCCCGGGTACTCTGGCTTCCTCCCACAGTCCAAAGACATGCACTTTGTGGGGATAGGTTAATTGAAAACTCTAAATTGCCCATAGGTCTGAATGCGGGAGTCAATGTGAGTGCGAATGGTTGTCTGTTCCTGTGTGTTAGCCCTGCGACAGACTGGCGATCTGCCCAGGGTGTACCCCGCCTCTCACCCTATGACAGCTGGGATAGGCTCCAGCACCCCCCGCGACCCTGAAAAGGATAAGCGGAAGCGAATGGATGGATGGATGGATATATACATCCATCCCCCTAGGAAAGCTGCGACCACCAATTACCTGCAGAGGGTCTGTATAAAAGGCCCAAAAGTTCATGGAATAGTTTTATTGGTGTTTATAAGTTCATTTAATATTCAGTCTTCTGTCAGCCCACCTTCTAGTGACATCATCCGGTTAATAAGGTGGGCAGTTTAATGTCGGATGAGCAGTGTTGGTCCGGAGGGGGTGCACTGATTCCTGGGGGATGTTATGTAAGATAAGATAAGAGATAAGATAGAACTTTATTAATCCCTCGGGTGGGTTCCTCTGGGAAATTCGATTTCCAAAAAAGCACAGCACCGACAGAAGTTACAGAATATTATATATATACACACACACACACACACACATATATAATACAGAGACAATATAAATAAAATATACGAAGGGGATAAATAGAATAAATAGGAATAAAAAATAAAAATACAAGTGAATTGCACATTTCAAGTATTGAGGTCTATTGCACTGTTGACTATTTACAAAAGTATTGCACAAGGTATTGCACAGTGAGGTGAAGAGGCACTACAGCTTAGTTGTTCCCCCCTCCTTTGTCCTCCTGTTTCCCCTCCCTCTCCCCTCCAGAGAGGAGTTAAACAGTTTGATGGCGTGTGGGACAAAGGAGTTTTTAAGTCTGTTAGTTCTTGTCTTGGGGAGAAGCAACCTGTCACTGAACAGACTCTTCTGGTTGTTAATGGCCGTGTGCAGAGGATGCCTGGCATTGTCCATAATGTCCATCAGTTTCTTTAATGTCCTTTTCTCTGCCACTGTCACCAGAGTGTCCAGCTTCATGCCGATCACAGAGCTAGCCCTCCTGATCAGTTTCTCCAGCCTGTGTGCGTAAATGACAAAAAGCCACATACACACACACACACCTATGTACACCCGCTGTGTTTACAGCCCCAGAAATTGAGTGGTGACAATAAAGTGCCTCAAACGGAACCTCAAGCTCCCTTCTTCTTTCATACTCTGGGACAGTTTGGCCTTAAGTGGTGTTCTGGCCGACACACCGGGGTGACCGTAGTGCTCAAAGACTGAATCAGTGCCACAGCCATCTTTGATATCTCCACTACATTTAATTGGTCCTTCAGCTGTATCCAGAGAGAAGGCATGGGGAACAAGCCTATGATCCCTCTACTCCTCTACCCTTCGTGCTCCCCTATACACATCCAAATAAGGAAATAAGTGCAGAGTTAGAGGATATCCATCAGGAGCGCCACCTCATCCAGCAGACCCAGCAACGTATGTCATCAGATCTGGTCGAACTCAAGGCACTGCGAGCAGAAATGAGACAGTTAGTGGAAGCTGTCCAGAGCCTACAGGGCCCATCTTCTCTCCAAACCAGTAAGTTAATGCAGTCACCGCTACCGGGTGATACACCAGAGATTGAGGAGGATGATGACTGGCCTGCCCCACCACCGTGGCCAGATCCAATTGAGGAAACACCACTGCCTAGCAGTGTTGGTCAAGTTACTTGAAAAAAGTAATCAGTAACTAATTACTGATTACTTCCCCCCAAAAAGTAATCCCATTACTTTACTGATTACTTATGTTCAAAAGTAATTAATTACGTAGTTACTTAGTTACTTTTAAAAAACACGATTTACAACCTGAATGGGTGATAAAGCGTTAGATCTTTCAGCCCAATTCTACTTTTTCTACATAATCCATCATACAAAATGTAATCAAATGGAAAAGTCCCTTTTTAAAACTTATTTTATTAGTTTTAATCTTTTAACTTTATGCATCAAGCAAAAATTTAATTATATGCATTCTCTGACTGGAAGAATTTTTTTTTGTGTGTGTTTACACTCACTCTTTCAAATAGATGCAAGTAAAACACAGCAGAAAATAAATAAAGTCAAAGACTAGCGGTCCTTTTGCTCTATTTTCACCTGTAAAGCAGGAGTAGGGTAGGCGGAGGTTTACCCTGGTGCAGGTGTGCTGCAGCGGTCAGTGGAAGAATCCGCGAGTTTCTCTGTGAGTTTCCCATTACGTCGTGGCGCACTCGGTGCTTGCTTGGAAGTTTAGGGGTTTTTTTTCGCTGTAAAAAGAAGTTTTCTTCCCACGCACAACGGACACTAATGTTTTTGTCACTTTTTATGCAATCAAAGGTCATTACTTCCACGCTTTAAACGCTGCACGCTCATACTCTCTCCTGAGGAGGTAACGACAAAGCCACAGGCTGTGAGGCCAGGTTGTGTGGCCAGTAAGAACAAGCCATACTGTCCATTCTGTAACATGGAAGAGCACTACCTCAGTCAGTGCACAATGGTATCCAAGTTGACAAAGTACCAGCTAACAGATTGGATAAAGAGTAACAAGAGGTGCTGGCGCTGCACACGGTCACACCAGGCGGCCCAGTGCAATCTCAGAAAGACGTGCAGCCTCTGCCAAGGGAAGCACCTGCAGGTACTGCATGATGTCAATGTTAGAACACTTAAAGGGTCACCAACAACAGCGGTGGTGAGCTGTGACTCGAAGGCGGCGACCAACATCCTGTATCTAGACAGACCCACTGAAGGCTGCAGAGTCCTTCTAAAGATCGTCAAAGTCTGCATTCATTATGGCAAGTGAACAATCAGCACTTATGCCGTACTGGATGACGGGTCAGAGAGGACAATGCTTCTGCCAGAGGCTGCCGAGAAGTTAGGCATGCAAGGGATCACAGAGGACGTCCCACTGCGCACGATTAGGCAGGACGTGCAGACTGTCAGAGGTGAGTCAGTGTCGTTCTCTGTTTCCTCTCCCTCAAGGCCGAGGACCAGGTTCAAGATTGCTGGGGCCTTCACTGCTGCACGCATCGGACTTGCAGGCCACACTTATCCTATGGAGCAACTCAGAGAAAGGTATAAACACCTGATTGGCCTTCCGATCCACACCTTGATAAATGTGAAACCTTTGCTACTCATTGGCAGTGATCATCCCCATCTGGTTACCCCCGTTGAACCAGTCAGGCTGGGACCTCCGGGAGGGCCTGCTGCTATTCGTACCAGGCTAGGTTGGGCGCTACAAGGGCCAGCAAGTATAGTTGGCCAGCTTGCCCAACCACAGCAGTGCTTGCTGACAACTGTGGCACCTCAGGTCAGTGAGTTAATGAAACATGTGGAGAAACTATGGCAAGTCAACGTCATTCCATTCCAAAACGAGAAGCTTGTTACTCGTTCAAGGCAAGACCAAGAGGCCATACGCATTCTGGACACCAGAACTGTCCGAATAGAGGTTGAAGGCATACTCCGCTATGCCACCCCACTGCTTCGCCGGGAGGGGATGCCTCTACTGGAGGCTACTAAAGACGCTGTCATGTCAAGTCTACGGGGTGTGGAGAGAAGGCTGGCCAAAGACCCAGAACAAGCTGAAGCCTACAAGGAGGAGATGGAGAAGTTTATCAAGGTTGGCTCCATCATTAAGTGTGGCTCTGGGACACCTGTGACAGAAGGTCAGGAGGCGTGGTACACCCCTCATCACATGGTGAGCCATAATGGCAAGAACCGATTGGTTTTCAACTGCTCATTTCAGTACAGAGGACAGAACTTGAACGACTACCTGCTGCCTGGGCCCACCTTAGGTGCGTCGCTTCTGGGAGTTCTATTACGCTTCCGAGAGCATGCAGTTGCAGTGAGTGGGGACGTTAAAGGCATGTTTCACCAGGTTCGTCTCTTACCAGAAGATCGTGCCCTGCTCAGATTTGTCTCGCGAGACATCGGCGACGAGAGCCCTCCAGCAGTCTACGAGTGGCAGGTGCTCCCGTTTGGAACCACGTGTAGCCCCTGCTGTGCCACATTCGCCCTGCAGCGTCATGTCATGGATAACAGCCAGCCAGATGATGATGTGAGACTCTCAGTCGAAAGGTGTTTTTATGTGGACAACTGCCTTCAGAGTTTCCCCACCGTGGAAGAGGCAAGGAACCTTGTCGACAGGTTACGGGCCATCCTAGCCTCAGCAGGGTTTGACCTACGACAGTGGGCCAGCAATGAACGTGACGTCATCAGTCATTTACCAGAAGAGAGCTGCTCTGCTAGTGTGGCGCTATGGCTGGCCCAGAACAAGGTAGATACCCCAGAATCTACCCTTGGATTGAGCTGGCTATTCCACACAGATGTCCTAGGCTACAAGCATCGTCAAGTTCCATATGCAGTCACCACGATGCGCAATATCTACAAGGTCCTGGTCAGCCAGTACGACCCCCTAGGGTTCATCTTACCCTACACAACCAGAGCGAAGGTAATCATCTGCCATCTTTGGGACGAGCAAAGGGGTTGGGATGACCCACACCTACCTCAGGAGCTTATGCAGCAGTGGACAGCCTGGGAGGAAGAGCTGCAATTTCTACCTGAAATTACTCTTCCCCGACCATATGTGCCTAAGGAAGTGGACCCCTTCGGCTGTCAGAGAGAGGTACACATATTTTGTGATGCCTCTGAAGCGGCTTATTGCTCAGTAGCTTACCTCCAGACCACTGGCAGAAATGGTGAAGTGCATCTGTCATTCTTGGTGGGACGTTCCAGGGTTGCCCCTAAGCGGTTCCACTCCATGCCCCGATTGGAGCTCTGTGCTGCACTCAGTGGGGCACAGCTCTCACAAGTGCTGGAAAGGGAGCTCACCCTTAGAATCGACCAGACATTCCTGTGGTCTGATTCTACGACAGTGCTGACCTGGCTGAGGTCTGAATCCTGCCGATTTAAGGTCTTCGTTGGCACTTGTGTAGCTGAGATACAAGAGCTGACAGACAGGCACTCCTGGAGATATGTCGACTCTGGAAGGAATCCAGCCGACAATGTGACACGTGGGAAGAAGCTGAAGGAGCTCACGGGTGTTCGCAGAACTTTGGCGCTCTACTGGATTCTGCGAGGGCGTGAAGCTGTCCGGCGCTACCAACACCTCTGTGCTGATTGTCAAAGGTGGAAAGCTAGACCTACAGTGCCAAGGATGGCAGACCTGCCAGCAGCCCGGCTACGTCTATTTGAACCGTCTTTCTACTCTACGGGAATGGACTGCTTTGGGCCGTTTGAGGTCAAGGTTGGTCAGCGTATTAAGAAGAGATGGGGAATCATATTCAAGTGCCTTACCACCAGGGCAGTCCACTTGGATGTTCTTAACACCAATGTTCTTCTGATGGGGTGGCCGGATGGATCGCTACCTCTGATAGTATACCCAGAGAATGAGCTCCTCAGCCGCTGTCGCTGGAAGCACTCCCAGGTTTTGGCTGACCATTTCTGGTCACGTTTCATCCGTTAGTACATTCCCAGTCTGCAGACTCACCAGAAGTGGCAATCGACAGCAGCTGATTTGGCTGAGGACTCTGTGGTGATGATCGCTGATCCACAGCTTCCCAGGGCTCTCTGGCCTGTGGGGAGGGTGATTAAAACTCATCCTAGCCCTGATGGACGCATCAGGTCAGCTGACGTGAAGGTGAAGGAGAGAGTCTACACTCAGCCAGTTGCCAGACTGGTTGTCCTCCCTGCGCTGCCCTCTGGGGAAGATGAGGACAGCTCTGCATCGAACTCACCACAACCCTAGAACTTTGTTGCCTTATTGATGAGCAAATGTCTTACATACACTTGGAGGTGGCTGTATAAAAGGCCCCAAAGTTCATAGAATAGTTTTATTGGTGTTTATAAGTTTATATAAGTTCATTTAATATTCAGTCTTCTGTAAATTTGGGCCAGCCCACCTTCTAGTGACATCATCCGGTTAATAAGGTGGGCAGGTTTATGTTGGATGAGCAGTGTTGGTCCGGAGGGGGTGCACTGATTCCTGGGGGATGTTATGTGTGCGTAAATGACAAAAAGCCGCACACAGGACTGGCTAAAGATACTGAATGGAGCAGTTGTCAGCCACCTCCTGTACATGGATGACATCAAGCTGTATGCCATGAGTGAACGAGACATTGATTCACTGACCCACACCACCAGGATATACAGCAATGACATCAGAATGTCGTTCGGACTGGAGAAATGTAGTCGTATGATAACAAAGAGAGGGAAGGTAGTCAGAAATGAGGGGATCAAACTACCAGAAGGCAACATTACAGACATGGAGGATAGCTACAAGTACCTGGGGATCCCACAGGCAAATGGGAACCACAAAACGGCCTCAAACATTCTGATTGAGACCGGCTCAGATGTGCCTCGTGTTCGTATCATCGACTTTGGACTGAGCTGCTTTGCTAAGAAGCGATCGTTGTACCGCATCTTCCATGGTAACATATTTAGCTCCTGCTCTTCACAGATGTAGCAATTTGTGCTGTTTGTTGTTGTTAATTGTGTCTGTTTATTAGGTACACCTATTCACACCCCCTCCCGAATGTTACGGGCGCAAAAAATACAGGCCTGGACCCACCACGGTGTGGCAAATGGGAGTGGTGCTGTATGAAGTGCTTCATGTGGGGGACTTTAATACCATGACATTCCTCCAAAAGGAACTGGAATTCAACAAGCATCTATCCCCACGTAAAAAACACATCACACTTCAAGATTCACTGATTCACTTTATTTTATGCTTATTTATTCTATCCTGTTATTCTATTATTAATTTAGGATTTACCTAATATTTGTTTGATTTTATTCTTATTCGTTTTTTAATCTTCTTATTCTATTTATATTTATATTGTATCCTGTTCTTATTTATTTTATCATTTTACCCTATATATATTGTATTGCGTCATATCTCCAGTGTTTCCTCGGAGGGCGCTCTCTGCACCGGGGCTGTTATTGACCGTGGCTGCTGGGTCTCTGGGGTCCTCTCAGACTGGCTGGGGGGCTCCTTTGCCTCCCTCCTGCTGTGTGCCCAGCCTGGAGGCTGCGGTCTGTGACCGGCTCCCGGTGCAGACGGCTCCCTGTTATAGTGTTTCCTCACTTGGCTCATGCGAGCCCAGCCCAATTTTTACTCTTTAAGTGTGCGCGTGTGTGTATGTGTGTGTGGGTGGGGGGATATATGTGTATTGAGAGTGTGGGGAGTGAGTTGGAGGGTGGGGTGGGCTGCTTTTAACTATGTAAAGCACTTTGTGCTACATTTTCTCTGTATGAAAAGTGCTTTATAAATAAAGATTGATTGATTGATTGATTGATGGCTTGGATCACTGGAACTATCATCTTCATCTTTTTTCTCCTTTCTTTCTTTCCTTCCGCACTGCCGGAACGTCTTGGACACATGTTTAACCAATGTCCCAGAGAAGCACCCAATGCTGGGGGACCTATCATATAAATGTGATACATTACCTAACTTTCTTTTTTTTTGTCTTTTTACATTTTTTTTTAACAGGAAAAGATTGTTTTTTGGTTTTTTTTTGGCCTATTCTAAAGTTTGCTATTCTAGAATTCCTGTAACCTCCCCAGCCATCCCAGGAAAGGGGATCTCTCTTTGAATTGGCTTAAATAAATAATAAAATAATAAAAATTAGTAAAAATCAGAACAATTAACTTAAACTTCCATCAAAATAAAACTTGTTTAATTCAACTTTGCTGACAATACTCTTTCATTACCATTTCAAGGATTGGTTTTTACTCATGATGCATTTTGACAAGAAAACTGAAAACTAAATCAGTTTAAAGTATGCACAAAGAAAGTCACACTGTCACTGCTCTGAAGACTTGCACCTGTTGCCCTAACACCTAATGCGTGTCAACAGATTTCCTGGTTCTACCACAGGTTGCAACAGTTTTTCTTTCCCACTGTTGTTGATTGTTTTACTCATAGTGGGCTCTCTGATTGGTGGGATTCATGTATAGTATAGGGTCTCTGCCTTCCAATGTGAAGTGCCTCTAGACAACAGATGTGATTTGTTGCTACAGTTACGGTTGAATTTAATCCTTAATGTCCATTCAGTAGTGGAAATTTTATATTTCTTAATATCCATCTATACTCAACGTGAATTCCATAAATAGAGCTGTTTGACTGATCACCTAATGTGTGACAAAAGAATCCACTGTGATGCTAATGACAGCCTGCGCTCTCTTACCTGTCTGTAAAAGTTGGCCTTGTCTCTCTCACTCGTTTCCCAGTCCAGTGACACCTCTCTCCTCTGTTGCAGAAGTTCCAGCCCGTGCTCTTCTTGTGTTCCGCGTGCTCGACCGTTTCTCTGTCCCCTGGTTTCCCACAGCACCTGTGCTGAGTTTATGTTTATGACCGTGCTCTTGTTTAAGTTGATTCCTCTCATGAATAAATCTTGTAAATACTTCAAGCGATCGAGTCTGCTCTTAGGTCCACCTGCACGCTCATTTCCAGTTTGTGACATGGGCTTTTCTTTCTTTCTTTCTTTCTTTCTTTCTTTCTTTCTTTCTTTCTTTCTTTCTTTCTTTCTTTCTTTCTTTCTTTCTCTTTCTTTTTCATTCTTTCCTTTGCATTATTGTTAGGTCTTTACCTTTCAATATAAAGTGCCTTGAGGCAACCGTTGTTGTGATTTTGTGATTGACATTGAATTGAATAAGTGCAAGAAGACACAGCTGAGCTCAATCTAAATAATAGAGCACATGAAAATAAAACTAAAGGCAAAGTACAAGAGACAAAAAATTCAAAATAAAAACGGAACTAATTACACACAGAGACAAGAGACTAACACTCACAGGGGAGGTTACAGCTAATTAAAACACAACGATTAAAATATCAAATTCAAAGAATTTTTCCCCTCAACCACAACCGCTCATAACAGATGGCTGCCCCTCTCTGAGCAACATATGTCCTACAATGCAAATATTAAACAAATATGTAAGACTGCTTTCTTCCATTTGGGCAACATCTCTAAAATTAGAAATATCCTGTCTCAGAGTGACGCTGAAAAACTAGTTCATGCATTTATTACTTCCAGGCTGGACTACTGTAATTCATTATTATCAGGACGTCCCAAAAACTCCCTGAAAAGCCTCAGTTAATCCAAAATGCTGCAGCAAGAGTCCTGACAGGGACTAGAAAGAAAGAGCATATTTCTCCTGTTTTGGCTTCCCTTCATTGGCTTCCTGTTAAATTCAGAATTGAATTCAAAATCCTGCTCCTCACATACAAGGTCTTAAATAATCAGGCCCCATCTTATCTTAACGACCTTGTAGTACCATATCACCCTATTAGAGCACTTTACTCTTGCAGTGCAGGCTTACTTGTTGTTCCTAGAGTATTTAAAAGTAGAATGGGAGGGAGAGCCTTCAGTTTTTCCTGCCCACTGTTGCCAAAGTGCTTGATCATAGGGGGTCATATGATTGTTGGGTTTTTCTCTGTATGTATTATTGTAGGATCTACTGTACAATATAAAGTGCCTTGAGGCGACTGTTGTTGTGATTTGGCGCTGTATAAATAAAACTGAATTGAATTGTATATAAAGTGCTTTACACACATTTTGACTTTAAACTAGTGTTGTCAAAATTAACACGGTAACACACATTAATCTGGCATCATAATCAATGTGATCAAAATTTTTAATGCAATTAACGCATCTGGAGTGCAGAATGACTCAAAATCCCTGAAATGTTTCTGTCAACATATTTCAGGCAGTTTGTCCAAGTAGTTACTTTCGCACATGGGCAAATGGGGAGTTGATCTGGTAGTGACGGGCAGCTGAACCAATCAACTCAATATGGAAGATGATAAATGCACATTGGCCCCCTCGATGGAAAATTTGAGTATTAAAAAAATAACAAGACGGAACAGTCGACCGACATAAAGTATTGTGCAAGAAGGAATTTCCTTTTCACCGAAGCACTTCCAGCTTAAAATATCACATTGATGTGAAGCATACGTTAGTCAGGTATGCTGCTAGGACTTTGGCTAACGCGTCACCCAGCTTGCGACAAACCACTCACTGAGCATCGGGGACTCAGTAAGTCTACCTCGGAAATATTCACTGACACAATGTCAAGTGGATTGCAACAAACTGCAGACCTATTAATATTGTTTAGAACACGCGCTTTACATAGCTTTGGTTCCTCTTTTCAAGGACTTGAAGTGCCCCCCCAAGAGTGACAGAGAGAGGAGATAAGTGTTTACAGAGTTTTTTGTTAACATGAATGTTCAATAAACATGTTAAGTGTGCATATATTTTCCTTTATTTCACGAGTCTTTTTGCTCATGCAAAATGAAATGCGATTAATATAGAACAAAAATGAATGATATTTAATTGTGATTAATCAGAATTAATCCACAGTAACCCTGTGATGAGTCTGATTAAACATTTTAATTGTTTGACAGCACTAATTTATATTATATATTAGTGGGTTTTTTTTACCTATTAGTATATAGGTTTGTTTTTTTTTTTAAGTTGGATTTTACAGGAGAAAATCTGTGCAAAAAGATTGAAAACAATTCAAATTCTCTTTGAATTTAAGCATACATCCTTTGTGTTTATCGTGCATTTACTTCATTATATTGCATAAATGTCAGTTACAAGGTTAAATATAAAGTTGAAAAAATGTAATCGTGACCAGGCTATTGATCAGAAAATTGTGAGATTAATTAGTTAATTTTTTTTAATCTATTGACAGCACTACTTTAAACGTATTATATTTTTGTATTTGTCAAGTAATAACACACCGCTCAAACAGGTGGTATGAACTAATTTTAAATAACTGAATAATTTGAAGGATACAGCTTACAGTATTTCAGAATCAGAATCTGAATACTTTATTAATCACTAAGCAAATTATGTGGATTACAGTTGCTCCAGTACAGTAACAGTGACAGAAACAGACTATAATATTTAAAAACATAGTATGCTACAGATTTATAAAAGAAAAAAGCACTAATATATACAAATCACTCAATAATAAATATCAAGGATTGACAAAGGTGATTATAAATAAATATCAAGAATATTGACAACAACATTACTGGGTAGAAAGGAGTGTGTGCAACAAGGGTGTAACTATTGCAGTGTTTACAGTTTACAAATGATTTTACCACAATTATGTCACAATAAAGAACATAAAGAGTTTAAAAAGTAATAATCGATTTAAAATGACAGTGACGTTTATCATTCTTAACTCTTAACAAGCAAAAATAACGTAATTTACATTGGAAATACAATTAAAACCTGAAATATGCAGTTTCTATTAAGACTGAAAAATTTAAATATAAACAGAGCAAGTATTTAATTCAATTCAATTCAATTCAATTTTATTTATATAGCGCCAAATCACAACATAAGTCGCCTCAAGGCGCTTCATAGATACAGAGAAAAACCCAACAATCATATGACCCCCTATGAGCAAGCACTTTGGCAACAGTGGGAAGGAAAAACTCCCTTTTAACAGGAAGAAACCTCCGGCAGAACCAGGCTCAGGGAGGGGCGGGGCCATCTGCTGCGACCGGTTGGGGTGAGAGAAGGAAGACAGGATAAAAGACATGCTGTGGAAGAGAGACAGAGGTTAATAACAGATATGATTCAATGCAGAGAGGTCTATTAATACATAGTGAGTGAGAAAGGTGACTGGAAAGGAAAAACTCAATGCATCATGGGAATCCCCCGGCAGCCTACGTCTATTGCAGCATAACTAAGGGAGGATTCAGGGTCACCTGGTCCAGCCCTAACTATATGCTTTAGCAAAAAGGAAAGTTTTAAGCCTAATCTTAAAAGTAGAGATAGTGTCTGTCTCCCGAATCCAAACTGGAAGCTGGTTCCACAGAAGAGGGGCCTGAAAACTGAAGGCTCTGCCTCCCATTCTACTTTTAAATACTCTAGGAACAACAAGTAGGCCTGCAGAGCAAGAGCGAAGTGCTCTAATAGGGTGATATGGTACTACAAGGTCATTGAGATAAGATGGGGCCTGATTATTTAAGACCTTGTATGTGAGGAGCAGGATTTTGAATTCAATTCTGGATTTAACAGGAAGCCAATGAAGGGAAGCCAAAACAGGAGAAATATGCTCTCTCTTTCTAGTCCCTGTCAGGACTCTTGCTGCAGCATTTTGGATCACCTGAAGGCTTTTCAGTGAGTTTTTAGGACATCCTGATAATAATGAATTGCAGTAGTCCAGCCTGGAAGTAATAAATGCATGAACTAGTTTTTCAGCGTCACTCTGAGACAGGATATTTCTAATTTTAGAGATGTTGCGCAAATGGAAGAAAGCAGTCCTACATATTTGTTTAATATGTGTGTTGAAGGACATGTCCTGGTCAAAAATGACTCCAAGGTTCCTCACAGCGTTACTGGAGGCCAAGGTAATGCCATCCAGAGTAAGAATCTGGTTAGATACCATATTTCTAGGCTTTTCAGGGCCGAGTACAATAACCTCAGTTTTATCTGAATTAAGAAGCAGAAAGTTAGCGGCCATCCAGGTCTTTATGTCTTTAAGACATTCCTGCAGTTTAACTCATTGGTGTGTGTCATCTGGCTTCATGGACAGATAGAGCTGGGTGTCATCTGCATAGCAGTGAAAATGTATGCTATGTCTTCTAATGATACTGCCTAAGGGAAGCATGTATAATGTAAACAGAATTGGTCCTAGCACTGAACCCTGTGGAACTCCATAATTAACCTCAGTGTGTGAAGAGGACTCTCCATTTACATGAACAAACTGGAGTCTATTAGATAGATATGATACAAACCACTGCAGCGCAGTACCTGTAATACCTACAGCATGTTCTAATCGCTCTAATAGGATATTATGGTCGACAGTATCGAATGCTGCACTAAGGTCTAGCAGGACAAGCACAGAGATGAGTCCACTGTCAGAGGCCATAAGAAGATCATTTGTAACCTTAACTAAAGCTGTTTCTGTGCTGTGATGAGCTCTGAAACCTGACTGAAACTCTTCAAATAAACCATTCCTCTGCAGATGATCTGTTAGCTGTTTGACATCTACTCTTTCAAGGATTTTTGATATGAAAGGAAGGTTGGAGATTGGCCTATAATTAGCTAAGACTGCTGGGTCTAGAGATGGCTTTTTGAGTAAAGGTTTAACTACAGCTAGCTTGAAGGCTTGTGGTACATAGCCGATCATTAGAGATAGGTTGATCATATTTAAGATCGAAGAATTAATTAATGGCAGGACTTCTATTTATATATGAATACCTCCCCCATCGTAGTATGGCCGCGGGGAGGTGGGGCTAAGCGCACATAGCAGCAGTATCACACCTACAGATGTTACAGCATCGGCAGTAACATCTGTAGCTTTGAACATGCAACACTTACACCACACTGTAAGGAACAACAGGATAAGTAAAACAACACATTACATTCTTATAGCTCCCGATTGCATGTGTTGGAAAATGATATTATCTAAACTTAACAGGTAGCTAACGAAAGCGTGTGACTCACCGGGATTTTCCAACACAAATAACTCGACAGATGTTATTCCATTTATGGTCAGAGTTCGGGGCCTAATAAAAGAGTAGCTTATTAGCATTGATATGTAATAAACCATCACAGGCCACAACACCAAGAAAAGCACAGTGGGGGGGACTGTGGAGAAGGCAAACGAACTCAACAACTTCTTCAACAGGTTTGACCAGCCCACAACCCCCCCACCCTCACCCTCACCCTCACCTTCACTACAGAGTCCAATCCCCACTCTCCTACCTCCCTCGCTTCCCCCCCTTCCTGACACTATGACACCCCCCTCCTCCAATCCCTCTCTCAGCAGCAAGACATCTCCCCCCCTCCCCTCCTCCCAAACATCTCCCAGTGTCACAGTGGATCAGGTCAGGAGACAACTGAGGAAGCTTCGCCCCAGAAAGGCAGCAGGCCCAGACAAGGTGTGTCCTAGGATGCTAAAGGCGTGTGCTGCTGAACTTGGGGAGCCGCTACAACGAGTCTTCAACCTCAGTCTGCGACTGGGGAGAGTGCCCGCCCTATGGAAGACATCCTGCATCGTCCCGGTCCCCAAAAAGAACCGGCCCAATGAGCTGAATGACTTCCGACCGGTGGCACTGACGTCACATCTTATGAAGACTCTAGAGCGGCTCTTCCTCAACCTCCTCCGACCACAGGTACAACATGCCCAGGACCCACTACAGTTTGCATACAAGGCGGGTGTCGGAGTGGAGGATGCCATCCTGTACCTCCTACACAGAGCCCACTCACACCTGGATGGGGGAAAAGGCACGGTCAGGATCCTGTTTCTTGACTTTTCCAGTGCCTTTAATACCATCCGGCCCTGTATGCTTCAGGAAAAACTGAACAGGATGGAGGTGGACCCCTGCCTGGTCGCTTGGATCTCCGACTACCTCACCGACAGACCACAGTACGTCAGGCTGAAGGACATCACGTCTGACACAGTGGTCAGCAGCACAGGAGCACCACAGGGAACTGTGCTGTCCCCTCTTCTCTTCACCCTGTACACCTCTGACTTCTGCTACAACTCTGAATTATGCCACATTCAGAAGTTTGCAGACGACACAGCCATCATGGGGTGTATCTGGGATGATCAGGAAGAGGAGTACAGAAGTCTGGTGAGGAACTTTGTCGCATGGAGTCACACAAACCACCTGCAACTCAACACCTCAAAGACTAAGGAACTGGTTGTGGACTTCGGGAGGTCTAGAGCAGGTCCACTGCCGGTTCAGATAGAGGGGGAGGAGGTGGAGGTGGTCAACAAGTACAAGTACCTCGGGCTGTGGGTGGACAATAAACTGGACTGGTCATGCAACACAGAGCACCTGTATAAAAAAGCCCAAAGCCGACTGTACTTCCTCAGGAGGCTGAGGTCTTTTAACATCTGCAGGAAGCTCCTGAGGATGTTTTACCAGTCGGTGGTTGCTGGAGTACTTTTCTATGCTGTGGTGTGCTGGGGGAGCAGCACAGCAAAGAAGGACTCATCCAGGCTGGAGAAACTGATCAGGAGGGCTAGCTCTGTGGTCGGCATGAAGCTGGACACTCTGGTGACAGTGGCAGAGAAAAGGACATTAAAGAAACTGATGGACATCATGGACAATGCTGGGCATCCTCTGCACACGGCCATAAACAACCAGAAGAGTCTGTTCAGTGACAGGTTGCTTCTCCCAAAGACAAGAACTAACAGACTTAAAAACTCCTTTGTCCCACACGCCATCAGACTGTTTAACTCCTCTCTGGAGGGGAGAGGGAGGGGAAACAGGAGGACAAAGGAGGGGGAAACAACTAAGCTGTAGTGCCTCTTCACCTCACTGTACAATACCTTTTGTGCAATACTTTTGTAAATAGTCAACAGTGCAATAGACCTCAATACTTGAAATGTGCAATTCACTTGTATTTTTATTTTTTATTCCTATTTATTCTATTTATCCCCTTCGTATATTTTATTTATATTGTCTCTGTATTTATATATATGTGTGTGTGTGTGTGTATATATATATATATATATAATATTCTGTAACTCTGTAACTTCTGTCGGTGCTGTGCTTTTTTGGAAATCGAATTTCCCAGAGGAACCCACCCGAGGGATTAATAAAGTTCTAATCTAATCTAATCTAATCTAATCTAATAAGCAATTTGGTCTCATTAACTGGTTTGCAGCAGTGCATACTCTGAGGAAAATACACTCGACCTCCATTATTGCGAAGATCTCACAGGAAGAGACAGACAAAGGTTACCGACCCCTGGTCTAACCCATGCGAAATACAGGGCTGCAAATTCCCCTCTTGTCATCTTAAGCTATTGCCTATTAATGTCACAAGGGGGCGCTTTGATGCAGTCTTGCTGCGTTACGACCTTGCGTCTCGTGCGCAACAAGCATTGGGCACTCGTGGCACAGCTGGCACGCAAAGGGTCAACTGATGGCATGACACGCAGTGAATTAATCTGAGAAGGTGCATTAAAAAAATAAATGGCCGGGCCAGTGGTGCACATCGCAAATTAACTAGCATAGACACATTAGTTGTGCCGCTTCTTAATGACGGTATCTTAACTAACAACCCCAAGTACCAGATTCAACTTGCAATTGGCTAAAAATGACGTAGCCTACTGGTGAGAGGGACGCTGCTAGCTGGCAGTTTTTTCAAGCGATGTTAAAATTTCCACATTCCGACACTTCAAATGCTTCAGGAGCTGTCCGCTCAGCATCAGCACCATGGAAATACATCCGTAGACTCGAGACAGAATTCACAATGCATTTTCAGGTGTATGCACCAATGTTTTCTTTGATGAGCAAACCAGAAAGCTTTAATGAGCAGCTGGATTTGTCTCGCATTAATTGCCTGGACACAGAGGAGATTGAAATGCTGATTGAACTGAAAACCTCAACTCTGTGGGGGTCAAAGTTTGCAGAACTACGAACGCAGCTGGAATCCACAGCTGTGCGTGTTCATGGAGCTTCCATTTTCACCTGCTGGACATCACTACCTGACAAGTTTAACTGTCTTCAGAACATTGCATAGGCTTTATCTACAGTATTTGGCTCTACATATCTGTGTGAGCAGATTTTCTCTCACATGAAGAGTGTCCTCAGGTAGCCGTCTGAACGCTGGACACTCGGAGACGTGTGTCTCTGAGTGGGAGACCAGAGATGCCATTAACATGTGTATCCCTGTATTAACAAACATGCCATATTGGCCCAGTTTATTTTACTTATCATTGTTTTGAGGAGACCATAAATAGCATTTGCATTTTTTGTTGTACAGTTCATTTGCTGTTATGGAGTTCTTGCTATGGATATTATGGATTTTTCAAAATAGCTGATCTGCACTATGCCAACATCTGCAGACAAATATAATTTTATAAAGTTGTTGTATATAGTGTGTAACTGTTGATATAGAGCGTTATTAAGTTTATTGCTAATGCAATCATATGGCACATTGACTTCTGAGGGAATTTTAGATGGCACTCATCATCAGAAAGGTTGCTGACCCCTGCTGTATGCTAAGCGGAAGGAAGGAGGCCGGGGACTGGTGAGTGTCAGCGCCACGGTCCAGGATGAGACAAGGAACATCCACAAATAATTTAGGAAGATGGCCCCAACTGAGCTCAGTAAGTACGTCAGGCAGGAGAAACCCAAGAATGAGGAGGAAGAGGAGGACCCATCATGGAAGGACAGGCCCTTGCACGGTATGTACCACCAGCAGATAGCGGAGGTGGCTGATATCCAGAAATCCTACCAGTGGCTTGACAGAGCCGGACTGAAAGACAGCACAGAGGC
Organism: Astatotilapia calliptera; assembly: GCF_964374335.1. NCBI lineage: Eukaryota > Metazoa > Chordata > Actinopteri > Cichliformes > Cichlidae > Astatotilapia > Astatotilapia calliptera. The sequence continues at coordinate 9,585,995 of NC_137438.1, forward strand.
ACTAAACATGACAGCACAGGAACAAGCTCTGAGCACAAGATCCATAGAGGCTGGGGTCTATCACACCTGGCTAGATCTCAGGTGCAGGCTGTGTAAAGATGCCCCTGAGACAATCCAGCATATAGCAGCAGGGTGTAAGATGCTAGCTGGCAGGGCATACATGGAACGCCATAACCAAGTGGCCAGCATAATATACAGGAACATCTGTGCCGAATATGGCCTAGAAGTCCCGAGGTTAAAACTAGGGTGGTGGAGAATGATATATATATATACATATATATATATATATAATCTATCTATCTATCTATCTATCTATCTATCTATCTATCTATCTATCTATCTATCTATCTATCTATCTATCTATCTATCTATCTATCTATCTATCTATCTATCTATCTATCTATAAATTTCCCTTTCTCTTATCCTTCAACCTTGAGTCCTCTACCAGAGGCCAAGGTACCCTTCATTTGCACATTTGTGCAAGTAGCTAGTTAAAACTGGTTAAATGACTGCAGTTTGGCTCTTTTCTGTGTCTGTGTCTGCTGTCTAAGTACGTGTGTGTGGTATTAGATTTCCTAAGGAGCTACCCTGCCCTCCTTACTCTGTGACCCAGTGAGACAGGGGGGATTGGGGGGGTATCTCTTCATCCACTTCACTGGACTGGGTCATGGATGGCAAACTGTGAGTGTCTGTGTTAAATGGATCACCACTGAACGAACCTTCATAAATAATCCACACAGATCGCGGAGGGTTTTCCTTTCATTGAGAAGCATCAGAAGAGCCAGAAAAGAACAGCTGAACATTCTTTTTTTCTCACTAATTAAAGTTAAGGAAAAAAGGAGGGTGGGGAATAAAAATGTCTGTATGGCTTTTAAAGTTACTTCAGCACAGATTGACATTTTGACATCTTGACTGACAAAGCACTTTGAGGTGTAATCCTATATACAACCTCCTCACTTGCTTCAGTTAACATTGCTGTTCATGATTCAACTATAAGAAAGAATCTTGGCAACAGTGGAATCAATCCAAAGAGATTTCGTTCTTTTTTGACCAAAAAGAACGCAAATGCTCATCTTACATTTGCCAAAAAACATCTTAAAGATCCCCAAAATATCTGAAGACCGCTGAACAAAATCTTTTGGACCAGTTTGACTCGCTGTAAATGCAGAATCATGAATTCTGTTCTTTCCTTAAAACTCTTGGATGATCCTCGAGACATTTTGTGTCATTCTGTTTTTTATTTTGGCTGTGCTGAATGAATATAGCTCATATTTGCCAGTGGATATTAATTTTTATTTTAAAATTTTAAAATTGTTGTCTCAGCTTGTGACATTAGTTTTAAATGGCTAAGCTATGCAAAAAACACCACATCTGATTCTCAGGGCCAAAAACAAATGTCCCAGTAAAAATAATTGAAAATACAATGTGTGATATCACATTTATCTGAACATCAACTAATGCATTCTTTTATGTTAAGATTTTCTTTTTATTTTATTACCTTTAAATTTTTAATTTTTCATATTTGTCAACCAGGTGGCGCTATTTTTTTTACCATTCAAAGCATGCAGTAAATAATAATAATAATAATAATAATAATTTTTCTGTTTTCTGTAAGGGTGCCTTGCTATTGAAATGACAAGTGTGTGTGATATTTCATGTTGGATAATGGTTTGTGAGTTTGTGTACATGTGTGTGAGCGTGTGTGCCCGTGCACACAAAGACCTCAACACGCTGCTGCGTCCGAGCAGCCAAAGGTTTGATCCCGGGACCTACACCATGCCACCAGCTATAGCTGGTACTCCCTCTCATCAGCAAATATAAGGGCAGTGTGAGTTTTGAACAGACAGAAAGAGAAGAGCTGGCAGCACCACGTGAGAAGCTTACATGGAAACACCACAATCTGTTCATTTGCAGCCTCTGCTCTACCTCAGCTGTTCTCCTCAACCATACTTCCTCCAGCGTTCTCCTCTATTTCTCTTCACTGTTCCTCCATGTCCAGTACTGCAATATTTATAGTGTGCAAGCTCTGACTTTTAGGTGAACCTATTTTGTGTTTTCACATTGGTCAGTGTGGAAACCCAATAGGATTGCAGTTATCACACTGAATGCACACCCTGAGCTTTACACACTCTTTGTGCATTTGTTACACTTTCCTGTTTTTTTTTTTTTGGGGGGGGGCAAAACTGTAAATGCATCTCACTGCTTAACACTCAATTTGAAATTTTGTGCAGTTTTTCTGAGTTGCTGAAACACTGACGTCTTTTCTGTGAACTACATTCTCTGTATTCTTTCCAGTTTGTTGAATTATTCACTCTATTGCCAAAACATGAAACCCTAGTAGCACACAAAATCCAGTTCACTAAATTGGATGAGTAAACTCAAACACAAACACAATTTGCACTGGCTCCCTTGTAATGCACAATGGAAACCACCAGAGGGGGGAAACCCCCCTAAAATCTGCTGCAGAAATAAGGTTTCTTAAACACACTTGTTCTGTCCTTATTGTGCGTCCCTTTGCCCAACTTGACAGACAGCTAACGGTTTCAATGAACATTGGAGGCGGAAGTAAGTTTAAGGCTTTTTACTTCGTCAGTAGTTCAATGATTGATATTCTTTTCTTCCCGTAAAAAAGCAATAACTCTCCAAGGCAGAAACGTTTTAAAGAGCAACAACATATTCTGCAGGCTAACAAGCGACCAGCTTCCTGTTTCCTCTACCCACAGGAACACAGAAAAACCCCACCAAAATAAAAGCAGGTGAGAATTCCCATTATGACCAGCAGAGGGTGCTGAAGAGAAAGAACCTATGCATGCCATAACACTCCCCGTCTGGTATTGTAAAATACCATTATGAACCAACTGAAACATCATAAACTGCAAGATTTTACAGATTATATCTGAATACAATGTTTACCATCATGACACACATACTTCTCAGTCCTTTGGGGACATCAACAACACTGTCTCTGACACAGGTCTCAGGTAAGTATTAATAGTTCCATTTCTTGAGACCCTCACTTCAATCTTCCTGACCCTGCCATCCTTATCCAGGAAGATCTGGTTGACAAGTCCCATTGGCCATTCATTGCGCCTCGCTTGTGCATCTTTGATGAGCACCAAATCTCCCACCTTGAGGTTTGCATGGTTACGTTGCCACTTGTTCCGGCTTTGCAGTGTCCCTAAGTACTCCCGTCTCCATCTGGTCCAAAATGTGTTTGCAAGGTGTTGAACTTGCCTCCACTGCTTTCGATGGAGATCCTTCTCAATAAAACTTCCCGGAGGGGGAAGAGGAGTGCACACCTTCTGAGTGAGAAGCATGGAAGGTGTCAACAGGAAGGGTGTGTCAGGATCTGTTGTGATAGGAGACAAAGGTCTAGCATTAATGATGGCTGTTACCTCTGCCATTAGAGTAGAAAGCACCTCATGTGTCAAGTGAGAGTGCGGGGTTTGGAGAAGCATTGCATCCAGGATACGTCGGGACAATCCTATCATACGTTCCCAGCTTCCTCCCATATGAGAAGAGTGAGGTGGATTAAAGATCCAGGTGCATCCCTCTTCTCCCAGGTATGTTTTAATGCTTGACACGTCGGGGTCTGTCAGTGTGAAACCTAGCTCCCGGCAAGCACCAACGAAATTAGTCCCACAATCGGATCGAATCTGCTTAACAGGCCCTCTCAAACTGAAGAATCGACGCAGGGAATTGATGAAACTTGATGCGTCCATCGACTCAATCAGTTCAATGTGCACAGCACGTGTGCTAAGACACGTAAAAAGAACAGCCCACCTTCTGCTATTTGCCTGGCCTCCTCTTGTGCGCCTTGTGACCACAGACCAAGGGCCAAATACATCCAAACCCACGAAGGTGAAAGGAGGTTCGGTGCTGATACGATCAGAAGGCAGATCTGCCATTCTTTGCTCAGTTGCAGGTGATACAGTTGTGGATAATCTGTTTGATTAGCCTCCTTGCTCCTGTAATCCAATATCCAGCAGTACGGACTGCACCTTCTGTGAACACCCGTCCCTGATGCATTACTCGCTGGTGATGGTGTTCTACTATCAACTTGGCAACATGGCTACCACCTGGAATAATGAGAGGATGTTTCTCCTTGTAGTCGATGTTGGCGTGTTTGAGCCTTCCACCTATCCTCAAGAGTCCTTGATCATCACAGTAGGGACTGAGTTTTTGTAAAGAGCTGTGTTTTGGTATGTCTTTACCATTAGCAATACAGGCAAGTTCCTCCTCAAACATTTCCTTCTGCACACTTTTGATGACGACAATCTCAGCCTTTGTCAGTTCCTCTGCTGTGCGAGACTGTTTGCAATGATGCCATGAACTGCAAGAGGGACCTTCATCTTTGCTCTTGAAGACCTTTGCAATATGAATGAGCAAACTAAGGGCCTTGAGGAGTTTCTTCAAAGAAGAAAAACGTCTGAACCTTTGCGATCCAAGCAGAGACCCATCATTACTCGTGTGAGTGACAAAGCTGCGTATTTCATCATCCAACTCGGGGTCCACAAGGTCATAGGTTTCAGCTTCTCTTGTAACACTAGCTTGTAACAAGAAGGCAGGTCCTTTAAGCCAGGCACTGTCACCAAGCATGGCGGCAGGCACCGAGCGTGTGTCAGCAGGGTTAGAGCTCGTAGGGACATAGTGCCATTGTTTTGGTTCTGAAATCCTCCTGATTCGCTGCACCCTGTTGCCAACATATACATAGAACCTCTTCGTCTGGTTGCTTATATAGCCTAAAACCACACGACTGTCTGTGTAGAATTCAACTGCCTCAAGATTTAGGTCCAGTTCACTTGTGATGACTTCAGCAAGCTCTGCAGCTAAAACAGCAGCTCCCAATTCCAGTCTTGGAATTGTATGAGCAGATTGTGGGGCCAATTTTGCTTTCCCTAGAACGAAGCCCACCTGATGGTTCTGATTTTCGCCAGTGGTCTTTAGGAAAGCAACTGCTGCAATGGCTTTAGTGGAGGCATCTGAAAAGATGTGTAACTCTTTTCTGATTGCTGTTGACATCGTAGCAGAAGCGTAGGTCCTTGGAATATGTACATTCTTGAGATCGACAAGAGATTCTTTCCATGTATCCCACTCGGCCTCCCTTTCTCTAGGCAGTGGAGTGTCCCAGTCTAGGGCCTCACTTGAAAGTTCTCTCAGCAGCATCTTTCCCTGGATTGTAACCAGTGAAGCAAATTCTAAGGGATCAAAAAGACCATTGATTGTAGCTAAGACACCTCTCTTTGTAAAGGGCTTCACTGTCTCTGCTACTCGAAAGGTAAAGGCGTCTTTCTTTAGGTCCCATATCAGACCAAGGCTTCGCTGTGTAGGTGTCACATCAGTCTCCAGATTTAGCTCTTTAAGCCCCTTTGCACGGTCATCTGGAGAAAATGCATCAAGAACCTCAGAGCTGTTTGATGCTATTTTATGCAGGCGAAGGTGAGATGTGGCAAGCATTTCCTGTGCTCTCTTCATTAGATCAATAGCTTCACTGGCTGTGGGCCTTGACATAAGCGCATCATCAACGTAGAACTCCCTCTCAATGAAGCGTCGTGCATCTGATCCGAATTCCTCTTCACCATGAGCTGCTGCACATCGAAGGCCGTATATAGCTACGGATGGTGAGGGGCTGTTGCCAAACACGTGAACCTTCATTTGATACTCACAGATGTCATTGGCAGGATTGTTGTCTTCATGCCAGAGGAAGCGCAAATAGTTTCGATGGTCCTCTCTTACAATGAAACTGTGAAACATCTGTTCAATGTCAGCGGTTACTGCAACAGTTTCACGTCTGAACCTCAACAATACTCCCAATAAGCTATTATTGAGGTCAGGTCCAGAGAGGAGAACATCATTGAGAGAGACGCTATGGCACTTTGCACTTGAGTCAAACACAACCCTGATCTGATCCGGCTTCTGAGGATGGTACACCCCAAACGTAGGTAAGTACCAGCACTCCTTGTCCACCTCAAGTGGAGGAGCCAGTTCAGCATGGTCACGATCAAATATGTTCTGCATGAAAGCAAAGAAATGCCTCTTCATTTCAGGCCTTTTTTCAAGGGTGCGCTGAAGAGAGGATAAGCGTTTGACGGCCTGGTCGCGATTGTTGGGCAGCCACTGGCGAGGTCCCTTAAATGGAAGTGGCGCCACCCAGCTGTTGCTGTCATCTATGAACATCTCTCTCTTCATGACCTCTAGGAACAGTTTGTCTTCAATAGAAAGGCCGATTTTGTTATCGTCCTCGGATGTATCAAAGATGGTGCTTCCAAGAGTGCATGCCTTAACTATAGGTGTTTCGGTGGTAGGGAAGGCTTTACGCTCAGACTTGGACCCATACTTCTCTTTGATATGAACCATATTTGGACATGGTCTGAAATAGGATGGGCGATTGTTCTCAAGCACATTAGTGTGATAGGCATCCACAGCTGCAGGCTTATGAGCATCACCTAAACAGACGTCACCAATGATGACCCATCCCAGGTCCAGTTTCTGTGCATATGGGGCATTGTGAGGACCGTTTCTATGCTACCTCGCTTTGTGGACACTAAGTAGGTCACTCCAAGTAAAAGGAGGATCTCTGCTTTGTGATCGAGTGGTGGGATGAGATGGGCTATTGGCCTTAGATGAGCATGTTCTGCTGCCACCTCAGGGGTAGGTATCTCAGCTCTGTTACTCGGAATGTTATTACATTCAATTATTGTCGGCAGCGTGACTGATGTGGCTCCGTCTAGTGACTCCACTACAAAGCCTGTAGCTCTTCTACCCATCATTTCTGTTGTTCCCGCACATGTACGAAGTGTGAATGGAGACTCTGACCCCTCTATGCCATAAACATCAAAAAACTCTGACCTGGCAAGTGACCGATTACTCTGATCATCGAGCACGACATAAGCCTTTGTCACTCGCTCTGGCTGCGCTTTTGGGAAAACCTTTACCAAGCAGATCTTAGAACAGGATCTTCCTCTCTGAGCTTCTCCACATACTTCGGTACAAGTCGATGTTATAACAGGCTGAGTTGTCTCTTCTGTGCCCTCCCCGCCATGACCAAAGAGAGTTGCAGGAGGTGGTCCTGGATGAAGGGCAGAGATATGATTCCTGCTTTCACATTCTGTACACTTGATTGTTGTGCTACAGTTCTTGGCCATGTGACTAGTGGAAGAACAGCATCTAAAACAGATACCATTGTCCTTGAGGAAGGTCTTACGCTCCTCAATGGGTTTATTGCGAAACCCTCTGCAGCGCTTGAGGGGATGTGGCTTTTTATGAATAGGGCACTGCCTTTCCACATCACAGGTTTGCTCTCTCACGCTGTCTTGGCCAGCTTTCCCCTGTGATATTTCCGTCTTGTGAGCAGAGACCAAACCCTTATAGGTCTTCCTCACTGTAGTATCTGATCTAAAGTGGTCTGTTGTAGATGCTAAGAGCCTGAAGCCTGGATCATTGCGGGCTTGTGCCTCTCTGCAGACAAAGTCACAGAGAAATGAAAATGGCGGAAAAATGACACTATGGTCAACTTTATACCTAAAACCCTGAGAGAGCCACTTTTCCTGGATATTGTGTGGTAACTTGTCCACAATTGGAGCGACACCACGTGCAGTGTCAAGATAGCTTAGCCCTGGGAGATAACCCTCTGATTTTGCTGCCTCAACCTCTCTCAGCTTAACAGGATCTTTGCTACTGACCTTTGGGAAGTTTGTAAACCTGTCGAACAGTGTTTTTTCAATTATCTCTGGAGAGCCAAAACATTCCTCCAAACGCTCCCAGGCTTTGTCCAGTCCAACTTCAGGACGACAGACATGCACCGTCTTTATTCTTTTCACGTGCCGTGCTGAGTCGTGCCCTAGCCATTTAATAAGGAGGTCCAACTCTTCACTGGGGCTGAGTTTTAGTCCACTGATTGCATTCAGAAAGGAGGATTTCCACGCCCAGTAATTTTCAGGGCAGTCATCAAACTTTGTGAGACCAGCATTAATAAGATCCCTCCGTGCCAAGTACCTTGCTATATCACCCACCTGAGCACTGCCATATGGTAGGAGTTGAGGTGTGACTCGATCAGGCGACCTTTCCCTTGTGCTCTCTGGTGGGTGCGGTGTTGAGTGGGGATAAATACCAGACTTTGGTTCCTGAGATAGCCCTGATGTTGGAATGGCTTTGTTTCTCATTTTGAACAAGTGAGATTCAACATATGGAGTACCAAAGCTTTGCCTGGGTTGAATCGTGGGCTTCAACTCATGAACAGTTGACTCTCTATGCTCTTCCTCTGGTTTAGCACTCTCGGTTGGCTGTAGATGCTGCTCCACATACTGCCGTGTCCTTTCAGCAGTCTCTTCAAAGGCTCGTTTCCTTTCAGTTTTGACAGACTCCTCTGCTGCAACCTCAAGGATGCTGGCTTCAGCCATAGCTGCTGCTACCTCCTTTTCATACTGTAAAGTGTTCAATTTGGCTTCTATGCGAGCCTTTTCAATCATCATTTCTGACTCTATTTTGGCATAATCGGCTCGTGCGCGAGCTGCCTCCAGTTTAGCACGAGCTGCAGCAGCGGCTTGACTGGCTGATGATCCACTCGATGCTATAGAGGCCACTGACCTGGTCTCTAGAGCCGACAGCTGCGTTATTTCTTTTGTGGCTTGTGTGTCCTCCATCCCACAATGCTGCTGTGTGGCAAGCGTAAGCAGTAGTAGAGATGAGACGTGCTGGCAGACGAAGTTGCTGTCTTTGATTATCTCTGCTCGCTGAGAAGCTGCTTTTTTACTGTTCTGTCCTTATTGTGCGTCCCTTTGCCCAACTTGACAGACAGCTAACGGTTTCAATGAACATTGGAGGCGGAAGTAAGTTTAAGGCTTTTTACTTCGTCAGTAGTTCAATGATTGATATTCTTTTCTTCCCGTAAAAAAGCAATAACTCTCCAAGGCAGAAACGTTTTAAAGAGCAACAACATATTCTGCAGGCTAACAAGCGACCAGCTTCCTGTTTCCTCTACCCACAGGAACACAGAAAAACCCCACCAAAATAAAAGCAGGTGAGAATTCCCATTATGACCAGCAGAGGGTGCTGAAGAGAAAGAACCTATGCATGCCATAACAACACTAATTCATAATCGGTCACTCTTGTTGCTAATTATCTAATTAAAGCAAAGATATGCTTCATTCTAAAAGTAAATAGACCAAAACAGAATGCAGAATACAAAAACAGCCAAATAAAACAGTATGACAATAGAAAACACACTCACTGACCACTTTATTAGGTATGCGTCTTGGACTGTTTACTAATGCAAGGACTTAATCAGCTGATGGTATGGCAACGGCTCAGTACATTTAGGCATGTGGGCATGCTGGAGTTCAAACAGAGCATCAGAATGGGGACGAAAGATGATTTAAGTGATTTTGAATATTAGATGGTTGTTAGTGACAGATGGGATGGTCTGAGCATTTCAGAAAATGGTGCTATGCTGGGTTTTCCCTCACATGACCATCTCACAGGCTTCACCAAGAATGAGAACAAAAGAGAAAATAGCCAATGAACGAGTCAAAATATGTTGTTGATGCCAAAGGTCAACATGACGGTCTACCTGAATATTATTGCTGACTATGTACATGCCTTTATGTATCCATCTTCTGTGCACAACCAGCGAGGGTGAGTTGTAGGCAGACATTATGTTTTTGGCCATTTTTGCCTTTATTGGATAGTGATATGGTGGAGAGAACAGGAAAGTGGGAGGAATGAGAGGGGGAGGACATGTAGCAAAGGCCCATGGGTTGGATTGAAACCTGGGCCACTGTGGCATGTGGTTGCCTGCTCACCCACTGAGCTAAACTACACCCCAGCTGTTGCACTACTGTTGAGATTAGAACCCAGAAAGTTCTCATCTCAAAAGAAGCGATGACCAAAAGTTTCACACTATGAATCACTTATAAAAATCCCAGATTTTACACTTTTTCTTAGTGTTTACTTGACTTTTACTTCTTACACTGTACTGTAGTTATGGTGGAGGAGAAACATGTGAAAGTGGCCACTTTATAATTCTTATTTTGCAGGGTTGAAATACAGCCAGGTTTGTTTATAAAGACAATCTGTATCCTGAACACTTGTATTTTTTGAGGTAGTGCATCATCAAAGCTCAGTATCTAAGATTTTTGAAACTTTTTGTTTAGAGCTCTGAGAAAAGAGAGATTGGGTCTCAGCAGTTGTAATGAATAACAGGTTCTTATGGTACTTTTCTAATCAAGTCATTTACCCATTCACACGCATGTGCTTTCTATCAAACACCCAGTGAACACTTTAGAAGCAACTCAGGGTGCAGGATCTTCGTCATGGATACTTTGGCATGCAAACTAGAGTAGCAAGGGATTGAACGACCAACATTTTAATTTGCAGATGACCTGCTCAACCTTCTGAGTCACTGCCACACATTTGTTTGCAGCAAACTGTATTGAAGTCTGGTTTGCTGCTTTTCCAGTGGTCTTTCAACATTGACATGACAACCAGTTGGAAGTGACTTCACCTAGCAAGGTTTCAGCAATGTAAACAGGCAAATATTGAACATAGAGAAACAGGGCTGAGAACTAGAGCAGGACGTGGAGATGGTAGGTAAGTTCCGATTTGTATTGATCCTTCACATGACACATCACGAACGCATGCACATTGCACAGTTTGGTTTGGAGCAGTTTGCTCAATTTTCTTCGTTTCGTGTTTACACCACTGCAAAGCATTTATTGCAATCACACAAGAATCTTGGAGATAACACATGACTTTCTGGGTGACGCCATGTGGCAGCTGCCGCAGTGCAACCACCCACGGAGCTCCTAAACTGTTTGGTATCTCATGTGTCACAAGGTTCCTTCTTCTGTAAGATGGTGAAGGTTGGTATGTGTGCACGAAGGTTGCTGTGTGCGCTTTCTCTGCTTTTTTCGATCTGCTTCATTTCTACCAGGACAAGCAGCTGCTTGAAAGTGCAAAAAAAGTTTTTTTTTAAAAAACCCTCGGCTCTCCATCATTCTGACAGATGCACACTTTCAGAGAGGTTTGGTGTAGGTGAAATCCTGCCTGCCTGTGAGGTTAGTTAACTCAAACTTCAGACAAACACAAACAGAGGTGATGACAGAAACGCATCAGTGTGGACAAAAAAATGAGAACTGAGAACTGAGAAATTCATCCACATATGCCCACAAACTAATAGTTTGATCTGATTTAATTTCCACATGTGCACTGCCAATCACCAAAAACGCTTAAATAAAGACTCCATTAAATATAGCTCCCCCTTTTGCTAATGAAAAGAATTACTTTACTTGAAAACTATCATTATCTCATTATATATTATTATTAAATTATTACCAATGTAATTAAAACTGAAGGGCATTCTATTGAAAAGAAATTTGCCACAGTAGCTGGCAAAAAAACTGTACTCTGGTTCGCCATCTGCTGTTTTGTTTGAACTTTCAACTTACCGTCTCTCTTTTTTTGTTGCTATGGAAGGAATAGCTAACCCATATGGAAAAGATATATATAAATCTTATAAAGTTTGTATCTGTCTTGTGTGAAACTTGTATGAAAAGCATATAAGAGTGAAAACAGATATAAGATCCCTTGAAAAATTATATAATGAAACTTGTATGTTTTGGATACTTACTAAAACAATGTATGAAAGTAATGAGAAAGTGGCCACTTTCATGAGTAATCACATATAAGTTTTTACTATTTCTTTTCCATATGGGAATGCTTGATGACTGAAAATGAGCCACAAGCAGAGCAGAGGTTTGGAGGAGAGACGCTGGTGAAAGAACCTGCATGCAGAAGAGGTTTCCGAAATTAACTGCGATAAAAGCACCTGTGTCAACAACACGTGCATTCTCTTCTCCATGAGGCGTATGCGTTTGGCATTAAGTCACCGTGGTAACCCTGTAGCTCAAATCATATGTCTGCCTGTGTAAATGCTTTGTGCGTATATGTGTGTGTGTCTGTGTGTTTAACATCGCTATGGAAACATTTGACCCAGGTGACCTTGGCCTTTTGGAGGCCCCTATCTCTCTCGCTCCTTCCCTCTCTTGGCTACCCAGGTAGAGGCCGGCTGAGCCGCAGCTGGTTTGGACGGGTGTGTCTCCATGAGTTCAGACATGCTCAGTGGCATGGTTTGTTTTAGCAGATGGCCAACTTAGCGATAAGTCCTTTTTCTACTTAAGCAGTTAAGGCCCCACAAATATTCTACCACATGAGAAATGTCTATTTCATTGACATAGTGATCAGGCGGTATCTAAAGCAGTGATCCATGCCACATGAATGACTTTCTCAAAGCTGGACATGTGTCATAACTCTGGCATGGCATGGCAGAGATGACATTGGTGCAATGCAAAGCAGCTGAACCCGTACAGAGTAGAAACACTCCAGTGCAGCTAAGAAGAAGGAAACAAAGTGATGATCTTTCTGATCTTTCTGAGCATTGTTCCAGGAGTCAAGTAAGAGTAAAACACATGTGCGTGTGTGTGAAGCAGTGGCCAGCCAAATTAAAGGTGTGCATGTGCAACTGAGCATATGTGTAAATGTTATCAGGAGAACCTCTGGCTGAACTCTGAGTGGGTTGCTGCACAGATTGTGGGCGAGTGTATGAGTGCATATTTGAAAAGGACTTAGCCAACACTGGAGTCATCAATCAGACCTGTTGAGTCAGACAGAGCATTTTTTCCTCTTTCCATCTTTATCACATCATTGATTTTAACAGTGAATAATCCTATTTTTACAAAGTGTTGAACTTCAGCCACGGCATAACCCCTCCCCCTCCATAGACACACCCTAGATATTTAACATCCTCTCCACCTTACAGGCCTTTGCACCCTTCCACGCCTGAGGCCGTAAACCTGCCTGTCCATCAGCGATTATGAGCCTTCTAATAGTTTGCTCTGTTTAAATGACAAGCCTTTCATCTGCCAGCTCTCTCTAGCTACATGACTTTAATGGCCCTGACATCATGTAAGCCGCAGCAGCTGGCTGTTTGGAACATGAGTGCTTCTAGGTGTGTGCGCGCAGGCCAACGGGGAGCTGTTGGTACCTGCATGGTGGTGCGGCTCTAATCCATGTTTGTTCTGCTCCAGCACCAGAAGAGAATGTCCCACACACAAGCACACTTATGGCACACCTGCAGCCTGACACACACACACACACGCACGCACGCACACACACACACACACACACTGAGCTCTGCTTCTGCATACATGCTGTGCAAAAAAGTAGAAGTAGTTAACACATCCTGTTTGTGCAGTAGTCATTTATCATCAGAGGCGGTGATTAGTATCTTCAAGAGACCTGCTTTTATGTAGCTCAATCCCAGCAGGGAATTGCATTGCGCTAGCGTTGCTAACTTGCGTGCGAACTTGTGCAAAATTTTACGTTATGCTTTTTTGTACTTTATTGATTCACTGATTTTGCTATTAAGATTTTGTGTTTTTAAGCATGTTACTGTCATAAAACATGGAAAATATACCCTTTTTGGATCATGTGACCACAAACTCTTGTCCAATCAAAGTTATGAGCCAGTTCGTTAGATGTATATGTTCTTTAAACTGTCACGGAACCTTTAACAGAACATAAAAGTATCAGTTGAAGACACAAAAACACCTAAAACTGCTCCCTCTGTCTAAATGCACGACCTTCTCCTTAACATACACAGCTGTTAAAGTCTGACTCTATGTCTGGTAATTGAGACATGCATACCAGTCAGTCAGTAAGCTAATCTAAAAGAGTGGCAGACAAGAGAGGGGGGTGGGGTGAGAGACCACCAGCATAGTTACCAATTCTATCTAAAACCTTGTATGTGAGCGAGAGCGAGCTGTTATCGCTCCACACCTTTGATATGAGACTGAGTTTGAGCTGAAGTGGAAAGATTTGCACAGTTCGTTTCACAACTTCTCTTATCTGCACTGACTGAAGTAATGCGCGATACTGCCATTACTTCTGCTACTGTGTGTGTGTGCGAGACAGAATATTGGTGTGTGCACACACTCATGGGGTGACTGTAAATGCTACTACTGTATTTTGCATTTGTAATAACTGATAAACAGAATTTAGTAAGGATAAAACAAGGGCTGACAGATTAGCACGTTTTATAGGCGCATGCACACAACATCCGGATTTGGTGTGTTTGCAGAGTCTGAGCATGAGATAAGATTCGAGGGGACAGTGATAACCTTTTAAGTGAGAAGCTAATAGGGAGAAAAAAATCAAAGCCAGGTGTTTGGGGTCAGATGACTGAAATGAAATGATGTCTGAACAGATTAACACCTTTGAGAATTGTTTGGAAGCCAAGGCAAAGGAGTTTAACATTTAAACAAGTCTTGTTTATTGAATATTACTAGGAGTAACCCTCAAAGCTCTTTTCTGAAACCAGCAGTTTTTGGTAGTACTGTGTGACACTACTAAATTTGGTATTGTTCAGAAGTAAATACGACGCCAGCAATGTTGATAAAGTTACCTGTATCAGTATTGGTAACTTATAAAGGAAGCTTATATAGGGGACATTTTAATGACCAGTAAATCACTGTGAATTTTACTTTCTACAATAATTAGTTAACACAACAAAACAGACCTTTCAGCTTTTCATGTATTTTGAAAGTGGGGTTTTTGGAGATCTTCCTTTAAATCACTTTGGATCAGCTTCGGTTGCTTACAGTTTTTTTTAATTGGTTTAGTACTATTTTCACAACTAAAGTGTGCATTTTCAAATCTCTCGGTACAAAACTCACATTTGATCACATTTGTAACACCACTAGTCATTCTTTCAAATCTGATGTCATGAGTTCATTGTATTTGCACAAATTTTCATTCCACTTAATCATTGTTGCAGAACATATGATCATTGTGATATATTCTGAGAACATTTGCTTTACTTACCCAAACAAAACAGTAAGATCTTTTTTCAACGTATTACTTTTACCAATCATTTCATTCAGGAGCAAATAATACAAGGTAAGCGTTTCAAATTGTCCTTGGTGATGAATGAGTGTAACTGAACTGTAAAACTTTACACAGCAAATATTACACTTATGTTCAGGCATAACCAATATATATATATATATATATATATATATATATATATATATATATATATATATATATATATATTAGGGGTGCAACGATATTCGTATCGATATTGAACCGTTCGATACAGTGCTTTCGGTTCGGTACGCATATGTATCGAACAATACAACATTTGTAATTTATTTGATCAACTTTCCTTCCGACGATGCTGTCTGTGTTGAGCGCTCAGTGAATCTGCGTTCGACTACTCCGCCTAGGCTGCACTGTCGAGCGCAGATCCACTGAGCACTCAACACAGACAGCATAGTCAGAAGGAAGAGCGCAGGGCAAGCTAGCAAGACACATGGACCTCCCCCACCCTCATTCAGATCTGGCGTTTGGAATTATTTTGGTTTTCATGTGACGTATGACCCTGAAGGTAAGCGAGTCATGGACTAAAGTAAAACAGTATGTTGGATGTGCCATGCAATGCTCAATTACATGGGTGGGAACTAGTGTGTTAGCGCAGTTAGCTCGTTAACGTGTTGGCCGTCTAGCCCCATGCACGGAGCGATCGGCGGTAGCTCGTTAATGGAGATTTGCCGTGTTGTGGCGTTAAGGTCATTTCAACGAGATTAACCTGAAAGCACTAGTAGGAACACAACGAATATGACTGCACATTTACGCCGACATCATCCTAGTGCAAAGACAAAAACAACAAGCATGCTACTAACTTTAGCCGAGTCATTTAGACAGCTGTTAGCACATGATTCTCCTTATGCTGCTGAGAATATAGCCCAGAAGAAGCGGATAGTATAGCTTTTATTTTGGAAAGAGGCATTTCTCTGTAATAAACTCTCTTTTCCAAAGATGAGTGATTCCTCAATCAGATACAGGGCTTGCAATATCGCTAGCCCGACGTCCTGGAGCTAGCGATTTTTTTCAGTCGGGCTACCAAAATCTATCTCTTCCCTGCCCGTCGGGCTATTGTAGGAAGTAAAAATATATGTCAATGCTTTTGCATTCTTTCAGAAATGTAGCTGGGTAATTATGTCATTGGCATCTGTGAGCCACTGTCAATATGTGACATATTGAAATCGCGTTTGAATTTGCGCTTGTTTTTTTGCTTTCACTTTGCAATCGCGCGAACTGTGTATAGAGAGCGACAGCACTGATCTGTGAGTGATGATAATTTGTGCACCAATTCCTCTGACATCGTCTTATTAATCGTTAGCTTACTATGCAAATATGACAAGTGAAATCTCCCGCAGCTTAAACATGTGAGAGGTTGATCGCGCAGAGAATCGCTGAGCTTATGTGAGTCCGTGTGTAAAAGCATTTCAGTTCTGCTGAGCCAAATAAGACAGGTCAGGGTGAAGAAGTGACAGCCAAAGAAAAGCTTACCACAAAATGGAGAAGTTATGACAAATCAGACTATAAGGCAAAAAGAAAGTGCAGCTTTATGGTTTCATGGACAAAAGAATTTCTGTGGCTGCAATATGACGAGCTATATAACCAGGGCTGCACATAAGTGGTCCGCAGGTGCGCATTCGCTGTCAAAATAAAAAACACGCACAAGGGTTAGGGTTAAATTTAAAAACTGTACTTTTGAGTTAAAATATATATTTATAATTTTAATAAATGACAAATTAAAAAGTCATGAACATTTTTTTTTGTATCGAAAAAACATCGAACCGTCACACCAAAGTATCGAACCGAACCGAACCGTGAATTTTGTGTATCGTTGCACCCCTAATATATATATATATATATATATATATATATATATATATATATATATATATATATATGTATGTGTGTGTATATATGTGTATGTATGTATATATATATATATATATATATATATATATATATATATATATATATATGTATGTGTGTGTATATATATGTATGTGTGTGTATATATATGTATGTGTGTGTATATATATGTATGTGTGTGTATATATATATATATATATGTATATATATATATATATATATATATATATATATATATATACACGTATACATACACACACACACACGAAAAAGGGAGAAAAAACAACAAGTCATTTACGTAAGCACAATATATTTTTTATTTTATTTTCATCACTTTTACACAATTAATCAAGCCGGTCATTAACATTGGGCCATGAGTTTTCATCAACATCACAGTGGATGTCTTCATTGTCCAGGCACCGTGGGAAAAATCTCCTGGCATGACGAATCCAGGCTTGACATTGCTCAGCAGTTATATCACCACAAGCTTCACACATGGCTTGAAGAAGGGAGACATGCTCATGGGGATGGCGATCATACACCTTCCACCTCCATGTAGAGAAGAATTCCTCAATTGGGTTGAGGAAAGGGGAATATGGTGGAAGATAGAGTGTCATGAAGCGAGGATGTGTTTGAAACCATTCCTGAACCAGCTGTGCATGGTGGAAGCTCACATTGTCCCACACAACAACATAGACGATGTCTTCTCCCTGACAGGCCTGCTCCAGTTCATTTAAAAATAACAAACTATCAGGTGTTCAGTGTTGTATGACCCTAGAACTGGTCTACAGCCTACCACACCATCTTCAGATATAGCTGCACCCATTGAGATGTTTCCTCCACGTTGTCCAGGGACTTGGATTGTAGCCCTTTGTCCAATAAGGTTACGTCCTCTGCGTCTAGTTTTTGCCAGATTGAAACCGGCCTCATCAACAAAAATATACTTGTGATGATTCACAGCAGCGTCCAGCTCCATCACCCTCTAAAATGATAATTTAGTTAGTTTTTTTTTTACAACTAAATGGTAAATGGTAAATGGCCTGTATTTATATAGCGCTTTACTAGTCCCTAAGAACCCCAAAGCGCTTCTTAGTTGTCTAAGAAGTCAGTACTGATAGTTGTCAGTACTGTTACAGTAATTGCATGCCAGTTTAGTGTTGTACCTGAATATATTCTGAACGCAGTTGTTTCACCCGGACATAGTTCCTCTCAAAAGGAACCAAGTAAATTTGTTTCATGGAAACCTGGTGCTTCTTCAAAAGCTGGGCAATCGTTGGAAGGCTAATTGATGGCACATTGGCAAAGGTGTCATTGTTGTTCTCAATAGCCTGTTTGATTTCAGACAGCCGTCTGTCATTCCTTGCCCTGACCATTCCCACCACAGCCAACTCCTGCTGGTCAGTCAAAACACGTGGGCGACCACCACCAGGTTGTCTCCTGTTAATTCTGAGGACAATCATATACTGTCAATATTGAAGTATTACAAATTACATTACTGTAAACTGACAATTACATGTTGTTCATCAATACAATAGAGTACTATATTTTAGAAGTGAAGTTGCTATAGCAGACATACCAGTTTTCTTGGCGAAAAGTTCTGATGATAGAGCTGACAGTTGACCTTTGTAAATTAGGCTGTACCAACCTGGCAGCCTCAGCCATGGTAAAGCCTCTGTTACAGTTTTTTTTATTGGTTTGGCGCAGTTTTCACAAGCAATTGGTACATTTTCAAAACTCTTAGTACTTATATCACAACAGATCATCAAAAGTGCACCTTTTTCAAACATTTCAGCATATTTTCAATTGTGTCAGTACAATACACATTATGACAAAATATCCTTTTCACTACACAAAATAAGTGTTTCATCTAAATAAATGTTTTGTTCACAGTTACTGCCTTTCATAATGTTATCACTATCAAATTTTTGATTTGCATCTCTTATTATTCAGTTTAATACATTTTTCTGTCATTTAATTCAACCGATCTTAATGTTTAATCAATGAATCATTCATTATGTCCATGGATTTTCAACTTGACTGATTGTTGTCTGGTCATTTGTAAGTTCCTTTTGAGAGGAACAATGTCCAGGTGAAACAACTGCGTTCAGAATATATTCAGGTACAACACTAAACTGGCATGCAATTACTGTAACAGAGGGTGATGGAGCTGGACGCTGCTGTGAATCATCACAAGTATATTTTTGTTGATGAGGCCGTTTTCAATCTGGCAAAAACTAGACACAGAGGACATAACCTTATTGGGCTACTATCCACGTCCCTGGACAACGTGGGGGGAACATCTCAATGGGTGCAGCTATATCTGAAGATGGTGTGGTAGGCTGTAGACCAGTTCTAGGGTCATACAACACTGAACACCTGATAGTTGTTTTTAAATGAACTGGAGCAGGCCTGTCAAGGAGAAGACATCATCTATGTTGTTGTGTGGGACAATGTGAGCTTCCACCATGCACAGCTGGTTCAGGAATGGTTTCAAACACATCATATTCCCCTTTCCTCAACCCAATTGAGAAATTCTTCTCTACATGGAGGTGGAAGGTGTATGATCGCCATCCTCATGAGCATGTCTCCCTTCTTCAAGCCATGTGTGAAGCTTGTGGTGATATAACTGCTGAGTAATGTCAAGCCTGGATTCGTCATGCCAGGAGATTTTTCCCACGGTGCCTGAACAATGAAGACATCCACTGTGATGTTGATGAAAACTCATGGCCCAATGTTAATGACCGGCTTGATTAATTGTGTAAAAGTGATGAAAATAAAATAAAAAATATATTGTGCTTACGTAAATGACTTGTTGTTTTTTCTCCCTTTTTCGTGTGTGTGTGTGTGTATGTATATATATATATATATATATATATATATTGGTTATGCCTGAACATAAGTGTAATATTTGCTGTGTAAAGTTTTACAGTTCAGTTACACTCATTCATCACTAAGGACAATTTGAAACGCTTACCTTGTATTATTTGCTCCTGTATGAAATGATTGGTAAAAGTAATACGTTGAAAAAAGATCTTACTGTTTTGTTTGGGTGAGTAAAGCAAATGTTCTCAGAATATATCACAATGATCATATGTTCTGCAACAATGATTAAGTGGAATGAAAATATGTGCAAATACAATGAACTCATGACATCAGATTTGGAAGGATGACTAGTGGTGTTACAAATGTGATCGAATGTGAGTTTTGTACTGAGAGATTTGAAAATGCACATTTTAGTTATGAAAATAGTACCATACCAATTAAAAAAAACTGTAACCACATGGTCAACAATGATGGCCCGGACTTCATTAGAGATGATGGTGCGTTGTCTTCTGCCTACATTTCTCTGAAGACCACCTCTCTGTCGAGGAGCACCACCACCACCTCTTCAATGAAGGTTTCCTCTCCCTACGAGTCTATCCTGCTCCATATTTGAACAGTGCAAAGTCTCAAACACAGTTCTACTTATATGGTAACTAATTGTGATCATCAGGGGGAAACAATTAGCAATTAGTATTTCTAGATTGAAAGCTCTTGCAGCAATGTGTAACTTACAAATGACCAGACAACAATCAGTCAAGTTGAAAATCCATGGACATAATGAATGATTCATTGATTAAACTTTAAGATCAGTTGAATTAAATGATAGACAAATGTATTAAACTGAATAATAAGAGGTGCAAATCAAAAATTTGATAGTGATAACATTATGAAAGGCAGTAACTGTGAACAAAACATTTATTTAGATGAAACACTTATTTTGTGTAGTGAAAAGGATATTTTGTCATTATGTGTATTGTACTGACACAATTGGAAATATGCTGAAATGTTTGAAAAAGGTGCACTTTTGATGATCTGTTGTGATATAAGTACTAAGAGTTTTGAAAATGTACCAATTGCTTGTGAAAACTGCGCCAAACCAATAAAAAGAAACTGTAAATGTGCCATGGTTTAGAAATCAAACACATGTGACAGTCAAGTCATCAAATGTCATGTTAATGGGGGAAAAAAGTTAAAAAGCATCCAAAAATCCACACCAACCAGTATCCATTGATAGACCTGGCCTAATGCATGGTGTGAATTGGGATGTCTTTAAATCAGGCTACTTTTCACAAAATAATGCAATAAGATGCTCTACCTTACTGCATTATGCCAAAAACTGTTAGGACTTCACACTTACACAGATTTTGGATTGCTCCTTTAGATAGAAATGGAGATGAAAGGAGAAAGGCAGTGATCACGTGCTTGTGCTTCTTCTCGCTGCTACATATGGAGTCAGGTGTGGGTTTGGGGGCAGACAGACAGGCATGTTTATCTGAAGCCTCTATCACGTCCAGACCAAACATGTGCCTTATCTGTGTTTCCCTCTTCCCCTGGTTTTCCTTCTGTCCCTCTTGTTACCCCCATATCGTTTCTTCTGAAGAGGCAGCGTGCTACTAAACACCCACAGCTGTCAATGACCAAAGCAGGATATGGCTTTCTGAAAAGTGTATGTATATATAAATGTGTGTGTAAATGCTGCTTACACAGTGGTGACATTTTACAGTTTCTACATGTACTTCAACACAGTAAGTGTCAAATAGGTTAAAACTTACCCTTGAATAATTATAACCTTATTTACTGAGGTAAACCTTATAAATGCCTGTTACATGTTGTGTAATTAAAGTTCTCGCATGCACTTAATGCTTGACAGACAGTTGCAGCCTATGTTTTCAAGTTAATGTTACAGAAATAAGCAGATTTAATTGCATTGCCCTATGCAGTTTCTCTGATCACATATTCTTTCAATATTCTGTTTACAGGCAGAACTGTCAGTCCTCAGGACGGCTGGATACTCAAGCTGCTTCCGAGTAAAATGTGAACTTACTTATACAGTTTATCCTGGATCGCTCTGTGAAGGATACACTAATCAGTCAACTGTACCAAATAATATTCCTTTGGTCCAGCAGTTCTCTTTCCCCTCACTAGATGGTGATACATACTTAGCAATGAGCAGGCCAGTTTTATGATTGTGGTTTCTTCATGCGTTTTTTTTTTTTTAGATCATACAAAATACAAGTATAAAGTTGCTGGACACTTCATTGACAAGCAGAAACACACCTTATTCATATTAATGACATTTTAATGATATATTTATTAGAAGAAGTGGTTCAGTTCCTGTTTAAGCTGTGAGTACCTTCAATCCACCCAAAAGTGCTGGCCTGTATGTGTTTCCATAGAAGTTACAACATCCCTCAGTCTGCCAATTGTTACTGTATACCTGTAGGTAGGTGCTTGCTTTATATTGGCTTATGTAAGGGGCTACTAGCCCCGCTATGTAGGGGTGTAGAAATGCACAGGCTGCCCTGGACGACTAAGAGGTGATGGGATCTGAGTCCATAACCCCCCCCGGTACAGTTGACCCTGATACTTACTACTGTAAGAATGGTTTCAGCTGTCCGGCTGCTACAGGCACAGAAGAAGGGCTCCAGGGCTCCGTTTCTTCTGTACCTGACCAGACAAGACGGGTGCCCCTACTTCAAGGCAACTTGGGTTTGACAGAAGTATGCAACAGTCACTTTTTAAACAACGTGGCACCTTTTATTTGTTCAGATGGCTCTCATGAACCAAGACTGTTTATCAATGTTACAGTTTTTCTCAAATGTTAAAACACAAAAGCCAATCCTGTAACCCAAATGACCAGTAGTCTAAACACATTTACTAAATGTAGCCACCATATTCCAGTACCATAAACACATGTCACATGAAGACACAATTCACAAAACACAACCCTCTGTACTCATAAATCTAAACACATTTTTCCTTGCTAAAACACATGTTGCAAAACAACTCTGCTCATATTCTCAAATGAAAGCCCATGTGATGCAAAATGCTTGCCACAGTCACCAATCTTTGAACACAGGAACACACCTGGCGTCATTCACTACACACAATGACTCAAAATTGAAGACACTTGTTGCTAATGCTGTACCCTCATGTAAAAGCAAGTTCAGAGTGCACAGTATGCTGAAGATTCCAAACAAACACAATGGATGAAGGCAGAGTCAGGGGAAGAGGAATTTGATGCAGAGGAGGGAGAAGAGCTGGCCCTGGAAGAAGAGGAGCAGGCCAATGAGGAAGAGGAGTTCAAATGAGAGGAGGAAGAGGAGCAACCAACGAGGAAGAGGAGAAGGCCAACATGGGAGAGGAGAAGGTCCAGGAGGGAGAGCAAGACAACCTCGCACCATCATTACGGACGAGATGCGAGCAACAGCTCAGCGACATGATGCCGCACAGTGATTGTGGTGTGTGTGGTGTGAATACCGTAACGTAAATACACTTCACACCCTGTTCATGTTTTCAAGATTACTGTTGTGTGCAATAGATTCTGTTTTTGCATTGAGTTGTGTTACAGTAGTGTACGTACATGCAGGATTTTCTATAGATTTATACTACTCATATGAAACTCACAAATCTAAATGCCTAATCCTCTGCAGAGATCTACGACGATCCGTTACTGTATAGTTTCTAAAATATGCATTGGCAGTTATGGAACAAAGAACCTTCTCACAAATTGAGCATTATGTTTTCAATTGTTTTGCTGTAGTGTGTAATGCTGTGTATAGTGTTTACAGTTTTGACAGCTTCGAGCTGCTCTCTTGGTGTGGGAGTTTGAGTTTTGCAGTGGGAAGGTGTGGTTGTGTTTATGTTGCTTTAGAGAAGGGTGTTGTGTTTGGACATTGGGGGACCTGGTGGTAACGTTTGTGACATGTGTTTTAGCATTTGAGAAAAACTGTAATGGGGCCCTGGAGCACACGGGTGACAGAAAGGAAACCCCTCAACACCAAAGAAATAAAAGAAATCAAATAAAAGAAATCAAATAGGCTTTTATGACCCAATGTTGTGAGTTCTCAACCCCTCCCAAACCACAATAGCCACTGGAAAAGGGCCCAAAGTTCACAATACAGCAGACCAATTAAGGTTAACACAGCTTCATCACATTATTTGGAATATCCAAACCAAAAAAATAGTTACAGTTTTCAAAGTAAAGTCCAATCCAGTGAATTGTCCCTGGTATGTGAAACCAATAAACAGTTTTAGGTGTAGCTGTCATGAACTAGAGTTCCTGTCTTTTAGGCTGCCCAGATGTTCTGCAGCTGGAGCAGATTATCCAGTCCTGGGCTCAGAAAAAACCAAAGAAAACAAAGAACACAGAAACGGCACCTTTGCCTCGAGAGGCAAAGGTACAGGTGCGTGAAGAACCACAAGGTTAGAAAAGAGCTATGTTCTCACATACAGGGAGTGCAGAATTATTAGGCAAATGAGTATTTTGTCCACATCATCCTCTTCATGCATGTTGTCTTACTCCAAGCTGTATAGGCTCGAAAGCCTACTACCAATTAAGCATATTAGGTGATGTGCATCTCTGTAATGAGAAGGGGTGTGGTCTAATGACATCAACACCATATATCAGGTGTGCATAATTATTAGGCAACGTCCTTTCCTTTGGCAAAATGGGTCAAAAGAAGGACTTGACAGGCTCAGAAAAGTCAAAAACAGTGAGATATCTTGCAGAGGGATGCAGCAGTCTCAAAATTGCAAAGCTTCTGAAGCGTGATCATCGAACAATCAAGCGTTTCATTCAAAATAGTCAACAGGGTCGCAAGAAGCGTGTGGAAAAACCAAGGCGCAAAATAACTGCCCATGAACTGAGAAAAGTCAAGCGTGCAGCTGCCAAGATGCCACTTGCCACCAGTTTGGCCATATTTCAGAGCTGCAACATCACTGGAGTGGCCAAAAGCACAAGGTGTGCAATACTCAGAGACATGGCCAAGGTAAGAAAGGCTGAAAGACGACCACCACTGAACAAGACACACAAGCTGAAACGTCAAGACTGGGCCAAGAAATATCTCAAGACTGATTTTTCTAAGGTTTTATGGACTGATGAAATGAGAGTGAGTCTTGATGGGCCAGATGGATGGGCCCGTGGCTGGATTGGTAAAGGGCAGAGAGCTCCAGTCCGACTCAGACGCCAGCAAGGTGGAGGTGGAGTACTGGTTTGGGCTGGTATCATCAAAGATGAGCTTGTGGGGCCTTTTCGGGTTGAGGATGGAGTCAAGCTCAACTCCCAGTCCTGCTGCCAGTTTCTGGAAGACACCTTCAAGCAGTGGTACAGGAAGAAGTCTGCATCCTTCAAGAAAAACATGATTTTCATGCAGGACAATGCTCCATCACACGTGTCCAAGTACTCCACAGCGTGGCTGGCAAGAAAGGGTATAAAAGAAGAAAAACTAATGACATGGCCACCTTGTTCACCTGATCTGAACCCCATTGAGAACCTGTGGTCCATCATCAAATGTGAGATTTACAAGGAGGGAAAACAGTACACCTCTCTGAACAGTGTCTGGGAGGCTGTGGTTGCTGCTGCACGCAATGTTGATGGTGAACAGATCAAAACACTGACAGAATCAATGGATGGCAGGCTTTTGAGTGTCCTTGCAAAGAAAGGTGGCTATATTGGTCGCTGATTTGTTTTTGTTTTGTTTTTGAATGTCAGAAATGTATATTTGTGAATGTGGAGATGTTATATTGGTTTCACTGGTAAAAATAAATAATTGAAATGGGTATATATTTGTTTTTTGTTAAGTTGCCTAATAATTATGCACATTAATAGTCACCTGCACACACAGATATCCCCCTAAAATAGCTAAAACTGAAAACAAACTAAAAACTACTTCCAAAAACATTCAGCTTTGATATTAATGAGTTTTTTGGGTTTATTGAGAACATGGTTGTTGTTCAATAATAAAATTATTCCTCAAAACTACAACTTGCCTAATAATTCTGCACTCCCTGTGCAGCCAGCTGGAGCAGGGTGAACAACATGGACGTCATCTGGATGGCAGGGTAATCAAAATGCTGCCGACTCACGTGGCCCCAAACGTCGGGTCCGTGGAATGTATCGAAGCCCCGGCAGTTTACGGGCAACTCGAAGCGAAGTTGCCCAACTCCCCTCCCAGAAACACACTATCTCTTTGCCAGGCAGCTGGATGTGCTGCCTCACTTTCAATGCGAGCTCCACAGTCAAGCTCAGCCTCGAGCGACATGAACGGAGGTAGTTTAGAAAGGGAAGGGCAGCTTTCGGGCTTGTCCTGACCGCGGGGATTTCTTGGTGTCTTGGGCCGTAATGGCACGCACGAGATAGGTACCACACTCCCCGCTCGCTCCCAACAGCGCACCTCCCCATTCACACGTGCGCCCGCGAGCTCGCCTCAATATGTCACTTCCCCTTGGCTGGTCCAGACAGGCCACTGAATGCCCTACATGGCAGTTTTCCGCAAGTTATATGTATGTGCCCTCACATTTCCCCCCGGCTAAACCCTGCCACGCCAGCGACGTCTCGCATCCCTGAAACAAACACAGAATAACACATATTAACTCACTTGCTCAGTAACACTCTATATCATCCACATATGAATTACATTACATCACAAATGAACACAGCAGTGGCCCATTACCTCATCTCATAACATAATCCCTATACTTTACAGGGGGTACCCCTCTAGTTTGCCTCAATGTCTGCTCAGACTGCAAAACTTTGCCTCGCTCTTCCTGCACTTTGTCGCTCGTCACGGAGGCCCCATCACTCTCCTCCTGTTCACTTGGAGTCATGGCTGCTTGTGCTCCCCCCTCTAAATCTGGCTCTGACCCCTGGGAAACACAAGTACCAACATCTTCAACCACTGGGGCAATGCGAGTGTTTGGGTTTGACACACACGGGGGTGGCGGAACACAAACAACCTCCATGAAGTCTGTATCAGACTCCACTTCTGCTGGTAACCTATAGACATGCCTTAACCGCCGTATCGGCAGTTGAAAAGCGCACAACTTGAGCTATGTACGACCTTCACTGAGCCACCTCTCTCTGGTTTGATTGTGAACACAGGAATGTCAGGGTGGTTCTGTTTCACCACCAAATAAGGGTTGGGTTCCCATTCATCCTGTATCTTATTCCTACCCCTGGGCTTGTGGTTACGCAACAGCACCCAGTCACCTGACCAGAGCAGAGCGCCGTGGGACTTTCGATCATAGATTCTCTTCCTCCTCCTGGAGGCCTCTTGAGCTGCTGAGTTTGCTACCTCTACAGCAGTCCTAAGCCTCACATGGTGATCCCTGACCAAGTCATCCAGATTATCTGCCTCAGGTTCCCTCATGTCTTTTCCTCCCAGGAGGTCAAGGGGCATTCTTGCGTCCCTCACCAACATTAGGTAGAAAGGCGCATAACCAGTGGAGGAGTGCACACAAGTGTTATACGCCATAACCAATTCTGGCAAGTATGTTTTCCAATCCCTTTTTTTCTCTGGTGGCAGTGTTCTAAGCATATCATGCAAGGTCCTATTGAACCTCTCACACTACGCGTTACCCTGCGGATGATAAGGGCTGGTACAACTCTTGGCAATCTCATAGGCCTTACACAGCTCTTTTAAGACACTAGCCTCAAAATTTCTCCCCTGATCTGAATGCAATCGGGCTGGACACCCGTAGTACGTGAACCAGTACTTTAGCAAAGCATTTGCCGTTGTCTCAGCAGTCTTGTTTCTGGTGGGGACAGTAACTGTGAACCTGGTGAACATGTGTGTAAGAACAAGGACATTTTCATATCCCCCACAGGACTTCTCCAGCACTGTATAGTCCATAGCAAGGACCTCCAGGGGTGCTGTGACATTGCTGCAGGTCATTGGGCCCTGTGGTTAGGAAAGATATTCTTTGCCAATGACTGCTGAACCCAGTCTTGAACATCTTTCAAGACTCCACCCACCAGTCTGTCAAGCTAATCAAGTTTGCAGATGACACCACCGTTATTGGGCTCATCTCGGACGGGGATGAGTCTGCCTACAGGAGGGAGGTTGAACGTCTGGTGTCCTGGTGCAGCCACAACAACCTGGTGCTGAATGCCCAGAAGACAGTGGAGATTATTGTGGACTTCAGGAAGCACACAGCCCCACTCCCCCCCATCATCCTGACTGACACCCCCATCACCTCTGTGGACTCATTCCGCTTCCTGGGTACCACATTCACCCAGGACCTGAAGTGGGAGCCCACCATCACCTCCGTCATCAAGAAAGCCCAGCAGAGGATGTACTTCCTGAGGCAGCTGAAGAAATTCAACCTGCCAACACGGACGATGATGCAGTTCTACACTGCAATCATCGAGTCCATCCTCACCTCCTCCATCACCGTGTGGTACGCTGGAGCCACTATCAGGGACAAACAGAGACTGCAGCGTGTTGTGCGCTCTGCTGAGAAGGTGATTGGCTGCAGACTCCCATCTCTGCAGGACCTGTACACCTCCAGGACACTGCGGCGTGCAGCCCGGATCTCAGCTGACCCTTCTCACCCTGGACACAGTCTGTTTGACCTGCTCCCCTCAGGCAGGAGGCTCCGGTCCATTCGCACCAGAACCTCTCGCCATAAGAACAGTTTCTTCCCCTCTGCTGTTGGTCACATGAACAATAACCATATGACTGTCCCCGCCACTAACACATGACCCTACGCTGTGTCACTGCATCATTTCATGTTTGGCACTGATCACCACCTGCACTCATGTATATATCTTTCTACGTAGCACTCATAATTCTTATTCTCATGTATATATCTCATGTATATCCCATGCACATATCTTTCTACATAGCACTTTAATTCTTATTCCTACTTTTATTTTTTTTTCATGTCTATTTAAGTGCTATTTATGACACTATGTTTGCACTGAAGCACCGCAGCAATTTCCTAATGTTGTAAACCTCAACATCTGGCAATAAACCCCATTCTGATTCTGATTCTGATTCTGATTCTTTACTCATTGTGTGACAGAAATAGCTCCTCCTCATCACATTGAGGGTACTCTTTTCACTGAAATGCCCCCCATGCTCATGTTGGCTCTCATATACCTTACGTTGCAAGGTCTCTGGGACAATGAGCTGCCTGATCTCTTCTCTAACATGCCTATACAACACACCTTTATAAAGCTTAAGGCGGTCAAACTTCTGGTTAAGTTGCCTTATACCTGGTGTTGACATGCAAAGTTCAGCATGGCTCATTCCACTGCCCTTCTCAACCACCCGATACACGGGTCCGACAACGGGATCGTTCCTCTGTGCTTCTTCCACTTCGTCCCAACTTTGCCCACTGAGAGTTTTCCCAGCAGTTACCTGCACCCTGGCCCCGCAGATCAGTCTTACCATCCCCGTCCGGTCTAGCAGGCCACAAGCACGCACCTCAGGACCCATTTTAATAAAGTCCTTGTCCATGTCCTCCTGCTCAGGTTCCTCCTGGTAAGGAATCCTGGAGAGGACGTCTGTGTTCATGTTTTCCCGCCCGGGCTTGTAACACACCTCAAAGTTGTACTCAGCGAGTTGTGCTAACCACCGTTGCTCAACAGCCCCCAGATTAGCCGTTCCCAAGTAGCGCAGCAGGTTATGGTCAGTAACCACAGTGAACTTGGAGAACATCAGGTAGTCCCTGAATTTCTCGGTAACAGCCCTTTTAAGCGCAAGAAGTTCCAGTCTAAATGCGCTGTAATACTTGTCGTTCTTTTCAGAGCACCTTAGCCCATGACTTGCAGGGCTCTAGAGTGCGACCAATTTGGTCACAAATGCGACCAAATTTTTCAGTGGTGCGACTAAAAAAAATATTTGGTTGCACCTGTGCGACCAAATGTTCGGGTAGCAAAAAAAAAAAAAAATCTGCAACCTTCCCTGTGGTCAACAATAGACACATTTTGCCCCTATCGTGGACAAAACCAATCAGAGATAGTCAGGGGCGGGACCTCTCTGATTGGCCGTGGTCCAGTTGAAAGTGCAGGTGGAAGTGGGAGGTGAGTAGCTTGAATAAAGCGATATCAATTAATTAAATTCTGAATCGACTTTTAAATATAACTGTGTTTTGCCAGAAACGCCAGATTCTCAGATTAAAGCTCACAAAAGCATTTCAACAACAACTAAACAGCAGATGAGAGCAGGTACACGGATTCTACACAAAGACGTAAACACAGAACCGACCGACGCATCAGAATCAACTTCGTCTGTCTCGGATTTCTCACCGATTTCTCACCGATTTCTCACCGAGCTTAGCGATTCTGATGCGTCCGGTCCGCGCTGAGTTTACGTCTTTTTGCGCTGATTCTGAGCTGCAGGTTTTGTCTCTCTCCAACCAAAATTCACCAAACCAGCAGCAAAAGAAGCAGCAAACTGCGCTTCACATTTGATCAATGTCGTCATGAATTTTGCTGTTTTGCTTCCACTACTATTAAAATCACACTTCATACACAGCTAGCTCTCTCTCTATCTCTCTCTGTACTTCAAGAACAGTTTCCCGTCTCCAATCTCTGTTTTCCGTATTATTCATTCGCTTATTACCCACCAGTCTACCGTTGTTTACAGCGCTGTCGGCTGCTGTCTTTTTCTTTTCTTTTTCTTTTTTTCACTTAAATGACCTCGGACAAGAAAGCCTATTTTTTCTGTTGTTCAATACTGAAGAAATTTAAACTTTATATGCAGAACATTGTAGAATATTTTTAAGGTTATCTGCTATAAAAAGCCAGACCAGGAAAATCTCCTTCATGTTTTTCTGTGTTTTATTCTCAGTTACTTTCACACAAAGGCATCTGCTGTGATGTTCACAATTCTGATGAAGTCAGTACTGATAAATGATCAGAATTATAATATTTCTGACTGTCTGAGGCTAAGTTGAATCGAATCGGAACTTTGAAAACCGGAATCGAATGAATTATAGAAATCAGTGATGATACCCAGCCCTAGTGAGCAGCCTAGGCACGACAGAAGTGGATGTAGCTGTAATAGGAAAAGAACTATTGCTAACTTTTCTGTTAAGTTAAGGCCTGATCCTTCTGAAATTCATAGCCAGTGCTCTGACATGGTGTCATCAATCTTTGAATGCTGAAAAAGCACAGTGTATCCAGAAAAACACATTATATTATATAAATTATTATAAAATTTGTGTGCGCCTAACTTTTGTGCCGGTACGCCTAACTTTTTAAAGTTAGGCGTACCGGTACGCCCATGGCAAAAAGTTAGTCTAGAGCCCTGACTTGCATAGGCTACCACACACTCGACGCCCCCTTGCTTTTGACTAATCACAGCGCCGAGTCCATGCAGACTCCCATTTTGTGGTCAACATGAACCAACATGGTTATGGATGATGCTCTTGAGTCTCTCTGTCCTTGCCCAGATGATGCGGAGGAACCTTCTACCGGATTGCAGAAGTTGGAACAGTTTGTTGCCAGGATGGGACGGGTCCTTCAGTATCTGCGCTGCTCTAGTCCGGCATCTCCAGCACCTGCATTGAAAGTCCTAAGGATCTCTGGCAAGACCCTGAACTTCCTCAGTTATTGGAGGTAATACAGGCGCTGCCTAGCCTTTTTGGTCTGGACCTGAATGTGGGCAGACCATGTCAGGTCTGAGGAGATGTGGACACCGTGATACTTGAAGGACTGCACCCTCTCCACTGGAGCTCCATTGATGATAATGGGCTTGTAGTCTCTGTGCTGACTCCTTCTGAAGTCCACCACCAGCTCCTTGGTCTTGCCAACGTTCAGCTGGAGATGGTTATCCTGGCACCATGATGACGCCTCATCGTGATGGCGCCCAACACCACTGTGTTGTCAGCAAACTTCACAATGGTGTTGGAACCGTGGGTTGTCACACAGTCTGAAGTGTAGAGGGAGTAGAGCAGTGGTGAGAGGACACATCCCTGTGGTGCTCCTGTGTTGATGGTGATCCTGTTAGAGACGCATCTACCCACCCTCACCACCTGAGTTCTGCCAGTGAGGAGGTCCAACACCAATGCACACAGATGGCTGTTGAGTCCTAGATCCCTCAGCTTTGTGAACAGTCTGCTGGGCACTATTATGTTAAACACTGAACTGTAATCAACAAACAGCATTCTCACATAGTTACCCTGTTTCTTGTCCACGTGGCTGATGGTGGTGTGCAGGACATGGGCGATGGCGTCCTCTGTGGATCTGTTGGGTCGGTAGGCGAACTAGAGCAGATCTGTGGTGTCTGGGATGGAGGAGGAGATGATGTTCTTCAGCAGTCTCTCGAACACCTTCATTACTACCTGAGTCAGTGCAACTGGCTGGTAATCGTTCAGAGATGAGGGTGTGCTGTTCTTGGGCACAGGGATGATGGTGGATCTTTTAAAGCATGTAGGGACCACAGACTTCGTCAGGGACTCATTGAAGATGGAAGTGAACACACCTGCTAGCTGGTCAGCACAGCAGCGCAGCAGACGGCTGGTGATGGCATCTGGCCCCGCTGCTTTCCTTGTGTTCACTCTCCTCTGTGCCGCTTGGATGTCGTGCTCTGCGATGCTGATCACCGGTCTCTTGCTGATGACGTCACTGTCCTCAGTAGTCAGGCAGTAGTTGCATTAGCTGCCTGGTTAACCTCGAAACGGGCGTAGAACTGGTTCAGTTCCTTGGTGAATGCAGAGTCAGCGTTGATCGGCGCAGTGTCCCTGGCTTTGTAGTCCGTAATGGTGCGTAGTCTGTGCCACATACTCCGTGTGCCGTCCTGGTGGAAGTGAGACTTCATGCACTCCCGGTACTGGCGTTTGGCATCTCTCACCGCGTGCCATATGAGGCCGCTTTGTAGGCGCTCATATCGCCAGTGGCGAGGCCTGCGTTTTAGGTGCCGGTCCTGCCGTTCACTGCATTGCAGACTTATCTGTCCACCCATGGTTTCTGGTTCGGGAATGTGGTGACTCTCGCAGTGGGGATAATCTCCTCTGCTAGCATGTTGACGAAGCATACTGCTACTTCCATAAACTCGTTGATGTTGACTGCACATGCTCTGAACATGTCCCAGTCTATGTCGTTGAGTGCATCCTGTAGCGTAGCTTCTGATTGGGTAGACCAATGTTTTACCTCCCTCGTGGTTACTTCTTCCCTCCGTATGTTTTGTTTATACTGGGGAATGAGGAAGATGTTGTTGTGGTCAGACTTTCCAAAAGCCGTCTGTGAGACAGCTTTGTAGCCCTGTTTGTATGGCGTGTAGCAGTGGTCCAAAATTTGATCCCCCCTCGTCGGACATGAGACATGCTGGTAGAAGTTCGGCATGACTTGTCCAAGGTTTACTTTATTAAAGTCTCCTGCTACAATGAGCGCTGCGCCCGGGTCCTTGTTTTGAAACAAACTTAGCAAATCATGTAGTTCGGACAAAGCCATACCTGTGTCCGCTTGGGGTGGGATGTAGACCACCATGGCGATGACTGAGGTGAACTAATGGGGCAGATAGAAAGGGTGGCATTTAATGCTCAGGAATTCCAGATGTGGCGAGCAGCCGCTGAGAGAGTAGAAATGCTCCTGGCATCACACCACTTTCTGTTTACCATGAAACACACTCCTTCACCTTTGGTTTTGCTTGACTCTGCCATTCTGTCTGCGCGGAGCACAAAGAATTAATCTGATGGAGTTACGGCTGTTTTCCCCCTGTTCATGGCCACTTGGAAGTAGCCTGCGGTCAGGTCCAGGGTCGAGAATAACAGCGCGTTAACAAGCGTGTCCAACGACTCTTCGATGCGCGGAAGTGGGTATGCATCTTTGCATGTTATTTCGTTCAGCCACCTGTAATCGCAGCAGAAACGAACACTCCCACCTTTCTTGATAACTACCACCGCAGGTGAGGCCCATGGACTTGAGCTCTCTTTGAGGACCCCCTGGCTAACGAGTTCCTGTACATGCCTCTTGAATACCTGAAAGACATGGGGCGGG
This sequence comes from Astatotilapia calliptera, assembly GCF_964374335.1. NCBI lineage: Eukaryota > Metazoa > Chordata > Actinopteri > Cichliformes > Cichlidae > Astatotilapia > Astatotilapia calliptera. Next base: position 9,619,548 of record NC_137438.1, read on the forward strand.
ATTCTCGGTGCCTCTGTTTGATAGGGGGTGCCTCGGTAGGGATACTGTGCGTCACAGTGGTGGTAAGCCATAATCACTTTCGCTTACTGAAAACACGCCTTTGTGTTTGGCTAATAACTGACAAAGCTTTTGGCACTGCAGCTCTGTGAGGTCCTGAGTGTTAGCCTGCACAGGGACAGGTAACTGCCTAACCTCGCCCCCTGTCGCTATGCTCTCACCCTGGCCCAGCGGCTTAACCACGAGCACCCCCTCTCTCCTCTACTTGTACAACCTATTTGGGAACTACAGGTTGTGGCTTGCTAACAACTGCAAACCTGGCTCTAGGCATCAACTTGACAGCTCTCTCACTTGTGTTCATCACTCTGAGAGGGATTCTTCCACCAATGGTTGCTGCGAGGGTGTTGGCGACTAACAGTCCCCTCAGGAGCTCTATTTCTCTCGCCACCTCAGCCAGCACTTGGCACTCAACCCTGGGTGGGACCCTGCACCAGCCCTCTACCACTTTCTCACTCATCAGGGGAATGATGATGGGTTCCCTGACAGCCACCTTGATAAACCCAATTTTGCCATCCGGACCCGTGCAGGGGGTCTCCTTCCTCGCTCGGGCTATCAACCTACGGATGTTGGCCTCTGCCTTGTCGGAGCTGTAAGGATCCATTTGGACACAACCCCCATCCGCAGTAAAAAGCGCTTCAAGATCTTCTCTAACATTCATCCCCACAATGTCTGGGAGCCCATTAGCTTTGCCTAGCTGAGTGTGAGTGTCAGTGAGTACAAAAATGCACTTCTTGCCAACCACGCTCCCGGCGCATTCCATCTGGACCTCCAAACAGCCCAAGACAGGAATATTGAGCCCATCTGCTGCTGTGAGCTCAATCCAATCTGCTGACCTCAGCTCTTGTGGCCCAAAGCACCTACGGAAATGGGAATCCGTAATAGCAGTCACATTTGACTCAGTTAGAAAGAGTTAGAAAGGGAAGGGCAGCTAGCCTTAGCTCTCACTTAGCTCCTCTGCACCACGCTACCTCTGTTTCCACTACACCACAGTGCCGCGCCCAGAGGTCCGCAGTAACCGGAGCCGAATTGTGCACATGGAGGGAAACTAAACCAGGGCCTAAACTCACTGCGATCCTGCCCGTCGCCCCTTTGACTTAAAGGTGCATGCATTTATACTTGCTAACTATCAGCTAGGACTCATCTCTGTAATGTGGTGGACTTTTAAACCATGATTTTGGTTTTCCGTACTTTTTGAAACATCTCTATTTCAATAATCCATGACATTTATTTCAGAAAAAAAAAAAGATGATCGAGATCAGCATTATTATCCCCCCCTAACTGTCAAGGCTGACTGAATGGACTCAGGCTGAGGGTTATCTTACAATGAACATAATGTACAAAAACCACAGCAAAGGTCTGATTTGTCACTTGAGAAAGCATGCCAAAAACAATCTAAATCAGTTCAGACCTGAGTAAAGGAATTCTGCATGCTTACACAGGAGGAGATGGACATCTAAATATTTAACAACAGTTCCAAGTGTCAAGAACTGGAGGGAGAAGTATCATCAAGAAATCCAAAGGCAGCCACACACCACAGAACAAGACTGGCAGAGGTAGGAAGCAAAAGATCTCAAAGACTCTGGAAAGAAATCTTGTGAGAGATGTAGTTATAGACTCAAGAACAACTGCAGAGACACTTGTGAGTTTGCCAAGTCAGGTATTTTAGTCTCAAAGGCGACAATGACAGGAATCTGAGGTCGCAGACCAACAAAAACGTGAAAAAAAAAAAAACGCAGACTGCAAGTGTATCATTTTTACAGATAAGATAAAACTACAGCACTTTGGTATTAGAGACACTGTTTGGAGAAAGAAATAAGAAGACTACAGCCCAAAGAACACAGTCCCCACAGTTAAACACGGAGAAGGAACTTTTATACTGTGGGGATGCTTCAGTGCTTCAGAAACTGGAAATCTCATCAAGACAGAAGGAATCATGAAGAATGAAGAGATTCTGAGAGAAAAGCAGTGAGCAGCAAAACCGGGTCTTGATTGTCGATTTGTCTTCCAACATGACAGCGACCAAAAACATACGTCACTTCTGGTGAAAAACTACCTCCAGAAGACCAAAGTGAAAGTGCACATTGAATCCCATTGAACATCTGCAAGGTGAAAGAAAGACCAAGGTCCATGCCAAAAGACCATCAAATTAGTTCAATCAGCCTCAGTTTCTTGCTTTTCAGGACTATCCTTAACTCAATGCCCTGTATCCTCACAAGACAAAAACAGCCATCAGTATTTCTCCCTCCATTGTCTCGTTCCCCCTCTATGTTTCTGATATGTATTATGCTTTCCTATAGCTTCTCCTACATCCTGCACTTGTTCAGATTTGTGATTTGGACATTGTCGAATGTGTCACGAGGAGTTCTGCTTCAGTTTTATCCTCCTACATTCCTCAGTCTCTTCTCTTGACATTTTAACTATGCGTGGCAAATCTTAACCTCGGACAATCTTACCAAGTCCACAATTAGCACAATGCACATGTGTACATATCTTTGTACTTTACATATTAGTGGGTTCCAAAGTGATCTTGAAGCTGAACGTCCCAGTTTATGATTTGGGGGTATCTTGCCATTAATGCTTTTAATGTATTTGCATCAGACAGTTTACACTACAGTTCGATTTCCTTCAAAAGAAATATCTGTCCCCAGCCATCAGAGAGACAAGCATGAGCAAATGCTTGGTCCTTGATCTTTAAACATAATCTTCATCTCAAATAACTGCTTTCAAATATTAATCCTTCATTATTTTTTTTTAAATATAATTTTAACATTAATATACCATAAGATAATGTTCAGTGATAAGTTGGATAAGATTGGCTTCTTGCCTCTTAGCTCACTTTTTTTCCCTTTAAAATAATAGGTCAGTGTTTCCTGCCCCTCTTTGACTCAGGACCCATCAGTTTGTGTTATCTGGGACACGAAGATTATTGTAGCCACTTATTTGATGAACAGAAGGTACTATCTGCACCTCTGGGGGTGCCCACCTAATAATATCCACCCTTAATGGTAATATTAATGTGTAACAAAGCACGAGTCAAGCAGCCACAGAGCGTTTGGCAGCTTATCGCAGCCCTGCTACAGTCAAAGGCAATTGGCATTATCTATAAAACAGCTCATTACACTGACTATCAACGTAAAGAGGAGAAGGAGGCTGCACACATGCATGTGCAAACACTCTGATAGACAGAGAGGCAAACATGCACACAGGTTTATCTGTGGGGTCAAGCCTATTATTAACCCCAGGGGTCTCGCGATTAAACTCCTGACAGACAACGATCCTCCTGAAGGGAATAAAAATCACACAACTAAGCTTCTTAAAAAGGGAAAGCCACATGAAAAAGAGAAATAAACCACAATTGTCTTCAGCTCTTTCTCATTCTTCGCACTCACCACTCACACCATGAAGTTCATGAGTAAAGGCTTGGTATTGGGTGAGGGCTTATTTGCGCTTACCACCATTTCCATTGTCAGCACCCTTTTATATCTCATATTAGTTACGGAGAGACAAAGGCAAGATCGATTTCTGCACTGCCACTGTACTGCAGTGAAGGGGGAAGGGAAGAAGAAACTCCAGGGTTCATAAATGGGAACAAGTCTGACCACAGTTATAAACAATAAGAGCTCATTCTCATTTTCCTTCTGTTCTGCTTGAAGGACACGTGACTTTACAATAACTTGATAAGAGGTGTGAAATATCAGTAGAAGTCCGATCTTTTTCATGTCCTACTTTGAACCCCAATGTGACCAAATTCTGAGAAACGATGACTGATGTTACATTCTGTATCAGTCATCGTAATCAGCTGTGCGGTCACCGACCTTGGTAATTTTGTATTTTTTTTTATAAACATGTCAGTGACAGTTAGCAAAAATCAGTGTGTGTCATGTGAGATTGCTTTTATGTTTGAAAAGGACTCTACGGGAATTCTCAGAAATTGTAGCCCGCCCTACAGGACCTCTAAATGGGTTGTGTTTAGGGAGTTGGTTTGACACATGAATTGTGAGAAATGATCACTGGTTGGTTTAGACATGAGTAGTGTCACCAAAGAGTTGCAAGTTTTGCAACTGTGGGACAAAAGTAGCTTGATAATGCATTTGCAAAAATGCACCCATGAAAGTAGAAAGTTCTTTGGCGTATCTATGAACAGTGTGCTAACTTATACACAAAAGTGTACTCTGTTCATTTCAATAATCACTTATCAAATAATGATAAAAACACAAACAAAAAACCCTCTATGAGAGTCTTGTAAGAAGTAACTTCTTTGTATGAAGAGTTTGCGTGCAAAGATACAAAACAACAAATTGTAACCTGTGTTGGAGGTCATGAGATCCTGTCAGCGCCACCGTTACTGTCATGGTCTCCGCTCCTCGACAGCTGACAGCTGTCAGGTGATTTGTTTTTGTTTTCCTTTCTCTCTCGCCCTCTTCCTTTCTCTCTTTCTCCTGCCGGGGCGGAGCTCAGTATGGGCTCCTGCTCCTGGCCTACATACAGTGGGGCAAAAAAGTATTTAGTCAGCCACCGATTGTGCAAGTTCCCCCACTTAAAATGATGACAGAGGTCAGTAATTTGCACCAGAGGTACACTTCAACTGTGAGAGACAGAATGTGAAAAAAAAATCCATGAATCCACATGGTAGGATTTGTAAAGAATTTATTCGTAAATCAGGGTGGAAAATAAGTATTTGGTCACCTCAAACATGGAAAATCTCTGGCTCTCACAGACCTGTAACGTCTTCTGTAAGATGCTTTTCTGTCCCCCACTCGTTACCTGTATGAATGGGACCTGTTTGAACTCATCATCTGTATAAAAGACACCTGTCCACAGCCTCAAACAGTCAGACTCCAAACTCCACCATGGTCAAGACCAAAGAGCTTTCGAAGGACACCAGGAAAAGTATTGTAGACCTGCACCAGACTGGGAAGAGTGAATCTACAATAGGCAAGCAGCTTGGTGTGAAAAAATCAACTGTGGGAGCAATCATCAGAAAATGGAAGACATACAAGACCACTGATAATCTCCCTCGATCTGGGGCTCCACGCAAGATCTCATCCCGTGGGGTCAAAATGATCATGAGAACGGTGAGCAAAGATCCCAGAACCACACGGGGGGACCTGGTGAATGACCTGCAGAGAGCTGGGACCAAAGTAACAAAGGTCACCGTCAGTAACACACTACAACGGCAGGGAATCAAATCCCGCAGTGCCAGACGTGTTCCGCTGCTGAAGCCAGTGCATGTCCAGGCCCGTCTGAAGTTTGCCAGAGAGCACATGGATGATACAGCAGAGGATTGGGAGAATGTCATGTGGTCAGATGAAACCAAAGTAGAACTTTTTGGTATAAACTCAACTCGTCGTGTTTGGAGGAAGAAGAATACTGAGTTGCATCCCAAGAACACCATACCTACTGTGAAGCATGGGGGTGGAAACATCATGCTATGGGGCTGTTTTTCTGCCAAGGGGACAGGACGACTGATCCGTGTAAGGACAGAATGAATGGGGCCATGTATCGTGAGATTTTGAGCCAAAACCTCCTTCCATCAGTGAGAACTTTGAAGATGAAACGAGGCTGGGTCTTCCAACATGACAATGATCCAAAACACACCGCCCGGGCAACAAAGGAGTGGCTCCGTAAGAAGCATTTGAAAGTCCTGGAGTGGCCTAGCCAGTCTCCAGACCTCAACCCCATAGAAAATCTGTGGCGGGAGTTGAAAGTCCGTGTTGCTCGCCGACAGCCCCAAAACATCACTGCTCTCGAGAAGATCTGCATGGAGGAATGGGCCAAAATACCAGCTACTGTGTGTGCAAACCTGGTAAAGACCTATAGTAAACGTTTGACCTCTGTTATTGCCAACAAAGGTTATGTTACAAAGTATTGAGTTGTATTTTTGTTATTGACCAAATACTTATTTTCCACCCTAATTTACGAATAAATTCTTTACAAATCCTACCATGTGGATTCATGGATTTTTTTTTCACATTCTGTCTCTCACAGTTGAAGTGTACCTCTGGTGCAAATTACTGACCTCTGTCATCATTTTAAGTGGGGGAACTTGCACAGTCGGTGGCTGACTAAATACTTTTTTGCCCCACTGTACCTGGAGGTGATCAGCACATCTGTTGCTGATCAGAAGAGATTGGAACCCTTCTTAAGAGGGCGAGTCTGCTCTACTCGTCGCTGGATCGTTGAGCCATCAACGTCAGTCATCCTGTATTTTGTTAAGTCAGTTTGTGAGCCTGTCTGAACCAGGAAACTAATGGTTTTCTCTGCCTGTGTATAGATCGCCTCTGGACCTGTTCTTTCCCTGTGCCTGGCGACTGAATGGAAGCAAGAGAGATAGAGGAAAGGAGAGGAGATATGTGAGGGCTGAATGAAAACCTTCCCTTCCTGGACTCCTGCCTTTTTCGCTCCTGGACCCTGGAACCCCGGCCCCTTTTCCTTGACACCATTATATGTATATACACTCAACAAAAATATAAATGCAACACCTTTGTTACTGCTCCCATTCCCCATGGGATGGACGTAGAGACCTAAAATTCATTCCAGATACACAATATAACCATCCCTCCCAAACAGTGGTCACAAATCAGTCCAAATGTGTGGTAGTGGGCACATCTGCTATATTGAGATAATCCATCCCACCTCACAGGTGTGCCACATCAGGATGCTGATCTGACATCATGAGTAGTGCATAGGTGTACCTCAGACTGCCCACAACAAAAGGCCACCCTGGAATGTGCAGTTTTGTCTCACAGCAAAATGCCACAGATGCCACAAGCAATGAGGGAGCGTGCAATTGGCATGCTGACAGCAGGAATGTCAACCAGATCTGTCGCCCGTGCATTGAATGTTCATTTCTCAACCATAAGCCGTCTCCACAGGCGTTTCAGAGAATATGGCAGCACATCCAACCGGCCTCACAACCGCAGACCTCGTGTAACCACACCATCCCAGGACCTCCACATCCAGCAGGTTCACCTCCAAGATCGTCTGAGACCAGCCACCCAGACAGCTGCTGGAACAATTGGTTTGCACAACCAAACAATTTCTGCACAAACTGTCAGAAACCGTCTCAGGGACGCTCAACTGACTCCAGCTCGTCGCCGTAACAGACTTGTGTGGGCAAATGCTCACATTCGATGGCGTCTGGCACGTTGGAGAGGTGTGCGCTTCACGGATGAATCATGGTTCACATTGTTCAGGGCAGATGGCAGCTGAGAATGTCCCAGTTCTTGCATGGCCAGCATACTCACCGGATATGTCACCCATTGAGCATGTTCGGGATGTGCTTGACCGGCGTATACGACAGCGTGTACCAGTTCCCACAAATATCCAACAACCTCGCACAGCCATTGAAGTGGAGTGGACCAACATTCCACAGGCCACAATTGACAATCTGATAGACTCCATGCGACGATGTGTTGCACTGCATGAGGCAAATGGTGGTCACACCAGATACTGACCGGTTCTGGGTCCCCAGACCCCCAATAGCGCAAAAAACTGCACATTCCAGGGTGGCCTTTTGTTGTGGGCAGTCTGAGGTACACCTGTGCACTACTCATGATGTCAGATCAGCATCCTGATGTGGCACACCTGTGAGGTGGGATGGATTATCTCAATATAGCAGATGTGCCCACTACCACACATTTGGACTGATTTGTGACCACTGTTTGGGAGGGATGGTTATATTGTGTATCTGGAATGAATTTTAGGTCTCTACGTCCATCCCATGGGGAATGGGAGCAGTAACAAAGGTGTTGCGTTTATATTTTTGTTGAGTGTATGAATTCCACTGTAGAGGAACACTGTAAATAAATGCACCTTTTGAAGACACTAGTGGTCTGCGCGTGAGTCTGATCTACGAAACCTGACAGTTACCAGGAAGCTGCCTCCATAACTATGGGAAAAAAACTCCCCACAGCTGGAAGAAACAAAGACAGTGTCCACGCAGGTATAAACGAGGTGTTAATTTTCCCTTAAGGTATTAAAACTGCTGCTACAGACTGTTTGTGCTATATTTCAAAGGTTTCTTTCAATACATTTCAGAAAATAAGTCATGGTTTCAATGCTCAATTTATTTTTCCGCAACAATCTTGGTGGCAAAGATGAAATTTCTCAAATTATTTCTTTTCTGCTTTCTTGTTGATCCAGGAAAACCTGCAGGTGGATTAAATGAGTCTAAAAGATCACTTACCTGCAGGCAAATCATTAAGGAGATGAGTACCTAACAACCGTAGTCAGTCAGAGTAGTCAGTCACTGCTGAAATCATAATTGATAAAGAACCTAGAGTGGAGAGCAGGAGAGACCAACCTCAATTTCCAATTGCACTTTAAATTTTTCATGGAGAAAAAATTTAAGAAATTTGAAATTGTTCTGGGGTTTTTTTCCAGATGATTTGGGCTGATCACCCGAGGACAGATGGCAATCAGCACTGTTAGTTTGGGGTGACTGCTGCAGGAAGACACAGATGCACATAGGTTTGTCATCAAGAATGTATTTGTTTGAATGTTTGGTGACAAATATCAAGTGGAAAACCTATTACCGCAGGAAGCTGGAGAAAAATGATAGACTAACACAAACAATATCAAGATCAAATTTATTTATATAGCACATTTCCAGACAGATGATGCTGCACAGAGAGCTTAACAATATAAAAATGTCATTTAAAAGAAATAATATATAACAAAAATAACAATATAAAACAATAATAGGAAAATAAGTGCATTAAAAAGATAACTAAGACCAAAATGCTTGGGTCATAGTGTGTTAGAGACCAGGGCATAAAAATATGTCTTTAGTAGATCAATTTAAATTGATCAAGTGTTTGTGTAGATAAGGGGAACACTATTCCAAAGTCTGGGACCTGCCACAGAGATGGCTCTGTCGCCACGAGATTTGAGATGTGGGATGAATAGCATTAATTTTGAGCTATATCATCAAATCTATTTTCAGTGCTAGATTTGGGCTAAATATTCCATAGCTACATCTTCACCCTACTTTGATCATCAAAAATAAGCTTCAAAGTCGCTCCACTTCCCCAGCCGACACAAGCCAGCTTCCTAGCAACTGCTTGACAAAATGTCCCCTCATGCAAATGAATTGGGAAACAGGAATTAGTGAACATTTGGATGACAGAATCGCCACAATGCTTGTGTTTGGGGTCATTGGTGTTTGTGTAAATGTTAATTTATTTTATGAAATTTTTGAAATTTAGCCTTTATTTATACAGGTAGTCTCATTAAGACTCAATGACTCATATACAAGAGAGAAATATTTCTTTGGGTCACCAACTACAAAACCGGTGCCAGATCCCAAAGAGGACAGCAAGGGTCTTTATGGCTCAGCTACTCTCTTTTCTGGTAGAACAACAACAATTTAAATAAAGATTATTTTAAAGTGAAGAGTCTTGTCAAGAGTCAAGAACAGGTGGCCGGACCAAAACATTGCCTCAACCATGCAGGGGAACCAGCAGCGTATACAAATACTATTACCCAGCTGTACAGCAACTTCACGACTGCAAATTTTACCCAAATAACTACCTTTATGTAACAGGAAAATTAGACAGATGTGGACTCCATTCATTTAAATCAAATTATTATTCAAACAGTCACAGGAGGATGCAGAGAGACAGACAACCATTCACATTCCCACCTATGAGCAATTTAGAATCATCAAATATGCATCACCTCTTTGCAATCACCTCATTCCAAAATATCAGCATTCCAAGAAGTTGCAGGGTCAACAATAGATCACAGAGTCAGATGCTTGTTCCAGGAGGCTTACTCCCCCCCCCATTGATTCATTGGGATATTCATTTTTGGGAAGCACAGTCACAGGCCCGAAAATTCGGTGAGCTAGAGAAGTGGTAAACAAAGATTGTATTCAAAGGGATGAAATTCTGCCATTCAAGTCTAAAAATATTCTCCTGGTCTCCTCACCTGATGCTGGTCAGTTTGAAAGTTTTCTTTATGAAAGTAGAGGAGCTAGATGTGGCCTCTAGTACCAACAACTTAGCCTTCAAGCTGAGTCCAGGCAGCTTGGACAGCAGCAGCTTACACTGAGCTTTCGATGGCTTAACCATCAGCGATCGGAAGCTTAGCCTCCAAGCTGAATCCAGGCCTCCACTAACAGCTATCAGAGCTTTAGCTGCCAGGCCAAACACAGGCCTCCAGTACCAACAACCAGCAACCAAGCATTCAAGCTGCAGCTAAGGAAAATAATGGATCTGATGAAAGATGGCAAAGAACTGAAAATCAAGTACTGGAGAACTGGAGATCAAGCCCTGGACATAATGCCAGAGCAGCAGAGACTCCAGGATCCAAGCAACATGTACATCAAACTGTAAGGTATATATTGAAGTAAATGGAAAACCAGAAGAAGAAGCAAAAGTCATATGGATAAAGGAACAACATGAATTAGACAGATATAAGTACAGGGTGGGCCATTTATATGGATACACCGTAATAAAATGGGAATGGTTGGTGATATTAAAGTCCTGTTTGTGGCACATTAGTATATGTGAGGGAGCAAACTCCTCAAGATGGGTGGTGACCATGGTGGCCATTTAGAAGTCGGCCATCTTGGATGCAACTTTTGTTTTTTCAATAGGAAGAGGGCCATGTGACACATCAAACCTATTGGTAATGTCACAAGAAAAACAATGGTGTGCTCTGAAAAAAGACATAAAGACAACAAAAATAGGTTAACTGAAGTGATAATAGCTAGCAAGAGGTTATACATATAGGAAATTATTAAATTACAATAAGAATAACATTAAAGGAATCTTGAACATATTAAACATCCATCCATCCATCCATCCATCCATCCATCCATCCATCTTCATCCGCTTTGTCCGGGGCCGGGTCGCGGGGGCAGCAGCCTAAGCAAAGAGGCCCAGACCTCCCTCTCCCCAGCCACCTCCTCCAGCTTATCCGGGGGAATACCAAGGCGTTCCCAGGCCAGGCAAGAGATATAATCTCTCCAGCGTGTCCTGGGTCTGCCCCGGGGCCTCCTCCCGGTGGGACATGCCTGGAATACCTCACCCAGGAGGCGCCCAGGGGGCATCCTTGTCAGATGCCCGAACCACCTCAGCTGGCTCCTTTCGATGTGGAGCAGCAGCTGCTCTACTCTGAGCCCCTCCCGGATGGCCGAACTTCTCACCCTATCTCTAAGGGAGAGGCCAGCCACCCTTCGGAGGAAGCTAATTTCTGCCGCTTGTATCCGCGATCTCGTTCTTTCGGTCACTACCCACAGCTCGTGGACATATTAAACAGTTTTTTTTAAAATGGCACAAGGAAAATGACATATCCAGAGTATTTTATTGACAAAAATGGTGACAATTATAATATAAATATGCTAGCAAATGGATTTAATGACTTTTTTGTAAATGTTTAGCAGCAAAGATTCCAGAACATAGAAGAGATGACAAAAGTGAAACTTTAATTTGAAATCAACCATATTCATTTTTTCTTTCTACAGTGGATGAGTTGGAAGTACAATCTATTGTTAATATGTTAAAAAAAATAAATTATCTACTGATTGTGATGGTATTGGTGTGACATTGATAAAAAAGTAGCTTTTAACATGCACAATCCCAATCAAAAGTTTAAGACCACTTGAAAAAATGGCACCAATAATAATAATAATAATAAAAATAAAATCATATTTTGCATTGTTTCAGAGCTTCAACATGCAACAAGAAGAAATGGGAGTAGACAGAACATTTTTTTGAGCATGTAATTTATCAAAAGCGACACTTACACTGAAACATGCTGTTTTACATGTGATAAAAAGTTTAGGACCCCACCTCCTAAAAATCCTGTAAAGCCCTAAAATACAAAAATCAATGTTCCAAACATGAACTCAGTAATGAGTAGCTCCACCGTTATTGTTCATCACTTCAGAAACTCGTTGCAGCATGCTTGATGCAAGTGTTTCCATGAGGTGAGTGGGAACATTTCTCCAAGTGATGAAGACAGCCGCATGACGTGCATTTACTGTCTGCAACCGTTGTCCATTTTTGTAAACTTCCCTTGCCATCCATCACTGAAGGTTCTCAGTTGGATTTAGATCAGGGGAACACGCATGCATTGTGTACTGTAGCGCTGTCCTGTTGAAAAAACCAGCCGTTACCAAAAAGACCAGGGCCCTCAGTCAAGAGGGACACTCTCTGCAACATCTGGACATAGACAACGGCCGTTTGATGCCCCTGCACATCCTGAAGCTCCATTGTTCCAGTGAAGGAAAAAGCACCCCAGACCATTATGGCGCCCCCTCCACTGTGGCGCATGGAAAACATCTCTGTTGGGATCTGATTGTCATGCCAGTACACATCAGGACCATCAAGCTTACATTTTTTCTCATCAGAGAATAAACCTTTCTTCCACCTTTTAATGCCCCATGTTCGGTGCTCTCTTGCAAAGTCCAAACGGTCGGTTCTGTGGCGTTCAACGAGACGAGGCCTTTGAAGACATTTTTTGTTTTTGAAGCCCTTCAGTCCGATGCCTGTCTGATGGTTATGGGGCTGCAGTTGGCTCCAGTAATGGCCTTAATTTGGGTTGAGGATCGTCCAGTGTCTTGACGGACAGCTAATTGGATCCTCTGGCTCAGTGTTGGTGAAATATTTTGCGGTCTTCCACTTGACGGTTTTGTTCCATAACCCTCAGGATAATTTAAGAAATTCCAATGGACTTACTGCATCCCTCAGCAGTGATGGCGAGCTGCGAGGGACCCTTCTAATGCAGTTCAGCTCAGTTATTTTTGAACGTGATCGGGTTGACCACAAAAAGGGATTTTTTTTGCCTTTGCCATCAGAACATCATGACTGTGTGACTACCTGACAGAAAATGACAATGAATACACATTTTTTAATCAATTTGGCCTTATAAAGGCACATGGTCCTAAAATTTTGATCAGCTGTACAAAAGGTACAAGTAGGTCATCTGCCAGTATGGTCGCCGTAAACGCTCGAGCCAAAGCTGAAGCAGCACGCAAAAGAGCTGAATATGCTAAAAAGGAAATCAAAATGCAAGTTAAGAAAGCAGAGCTTAACGTAGAAGAAACACGTCTAAAGGCCACATTACAAGCCCTCCAACAAGAACGTGATGCGGAAGCGGCACACGCCGAAGCAATAGTTTTTGAAACAGCAGTCAATGATTTTGAAGAAGAACCTCAAAGGGTTGACACTTTGGAACGCACCTTTAAGTATGTGAAAGACCAGCTCATCATCAAAGACAGCACAAGCCCAATTGGCCATACCGAGTATAATTCAATGCCTGCACCAAATGTCACATTCCTCACGCCAAAACAAGAGCCAACCAGGTCGGACACCTTAAAGGAATATATCCTTCAACCTCTGAGTACTGACAAAGGAGAAAACGTTTTCCAGTCTCCGAAATTAATGCAGAAAACGTCACCAGGTACTTCACCGAGATTTGAACATAAGGTGAGCATGCAACAAGGAAACATTTCTGACATAGCCAGGTTTCTTGCAAGACGCGACTTACTCACTGGTGGCCTCCGAAGGTTCAGTGACAAGGCAGGAGATTACTGGGGATGGAAATCTTCGTTTGAGAACGCGATTTGTGACTTAAACCTAACGGCCAGTGAGGAACTGGATTTGCTGATTAAATGGCTCGGCACAGAATCAGTGCAATATGCATATCGTTTAAGAGCTGTGCATATTAACAATCCCTCTGAAAGACATGCTAAGGTGTGGGAAAGATTAAATGAGTGCTACGGCTCCCCCGAAGCTCTAGAGAATGCACTGCTTGACAGATTGGACCGTTTCCCAAAAATTTCATACAAAGATCCACAACTACAGGACCTGCTCCTAGAGATAGATGAGGGTTGAGTGAAGGTTACATTCCAGGTCTACTCTACCTCGATACAGCGAGAGGCATTAATCCAGTGGTGGAAAAACTCCCCTATGCTATGCAAGAAAAATTGATGAACTATGGTTCTAAATACAAAGAGGACCATTGTGTGTCATTTCCACCATTCTCTGCATTTGTGGCCTGCATCAGTAGAGAAGCAAAAATGCGCAACGACCCCAGCTTTAAGCAGTCTGTGCCGCCGCCTCCTGCCCTTTCAAAGATGAATAAACTTTACGAAAAACACGCTAAAAGAGAACCTAGCTCAGTCATCAGAAACGAAGTTGTCAGTACGGAGCCGAAATCAACTCCTACAAACATTGAGGACCCAAATAAGGAATGTCCTATCCACAAAAGACCTCATGCTCTCAAAAAAATGCAGAGCATTCAGGGAAATGCCACTGGAGGAGCGAAAGGCCTATCTCAGGGGTGCCCAATCCCGGTCCTCGAGAGCTACCGTCCTGCAGCTTTTAGATGCACCCTTGTTCCCACACACCCGAATCAAATGAATGGCTTGTTATCAGGCCTTTGCCAAACATGATGGCATGCTGAAGAGGTTTGATTCAGCTGTGTTGGAGTAGGGATGCATCTAAAAGCTGCAGGATAGTAGCTCTCGAGGACTGGGATTGGGCAGCCCTGGCCTATCTCAAGAAAAACATGATATGCTTCAAATGCTGTGCTTCTACAAACCACCAGGCAAAGACATGTAAGTCAGAAATACATTGTACATAATGTGATTCAAAATTACACATTACAGCTCTTCATCCGGGACTGGCACCAACGACTACTGCAACAGCTACTATTGCAGAGCCCCTAACAGTTGACGGCGGGGAGTGCAATGCGGCACGGCCCACAGCTATCTCGACATGCACACAAGTCTGTGGAAGTGAATTTGAAAGTCACTCATGTGCCAAGATCTGTCTTGTGTTCATTTACCCAAAGAACTCACCTGAAAAGAAACTCAAGGCCTATGCCATCCTAGATGACCAAAGCAACAGGTCACTCGCAAAATCATTGGTTTTTGACACATTTGGCGTCACCAGGAACTCCTTTCCATATAAATTGAGAACCTGTGCTGGATTGGAGGAAGTGACAGGGAGGAGAGCTTTTAACTTCATTGTGGAATTGGCAGATTGCACATCACCTCTTGAGCTCCAGACATTTATCAAGTGTGATATGCTACCCGACAATCGCAGTGAGATTCCCACAGCTGAAGCTGCTTGAAACCACACCCACCTTCAGGAAATCGCAACCGAAATCCCGGCTCTTGGCCAGAGCACTCAGATCCTGCTGCTCATTGGAAGGGACGTTATTCAAGCACACAAAGTTCTTGACCAAACACGCCATTTGCACAGAAGCTAGCTCTTGGATGGGTGATCATTGGGAACGTTTGCCTGGGTGGAGCTCACAAACCCGCGCGTGCTAACATTTTCAAAATGAAATTCTTAGACAATGGTCGTCCAAGTCACTTCCTTCCATGCAAAAATGCCATTCAGGTAAAGGAAAGTTTCAACTCGCAAGGCTACAACAAGGTCAACTCCCCAATGCGAACAAAGCACTCTTCAATTGCAGAAACAGTTTTCAAACAAACAAGTTTGGACGAGAGCCTTGGCTACTCACAGGAGGAAAGGGCCTTTTTACAGATAATGGATAAGGAAGTCTACCAGGACAGTGCTAACAGTTGGGTCGCGCCACTACCTTTTCGTTCAACCAGGCCACGCCTGCCGAACAATAAGCGGCAGGCTATGCAACGCCTCACGTCGGTACGCCACATGCTGAACAAACGCCCTCAGGTAAAAGGTCAGTTTACAGACTTTATGCAAACTTTGTTTGACAATGGCCACGCTGAGATAGCGCCACCACTTACTAAAGAAGAAGAGTGCTGGTACCTCCCCTTCTTCGGAGTGTACCCCCCGCCCAAACCGGAACAAATACGCATTGTCTTCGACTCAAGTACACAACACAATGGAGTATCCCTCAACGATGTTCTTCTTACTGGGCCCAACCTCAACAATAGCTTGTTGCGTGTGTTAATGCAACTCCGTGAAGAAAACCACCATTTAACTACTCTACTAATCCGACACTACCAACAACAGGTGCAGCACCAGGGACGCCATTTCACAGAGGGAGCCATGAGATCGGCTGGCTTCTGGATTGTCAGTGGGAAACGGAGCATCAGCTCAGTCATCCACCACTGTGTAATTTGCCGCAAGCTCAGGTGGAATACAGAAACGCAAAAAATGTCAGACTTACCCATCGATCTCCTCCATACCCGCTTCACACCCTGGAGGACGGGGCTGTGGCCCCCCCACACTCCCTAGCAGATCATTACATGGAGAAACCTTTGGAATGCAAGCATGCTGATCCACACAGGTATGCACACATGGGTATTCACAGACGCGGACTAAAGCTTTCTTGGCTGCTGCCTCAAAGCACACTGTGCGCTGTCTATCTTGTGTGCTGCACAATATCGTTTATTACTTAGTAAATACTGATATCTATGACTAGCTAGTTTATTGTGATGGTGCTTTGTTTTCTCTATTATTATGTTGCTCTTTGTTGTTTGCTGTCTCCTCTGTTTGTTTTTGTTTGTTTGTTTGTTTGTTTTTTTTCTCCATACAGGTGACCCAGGAGTTTTTTTTTTCTCTCTCTTCCCCCCCCTTCTCACCGTCTCTTCTCCCCTTTGGTTTTCTTTCTTTCTCTCCCCCTCTCTCTCTCATTCATTCCCCCTGTCCTATTTATTAAAAAAAAAAAAAAAAAAAAAATGACAAAGGATGAACTGAAGCTCTGCCATCACGTAATGTCGCATACTGCTGTTTCTGATGTCATTTAGAAAAAAAAAAAGAAAAAAAAAAAGGAATAAAAAAAAAAAAAAAAGACTTACCCATCGATCGTGTGACAGTCTGCCCCCCGTTTACCTACGTTGGAGTTGACGTCTTTGGACCATGGACAATAAGCTCTCTGAGAACAAGAGGAGGCCTTGCCAGCAGCAAACGCTGGGCCATCATCTTCACCTGCTTGGGCATCAGGGCCATTCATGTTGAGGTCATCGAGACGATGGAGTCGTCTAGTTTTATCAATGCTCTGAGACGATTCATCTCTATCCGAGGACCAGTAAAGCAGTTGAGGTCCGACTGTGGGACCAACTTTCTGGGAGTGTGCAAGGAGCTCGGAATAACTTCAAAACATTGCAACAACCAGGAAATTCAAGACTTTTTATCCAAGAATAAATACACATGGATCTTCAACCCTCCTCATAGTTCTCATATGGGAGGAAGGTGGGAGTGCATGATCGGCATCGGGAAGCGCATACTGGACTAACTGTCAACCCAGTTCGCCTGTTGACCCATGAGGTTCTCGTTACCCTTCTAGCAAAGGTAACCACTATTGTAAACTCTCGACCGCTACTACCAGTCTTGTCAGATCCAGATTGCCCCTTTCTTCTTACGCCTGCTACCCTCCTTACGCAGAAAACTGGATTACCACCTACACCACCCGGGCACTTTGACAATAAATATTTGTTCGGACCCCAATGGAGACAAGTGCAACATCTTTCAAATGTCTTCTGGCACCGTTGGAAAACACAATACCTGCCGACACTCCAAGAGCGAAGAAAATGGCAATCTGTGAGTCAAAATCTTCAAAAGGGAGATCTAGTTCTTCTAAAGGACAGTCGAGCTAAAAGAAACCACTGGGTGGTTGTTGAGACCTTTCCTAGCCAAGATGGACATGTCAGAAAGATTCAGGTAAAGGTTACTTCTGGAGGAACATCTAAAACCTTCTTAAGACCAGTGACAGAGACTGTACTCCTGCTATGAAATACTAATAGAGACATTGATCCTTAAAGATGGTGATGACATCCAATAGATGTCAGACAGGGAGTGTGCTGGTGTAGTTCTTCTTCCCACCAGCAAGAGTCACTACAGTTCTTTCATGCCAATATTTGTTTGTTATTAGCTGCAGAGTTAGTAATGCAGCACACTTTGAGAAAAGACTGACTAAGCATGTTGTTCGGATAAACATCTGCATCCATCCTCTTCGTTGTTTTACAGAAAGCATCGCTTATGAGTATTTAAGTTGAACAAGAGTTAATGCAACTATATTTGCTATTATTTATGCACTTTTATGGTTAAAGGTGTACTGTATTCAGATTTACTTTCTTTCCCATGTTAGCTAGTTTAGTCAACTGATTTGCATTATGTGAATATATAGACTGAATATTGCTTATTTTCTTCTGTTTGTAGATTCACTCTATTGATAATTGAAGGCAGTGTCAATAAAAGGGACGATACACCTGTCAGTTGTCGAGGAGTTTATCTATCTGCATAACTGTATCCAGTGTAGCAGTGAGGGCAGAATACATTTCATACAGTTAATCAATCTTTACTACTAGATAAAGTACAATAGGGGAGTGGCACTAAGCTGGATCAGAATGTATTCATCTAGAAGACAACAGTTTGTGAAGATGGGAGAATTTACATCTGGGTACATGGAAATTGCTTGTGGAGTCCCCTAAGGGTCAGTATAAATGATTTAAGACAGTTACAAAATTGTATGGATGGCAATAAATTATCACTAAATCTTAGCAAAACAATAGCAATGATATTTGGTAACTATAAAGTGAATGATAGGATACAAACACAGATAGAAAATTAAAAAATTGAAATAGTAAAGGAGATGTTTGATATATGACAATAAAATCAGTTGGAAACCCTATATCAGATACATACAAAACAAAAGCATCTCAATCATGAACAAAATTAAACTTGTTCTAGATTATAATTGTCTCTAAATACTGTATTGTTCTTTAATTCTTCCATATTTAACTTACTGTGTAGAGGTATGGGGAAATAATGATAAAAAAGGGCAGTTTATATAATACACAAAGTTTGGTATCTTCATAATGCAAATTTCTTATTTTTAAAGTCAAAATTATTAAAACTTCATGACTTGCTTAATTACAATACAGCACAGATAATTTTTAGAGTAATATTCCAGATCTTTTCAACCAGAGACGGGGGCTACAATTTTAGAGGGAATGGGAATTTTAAGGTGCACGTAGTGACAAGTAAGTTTTTGTGTGTCTGCGTGTGGGGTTAAACTGTAGATTTACACAAGCTATGAATGTTTCTTAGAGCCAATTCTAAATAACTGGAGATTCCAACTTCATAACCTATTGTAGATTAAGTACAAATTATTTTTATGGGTCAACACTTTGCAAAGGTCTAGAAGAAGAAGAAGACAGAAGAAAGAAGGCACCTTCATACTTGAATTCAATTTGAAGCTGCCATCATGGACCAGCTAAATACCTTCTGGAGAAATGTTTTATCATCAGATAAAATATTTGGTCACAATGACAAGAGATATGTTTGTAGAAATAAGGGAAATAAGGGAAATAAGGGTCATTGTAGAACATTCCATCAAATATATATTTGACCCTTTATGCATAATTTTGGCTCTGTGTGGATTAGAGAAAATTCCAAAGAAATCAAAATACGTTTTGAATCATTAAAGTTGTATGCTGTGCAGTCATTTCATCCTGGAAAAAAATAACTCAAAGAAATCCCATAAGACCCCAGACTCATTTTTACTGTCAGAAAATAACTATGGAGAGTCAGTAAAGGTGCGGTGACAGGTGGGTTCTTATGGGTTAAATGGCGAAATTACCATGAAATTTAAGCCCATGGTGAGTGTATGGAAACTTTAACCACATCACTTTTTCCCCTTTCTTCTGTATGTGCTCTAGAAATTTAGAGTTGGCTTATTCATGTCCAATTGTTATTGTGTGTCCCTGTGTGTCTCCTTAGAAATGGCTGGTACACTGAGAACTCTCCAATTCTATTCTCTCCTTTTCCCACAGTTTTATTTTTGGCCTGAAAGTGACCGTGCATCTACTCCTCATGTAACCACCTGGGTGTCTGTATATCCATCTATTTGTATGGCTGCCCACGCCCCTGTGTTTTCTCACCAGGGTTTGATTTCAAACTGAACTGATAATGAAGTCAGCAGTTCCTTGAAGACTTAAGGGAGGAGAGGAGTGTGTGAAGACAAGGATTATTTAACTCACACTTTTGAGTTTTAGTTACTTTCCCAATATATTGCTTTTTTTTATTCATTAATTTTAGTCCTTTTTAATTTTGTTAAGCCAGTTTCAATCTTAACTTGTGAGCATTTATTTATGAGCATTATTGCCTAAAATTTCAGTTTTATTTCCATCTATGTCACAGTAATCAGTGTTAGTTTGTCTGTACATCCATGTTACATTGCAGGGTTTAATGAGTCCTCTCTCACAATTTAATCCGTCTATCTATCTAACTTTTCTGTCTTTATTGACTATAAACAGTGATCTGCTGCTCAAATTAAGAGCTTTCATCATCTTTACAAGTCATTCTTTTATTTCAGCAAAAGGTGCATTAAAATATGCATATAAAATATATGTTTTTCTTTGAGGAGGAAATATAAATCTTCATTACATTCTATAGTCAATAAATCTTTGATTTTATAGAAGACTTAACCAATAAAAAGTGCTTAAAAGTGAAAAAAAAAAAACAACCCCACTTTTTGGATTCATAATTAAAAGCTCATAAAGTATTTAAATGAACTAAATATAGCAAGAAACTTCAGGAGATCTGGTCTCTTTGGCTCCCGGAAATCTAAAGCAAACATGTCAGTTAATGAAACACAGAAAAGCCAGTAAAACTCTCTGAAGTGGGGAAACGTTTTAAAGTTAATCTGCATCATATACGTTTCCATTGCTCAAATATCCAAGAAGTCTAACTAAACCAGAACTAAACAGAAGTAAAAATGTTTTCCTTCAGAGAAGTTCAGAGTTTAAAACTGTGGATGCATTTGGCAGTTTTGAAATTTTGTGACAAATGTTGATTTCAGTCTAAGGGAAATATTTAGTAAAAATAAAAATTACTCCCAAAACAAACAAAACAAACACCACAAACAAATTTACTTTTTTAAGAAATATATTTTTGCTGCTTTAAAATTGGAAAGAGAAAGAAAATAAAGTTGCATTAAAATTCTTATTTCTAAATGTAGCTCTGAATTGGTGAGTTTTACACTTTAAACTGTTTCAAAGGTGCAAGGGTTTTCCAAACTTTGTGTGTTTCAGTCAGGTGAAACTTTGTAATCATTTTTACTCTATATAGTAGCTTATAAAAAAATCAGCTTTTTTAAAAACTACATAGGGTCAAATCCAGTTTCCAAAGTGCATGACTCTACTACTACTAGATTTTAAACCACTGAATGTCTGACTGGTTTTCAGCACTCATCTGTGAAATAAGTATTTTCAATAGTCTGAGCATTGTTTAGAACCTCACTGAGAGAAATAATGAATCTAAACTAGTTTTATTTTCTTCCTCTAGTTCTTATTCTGACTTTGGAACATTTCTCATTGATCCTGACAGTCTGCAGTGTCTAACAAATGAGTTGGCTTTCTAAACCTTTTTTAAAAATGTAATCTTAGAAACACAGGCCTTATTCACAGCTGGACACATTTGTTGTTTATCACATTTAAGGTGAGTAATGCATGTGTCTAGCTGTAGTCCAGTTTAAAGCAGGAAAACAAATTTTCACTCAATTTTTTCTGTTGAAACCAATTAGGGAGTTAAAAAGTAAAAACCTATTTCTCCTGGATGCTACTTTTACCTTGGGAAAAAAAAGAAACAAAGATTTGAAGTCGGAATTAGTCTTAATTTGGTGAAAGTTTCAATCCTGAGAGTTTCATTCAAATTCAGTTAGTCCCATGTTTGGTCTCTGATCCAGAAAATGTTAAACTTTACTCTTTGTGAATCTATCTGAAATGGCTCAATTCAGAACACTCGAAAAAACTTACATGTTTGGACTGATACCCTTGATTTGAAAGGTAACCTCAATATAGGGACTGAGATAGAAGTGGGACAGAAGTGTTTCTGCTGGAGTATCTCAGACATACTTAGAACTGTTCATCGTAGTTGGGTGGGTGGGGTCTTCTACTTCTAGGGACCAGAACAATGAATGTTGGAAGGCACTCTCACACATACTCAGTCCTGGTTCTTTCAAAATTGGGTCCTGGTGTCACAATGCCCAGAGGGATGTGCACAGGCCTGTCCAGCTTCTGGAAATGAAGACAGGAAATCAGCAGCAGCGTTCCTGCCACCAGGTGGAGGATGCCTGCAATCCAGCCACAGAACAGAGCATAGCCGAACTCCCAGCGAGGGACAATCTGAGGCACTGTCTCGTCGAAGAATCTCACAAGCGTCAGGTGGGCGACGTAAGAGACCGGGATAAGGCCCAGGATCCCTGTTACCAGGCACAGTGCCCCGCCTATTGCCTTCAGCGCCCTCTTACAGCTAAAGTCATCCAGGTGGTTTTGGCAGCCATTAACCAGGCGGATACCGGGGATGGCCAGCAGCACACCCAACAATCCCACCCCCAGCACCAAGGACATGAGAATCCGGGCCAGTATAATGTCTGGTGGCAGTTCAAACATGCTGTCATAGGGCCGGCACTCCAGCTTATCCGTCGCTTCCTGGCTCACACAGGTCACCCAGAGGCCCATGTTAGTTTCCTCAGTGGGAAGCAGGTCTGTAGACAGTGTGATCCATGAAGGCATCAGGATGGTGGTCAGGGAACAGATCCAGGCCACTATTGCTAAACCAACCCCCAGCAGCTCTAGAGTGCCATTGCTAGAGTCCATGACAGCGATGCTGTAGCTCTCAGAGGGTCCTGGTCTTTACTTTGCTCCTTTCAGGAGGGGGATCTGCTGGGACATCAATGCTAGCAGAGACAGACTTTGCAGTCAGGCCCAGCTGGAAAAGTTATCACACCCTGTCCAGGCAGAGGAAGGCTATGATTGGCCGACTGGAAACAACAGGATTGCTGTGAGGTCACCTGCAGGCAGGATTTTCTTCGAGAGAGGATGTTATCGATGCCTGCATCTCTGACTGTAAAGCATTTGATGTCAATGGCATCGCTCGCTCGGCTTCTCTGCTTTCTTCATCCTTGCCCCTCCTCCCCACAGAATCACCAGTGAAAACTGACACTTTTACACAATCAGGCAAAAAGTTCAGGCTTTCTTCAGCAGATCAACAGAATACAAGAAACAATTTGCACCTGCACACTTACAGAATCAACAGCACTGTGGGTGGAATACACAGTGAGAAAATGAACCTATTTAGGCAAGTCACTTTTCCTAATTCACTGAATTTTCTTTTTTCCTAACACTTATTTTTTTTCAGTTGAGCTTTTTAGTCTTCAAAGGTGTCACCAAATTCCAAACTCTATATCTGGTCAAAAAGAGGATTTGTAGGACACTTGTTTTGGAAATAAAACTGAAATTATTTTGTGTTGAAGATATTCACAGTTATTCTATCAAAATATTAATATATCTTTAGTTTCTGTGAAAATGTACAGATAGCTTGAATGGAGTCTGATTGGGTCTAATTTTAGGTTATTTGTGGTGAAGAAAAGACTGATAATATTGAGATTGGTCAATATCTAATTAAACTAAAAATAATAAATACTGAAATATACACTTTTTTGTCCATAAAAAGATGTGAAAAGTTATTTTTTAAAATCAAATTTCAGCCAGTTTTTTTTTTGGGCCTGATGGTACCTCCTGCTGGTAGTTTGCAGAGACTACACATAAAGAAATGCAGTACATGTTTACATTCCAGGTTCTACTGTAAATAAAAATCTGGGGTCAACCTTTCCTAAAGACTCTTAATGTTGTAGGGTTGTCCTGGGAGACATGCTTTTGTCATGAATATATCCTTGGCAGACCGGGATTTTCAGGAATCAAGAACAGAGGGCTTGATCTTCTAGTGTTCACCCTTTTCATCCTACCTGAGAAGGTCTATGCCTGGAAAGGACAGTCTATCCAACAGTTGAATATTAGGTCGAGGAGGAACAATCAAGTTTTCATTCTGGTCATGGAACACTGAATCACCTCTTTATCATCTTGAAGCTGCACAAGGGTACATGGAAGTTTCCCAAGTGTTTTGTGTACACTAAGAAGTCATTTAACTAGGACATCCTATGGGGATAGCTTCAGGAGCACATACTGTACTGTAATGAGTGAACAAACTCTTGGATGCTACAAATACAGTTTTCATATTTCCTTAAAAGGAAGAAAATGGTGACAAAACTTAAACTTATACAAAACAATACTTTCATTATTTCCAAGATTCCTATTCTGTGTTTTTGTTTTTGAACTTACTATCAAACACACAAACATATATTACAGGTTGCAAATACATTTGATGCTACTTGTCATTTCTATATATAGTATCTATCCATCTATCTCTATTTATATATGCCTAAATGTAATTTTACTGTACTACAGTTAATATGGGCAGTTCTTTTCCTCCCCTTTAGATGGTGATACATACTCACCAATAAGCACCAAGCAGATCAGCTTTATGACAAGAATTGCAGTAGTATTAAGTTTTGCTTGGCCATTGTGGTCTGAATGTTTGACATCATACAAAATAAAAGACACATCTATCTATCTATCTATCTATCTATCTATCTATCTATCTATCTATCTATCTATCTATCTATCTATCTATCTATCTATCTATCTATCTATCTATCTATCTATCTATCTATCTATCTATCTATCTATCTATCTATCTATCTATCTATCTATCTATCGGTTACAACAACTCTTAATATGCAGGTACCTGCTGACTTTGTATTGGCCCTAATAGATCCACATAAATACACTGGAAATGGTGCATGCATGTGTTTGTGTGCTGTTTGTCTGAAATAGCTGGTGTCTCTTTGTAGTGACTTTAATCCCAACCCAAAATGGAAACACACATACAGCCAGCATATACAGAGTTTGCCAACAGCACCTGAATCTATGACATACTGTGTTGCATTTTTCCCACTGAGAAACTATTTGCTTACAAAAAAGTAAGCATTGCTATATTTCATGCAACTGAATAATGCTTCAGTGTTTTTCAGGGACAAAAAGATGGAGGGAAAAAATGTGGTTAATGGGTAGTCTTTTGTGGTTTTAGGCATTTTCAGGAATGTCCAGGTTTTGCTTTCATAGTCTCTCTGCCATCACATCCCACCAATGTGCATGTCACTGTGTAGCTGTGTCTATGGCTGACCTAGACTGACTAAAGAGTATATTTAATATGAATTGGTGTCCCTTTGTTTTTGCCTGACCAGCTCACCTCAGACACATTATTGTTAGAAGTGAGATTCGTTGATTCCTTTCAACCAAATTTGACAGACTTCTGCTAAATGTATGCAGATACTTAAACTTACAATATATAAACGGCCAGAGTATTTGATTTGTAAAAACAGAGGCAAAGTGTTAAATATCTTGTAATATTAAATTGACATAAATCAATTTTTTAAATACCTGGTTTATTGCTAAGTGTTTGTATTATATAAATGTGCCAACAGAATTAATCAATCATGCTTTTCGAACGGCCAAGATGTTTGTGTTCTGGGGTTGGTGAGCGAACATTTTGTATTTTATTTATTGGTTACTTAACACTAACTTGCAGGTTAGATTGCTAACCTAGCTACCTTTAAAAGGGAAAGCGGTGGGCTGCAGATCACAGATTAGAATTAACTTCTGCAAAAATGATAAATGTAAGCCTAATATTCCATTTCTGTCTCTTTAGCAGTTTACAGACTTTTTCTGCAATGTTTTTCTTCATTGCAAAGAATAACTAAATAAATTACATAGTCCAGATAGTACTTGATTCATTCAAAAAAAAAAAAAAGATTAAAGCATCACAATTAATTTTAATTAAATTGCATACATTAAGTGCCTTTTGTGTGAGTCCACTGAGTTGATAACTTTCTCTAAACTTTATTTTACGTTCCAAGATGCTGATTCTGTGGATGGGGATCACATCACGAGCTTGCGGCAGCCAATGGGAGGAGAAATTAGAAGTGGTGATTAAAGATGATGGTTGTTAAGGAGAGAGACATGTCTCCCTCCTTCTTATTCCCATCTAGGTCTGGCTCTACTATCAATGGGAGCTTTCACTTTGCTTTTGCATGAAAAAATATGATGGTTGTGTGTGTGTGTGTGTGTGTGTGTGTGTGTGTGTGTGTGTGTGTGTGTGTGTGTGTGTGTGTGTGTGTGTGTGTGTGTGTGTGACAGATAGAGTCCAACAGTCCACTCCAATGCATGAGTGGCTTGGAAAGGTGCCAGCATGCAAAAACCTAGCAACAAGATTTGACTTGGCCTGCTGAGAGAGAGTGAGAAATAGAGAGTGAGAGAGCGAGCGAGCGAGAGATCTGGCATGTGCACAGCATGGGCATATGGATCTTTGTTTGTCCGTTTTGGACCATTTAGTCATTCTGTCACTCCAACTGGACTACTTAGCGAATTGGTGCTACTTGGTTCTGAATCGCACACACACACACACACACACACACACACACACACACACACACACACACACACACACACACACACACACAAGCGTATTTGCAAAGACACACATGGGTGAGCCGAGCCTTGACTCTACTGCTTTACAGTCTGTTACTGTTCACATGGCCTGAATGAAATAAAAAACCTTTTCCAATTAATCCTTTTAACCAACATGTGTGATCCCTGGCTCACGCTGATGTGGCCTTCAAGCTAACCGAGTCTATGCCAAGTCAAGTCACTTCATAGCCCCTAGAGCCTTTGCTGACCATCAGCACTGATCAGCTATGAAGGTAGCCAGCTCCAACATTGATTTCCATTTACTTCTGAATCCAGTTAAATATATGTGGGGTTCACTCAAAGGCCTGTTTTTTTGTTTGTTTTTCTTTTGCTTCTTACAGAGTCTGACAATTTCTAGCTGGACTTATAAAAGATTATTTGAAGGTGCAAATATTGTTTGCTGAAATATAAAATACTGTATTTAACCCCTGTGTACTTTTTGCTTTAAAAAATAACCCTCAAAATCCATACCTCTAATTCAAACTTTTTCCTTGCTGACAACCCAGTTTGGTGAGCAGCGGTTTTGTCTTGGTCTGTCTTCCATGGATGCCATTTTTGCAATGTCTCTTTCCTATTGTTTAATCATGAGCACTGATCAAGACGAGTGAGGCCACCAGTTCTTTAGATGTTCTTTTGGACCTTCTGGATGACTCATTGATGCACTCTTGGAATAATTTTGGTTGGCTGGCCAAAAAATAAATGGTTCTTACTGTGGTTCACTGGAGTTCCAAAGTCTTAGAAATGGCTTTCAAACCCTTTCCAGACTGATAGATGACTTTGTTTCTCAGCTCTTTCCTAAGGTTGTGGCATGTTGTGTTGCTTTTTGGGATGTTTATTTGTCAGACAGATTGTACTATTAAGACATTTCTTGTTGAATCAAGCAACCACTTTATGTGGCAGTAAACACGCGCTTTCCAAAAAAGAAAAAAAAAAGGTTAATTGCAGTTAATTCATGATTTAACTACTTATTTGATTGCTTTTTTGCACAAGGCCAGGTAGGTTTGGTTAACTTTTTTTTTTATCTCATTGAATTAAATCATCATTTAAAAACTGCATTTTGTACTTATTCAGACTAACTAAAATTTGTTGATGACTTTAAACATTTAAGTGGGTCAAATATGCTTCACTGCACTGCAGGTCCATTTTTGCACCATCCAGTAAGTATAAATAATACCTGTGAGCTAAAATTCCATACTTTAGACTGCTCTAAACAAGAGGGCTGTTGAAAACATTGCGCACTCACCTTGCTGTTTATGAGGGAGGCCAATCAGAAAAAAACTGGCTCAAAATTAGGGGAAGGAAGCTAAATTGGTTTCTTTCAGTCAATGGATGAACACAGCAGTCGTCCAATAACCAGTGCAAGGCAAGTAAGGATTATTTGACTGATAAATTGAAAAAATGCTACCTGAGCAGAGTCCAAAGAATAAAAATAATAAGCTGAAAAAGAGCATACCTTTTTTCGTTTTTCTCACTGTCATTTTGTAGCTGTACTCAGGCAGCTCCATGCATGCTGATGTTCAAACTGAGTGTTACCATTTGGAAAAACTTTACTTCATTAGACATTTTTGGATAACACTTTACACAAACTATGGGTTTAAAGCATAAATCTTAGAAAGATAGATAGCTCAGTCACAGGACTCAGTTTATACTCAAAGTAATGACCTAAAAATCTTAAACATATCTTAAAGATATCTTTAATTCCCAAATTTGACAACTTAATAAGTGTCCTTCCATGTACTGTAAGGGTGAACAATACAACACTCACTCCCTACCATTTGAACATACTTTTTCCCCATTATCTGAACTGTTCCCAGCAGGGCTGCTGCCTGGTTTATCCCAGCAGTAAGAACCCTTTTAAACTTAATGTATTTTTTAAAACAACCTGCTTATACCACTGTCCCATCTCCTGCACAGATCCAGGTTTGAAATAGTTTAGAGAACTCGTTGGTGTATCATTTTGTCAACATGGCAGCATGTCAAACAGTCCCCCAGGGTTCCTAGCAGCTTCAAACCTCTGCTAGAATTAAATCATTTTTAAATTAGCCCCGTACAGAAATATTCTAAATCTGTCATGCTTTAACGTGGTGTCACATTTCCTCAGATTACCATCATTACAGTAATTAATGCCTTAATTTCTGAGTATGTTTTGAAATGAAACCCAAAGTGCCACGATTTTAATGTAATATGGGACTAATGTGGTGTGGAACATTTGGTAATCTGGCTCCCATGCCTCGGATCTGCCGAATGGGTTTTATCAGCTGTAATACGGTTCAAACACTGAGCTGCAGTTAGTTCGAAGGAAAATAGGCTGCAGAAATAAACTTTCTGTTCAAGTCCTGAGACATTTTTAGCACATGCAAAGTGCAGAACGAAAGGAAAGTTGTGAAGATGAAATTGAATGATGCAGATTTTACAGCACAAGTAAAGTAACTAATTTATTTCAGTTTTTTAACTGGCTTCTGTTTTGTTCGGTTTATAGGCTTGTGACTAATTTTACAGCACAAAGGGAAAATGGAAGAGAAATAATGGAATATGCAGATTTCATAACCTGTGATTTCTTTTGTCCCCAAATAAACTGACCGACCTTTGAGTGAATAAAATGAATAAGCTCTTTTCTTGTCACCCACAGATGAATCACTAACTAGGTTACAGGTTCCCATAAATTACTTAATGGGCTACACTTCCAGCTCCACATGGCCTTTCTCTGGCCTTACACACAGTATCTAATATATCTAGTTCATTCAAATGCTGTTACGCATAATGAATATTGCCAGCTGTGAGGCTAGTATTGAAATATACTATTAATAATCCCGAACACATGAATAACACTCTTTCTCATTCCATAGTGTAAATCTAATCTTTTGTCTGTGGTGGTTTATACCTTGTTGTGAAGCTTTGCTGGGCTCTGATCCGCTCCTGTCGCTGTTATTCTCTACACCAACCACTTAGCACTTCTCCCATGGGTTCCACATCTGACTCAATTCCCCTGTGATTGGTTTATGGCAACCATATCCCAGACCTGATTAAACACTATGGATGCTTTTACAGTAGTCCTGAGATGGAGAATTACTGCTCTCCTGTCAACACAGGATGGAAGCAATTTGTATTTAATAATACACTATATTGCGAAGGAAACAGAGCATCAATACTTTACTAAATATTAATACTACTTTACATAATCATTGCCAAATTATAAAACGACTACTTCACAGACTATGGATATCTGTCAGGGCAAGCAAGACTAGCAGTGCTTGCCCAAAGAAATTTAAAAACAGACATCGGTTAAAACATGTAAAATAAAAGGAATTTCCCTTCCTTCAGCTCAAACAACACTCTCAAGTTATCTGTATTCATCTTGTGAGTTATTGCCTCTCTAACCAGCTCCCAGTTTGAATGTGGGCAACCTTTTAGGATCAGCCTTAAAACTTTGCTTTTTGATAAAGCTTATAGTTAGGGCTGAATCAGCTGACCCCGAACCCTGCATAGTTACGCTATCATAGGTCTAGAGTCTCTTTATCGAGCATTTCTATTTGACTCACCTCTATTCATTCACTTCTGTATTTATACACTACATTTAGTCATCAGTTATTATTCATCTGTGACTCTCTCCCACAGCGTGTCTTTTTTGTCTTGTCTTCTTCCCCTTACCCCCAGTTAGACATGGCTGATGGTCGCCCCTTCCTAAGCGTGGTTCTAACCTGCAGGTTTCTTCCTGTTAAAAGGGAGCTGTTCCTTCCCACTTTCACCAAGTCGTTGTTCAGAAGAGGTTGTCTGGTTGTTGATTTTTGAGAGGATTAGATTTTTTAGATTAGAGGATATTTTTAAACATTTTTTTTATTGTTAGTAAACCAGTGATTTTTGATAGAGACTCATGAGTGACTGCTGTGCTAGACAGACTATCCCTATCAGCTTTCACTGATCTGTGGTCAGTTTTGAGCTGCACATTTTTGTGCTAATTTGCAGATATGTTTTTAAAACCAAAATACTATGATTTATTATCTTAGCAGATGGATTTTTCATGTGCTAAGTACTTTGGCCAACACGTGTTGTAAAGAGTTGATAACTCTGTAGTAGGTTAGCAATGGATGCCAGTACAGAGATCATTTAGATGATGAAAATGGGCCATCAATACTTTAAAAATCATTTGGTGGGTTACATCACCGTAAATCATCAATAACAGGCTTCAATTATATATGAATATATTTTAATATACTTTTAAAATCAAGATGTACAGTACTGTGCAAAGGGTTCTATATTTCTATACATTTTCTTTCTAAGGAGGATGTGCTTACTGCCATCTATAAATCATGGTAGAGTCTCTGTCAAGGTTTGGAGCTGCATTTTAGTCGCTTGTATTAAAGATCTTGTGCAAATGGAATTATGAACCCAGAAGAATATTACCAGATTTCGATCCATTTGGCAGCATAGCAGTGATCACAAACACTCTGTCAGCACAGTAAAAGCATAGCTGGATAGAATAACACACAGTGGAAGATGATCAGTCATGGATTGGCCTCCCCAGAGTTCAGTCCTCAGCATTATTTAAGCAGTGTTGGGTCATCTTGATAAAGAACAGAACAAAAGGCAGTCATCACCCAAAGAAGAGCTTTAAATGTATTTCAAGAAACCTGAAGAATGATTCATAAGAACTACTTAAAGATAATACAAGAAAACTGCCTTAGAGAGTTTGGGTTGTGTTGAAGAATAAAGTGGTGATACCAAATATTGACTTCCAAGCTTGTCTTTGCCTTATACACTGTATTTCCATTTATTTTTGCACATGTTTTGATAAATCACTGCACCTATTTTTCATTTTTCTACCAAAATATGAATAGTACTGTATTCAATTTTCTGGAGCTCATACAGACATATTTTCTATTTGTTTTCTTGGGATTTTTAGACATACAGTAACCTCACAGGTTGACAACAAAACACATCTGACTGTAAGTTTTGATATCTCCAGTAATGACAATACTGATGGGGATTCCTTTGTATTTTATTGTTGTTGCTAGTGCTGCAGAGAGAGCATTGGAACTTTTTTTCTCTCTCAATGTAGCCTGTATTTATCATTACTGTTATAACTCCACTCTTATCTTTGCAAAATGTTATAGAACATAGTATGGAAATAGGAACAGATATGAAAGTGGAAGATTTGATTTTCCTGGTTCATAGTTACATTGTTATTTCTTCTGTGTTTATTGTTCAGTGTACTATGTTGATAGTGGTTGATAGGCTACGAGGAAAAACGCAAAGTGATATGATGTGGGGCAACACTTTTGTCTTTTGAACATTGCCTACTGTAATATAATTTAGAATCACTAGAGGGTCAAAGGTTATCTACTGTAGATTTTTATTTTATGAATGTTCTACTGGTGTGTTAATTACTATATAGCACAATCATATACAAAATAAAAGATGGCTGTAGCTACTGTTATGTCACCCACTGGATTCTGAAATTCTACCTTGAAGCCACGAGATGAGTATTTTTGCCATCACCATCTTGGTTAAAAAATGCAAACAGATGGGATGCAGGACAGGTCATACTGTAAAACCGTATGCTCATTGGCTAAAGATGTGATTTACTCTCACACCCCTTCATTTTGAAATGTGGTATGACCATGAGCTACAAATCTGACTTAATTTTCATTCATTGTGACCCAACACGAGTCAGTGAGCCTATAAATCAGGCAGGAAAGTGTTTACAGAAATCAACTTTTCCCATAGACTTCTACAGGACAAGGACTACAGCTATCGCCATCTAGTGGACTTCAGATGAAATGCAGATTTAGGACACTCCTTTTTTGGGTTATTTTTTCTGACGGGAAGATACGTCCATGTTTTACATTGTCTATGAGTGCAGTGCTCTGTTAAGGCGTCTATTATTAAAGTATTATATAATAGCAGAAATAATAACAATGTGAAACACACTGACAGATGACAGGGTACATGCTGTGCATACAGTGAAATACTGTTTGTGTGGGTTTGCGTTAGTTCCATTGTTCTGACAAACCATCCTACTTTGGTAAAACGTCCTACCATAAGTAGTTTATGCACATTTCTGCTGGAACAGAGTAATTCCAGCACAAATGTAAGTAGGTATGACGGTTTGCCACTTAACTTTGCCCATCAGAGTATGCTTCCAGCTCATATTCATAAAGCCAGGACAGTTTGGCACTTCATTTTACCCGTTAAAGTATGCTTGTAGGTAACATGCACAAAGGTAGCATGATTTGCCCATTAATTTTAGCCGTTAAAGTATGCTTCTAGCTCATATTAACAAAGGCAGAATGTGCATGCGCAGAACGCAGAACAGGTAGGATGGTTTGTCAGGTAGGATGGATTCCCAGAACACCGTACAGCAGGTGTGAGCAGTAACTCAACCTGTTAACAAGATCTAACACACACACACACACACACACACACACACACACACACACACACACACACACACACACACACACTTCGCAGTGACTTCAATAAACAACTATTTACACCCACAAGGAATTTCCATTACTTCAGCGACAGAGAGTTGGTCGGTGTGTGTGTGTGTGTGTGTGTGTGTGTGTGTGTGTGTGTGTGTGTGTGTGAGAGGGAGAGAGAGAGAGAGAGAGAGAGAGAGAGAGAGAGAGAAAGAGCAAGTGACAGAGAGAGGTGGTAGTGGTGGTGATGAGGGGTCCCTTTCTACTAGCTTTGAGATTACTGCTCATCATTGCTGAAATAGTCAGCTTAAATGGAATTGATCTGTATGTGTACACACGTGGGCTCGTGTTCAGTAACATGCTTCCAGTTCGAGTTTTTTGCCTCCAAATGAAAATAACATAAGTGGCAGCTGAAACTAATAACAACCATCGTGTACTTAATGTATGATTATTAATTTTTAAAACATTTTTATATTAAAATCAAATCACTTCCTTTCTTTCTGATTTGATTTTAAACATTGCTTTTCCTTCTAGCCAACCTGAAATCCTTCACCGTGGCGAATGACTCCTGGCTCGTAACTATTGTGAGCACACCGCATTAAACCCTCACAACGCGAACTCATCAAATGAACGATCGATCTAAGCAAGAGGAAACTAGGAGACTGCCAGTGTGTATAAAACTCAGAAATGAAAGGACATGAGGTCGCATTACTTGGATTTCAGCACTGAAGATTTCAGCCGATGCAATATTCTGCTGGGCAATTAGTGCTGAAGATGAGAGAACATTACATTGCTTTGCTGATAGTTGTTATCTATTAAGGTGGAATTCTGAAAGTTGCTGTTTCAGATGGTGTTACATTGAAATCAAAGGCGCTTTGTGAAAGATTGATTCAGAGAAGTTTCATAACCTTGACAAGTACATTTTCAAGAGACTCCTATGGGCCTGAGACTGTCTGTCACAAGCGCTGAATACCTAGGGTTAGATTTCAGCCGCCTGGCCTTACTCTGACAGGGCCTGTGGACAACCTTGAGATAAGCACATTTATTTTATAGCATAGGGTGAAACTGACTTATGGTGCCTTCTTTTTTTGTCAACCAGTCGCTAGAAAACTCAAACCATTCTGAGTGAATGTTTTTAGCAAAAATGGTATGTGTAACCAACACATGATGCTGGTGTCCCGGGACTTACATAGATGAACCTCACTTATGCCCTGGCTGGTTCTTGTGTTAGACAAAAGCCTGCACATACTACTATACTGCTGCTGTAAATACTCACATATTATTTTCAAGACTCAAAAAATTATTAAATAATAAAATTAAGACAGAATTTCTTTGTGCTATTCACAAAAAAAAAGCCCTGCCTAATATTCCTCGGGGCCCAAGAACAGCTCTGATGCACCAAGAGATGTACCCAACAAAATCTCTGGAGGTGTATAAGGCAACATTGTGGAATACTGTAAACTCAGAGATTAGGCCTTGTTTGCATTGGGTTTGTTTTCCAACACATCCAGTGGATGCTGGATCAAAATTTGGGTCCAAGTCAACACTTTCTGAAACTCTTAAACAGTGTTTTGGAGTTTGGCAGAGCACTTTATGCCCCTGCAACAGTGTTTAAGTAGGTGTTATGTGAGAAATTAACGACTACAGAGATGCATGGAATGTCACTTTCCATTGTTTTTCTACCTTTATGTCTTAGCATGTATCTGGACATGCACGAAACATTGTTCAGACCAGAGGCCTGTACTACAAAGAAGGATTATCCAGGTAATTGTGGTGTTAGTGCTGGGTTTTCAGTTTTACGGAGGCAGTTACTTCTTACCAGGGTACATCACCATAGTAACTTATGCTGCAGGACTAACCTGCTGCAGAGCAAGTTATGTTCCAGATTATTAGCAGGAATACTTTCACCAACCACTGACCAATCAGTTCTTGGGAAAAATGTGTCCCCTTCCTGAAAGATCCTTCAGACCTCTGTGTGCAAAGAGCCAAAAGGTCCTAAGTTTTTTTTTTATAACATCTAAAGTCTTTTGATGAGCACCTGTAAGGAATCTAGGTTCCTAGATGAAGAGGGGAAAGCTCGTTCTCTTGTCACAAGAGGTCGTCACAGTAGGCTGATATTAAAAAGAAGCAACAAAACAAAACTACAACTATCTTATGCACAGACACACATGAAAATTTAATGGAGTAATAATTGTAATTCATTAGATTATCCTGTGTTTTAATGACAGAATGTTCATATTCTGTTAACTTACAATTTTGCCAACATTTCTCTTTAAATAGGCTTTATTCATATATTCCTATTTATTCTATTAATGAACTCGGTCTTACTGAGCCATCTGAAAGTGTTTAAAACACACATACATTCTTACTGTGTGTGTTTCAGTACTTAACTACTGTAGACTACTTTTCCCATGACAAGGATGAGATATAGTTTTTCTTCCCTTGTAAGACTAGCTGCTCTGCTGTTAGTAGACTTATCCATGGTTGTGACCTGTCAAATCCTGCCAATGCCACCCTTTTCAGGAGAACTTGTTTGCAGCCAAACCAATAAACCCCGGGTTAACTTATCAAACTGATAACAGCCATCTTGTGACTGCTTAGCTTGACTGTCAATGTTAGATCAAGAGAAAGCAGATAAGAAAAAGATATTGTGGGTATGTGGTTTGTAGTACAGGAGCCAGGCCAGCCTTCTTTCGTCACTCCATGGTCCAGTTCTGTCAATAGTCTTCCATTTGAAGGTGTTTTTGGTGGTGGATAGTTGTCAGCATGCGAGCTCTGACACCTTGATCTCATACCCACTATTAAGATTTTCAGTAATGTAATGTAGCTCTTGTATGAGACCATGCAGGACAGTCAACTCTCCCTTCATTCATAATAAATGAACAGATGAGTCTTGTGCACATGACCCTGTCACTAGTTTACTTTTTGTGGAAACTAACTGCTTAAAAAACTTGGAATATCCCAGAATAATGTCTGATTTGATATATTTTATTCATGTTTTGTCAAGGTATCTTTTTGCCCTTTTTCAAAGTCGCCGAGCTCCTAACACCTGTCCGTGTTTTTTCCTTTTTCAACCAGAGCTGCCTGTTGATTTTCTGCCTAGCTTGTTACTCTGGGCTGAGAGCCACAAAGAGGAAGCAGACAGACTAAACAAACTGATGTTATGTTAAAACTTGACATGTTAAAACATGACATCAACTTCATGCTTTAATATTGGTTTAAGATTGGCTGCATTGGGCTTTAATCATAAAGATGACATTTGTTTTGTGCTTTGTCAGAACTGTACTTTTCAGCATCAGCTCCGTGTTTTTCAGTTCCGACCAGAAGCTTAGTAGATCTGAAAAAAACAAGAAATTTTAAAAATGAACGATTCTATTTCCACATATATTCTTACTCATGGATATTCAAACCTTCTATTTATACGATTCAGAACGTGTCCTGCATTCTGTTTTCTGTTATATTTGCATTGTTATTGTTTAGTGCTGATTGAGCTGGCGAGAGAGGGTTGCCTATGCTAACACTTGAGGAATGTAATGGTACAGTAGGAGATGTGTGTTCTGATTTGCAACCAACTCCCTCCTTAACACCCTGACAAGGCTCACTGATGCATCTCTATGGGCAGAAATCTGTGCCATCAGAAACTGAATTTGAATAAGTTAAATTTGAATTTGAATTGCTCAGATTGAATCTGAATTGTAACTTGAATAAATGCTTTTGAAAACCGAATTTGAATTAGTCTAATTTGAAATTGAATTTATGGTTTGAAAATGATCATCACTAAATTGAAATTGAATTTTATATTTTGAAAATGAATTGATTTGCTTTGAAACGGCATTTTATCCTTTAAAAATTCAGCTCTCGAATAATTTCAGTTTCACTTCTCACCATTCAGTTTCAGTTCTACAATTCAATTTCAGTTCCAAAATTCAGTTTTTTGGAACTTACATCCGATTCCGGTTCAAGCGCAGATTAATAGAACTACGTTTTACTAGCGGACCGAAAGTGTTACCGACGGGAATCTACAGCGTCTTGAGCTGAATTAAGACTTCAGAAGTCATTCGTCATGTCGAATGACCAGCGGATGAACTCTCAGGTTGGTAATAAATGTATTACATGTATAAGAACAAGCGTCATGTTAACAAATGATAGCCGTAAGGTAACTTTTATGCTTATTGTAGCTGCTGGCTAAAAACGCTAATTTAACGTAGTTTGCCCTGGATTCAGCTTTGACAACAAATATGATCGACTGTTTCTAGTAGAATTCCAAAGTTGTCATCTTGGACCCTCTCAGAGTACCCCCTCTGTATGCTTGCAGAGACCCCTACAGTAGGGAAACATGCAAAACGGTGTCCAAACCTTTGTATTTTAGCTTTATTTATGTCTTACACAGCATCCCAACTCTTTAGCTAACTTAATAACTTTAGCTAAAGTGAATAGTTAGTGTAATTCATTAGTGCAGCATTACTGGATCACACACTAATCCACCTGTTGCGAGAAATACTCAGGAAAGTCGTTTTGTGTGTAGCAATGGTCAAGCCTATTGACCATAGGTCAGCCATTAGAAAATCATTATTGTGCATGTGTGTGATTAGTCAAACGGATGATACTTTCAATGTGAAAAGTGGGACAGATAACAGATTTGTACAAACAAGGACCTTCTTTGAATCTAGAAAATAATTGTGGGATGTAAGCTTTGTCACATTAAATTGACTTGCAGCCACTTGACCAGAGCAATATGTAACTCCATTCACTGCACAGCATGAATGCTAACCCAATAACCTGGAAGGAAAGGCGAATGCCTGTGCTAGCAGTGCCACACTCACCAAACCTATTTAACATTGTGTAAAATGTAATGTGTAAAAGTTTATTTAATTTTGTAACAGTAAAAAAAAAAACACTGTTGAAATAAAAATAACATGAAATGAAACAAAACAGTAAAATTTGTTTTATTGCTTTACAAGAAAGCTTGTTTCTGTCCCAACCAATGATGAAATAGTCCAACAACCAGTGTTTTCACTAAAAATCTAAGCTCTACAGATCACTAATAGCTCTTTCAAACTATATATTACAATGTAATATTTGTACATGTATATTTTATCATCGCTTTCTCATTATGTCTTTCTCCATTACCACTGCTCTCTGTCCTGCCTCATTTTCAGCTCATTCTCTTCTTCCTCACCTCAAGCCTTATCTCCTTAACTGAAGTCGGGGCTCTAACACATGCATAAACATGATTAGCTATTCCAGATATTTTAGCAATTACTTACTATCAGCACATCAGACACATGACCCTCCTGTCTCTGCACAGCTGACAACGAGCCGCCTAAACAAGCTGGTTGTTTAGGTTGTTCAGCTGGTTAAAAGCTGAAAGTACACCACCTAATGTTTGGCCAGAGTGCCCTATAAATCTAATTTTCCTTTCGGTAAACAGCTTGAATATATTTTACATATAAGAGTTTATTGACTAGATGTTCGAGTCAGGCAATGTTTGAGCCACTTCAAAGAAAGTTTTGCTAACGCCAGCTAATGGCAGCTAACCACATAATAGCAGCACTACACTCTAAAAACTTGCTACATTTATTTAAGAGAAAGCATGCAAGTTGTGTGTGGTGTTAAGTTAAGTTCAGGATATCCTCAACAGCTTACCTCGTTAGTAAGTCATCATACAGAAGTGAGCTTCACCGACTCCTCTCACGAAGTTCTACAGCCTCATCCAGTGTAGATAAATATGGACACCTGGTTGAGCTAGACAACAGACTGACAGCCTACACTCACTATAGATACATAGCAGGCTGGGTTGTTTGTTCTACAATGGCCACCACAGCTAGGACTATACAATTAAATTGGGAAGCGTAAAAAACAAAAGCAAATTATCATATACATAATGTAAAAATAAATTAAAAAAACTGCCCAATTATAGACTACAGTCAGATTATCCAATTAGAATAATTAGAGATAGTTGTAAGTAAGTATGAGCCAGTGTAAAGATGTTTAGTTTTAGTTTCGTTTTTTTTTCTTTTAAAAAAATAGTTATGTAACATACTGTGCCCTATATGGCTTGGCTTGGGTCCCCTGTGGGTGGTAGACTGTGGCAGACAGTGACACACAAGTGAAAGGTTTTTGTTTTGGTTATGAGGGATGTTTTCAGCCACTGCGACATTGTTAAAACTCTCACCTTGTATCATTAAAAAAAGCTTTTTTTCCTGTTTGGTCTAGTTCTCACACATTCCCACATTAAAAATAAAAACCACACACACACACACACACACACACACACACACACACACACACACACACACACACACACACACACACACACACACACACACATGCTTGCACTTACACACTCATACAGGCCTGATTAATGGCACCTAATTAGCAATGGTAATGACCAGGTGTCTGAGAACCAGCCAGCTTCTTCCAGCTTGAGGGGGCTGATGTGTGTGAGTGTGTGTGTGTTAAATGTAGTGTGGTGTTCCTGGAGGCTCCCAGTTCCCAGAAAATCTATTCCTACTGACTGTCACTCCCTCTTTTCCTGTCTCTCTCTGTCTCTGTCCAAAAAGAACACACACAAACACACATGCAGCACACACAGCACTAACAGACGCACACACACATACATACACACACATGCTGAGCTAAAAGCCAAGATCAATTAAGGTTTTGGGCAACGAAGATGTGGGAACAGTGTTGGATGGTGCGGATGGCCGTGGCAGGGGTGCTGGGAGCTGTTGTTAGTGATGGTGTCTATGTGTTTGTGTGTGTTTGCATGTGAATATGGTTGTTGAACAACCCCGGAGAGCGCCGAGGCCCAGTCTCAAAAAGTAAATCAGTGTTTTCTTAAAGAACAGGTTTGGATTTTTAATATATAAAAAAGTTGGTTTTCACACAAACCAGTCTATAAGATATAAGATTGTCAGACTGCATTCAATGACAGATGTTATTTCTGTTGTCAGTGTACACAGAGAGCTGTATAAGTCAGGCTTAAAGTGCTATACAGGAAATACTCTGAAGCCAAAAAACAGCAAAAGTTGAGTTTATCT
Organism: Astatotilapia calliptera; assembly: GCF_964374335.1. Taxonomy (NCBI): domain Eukaryota; kingdom Metazoa; phylum Chordata; class Actinopteri; order Cichliformes; family Cichlidae; genus Astatotilapia; species Astatotilapia calliptera. The sequence continues at coordinate 9,659,387 of NC_137438.1, forward strand.
TAAGGTAAACATTAGAAATTAAGCTCACATTATTTGTTCTTATCCATCTCACCTCTTGCAGGATGATGTTGAGTTGCATTCTAGCCAAAGCAGAGCCAGATTGAACTTTTCTGTCATATGACTAAAATATTTTTTTTTTAGGTGAAAACTAAAACTAGATAAAAAAACAAAAAACAAACAAAACATTTTAGATAACTAAAATAGAAATAAAAATTGGATTCTGGAAAAAAAAGAAAATTAACTGAAATTATTTTGTGAAAAAACTTCAAGGTTTCTTCCTGTTAAAATGGAGTTTTTCCTTCCCGTTGTCACTAAGAACATGTTCATAGGGGGTCGTCTGAGTGTTGGGTTTTCTGTCTAATATTGTAGTGTCTTTACATTATAATATAGTGCAAATTGCCTTGAAGCTTATTGTGATGTGGTGCTATATAAAGAAAACTGAATTGAACTGAATCATACTAAAATCTTAATCAGTCATTCGTCCGAGTGTGCTGTGTAGTGATTACAATCTGCAGTTTGCACCTTGGTCGATCAAACCCTTTTTTCCTAAGTCTGGCACTTTCTGTTCACTTGGTTTATTCAAACACTCACATGTACCACTGAATGGCTGCGCACACAGGGAGACGCACACATTTTCCATCAGCACATGCATATGCTCACACATTCACACGCACCCAGACCTCCTGCTGTGTAGGATTTGGTGATAACCAGTGTTAGGTAGGCAGGTGAGTGGGTCATATGGCAGCGATGGGAAAAGCTCTTATCGACCTACCCTGTTCCCACACGCACACACCGATACACACATACACGCAGACACACACAGGTTTATCACCCTCTGTCGTTCCCACACACTCACCTTACATCATTACCTGACTACAAGAGCCAATCAGCCAATCGTACCTCGAGGCTGCAGTCAGGTGACCCGATCAGGAAACTCTAGCAGTGGGATGAGGTTACACACGCCCCTGCTCTGATAACAGCTCTCTGTCTATCCCTCTCGGCCTCTCTCTCTCTCTTTCCTTTTCCCTGCTCTGCAATTTACAGATTCAGTTTCACCTTTGCTTTCATGCTAAGCTGTTGGATCCCAAAGCCTGGTGAATCTGTGTGTGTGTAAGTGTGTGCGTTTGCAGTTCTCAGGTTAAACACTCTGACATCGCGAAACAGCCAACGGCATAATTATTATATTCTTGGATATCCCGAAAAGTGGACACATCTACAGTATAGTACGCCATATCTGTGTGTGCCTGTAGCTGCTAAAAACTGCAAACACATCAAAATATACAGCAGCATTCTGTATGGAGTAATATGAGTATAACCAGATACAGAAACCTAAATGAGGGAAAATAAAGCTCAACGCACACAAAATTCAAATAATAAAAGAAGTCACCTGTATAAAGTTGAATGAACTGCCTCTGTTTTTTCATCTTCTCAAGAAACTTAACATTTAGTCTTCCTGACTTCTTCTATCTGCTGAAATCAGTTTTTAGGAAACAAGGTCATAGCCTATTAGAATAACTGTGATTTCTTACTGCTGTGTTCTTCTTTGGGACTGCTACATTCATGTGAATGCTGTTGTGTGATGTGTTTTATTGCTTGTTTTTTAAAAACTTTGGATGTGGGTATATTAAAATTCATTCTCGCAGCCAGGGGCCAGTTAGCACTAGAGGGAGACAGAGAATGGCATTAAATATAAAGATTTCAAAACCAGTGAACTATGTGCAGATGTACAGTAGATATTATTTCTAGTTTAATGCTGGTATAGTGATGTCATATGGTTATAATATATATTTACATGGTTTAAAACGATGCAGTGTTACATGTGATGTTGTGACGTCTTATATGAATAGATTAAAAAAAGAAGCCATACAGTACCAAACCCATGTAAAGCATCAAGTCTCACATCACATAATGTAGTGTACAAACATGGAAAACATGCTTTTTACGTCAGGCACACTTGGCATGTGGATAGACAAACATTTAAAATGTTTCTTTTTGCATTCAAAGGGTCACAATTCAGTGTAATTCAGCATAGAATGAATGGTACATGTGTGTTAACACAGGGCCAGACTGCGTCTGCATGATGTTCATGATAACATCCAGCGGTGTTACATAATAGGCAGTACTGGCCACTGAAAGTGGCCACTGATGATATACAGATTGGAAGGGTGGTTCTTACTTGAAGCTTTATTAGCTGGAAGACTGTGGTTCACATTTTGTTTGAGCCTCTTTGCTTTGCTTTCTTTTCACTCTACCATTTGATTTGTTTTTTCTGGCTAGCCTATGGTAAGGTTCATCACTTCACACCAAGACTATTTCATGTTGAAAAAATGATGAGGCTTTTTCACTAATTCCAAAATTGGTCAAAGAACACCTTGTGTCAGAAAGAGAAATGCCAAAGGCTTTAAAAAAACTGCCTAATTTCATGCCGGAGGAATGAGAACAGCCTGAATATACACTATACATATTAAAACACAGACTTTGGAGCATGATGGTTTTGTGGAGTTACATTAAATTGTGCACTTGATAAAATGGCCACTGAGTGTAAATCTGTATTAGTTACTGTAAGAAAAACTATTTCTGTCCTCCAGATGAATGCACTTCCCAAACCGTTCATTGCAACGACCACGTTGCTCTATTTAAAATTTCAGTGATCTAAGAAGTTTGAACACTACCTTGAATTTGAATTTATGTATTTAAAAGGGACAATGCATATTAATGAACATAAATTAATGTAAATAGGCCAGATTTAGCCAGAAGGCTACTTTTCGGCTGTAGTTGAAAAGTAGTGTTTAGCTGTTGTGTTTTTTTGTTGTTAGCATTGCTGAATCATGACAGTTTCGGCTTCTAAAAACCACATATCTCAAATCTGCAGGGCATTTAAACATGAAACATAAAACTTTTTGTTTCTGTAACACTTTCCTATCACTGTGCATTTTTCAGTAATGCAGTACTCTAGTGCATTACCGTACTAAATTCATTACCGAATGTGCTCTTGTGCTACAATCAGTAGATTTCAGTTTGTGTGTGGGAACAGGAAACCTTCAGCTTTTGAGGATTGGCGATATGGACATTACTTTTATTTTTATTGCACAAAAGGACAAGGGTGCAATGGTAAAGCACAAACTGCCTCCAAGACAGAATCAACTGCATGACACTGCTAACATAACTTCAGCTGTCTGCATCATCTGCGCAGGCAGCATGCTAACACAAAGCAAGCCAAAAACCCAGAGTGATGATAAAACTCAGTGTATGCAGACACTAGCACAGCAGTCAATGCCTGAATTTCAAAAGGAAAACAGAAGCAGTGATTTTAGAGTCTTTTAGGCTGATTTTCATCTTTGCTTTCTGTTCATATGTAAAAACTTCAAGATGTTGCTAAATGGAACTGTAGCCTGAGGCTTATATTGTTAACTAGTAACTATTTTTACAGTCTGTTTCATGTCAATTTATGGAGTAATGAGAGTAGAGTCGTAGAGTAGCAAGTAGTCTACAAATGATCAACTAATGTACTGCATTATTTTTGTGAAATGACCCCCCAACACTGGTATTATGAATGGGATTAGTGATAACTACATTAGAGTATGGTCTACCACCCATTGTGGATGAAACAAGTTTGATTTGAAGTCTCTGTGATTGTCTCAAGGTCAGTAACTCAATATTGATCCATATTTAAACATCTTTCCTGGTCCTTGGAACTACAGGCCACAGTGCTGAGAGATTTGTCAGGGAGGTGAAGGCTATGGTTCAGTGCTATGATCTGCTGACAGTGAGTGACAAGACCCCTTTCCTGTCTCCTCAAGTGTAACATGACCCCTGTACCTGTGCATAGTGCTGACCCTGTAACCTCTGACCCTACCTGCCAGGTCATTCTCATGCCACCCTGACCTGCTATGAAACCAGAGAACACCGTAGGGGAGAGGAAGCGAGCCTGCATCAAACAGTTAAATCCAGGTATTATTAAACGTTTTTGTTTTTTTGCTTCATAACTGAAATAAGAGATCCACGATGGTCATTTTCAGCTATTCAGCTATTTTCAAAATTCAGCAAGAATTTTCAGCTCGAAAAAACAAAACAAGAAAGAGGTCTTGCCTGACGACATAGACACCTGCCTTGGCCTGGTTGGCTTGTTGGGGGCATCCTCATTTCATGCATTGATCTGACTGGCAGATGAGAGATGGTGCAAAATAAAAAAACAATTACAGCATTACGTTTTAATTTTTAAACCAAAATTAAAAAGTATTGACTGGGCCATGAAAGAATCACATACAGTACACACTGCTGATGAAGAAGTGCTTTGGGTCATTATCAAAACAATAGGATAAACAGCTGCACAATACTAATAATTATCCTTTTTTTGTAAGTTGGAACATTTGGCTAAACAGAAAATCAGGATGTCTGTGTTAGTCCCAGTCTCATTTTCTTTTCTGAGAAAAACGCCAGGCGTCCGAGGTCATCTACCCCTGGTGTTTATTAAAGCAGCTGGAAGGCACTGAATATAACTGTAACCTTGATGTTCATTGAAGCTGGAGCTACATGGAAGTTTTGCATCTTGGAGTCACTGAGGCCAAGGCTAGCTGCTGAATATGTTCTTTTTCTGTGTGTGTATGTGTGAGCAAGAATAAGTAGCAGTCGATGAAGACTTCTGTCTGACACTCGGATGCTTGTTGGGAAATGCCTGCAGTGTAATTAGAGGTGACAAAGCAGCAAACATATTCAGCAAAGCCCTCAATGCTTTTATCTTTAACACATAGCATATGGCACTTTTTTGCTAAACACACTTTAACTGAATATATTTGAATCCGACTAGTCAAAATTAAATAAATTAAGCTATAATGCATCAAATGCACAATTTGCTCATTCAGTGGAAGCGGATATTAAGTGTTCATTCATTAGCTCAAAAACTACATGGAAAAAAATATTACATTTGCGTAATGATTTGGCAGAAGCTAATATTGCTTTTTCTAATGTGAAAGTTTTTGGGGTTTTCTTTTTGCAGGTTATGCTGATTTTAATTTGCTCAATTGAATATTTGTTAAGAGATGCCTTGTTGATGCCAATGGTCAGGGGAGTAACTAGACTGCTTTAAGTTGAATAGAAAAGTCACTCAAATAACCACTTGCAACTGCCAAAGTATGCAAAGGAGCATCTCTAAATGCTACAGCAGCTGAAGGACACACCTGGAGACTGAAATCTGCAGCAACCGTGTGAGGCTATCAAGTCAAAATGGACCAAAATCTTTAAGAAATCTATGCCATGAAGAGCTAAGATAGTTCTGAAGGCAAAAGCGTGTCCAACCTTGACTACAACACGCTGCAAAAAATTTCCATATTGGCCAGTTAATATTTAAAATATGTAGGTTTGGTTTAACAAACATCAGCTCAGCCACAAATTATTCTTTAAAAATAACAGTTATGTCAGAAAGGCATAAAAGTGGCGACTGTGCATCTCGAAGGATGTTCAACAGCACAAACATTTTATTCATATGGTACTTTTTATATGTTGCAGTATCACTCAATCAGCCATTTAAACACTTCTAGACTCACCTGGCTCTGACCATAAACCTTGAACTGCTAATGCGTTTGAGGCTTACCCTTACAGCTAAAACCTGTGCTTAAACCCTACATAAACCTGTAAGTTTAAAGTCATGCTTTCAAACTAATATTTAGTCCAGAGAACAGTTTTTCCCAAATAGTTTGCAAATCTCTTCAGTGTAACTATAAACAGCCCGTTCCGCCAGTGAGTGATCACGTCTTGGGATCTGGTCTCATCGGTGACCAGACTATCATTGATACTACACACCTCTTATCAAATTGCTTTCATGTCACTCACCTGAGGAATCTTATTGTTTACTTCAGTGTCCTTCCGCTGATCAGAACTGTTCCCATTCGAGTCCCCTGGGATTGGGTGGAGGAGCTTCTTCTTCCCCTTTCTCTTCAGTTAGTGTGGCAGTAGAAAAAAAATCAGATAATTCTTGGTATCCAAAAAGTGCATTAGCATGAATAACACTAATGAATCACAAGAAAATAAAAACATTTCATATACTTTTAGGAGGCCTTATCATGAAGATATAGCAGTTATACAGTATATACATGCATTACATATGCACAAATACACATATTTCATACAAATAGTCCCTCTAATTGCCTTGACAATCCTTTAACTCAGTGGTTTATTAGTTTTTCAGGGTAGTTCATGTTTTGCTGTATCAGTTATATGTTTAGTGACCTAAAAAATGTTACAGTATCCATGTGTGTACACCTTTTTTCTCCCAAATAAGGAAAATGGATGGTTTGATTCATGGCATCGATACCAATGGTGGTATTAATATCATATCAATACTAACATGTTAGGTTTGATCCCTTTTTTGTATTGTTTCTAAGTTCAGTATGTAGCACACTGCACTGTGTTGAACACATTTAACATTGACTTGATACCCTCACACAGTTGGTGCAGATTTATGTGTAAAATGCCAGATGTTGACTGTTTTTTTTACAGCCTATAGCACATTTAAAGAACAGACGCTAGAGCCAAAGTGCTTTAGGGACAGGCACATTTATATACCAGGTCTCCAAAAAAAACAACAACCCCAAAATACCACAGTTTAAAAATACATGAAACACTGAAAGGTGTGTTTTATTATGTACAGCACTTTAATTATGTAAAGTAAAATCACAGTGATCAATAAAATGTCTTCATAATTTTCATATTGGCAGTGATTCATCTCATAAATCATGACACACTGATCTCCACCACATAAGCTGCCTAAGCTGATAGTATTAGTGTTGGTATCGGCAAAAGTGCCATACTGCAGTACTGTATTTACTTGGTATTGGATTGATACCAAAATTTGCAGTATCTCACACAACAACAAAAAGTATTTCAAATGATTTGGTTAAACTGCCTGGTTTGCAACACTCGGCTTAGTGAAAACAGGACCAAAGGGCCAAACTTAATAAAGCAACACTAAAGTTGTAATAAATCAGGATAAACTGATTAACTGTGATCGGAACGTGATAGTGCCTTTCTGTAAATGCCAATCCTCTATTTCTGGGACAGGACAGCAACTGTAGCCTTCATTGCTTTCCCTCTGGATGATGAGTTTTTGTCTCTTTTTGTGTTTGTGTGTGCGTGTGTGTGCCACAAGGGGTTCCCGTCCCACTGACCTCAGTGGAAAAAACCTTGATATTAACGTGCTTGCCTCCGCTTTCTCTGCCTTGCTCGCCATCTCTCTCGTCTTTCCCTCCTCCCATCTCCCTCTTGCTGTACCTGGTTTCCGCTGGTTCGATCTTGCCTTTGTCTCTTTGTAACTAATATGACACATAAAAGGGCGCTGACAATGGGAATGGTGGTAAACCCAAATCAGCCTTCACCTGATACCAAGCCTTTACTCGTGAGCCTCGGGGTGTGAGTGGTGAGTGGGAGGAAGGAGGAAGAGGAGGAAGCAATCACAGCTTATTTATGGTTTTCATGTGGCTTTCTCAATTTAACAAGTTATCGGTCTGCTTCTTTGCTAGTTGTGTGATTTTTTTTATTCCCTTCAGGAGGATCTTTTGTTTGTCAGGAGTTTAACAGCGAGACCCCAGGGGTTAATAATAGGTTTGACCCCACAGATAAACCTGTGTGCATGTTTCCCTCTCTGTCTATCAGAGTGTTTGTGCATGCATGTGTGCAGCCTCCTTCTCCTCTTTAAGTTGATAGTCAGTGTAATAAGTTGTTTTATAGATAATGCCAATTGTCTTTGACTGTAGCAGCGCTGCGATAAGCTGCCAAACGCTCTGTGGCTGCTTGACTCCAATTGTTCTGCTTGACTCGTGCTTTGTTACACATTAATATTATCATTAAGGGTGGATATTATTAAGTGGGCACCCCTGTAGGTGCAGGGTTAAACAGATAATGCTTTCTGTTCATCAAATAAGTGGTAACAGTAATCCTCATGTCCCAGATAACAGTTAACAGATGGGTGCCGATTCAAAGAGAAGCAGAAAACATTGGCCGGTTATTTTACAGAAAGAAAGCAATCTTAGAGGAGAGCAACCAGTCTTTAGGCTATTTTATTGTGTATACTTCCTGTGATGGCTGACAAAAGCTCTGTGGAGCCTTGCAGATTATGCAAGAACAGAAAGGTTCTTGCATAATCTGCATAATCTGTTTGCTGCTCTTTGTTGGTGTTCTGTAATGATGACTGTAAAAGCAGTGTTATATTAATGCATTAGCTTTCAGTACTTCTATCTGTTACCCGTCTGGGCACTGCATCTGCATATATGTGTCTTGCTTCCATACCAGGCCACAACTTCCAAGATGTGTTGCTTTACTATTGACATAAGCAAGTGAACTCCATTTATTTGTTACACACTGTAAATTGGAAAAGGGGCTAATGTTTTGTGCGGACATTCGTTCATGTGCATTTACCTGAAATCTTACTGAAACTACCTTGTGGTAATCAGTCCAAGCAATTTTTAAGTGATTATCTACTAACAAACAGATGATACCCAATGTTTAGTTAGAACTCTGGACCAATGAAAGACAGTTTAAGCAACTGGTCGACACTTGGCTATTGATTTGAAGATGTTGACTAGCTGAGCAAGAAAAACCACCAAGCTGTCTTTAATAACTTTGTACTTTTAGAATCACAACTCTTAGGAGGAACTGCAAATAATTTGTTAATATTTTGTAGTCAGTTATTACAGAGGAACACAGGAACACGTCATTTCTTTCTTTCTCTTTTTCCTTCTTTTGATTTTTTTAATGGTTTTGTTTAAATTTGTTTGCTATGGCAGAAAAAAATATAAATGCATCATCCTGTTTATTTCAATAGAAACTAGGCCTTTCTCAACACCTCAGATAGTCAGGAACCTTCTGATGAAGGGGTACGTACTTAGTTTCATTTTTTTAAAAATTCACCAGGATACCCTATGAAGAGCACAGAGTCTTTTCTGAAATGAAGTATTTTTCACTTTCAGGATTGACTGGCTCTTAAGTTTAGGTTTAGGGAGGAAAAAAAAACGATAATTTTGGTTCAAATACCCCCTTTCACAGCAAAAAAGGTAAATTTCTTCTCTTTGTAAACGATAAATGGATTAGTACTTATATAGTGCTTCACCACAAATGACCATGTGAAGTGCTCTGTACAACAAGCGTCATTTGTCTAGTTACACACACATTCATCCAAGCCCTTTTTCTATGGTAAGCTCTTTGTCTAACATTTATATACACACGCACATCGATGGACTCTTCAGGGGGCAACAGGTTCATTAACTTGCAAGGTTCAGTAATTTCTGTGTTTATCATACTTACGCATGAACTCCTGTCGAATGCAAAAAGATTATACTAAAGGGGTACCACTGAGGCCCTGACCAAACATCAGTATGTGACATTTAAGGAATGAGAATGGGCTGTAAACACAACTATAATATAGTCTCCTCTAATCCTTTTGCTTTGACACCATATTAAATTGTCTGAATAACATTCCAGTAATAAAAAATACCAATTAAAAATGAAATAAATCTAAGAAAGACCAAATATCTAAAATATTAAAAGAAATTCTGCAGAACAGAAACAGAAGAAAGTGCGCGTGCAGTTCTTGAGAACTCAAGCTGTACTCATTCCAGGATTAATAGATTCAACTAAAAGCATCGCAACTCAGACATGGATCCAGAAATACTTTCAGCATTAGTTTTCCAAAGCTGATCCCAGAGTGATCTGCAAACCCAGCACTTACACACAAACACACACGGACATGTTTGACATTTAACCAAATAAAGTTGGTTTGGTATTTGTTATGAGTTTAACTTTCAGGGAAACGTTAATGAGGTGCCAAGACATAAGTCATGCCATTTTGAGTGTGTGTGTGTGTGCTTACATCTAAAAGTTGACACTGAGGTGGAGCGCTGAATCCTGTCCAACAGAGATAAGGCCTTTGATGACAGGGCTGCATTAACCTACCTGACATACACTCACACAGACACACACATGCTGCTTAGCAAGGGAGGGACAGGGGGTGTGTGAGAACATGCTGTAAGAAGCCTTGGCTCTCTGTGTGTGACAGTAAATCCTTTTCATTTTGGCAACAAACACACTGACAGAGCTGCAGGAGTGAGATGGAGGCGCAGAGAGGAGGTTTATTACGCACCGACATGGCATACAGTAGGAGGAGACTGTGGGTGACACACACTTGGCTGTCATCTTCTTACCAGGAAGAGGAAGAGAAGAAGAAGCAGAAGAAGAATAAGGGGACCTGTGGCAAATGATACAGCCATACCCACAGGATATCGTGTACAATGACAATCGAAATATCACTCCAAATGCGTCAGAAGCACAGAAAAGCCTTTTCACTGAGATTACACTGAATGAATAATTGGATACTGCAGACTGTACCTATCACTAAATCTCAACTCAAATCACGCTTGGTTGCTTTTATGATTTCTTTGTTCTTACTTTTGTGAATTGTATTTACCTTACCTATTCATTTCAGTTCTGGTTACCGCTTGTATTTACAGGCTTGTGCTGTCGGTGTTTCCCTCTGTGTTATCATCACTGTTGAAATCATTCATGTTTTTGGGTTTCCTGGTTTCATTTCATTTACTGCTGGAAGTTATATATTATGTTTCTTGTGTTTAGCCCTACTTCTTCCCATCTGTCTTTACCTGTGTCTAGTTTGCTCCACCTGTTTCCACTTCACCTAAATTTTGGATGTGTTATACTGACGAGCAGTGGAAAACCTAAAAATGACATAGATGAGATGAAGTATGGCAACTATGAGTATACACCAAGTGTGTTTACGCTCACATAGGAAGTAAAACACTTTCATGACAAGCATCTTGTTTGTAATGTTGAAACTGAGCAAGGGAGGACTGAAGGTGGATGTTAGCTTACTCCCTCCGAATGTGCTTACTGATGCTGTGAAGTACAATCCTGCTACTCTCCTCGACTTCACACCACATAATTTATATCCTTCTGTTATCAACAACTGCTCAAATTATACTGGATGAGACCCAAAGGCCTACAAAAGTTTGCATGCTTATCGGTATTTGTGTCAAGACAGGTAACAAACCCCAGTCACTGGACGTCTCTGCATACTATTCCTCACATTGTCAATGAGTCAACGTATCTCATTTGTGATGATGAAAGGGATGCTGAGGTGAGGACATCTGTAATTTTCCATCAGTAAGGTCTGCTGTTTTGCCTCTGTTAGCTGCTATTAGCGCCTGTTTGCCATTAGAGTATGACGTCAACTGGCATGACGTTAGCTTCTAACATTATGTTGTTGTTTAGCCGCCTCTTGCCGGCTATGTAGAGACAGGAGGGCCTGATCTGCTGGTGATAACTAATTGCCAAAATATCAAGATTAAATAAGCAAGAAGTGACGGGCAGTGAGCAGATGATTTAAAATGCACATAGGGCTCTACAGAAGGCCATTTCAAGAAAATGCTGTGAACCACAATAAAATATTAGCACAACATACTTCCAAAAACATTGCACATTCCTTTACATGATGATCAACTGGTACTAAAAAAAAGGATTTTATAGTAAACAATGCACCACTCATGTATGAAATATACAACTTTAAAAGCATGTAATCAAAGAGTGATACAACTACTAATGTCAGGAGATGAAAAAGTCACTATGTTGTGAGTTTTAGAATGTTCATGTATCAAAAGTCCCAAACTGTGGCACAGAAAAACACTGGTTGAAATGTAGAGCTGTATGGAAGTATGAGTGAAGAAAGATCGCGTTCAAGGGGAAGAAGGTGGAGAGAATCAGCAGTCTACATGTGGTGCAGTAATGACAGGCCTCATCCCACAAACCTGTCCTTCTCCACTCAACAACACGCCTCGGGCCAACTGCCGTGTGTTTTCGTGAGTGTTGGTGGGTGTGGACAACGTGTTACATGTCTCATTTACTTCCTCACAGCTTGCAAACGTGAAATAGCCGAAGGGCAAAAGCACAATACTTTCTCTGCTCTTTCTGTTTTATGTTTTACCAAGATCATTTATTTAATATGGACTATTTTTTATGTGTAATCCAAAAACAAAGTGAAAATGAAATAAAGATTCATGTTAACAATCTTTGTACCGTGAAGCGTAAACTCTTAATGCCAAATACAATTACTAAAAACCTAAGTGGTTACGAAATTTTCATGCAGATATGAATCAATACATTGAAACATACAACAAAGTATTTATTATAGAATGAAAAGTGGACCAACAGGTGGCAGGAAGGAAGTAAAGATGGTACTGGCTAATGGTTATTTGTTGAATTTAATCCTATGTCCTCCCATGAGGACCTCTGACTATGTCCTCTCATTATTTATGCAGATGTGTTTAGTGGTGCTTTCTATCTATATGATCAGAGACAGACTGGGAGGCAGTCCAGCCAGACAGGTGTAAGAGGCGACAGTTGTCAAGCCAGCACCAGAAAACTCCCTTTTGCATAATTCAGCTGTGAAGGGAACATCAACACGCAGGTATCACAGCATTGGTTAGGTTTAACTGTCTGGAATATTATCGCGTTGTCATTCTTTATCATGCTTCCATCTGTTATAAATATACATGTGTTTAAGTGTGTTCACAGTGTTTACACATTGCTAGAAACCTTTCCATGTTTTTACGGGAATAACGGCGGAATCTGAAAAAGAGGAAATGGTGCGGATGGGACAAATTGACACGCTATTTACAGTAAATCAGCCATCCAGCAGTGAACAAAACATCTGTAAAACAAGTATGACTTTTCCTTTATTTCCAAGGATATACTCCATCCTTGTACATTCAATTATTTCACTATTTACTTAAGAATGTGTTATTGACAAAATAACCTTAATATACTTTAAAAATACACATATCTGACTTTCCCATCAAGGACAGATCCACTCTAAGACACTGAGTTTTATTCATCCTTTTTTTCCTGTTGCTATTTTAGCATTTGACTGTAATGATGGAGATGATGATTTTATTTTGTCTCTGAAATGCCATAAGGATCAGAGAGAAAAGGGCCATCTAACAAACAAAGCAAAAAAAAAAAAGATATGAGTTTACTTTCACTTCATAACTTGTGATATTTTTACTAGGAGCAAGTGAGCAAAGATGGTTGAGAAAAGCAACAAATTCATTCCTGAAATCCCTCTTGGGCTTCGGTATATACAGTTGGTGACCATAGTAGGGTTGTAAGGCGATGACTGTTGATGAGTGCTGTCATCCTTGTTCACACCTTGGTTAAATCCCGCCCTGATAACTGGTCTGTCTCTCAAGTCCATACATAAACTTCAGTTGGGCTGCGTTTCACCCTGCTCAGTGTGAATCTGCTTTCATCTGTGAAAGGCACAGGGTGCCCGTGGTGGATCTACCAATTCTGGTATTCTATGACAAATACCTATTGGCCTCCGTGTTGCCAGGCAGTAAGTATAGGGCTTGCTAGAGTCTCTTGGGTCTTCAGGTCAAACTCGTGAAGTCTGTTTTTGATTGTTTGGTCAGAGACATTCACAGCAGTGGCCTGCTGGAGGTCATTTTGTAGCTCTGGCAGTGCTCATCCTGTTCCTCTTTACTCAAAGGACAAGATACCAGTCCTGGTGATGGGTTAAGGACCTTCAGCACCCCTGTCTAGGCTCCTCCTAGAGTAACGGTCTGTCTCCTGGAATCTCCTCCATGCTCTTGAGATTATAGTAGGAGACACAGAAAACCTTCTGACAAAGCTGTGCCATCACACACATTAAACTACCTGTGCAGCGCCTGTAGCGTCCAGGTATCGTGTTGTGCTACCAGTTGTGATGCTGAGCCTATCCAAATGCAAAACTATAAAAAAAGAAGACAGCCGCTCTAGTACGTGTGCGTTTGTGTGTCCGTGTGTAAAACAGGGGGTTATCGGGGGCTATAGGCTGAGGGCTGCCTGTCTAAAAGCCTGTGCCTGGCACATAGAAACCTAAAACTGCTTCAAAGGTGAGGTGAACTCCCCCCCCCCCCCTGGCCTCACAGGCCTTAGGCTAGTACCATAGTTACCTCTGTGACAAAGCATGACTGTCACTGGGTGCCACAGGAAATGATGGAAAAAAAATTCATGCACCATAATTTGGTAAAAACTCTCTCATATAACTAACTTTATACTGCAGACAAATCTAGTATATATCAAAATGGAAAGGAAAACTATAAATGGGTAGGTTTGGGACCGGTACTCAATAAGTAATCTATTCACTGCCTTATTTAAATAAAAACATGTCTACACAGCCAAAAACAAGTGCAGTACATGATCTACAAAAGACAGCACTTGTTTAAGTGAAATAACACTGATTAAAGTGAAGTGATATTTAAAAATGAGTGCATGTATTTTAGTTAACCTTTTAGCTTGCAACATCGGAAGTCATTGTGTCATACTGTTGCTCTTCCGCTAATAACCCCCTAAAATTATAAGCTTGTCATTTCCGCACCGTGTGAAACAAATAAAGCAATATCAAAAGAACAACCGAGGCCACAGCCCGGAACTTGGGCTTTGATTGGCATGGGAAGTTTATGGAATGCAGTCAGACAGAAGTTAATCACATGAACTTTGCGCCAACAACAACAACATTAAACCATCTTTGATTGATGATCTGTCAATTACAGGAAATATTTTTTCCTCCCTAAGAGCTGTTCTTCCTCCCACTCTGCTCATGCCAATTCTTTGATGTTAATTTGACAAGTAGGATTACACCAAAAGGTACTTCCCACAGCTCATCCTAATGAAATGGTCCTCTTGAAGCGGAAACTGAATCTATATTTGGCGTCCTAAATGGTTGTGTGGTATATTAGCTCCACTTAGCTCCGGATGAGAGGCTGTCAGAAAGGTAGAGCGACAGAGAGTCAGAATTAGTGTTAACTGCGTCCTGTAATAATAGTTACTTGTTATAGAGTTAATCCAGCTGGAGCTATAGCGGCTGTTGTAATATATATCCCGGATTATAAGACATGCTGAGGCTAATTGATCTCCAGTATACATAGCAACATAGTCCTATAGCTACACTGGAGAGGATACAGCTGCTTGTTGTAACCCAACACATACACCAATCTGCTATGGCTCACATGTTTTCAAATTAAAACTCTAAAGTAAATCAATGGTAATTGGGGGAAAAAATCCACTGAGCAGAACAATTCAATTTTATTTATATACCACCAAATTACAACAGCAGTCGCCACACAGAGCTTTAAATTGCAAGGCAAAGACCCTACAATAATACAGAGAAACCCCAACAATTAAACAGCCCCCTTTGAGCAAGCACTTGGCAACAGCGGCAAGGAAAAACTCCCTTTTAACAGGAAGAAGCCTCTGGCAGGGTGGTGCAACTATCTGCAACCGGTTGGAGGTGAGACAGGAAAACAGGACATTGGGCAGAACGAAATCCTAATTGCTAGGAGACAGGATTGGATGTTGATGTTAGATTTAGATTGTTCTTTCCCAGTGGTAACAGATGAGGTTGAGGTCAGTTTATTCAACAACAACCTCAAAAAACCCTGTGGTCAAGCTTATACTGGGCAAACAGAGAGCATTCAAACAATACATTTTAGAACCCAGAACAGCCATTTGCACAAAGAATATGGAACATGCCACAGCCGAGCAATATCATGGGGGTAAACATGGCTTTCCTGTCACTTTGAATTTAACTGGATTTGAATATGTGACTCCAAAGAGACAGTCTATCAAAGCTTCTGTCTGTGAGATTGGATCACAGGTCTGAAACAACTGCCTCCTGTTAAAATGAATGACTGAAGTTGGTGATCATACTGCACATATAATTGCTTTGCTTGCTGTTTCCTTCCCGCACACACACATACACACACACACACGCACACACTTTTTGGTGGGGCAATAAATTCAGTCAAAGCCCATGAAGTATGAAATAGACAACTTCACCGAGCAATCTCTCACTCACTTGCTCTACCCTCCATGATCTAAGTTGCTCTGCCTCTGGCGGAACACAATCATCAGGTAGCGGATCCACCCATGCATCCTTCCATCGTGCCCAGGGGCCCCCCGGGCCACTCCTAACCCTAGAACACTGCACCCTCCCCGGGATGAAACCTGGCCACACGCCCCCCTCTCCCCTCCCTGGAGCCTCCAAGGAGCTGCTGGCTTCGACTCGTCTTACAGGGCGTCAATTCAGCCTGAAATCAAACCCTGGTGAGAGAACACAGCCCTGGACAGCCAGACAGATAGATGGATATACAGACAGGCAGGTGGATACGTGAGGAGTAGGTGCACCGACGCATCCAGGCCAGGTCGAGAGAACGAGAAGACATCCACAGGGAGAAGCAGACATGAATAGAGGCTGGAAGTATGTCATTTTCATGCAGGGGGTGTGGGGTGGGGATGACACATTTGCAGCTCTTCTGAACTTTATCAAGTCTGATGCTCCTACTGTATCTAACATCTGACCCAAACCATGAAATCTGTTATGAAATAAAGCTGTGGGAAGGGGAGAGAGTGGAACTGGAGACTTCTCTGTGTACCAGCTGTTGTTTCTGGGAAGACACACACACACACACACACACACACACACACACACACACACACACACACACACACACACACACACACACGGAAGAGCAATTCCATGGAAAAGTGAAGCCTACTGTAAACTTCTCAAGAACAGCACATATGGGAGACAGGGGACGAGTGATAGCGTGCACAGGCACACACACACACACACACACACCTAAAAATGTGTGTATCGGATATATATATATATATATATATATATATATATATATATATATATATATATATATATATATATATATATATATATATATATATATATATATGTATATATGTCTACACACCTGATAATGGTCATATATTTGGGGTAAGGGTGGCTTGGTATTGAAATATGAGTAAAGTTAAAAAACAAAAAAAACTGTACAAACAGTTAAGATTTATGACTCGTGCACTTTAGTTACGATATGCAAGTCTGAGAAAGTCAGAGGTGTTTCAGATTATATCTGAACTCTGGGCAGATGTTTTATTTTCAAACCCATGTTGCTATAAGGCGGTGGAAGGAATACTTCGAGGACCTCCTTAATCCCACTGACACGTCTTCCGAGGAGGAAGCAGAGTCTGGGGATGAGGGGAATGACCCGCCAATTTCCGGGGGCGAGGTCACTGAGGCAGTTAAACAACTCCTTGGTGGCAGAGCCCCTGGTGTTGATGAGATCCGCCCCGAGTTCCTGAAGGCTCTGGACGTTGTAGGGCTGTCCTGGTTGACACGCCTCTGCAATGTTGCGTGGAGATCAGGGGCAGTACCTGTGGACTGGCAGACCGGGGTGGTGGTCCCCATCTTTAAGAAAGGGGACCGGAGGGTGTGTTCCAACTACAGGGGGATCACACTCCTCAGCCTCCCTGGGAAAGTCTATGCCAGGGTGCTGGAAAGGAGAGTTCGTCCGTTAGTCGAACCCCGGATACAGGAGGAACAATGCGGTTTTCGTCCTGGTCGCGGAACACTGGACCAGCTCTTTATCCTCTCCAGGATACTTGAGGGTGCATGGGAGTTTGCCCAACCAGTCTACATGTGTTTTGTGGACTTGGAGAAGGCATTCGACCGTGTCCCTCGGGGTGTCCTGTGGGAGGTGTTGCGGGAATATGGGGTGTCTGGCCCATTGCTACGGGCCATTCGATCCCTATACAACCGTTGCAAGAGCTTGGTTCGCATTGCCGGCAATAAGTCGGACTCGTTCCCGGTGGGTGATGGGCTCCGCCAGGGCTGCCCTTTGTCTCCGGTTCTGTTCATAATTTTTATGGACAGGATTTCTAGGCGCAGCCAAGTGGCGGAGGGCTTTCGCTTTGGTGGCCTCAGAATCTCTGATTTTTGCAGATGATGTGGTTCTGTTGGCTTCATCGGGTGAGGGCCTCCAGCTCGCACTGGAACGGTTCGCAGCCGAGTGTGAAGCAGCGGGAATGAGGATCAGCACCTCCAAATCTGAGGCCATGGTTCTCAGCCGGAAAAGGGTGGAGTGCCCACTCCGGGTCGGGGATGAGTTCCTGCCCCAAGTGGAGGAGTTCAAGTATCTCGGGGTCCTGTTCGTGAGTGATGGGAGAAGGGAGCCGGAGATCGACAGACGGATTGGGGCTGCAGCTGCAGTAATGCGGACGCTGCACCGGTCCGTCGTGGTGAAGAGGGAGCTGAGTGTAAAAGCGAAGCTCTCAATTTACCGGTCGATCTACGTCCCTACCCTCACCTATGGCCACGAGCTGTGGGTAGTGACCGAAAGAACGAGATCGCGGATACAAGCGGCAGAAATGAGCTTCCTCCGAAGGGTGGCTGGCCTCTCCCTTAGAGATAGGGTGAGAAGTTCGGCCATCCGGGAGGGGCTCAGAGTAGAGCAGCTGCTGCTCCACATCGAAAGGAGCCAGCTGAGGTGGTTCGGGCATCTGACAAGGATGGCCCCTGGGCGCCTCCTGGGTGAGGTGTTCCAGGCATGTCCCACCGGGAGGAGGCCCCGGGGCAGACCCAGGACACGCTGGAGAGATTATATCTCTCGGCTGGCCTGGGAACGCCTTGGTATTCCCCCGGATAAGCTGGAGGAGGTGGCTGGGGAGAGGGAGGTCTGGGCCTCTTTGCTTAGGCTGCTGCCCCCGCGACCCGGCCCCGGACAAAGCGGATGAGGATGGATGGATGGATGGATGTTGCTATAAGTTTGACTTTACACCTACCTATGCCTTAACTGTTGAACATTGCAGTGACCCAACTTCCACAGGAAATGGCTCATATGTTTCCTAGTTTTGGCATTAAAAAGCAGATAATTGAGGATAGAAGAGTGTGACTTCTATCACTGTTTAGCTTACGTGCTATGACTCTCGCTTATACTGTTTTATTATCACTGCCATAAGTGGTTGTTTTTGGTAGAACTTGTGTCTTTCTGTCTGTAAACGTTGAGTTGAAAGTTTTGATTGGATTCTGATAAATCTTTGCAGAGGTGTGGAGTGGGTTCATGTTAAAAAACATTAAAATTTGGCTTACAACTGGTCAACTTAATGATTTATTAGTCAACAACTGACAAAAAACTTGCAGCTTGAAACTTGAAGCTATGATTCTAGTATGCACACAAGTATGATATGCATTGCTAACATATAGAAAGTACTGCATAAAGATTTAATATATCATTTCAAATTTGACCTTCTGACCTGAAAGGTCAATAGATTGATCTGAATATTAATAATAATGCTATTTAGAACTATTTAAAACTATGTTTCTCGTTGCCATTGTTTGTATTAACAACATATACGCATACAGGCAATAATATATGGGGATACATTATTTTATTATTTTGTTATATACGTTACACTAACAGGATAAAACGGGTTAAATACATAACAATTTGAATACATGCACAATGTTCCCAAATAAGTATAATTTTATTTATTTATTTTTTGGTAAACAAAAAATGCTTGATATTTATTACTTAACATTTAAACAAATTTATTAAACAATGAAATGAATGTTAAATTAGAACTATAGACATTTGTAAAAGACTTAAGATAATCATATTGAAAATTTTATCGAGTATATTAAAATGGGTTTCAACAGGACAAATAATAAGAGCCTGCACTTTTCAAAAGAGCAAGACTTGTTGGAATTATATCTGTACCTTTATAAAAGAGATAACAATGATCAATATTTGCTACTCACTCAGCTTCATCACTGCGGGTAAAGTCATGCGTAGAGCACTTCAGATCATTCGTTCTGCATTTATTTTCAGGCGTGAATTTGTGGAACAACACTTGCATCTTTATATGAACATCACTATATTTGATACCATTGTTATAACCAGCTGGGAACAAATGTTTTATTATTTGTAAAAAATCAATCATTAGCTAAAGAGTCCCTTTAGAGGATCACAACACTTATAATCTGGAAACTTTCCTGAGAAACTTTGAACTCCTGGTTGATGAAACTTTGAAATCCCAAAATGTCTTTAGGTGTGTACCTGTGCCTTTCTTTATCGTCCGCTCTCTGGTGCTATAACCTTCTCTTCCCTTCTCTCCATTTCAAGCATCCATCCAAAAGTTAACATGGAGGGAAATAAACTTTGAAGCTTTGCGACCTCCAGGCACGAAAGAAAGACAGCAAGAAATGCAAGTAGATGAAGAAGGAGTGAGGACGAGGCAGACTTGTTACTGAATGTTTCCATCCAACTATCACGCGGATTTTACGCAAACTTTTGAAAAGTCCCAGGAAGTAAAATGTGAATTGGACATGCTGCCATCGGTGGAAGTTGGAGTTGATGAGAATAAACGGCTTTGATGGACGATAGAAGACAGGAGACAGATTTGACAAAGGCTGAGTTTGTTTTTTTCTTTCACTAAATCAAGCGCTAAACAACGTGTCTGTCTCTCCATCTGTCTACATAGCTTGAGCTGAAATCTTCCAGCTCTGGCTGCAGTATTGAGTTTCCTGACATTAGTAGCCCCTGTGGCGGCTCTGAGGCTGCTGCTCTTTGAAGCTTCAGCGGTGCTGCTCCGGCTCATTTGGTAACAGGTTGGGAATGGGCCGCTGGCGAAAAATGAGACCCCTGTCGCCTTGGAAACAGGTCCCCCACCCACCTTTACAACGTGGTTTGGAGTGAGCGTACAGTGACATTTAGCCAGTTTCTCAGGGCTGAGGGAACGACACACGGAGGGTTAACAGGTGAACACACAGTAAACTCTCATTCTCCGCTCAGAAGGTTTCCACTGATATCAGGCCCAAAAGTCTACAGTCTAGAGTACGTGTGCTTTTTTGTGTGTATTTGTGAAGGCTAAACTCCAAGCAGTGTTGAAATTCTGATCTTGGCACCGGCTAACTACCACATGAAATCAATTTAAAGTAAACACAAGATGTTACCAACAGAACAGAGGAGAAACACACAGATCCTCGCGCTGTCACTCTGCTCTCCAGAATCGCACCAGTAGTCTGAAGAATATGGCTGAAGGCAGTTGGTTTCTGTGTAATAAGTTTGTCTTCACTGTGACGCTTGATCATTACTGTGTAAAAAACGAGCTAAATGTTTCACAGTGTGTAATCTAACAGGCCTCTTCTCTTCTCTAGCAGCAGCTGTCATTTTAGCTATATAATAATAATAACTAATGTCAGTTTCTGAATGTCAGGTGTATTTGTTTCTTGCACATTACCTCATTCTATTGTTGTCTTGTGCTTTATAAATACATATATCGACATAATGAGCAAAGAAAAAGCAAGTGAACACAAACATCTGACTCATGCAATAATTACTTTCTCATTCCCTTGAAATGGATTTAAAGCAATCATGAACAAAAATCTGTGGATCTGCATAGCAACGACGTGATAAATCATTTGGTCATCCATCCGTTAGGTTTGATTATCCTTATACAGAGATTACACCATATTGCGTTAACAATCGCATCTCACAGTTCTGTTTTGTCGAGTGAAACTCATACAAAACTGATGTAAAATTCATATAAAATCTAATAATTAAAGACAGACTTTACAATGACAGAGTTCTCTATAGCTTTCCCAATTTTTCAACTGAAAGACACATCTCAGTTTCTCAAAACAAAAAATAAATAAGTTGCATCCAGGAAGAAACGATGAATCATTCAAACAAGTGATGTTTTACAACATTATTTACAAAGCCATAGACCAAAGCACTAAATGTCAAAAACTGTGCTGACTTCTGGTTTTCACAAATCACTAATTACATTTGTCATACATCTACCTTTTTGTGCACTTCTATATCCGCCTATAGAAGTAGGTAAGTACTTTGAACTCCAGTGTTTGGAGTCTGGGGCGCCGTCCTTCGCTATTTTAGATGAAATTATGCTCTTGTGCACTTTAAGCAGTTAATCCTAGTCATAACTAATTATCAGCTGGCTGTATCACTCAGATACGTAAAACTATAAGCAGGTCGTGGGCATAATCAGAAACAACTTTTTACTGCAAACATCTTTTCCTCTGAGTAATCAAGACGAGAGCAACCTGATGCATTTTAAGTAGTTTACGTTTCACTCCATATATGTTCTCGCTGCCTCGCACCCTCTTTATGTATCCCTCCTTCTCATCCTACTCACTTTTTCACTTGTTTTACCTCATCCCCGTGCATCTCCACAGTCTGTCGTGTCTCTCTCCCTCTCTGTGCCGCTGATTAAGAACACAACCTGTTGTTGTTGCCACTCTGTCTTGATTACCTGCTGCTATTTTTTTTCATCCCTTCATTTCATTCCACCTCATCTCCATCTCTTTCTGGCCTAGCTGCTCGCTCAACCACACAGCACCTGTATGTGTGCGTGCATAGGCGTGCTTATGTGTGCGCCGTTGCATGGTGGCCTAACGAGTTTGATAGCTGTCACCTGATCCTGGTGATGAGGGTTGCTGTAGTAGCGAGAGGAGCGGGAGCGAGAGGAGAGTTAGGTTTCTCCGCTGTAATTAGTTTTCCCAGCCTCTAATTATACCAGACGGAATTACAAGCCTGATTGACTGTCATTTAAGCATTTTAATTCATGGAATTACCCTTTTTCTCTTTAAAAAAAAAAGAGGGAGAGTTGTTGTTTTGACAGGCGGTTGTGTTGGGATGGAATTGGCAGAGTGCAGACCATACCCATGCATACTGGCAGCTTTGACAGCGGTAAACACACTTTGTCAGAGTACAACAAAGAAACATACTGTATTACAGTGAGTTAAAATGAACTGGTAAACACAGTGATTCACTAGGAGTGGATTCACAACAGTCTGCAGATTCATTTATGATAGATTTTCTGTCAGAAAATAATTTGAAATGACAGAATAATGAATCCAAATTAAAAAAAAAAAAACTCGACTTGAGCTAACTCTCCTTGCCTCTCTTCTTAACCCTGGAAGCTGTGTTGTTTTAACCCTCATCTTTAATTCATCCCAACCACGCAGCCTGCACTCAGTGCAGATTAGAGAATCTGGGAGGTGAGACAAAGAACTTTCCTCATTCGAAATGAGAGGCTTCAAGAACCCTCTGAATGTTTCATACTGAACTACTTCCCTGTATTGTAATATTATTACATAAATAAAATCATAATCATTGTCCTACACTTAAAATGAAACGCAAATTTCTCTTTGCTAGAGTATTCAGTCAATCAGCTGATTATGAGTCATCCCTAAAACAGATAGTCGATTTTTTTAATGAATCTTCTTTAATCTTAAAGTTGGTTTAAGTAAGAAACCAAACTTGCTAACGCTAGCAAGGTTAGGAAGGCACATTCACATGCAAACGTATCTGTTAATTAGTGCTAATTAGACTAATAGGATAGCAAATTGCCACACCAACACTGAAGTACACGTGTCTTGGATGTGCTGCATCACAAAGCAAACCTGAAATTCCATTAAAATCTTCCAACAGAGACCATCTGTCAATGCAAGTAGCCACTCCCCAAAATGTAAGACTTGCAAGTATCTAAGTGGACAAGTTTTGAGAAAAAAGATAAACAAAAGAAAGAAAGAAAGAGAGAGAAAGAGAGAGAGTTATTGTAAATGATTAGCAGATCGCTTTCACCATCAGAACCTACGTGGATGACTCACTTTTAGAGCCAGTCTCCAGTGGCCGTTACAGAAACTGCGGTTTTTGGCACAGTTGAAGGCTGATGCTATAGATAAAAACTTGTTGACTTCAAGGCTTCTCACATAAAGAATAAGGATCATATAGATTTTGTTAATTTTTATAGCAAGTTAGACTGTTGGTGAACAATTGTATGTTGTTCTCAAAGTTAAGGCCAGATTTGTTTCTGTGCAAATTAAATCTTTTGTTCTTATACATACAAAAAGGAAAAAGAAAAAAAAAAAAACTGGATTAGCCATGGTACCATATATACAGTGAAATTACACTATGTGTACTATATTCACTATTATTTGCTTTATATATATTCTAAGAATGAAAAATGTCATGAGTGAACATACATACAGTAGTTGTATATAGTAAGTAATACATTAGTAGTGTGCGTTAAATAGTATGTTTTCTCTAGGAGCATCTTGGGCCACCAAAAGCTGATGACTGTCAGGTCACTGCGTTTATTTTAAAGGTCAAAGGTTCACATTAAGTGATTATACTTTACAGCCTACATCACTGCTTCTGCTCTATGGAGCTCGATGAAACTAGAATACCGGCTTTGCTTTTGTAATGTACACACATGCACACAATCTGTAATTCAATCCTGTGCCTCATATCGGGTGTGATTCCTGTGAGCACACTGAAGTGATAAATGAGTCAGCACCCTGCTTCTGTGCCCGTGTTTTCATACGAGGATTAGATCATCAGCGGCAAAATCCTGTGATTTGAACCGACAAGAAGAGAACTATTGTATGTTTGTTGCTGAACATTTTACGTCGTTACGCCATTTTATTTATTAGCACTTAACCTTTTTAATTACTTCTTAAGCAAAACAATTCATCTGAATTGCAATTTTTTGACCTGATGTTCAAACTCGATATCTCAAAGACAATGAAAGCAGCGTATTTTTTTTCCTTTTCATTTTTGACTGCGCACCAGGCTACTGTTTTGTCTTTGCCTTGCTGCTCATTCTGCTATAGTGACCTGAGAACTCACTGATCTCATTAATAATCCGGCTGACTAAACTGAGCGCGCTCCATAGAGCCCCATGCCTTTCCCCTTATCGTCTTTTGTTTCGGTCTTCTGCGCTTCTGTTTTTCTTTTGTTCTTGCTTTTTCTGGTCTCCTTCTTTGCCTTCCTTCGTCACCATCGCGTCTTTCTGTCTCTGCCTCTCCTGCTCTTTCTCCCCATGCATTTCTTGCTGTCTCGCTCTCGTTCTGTCTGTCCCCTATCTCTTTCTCAGTCTGTTACTCATTCACTCTCCCTGCAGACTTCTGCCTCTGATAGAGCGGCAGCCCCTCAAACGATTAACTCGGCAATCCCTTAATAACAATCTCATTCCCTCTATCCCTCCCTCCCTCGGTCTCTCTCTGAAGCCCTCCCAGTTCATTTGACCACTTTATTTCAACCTCCCATTCATGGGGCTCAGATCACACAAGGGGCTGTAATGACAGCACATTTATTAATTAATTGCATGTGTAATTGCTAAAATTAAGTTTTGGAAACTTGGTAATGATGGGAGGAATTACAGGGATGGAAGGAGGGAACGAGCTTTGAAGACAAGCCTCCTCAAGTTCTTTTGGGGCTGGAGGATGGGGAAGGCGCGGATGGATGGATAGAAAGGGAGAGACAGAAAAAGAAAGGAGGTGGGGGGAGTGTAAGAAGAGTAATCCAGGAGGAGAGCCACACTGTAGGGCTGATCAGAGGCGAGAGTTTTGTCTCACAGCTAATCTTCTCTTCTGAAGTGGTGTCATGGCCGTCACTCCGCTCTTGCCGTCAGTCTGTTGGTCTGTCCATTGCACGGCTGCAAATTCCCCCATTGATTCATACTGGGCCACTTTAATTAACTTCCTTCCTGAGATAATGGCGAGCTCAGAGGAATCTGCTCGCCGTGGAAAAACTCTGAGAAAAACTTTTCCCTACATCTCCAGAATGGCTAAGGCGTCCCCTTCAAGCCGCGGCATAATTTATTGCTTTTTATTGTCAAGACTTTGTCCGAAAAATGAGATTTGAACGCGAGGAGTGAATTGTTTATTGTCTGGGGTATTGGGGAGCAGATGTGGGTTCCGGGTCTCTCTGTGCTGAGAAGATAGGAACAGACTCCATTGTGTGTTGAGTGTGTAATTTGACTGGATGGACGGTTGGATGGGGAAAAACGTCCTTGGAGGGATAAATAGTTTATCAGACACGTGAACTGACGAGAAGGAGAATGCCTGAAAGAGGAAGAGAGAAAGAGAGAGGGAGCGAAGAGGAAAAATGGGAGAAAGCGGTGTAAATAGAACACTCTCTGCTCAGACATGCAGTAATATGCAGAAGTTTTAGGCACTAAAGTAAAGTGAGACACTCTTCAAAATAACAGTTCGATAGTTCGAATTTAACTTCTTTTAACTTTGTTAGAAAAACAAAATGTGGAAGCTTAACCAGTGTTTGAGTTGATCACTGTTTCGCTTTACAGATGGCCAGATTATTTAAGGCAGTGGGCTGATAGGTTGTTCCTCATGTAATGACTCGATCAGATGTCTGTGGGCCCATGACGTTTGTTTTCCGTGTCAATATACGGACAAAAGCACTGGGCTACCTGCACATTACAGATGTAAGAGCTGCTTGGCCACGGAAACCCATTACAAGAAGCTCCTGGTGCACGGTTTTTGTGCTGATGTTAATGCAACCGGAGGTTTGGAGCTTGGCAGTTATTGAGTCAAGAGTGTGCTGGTGACGTTTGCTGTCTTAGTGACCCCGCTGTGGATCATCGTGGCTGAGCTGCTGTGGAATATCTAGGAGGGAACTGACTTGTTGGACCGTTATAGTTGTAGGGATTTTGCACTAAATTTTGGACAAAATTTTGTTGTCACTATCATACTGATGTTGATGGTCGCATGGATAAGACACAGCCGGCTTTGCAACCTCTAAAGACATACAGTGCTTGTTCACCGCAGTCACCTTTACATAGTGCTGGCAGGGGTTTGGTAATTAAAACTCTTTTATTTCAGACTGTTTCTAGTCATACTCTGGACCGAGGAATTTTCTTATGATTTCTAAGGAAACGTGACAAATGCAGTATGAAGGAAGGGAGGTTTAGGGAGAGAAGGCCTGGTAATATAAATAAAAGTGGGATCTTTCCTTCCATTAATGTCTAGTAATGCTTTTTTAACTCTCAACTTTTGGACAATTAGCTTTTGTATAATATAGAAATACTGGTGGCTGCCAGTGCTACTCCTCAGCCTCCTGGTAGTTGCTATTGCAATCACATGATTTCCAAAAAACTTAACCTCTGACCTTGTCCTTGAGTTCAAGTTCACTGAGATTCAAACTCATCTCAAATTTTTAGTAGATGCACCTCTGGTATGAATTTCAAAATCCTACGTCGCCTCGTTCTCGAGTTATCACATTCACAAACTTGAGTGTCCAAACTGCCCGCCCGCCTGGCACGGTGACAAATCCAGTTTAGGTTCTTTAAAAATAGAATATTAAAATATTTTGAAAGTAAAACAAGTAACAGTATATGTTTGTTCCAATTTATTTCAGAATGGTACTTCTTTTTTTCTGTAGCCCACTGTGCAACTTCATCGTCTTTGATAATGAGTTTATGATAATGTGACAGCAGAATAGTACATAAAGAGTGGAATCACAGAGCAAATCCATATTCAAAACTAAAATAGCTGAATAGGGCAAATACAGAGTGCCAGCTTTTTATTTTATTTCTTTTTTTAAATTCATGCTTCCTTCTTCAGTTTTAAAACCCGATGCCTACATTACTCACAAGCGTAGGCCAACAGTTTGGTCAGTGATTCAGGTGTGTTATGCCATTTGAGCTGCTGGCCTCAAGCAGAGCTGAGGAGGGTGCTTGGAGGGGTCTGATGAGCTCACTTCATTGCCATCTGGGACCCCTGTCAGCTTCTCGGCTCACTCAGCCTCTGGGGGCAACTGTCAGTGTTATCTGAAAAGTCATGGTACCAAAGATCTTGACACTTGCATACATATTGTTTGTATTCATATGCAGAAATCTTATGAGATAGCACACTCACTGCTCTGTTTGCCATTTCTCTTTAACAGTTTGCTTTGTCTTTTTACAACCTGCAGCTTGGCAGGTTTGATGTTTGCACATTGAGATTTTTAAAGTAACTGACTCTAAACAAGTCCCACTGTGTCACAGACTGGCACTCACATAATGCCTGCTAATAGCTGATGAGTAAAATTTAGCAGCAAAAAATAGCATCTGAAAGCCAAACCAAAAAAAAAGATGGCTTAGCATTGCCTGATTGATGCATTCAAAGATGATGTAATAGCCAATTATAAAGTTGCTCTTTCCTACTTAATATAATCAGTCTGTGAAATCTGTGTCTCACTAAAGTGTTCCAGATTTGTTGTCTTCATTATCAGGTAGGCAATGAAGCTAATGATAGCTGCTCAGTGTTATTTCGGTAGCACGAGTAATCCTAAAAGGTTTGCAAGTTTAAAACGCGTAAACATCTCCTCATCTCTACCTGTCTGCTTCCACTGAGAGGCACAAAGAGGGGGCTGCTAATCCATGTTGGTGTGGAGGGGGGAGAGAGGGAGGTAAACCCATCCAGCCGGCCAGCCAGCCACTCCGATGTGAGGGCTTGTGATAGCGGAGACACTTGATCACATTTATCTGCAGTTTACACCTTCCTGTCTTGATCTCTGAGCTATACAGGGGATCGCCTTTCCTGCTCAAAGAAAGAAAGCTAGCGAGGGTTAGAGGCGGGAGGTGGGGTGGGTGGATGGATGGATAGGTGGATGGAGGGAGAGAAAAGGGGCCAGGGCCCTCTGTGTGAATGCTGGTTGGGATTGTAAAGCGAGCTGAGCGATGACAGCTAAATGCGCTAATTTTCTACTGGGACTCAGGCTTTGTCTCACAGGCAGGACCCAGGCAAGGAGTTGTGACACTGAGGGATCAATGACCTTTTTAAAAAATAAATAAATAAAGTGATTTGGCTCAGGGTTTATGTAGTCCAGAATATGTTTGATTGGTAGCCAAAACTGACAACTAACAAGCAGAGCTTTATGTGTTCATTAGCTGAAAATGCTGTATCATTCATGCACAAGAGATAAATCACAAGCTGCAAATCAGCAATGTGATGCACAAACAGCGATGTGTGACAAAACTGATCAAAATTTGTAAGCTTTTCATGTTAAATGTCACCTGTTTGCGAAGCAATTCATGTTTAAGGCTCACTCTTGTTTTTTAATGCATTTACTGCAGAAACTCAGAATAGAAAATGCTCTCAAAAATTCAATTCAATTCGGTTTTATTTATACAGCACCAAATCAAAACAACAGTCACCTCAAGGCACTTTATACTGTGAGGTAGACCCTACAATAATACATACAGAGAAAAACTCAACAATCATATGACCCCATATGAGCAAGCACTTTGGCAACAGTGAGAAGGAAAAACTCCCTTTTAACAGGAAAAAAACTTCCAGCAGAACCAGGCTCAAGGAAGGGGCGGTCATCTGCCACGACCAGGTGGGGAGAGAGAAGGAAGACAGGATAAAGACATGCTGTGGAAGAGAGACAGACATTAATAACAAGTATTATTCAGTGCAGAGAGGTCTATTAACACATAGTGACTGAGAAAGGTGACTGAAGAAGAAACACTCAGTGCATCATGGGAATCCCCCAGCAGCCTTCGCCTATTGCAGCATAACTAAGAGAGGATTCAGGGTCTCCTGAATCCTCAGGAGGTGAGGTAAATGAAAGAATTTCTGCCTGTTCCAAATTTCCCATGAATGCAGTTTTATTTTTCATTTCTGTTGTCTAAAACTTAACAATTACTTTGACAGTATAATTAAATGCAAGCTGATCATAACTGAAGAACAAACTCAAACTACAAGAAATTCAAGTCATTCATGGGGAAAGTTGATGTTTTGGGACCTTTTCTGGGTAAGAGTGAAAGTGGACTGAAAGAAGAGCAGAGCGAAATTGGGTGAACACTGGGAAGGATGCAATCTATTGTTAACCCACAGACTGTGCAATGTGTCCTAAACATCCCACACTACTGTATCACCTCAACAGAGCACTTCTTTCTCAGACTGCTGGTTTCATTGTGATTCCGATCATATTTAAAGGTAGAACGGGAGGCAGAGCCTTCAGCTTTCAGGCCTCTCTTCTCTGGAACCAGCTGAAACCAGAGACAGACACTCTACTTTTCAGATCAGGCCTATAACTTTGCTTTTTGATAAAGAATAAGGGCATTTAGAACTGGATCAGGTGACCCTCGGCCCTGCCTTAGTTACTTAGTCACTCACCTTTTTTCACTCTTATGTGTTTCTAAACTGATCTGTATCCCCTAATCTGTTGCCCTGTCTCTCTCCACTCACCCCCAAATGGTTGCGGTGTTTGTCTGCCTCTCCCTGATTCTGCCGGAGGTTTCTTACTGTTAAAAGGGAGCTTTTGCTCATAGGGAGTTGTCTGATTATAAGTGTTTTCTCTTTATTAATAAGTGGCTTGATCTGTGACTTGGTGTGACTGCTATATTAAATGAAGCTGACTTCAATTGAACACAGTATATAAAACACTGACATAGCCTACAAGGTCTCAGAAGTTACTTTTACTAGTTAAAGGTGAGAAACCACAAGTTTATCAAGGTCCAGCTTTAATGAATGGTGGAAAAAGAAGCTGCAGATTATCATTACTACACTAATGATCCAACACAAAAAGGTGGAAATAAACTCTAACCTTAACTTAAGAAAAGGAAAAGAAACAAAGTGCTCTGATGGTGAATAGAAACATGGAGCAAGTGCTATCACCTTATGCCGAGGGAAAGTGGTAGAGGACAGTTAAGGCAAACCTCACACACACACACATGCACGCACACACACGCACATGGAAGCTCTACAATGTAAGAGTGCAATAAGCGGTGATAATCCCCCCCCTGGATTCTTTATGGGAACAGGCCCCTGTTGTTTAGTTGTAATTATCCTTTAATATGGACTCTGATGTCGTCTCTGCTTTCCACTGCGCTGACTTGCGCGCACACATACAGTACATTACGTACACACAACTTCTCACTCATGCGCACACACACCGTTACTATGTGCATCACTACACTCACTGTATTGCCTTACACAGGTAGAAACCTGAAGACTGTGTTAAGCTGTTTAAGACTCTTTTAGCTTCATTAAGACAGACAGAGCTCAGTCAGACAAAGTAGCTTTCACTGAGGTCCACAGTCTGTGGCATTCAGTCATGGATAATTTAACACAGACCAAAAGTCAAGTGATTTTCAACTTTTACTTTGATTCTCCTCCACCTCCCTATTCTATTCTATTCTATTCTATTCTATTCTATTCTATTCTATTCTATTCTATTCTATTCTGCAGCAATAATACAAATGTGCTGACTGAGATGTATTCTCTTGTCTCGCAGCCAACGTCAATCATCCCTCCTGTTTGTGGAAATCACACCTGAGCCAAAAAACGCTCTGCAAGTGGTTTCACATGTCTCCATTACGCCTGAGGAGAGCCTGATTTAACTTCAGAGCCACTCAGAGAGGCATCAGAAATTAAAAGAGGGGGAAATGATCTGACAGCAACACCCCTCGTGACGAGACAGAAGTTGGTATTTTTTTTTCTTTCTGTTGGTGCAATTGCTTTAATGTGGTTTCACAAGCAGGCCGGAGATGAAAGAGCACTCAAGTGATTCTAAATTAAGAATATTACAATGGCAGAGCAAAATTTCCCATATTGCTCAAGCCAGAACGCTTCCGTAGCAATATCCCATAATTTATATTTGCTCTCTTATGTGCTCTTTTGTTTTTTCATTCCTTTTCAAATAAGAAAACCTGTGGTGTGTTGTTTTCTGATTTCCCCTTTTCTCGGTTTCCCACCTAGCCAGATGACCAGCTTATTTACATATTGATTTTTCAACACCAGTACGGTGTTCCATAAACTGCTTTTAATGATACTAGAAAGTGAAGGGGAAGAAAAAGGGGGATATGTGCTACTATGGGACTTGGTGGTGTCAAACACATGCTGTAACAGTAGCTTGTCACCAGGGGGCACTGCAACTTCATGCGCCTTGATGGAGCAAGGGAGGAACGCCTATGAGGAGAGTGCTCAGAGAGTTTGTGACAAAGACTGAAAGTGTGACAGGAGAAAACATGGAAGGAAGCAGATGGAAAGACTGAAATGTTGGGAAAGGTGATATAAAGAGTTATATAAAGGACAGAGCAACAGCGTGAGACAGAAGTTAAAGTTAAGGATAGTTAGTGAGAGTTGGTGAGTGTCTGTCTGTGGACACGCTCGTCCGTTCTCCCTCATCCACCAAAACCCCTTTACTACATAATGTCGGTCTCAGTTTTTCAGTTGCGTTTGAGTGTTTTTAGGCAGCAGGTGTCACACCTCTACAAAACTGTGTCCTCCATGAAAGTTCAAGGTTTAGTGGAGATCAAGGCTCCACTCAAATACGCTTTATATGAATGTGATTAATTTGTGATTCACAGCATCAAAGCCCGGCGCCTTGTTCTGGCCTTGTCTTAGACTTGACCTGTAAGTTAGTGCTTTGTGAGATCTGACTTTTGCTAAAAAGAAAATATATATATGTTTTAAAAAGTAATAATCTGTGAGTCATTACTGCTCACTGCAGCAACAATGACTAGCAAAGGGGAAAACAGCACAATACTGTGAAAAAGCTCGAACACTGACAATACAGCCCACACCGTGGGGGTCAGAGGGTCACAGCCACAAAGCCCGCAGAACAATTAACAAGCAACTGTAGGTTAGAGAATGTATACACAGAGATAGAAATTAAACAGTCAGTAGTGCCATCCAAAGTTAAATGGCAGATGTTAGAAGGTTGTTCCCTGCTAGGACTTTGACAGAAAGATCTACAGTCGTAAGCAATTCTCATTTTTTTTGACTCGGATAGTTTTGATGACACTCAAATCTTTTTCGTTGATTTACTGAATCTAAAATTGCTTTGATTTTCCTTGACTCACGTTGCTGTACTCAACATATAAAACTTGCTTGACGATGATGTAATCAAATTAATACAAAGAGCACAAATTTGTGTTGCTTTACGGGAAATATATGCCTGGTGCAATATTTTGGAGAGAGATATCACAAAGAATGATCATTAGAAACCAAATCCATAACCTCAAACGTGGCAGCTGTCCCTGCCCGTTCCCACAGTGAGACAATCATCTACTTTAGTACAGCTTAGCTGATAGACATACAAGCCGCTTGTGTTATTGCCATAACACAATGAAGTGGTGACAGACCTATCTGCTTTTTATCATAACCCAAATGTAGGTTAAGTGTATTTTACTGGCCTGCTGAACTACAATTACATCTGTTCAAGAGGCAGAGATGTTCATCAACTCAACTGAGCCTTAAAATGTTAAGCTGAAGCTGGAGACCCGGCCTCCTCAGCTCACAACAAGTGCATTACCAACATGGCTGCTGAGTGGCATGACGTGCTTCGATGAGGATCACCAACTTTATACTGGAAATGAAGCTGCTTCGTTTTTCTTTCAGATCTGTCACTTGTAAGTTTCACAACTAGTAGAAGTCTGTAAAAGTTCAGCAAATTTCTAGTCTGTCAAGTTAGTTAGTTTGGGTTAAGGTTGTTCTTGGGAGAGTTGAGAGTTGAAGATATAAACTGTGTAAACTATCTTAACAAAACATGCCCAACTAATCGGTAGCCAGAGCCTAAACTCTAATAAAACAATTTTTAAAAGTTTTTATTTGAGGCAGCACAGTGGACTGGACAAAAAAGGACATTAGGACTTGAAGGAACGATTAAGAGGAGGAAGGGAAAAGAAAGCGACACAAAGAGAAGCCAAACTTAGTGAGAGAGTGAGTCAAAAGCCTGGAAGTGTTTCCTGAGCTCTTATTTGTATGTTGTGGTCATCTGTGTGTGTGTGTGTGCATGTGTGTGTGTGTCCAGACGTCCTATAAGTGAAAAAAAAAAAAACATCTGTGGCTTCAGTGATGTCATTAAGAAGGGTGGCAAGAGAGGAGCAATTAACCATCTCTTACACACACACACACACACACACACACACATGCACACACAAACACACATAGGAGCACAGTGTGGGACAAAACAGAGCTGTAAAAACAGGGCCAGCTTGCGGCCAGTCAGTCCGTTACCCACAATGCCTTGGGTCTGGATGGTTGTCACTAGGTTCCGGTCGGCGTGGCAACAAAGCTTATTAATCTGCTGATGGAGGGCCAGCTGCAGAGGTGGCAGACACACATACACACACACCCACGCACTCACACACATTTGTGCATGAACGAGCACGCACAAACACGCATCGAAAATGAGCACAAATGACTTATTTGATGTTGTAGAATTTTAGCACTGTACACACACACACACACACACACACACACACACACACACAAACAAATTCTTGCGCTGTTGCTCACCTCTGCATTGCTGTTAAATTTGAGTCAAACCACTGAAGGTCAGCTCTCAATGCATTACTCTAACACATACTATTACAACATGTATCACATATTCGCCTTTCCTTTTTATGGCTCAACATTTCTGATTAGTTTTACAAATATGGAGAGAATGAGAAGTAGTCTGAAAGTGTGTGTGTGTGTCTGCCTTTGTGTCTATGGGTGAGTTTGTGTGTGCGTGTTTGCAGAGTGAGTTTTTCTTCAACTTTAATGCTGTTCCCCCAGCATATCCTTGCTGGTTGCCTAGAGACAGGGATTTGAGTGAGGCCCCTTGGTTCATTCCCACACAGTCCTCCGGTTAATGTGTGTGTGTGTGTATGTGTGTGTGCGCGCACGGGCACGTGTGCATGTGTGCATGTGTGCATGTGTGCACGCATGTTGAAAGGATATTTCTCTCCTTTGCCTTTTGATTCATTCTCAGTGTGAAGCAGCTCCCTGTGGAGACAGTATGGGTGGGCAGAGAGGAGGAGAGGTGGAGGAGGTGAAGAGGAGGAAGAGCAGGAAAAGGAAAGAGGAGAGAAGAGGGGAGGAAATGTTGAAAGAAGCAAGAACAAGGCAGGTTAGAGAAAGGATGGCTGAAAGAGTGAGAGAAGGAAAGGAAAGAAAGAGGAGTGGGCCTGCATGTCGTACGAAAGATGAAGGGAAGAGACGAGGAAAGGAGGAGGGAAGGAGGGCTGCTGGTCACACATCAAGGCCTGGAAACAAAGAAACCAAGATCTCTCCCTCTTCTCCTTCCCCTATCCGTCCCTCCATCCCTGACAAACACAAGTTTCTCTTCTCTCAGGAAGAAACTGAGTGCAGTGCTTCAACTGCCTGACAGAGAGATGAGAAGCAGACAGCATGCTTTCTTTTAATTCTAGCTTATCTGTGTATTAAGGTGTAGACCTGTGACCATACTTACTGCCTCATGTGATAATGTACTTTTTTTTCTTTCTTTGGCTTGTTGTAAAGCTCCTCCAACTTTCATGCTAGTTCTACAAAAACTAGCCTGGGCCTACAGGTTTTGGGTTGTTTTGGAAAAATTTGTATCTTGCAAATATACTATCATAAAAACTGTTAAATGTATATTTACCTCTTAATATGACAACAAATTGCAATCAGTTAAACAGCAGTCTACTATATTCCTCTCTTTGGGACATGGAGTGCCTATTCCCATTTCTTGATGTCGTCTATGAAAGATCTGCGCCGGGTCAGGAAAGGTGACACAGATTGGTTTACAACAATAGACTGTACAGTGGGGCAAAAAAGCATTTAGTCAGCCACCGATTGTGCAAGTTCCCCCACCTAAAATGATGACAGAGGTCAGTAATTTGCACCAGAGGTACACTTCAACTGTGAGAGACAGAATGTGAAAAAAAAATCCATGAATTCACATGGTAGGATTTGTAAAGAATTTATTCGTAAATTAGGGTGGAAAATAAGTATTTGGTCACCTCAAACAAGGAAAATCTCTGGCTCTCACAGACCTGTAACGTCTTCTGTAAGAAGCTTTTCTGTCCCCCACTCGTTACCTGTATGAATGGCACCTGTTTGAACTCATCATCTGTATAAAAGACACCTGTCCACAGCCTCAAACAGTCAGACTCCAAACTCCGCCATGGCCAAGACCAAAGAGCTTTCGAAGGACACCAGGAAAAGTATTGTAGACCTGCACCAGACTGGGAAGAGTGAATCTACAATAGGCAAGCAGCTTGGTGTGAAAAAATCAACTGTGGGAGCAATCATCAGAAAATGGAAGACATACAAGACCACTGATAATCTCCCTCGATCTGGGGCTCCACGCAAGATCTCATCCCGTGGGGTCAAAATGATCATGAGAACGGTGAGCAAAGATCCCAGAACCACACGGGGGGACCTGGTGAATGACCTGCAGAGAGCTGGGACCAAAGTAACAAAGGTCACCATCAGTAACACACTACAACGGCAGGGAATCAAATCCCGCAGTGCCAGACGTGTTCCGCTGCTGAAGCCAGTGCATGTCCAGGCCCGTCTGAAGTTTGCCAGAGAGCACATGGATGATACAGCAGAGGATTGGGAGAATGTCATGTGGTCAGATGAAACCAAAGTAGAACTTTTTGGTATAAACTCAACTCGTCATGTTTGGAGGAAGACGAATACTGAGTTGCATCCCAAGAACACCATACCTACTGTGAAGCATGGGGGTGGAAACATCATGCTATGGGGCTGTTTTTCTGCCAAGGGGACAGGACGACTGATCCGTGTTAAGGACAGAATGAATGGGGCCATGTATCGTGAGATTTCGAGCCAAAACCTCCTTCCATCAGTGAGAACTTTGAAGATGAGACGAGGCTGGGTCTTCCAACATGACAATGATCCAAAACACACCGCCCGGGCAACAAAGGAGTGGCTCCGTAAGAAGCATTTGAAAGTCCTGGAGTGGCCTAGCCAGTCTCCAGACCTCAACCCCATAGAAAATCTGTGGCGGGAGTTGAAAGTCCGTGTTGCTCGGCGACAGCCCCAAAACATCACTGCTCTCGAAGATCTGCATGGAGGAATGGGCCAAAATACCAGCTACTGTGTGTGCAAACCTGGTAAAGACCTATAGTAAACGTTTGACCTCTGTTATTGCCAACAAAGGTTATGTTACAAAGTATTGAGTTGTATTTTTGTTATTGACCAAATACTTATTTTCCACCCTGATTTACGAATAAGTTCTTTACAAATCCTACCATGTGGATTCATGGATTTTTTTTTCACATTCTGTCTCTCACAGTTGAAGTGTACCTCTGGTGCAAATTACTGACCTCTGTCATCATTTTAGGTGGGGGAACTTGCACAATCGGTGGCTGACTAAATACTTTTTTGCCCCACTGTATATAAAAGACGGCTGTAGCTGCATTCTTTTAATGACCATCAGTGGACAACCAGAAGTCTTAAAAGCTATAGAAATTTATCCTGATGTGTTTATATTCTCAGTTTCAAATCCTTTTGTACACAACTTTAATTTTGTAAAAAAAAAAAAAAAGGGGGGGGGGGGGGAGGCTTGTCAGACCTCTGTTCCAACTCTTGGTCATCTAGTCTTTATTTAAAACCTTTCACTATCAAGATGATGATAGTGAAAGTATTCACACTGGGACTCCACTTATCAAAAGATGACATCACCGTTGCTACAGCCATCTTTTATGTAAAGTCCAAAAAAAGACAAAAGAAACAATAACAGTCCATTGAAGCATATTGCAGCACAGGAATGCCTTGGTTTATACCAAGTAAATAAATATATATAACATGGAAAAAAAAGAAAGACGCAGTAGTGATTCATAATGTGATTCCACCTGTTGTTGGTGTTTTCTAGTTCTTTGTGTAATGAGTGACAAATGCCAATGTTCTTGTACAACAGTTAATCCTGAGATGAAGGGTTTTGATTGCACCACTGTATTTTGGATGCGACATCAAATTCCACTGCGATCTTATCTTTAAAGAGGATTTAGGAGTACTTTTGAAATAAGGCGCCCAGCACAATCTAGAGTTTTTCTTTGTACGTGGATTCATTGACTGAACACCTGCTTTAACAAACGTCAAGCACAGAGGTTCGTTCCATTGCCAGTGGTATGTTGTCAGCTGTTGAGATACATGGGATAAGAGATGCATGTCAAAAATCTCACTTGTAAAATATGCAAGTTATACGTTCACTTAAAAAACAATACTATATACTTTCATCAGGCTAGTGAGCATGAAATATTTTGTGAGTGAAGTAGTAGAGATGCTTTTTTTCCCTTTGATTTTCTTCCAAAATAAAACTACATCTTGAAGTATCTAGAGAGGTTCATTAATGCTGCACACTTACAGTGGGGCAAAAAAGTATTTAGTCAGCCACCGATTGTGCAAGTTCCCCCACCTAAAATGATGACAGAGGTCAGTAATTTGCACCAGAGGTACACTTCAACTGTGAGAGACAGAATGTGAAAAAAAAATCCATGAATCCACATGGTAGGATTTGTAAAGAATTTATTCGTAAATCAGGGTGGAAAATAAGTATTTGGTCAATAACAAAAATACAACTCAATACTTTGTAACATAACCTTTGTTGGCAATAACAGAGGTCAAACGTTTACTATAGGTCTTTACCAGGTTTGCACACACAGTAGCTGGTATTTTGGCCCATTCCTCCATGCAGATCTTCTCGAGAGCAGTGATGTTTTGGGGCTGTCGCCGAGCAACACGGACTTTCAACTCCCGCCACAGATTTTCTATGGGGTTGAGGTCTGGAGACTGGCTAGGCCACTCCAGGACTTTCAAATGCTTCTTATGGAGCCACTCCTTTGTTGCCCGGGCGGTGTGTTTTGGATCATTGTCATGTTGGAAGACCCAGCCTCGTCTCATCTTCAAAGTTGTCACTGATGGAAGGAGGTTTTGGCTCAAAATCTCACGATACATGGCCCCATTCATTCTGTCCTTAACACGGATCAGTCGTCCTGTCCCCTTGGCAGAAAAACAGCCCCATAGCATGATGTTTCCACCCCCATGCTTCACAGTAGGTATGGTGTTCTTGGGATGCAACTCAGTATTCGTCTTCCTCCAAACACGACGAGTTGAGTTTATACCAAAAAGTTCTACTTTGGTTTCATCTGACCACATGACATTCTCCCAATCCTCTGCTGTATCATCCATGTGCTCTCTGGCAAACTTCAGATGGGCCTGGACATGCACTGGCTTCAGCAGTGGAACACGTCTGGCACTGCGGGATTTGATTCCCTGCCGTTGTAGTGTGTTACTGATGGTGACCTTTGTTACTTTGGTCCCAGCTCTCTGCAGGTCATTCACCAGGTCCCCCCGTGTGGTTCTGGGATCTTTGCTCACCGTTCTCATGATCATTTTGACCCCACGGGATGAGATCTTGCGTGGAGCCCCAGATCGAGGGAGATTATCAGTGGTCTTGCATGTCTTCCATTTTCTGATGATTGCTCCCACAGTTGATTTTTTCACACCAAGCTGCTTGCCTATTGTAGATTCACTCTTCCCAGTCTGGTGCAGGTCTACAATACTTTTCCTGGTGTCCTTCGAAAGCTCTTTGGTCTTGGCCATGGCGGAGTTTGGAGTCTGACTGTTTGAGGCTGTGGACAGGTGTCTTTTATACAGATGATGAGTTCAAACAGGTGCCATTCATACAGGTAACGAGTGGGGGACAGAAAAGCTTCTTACAGAAGACGTTACAGGTCTGTGAGAGCCAGAGATTTTCCTTGTTTGAGGTGACCAAATACTTATTTTCCACCCTAATTTACGAATAAATTCTTTACAAATCCTACCATGTGGATTCATGGATTTTTTTTTTCACATTCTGTCTCTCACAGTTGAAGTGTACCTCTGGTGCAAATTACTGACCTCTGTCATCATTTTAGGTGGGGGAACTTGCACAATCGGTGGCTGACTAAATACTTTTTTGCCCCACTGTATACACCTTTTTGTTATTTTTAATTTAGTCTCACATAGTTGACTACAATGATTTTGAAGGGGTTTGAAACTAAAAATGATAGATATTTAGGGCTGGATCAGGTGACTTTGAATCCTACCATAGGCTATGTTCACACTGCAGGCGAAAGCGGATCAAATCCGACTTTTTTGACCCTATGCGACCCATATCCGATCATGGTATGACAGTGTGAACAGCACAAATCCAATATTTTCAAATCCGACATGGGTCATTTTTGTATGTGGTACTGAATCCGATACATGTCTGATGTTTTAGAAAGCAACTGCTGTTTGAACGGTCAGGTCGCATTAAATCCATCTTTTACGTCACTGACACAAGACAGACGCCAATTATCAGCGCCGGAGAAGCGCCCGAGAAGACATCGCGAACGCTTCCTGGCCATCCAGTGTAGATGTTAGTGAAACTGTTGGGAAGAGAACGTTGGAGAAACGTGAACATTTTATTTGTACTGTATAATCTTCAGATTCTGACAGAAATCTGCAGCTATCCTTTGAAGCACCGCTCCTCTCTAAAACAGCAATAAGGATCATTATTAGGCCATATGTAAATAACAAAATAACTTTATAACTTAAAACAAAATTGGGAAACGTAAAGTCCGAAACAAGTCTTTATATTAAGGGCCATCAGTCAAACAATACTGTTTGCTCTGGGTCTAAACAGAGCGCGTTGTGTGTGATGTCTTCTTTTGCGCATGCGGGCCGCTTTGAGGGTTCACACTAGAGCGCGTTTGCTGTCACATTTTATTTGTAGTGTGAACAAGCAGACAAAAAAAATCGGATTTGATCAAAAAATCTGAATTGAGCATTAAGACCTGCAGTGTGAACGTAGCCTTAGTTACATTGCAATAGGCCTAGGCTGCTGGGAGTTTCCCATGATGCACTAAGCATTACTTCTTCATTCATTTCTTTCGATCAGTTATTATTAATCTCTCTTCTACAGTGTGTCTTTTATCTAACCGCTCTCCTTTCACCCGCAGCTTATTACGGTAGATGGCTGCACCTCCCTGAGCCTGGTTCTACCAGAGGTTTCTTCCTGTTAAAAGGGAGTTCTTCCTTCCCGCTGTCTCCAAGTGTTTGCTCATAGGGGGTCAACTGATTGTTGGAGTTTTCTCTCCATTATTGTAAGGTCTTTATGTTTGTTGGTGCTTCCAAACTAACAAGTAAAAACCTATCCTTATCTGGTTTTGTGTAAAAAGATTTCCTGTCACATTACAACAATAATAATAATAAAAAAAAGACTTTATCTCTCCATCCTCTTCTACTTATCTTTATCAGTGTCATGGGTGGGCTGGAATCTATCCCAACTACCACAGCACAAAAGATGGCCAGTCTGTCACAGGGCTAACACAGAGAGAAAGACAACCATTCACATTCACATTCTCACCTCTGAGCAATTTAGAATCACCAGTGAACCTTACTCCACTAACTGCATGTCTTTGGATTGTGGGAGGAAGCCAGAGTACCTGGAGAGAACCCACACAAACACGAGGAGAACATGCAAACTCCTCACAGAACTTTCTACAACTGTTACAACAAAATAAGATGCACAGCACTGACCCGAAAAATATCACCTGGTTAATCTTTTAGGTTTTACTTAACCCTCTTCACACCACCAGAAAAGTATCAGAAAAATGTTTCCTCATACTTTTGATCGTATAGTCTCTTTTCTTCAGTTTTGTGAGATTATTTATTAATTTGTAGTATAATTACAATCACTGTTATATATTTAGTGTTGGCGTGGAATAATACGTTCCACTGATAATACTCAATTTGCCAAATAATGAGAAAGAGAGAAAATTGCTACTTCGGTGTCACTAATAACAGTTATTACCAATCAAAAAGTAAGTTGGTATCCTGGTTGTATCGTCACCTCCTTGAGACTGAAGTTGAATTGTCCAAAAATTGCATCCTACCTCTGTCAATCTGGTGTATTTTCAAAAGAATTAATCACCCACTTCCCACGCTACACAACTGTATGCTAAATGACAAAATGACAGTTTAATTCACTTCCCACCACTCTGATTCCCATTACTGTGACTGCGACGGCATGGCAGGGATGATATACACCTTGCCACACTGACCACTCATGAGAGACGAGTGTGTGCAGATAAGGAAGCGTCTGTTGTCACGCAATAATAAAGCAATTATTATGAACTAGAGTATAAAATGGTTTTATTTGGAAAACAAACCCAACAATTACCAAGTCTTAATCCATCAACTTTTGTGAAAGTCCTGTGAGCCCTCTTTTCCGACTTCCTCATCATCAACCCCCCCCCAACTTAATGCCTCCTGATCCCAATCAACCCCTTCTCCCCTCCGCCTCCTCCCTCCCCTCTGCATTCCTCCCAGCTGATGTCAGAATCTAAATGAAACAC
This sequence comes from Astatotilapia calliptera, assembly GCF_964374335.1. NCBI lineage: Eukaryota > Metazoa > Chordata > Actinopteri > Cichliformes > Cichlidae > Astatotilapia > Astatotilapia calliptera. Next base: position 9,701,189 of record NC_137438.1, read on the forward strand.
TGTGAGTGCATGTGAGTGCGCACGTGCGTGCGTGTTCTTATGTGCTAAAGGGTCAGGCTTGGTTGCCAAGACGATAGGCACTCCAACAGCTTTCTGCTCCGACGCTTTGAGCCCCGAGCCCTCCTCAAAGCATCATGGGAAAACAATTAAAACCTCCTCCAAATCTCTCTTGCTCCGCTTCTCTTTCTTTCTCTTTGTCCTTCTATCCCCTTTTCTCTTCATCTCCCCATCCCACCCTCTCCATCTCACTCTCATTCAGCCAATCTTCACTCAAGCTTGAGCTTCCCCCTGAATTGGAAACTTTTTATTTTTATTTCATTTTCCACCTGAGATGCCTCTTATAGGAGGAACAGCGGAGGAAGGGGGGTGCTTTATTCTGCAGTCTGCAGACTGTGAATATGCGTGTGTACGCCTGCATGTGCAATTCTGGCAATTTTTGGCGTTTAATATTCACTTTGAAGCAAAGTGGTCTCAGTTATTTGCAGAGGCTTTTATTGTTTTGCTTGCAGATAAAAATAAAAATAAATACTAAATTATACCTCAAAGATGGTTATTTGGAAGTTGGATTAATCACACTTTTATTCTCTGTTCTTAGATATACCACCTGCAGCAGGTGGACCTGCAGAAGATTAAGAATAAAAACATTGTTTAGCAACAGAATAAAATCTCTGAGAATTGTGGCCTTCAAAGTTTTGTGTCCACAGTTCATGAGAACAACTATCCTTTTCAAGCTAAGCAGGTTGATTATTTGCAGAATCTATATACTTCTTTAATCTACTTAAAATGTCATAATACAGTGCAAAATATTTACCCCCATTATTCACTGCTAATAATTCTACTAATGATCTAATGAGCTTTAGAGGTTAACCAGTTGTTTTTCAAGAAGTTAAGATTTTGCCACAGTAACACATCATTGATGAACTATTGTTTTAGCAGTAGTTGATTTTAAGGTGATGTCACGTGTGCCATCCTTTATGTGGCCTTACCTCAGCAAGATGATGACCTGTCACCAAAACTCAGCAGTGAAAGCTAGGTCACTTGTTTTATTGCATAAATTTCAATTAAAAAGTAAAGTCAGTCATGCATAGAGGGGGGTGGGGGGGTGGGGTTGTCTTTTTTGTCTTTTTTGCCTCCAAACTGATACTGGCACGCTGTGTGTGGTTTAAACCCAGCTATCCAGGTGGCCTATCTAGCTGCTGATGCATAAAAAATTGAATCCACTTCATTAGAACCTTCTGGGAGGTTCACAGTGCAACTGTGAATAACCCTACAAAGAAATCAGTTTCTTAGACCACAGAACAGAATGTATTTACTTTTTAAATCTTTAATAAAAGAATACAAAAGTGCATAAATGTTAGACTATGATATATAAACACACCACACTATGCGGTGAAATGCAGGATTAAGTTAAATAATAGAGTTTATTGTTGATGGTTAGCATTGTTAAGAGTCATTTCTTTAAAAAAAGTGCCTCAAGTCAAGTTTTCTCTGCAGATAGTCCAAAAACATTATGAAGCGTCTTTAAAAAGCTAAATACAGAACTTAGTTCAAGCTAAAGTTGTACTGCAAGACTGAATATTGATTGATTGATTGACTGATTGAATCTTTATTTTGAACATGTTGAAAAAGTACAACAACATAGAATTAAACAGAGACAAACAAACAAAGCAAAACTAAAGGAAAACGAGAAACCACAACGACAAATAACTTTCATGTTCAAAAAGCAGCAGGAAGAAGCATACGCTTATTTAATCCCACCCCCTTTCCACTATCTAGCAATCAACAGACTGCAGAAATGCCTCCTTGCAATATAATATACTGTATGTAGGAAAGTGTAAAATCTGCATTTTAATGTCAGCATTCTTGTGACTTGGCAAAATGTGTAAATTAACAATATCTTCTTATTATGCTCACACGAAATGGGAGTTAGTTTAAAGGGGCACAAACATATGCAAATGCACCTCTGTTTGCCTCTTTAGTGTCACAATGATGCCAATTAATAAGTGTCACTTTCTTTCAGCCATGTGCTTTGCTACTGACTTGTTGCTGGAAAAGAGGCATGAGGGTTTTTCACCATGGTCATTTATTTATAGTTCGACTAGCTAAACAGCTTGTGTACAATAAGAAAGCAAAGTGGAAAGCGGTAACTAAATCTTAATGCTCTCACGGATCAAATAAACCTTGATTTAGTTTGGGCAAGAAGGATTTATGCTGCGTTCCGGCAACCTCGAATGTTAGCAATGTAGAGCCATTCATGCATCACAAGAACCAGCGCAATATTTGATATTAAATTTTTTTTTTATGTTCACTGTAAACATATTGGATTGTTAACTCGGGGCTGGTGGGGCTGCTACAACTTTTCGAGTTGGAAAACCGAGTTGAGGGAGCATTCCAGATTAAACTCGGAAATCTGGAACACACCAATAAATACTAGGATGTCTGTTTTGAGTCTACAGGCTAGCATAGTTGCTAAATTGGGAAATTGGGGCACAACATTCAGGATTTCTTCAAGTTTTTATCATAACAAAGATAACCGTGGGACAAAATTATTCTGTAGTTCTTTTTATTATTCTGTATTCTATAGCAGCGGTCCGCAACCCCTGGGCCTTGGACCGGTACTGGTCCGTGAGTCGTTTGGTACCGGGCCGCGAGAGTTGAGGCTCAGGTGTGAAATGTATGGTTTTCAGGGTTTTTATCGGTTTTCAGCGTTATTTTGTTATCGGTTTTGTCATTAACTTGGTTTTCCTGGGTCTTTTCACGTATGTTATGAATAAATCTTCTTTTTTCGGTACCGGTACTAGTTTTATTTTGTTGTATTTATCCGCGACACCTTAAAGGCCGGTCCATGAAAATATTGTCGAGCATAAACCGGTCCGTGGCGCAAAAAAGGTTGGGGACCGCTGTTCTATAGTACACTTTAAGTACACTTTAAGTACTTAATGTTCATAATTCTACCACTAACATTTCACTATAAAGATGAGGGAACATTAACAGAAAAAGGAAAGGAAAAAATACAGGTTATTACTTGCAAAAAGAAGAACAAGAATCTCTTAGTGTTTGCTAATCCTACTGGAAGTGATGTAATAATGTTTCCAGCAAGTATTTGGTTTTAAATAAAGTAAAATTTTAGTTACTTTGTTTCCTTGATGATTTATTATAAAAGTAAAGCAGTGTGTACTATCCTCCATGATGCTAACCCTTCTCTGTCTGACCTACACTGCTCCTTTTACAAATGTTACAGTTAACACATCATCTGCTCCCCCAGCTTATCATCTCCACACGTACTTTACAAATTCAATTAGGCCCTTCTTTCCGTCTTGTTACGTTTCCCAAACAGCTGAAATATTTTTTGTAGCTGCAGTAATTTACTGCAGGGCATTAACATGTTCTGTTCCGAGCCGTCACGTCTTCGTCTCTCTGACAAACTTACTGAAGTCATAGATAATTCATTTGATTCTAAATTACAGCTTTCCATCGCGCCGTGCGCCCCTCTTGCAAGGGTTTGTTGTGACAAGCGGGTCCAGCACTCGTCTCCAACCGTGATTTCTGTCGGCCCTGATGACAAAGATATCATGCGGCGCGTCTTTAAACATGACGCTGACATGTAGCACTTATCCACTCACTCAGAGGGAACAAGACAGTGTTTCTTCTTGTGACACCTCCCTCATTTCCCATGATGCACATGTAAGGGGTCGCCTCCGCATGACGATTAGTAATTATGAGAGTTCTTGAAAATTTTGGGATGTGCTATACTTTAGTGGGGTTTTTTTTTGGCTTTTTTTGTCAAGAGGGGAAAAGGGTGGGGAGCTACAAGGGGACAAAAGCTGCCAAAGAGCCATTGTGTCTCAATAAAATGAAATTTTTCTTCTATTGTGTTTGAATGATTCACTTATGAACGCTGTAACATTGTATAAGGGGAGACATTTATTTAATTCTGATTCTGGTTGAAATTTGCATTTGAAACAATGAAAGGGTTTCTGGTTTGTCTTGTTGGTTCACTGAGAGTAGAGGAGGAGAAAGAAGAAGAAAGGAAAGGAAAGGAGCAGAAAAGGAAAGGAAACGACAAAAGGATGACCATACTTTCCGATGGGATGGGGAGTGGATAGATTCGAAGAAAAGAGAGCAGGGAAGGAAAGGAGAAAAGAAACGAGGGAAACGATTACAAGCACAGAGGGAAAGAGGAAGAGGCAAGAAAAGGGAAGTCAGGGAGAGAAGGAGAGATTAAGCAAGGAGAAGAGAGAAAGAAAGAAACTGTGGTCACTGAGGGATCTTGGACTATTGTGGATTTGGCGTCTCTTTTAAACTTCTTATTACAGAACTATAGAAGCATATTTGATGGCATACTGTGTATTTGAAGACCATATGTTGCATGACAACATTACAGTGAACTTATTTAGCTGGTGGGGTAAAGCTGGTAATTGTTGTAGAAATGAAGAACAAATGACTAATAACATCTTTCAGTACAGGGATTAGGCATACAGAATAGGCTGCCCATACCCTTCATCCCACATAACTTTATACATAACAACTATAAATTTAAAAAAAGATGTCATTTATGTAACTTTAATCCAGCTGTCCCGACAATGGTGACAGAACGGGGTGGTTTAAAAACAGCAGAGTGATTGCACCAACCCAAACGAGAAGAGGACAGATTGTGGAAGTTTTATTGTTATGGAAATGTATGCAAATGTAACCTCTACTACAACAGTCACATGTAGAAAAATCTCTTCACTGCATACTTTGCTTACACGTTACAAAAAAGTTTATTTGACAGACTGACGCACGCGTGTGAAATATCAAGTTCTTAGAATGTACTGATTAAACAACAACAGTGCAATAAAGAAGAGTGGACCGTTCATTGACAGGAATATATGTCATTCGAGACATCTATATTGCATTTTCCTTAGTTACTCAGCTTAATTAAATGCATTAACAATCACAGAACTGCTAGACTAGGCGTCAGGCATTAGACTGTGAAGCGCGGTTGTAACTTCCTGTGTGCAAGTTGAAACCTTTCTCCTGTTGATTGGTGAGTCAGGTAAGAATGTGTTGATGATTCTGTGCACATCACTAACATTTATCTTGTTTGAATCTTGCAGGTATTTCAAAAAGTCATGGTAATTGTAGAATGGCGGCACATGGAGCCAATGCTGACTGGCCAAAAAACGGCTCTACCTCAACGACCTCAGACGTGCGTCTCAGTGAACCAAAACTAAACTGCAAAATGGGAACTGGAATTACGAGAAGTGACTGAAATGTGCTGTCAAGTTGAGTAATTCGAGTTAAAATACAAATGATTCGCAAAATTAGTTCTGTTTGCACACATCTCTGCAGTACTCTCTAAGCTTACAAGAAGGGAGGCTTCTGACCTGAACGTCACTTTGTTTCCAGTGGTGTTTAAATGACTATACCAGTTAGAAAGCGTCCATCATATTTCACAGAAGTGAAAGGACAATAAAATAAAAGCATCAGCACCATGGACAACAACTGCACTCAAAGGTCAGGAGAATGGACACATTGGTCTGAGCATATACTAGAAACTCACATCATCTTCTTTAACTATAGACTACCAAACTACAAAACCAAAGTCCAGGTGGCATACTCATCCTGTTCTCACTTTTCTATTTTTAGCACCATTCTTTTGCATTGCTTGCTAAACACAATTCCAACCATTGCTGTGCCAGCTAGAAGTCATAGAGTTATGAGACACTTCCCAAAAAACAGACTGTACAATAGCTGATGTTAACAGGTTCAAGGGTTTTTTGTACAAATGACAGGGAGCAAGGTCAGGAGATTCAATTAATCTGCCTTTTTGTGTTTCAAAAATGGTGTTTATTTGATATAATTTTAATCAGTGGAGTGTAAAATCACAAAGTAAATATTTGCATAGCTGAGATTAACTTTAAAAAGTTGGTTTGGTTCATGAGATAAAACCAGGACTTAGGTGCACAGTGTGACATTTTATCATATTACTAGCCAGTGTAATGCAGAGGAGGGCCCCTTTGACAGTTATTTTGACTGGGCCCTTCCTACCTTGGAGTGCTAGCTGCCTCTTAGGTGATAAAAAGAATTAAGGTGATTCTCCTGGATGTGTCTGAGAAATCTCAGTGTATTAACAGTCAGAGGTGGGACCAAGTCATTGTTTTGCAAGTCTCAAGTAAGTCTCAAGTCTTTATCCTCAAGTCTCAAGTAATGTCAGGCAAGTCAGAGTCGAGTCTCAAGTCACTGGTGTAAAAGTCCAAGTAAAGTCACAAGTCTGACATTTTGAATTTCAAGTCCTTTCGAGTCTTTAAAAAAAGAAACGAAAAAAAGCATGTTGCAGTTATGCTAAATGTAAATATTAGACCATGTAATTTTTAAATCTGTGTTTTTCTCAACACATGACAAAATAGTGAACTTAGAAAATATACACAAATTGTGAAATTGCACCTCTTTAAAATGCAGCTCAATTAAACCTAGCTCCAAGAATAATTTTCACCAACAGTTCTGAGATAAGCTGCATGTTATTCTTGGATGCGGTTGTAGGACCGGCTTTAAAATCGCATGACAAAAATATCATACACATTAAAAAAAAACTGTATCACCAACGTAGCCTGGAAAACATTTGCTAGTTAGATGAAGTCAGCTATCTCATCTTAGCATATTTATATGCATATTTATAATCATACGGTTCTTGGAGTGAGTGCACACACTCGTGAAGTTTAGTAACTTCAGGTCACTGCAACAAGCCCAGGTACAGTTTACCGACGGATGGGTGCAGGACCTTGAAATGCACCGTGTAGAAAGTAAAGACCATCGTACCTATCATAAGTTTACCAGTCTCACAAATCGTCGTCATAAATACACATTCGTTAACCGTTTATTAATAGGACCTTTGAGCTCAACGGTAATTAATTAGCAGTGGAAATAATTTCTGGTAGCATCACAGAAATGTAGCAGTGACAATAATATTGTATGCTGTAATCGTACTGGGCAATTAGTGATACAAAAAACCTGTTTTATCCTGTGAATAAAAGTATATGTTTTTGTCAATGTACCATAATAACAGAAGCGAAACGCAATATTGTGTCAGGACAATTCACTATTCATGCACAATAAACAAAGGAGCATAGCGCGGCAATTTCTGTTCAGCGCCAGACTTGCTTGTAACCTATATCACCAATTATGTTAAGAAAAATGACGCATTAACTACAACAGCAGACTGACCTTTGTGGAAATGCTTGGAGCAGACTAACCTGTGAGCTGGAGTGTTCTGGGACGTTATATTTGATCTTTGAATGGCTGCAATCCAGGCCATCCGTCGCCTCTTTGTTACTTCGGAAACATGGCTCGAACAATTTCTCTTCAACGACGTAATCCGATAACAACCGATCTCTTTACCCGTCGGCTTCCCGTGGCTGTCATGCGACCGGCTATTGCAGTTAATAATAAAACGGCTTCTTGACATTTTTGTGTTTCTTTTTATCGCTGTATAACTGATTTTAATTGAAAGCCTGCGTGCGCTAGTACCTCTTGCCACGAGTTCCCAGAATCCTTTGCGGTTCTACCCGTGAATGACGTCACATTTTCAATCTCTATATAATATGCATGTTAAATTTTATATTTGGGGTAAAATATCAAGTCTTTTCAAGTAAACCGGTTCAAGTCCAATTCAAGTCCCAGGTCATTGGTGTAAAAGTCCAAGTCAAGTCACAAGTTTTAGAACATTTTTTCAAGTCAAGTCTAAAGTCATAAAATTAATGACTCGAGTCTGACTCGAGTCCAAGTCATGTGACTCGAGTCCACACCTCTGTTAACAGTTCTATCTCATAGTTGACACATGTTATAAAAATTGTGGTCAGGTGGACCTATAGACTGCCCATGGCTAGCAGATGGTCTCTCCTGATTTGTTTTTTTAAGGTCCAGCTGTATAAAGGTTTATGAAAAAAAGAGCAAGTGTGTATTCTTGCATAAGTGCATTAACAAAAAATTGTCACTAAAATGAGTGAAATCTCGACAATCCTGATGAAAATAGTCGGGACAATCAATTTTGGAAACAATTGTGCAATGTTAGCACTTAACATACACTGTGGTGTTGGTATACAAGACATCGGAGCATAGTGTTGACATGTTAGGCCTCCTTGGAACGTCTGCAGGGTGTTCAGAACGCTGCTGCAAGGCTTCTGACCAAGTCTTCCAAGTACTCACATGTCACACCGCTGCTGATCCAGCTGCACTGGCTCCACATTAAATTCAGAGTCCACTTTAAGATTTTGACTTTGACATTCAGGGCTCTGCATGGACAAGCACCAACATACATCAGTGATCTTTTACATCCGTACATCCCCAACAATCCCTGAGTTCATGTGATCAGGACTTGGCGGTTGTCCATCATATGAGGCTGAAAACGAAAGGTGACAGAAAGGTACTTATCACTTTTCTTTACCATAAAGATACTAAATTTCACATTAAAATATGAAATCTAACGCTCACACACAGTGGGTATTCTTACTAACTTATTTTCGCCAATGCATTCCCTAAACACTGATAAGAGAAACTAATAATAAAAAAAAAGGTTAGACAGATACGCTATGGAGAAATGATAGATGAGAGAGTTAGACATATAAGGACAGAGCCGGAAAATCAGAGGCAGAGAGACCTTGGAGGAATTCTGGGTGACCTTTGCCTTGTGTGAATTAGTCTGGAGAATGGCTGGTCGGCTGTAGCCCGAGGCCACACACACACACACACACACACACACACACACACACACACACACACACACACACACAGAGACAGCAAGCGAGAGAGAGGGCGAGAGAGGTGAAGCAAGAGCAGGAGAGAGAGATGTCAAAGAACCCAGTGTATCTCAAAGACCAAAGGACACATTACATGTTTGCTGCATGACATTCCTCTCAAATGATTTGAGTGTGTTTGAGTGTGTGTGTCTGCCTGTGTGTGTGTGTGTGTGAGACCTCTTAGCCACAACTTGAGTGCTTCTGTCAGCTTTAACTGTCTCCCAAGGCACACCACTGTTTCATCAAAGAAAGACAGCCAGAGATACACACACATCTGCCCCTTCTCTCTTTTATTGGGGGGGGGGGGGGGGGGGTTCCTCAATGTTCTCTTTATATCGCCTGGCCCCCTCGCTCTCTTGCTCGCTCACTCTCTCTAGCTCAACTCCTAACTGCTGTTTTGACAGCCATCCTGGGCGTGGCTAACGGGGCCTGCAAAAGAAATTTGTCTGTCTGTCAGTCTGTCTGTCTGTCTGTTTGTCAAGTTTGTGGATGATAAATTGTCAGGGAGAGGGTGTGATGATGCTCTGGACTCACCCAAATTCTCCTTTCAGCATCCCTCTCTCTCGCTCCCCCTTCCTCTGCTCACCTACTTTTCAATCTCTCCGACATGCATTAAAAGCAACCGAAGGGAAGAGCCACAATTTGAAAGATAAGATTTTTTCATTTGAATATGAATACCGGCTGCTTTCATTTGTGTGCGTGCATGTGTGAGTGGGTGCAGCAGGTATATTTTGGTGTGCTGCGAGCATCACCCCCATGCCCCCCCTTTCTCACTCAAGTTTTGCTTTTCTATCAGCTGGACGTATCAGCCTATCAGGAGGAGGCAGCAGCAACAGCCAGGGACATCGTTGTCAGGTGAAGTGTTTATTCTGGCCGCACGCCTGTAATCTTTGTCTGCCAGGATGTCAAGGCGATGATGGAAGAGACATGACAGGACATAAAACATAAATAGGACCGAAGCGCACATCAAAACATCTAAAAAGAGAAAAGAGGGGAAAAGTGCAATTTAGCCAGCAATTTGCATAAACTTGAACTTAAACTCGAAGTCGAGGGACTTGTTGTGCGTTGTGCCACCCCGGGCTATACCGATCTTTTGATCAGCAGATATTGGTGATGTTGGGCAATTTGTACCACCTTTGATCTGATCCAACTCAAATGCTTCCAGCTTTAATTTGAGCTTTTATTTAAGGATAATAAAATGTTATTGCTCGGTGTAAAGAGACAAGAAATAAAACATCATTCTTCTATCCTCAGGGGGCACACCTGTATTCTTCTACCTTTCCCTCCATTCATCAGCGCTCTTAAAGCTAAAGTTGTCAGGCTTCAATCTATATTTGCCGAACCGGGAGATGTGTCTCTGCTGATTAATTGCTGTCTGATCGCTGCTGTTGCCGCTTCCTGCTAATTTCCCTCTCCCTGGATTTTTACAGGCTGAGGCAGCCAGGGTGTGAGGGGGCTCTAGCAGTAATTGTGCGGTATTTGTTGCTAATAGGATAATAATTGGAGCAGGTGCAGATAGCTGGGTGGTTATTGGGCCTGTTGAGGAGAGATGGAGATTGGCATCACGCCAGGCACGCCTGCAGAGCAGCACGGCGACGCAGAAACGTAAAAACACACACTTTAAAAACCCGAGTGCCACAGAGGGAGGGCAATTATTATCCTCGCCTTTTTTCCTTTTTTTTTTTTACATTTTTTTTATCTGCCCTGTGCAGCTCTAGCTGGGTCTGAAATTTCACATCACTCTATCTGTTTTAGTGTGTGCTTGCTGTCCCCCCCACTCGCTCTCTTACGATCACTCTCTTCTGGCTGTTTATTTTCTTCTCTTCTTTACAGTTGTTTCTGCCTTTTCTAAAATTCCACGCACCTACAAGTTGGTTTTTTTTGGATGAAAGCATGGATGGTATTCATGGAATTGCCAAGTAGAAATGATTAAGTTCAGACTTGAAATGGGTTTAGGCAATTCAGTACCAATTCAGAAACTATGCAATTATTCTCACTAACAAAAAATAAATAAATACATAAAAATAAAGTAATTGTTTAATTCAGACGAGCGTTCAGCACATTGATGCTGTTGCTCAGCATGTCCAGTGTTCTTTTTTCATGCGACAAATTCAATTTAGTGTCAAATTACAACAGTAGTCACTTTAAGGTGCTTTCAATTGTGAGCTAAAGACATTACGATAAAACAGAGAAAACCCCAACAATCTGGCAACCCCATATGAACAAAAACTTGGCAACAGTGGGAAGGAAAAACCCCCTTTTAACAGGAAGAAACCTCTGGCAGAGCCATTTACCGTGACTAGTTGTGAGAAATTCTGAGTGGTGTACAAACACATAGATAGTGAATGGTTAAACACTTTGGAGGTTATAGGCCACGTGTTAAGCTTTTCTTTGGCCCAAGCCTCTTTTTGCTCAAGTTCAAGAATAGTCCTACTATCATTATGTTCGGGGACATGAACAAGTAGTACAAGTATTATTTTTTGTCAGAACTTCCAAGAGACTTTGCTGTGGTTCATGTTCTTGCAGGGGGAAACTTTCTTAAAAAATAAGCCTGGATTTCGTGATAACAGGTTCCTGGATTTAAGGTGTCATGAACTCAGGTACTGGGGAAATAACTGTTTGACTGCAGGAACCTCATTGATTCAGTCACATGAACTTACAGCAGGTAATCTCTGTGGCTCTCACTGACTTTCTTGAAGGCTTTACTGACACCCTGTGTGTCACAACTGACCAAGCTGGGGCACTTTGACTTACAATTACTTTCCCTATACATAAAAGCAAGTCTCTGGATAATAAGTCCAGAGATAATAAGGGGTGTTTATGATGCACAAAACCCTGAATGTTCTGAAGACTGCAAGAAGGTAGGTTTTGCCAGTTTTACTCCAGAGATACAATGACAGACACCTGCTATTCAAATTGTTTACCATGTGCTTCAAGGTACCCCTTGAAAAACTGACTGTCAGATTTTCAGAAAGTGCAAAAATCCTTCGGTGAAAGTGCTGAGTAACACCTCTAACCAGGCAAAGCTGCAGCTATGGTTATATCAAGACAGGGCCTGTTAAGGTCACGCTTTAAAAGAACAAGCTGCCATATTTGGGCAGCAACAGTATTGTCACAATCACCCCCCCCCCCCCCCTTCCCCTACCCCCCAACACACACACAGACACACACACACACTTGTTCTCCTCTGAGACTTCTCAGCCTTGAATATGATGATGATATTAATACTAATCGTAATATAGCCGGCGATAGATATAGGCTCTGCTGCTTTGAACTGTAAATGGGTTGTGTTTGGAGGGAGAGAGGTGATTAAGTGCCTCGAGTCGGTATAAGACTGTAAATCTGGGGAAGCAAGCAAAGGCGCTCCAACCTACTCCCCCCCGACCATAAACAAATAATCCAGCACTGCTTTGCAGCACCCCCTCCCAATGCCATCTCAAATCACTTTGGATTAGGACAGAATACGGGGATGTTCCTTTTAATGTGTCGCAGACACACACACACTCACATACAAAGTGGATGCATATTCCACTTCCTCTTGCACCCCCACCCTCTCTCCCCACCAATGCCTCTCTTAGATGCGCTGTGTTTAGCCCTGCTTAGCCAAATGAGCTCCTAATAAATGCAGCACTGAGCCCGTCTGCTGAGGAGTCTCTTATAATTGGAGGGCTTTCTCCTTCGCTTTAGAGAGGAAAGTATTAATGAAGGGGTGGGGTGGAAGGTGTGTGTCGAAGGTGCAGGGTTTGTGTGTGTGTGCGCGTGCAAGTGTGTTTGCAAGGTGGAGTAGGTGATTGTGTGTGCAAAAGGTGGAGTGTGTGCATCAGGGCGAGCTGCATATGTGGCGGGTGTGCGTACGCATGTGAGACACTTAGAAGTAAGTTTTTAAAATTTTCATGTGCACAAACTGTAAGTCGCGCATTTACCTGTTTCTCTCTGTGCTGCGTTCATATGGAAATATGGTCTGATGTCTACATGTCTACAATGCACACTTCTTTTTTATGAACTTGTTATCTCTGAGTTTTATTTACTCTGTTTCTTTCTCTTGCACTCCTCTTCTCTCCTCTTTAATCCTGCCTGCTACCTGTCCTGCACTGCCGCGTATAATTTTGGGGAATAATGGGGAATCTATATGTTTATAGATATGGCTCGTTTTGGATTTTGAATATGCTTGCCATAAAGACCCTCAAATCCTTCACTTTCTAGCCCCCCTATGTTCTGTAACCAAAGCAAGTCTGAGAGCAAGAGGAAAAACAGAAAGAAACTAGAAAGTGCATTTTCTGAAGAAACTGCAGTGTGAATGCTTGAATCTGAATGTATGCACTGAAATGAATTAATTGCTGAATTTTGAGTTAAAAATATTGAATGAGATAAAAAAAAAAAACCCGAATTTAACCTGAAAACAAAAGTGCTGAACTGCTAAAAGCTGAAGGTTACACAGAAGAAGAAGTTGGAAAAAAGCTGAAAATGTTTTAATTGTAAATTAGAAAAACCTAAGAAATGAGAAAAGAACATTTAGAGTCAGAAAACATCTGAATGAATATTAAAAGTTCATATTCTTTGAATCACTGAATGACTAAAATGTGATCCCTCCACTTTGATCCACACAGTTTAAAAAGTTTAAATGCCTGAGCTTTGAAAGACACGGTGTTGGAAAGAGAACAATAATGGCGACAATTTGAGGGTAAAATGATGGCTGTAACACTGTGGACACAGCAGCAGTTGAAAGAGAAGTGCTTAAGATGAATCTTGGCACAGTGGCAGGCAGAGCTCGTTAAGCAGGCAGGTGTGAGCCTGGTTGCTATAGTGACTGCACCCAATGGCTCCATACACACGTACACAGACATGCACCTCACTTTTGCTGCTTAAAATGAACAGAAAAGTCAGGCCCAAACAAATTCTTCCCAAATGAAAAGTACATGTCGTATTGACAAAATTCTTTCACCGTGAGCGACAGCCATGTCTAGTCTACCTAATTCTCAGTTTTCATGCCTGTGGAGTTTATTATATGGACGTGGTGACAGTGTAAAGACACCATGCTCTTCTGATTTTCAAACGAACCTTCTGAGCCATTTTAACATTAGAGTCTATGGAAGAGTTGGAGGGAGGAGGCTGTGCATTGGTGACATTTATGAAAGAACCATAACACCTAGTACAATAGTAAACACATTGGATGAAAGAGGACAGCCATGGCTACGTTTTGAGGGTAAAATCATACCTGTAGAGCAAACGCTGTGGACACAGCAGCAGTTTTAAAAAAGATTTTAAGATTAATTTTTTTGCTCCTCTCACTCTAGCAGTTGAGCTGTCTCACTCTAGCCCCAACATTCCGTCCCATACACACCCATTATAAACTCTGAAACGGGTGAAAAAACATCATGAAACTTAAACTGGAACTGAAGAAAAAGTATAATAGATATTGAAAAGATAAATACAAGTTGAATAGTTGAATGTCTTGTCTTCGTTTTAAAGTTTGAATGGTGGCTCTATGTCAACGTATGTTGAAGTAGTAAGAGTTTAAAAATGAGTAAGTTGAATGAGAATTTGAAGGGTCTCCCCATTGAAATACATGGGAAATTTTTGTTGAATAAAGTTGAATAAAATTAAAAATATAAATGTTAAAAATGAGAAAAATACAAGCAACAGTGTCCAAAAGAATAGGAATCTAATGGTGTTTGAATGGTTTTTCTAAGTTGAACGGTTTTGAAGGAGTAGGCTTTCAAAAAACGTACGGAATAGATAAAATATAATAACTAGAAAGTGCATTTTCTGAAGAAACTGCAGTGTGAATGCTTGAATCTGAATGTATGCACTGAAATGAATTAATTGCTGAATTTTGAGTTAAAAATATTGAATGAGATTAAAAAAACAACAAAAAAAAAAAACGAATTTAACCTGAAAACAAAGGTGCTGAACTGCTAAAAGCTGAAGGTTACACAGAAGGAGTTGGAAAAAAACTGAAAATGTTTTAAATGTAAATTAGAAAACCCTAAGAAATGAGAAAAGAACATTTAGAGTCAGAAAACATCTGAAAGAATATTAAAAGGTCATATTCTTTGAATCACTGAATGACTCAAATGTGATCCCTCCACTTTGATCCACACAGTTTAAAAAGTTTAAATGCCTGAGCTTTGAAAGATACGGTGTTGGAAAGAGAACAATAATGGCGACAATTTGAGGGTAAAATGATGGCTGTAACACTGTGGACACAGCAGCAGTTGAAAGAGAAGTGCTTAAGATGAATCTTGGCACAGTGGCAGGCAGAGCTCGTTAAGCAGGCAGGTGTGAGCCTGGTTGCTATAGTGACCGCACCCAATGGCTCCATACACACGTACACAGACATGCGCCTCACTTTTGCTGCTTAAAATGAACAGAAAAGTCAGGCCGAAACAAATCGTTCCCAAATGAAAAGTAAAAGTCGTATTGACAAAATTCTTTCACCGTGAGCGACAGCAGCTTCTAGTCTACTGAATTCTCAGTTTTCATGCCTGTGGAGTTTATTATATGGACGTGGTGACAGTGGAAAGACACCATGCTCTTCTGATTTTCAAACGAACCTTCTGAGCCATTTTAACATTAGAGTCTATGGAAGAGTTGGAGGGAGGAGGCTGTGCATTGGTGACATTTATGAAAGAACCATAACACCTAGGACAATAGTAAACACATTGGATGAAAGAGGACAGCCATGGCTACGTTTTGAGGGTAAAATCATACCTGTAGAGCAAACGCTGTGGACACAGCAGCAGTTTTAAAAAAGATTTTAAGATTAATTTTTTTGCTCCTCTCACTCTAGCAGTTGAGCTGCCTCACTCTAGCCCCAACATTCCGTCCCATACACACCCATTATAAACTCTGAAACGGGTGAAAAAACATCATGAAACTTAAACTGGAACTGAAGAAAAAGTATAATAGATATTGAAAAGATAAATACAAGTTGAATAGTTGAATGTCTTGTCTTCGTTTTAAAGTTTGAATGGTGGCTCTATGTCAATGTATGTGGAAGTAGTAAGAGTTTAAAAATGAGTAAGTTGAATGAGGATTTGAAGGGTCTCCCCATTGAAATACATTATAAATTTTTGTTGAATAAAGTTGAATAAAATTAAAAATATAAATGTTAAAAATATGAAAAATAGAAGCAGTGTTGTCCAAAAGAATAGGAATCTAACGGTGTTTGAATGGTTTTTCTAAGTTGAACGGTTTTGAAGGAGTAGGCTTTCAAAAAACGTACGGAATAGATAATAATAATAACTAGAAAGTGCATTTTCTGAAGAAACTGCAGTGTGAATGCTTGAATCTGAATGTATGCACTGAAATGAATAAATTGCTGAATTTTGAGTTAAAAATATTGAATGAGATAAAAAACAAAACAAAAAAAAAAACGAATTTAACCTGAAAACAAAGGTGCTGAACTGCTAAAAGCTGAAGGTTACACAGAAGAAGGAGTTGGAAAAAAACTGAAAATGTTTTAAATGTAAATTAGAAAACCCTAAGAAATGAGAAAAGAACATTTAGAGTCAGAAAACATCTGAATGAATATTAAAAGGTCATATTCTTTGAATCACTGAATGACTAAAATGTGATCCCTCCACTTTGATCCACACAGTTTAAAAAGTTTAAATGCCTGAGCTTTGAAAGATACGGTGTTGGAAAGAGAACAATAATGGCGACAATTTGAGGGTAAAATGATGGCTGTAACACTGTGGACACAGCAGCAGTTGAAAGAGAAGTGTTTAAGATGAATCTTGGTACAGTGGCAGGCAGAGCTCGTTAAGCAGACAGGTGTGAGCCTGGTTGCTATAGTGACCGCACCCAATGGCTCCATACACACGTACACAGACATGCGCCTCACTTTTGCTGCTTAAAATGAACAGAAAAGTCAGGCCGAAACAAATCGCTCCCAAATGAAAAGTAAAAGTCGTATTGACAAAATTCTTTCACCGTGAGCGACAGCAATGTCTAGTCTACCTAATTCTCAGTTTTCATGCCTGTGGAGCTTATTATATGGACGTGG
This sequence comes from Astatotilapia calliptera, assembly GCF_964374335.1. Lineage (NCBI taxonomy): Eukaryota > Metazoa > Chordata > Actinopteri > Cichliformes > Cichlidae > Astatotilapia > Astatotilapia calliptera. The sequence continues at coordinate 9,717,974 of NC_137438.1, forward strand.
TGACAGTGGAAAGACACCATGCTCTTCTGATTTTCAAACGAACCTTCTGAGCCATTTTAACATTACAGTCTATGGAAGAGTTGGAGGGAGGAGGCTGTGCATTGGTGACATTTATGAAAGAACCATAACACCTAGGACAATAGTAAACACATTGGATGAAAGAGGACAGCCATGGCTACGTTTTGAGGGTAAAATCATACCTGTAGAGCAAACGCTGCGGACACAGCAGCAGTTTTAAAAAAGATTTTAAGATTAATTTTTTTGCTCCTCTCACTCTAGCAGTTGAGCTGCCTCACTCTAGCCCCAACATTCCGTCCCATACACACCCATTATAAACTCTGAAACGGGTGAAAAAACATCATGAAACTTAAACTGGAACTGAAGAAAAAGTATAATAGATATTGAAAAGATAAATACAAGTTGAATAGTTGAATGTCTTGTCTTCGTTTTAAAGTTTGAATGGTGGCTCTATGTCAATGTATGTGGAAGTAGTAAGAGTTTAAAAATGAGTAAGTTGAATGAGGATTTGAAGGGTCTCCCCATTGAAATACATTATAAATTTTTGTTGAATAAAGTTGAATAAAATTAAAAATATAAATGTTAAAAATATGAAAAATAGAAGCAGTGTTGTCCAAAAGAATAGGAATCTAACGGTGTTTGAATGGTTTTTCTAAGTTGAACGGTTTTGAAGGAGTAGGCTTACAAAAAACGTACGGAATACAGAATAAAATATAATAATAATAAAGATTAGAATAACAATACTGTGAATGCTTTTCAAGCATTCACACTAATAAAGATTCGAATAACAATACTGTGAATGCTTTTCAAGCATTCACACTAATAACTAGAAAGTGCATTTTCTGAAGAAACTGCAGTGTGAATGCTTGAATCTGAATGTATGCACTGAAATGAATTAATTGCTGAATTTTGAGTTAAAAATATTGAATGAGATAAAAAAAAAACCAAAAAAAAAAAAACGAATTTAACCTGAAAGCAAAGGTGCTGAACTGCTAAAAGCTGAAGGTTACACAGAAGAAGAAGTTGGAAAAAAACTGAAAATGTTTTAAATGTAAATTAGAAAACCCTAAGAAATGAGAAAAGAACATTTAGAGTCAGAAAACATCTGAATGAATATTAAAAGGTCATATTCTTTGAATCACTGAATGACTCAAATGTGATCCCTCCACTTTGATCCACACAGTTTAAAAAGTTTAAATGCCTGAGCTTTGAAAGATACGGTGTTGGAAAGAGAACAATAATGGCGACAATTTGAGGGTAAAATGATGGCTGTAACACTGTGGACACAGCAGCAGTTGAAAGAGAAGTGCTAAAGATGAATCTTGGCACAGTGGCAGGCAGAGCTCGTTAAGCAGGCAGGTGTGAGCCTGGTTGCTATAGTGACCGCACCCAATGGCTCCATACACACGTACACAGACATGCGCCTCACTTTTGCTGCTTAAAATGAACAGAAAAGTCAGGCCGAAACAAATCGTTCCCAAATGAAAAGTAAAAGTCGTATTGACAAAATTCTTTCACCGTGAGCGACAGCAATGTCTAGTCTACCTAATTCTCAGTTTTCATGCCTGTGGAGCTTATTATATGGACGTGGTGACAGTGGAAAGACACCATGCTCTTCTGATTTTCAAACGAACCTTCTGAGCCATTTTAACATTAGAGTCTATGGAAGAGTTGGAGGGAGGAGGCTGTGCATTGGTGACATTTATGAAAGAACCATAACACCTAGTACAATAGTAAACACATTGGATGAAAGAGGACAGCCATGGCTACGTTTTGAGGGTAAAATCATACCTGTAGAGCAAACGCTGCGGACACAGCAGCAGTTTTAAAAAAGATTTTAAGATTAATTTTTTTGCTCCTCTCACTCTAGCAGTTGAGCTGCCTCACTCTAGCCCCAACATTCCGTCCCATACACACCCATTATAAACTCTGAAACGGGTGAAAAAACATCATGAAACTTAAACTGGAACTGAAGAAAGAGTATAATAGATATTGAAAAGATAAATACAAGTTGAATAGTTGAATGTCTTGTCTTCGTTTTAAAGTTTGAATGGTGGCTCTATGTCAATGTATGTGGAAGTAGTAAGAGTTTAAAAATGAGTAAGTTGAATGAGGATTTGAAGGGTCTCCCCATTGAAATACATTATAAATTTTTGTTGAATAAAGTTGAATAAAATTAAAAATATAAATGTTAAAAATATGAAAAATAGAAGCAGTGTTGTCCAAAAGAATAGGAATCTAACGGTGTTTGAATGGTTTTTCTAAGTTGAACGGTTTTGAAGTTATAGGATTACAAAAAACGTACGGAATACAGAATAAAATATAATAATAATAATAATAAAGATTCGAATAACAATACTGTGAATGCTTTTCAAGCATTCACACTAATAAAGATTAGAATAACAATACTGTGAATGCTTTTCAAGCATTCACACTAACTAGAAAGTGCATTTTCTGAAGAAACTGCAGTGTGAATGCTTGAATCTGAATGTATGGACTGAAATGAATTAATTGCTGAATTTTGAGTTAAAAATATTGAATGAGATTTAAAAAAAACAACAAAAAAAAAACGAATTTAACCTGAAAACAAAGGTGCTGAACTGCTAAAAGCTGAAGGTTACACAGAAGAAGAAGTTGGAAAAAAGCTGAAAATGTTTTAATTGTAAATTAGAAAAACCTAAGAAATGAGAAAAGAACATTTAGAGTCAGAAAACATCTGAATGAATATTAAAAGGTCATATTCTTTGAATCACTGAATGACTAAAATGTGATCCCTCCACTTGGATCCACACAGTTTAAAAAGTTTACATCTCTGAGCTTTGAAAGACAAGATGTTGGAAAGAGAACAACGATGGCGACGTTTTGAGGGTAAAATGATGGCTGTAACACTGTGGAGACAGCAGCAGTTGAAAGAGAAGTGTTTCAGATGAATCTTGGCAGAGTGAGAGAGAGAGCTCGTTAAGCAGGCAGGTGTGAGCCTGGTTGCTATAGTGACCGCACCCAATGGCTCCATACACACGTACACAGACATGCACCTCACTTTTGCTGCTTAAAATGAACAGAAAAGTCAGGCCGAAACAAATCGTTCCCATATGAAAAGTACAAGTCGTATTGACAAAATTCTTTCACCGTGAGCGACAGCAATGTCTAGTCTACTGAATTCTCAGTTTTCATGCCTGTGGAGTTTATTATATGGACGTGGTGACAGTGGAAAGACACCATGCTCTTCTGATTTTCAAAAGAACCTTCTGAGCCATTTTAACATTAGAGTCTATGGAAGAGTTGGAGGGAGGAGGCTGTGCATTGGTGACATTTATGAAAGAACCATAACAACTAGGACAATAGTAAACACATTGGATGAAAGAGGACAGCCATGGCTACGTTTTGAGGGTAAAATGGTGGCTGTAGAGCAAACGCTGTGGACACAGCAGCAGTTTTAAAAAATATTTTAAGATTAATTTTTTTGCTCCTCTCACTCTAGCAGTTGAGCTCTCTCACTCTAGCCCCAACATTCCGTCCCATACACACCCATTATAAACTCTGAAACGGGTGAAAAAACATCATGAAACTTAAACTGGAACTGAAGAAAAAGTATAATAGATATTGAAAAGATAAATACAAGTTGAATAGTTGAATGTCTTGTCTTCGTTTTAAAGTTTGAATGGTGGCTCTATGTCAATGTATGTGGAAGTAGTAAGAGTTTAAAAATGAGTAAGTTGAATGAGGATTTGAAGGGTCTCCCCATTGAAATACATTATAAATTTTTGTTGAATAAAGTTGAATAAAATTAAAAATATAAATGTTAAAAATATGAAAAATAGAAGCAGTGTTGTCCAAAAGAATAGGAATCTAACGGTGTTTGAATGGTTTTTCTAAGTTGAACGGTTTTGAAGGAGTAGGCTTTCAAAAAACGTACGGAAAAATAATAAAATATAACTAGAAAGTGCATTTTCTGAAGAAACTGCAGTGTGAATGCTTGAATCTGAATGTATGCACTGAAATGAATTAATTGCTGAATTTTGAGTTAAAAATATTGAATGAGATAAAAAAAAAACCAAAAAAAAAAACCGAATTTAACCTGAAAACAAAGGTGCTGAACTGCTAAAAAGTGAAGGTTACACAGAAGAAGAAGTTGGAAAAAAACTGAAAATGTTTTAAATGTAAATTAGAAAACCCTAAGAAATGAGAAAAGAACATTTAGAGTCAGAAAACATCTGAATGAATATTAAAAGGTCATATTCTTTGAATCACTGAATGACTCAAATGTGATCCCTCCACTTGGATCCACACAGTTTAAAAAGTTTAAATGCCTGAGCTTTGAAAGATACGGTGTTGGAAAGAGAACAATAATGGCGACAATTTGAGGGTAAAATGATGGCTGTAACACTGTGGACACAGCAGCAGTTGAAAGAGAAGTGCTTAAGATGAATCTTGGTACAGTGGCAGGCAGAGCTCGTTAAGCAGGCAGGTGTGAGCCTGGTTGCTATAGTGACCGCACCCAATGGCTCCATACACACGTACACAGACATGCGCCTCACTTTTGCTGCTTAAAATGAACAGAAAAGTCAGGCCGAAACAAATCGCTCCCAAATGAAAAGTAAAAGTCGTATTGACAAAATTCTTTCACCGTGAGCGACAGCAATGTCTAGTCTACCTAATTCTCAGTTTTCATGCCTGTGGAGCTTATTATATGGACGTGGTGACAGTGGAAAGACACCATGCTCTTCTGATTTTCAAACGAACCTTCTGAGCCATTTTAACATTAGAGTCTATGGAAGAGTTGGAGGGAGGAGGCTGTGCATTGGTGACATTTATGAAAGAACCATAACACCTAGTACAATAGTAAACACATTGGATGAAAGAGGACAGCCATGGCTACGTTTTGAGGGTAAAATCATACCTGTAGAGCAAACGCTGTGGACACAGCAGCAGTTTTAAAAAAGATTTTAAGATTAATTTTTTTGCTCCTCTCACTCTAGCAGTTGAGCTGTCTCACTCTAGCCCCAACATTCCGTCCCATACACACCCATTATAAACTCTGAAACGGGTGAAAAAACATCATGAAACTTAAACTGGAACTGAAGAAAAAGTATAATAGATATTGAAAAGATAAATACAAGTTGAATAGTTGAATGTCTTGTCTTCGTTTTAAAGTTTGAATGGTGGCTCTATGTCAATGTATGTGGAAGTAGTAAGAGTTTAAAAATGAGTAAGTTGAATGAGGATTTGAAGGGTCTCCCCATTGAAATACATTATAAATTTTTGTTGAATAAAGTTGAATAAAATTAAAAATATAAATGTTAAAAATATGAAAAATAGAAGCAGTGTTGTCCAAAAGAATAGGAATCTAACGGTGTTTGAATGGTTTTTCTAAGTTGAACGGTTTTGAAGGAGTAGGCTTTCAAAAAACGTACGGAAAAATAATAAAATATAATAATAATAAAGATTAGAATAACAATACTGTGAATGCTTTTCAAGCATTCACACTAACTAGAAAGTGCATTTTCTGAAGAAACTGCAGTGTGAATGCTTGAATCTGAATGTATGCACTGAAATGAATTAATTGCTGAATTTTGAGTTAAAAATATTGAATGAGATTTAAAAAAAACAACAAAAAAAAAACGAATTTAACCTGAAAACAAAGGTGCTGAACTGCTAAAAGCTGAAGGTTATACAGAAGAAGGAGTTGGAAAAAAACTGAAAATGTTTTAAATGTAAATTAGAAAACCCTAAGAAATGAGAAAAGAACATTTAGAGTCAGAAAACATCTGAATGAATATTAAAAGGTCATATTCTTTGAATCACTGAATGACTAAAATGTGATCCCTCCACTTTGATCCACACAGTTTAAAAAGTTTAAATGCCTGAGCTTTGAAAGATACGGTGTTGGAAAGAGAACAATAATGGCGACAATTTGAGGGTAAAATGATGGCTGTAACACTGTGGACACAGCAGCAGTTGAAAGAGAAGTGCTTAAGATGAATCTTGGTACAGTGGCAGGCAGAGCTCGTTAAGCAGGCAGGTGTGAGCCTGGTTGCTATAGTGACCGCACCCAATGGCTCCATACACACGTACACAGACATGCGCCTCACTTTTGCTGCTTAAAATGAACAGAGAAGTCAGGCCCAAACAAATCGTTCCCAAATGAAAAGTATAGGTCGTATTGACAAAATTCTTTCACCGTGAGTGACAGCAATGTCTAGTCTACTGAATTCTCAGTTTTCATGCCTGTGGAGTTTATTATATGGACGTGGTGACAGTGGAAAGACACCATGCTCTTCTGATTTTCAAACGAACCTTCTGAGCCATTTTAACATTAGAGTCTATGGAAGAGTTGGAGGGAGGAGGCTGTGCATTGGTGACATTTACGAAAGAACCATAACACCTAGGACAATAGTAAACACATTGGATGAAAGAGGACAGCGATGGCTACGTTTTGAGGGTAAAATCATACCTGTAGAGCAAACGCTGCAGACACAGCAGCAGTTTTAAAAAAGATTTTAAGATTAATTTTTTTGCTCCTCTCACTCTAGCAGTTGAGCTGCCTCACTCTAGCCCCAACATTCCGTCCCATACACACCCATTATAAACTCTGAAACGGGTGAAAAAACATCATGAAACTTAAACTGGAACTGAAGAAAAAGTATAATAGATATTGAAAAGATAAATACAAGTTGAATAGTTGAATGTCTTGTCTTCGTTTTAAAGTTTGAATGGTGGCTCTATGTCAATGTATGTGGAAGTAGTAAGAGTTTAAAAATGAGTAAGTTGAATGAGGATTTGAAGGGTCTCCCCATTGAAATACATTATAAATTTTTCTTGAATAAAGTTGAATAAAATTAAAAATATAAATGTTAAAAATATGAAAAATAGAAGCAGTGTTGTCCAAAAGAATAGGAATCTAACGGTGTTTGAATGGTTTTTCTAAGTTGAACGGTTTTGAAGGAGTAGGATTACAAAAAACGTACGGAAGAATAATAAAATATAATAATAATAATAAAGATTCGAATAACAATACTGTGAATGCTTTTCAAGCATTCACACTAATAATAAAGATTAGAAGAACAATACTGTGAATGCTTTTCAAGCATTCACACTAATAAAGATTAGAAGAACAATACTGTGAATGCTTTTCAAGCATTCACACTAAAAATACACAGTGGAAAATAAGAACCGCTTTGTTTGTCCACTCAGGTGATTCGTTTTCCTCCGATTAGAAATGACCATTATCTGTGTGTGTATGCAGACCATAAAGCACAAGTGTGAAAGCATTAATTTAAACTGCCATTGGCCTGTTGATAACGGCATCAGAGAGATCATCGTCACACTCGCGCAAATAGAGTTCCACCCTATAACGTCAGGCCTTGTCACCTTACTGGTTGACAGAGTTTGATCTCTGTCAGAGCAGCGTGATCGATGAGAAACTGATGTGTGTGTGTGTGTGAGGGGCAGAGAATGAGTTCTGTGTCTTTTTGTGGGAGGGTTGTTGATAATCCTGTTTGCCCTACAGCTGCACTAATAAATGATTAGAGGGTGTCACGGTCCCCGTGTCTCTCTGGTTGGCCCACGCTGGCTACAGGTTTTGTTGTTGTTAGTTTTAGTAATGGCGACTACTAGCTGCGGCTGATCTGGCTGATTTCCCCAGCTGCTATTTAAGGCAGTGGCACAGAGCAGCTCACCGCTGGAACGTCGAACCACCTGAGTTCGTGCTCGCGGCATATTCAAAGAAGAATCGCTTACATGTGTTTTATGTTGTGGAACTAACCTTGACCTTCTGTCTGTAGATTCTGGACCGAATCACCGGACCTGTCCAAGTGGGGCAGTGTGTGGAGTGTTGGAGCGAGTGCGGCTGAAGAGGAGTGCGTGTGTGCGGAGGAGCGGTGGCGGTGACTGAGTGGAAGAGGAAGCGTGTGTGTGGATTCCCCCCCCCTTCTCTCCCTGGAGCCCTGGACCCCCTCCCAACTCACTGTACATATATTTTGCACTAAGGTGATCCCTGTTGTAAATAAATCCCCTTTTGTTTCCTTGAAAGAACTGTCTGCGCGTGGGTCCGTTCAGTAGCGATGACAGAGGGATTGGTTGTACTGTGATATAGATGCATATGTGTAGTTGTACAAGAGAAAGCACATCTCGACCAGGACTGATTCTTGTGGTCCAGATGTGCTTTTCAAGTCAGGTACTGTTCCAAGCTACTTTATAAGTAGACCTTTTTAACTGCTCATCTCATCTCAGCCAATCACATGCAGCCAACTCACTAGACTCACTTCAAACCAAAGAACAGAGTAGAAATGTGATTTATGTGACGTTGAACATGGCAATGTTTGTTGGGGTCAGTTGAGCATTTCAGAAGCTGCTGATCTGCTCGGTTTTTCCCTCGCAAATGTCTCTGAAATCTAAATCTCTGAATCTGAATGGTCAGAAAAAGAAAAAATATCCAGTTCTCCAGCTGAAAATGCCTTGTTGATGTCAGGGGTCAGAGGAGAATGACAAGACTGCTTTGAGCTGACAGGATAAGAACATTAACTCAAATGATCACTCATGACAATCAAGGTATGCAGAAGAACATTTTTGAATGCACAAAACATCAAACCTTGAAGTTGAATTTGGTCTAAATAACATGGGATGGATCCATCTTCCCTTCTATCCATGGTTCAGACTGCTGGTGGCTGTGTAGTGGTGTGGGGGATACTTTCCTTAGTGGGCCACTAAGGACCAAATGAGCATTGTTTGAATTCCACAGCGTACCTACATATTCTTGTTGACTATGCCCATCCCTTTTGTGAAAACAGTCTACCCATCTTTGGATATCTTTGGATTATCTCAAACTGGTGTCTTGTACATGACAGTGTGTACATTATACTCCAGTTGTCTGCACATTCACCAGATCTCACTCCAATAGAGGACATTTTGGGATTTGGGGTCATATGGAGCATCTTATTGTCCCACGAAAGAACTGAAAGAGGTAAATGGGGAGAGGGGTTTTGAGTGGCTATGCTTAGATTGCTGGCCCCTCATTCAGACCTGGATAAATGTCAGAAAATGGATGGATGGATTAAGATGGGCAATATTTCAAAAGTCATACTCCTACTATCTGTACATTGTACCCACTATTTAGCTTTTTGTAGGTTGGTTTGAATTGGACAGATTCCTGATAAAATCACACTACTGTAGAAGATAAAATAGGAGTGGAGGATTGACACTGAGGAGATAATAGACCTCAGAATAAAGCTCTAGAAATAAAGTAAGGGCCACCCACAAGATTGGTGTCTTAAAATCTCATAGAACCTATTGTAGATTCACGTAGGCCAGCAGGTATTCGGATATCAAAGGTTTATTAGAGCTTGACAGATTCTAGGCTGGGAAGGTTTGTACAAGTTATTAACTTATAGCGCTGGCCCTCACTTGGCTTAGGACCGGAAAAATCTCAGGCTAATATGTAAAAACCCTGAATTCAGAAATTGACAAGGGCTGAATTGAAGTAGGAGAAACCGAGGAGGACCAAAGTGCTTAGTACCTCGAACCTCTCAGCCTCATGATATCTGCCATAGGGTCCAACAGTAAGATAACATTTAAATTTCATAATTATCCCTTGTACTTTGTGCTGTATATTGTTCATAATTAAATATACTAATATTAGTGTTTGAGTTCAATGTAAACACAAGAAAAAGTGTAGAAATAGTGCGGTTTTTGCTTTAATCTTACAAAAACCATAGACTGGGAAATGTTTGGCAATAGTAAAGCAGCCTCTCCATGCTGTAAAGTCTATAGCGAAAGCTAACTCAGTCTATATGTGCTGCCATGAATGTATTTCTGTTGTGCTCATTGAGCTCCCTGCAGCAGTGGAGCTGTACTCACTCTGAAGAAAACATAAAGTAAGCCATATTCTGAAGAAATTCAGGCGATCCACATACACATATAAACCTACAATGAAAATAAAAAGTAAAAAAGTTAATTTGTGTGTGTAAGTGTGGATGTGTTGCCGAGGGAGATTCACAAGGTCATGTTCAGTACGCCAAGCTGCTAAAGAGGAAGCATTATCCTGTAAAGGAGGCTGACCTTCCCATGCATAGAAAGAGCTGTGTACAGACACCACCACTGTATGGAAAAACAAAACAAAAAAAAACACAGAAGAAAGAAACATTCTCTGCTGCACTGCTCACAATAAGGTCTCGGCTGTCTTTTGTTGATTTCCCTGTCCCTCCACTCGTGTGTTTTCAGCGCTAATTTGATTTCTGGAAATCAGGGTTTTGTCTTGTCGAGTGACTGACAGTTGCCTTCGCCTTAATGAATGCTCCATTTAGGAAAAAAAAACAAAACAAAAAAAACAGATTCTGTGGATAATGCTCATCTCTTTCTTGCTCCCTCTCTTATATCAAGCTCCAATAATTAATTCACAGGCATATCTGCAACATTAGTTCCAGAGGAGATAATTAAGAAAATGATTTAGGTATTGTTCCCCGGCATCTATCAGGAGAACGCCGCTATCTGTTTTTAGAGAAGCTAGTAGTCGCCATTACCGTATCTTTAAAGGGCAGTGATTTTACGTTTGGTAATTGCATGATGGATTTGAAGCAATGCTATTAATTGAGTGTCGTGAGTATGCATTTATCTCTTGTTTTATTCTCATCAAGTGTGCGTTGTTCATATGTGTACGTCTGCGCGAGAGAGATAGCGTGCATGTGAGTTTAAACAAATAAACGATCTCTGTCACATTCATTATCATCTTAAGTCATTTATTATTTTTTTTCTGCTATCTGGCAGCAAACATTTGCACGTCAAGCTCTTTGTCACAGTTACACCATTCAGTTTCCAGTGTTCGGCCGCTGTGCCGTGTTTTCATTGTGTCTCTATCTTGTTCATCATGCTAACGTCAACCGCTTACATGAAAGGCGACTTTTTATCAATCCAGCCGGGCACAGGGCCAGATATTAAATTAAATGTTTTGAGTGATCGGGTGCTTCCTGCCTCTTGTGGAAAAGTTTCAAACTTTTGGTTTTTTAGAAAGTGTCCTCACATTTCACCAGCGGCGCACGTTTGCCGTTGTCGTGTATAAATCCCCGTAGACCAGACCTTCCCAAAGTGTGGGGCCATTGCAGGGGGGGGGGACAAAATGCTTGGACACTGCTAGCATGGGGCGCCCACACAAAAGCAAAGCAGGAGATGAAGCATAGCTGAATGTAACCGTTTAAAAACCGAAGATGGTCAGATTAACAGTATTTTGTGTCTATCTGCCATTCTGCAATTCATCTCATGTAAACAATAACGTGGAGCACAGCGTGACGTGAAAAAAGGCACATACCTTTGACGTTGTATTCCTCGTCCACACCTAAACGCAAAAAAGGAGTTTTAAACAATCTCTGTTTTCGGTGATTCGAAACGCCGTTTACGTGTGGACGAAAAGGCCAAACGCATAGAAAGCTGCGTTTTCAAAAATACCCGTGTAGTGCGGACGTAGCGTAAAAGAGTTAGTAGTTTATTTTATTACTACCTGTAATTTATTGCAGTTTACATGTATTTGCTTAATTGTTTACTAAATGTTTGAGGTGTGAAATAAACCGCAATGGAGCAAAATATGGGTGTGTGCGGTTGGAGGATGTGTTTGTGTGTGCGCGCGGGGGGAGGGGAGCAACATTTTTCTTGTAAGCGGGGCCTAGCAAAAAAAGTTTGGGAACCACTGCCGTAGTTCACAAAAATGCAACACCAACATTTGCAGGAGATTGAATTGAGCATTTTGCTTTCTATCTTCACACCCCAACGCTGACGTATTTTCAGAGCTCCAATTTCTGTCTTTTTGTACAGTATAGAAAGTTATTTGATTTACAGTGTCATATTAGCAGCTTGCATTTGTAGCTTTAATGCCTATATGTGAGTGAATGGGAGACTGAAAAACAGGTTCCAATAAAAGCACTATTTATTTTCATTATTTAACTTGATCACTTTTTGCGTGTGTGGATGTGTGTAATGTGAATACACATGTGTGCAATGTGAATACAAAAGCATGGAAAAGTCAGTGTGGCTCATTTGATGCCTTCAGTCTTACTTAAAGAACTGGAAGCACTCAAATTTTGTTGCATATATCAATACGTCTGAAATTCAATTTGATTTCTGACCGAAAGGATTCAAGCACAGCACTTTGAAATATATTTCTAATCTGTTGCCCCATACACTGCTTTAGCATTTTTTTAGACCTTGCATACAACATTTACACAGAAAGCATTTATATGTGAAGAGCTCAAATCACAATAACTCAATTTAAACTCAGTTTTATGAGATATTCTGTTAATTTTAACCTACTAATTTTAAATAAGCATTTCCCTCATTAAATAAAACGCACTAGAAGCGTTCTGTGTTGCAGTGTAGTTTTGGTATGTCATGCACTCTTCTATGTGAAAGAAGGGAAGACGTGTCATATTTACTGAAGGTCAGAGTTCATGTTTGTAAAGTGCTGGATTACTTTGGTGTGCATGCTTGTTCCACAGGTTTAAAGTGTGCGACTTTTGTCCCTCATGCTTACTGTACATATTAACGTAAGAGCACTCACATCCACACATCTATGTGTAAGAAGGCAGGTGTGTTATATTTGGTCCAAGGTGCATTCCTTCACGCTGATGTCAGCCAGCAACATGACTGACCAAACCCTAGTAACTAATGGCCTGTCAGTCAAAAATCCAAACCCCTCCCTCTTAGACAATAACCACCCTTGGACGCTAGTGATGGGATTTCAGGCTCTTTTCAGTGAGCCGAACCGAAAGAGCCAGTTCTCTAAAAAGAGCCGGTTCTCTAAAAAGAGCCGGCTCTTTCGGCTCCAAACCGGCTCTTCAGGTTGTTTTGTTGCTTTAATTAATTTATTATTAACAATAATATAAAATTATGCACAAAAGGAATTATTAATGTAAAAAAAGTGGTTTTATTTATATATGTTTATATATAAATATATGCGGTGGCCCCTAGAGACAAAACATGTACAAACTCCAAAACACATTTCTAGCATGAACTGAACTTCCAAAACAGAGCTACCTAGATCACTTAAATTACACAATTGAAATCATATGCGTATGGTTTGTGTATTTATACACAAGCACTCATATATATTCAAATAATTTTAAAAAAAGTTCATTTACCTGTTACTATCACACACCAAATCGGGTCGTTGGTACTTGCTGGCTTGTGTAGCCACGAGGTAACAAAAGCTCAACACTGCGCCCAGCATCCTGGAGCACTTCTGTTGTCTTTTGTACGTGTTTTGAGTTTTTATGTGCTTTGTCTGTAGGGGCCACCGTAAATATACTTTTATTTATTCACTCCACATAAAATGTAATAAATAAATCATATAATACAAAAATGAACTATTCACAGTTCAACTTTTAACTATTTCAATTTTCAGCTTTTTCCTTTTAAATAAATTTAAAGTGAAACAACACAAAACACTGCAAACCACAACACAATTAAATATAAATTATAATGTGAAAACAAAAAGAACATGCATATTCTCTGTCATATGGGCCTGCATGAATAAACTTTCTGAATCCTTTATCATCCGCAACTGAAAATAGTTGTGGATGATTACTATACCTTTCTAATGTGACGTTGTTGTCCCTGGCTGTTTCTCTGTGGCTGTGTCCCAAAACGTCGGCTGCATCCTTCGGAGGACCCGGCCTTTGCGGTCTACGTGGGCCGGGTCCTTCAAAGACCGAGAAGGCCGGAAGTGCGAGGCTGTGAAACTGGACGGTCTAGCATTCAGATTTGCGTCACCGCTGTCTTGGTGGAGTTTAATAAACTTGGCCGTCTGCTCCTTGCTATCTAAAATATAACAGGACACTGGCATAAATTCTCGACCGTCTCACACTTCTGTTTAATCAGTTTTCTGTTTAACGTTTATTCATCTGTGTGAAAATCCCGGAGGAACCCACCCGATGGATTAATAAAGTTTTATTTAATCTAATAATCTAGTAACTTTGATCTCAGCCAAACCGATTTACTCCGGAACAAATAAAACACCGAAAAAAGGCAAACAATTACATTTTTAAGTTATCCAAGTGACTTATATCATGTTTAACCTGAGTAGCGAAAGAGCGGGGGTCTGAAAACGATGAAGCCAGGAGTCCGCTGCTCTCGCCGGCTGGAGTGACCATTGAACCCCCCGGCTTGCTATCGAGCTGGTGGGTAACAGACGTCTCCAAAAAACGTCGGCACACTTTTGCAAAAATGCGATGTCTTGATAAACCAAGCAGATTTTTGTAATTTACACAGCTACTTTCTCGCCTTAAAATATGATAAAAGTTTATTTTGTGGCCCAGAAAGATTAATAAGAGTAATTTAAAACTCAGTAGCGGCCGCCATTGTTGGCAGCTGAAATTTGGCTGGGCCGCGCTATGAATTCTTGGATATGGTGGGCCACGAAGGACACACCCGACCCATCCTTCAAATTCGGGGAAATGAAGGACGCATTTGTCGGCCGCATTTGAAGGAGTCAACAAATTGGGACAGCCTTCGTCGCCTGGCTGTGACGTAATCGGCCTTCAAATGCGGCCTCCGGAGGATGCAGCCGATGTTTTGGGACACAGCTTGTTTCTCCCTCCGGCTCTGTTCCTGTGCTACTGCGAGTGTAACTACCGCCCCTCCCCCCTCTTCCCAGCGCAAAGCACAAGCTCGCATGCGGAGTGAAGTGGAAAAAAAGCGCGAGAGAGAGGGTGAGAGAAAGAAAAAAAAACCCACGGCTCGCGATAAGGAGCCGGCTCGCGTCGTTCAAATCAAAGCTCCGGCTCTAAGAGCCATTTCGTTCGCGACCAACACATCACTATTGGACGCCACTGCATATGTCTTCAAGCAGTGCACGTGTGTGTATGTCAAGCAGTCATGCTTGCACAAACTACATTAGAGTATACACCTATGTTTTTGATTGCAAGTCTGGTGTAAACTTCAGTCTCTCGTTTGTACAGCAGGTCAGGGGTGCAGCATCGATCTTGCATGAAAAAAATTGATTTGTCATTCAAAAAACATACTCATAAGACACGTGTTAGCAAACATGAGTTAATTAGAAACATCCTGATAGCTATTCTAAATGTAAAGACTATAAACTAAACTAGAATTCTGCATCAAGACCAAAGTCAGCAACTTTGGTTAAAAAACAATTTTAAAATTGATAACTTTTGATTTTGTATTTGTGCCCTTGTGTAAAGTCATTCTAAAACCTACTGAAAGTCTGCAGTGGAAACGAAAAACCAGTAGAAACACCAAGTGCATCATAATTGATACATGAGTTTTTAAGATTTTTTCTAAAAAAACCCCCGAATTAATCTGCAATATGCTTTAAGCGATAGACTGCACAAAATGCCAGATAAAAAAAAAAAAATAGACATCAATTAGGAGATTTTTAAATTCTATCATTTTTTGTTTAGTCAGAAAGTTCAATAAACAGCATTTTCAAAAACGTTTTTATCGATCAGGCTTTACGTTGTTATTGAAAATGCAAAAGTTGTGCTTAAATTATAGGAGACATAACAATAAGAATGTTGAACTGCACAGGAAAAAAATGGCTTAATTACCAGAGCGATACCACTGCCAGTGGTGACCACTGTTTGACTGCATCTGTATGTCTTCAATTCACTTGAACAATAGTGATATGTTTTTGAACTTCCTCAGTCACTAGATTAGGTTTTCTGTTCATGTCACTGCTGATAGAGTCTCACTTTTCTTTGAAGTGGAGGAAAATGCTGTCTGGTAGGCGGAACATAACTAAAGGACTAATATAAAGTATGGGGAAAATGTGAATTTGAATATCTGCAAATCCACAATGCTTCCATTTGCTATGAGAATCTTTAATAAATGAAGGCATTGTGTCATGCAGACATGCACAGATACAAGAGGAGACACTTACTTGAAACGTAAAAACTAAGCACTAAAGGATGACCTCATTATCTGGGAAGGCTGACTGACACTGCGACTTATGGAAACGTGATCGTACTTATTAATGATCATACTTTGAAATTGTAAGCAAGTTAATATATTAACATACAATAAAAGTCAACACAATGTGTGTATGATAAAGCTACAATTAAACTGCCACATGCTCCTAGCAGTGGTACTTTTGTAACCATAGCTGAGACCGCATATCCTCCAGGTGATCAGTCCCATGTAGCCAAGATGACAGCCGCTAAAGTGAGAATTGTACATCAATAAGCATCTACATTTTTTGACTGTTTTGCACTACACGTACTTGTCAGTTTGAACATGCTAACACTCTCAAAATGGCAAATGTAAGCAGAGAAGAATACAGTTTGAAACGCAGCATAACTTCACTTATGAGTCTGCTATTTCTCAAATAAAACTGAAATAAACTCAAATAAAATCTCTAAAAGCTTGGTCTTGTTCCAAGAAGCACACGTGCATATCCGAGTGTTCTCTCTCCAGAGTGAAACCTGAAAGGCTCAAATGCGGAACATGAACTCGCCTTTCTGTTAGTTTTACTCAGGATGCTGGCTGAATAAACTGATCTAATGCTAAAATGCAATCTTCATTAAACCAAGGCCCAGAATTTAGTGACATGTAACTGAACCTAGCCAACTGCGGTAAGTGAGCAGGTTAAAAAAAGGCAGATTTGCTTTTATTCTCACCCCAGCAGGTAATCGAACAGCTTTTAAAGTTACTACACAATTGTACGCTTAACAACTGTTATGTGACTACTGACTTCAGAGCAGCAATGCTTTGCATAGCTGGGTTACAGAAACAGATGTGATTACATCCAACACTAGTCACATTATCAATCTTACAAGTTGACTTTCATTTTTCTGAAGTGAATGAAAGGCAGGAGGCAAATCTTGTTAGTGATCCAGGTGGTGATTGAGTTTCTATAGCCAAAAAACAGAAAACACACTTTCTGGGCAGGCACCACTGTTTAGACTGTTCTTCTTCAAATTAATCATAGCATTACACTCTCCACTGACGGTCTGACCCCGGGGGAATCACTTCACTGAAACCACACATAGTTCAAGTGGTCAGAAGGGGACTTCCTTGGAGCGATCTAAAAATAGCAGCTGCGCTGGATGTTCTCTGGACAGGCCTGAGAAGATACCTTGAATTCAAGGCTGACAAATTTTAATCAGGCATATTTGGAATCTACTATTTCACATAATGTTATTTTAAAGTCTGTTCTCAAAGATACATAAACGTCGCTCATATAATTGGTTGGTTTGCAGTTCCAGGTAAAACTGCTCTGGCATTTAACATCCAGGTGCTGCAGAGTGGATGGGAATATAGACTGTTATTTCCTTCATACATGCCGGTAAACCGATTAATTAACTTCTTCTGTGTTTTCACTTCTAACATCTTATCGTGTTTTTACATAGCACCCTTTGATATCCTGCCCACAATCTGTAAAAACAAGTTGCAATTGTCTGGCTGTGTCTTTTGAAGTAACTAGTGTGGTTCAAGTTAATCCCCTTACTTTGATCTGATGACAATGAATATATTATGGATGGGACTGATTTAAAGTTAACTGCATAACTGCGGCTGCTGCACGCTAAGAGGCTATGTTTTTTTTTTCTTGTTAACTGGCCTTGCCAGC
Source organism: Astatotilapia calliptera (assembly GCF_964374335.1). Taxonomy (NCBI): domain Eukaryota; kingdom Metazoa; phylum Chordata; class Actinopteri; order Cichliformes; family Cichlidae; genus Astatotilapia; species Astatotilapia calliptera. The sequence goes on from NC_137438.1 coordinate 9,735,555, forward strand.
AAGTTGATTCAGAACCAAAGACTTTGTCAAAGCACTTCTACAATGGATAAGGCTGACTGAATGCAGACTGGCTTCGTGCCAGTATAGCTGGCAGGAGACTTCAGCCACAGGGCAGAATTACCGGCAACTAAGTCACGGCAGTGTCAGTTTCTAAACCTGCCCACTTACAAACTGCCGAAAGGGATGAGCAACAAGCAGCAGGTGTGTTGAAAATGGGTCTTGATTAGCTGTACTTTGCATCCAGCTGTCAGGTGTATTTTTCAAACTTTCACAATGTCGCAAATGTGTTAAATTATTGTCTTTTCATTAGCTAAACTAAGACAAACATGAAAGGCTTTGTTTAGAGTTTTATCTCAGTTGGAGTAAAGTATTGTTCCCACGGGAAAAAAAATCTTATCAAAACAATTAAACCCATTAAATAATCATAATTTGCATGTTTGGATTTTAACAAGGTTCAAAGTAGAGCTTCAAAATGCAACAAGAAGAGATGGGAGTGACACAAAAGATTTTATTGAGCATTTAATTTATTGAAAACAATGCTTAAACTGAAACATGTCCAGATGTTGCAGAGAGCATCCCTCATGACTGAGGGCCCTGGTCTGTGTGGTAACGACTGGGTTTTTCAACAGGACAAAGCTACAGTACGCAATGCATGCGTGTTCCCCTGATCTAAATCCAACTGAGAACCTTCAGTGATGGATGGCAATGGAAGTTTACAAAAATGTATAACAGTTCCAGACAGTAGACGCCCTTCGTGCAGTCTTCTTCACCACTTGGAGAAATGTTCCCACTCACCTCATGGAAACACTTGCATCAAGCAGGCCACAACTAATTTTTGAAGTAATCAACAATAAAGGTGGGGCTACTCATTACCGAGTTCATGTTTGGAACTTTGATTTCTGTTTTTTCGGAGTTTATGGGATTTTCTGGAGGTCTTAAACTTTTGATCAGCTGTAAAACAGCCTGTTTCAGTTTAAGCGTTGCTTTTAATAAATTACATGCTCAAGAAAAGGGTTTGTCTGACTCCCATTTCTTCTTGTTGCATGTTGAAGCTCTACTTGAAACCTTTTTAAGATCCAACCATGCAAAATATGATTTTTTTGCCATTTTTCAACTGGTCTTAAACCGTTGATTGGTACTATATCTGTATTTTTCAAGGTATTGTTGAAGTTTGAAATTATAGTTTCATGACATAAATCATAAAGCTGTACTTTTTTGTTGGATTTCTTTTTCAGAAATGGTCAAAAATAACAAAATAAACATTTTGTAGACATTTGTAGATTTTCTTTTTTTAATGAAAGTAAATTATCTACTAATTTTACCTATTAGGACAGAAACTGGATCTACTCACATGATTACATCACTGAGTGACTGTTTTTATGACTTTACTTACCAGAATATAATGATTGTTAAAGTCAAGTTTTATTAATGTAAACAAATTAAATATGGTTTGTATTTGTTTAAACGCTGGTTATGGGAGCATAATTCGATTGTCAGATTGGATTTGGATTATTGCTTTTCTTCCCCATCCTTGAAAGTAGTATTTTGCTATTTTGTCAATGCAAAAACATTGCAAACTCTATACAAGTTCCTTCTATTACTTATCCATGTGAGTATGTAACACACTAGCAGAATATCATACTTAAATGTGTGATTTTTGTTGATTGGATTAAAAACAAACAAACAAACAAACAAACGAAAAAGAACAAAGCCTAACTGTAGATCAAAGTAGATCAAAAACAATGAAAAGTTCCAAGTTCCTTGGAAAGTGGTTTGTAATGCAGTCTCATTGTAATGAAACAAGTAGAAACATTCTCCCCGTTTTATGCAAAGTATGCCTTCCAGGTCTGGAAAAAAGACAAAAACAGTACAAAACAGGCTGTCAGTCACCTGTGCTGAACAATAACCACGAAGGACTGATGATAAAAACAAATCATTGCCAACATTAACCAACAGCCATATAAGTTTATGTAGAGCTGTGCTACATTTTAAACCTCAATCACTTTTGAATCTTGCTTCTTTATAACACATTTTGAATATAATATGTCTTCGTAATCAGTTATGTTAAGGAAAAGAATGGAGCAATGGTGAAACAACCCCTGTTATAAAAGATAATTCAATTTAATAATAATGTCATTCCCTTCTGACACAACCTGACTAATCTCAGTCCAACTTCTGAGAACATAATATGTCAAACAGTAAATCAAAGCTGTTAAGACTAAAAAGATGTACACAAGTTCATTGTGTAACATAAATGGATTTTCTGGCACTTGGCCTGTAATCCATGTACTCCCACTCTTTTATCTTTTCCATTTTGTCAATCTTAGAAGGGCAGTGTGATTTATAGATTGTCCTGTCACACCTGCATGGGGTACAACGCATTTCTTATACACCTGTCTTGGCCTGTAGCCATCTCCAGGTGAGGGAAATTTCACTGCGTGTAAAACACACCTGGGCTTTGTTTGTTTTGTGTTTTGTTTTCTGTTCTTACATTTTTGCCTATATGAGCAATACTTTAATCCTAAACAGACATACACATATTTATTTAATTTGGTGTTAGAATGCAAACCAAAAACAATGATAAGCAGGAACATTATTGGTTTAGTCTGTACCTGCTAACCTAACTTACCAGTAGAAATGCACCAGTTGCAGTTTTCTTGGCCTATAGTGATGGTTTTTCTTATTCTTTTTTTCTAAGAACTACAACTGACAGCATATAGAAAGAAAAGTGAACTTTTCTTCTAAGCAAAAATACTTTTCAATTTCCCGCAAACCGCACTAAATTTGCTCATACTGAAGCATGTTCAAACTGGGCATGTTCGGCGAGGTGACGTTGTATTAAGTATCTCATTAGGTTTGTTGTTAATAATCTTTCGATGGTTGCTCCTCCATGGTTTACTCATTTTGTCAGGGGATTTCACTCACAGTGAAGTACTCATCAACGGCCACAGCCACTTGCTAACAACATATGATGTGTGGCTATGACTATTTGCCTGTACCACTCTGACACAAGCATGAAAGACGCCAACTTGTAGTCAGACACTGCAGTACTATCACTATCAACCAGGGGATATCTACTAACCAACATTTGAACTAAAAGTTGCAAATTACAGCTTGTTTGGAAGAGTTGCCAAGAGAAAGTCTCTTCTCTCTAAAAAGAACATGGCAGCACTGCTTAGGTTTGCAAAGTTGTGTCTGAACAACAGCAAGACTTGCGGAACAATGTGATGATTTGGGCTTATTTTGCAACAACAGGACTTGGGCCCTTTGCAGTCGCCAAGTTGTCCATTAACTCCATTTATACCAAAGTAGTCTAGAGTCAATTGTAAGACCATGTGTCCGGGTAATGGCTAATAAGGCAAAAAACAAAGTGATAGAGTGGCCCAAAACCCAGATCTCGATCCGAATGAAATGCTGTAACAGGACATAAGTAGAAATCTGCATGAGTAGAAATGCCCACAAATCTCAATGAACTGACGCAACATTGTAAAGGAGTGTGTTAAAATTCCTCCACAATGATAAGAGAGACTAACCAAGTCATACAGAAAACAATTACTCTGAGCTTTTGCTTCTAAAGGTGCTTTTACTAGCTACTGACTCAGGGGATTTACTTTTTCACAGTAGCCCTGTGAAAAGTTTCTTTTTTCCATGACTGTATATACACCCATTCCCATTGTGAATGGGAGTGTAATCACTGTAATCATTAAGCAAATACTTAACTACTCCAAAGATAGAGGCATTAGAAATGCTAGCTTGTGTATTACTATCTTTATATAAAAGAGCATTATGTGATTTGTCCACTGGATTTTCAATTTGTTTAAAATGTTTATGCTACAAAGTTTGAGCGTATATAATATATATCATAGTTTTCAATTAAATTTATTTCAATTTAGTTTTATTTAAATAATGCCAAATCAGACACCTCAAGGTGCTTTATATTGCAAGGTAAACCTTTACAATAACACAAAGAAAACCGCAACAACCAAATACCCCATTTGAGCAAGCACTTGGAAACAGTGGTAAGGAAAAACTCTTGTTTAATAGGAAGAAGAAACTCTTGTTTAATAGGAAGAAGAAACTCTTGTTTAATAGGAAGAAGAAACTCTTGTTTAATAGGAAGAAGCCTGTGTGGCACAAAGCAGGCCTAGGAGGAGCATCTATTATGACTGGTTGGGGCCCATGATGTTAGAAACTGCTTCTGACACACTGATATACATTGACATCAGTGTTTTTACACACCAGGTAATGGAATGATAAGCTGGGTCTCACTAGTAATTAGTCAATAATGGAGGCTTTTTGAGGACCTCTTAGGATCTCATTCATTTTCAAAAGTAGATTAAGATCATGGCATATTTTAGCCACAAGCAAATGGTGCTGTTGCCCAAAACACAAATCAATAAAAAAGTAAAAACTGTGTGTGAAAACTACACTCGCTAACCAGTAAAAGCAAAGTTAAACAAAATGGAAAATGCAAAGCTCCCCAAAGGACAACATACATGAGCACATGCTTTCAACTGGTACACTGTGGCACTGATGCCAAAGGAATAAAAAGAAACATATAATAGCAAACAATTTATGAACAAAACAACTTAAATATATACTTGTTTAGATTATTTTACTGCTTGCGGGGGTTTGCATTATGGGACCTGATTTTGGCTTCATGCAACAGTCGCTGAGGTATTTTGAGAAAATTAGTATGAAAACAGGGTGAAGTATTCAAGTTAATAAATAACAATTTCTTAATTTCACATGTAGAAAAGTTTACACTAGTTGTTGTTTTATTATTGTTCCTGGAAAGCCTCTATTGTACAATGACCTTGATGTATGATCCACGCCAGCTCATTTCCTCTGGAGTTCAAAACTAAGAATTTCATATTATATATATATATCTTCTATATCTTATATACAGGTAAGTTAACAACTTTCCCCAGACAAACCTTTTAGATTTTACAACTTTTTCTGAACGTGACAAAAGAGTATATGCTTGTTTCAGGCATCTCTGCTGACATTTGCAAATGTGTCTAGACTGTACACAGATCCCCTCACAGAAACATGACTTTACTAGAAAGTTAATGATAAAGGATCAACAATAGGCTGGATTTCATTTACACTTTGCCTTTTCAACCTTTGCTTTACGTTTTACATATAATTGTTGCAGCAGATTTCACTGTCGTGTTCGTTCCCTCGGTCCGTTTTTAAATATATACGTATTCTCAGGGCCTACAGTGGAGGCAAAAATAAAATATGTCACGTACAGTGGATAAATTGCCATACCTCACATTTTCCTTGAAAGTTGCTTGGCATGCTGAAAATCTTCCTGTTGTGGCTCAAATTGCAGAGGTAGCCTGAAAGAATATAGAAATAAATGTAAATCTCTCTGTCTCTCCCTGCCTGAGGAAATTCTATCTGTCCTTTGATTCCAGGGTTAGACGGTTGCATTTCAACGCGGCAGCTAAAATTGCAGCGGGTGACTAAATATGGATGTGCAGCCGCAACATTAAAGAGGGAGACATAATTGAAGAACATAACTACAGGACATCCCAGAATAAGGTGGGGGTGATGGTTGTCGCGGTGACGAATCGGTCACAAGATGGGATTGTGGGAGGGGGACTGTACTCCCCCCTCTTGCTCGCTGAGCCTCTGCTGCCCCGTAATTTTCATGTCATCCTGCTTTCTTCAGGATTTCTCTCTCAAGCCAGGAATCCTCCCATCAGACACATGAAGTTATATTTTCACAGGCAGCTGAACTACATCCAGATAGCACTCGGTGTCAAAGGTTTGATTTAATTAATTAATTCATTTATATTTGGTTGTTTTAAAAAAAATCCTTTTCTGTTTCATCCTCATTATTCGATGACTCTGTGCTTTCAATATAATACTATGCAGCCTATAAATTGATATGCAACATGTTAAATTAGTGTGAATGCTTTTCAAGCATTTTATTTAAGGGTGTTTGTGTATTTTGTGGTGTTGGCTAACTAAAGATGCCCACATGTAACTCTGAAATTGAATTTCCAGTGCTAGCCAGCAGCTAGGCAATAGGCTACAGAGTGTTAGCTAGCCTACCTGCCAATCAACTTACTGTTTTGCTATGACCATAGTATACTACTGGAATTTAAATGGGGATTCAAAAGCTATTGTGTTACTTTGTACAGTAGGAACACTGTTAGCCGCTAAGCTCTAGTTAGCCAGTTAGCTATGTCCAGATTTCTTTGCACTATTGCTGCTATTCTTTTTCTTTGCCCTAAATCAAATCTGATGTAGCATGGGAAGTTTCAAGCCTGATGGCTGGCTGGTTGTGGCAGGAATGAAAGAATACTTAAAGTAAACTGACACAGATTAAAGACAGCAGATTCCGTAATAAAAAGTTAAAGTGCTATCTGATTTCTCTTTATTAAGCTGATGTTCAGCATTAACAGTTTAAGCAAGCTAAAAATAATTCCATGTAGAATTTAAGATTTTTAAAATGTTGTGCAATCTGTTTTGCTACAGCACTATCATTGTTTTGTAACACACACCAATGCACACAAACACACATGCACACATGCACACACACACACACACACCAGTTGCCAGTGGTACAACAGGGGAGGCCCCCAGCCGTGACCAACACATGGTGCAACCAGGCACTGCCAGGATCCATCTGTGTACTTAAGTGTGTATGTGCATGCATCAAAAATTAATAAACATATCTGACAAGTGCATTGCGAGCACCCGAGGGCATCATCATGTTTGCAAACAACTCCCCCTTTGCCCCCCGCCCCCCCACATACACACACATCACACAGTCACAGTTACAAGCACACACACTCCCTGAGGAGTAGCGATTGTTAAATGATTCAATTAGCTGTATGGCGTGCTGAGAGCTGGAGGCAAGATGGAGTGATAATTGATAAACATGTTTAATCCTGCGAGAGAGAAAGAGAAAGGAGGGGTGGAAAGATAAAGCTAGACAGATAAAGCACAAACTCAAAAACACATACTGCACACACACAAACATTACAAAGAAAAAAAAAAGCAATGACTCGTTTAATTCTGACTTTTCTTCATAAGAGAGTAGGCATCTTAACACACTTAAATAACACTAAGCACGACAGCATCCACCTGTTTTTATGTACTGTATAAAAATAATAATTTTGACTTTTTTAAATGTCTAAAAATAAAAGTGACTGTTTTGTAATAACAGCGGAAAGAAGAACCAACTTGATATACAAAATTAGAGCACATTGAAAAATAATGTGTATTGATCTAAAATATAGGAGTCCTCTTTGACATTGTAAGGCTAGCTTCAAGTAAAGAAGAGACTTATCTTGGACCTGCCCACACTGCACTCTGGGCCTCTTAATATCATTATTGGCCTCATTCCACCTGAGCCACTTTGTCCTCATTAACCTACTGTCAGCAATACATTTAAATTAATAAACATGCTGTAGCTGAACAGAGTGAGTGGTTCTCCAAGGCTAAAAAAAATGTCCACCTTTAAAATAGTCCTAATCCATCCCTTCAGGGCTTCTTTTTGCATTCCAAATTTTACTTTTGGGGAGTCAGTCGGTCACATCAGGTGTAACTCTTTCTGTTCTCCACCCTCTGGATGAATTCACCCTTGCACAAGACAGTTCAGACAGTCATGTATTCATATGAATAAAGGTCATAATGTATCATGATAGCAAAGACTAACAGTAATTATGTAGTTAGTATAGTAGTATATTTGTGTGTTGGTCATTAGGATTGAGTTTAACATTAGATGTATGTTGTGTGTTTTTTTTGTAATCCAGCTGTAATGAGAGAGTATGCAGGTTTTTAATGTACTTCTTTGTAATATACTTTGTGCTCTGCAAGCGTCAAAATCTCACATATATTTATTGTTTGATAATTTGGCATTTTACTGTAGTTAGTACAGTCTTGTGGAGTTGGTTGCTCTTTGTACCTTTTAAGAACAAACAACGGTTAATCTGGTTTTATTCTTATTGTACTTCACAAAAAATGTATTTAGACTATCGATTCATCCATAGGCTAGGGCTGGTTATGGTGTTGTTGTTTCATAATGCTGTTTACTAACCTTAATTTTATTTTATTTGTTGTTTTTACACGCACACACACACACACACACGAGAGAGAGAGAGAGAGAGAGAGAGAGAGATAAATAGATGCACATATATAGGGACTATGTTTTATAGAATTTATTTTATCTAGAATAAACTTTATAATCTTTAATTATTTTTGTTTCTGTTGTGTTGACAGTCTCACTAGTATCTATGTTAACATTTTAGTAAAGATGTTGGCGAGGGATTATTGTGCTGCTTTACATTTCTGGTAAATATAAATGGATAACAGGAAATATTGTCAACAGATGATTTGAGACATTTACTGCCGTTAGTACATCTTCATCTGATCCTTTTTTTATCCATGTTTGCAGCGAGGCCGCCTTTCAACACAATGCAGTCTCAGAGTTTAAACAGCTGCTCTTTGTGTATGTTTGCCTGTGTCTGCTTGTGTCTGCATTTGTGAATGCTCGAGTGTGTGTGTGTCTGTGTGTGCGTCCACAGAGGCGAGGAGTAAACAAGGGAAGTCAGTAAGATCTTTTGTATTGAAGGGAAATGTTGACTTTGCTTTCCTGATTGGCCTTTGGATGGTGGATTATGGGTAGAGTTTGACAGGTGACCCTCGGATCAGAAAGGTCACTATCACCAACATTCGTCTCTACATGAGCAAGTGCAGAAATAGAAAATGTAAAAGGTGGGAAAAAAAAATATATTGCCATATATAGTGGTAAATTCATAAGCTTAAAAATACATTCAGCATTTCAAAATTTACATCTCTAAATCAACTTTAATATAAATATAAATTAAGCAATGCATACTGCTGGAGGGTTAAAGTACTTCAAATGTACTTTGTTCTTCACACTTCTCAATCATGCACATTTACTTTGCTGTAACAAATGACAAGTTTCATATTTTTTATATCAGTTGTTAGCGACAGATGCTGTTGTTAAAGTATTATATTGTGAATAAAAATTAAAGTGTGATTTTTTTCTTTTCAGCTTTGCTGTTCAGTATTTTAATAACGTCACAGATGTTCTCCACTCTACCTTCTCAGGAAAACAAGACGCTGACTGGGAGCCCAAAATAGGCTGGTAGAAATGGCGGGAGTTTTGGGAATGCCAAAGATTTGGCTCAGAACGGTCTATTTGTTAACAATACACACCGCCAGATCACGTGTACAGCCCGATCCGGCGGGGAGGTGTGGGAAGCCAGATCGGGCGCCCCCCTTCCGGGTCTCCTCTCTGCTTTCTCCTATCTTGTCCCTTTTGTCTTACTTCTCTCTATCACCTTTTCTATCCCTTTGAAGAAGTGAGGCTCCATAAATGCTTAAGAGGTAAGTATTATTTCTCAGTTGAAGTGACAGATAGGAGAAAATAAACTGCAGAAAACTAAACAGAAGAAGTACGAAGAGAAAAAACAATTTAACATAAACCAGTGACCAGTGTTGGGGAGTAACGGAATACATGTACCACCGTTACGTATTTAAAATACAAAATATGAGTAACTGTATTCCGTTACAGTTACCGTTTAAAAAGGTGGTATTCAGAATACAGTTACTTTGTTGAAATAAATGGATTACACTGCAGTACTTTCCTGTTTCATTTTGTTGCGGGTCAGGACTGTTTGGGTTTTGTTTGACAGCTACCTTCTGTTGTTCCAGGCGGCAGCGTTACGGTTGCCATGGTTACAGGGCGACGCTCTCTCTCTCTCTCTGCGACTGCATGTTTCCTGGGTGAGAGAGCGCCTTTTCGTTGTTGTTGTTGTGCTAAGCTAACAGGCAGAATGCTACAAGCATAGCTCTAAAGAATGTAGCATCATGGGCAGTGTAGTCCGTGTTGCAGGGAGAATGCACTGCCATACACGTTATGTGTCTGTGAGCGCGAGGAGGGAGAGAAAGGGGAGTGGAAAGGTACGAGTTGTCATCGAGGAAAAACGGGAGCTGGAAGCATGTAAATATAATAATAACCACTGCAGCCAAGAAGAGTGCCTGACGAGCCCAGTTGTAAGTAAGCTATTAAGCCTCGACTGTACACCGTGTTCGTGTTTTTCTCCGAAAACAATAAGTTCCGTTGGAGCAGTCTTTCAACGCCTCTCTCTGTCTCTGCTAGCAAAGTTGACCCACACAACAAAGTAAAGCTATTTTTCGGCTACGAGCCGACAGGGACCCCGCCGTATTAGTCAGAGGTCCCTTTACTACAGTTCGGAGTCGCGGACCTTCAGTAACAGTAATAAATCACACAGCAATAGTACATTCACGTTGTTGTAAAAAGCATGATAATATATTAAGTAATCCAAAGTATTCAGAATACGTTACTGTCATTGAGTAACGTAACGGAATACGTTACAGAATACATTTTGGGGCATGTATTCTGTATTCTGTAATGGAATACATTTTAAAAGTAGCCTTCCCAACACTGCCAGTGACACACTCTGGGGCCTGATCAACTCTGGCAGGGCCTCCTTGGATGAGGGTGTCTAGTGATAATGGTCGAAACACCCGATGAATCCAAGGTCCACTACTGACGATGTGTCCCAAATTTTAATATGATAATCTAGATCAGATCTCTAATCCCTCAACCTAACAAAGGGAAAAAAATGGCAGATTAGCTTGGGTAAAAGACCGAAAGTTGAGGCACACAATGATGTGTGCTGCTGGTAAAGTTTCTGGGCTGCCTTTCCTCATAACAGCCATCCCTCAAGATTCTCTCCATTTAAAGCAATGCATTATCAGGGACTATAACATCTAGTCCTTTTACTGAACCTGTGAAATTCACACGATTGTTTAAAAATAATAAATTGCATGAATATAAGAAATCTTATAGATCAAGGCCACTGTATGTATGTATGTATGTATGTATGTATCTACCTATCTACCTACCTATTGTATATCAAGCTAATGTAAAACCCATGACGTATGTTCCATGGTGGCTGGGCTGCAGTAACTAAAAACGCATAACTGACAAATACAACTTGATTCAATGGTACAAAGTTTTTACTGACAGAGGACATATTTGTCTTGAGTGTCTGGATGAAAATCTTCTTCATTTCATGAATAAAAAGCGCTCATTACCACTCAGTCTGAAAGCAATTAAACTCTTCATCCAGATGGTATGTTCAGCTATGTTTGTTTTGTCTGAAGAACTTAAAGGTTGCCAATATTCTCTGCTGTATTTTCAGATGAGAGCCATAGTGGATTCTTCTTTCTTTATATTTTAGATCTGGATCATCAATAATTGGAATTAAACATAAGTCACAGAAATGTGTCATCTGTGTTTGTCGACATGCTTAAAGGAATTAAGTTTCACGGTGAAAAATGGATGACAGTGCATTGGGTGCTAGAGCATCCCATCACGACCACGCACCATATAGTGTGCTTCAGTCAGTTTTCATTTAGTTATTGTTCTCCTTGGCATCCCACTGCAAATGTACATATGCAACATATTTCCACTATAGATCTAGGACCAGCCATCATGCACAGTGAAATCATCCTCAGGATGAGCTACCCTGGAAAATAAAATCCCTCTGTTGTGGCACTGCACTTTCTCCTGGACCAACCACCATGCACAGCTGAAGCATCCTTCCTTTGCAACCAAGTGATGCATTACTGTTCCTTTTGCAGGACCTGCCTCATTGCACAGCAGAAACAACGGCTGAGATATAGAGCTGCCTTACAGTTGAGTGGTGTACAATAGTGAAGGACCAGTCACCATAAATAGCAAAGTCAGCCTCTCCATCCTAGGCACCCTACACGCTCTCCTTCTTCCAGGACAAGCCACCCTGCACATGGAAATTATCAGATCGGCTGTGCAGCGCCAACTTGCTCAAACAAAGGCTGCAGGACACAGCGTTACAACTCATCAGAAAGAAAAAGATGGACCCTGGTGAAGACAACTTCAGGAGGTCAAACAAGAGGGTTAGACAGAGCTACAGCTGAGAGAGCAGCCACACTTGTGTTCAAACCCTCCATGTCCAGACTCTTCAAAGAGATACTCTGCTGAACACCAATGCTGCAGAGAGGCAGAGAGTTGTCTCACTCAGGATCAAGATTAAAACCAGTTTAGTTCTCCTCCTGGAGAAGACCAGGAGGAGGAACAGTGGTCAGATTTCTTCTACAAGTCTCAAACACTATGAGACATGATGACAAGTAAAACTGGTCGATATGTACCAAAACTTGTCGGTCTGTTAAGCTGGATGTTTAGTTGGCAAAGCAGCATATTCTACAGTATGCATCAATCACTTTTCCTATAAAAACATTAAAGAAAATAATATTGAATCATACATATGACTTCTGAAACAGTCATCACACATTTTCTTATTCTCAAATTTACACCGACACACTGGACCTTTCTGAGGAGTCAGAAATTAATCAGTCATAACATTCAACCACTAATTTTCTGTAAGTAAATCACTGTAATTTGACATCCTAATCAAGAAATAATACTGTGCTTTGATATTTTTTCTACTTTTTGTAAAATGATAAATTTGACAATTTCTGCTTTTTTTTCTAAAACACTGAATTTAAAAATTTGTAAGATCATGGGTAGCACAGTGGTGTGGTGGTTAGTACTGTTATCTCATTGTAAGAAGGTCCTGAGTTCAGCTCCACCAACTGTTTTGGGGCATTTCTGTGTGAAGTTTGCATGCATCCCTATGTTTGTGTTGGTTCTCTCTCCAGCTTCCTCCCACAGCCCAAAAGAAATGCTGTTAGTGGGTTAATTGGTGATCCTGTGAGTGAGTGTTTCTGTGAACCTGTGACTGTGAATGGGTGTCTGTCGTGCATGTTTAGCCCTGTGTCACCTCTGTTACCTCTCCAGGGTGTGCCCTGCCTCTCTCTATATATATACTATATAGCATCAGCGGGATGCCAAGGAGAACAATAACTAAATTTAAACTGATTCACACTATATGGTGCATGGTTGTGAAGGGATGGTCCAGCACCCCATGGCAGTGTCATCCATCTTTCATTCTACCAGAGGCCTGAGAGCTTGATGGTCCTGTGCAGTGTCGTTGCTGCTCCTAGGACAGCACTTTTCTGGACAGAGATCTCTGATGTTGTTCCTCTGATCTGCTGGAGCCATTTGCACAATTTGGGGGTCACTGCCCCAATTACTCTGATTACAACTGGGACCACTTCACCCTTCATATCTTCTCTTGCTCTCTTCTTACTCCTTGGTATTTTTCCAGATTCACGTGTTCTTTCTTCCTGATGTTGCTATCACTTGGTTTAGCTATAGGTATCACTACGGCCATCCCCCTCTACTTGTCAACCACTTCTATGAACTTTTGGTAGCCATCACAGTTTGTCTGTACCTGGAAGTCCCACAAGATCTTAGGTCAGTCATTCTCACCTGCCACAGAGGCCGTATCCCCAGGACTTCCAGGTCATACTGGACACAGATGTTTCTGTATACTATGCCAGCCACTTGGTTATGGCGTTCCATGTATGCCCTGCCTGCTAGCATCTTACATCCTGCTGTTATATGCTGGATTGTCTCAGAGGCATCTTTACACAGCCTGAACCTGGGGTCCTGCCTGGTGTGATAGACCCCAGCCTCTATGGAGCTTGTGCTCAGAACTTGTGTTGCCATGATAAGTGCCTCTGTGCTGTCTTTCATTCTAGCTTTGTTCAGCCACTGGTATGATTTCATTTTGGAACATGATTAATCTACTTGTCATCTAAACTTGTGATGTTACCCAGATTATAAAACACACTGATGTTGGTGATTAAAGACCAAAACCCAGCATGTCAGTAGTAGGACCCCAAGTCCACAGGGCTGCACCCAATATAAAGAAGGGTTACTGTTCAGATGGAGACATGCTCACTTCACCCTATTAGCCTTTCGTAGGATGCAGAGTGTGCATGGCTTGTCTGACTCAGTGTGTGCGTGTGTGTGTGTCTGACAGAGAAATCGAGAGAGAGTACACGTCCTGCTGGGTGGCAGAATTAAAGGAGAGGTCTGTTTGAGAAGAGCCTTTGAAATGGACACACTTGGACTTGCTCTCTCTCAGACACATGCAGACACTTTGATACTCATGTAGCACTCTTTATTGACCATAACTATTTGCCTGCTGCCCAGAGAGCAAGCGAGACAGGGAGAGAGAGAGAGAGCATAACTCCTTTCATTGAAGCTCCTTGATACTCTTAGTGAAATATTCAAAATCAAAGCAGCATTAGTCAAATAGTTATGTCTTTTCAGCATGAGATTGTTATCACTTTTCCAGCAACATTTTATATATGTCCAGTATTGCAGATATATTTTTGATTAATTAAATGCCAAACAGAAATTGTATCAATATCCTTAAAAAGAAATGAGAAATCATACTTATGCTTTTTGGTTGATAGAAAGAGTTATTAAAGAACAAGAGCTTTTGGCCTAAAAAATGTTATTAAAAAAGAAAGTTGGCCGTGTACGCCAAAATAATGATATAATCACATCTTACTAGCTAATATCAACAACAGTGAGGAAAGAATTAAAAGGACAAAAGGAAAGTAAAGAGACCAGTAAGTGTTTATATACAAGTTAGACTCCTCAGTCCTCTTCATTTTTCTCAGGCTGATCGGAACCAAATAAATGACCATAAAAGCAGAGTGGCAATTTGTAGTTGCTATTCAGATACCAAAAAAAGCCCAATCTGGTGCATCCTTAGTGGTACTGGTTTCCACAAGATCCCTAGTGTGATCTCAGGAGGGGATACAAATCTCTTGGGGGTTGCATCAGGAAGGATTCCATAGACCTACCTGCTGTGGTGACCCTCTGTGAATGAGGGAGCATCTGAGAGCAGCTTTCTATTCAGATACAAAAATCTGTAAATATTAACTGTAAAAAAAAAAGTTTGAAGGTTTTTTTGTGATAATTAATTCCAGCAACACTTATGTGACGTGCACAGTCTTGATTAAATGAACAATAAAGAATAATAACAATAAACGGAACAATAAAGACACCAGCAGAAAATAAACAAAACTGTTCCTGTTAGTTATGGATTAGTCCATTCAAGTTCTAAAAAGGTCAGGCAGGCGATGCCAAATAAAATTACAAGCCACAGAATTTGTAATAAAAATGTCAACACTGCGGAAAATGCTGATAAAGTCTATTATTTTTCTTGTTTTCGTTTTTTGTTTTTGTTACAGCATTCATTTTAGCTATTCTATTTCATTTGGTTTCAGTTAGCACAGTTGTTCTGTTTTGGATGTGTAGTTTGGAATAAAACTTTGTGTTAGACGAGCTGTAATTCATTCATGAAAAAGTCACACAATTTTACTCCAGCAGGAATGAGGTAAGAAAGTGAAACAGGTAGAAAAATAAAGCAAAAGCACAGAGGAGAACGACTACAGGATGGCTGTATGAAAAACAAGAATCATACTGACCCTGCTCAATCACCAGCCCCCTGTCTCTCATAATTGCAACATCTCCAAAACAACCAAAACAAACCAAATCAGGCCTAATGTATTTTCCTGTCACAACTGCCTGGCGGGAGTCAAATAGCTGTTCCCAGAGAGAAATGTCTTTTTTTTCCTTTTTTTTTTTGAAAAACGCCACTGGTAAATATGCCTCTCTGCATGGCAGGCAGCAGCCTGCGCCCTCCCCCTCTCCCATCTCTCATTTGTTCTCTTTCACTTTCCATCTGTTTATATCAAAGGTAAGGTGAGGCGGCACTCTGTGAATGTCAAAACATCAGCCTGTCTCACTTTCTTCTCATGTCCTCTTCTTTTTTGTTGTTACATTTTTTTTTCACTTTATTTAACCATTAAAAGTCTTATTATTACACCGCGTAATCCTTTTAAAATCATTTTTGCGAGGCTTTAACATCACAGGAAAAGGAAGCAGCTACAGTATTTTACACTACAGATCTAATACTAGTATTCCTATCGCCCAAACCCACCCATAGAAATCAGAATCAGAATACTTTATTGATCCCTGGGGGAAATTATTTTTTGTTACAGTGCTCCATTATAAACCAACATTAAGACAAGACAGACAATACACTAACTAAGAATAGTACAATATATACATATACATACATACATACATAAGTCACTCTGAAATGTCTCTGAAACGACATAAAGGAGTATTTCTATTTTAAAATGCCAAAAAGTCTGCAGTTAATTCACCTACGGCGCCCATTTTTCATGCACTTGCTACGTGGTTCATAAGAAGAGCAGTCTCTATTTACTCGCTTCACCTTTGATTCAGGCATCACGCGAAGATAAAAACGAAAGAACGCTGCCTTTGGGAGAGCTTTGCTTTCGTGCAAGGACAAGAGCTGAGATGTAGAGATGTTTAAAAATGTTTTCATCAGCTGAATAGTCAAGACTGCGTTTTAGTGGACGCAGTTGTGTCCACAAACACAACAATTCCACTTCAGCAAACCCTCTCAGTCTCACTAATGTCAAGTAAATGACTGTAAATGACAATGCAAGAGGGTTCAAGTGGATTCACACATACTTTGCAGTTCACTCAACGAGGTCCAGCTTGTGATCAGACAGTTTGCAGCTGAATATCTAACAAATATCTTCATGTTATTTTTTTTTATTTGTAAAATTACCAACTGTAGTTCCACAACAGGAAATGCATATATGTGTATTATCATGCTAACAAAGAATGCTTTATTCATTTATTTCTCACAGTCAATTAGGATGAACTCACCTGAATGACAAACACCTCCCCAATGACAGGAATGCGCTTTGTGTGTGTGCCATGTTAAAGTGTGTGTTTGAAGGCAGGTTGTATGTCATGGGAAGGGATTAACAGTATTTTAATGAGGGTTTGATATTTATGTTCACAGGCACACAGACATATCCCGTGCTCAACCAATGACAGGTCTCCCACTCGCTCTTTCTCTTCCCCCTCTTACACAGACACACACATACACTGGCAGAAATACAGAGCAACAAACAGATCAGAGTGTTTTACAGCCTCTCAAACAGTGTTAATGACATGTCTAAAGCTTATTAGAGGGTTAGAGGATGTTAACCAGTCACTCTCACACACAAGTCTGTGTTGATGTAACTAATCTAATTACAGAAATGAAACTAAAGTCCCTGTCAACTCCTTGTACTTCAGAACATTTAGCTGCCAATCAGCTTTTTTATTTTTTACTTTCACTCATAAAAATGGCTAATATTGCCACCAAAGCATGTTGTCTCTTAGATAAAGTACAATTCATCAGCATCACCCTGTGACCCCCTGATTTCTTTTAGACTCATTCATTGTTTGGTTTCCATCAAAGCGTTACTTTCCCCGATTACATAACTTGCTGGCTTTCAAACATTAGAAACAAAAGATGGGCAATTAATTGATATAGCAGCTTATCAATAACAAATTAGCCACATCTTAAATGCATTACTGTCGTGGCTGTTTGGTGTAGTTGATGTACTCTAAATGGGACCATAACCCACATGAACATCATGTTGTGTTAAATACAACTTGCAATGAATGGTAAATTCCACATTTGTCAGTAAGCTGGTTTGTGAAGTTATAAAAGTATTTGAATATTAATATTCTTTCTTGCTTGTTTGGCCATGGACAGCTCACTGTCTGGGCAGAATTTACTTTTAAGGGAATAGTGTTGTATTTTTATATATTTCTTTGCTCTTTTTAAACACACTTTTAAGCAGTTTGGAGTGCAGTAAAAACAAATGGAAAGTGCAGGCGTTTGTTAGTTGCTCTTTCCATTAGCCAAAAGCCTTTACATTAATCTGTTGACCTGAAAGGAGAGGTCAAGAGGTCAGATCTAATAAGACATATTTGAAATCTTTTTACACTTCTTTCTAAAGTTCCCAATAAACATCTGTAAGAATCGTAGTTGACCTTGAAGTTTTATGTACTTTGAGTAAGACTACAGAGGTTCTATGGAAATGGCAGTCCATTTGCATTAATTCCAAATGGACTGCCATTCAGTGGACCAAAATTGGACGTAGAAAAATAGCCTTCATCACTTTCTCCAAAAAGTTGATTCTGTTCATCTGGACGTAGCGTTTTGTGGGAGAAACGTTTCGTCACTCATCCAAGTGACTTCTTCAGTCTTCACTTCCCTAGATGATTGAGAATGCATCAAGACCCTTCATCACTTTGCACAGTGGGGATTTTTCCTTTAGTGCGCTTTTTGTTCTTGTCAAAAGTTCAGCCATCATTAGCCTGATCCATTGGTCACAAACTGTATTTTGTTTTTTTGTCTGCTGTTTGCACGTGCTTAACCAGATACTTGAAAGTCAAACAATAACAAACTCGTCTTCCCGAAAACAAACTCATGGTGGGTCCCCTAGAAGCAGATTCTTTGCTCTCGTGCACATGTCGTGGACATTTTTTTAGTAAGGAAAAAGAAAAACCGAAAAAAAGATTTTAGGATAAAGCTAAAGAGAATCAGTATTTGGATGATATCTCTCAAAAAAATGGTCTCTGTCTCTCAGCACCCAATCTCCCCCCTACCCAACCAGGTAAGTAAATGTGAGCCACACCTTAGATCAACCCCCTAATGCCTCTCACTCTCTCTGTCTGCTCTGCAAACTGTTTCCCTGTTGCAAGAACCAACCTGCCCCTCACACATTGTTTTTCTCAGTCTGTGTGTTTGTGTGAGAAAGCATTGCTGGGGTAGGGCGTTGTTCTGGCTAGTTTACTCTCACAGAGCAAACAAATCTCTGATGTGTTTTTTTAACCCTGATAGCCGCGGCTGACACATGTCCACAACCGGGTGAAAAATGTGTCTTCCTTCCCGTTTCTTTTATTTTTTTATCCATCCTTGTATTCTTCCTTTGACCTGTCTTTGTCATTCATTAAGATCTTTGATTTTCGACCTTCTTTTGTTTGCATTCAAATCGTCCAGTTCCTCCCTCCACTCTCTTTTTCTCTTTCTTTAATGTTGGCTGCGATCCTCCCTTCTCTTTCTTCCTTTCTTTTAGCACACAGAGAAAGCTGTAACCACAGAGAGGTTGTATTTAAAGGAAGTGACTGAGCCCAGCTTTACACAACTGTTTAGTGATCTCTGTTGCCAATTTGTATCTGTAATTCTTTGTGAATCCTGTTTGTGTGTTTGTTTGAGCATGGCCAGGTGTGCTGGATATGAGCCAGGGGAGAGATTAAAACCTCAAATCCCATTTCCTATTATACATATTACTGTTATAATAGTCTGCTTTGATGTATTTTTTCCACCTGAATTCAAAGTTTAGTTTGCATAGTCAGCGAGGTGCTGCAAGTTTCGTGGCCCTAGGGTTAGTGAAAATCTTTCAAAACAGTAGCGTTACATTTAAGATAAGATAAGATAGAACTTTATTAATCCCTCGGGTGGGTTCCTCTGGGAAATTCGACTTCCAAAAAAAGCACAGCAACGACCGAAGTTACAGTTACAGAACTGTTATATATATATATATACACACACACACACACACATATAAATACAGAGACAAATATAAATAAAATATACAAAGGGGATAAATAGAATAAATAGGAATAAAAAATAAAAATACAAGTGAATTGCACATTTCAAGTATTGAGTCTAATTATTGAGTCTTTAGTGATGCTGTGTTACACAAAAAGCAAGATAACTGTGACCATCCTGGGATTAAACATAAAACAGAAGTCGGCTGAACTCAGCTGTTGTATATGCATCACAGATGCATTTTGAGATGAAGAAATTGAAGCTGGTGCTATAAATTACGTTTTGATAAACAGTAATAAAATAATTATTTATTTGATTTTGATTTAAAGTGAGAGAAACTGCAGAAAAACATCCCAAAAGGCTGATTCTGTTCATCTGGACGAAGTATTTTCAGTGGGAGAAACGTTTTGTCTTCAGTCTCTGCAGGAAAACACTTTATTTGTTTTTCACATAATCCATTTAAATATTTTGGAAATGTTGCTTCTATAAGAGACAAGGTTCAAATTAAGGATTTAGGCACTACAGGAAAGTTATGTGTATCTCTGTATTTTTAATAATGCTAAGTGTAAACATAAAATGTAATAAAAACTGATAAATAATAAGTTGTTATCAACTGAATATGTCTATATGTAAGTAATTCACTGGGGCTGTTTTGTACCATGTTACCAGTTTTACTTTTAAATATTAGTTTCTCATTTAAAAAAAAAAGGAAATAAGAAAATAAGATAATACACATATTTATAGTTTACAGTTTGTTTTAATGAACATTTTCCACTTTAATGATCCGGGGAATCTCACAGATGGTTTTGTTAAGAAAAAAGAAAGACTTTCAAACTAAAAGTCTTTTGCTTTACAGTCAGAAAAATAAAGCAAAAACTTTCTCCAATGTTCCCATTTCTGTTCTTAAAGGCAAACTTGAAAGTATTTTTTAAAAAAAGAAGAAGAGAAAATGTGTGGGTAAATACCCGTGTATCTTTCCTGGAGTTATTTATTATAGTTCAACCAGTTTATTCTTCTCATGACTTCACTTTATTTCCTAAAGCTCAATTTCTACCATTTGCAGTAGCAGAATGAACAGCGGGGCTGCAATGCAATACTTTATTGCAAATTAGTAGTAGAAGACACATTCGGCAGAACCAGTAGACATTTTATCATAAGATAATTGACAAGTAAGTTCTTTTGTCTTAATGAGACAACTGTTTTTTAGACTCTGTTTCTTAAATCTCAGGGCCGTCTGTTGCAAAGATGAAAGCTCTTGAAAAGAAGTAACGCCATAATCATGTTTACATTTTTTAACTGCTGAGGTTTTAACTGAAATACAAATGTAGAAATTCCCCCCCTCCGACAAAGTGGCTGTTTCCCTGTAACCACCTCCCCACTCTTAATGCTGGCTGAAACCCTAAATAGTGGTATGTTAAAACCTTGTTTAACTGTTATGCGTTGTGAATCATACCCTCACTTCTACACACATTCATGCGCACACAGATTGTGATTGTGTTTTGACTGGTATGTCAGAGTTAAGAGATCAGTACAGACCACCCTAGAAGCAAGCAAAGGAAAGTAAAGGTTTTAAAATATGTAGGTTAAAGAGCACGTTTCATTGTTGCATTTTAGCACAAAACTTTTTTGTGCACAGTCTTAAAAGGTATGGAAATATGAATACTTTTTATATAGACGCCAAGGTACCAAAATACTTGAGAGACAATGCAAAAAAGTAACCGCTGGAAAATGTCAAGAAAGCCAAGGTCTTCCACTCTGCGACAAAACTTGAAAAAGCATTTTCTTTCTGAAGCTCAGCTCAGTGATAAATGCACCTGTGTTATTAAAATGTGGGTATTAGCGGGTAGGATGGGGTGAGAAGTACAGAAAAGCAGTAATGAAAGGAAGAGTGTTCCTTGACCCTTTTACACTGTAGAAGAAAAGATGAATCAAATATTTTTTTTTTTTTAAATAAGTTTTTAAGTATTGTTCTCAGGCTTTAACTTCAGCCGTGAACACCAGCCGCTATATTTAAAGCATAATCTGGGATCCAGACCTTTAAAAAAAATCACACTCTGAAAATGAGGCATTTTCTTTACAGAAGTGATTAAGACATGCAAAATATACAGTATCAATAGAAAAAATAAAGAAAGTGTGGAAAAAACAACTTAAAGACAAGTTATAGAAGTTTACTTTTATAACTTTGTTCCCTAATTGTTGATCAGCATATATGTAACATAAACAAATTCATAAAAGCGTTTTGTTTTTCTCTTTTTGCTTAAACCACTGTCTTTGAACCTGTGTTTTCTTCTGTTTAGTCTCAAGGTCGAGCCACCCTCACTCTGGACAAATGCCTTCTGAAAAGCTTCCGCCCCTCCTCAAACCCACTTCTATCACTGGCCCAGACAATACAAACTCACAAAGAGTTTGAAAAGGGCGGGGCTGTGCACAAACATGGGCACTCACACGCATATCCATAGACATAGGAGATTGCACTAAATCTGGAGGGTTAAAATGTGCATGTCTATTTTTTAGGCGAAAGTACAGACCCTTAATCATATTCCTTTCCCTCTATTTTGGTGTTCTGTCATGAGGCGGTTGTACAGAATAATAATCATAATTAAGGTCCCCCACAGGACTGCACCTAATAATGACGCTGTTCTGTCTTCATCCTCAGACCTCTTTCAACTTCAGATCTTAATCTTGAAGTTTTGGCATGACAAAACTATGGAATAAACTATCCACAAGTGGCCCCAAGGTTACTACCAATGTGATCTTTTTCAACATTATATGACAGTTTTTTTTTTCTTCTTTCTGTTTTGCTTTGTCTCAGTTTTAAAAAGTATTGATTTTTTTAACATATGCTACTTTTCTCTGGGACTCATTACTTTTAACCAAGTTGCTTTGTCACTTATTTCCTGATTGCAAAACAACATTTATTTTACTTTGAAAGTTATCATTATGATAGTTTGTTATTGTTATTATGTGAAACGACAGCGTTGTGTTACAGTAGTGTACTAAAGCTGTATGAATTTTCTAACCAGGATTAACAATAGAACAACATCCATAAATATGATATATTACGAGACTTTGAGCTTGCAACCTGTTAATACTCAATCAGTCAAGTTGTGGTTCACAACTATGCCTCATACTTGACCTTTGACCTTTTATCACGTCATCACTTTATCTTACTGGAAATGAGTGTCATTTTGAAATAAATAGAATATGATTTAGCCAGCAACAATCTTAACACAGAAAGCTTTGTGTCGTTGTTGTCATGTGCACAAAGGCATAAAGGTCTCTTTGTGAAGTTTTCTTTGCATTGGGTGATTTTAACGGTCACCATAGAAAGTTTTAAATTAAGAAAGTGTTTTTTTTTTCTCATGTCTGTGTTTGGGAAAATGAATTTGGCTATTTTTATTCATACAGATACACACATGCTGGAATGTGTTTACCTGGCTTTGCAACACTACTTAATGTCCAAAGTAAACACGATGGATCCCTCCCACAACCTTCTTCGACTAGTTTCTATTCACTCAAACTTAAAAACCAGACGCTCTGGAATGAACCCGGTTCTCTGTGCTGACAGAGAAAGCTTTAGACCGACATCGATCTTGACTGACAGCTCAGACCTGATCTCTGACCTGATGTATCAAACCTACTCAGGTGCATTTATGAGCTAGTTCAAAGGATTCATTTGGCAGGCATCCCTGTAGCTGCTGTACTACAAAGAATCCAACCAAATCGTTATCATTGTAGAGTGACAATAGTATGTAAACTTTACAGCTTGACTGCTCTTTAAGCCATAAAAAGTGGGCTTTTATGGAGGACCATAAAGAGAAAGGAGCAACACAACTTGCTTCAGAGGATGAACTAGTAGGCAATATAGGGCAAATAGTGGAATCTTAGCAGCAAATGAGCCTTTATGAGAGCTGAAATCTGAACCATGCAGCCATACTAGAGAGAAATTAAAAAATAAAAGTTCAGCGAAGTTCACTCAGTCTGCCACCAGAAAGAATGAAAGCAGAAACCTCAGGTGTGTCGTCAGTCTTAACAGTGCCATTACTGATTTCCTGTTTATCTCTAGCTGCTACAAATTCTCACGTTAAAAATGAGTGAGCCACAGCAGAAATATCGACATAAGCACACACACTGTAGACTTTATAGTAGTAAATTAATGCTTTTTCAGTCTTTCACTTCTCTTTTGTGTCTTGTTGGCCGTTTCATATGTAGTTTCAAATTTGCACCAATCAATGAGTTCTCTCACTCCTGGGTTTAAATTTGGTGGTCAGGTGGGGCCTTTGCATGCCTTGTTCTCTCTGTCCTCCAGCTTCTTGCTGGGCATGCTGTACATGCCTGTTAATTGGAAGGAGGAGTGTTTGTTTGTTAGCGTGAGTGGTTGTTGGTCGGTAGTTGCCCTGAGTTCAGGTTGTACTCCACGTCTTGTCCTGTGGCTGCTTGTATAGGTGCTGGTGGCAACTGGCAGGTGCAGCAAGATTTAATCATTTAATTTAACAATTACCCGGGGTGATTACAGAGTAAGAGACTTGTTTGAGTTATGGGTAATTTACAAAGCATGTATCAAATGAGTGGATACTCAAGCCAACAGTTTGAATTTCTTTGTACAGAATTTAGCTTTTGTCATCATAAGGACCTTGAGGTGACTGTTGTTGTGATATGGCGCTATGTAATAAAACTGAACTGAATAATGTTAAACAGTCTTTCACAATCTGTTTGTGTTCTCCTGGAACCAGCAATGCAAGTTGTGTGCTTTATATGCAGGAAATGTTTGTGGGTTATTACTGCTCAAACTGCAATTATGCAAACCGCAAAACCTGAAGGTGGACAAAGTCAGTGGGAATATTTCTCATTATGAAAAATGATTAAAGGGTAACAGTGAGAAAATAACCAATTCAAACATTACTGTGCATGATAAACAGTATTGAAACACATTATAGGCTTGCATTTACTGCTTTTCATATGCCCTTTGGATGTGGCATCTGTTTGTCAGGGTGCCAGCTACTGCTTCCTGTTTTGCCTGAGAGTGAACTAACTTAAAGTGGTTTGTCAGCTTTGAAGAACTCCTTTTGATGCCACCGTTGAACCTCAGGAAACTGTCAAACTCAGGGTGGGTCAGGATTGGGCGTAGTGAACCGGGATTAAAATCTAAAATTAGGCTCAGGGCAAAGGGCAGTTCCAGTTAAGTCTGAAGATTCTCAAAAACAATTATCATTTCCTGTCTGGGTTCACTGTAATATCATTTTGGATGAGTTGTCTTGAATGGAATGCACAGTTAGCATAAAGTTTTAATGCCAGATTTGAATGGAATGCACTGTTAACTGAAAGGATTAATAAAAGCTTTGACTTGAATGGTTGGATGACTTAGAAGAGAGGAAGAGAGTGGCTTGTCTAGAAGATTCCTTAGAGGCTAAGCAGTGCTCACACACGGAATGCTCAAACGTATGTAAGTGCATACACCCAAGTGCCCCATCTCTACCTCTCTCCCTCTTTCGCACACACACACACACAGAGACACAACCCTGACTTCCTCCTGTTGTTGTGTGTGTTTTGTCAGTCTAATCTCTGGTCTAATCCTCACACTACTGCCAGACAGACAGACAGGCCCACCCAGGTGAATGAGCCTGAACTTAAGCACAAGTGTGTTTGAGTGTGATTGTGTGTGTGAGACGTGCACAGCTGGTGGATGTCCCAGGTCATGTGATCTGCGGGACATTTAACAAGGATGCTAGTGACATCGAGCATGCACACAAAAGCAAACAGTTTTGCCGGCCTTAAAACTGGTTTCTGATTTTGAAGTCAGGTTCAAGTTTAGCCTGACTTCATGTCCATGTTTCTAAACTACGCGTATACAGATCCCAAGTCAAAGTCCTAAACAAGAATGCATATGCCGATATAAGTGGAAGGTAAATCTAACTTCTGTTAGATACGCTTTAAAGTACCAGGTTGGACGTGTTTTGCCTCCAGAACTGTCTTGCTTCCTAAAAGCACACAATCAAAACGGTGCTGGAAACATTCCTCAGAGATTTTGGTCCACATGGACATGACAGCATCACACAGTTCCTGCAGGTTTGTCAGCTGCTCAACCATGATGTGAACCGGGTCAGAGGGCCCAGTGGCCCCAGTATCCGGCAGCCTCGCCTCTGTCAGTGAAGTCAAGAAGACTTCCTTATGATTAAAAAGATTCAGTTTAGGTCTCAAAATACACACCCAACAACCAACAGAGTGCTGTTCAGCAAGTTTATTTGTTTAAAGTCAGCTCATAGCAGTAAACACTTGAAGCCGTGGAATTACCGGGGTTTTCAGGACTCCATTCAGGTGGCTGTTTCTGTTGGAAGTGGGGAGAGTGGTCAGTTGGAACTGAATTAGAGGTGAGGCATGGATAACTCAATCAGGTTTAGCTCTTATTTGATATTTTACAGAGAAAATTAGCAAGGACGGGAATTGGACTGACCAGAGTTTCTTAGGGCAGTACATGGTGGAAAGGTAGGTGAGTATTGCAGGTAAATTTCCACAGTTCTTTCTTTCAGAAACATGGACCACATCAGAAATTTCAGAGAAGGATCTCAAGGAAGGTAGGTGGCTCAACAGGCAAACTTGACTTTATAACCAGAGGAGACGAGATATTAACACAAGGCAAACAATCAAAACACTGGGAGCGCGATGTTAGCTCGATTACCATGCTGGCAGGGGTTGAGGATTCGCCTGGCCCTTGAGAAGCCGGTTACTAATTATCAGATGCAAGACAGGTGTGTCAGGTGAGAAGTGGGACCTGTGAAGACTCACCCACAGGGTGGAGCCACCTGCAGGGAGTAAACAGAAAGGCCAACGGAAGAACCCCAAATCAGCCCCAAACCATGACAAGTAGCCTTGACTTTATTTACCAAAAAAGTTGGTAAGACAACAGTGATGTATGCATTAATTGTGTGGATGCTTTAAGCATCCACACTATTGAGTTCCTCTTGGGACTTCCGTACACTTTTTGGCACTTAACTACTTCCACAATTTTCAGCTGATTTTCACCGTTCAAATTTTAAAATATTCTGCTATTTCTGCTAATTCCTGCTATGTCTTTTGGTATTTTTCACTATTATACTTTTTAAAATATTAAGCTTAATTTGTCCCATTGAAATGAATGGGAAACTTCTGCAATTCTGCTAAAATTTGCTTGTTTCTGAAACTTAACTACTTCCTCATATTTTCACGTAGAACAACCATTCAAACTTTAAAATGTTCTCAAATTATTGGGCTATTCAGGTATGATTCAGCTTTTTCAAATCTTTTACCGTTTTACCTTTATGCCTCTTAAAGTTTTGAGTTGCAAAATTGTGATTTTTCACAAAATACATGCGTTGTTATGGTTGCTATGCACTTGGCTTCCAGTCTGCCACTGAAGGTTTTGCAGTCTTCTCTTCATGTCCGAACAACTTCTTGCTACTTGCTCAATCTTCACTCAACTTCCACAAATTATACATCAAAACGTAGGTATTTTTGCTGGGTTTCCGAAAATGTCACTATCATTGTTGTGGGATTCATAGAATTTTGGCAAATCTCCTCAGACCAACACAAAGTCGCAAAACTCTCCATAGAAAGTCAATGGAGAGCTTGTTCAAAATCACCGCTTGATTTCTGTAATGAGAGGCATATTCGAATCGTCATATCTCCTTAACGAAGCAAAGTTAAGACATAAGGCTTGTCCCAGTATATCTTCAGACACTCCTGACGCTCACAATTCAAGAATTATTTTCTCACCTATTACCGTTCTGAAATGAGTTAGACTTGTTTGAGGGTAGGAAATTCGTCCTTCGCTCAGATTTCTTCAGATTTCAAACTCTGGAAAAGAACCACTTTTTTCTCTCGTCATATCTTTTTAATGGATTTCCACAGAGACCTGAAAATTTCCATGATTGTTCACCAAAGTGTGCTGTCTCTTACGGTGAAAGAATGATATTGATACTCCAAATAGATTTAGAGTTAGAAAGCGTTGTTTGAGGGCAAGTCAAGGCAGTTTTTGCTTTGCTCTACTCAGTTATGGTGCATTAGAAGTCAATTATCTTTAATAATTCATATTTTAATGATAAATTGTCAACACTTTAAGATTCCCCCATCTCTTCTGAACAAAACGGTGTAAGAATGACCGCTCTAGCCCCTACGGTTAGGAAATTATGGTCATTTGTTTGAGGGGAGTCGTCATTATGAGAAATAGACTGCAAAAATCCTGTGTCTCTCTGTGCTGCGTGCACCTGTTTTGGCGGGAAAAAGTGCACAGGCTCTCTGATTGGTGGATTCAAATTCAGCAGCTCCAAGGCTGCTTGACTGAGCTAGAAACTTACTTCTCTCACTCTGTGTGTGTGTGTGTGTGTGTGTGTGTGTGTGTGTGTGTGTGTGTGTGTGTGTGTGTGTGTGTGTGTGTGTGTGTGTGTGTGTGTGACAGAGAGAGAGAGAGAGAGACCAACTTTAGGGCAGCATCTCATTGTTGGAAAAACATATAATATATTTAGACTGGTTGACTGGCATAGACCCTCTGTGTGTCTCTCTCTCTGTGCATTTGTGTATACATATTTGATTTTATGTGTAATTGTTGGCTGTTCCTTCTTGTTTTTTAATTTATTTTTATTTCTTTTTTTTCCACATGTGAACAACAATTAGTTTTGAGGGAACTTAACCATATTCTGTTTTTTTTTTCATCTTGTCATTTAACTTTTCCAATATTTCTACTTCAGTTATTGCTATTCTGCTCAATCATAGTATTTGTTCTAAATCATTGTTATTATGCTATATTGTAGTATTTCTGCTAAATCATTGTATTTCTACTATATTATATTTTTCTTTCTAAATATAGCATTTCTGCTATATAATTGTATTTCTGCCAAATTATAATATTTGTGCTAAAACATAGTCTTAATTTAAAATTACAATATTCATAGGTCATCACAGTGTCTCTGGTAAATCACAATATTTCTGCTATGTTGTACTATTTTTCTAAATCATAGTGTTTCTGTAATGTTTAAGTATTTTTGGCTAAATATATTCTTTCTGTTATCTTATACTATTTCTCCTAAATTCTTGTATTTTTGAGAAGTTATGTTTCTGGTAAGTTACAATATTTCTGCTAAGTTCTGCTATGCTATTGTATTTCTGCCAAGTATTATGTTTCCTCTAAGATATTGCAGTTCTGCTAAATTATTACATTTTAGCAATGTTCCTTTGCTTCTGCAAAGTTTTTACAATTTCTGCAACTTTTCAGCTTTTTCAGCTACTTTTTGCATACAGCTTCAGCTTTAAGCATCCACACTGCATTTTCGCAGGAAATGCAAATTTTTCTAGTTAATAGTGGTGGTTAACCTCTGCCTGGCACACACACACACACACACACACACACACACACACACACACACACACACACACACACACACACACACACACACACACACACACACACACACACACAGAACAATGAGCTCTGGGAAGATCAGAGATAATTTCATAGGTTATTTATAAGTTCAGTAAAAAAAGAAAGACAGAAACTTTGGCAAACTGTTGTTAATTTGTCAAGGTGTCATAAGCAGCCCAATCATTCTCAGGCAGAAATGCCTGCAGCATGCAGTGGTGTGGCTAACAGAGCGTATTTGCCTCCAAGCGATGTAAATTTCATCACCAGATGGTGAGGCCAAGGGTCTGTGTGGAAGTCTTCGTCTACCAATTGTTTGTGATTGCATGGTCTCATCTGCTGAGGCTTTACAATATAATGTACTAACTACACAAACGCCTTTCAGGTAGACCTCAAAGAACTATAACAAGAATAAGTACCTGGCTGTGGTGAGTGCAGCTGTCTGGAACACTTTCAAGGGACACTTAGAGGAAAAACACTGAAAATCCTCAGAAAAATATGGATTCAATGATCCATCTTTGACCTGTAAAGTTTAGGCCTGAAACAGGGATCCACCTTTGGCCTTTGAGATAATGAGAAATCTAATTAGCACAGTTCAATTTTATTGAACCTCCTCTGAAGTCAAAACTCCTTCACAAAGAGAGCTGTGATCTGCAGGTACCATACAGGACTCAGTGGTTTAAATATGTCTTTATTGTCCTGTTATCAACAAAGCTAAGCTCTTAAGAACACCTTTATTTTCCTCCTACAGTAACTTTCACTGAAAGGAAATTGTGTACTTTGATGAACAAATGCCAGGAAGACTAAGTGGTGCAGTACAGACGAGCTCAGAAACCTATTCTGACTGACTGACTGACTAGCACTAGCATGTCCACGGCTGGATAGCGTGTCAGCGGTTAGTCACCACATCACCGAGCTTCCAAGATCCAACATTTCACAAAGACACACGGATTAATTTGTTTTTTGTATCTAGACCTTAATGCTGATGAATATGAATGCAGCTAGGTGGTCTGCTCCGTCGGGTGAATCAGGTGGATTTTATGTACTTAGAAACCGATCAATGGAAGTCCAAGCTGCAGGGAGCAGCTGGTCACACGGAAGCAAAGAAAATACCATCTTGAACATTACTACATTTTTTATGTTCACCTCAAACCGTTATGAAAAATGATTTCCTCTTAATAAAAAAATAATAAGAAAAACATTTTTGTGAAGAAACATTGCGTTAATAAACACAAGCATAATTAAGAGATAAACAGTTCTACTCCAGTTTAATTAGGCATTAACGGTTATTTGAGATGCTGTTTATTTCACTCTTATTAGTTGTGCTGCTGTTGTTTGGCATTCCAGAAATGTCACTGTGGCCACAAATGTCTAACCTTCTGAAACTCCTGAAAAGGTAACATTTTTGCACTTTTATACCGTATAAATGAAAACATACATGCTGTGTCAGTGATTGCTTTTAAAACTTGCAGGGTTAGATTTTGTATACCACGTAGAGAACCACGATGTTTTATGTTTCAGTAGTCAGACAACAAACTACCTGCTCTGGCTGCAGTGAAATATATGTAAGTCTGGGAAATATACATGGGAAATTTCTAATTATACTGTGTCATATGGTTATCTTGTACTTTTGCCCCTAAATCCAAGTTAAAAAAAGAAAATCGTTCACCAAGACTGCCGAGTGCACTTTGAAGATTTTTAATTTAATCCATGCTCGAGCTATTCTCGGATGACATTAAAAGCTGAGTTGCGTTTTATTTTCAACGAAGAAATGCAACTATTCTATGTACCACATATGACAAACAGCTAATCCTTATTTATGCCATGCCATGCCTGTCACATTTTAAGCTGCAACTGCATTATGGCCAGTGGCAGGTAAAGTACAGTAAGCCTGACTGGATTTGGCAGCCGCCTGAAGCACAAACGGTAACCAGAGACTGAGTTTCCTTCCAAAATGAAAGATATCCCCCTTTTAAAAAAATGACACCTTCTTCTGCAAAAGCATTGTTGGCGGGAAAGCGAAAGTCATTATCGAGCATGAGGAAGTCACAATCTATCTCAAGGTCTTAGTTTGTGCTATTGATGATTTGATAATGTGCTATTAAACACCCTTTTATTAAAGTTACTGTAGGAGTCAAGAGAACTGTCAGCACGTCGTGATCTTTATTCACTGTATTTTTCTGTAAGAACAACAAAGGACATGACTGCACAAAAAATGCAAAACGCAGAGAAAAAATAGAGGCTATTCACCCAGTGCATAGTAAGTCTGAGCTAGTCACAATGTCCCATTCGCCACCATCTTTAGCTCGCATATTAAAAAACTAGCTAGCACCATCTGTTTTGAACATTTCGGTTAGTTAAAAAACACAGATTTTTGATCAAATAGCAATTCCATTCAATCTTGTTACTGAGATACATCTAATGTTGAGTTGTCAAAATGTTTCACAGGTCTAAACATTAAAAAGAAAAACCACACCTCTCCCATTCAGATCACTTGAGTGTGTTTTGTAATTGATGAGTGCTTATTCCCAGGATCCAGCCCAGAGACATTCACAGGACTGTGTATTGTAAATCTGTGTATGGTCCACAGCAATGGTGTCAATAACTCCTTAAGATGTTAGAGGGTGAATATTTAGCCCAAACAACATAAAATTCATCAGTTCTCTAGACATGCACCAGTAGATGGGCTATGATCTGCCATGAGTTCGAATGTATCAGAGTCTGTAAGCAGCTGTCTGAGCAATCTGATGAGGAAGGCATTGTGTAGCACAGACATCGCTTTCCCACTGCAAAAATGTATCATCGGCGTAGCTTACCACCAATATAACACCTAAATACTTCTTCAATTACATGTTAAAATTCTGTGTGTAAGCTACTACAGTCTTGTAGCACAACAATCTGTTCAGTACTGAAAAATGATCGATTGTTCCTGCATGGTTTGCATACATTCCCTCTCTATGTGTGCTTTGTATATGTGCCCAACACAAAAATATGAAAACACATTGCCTGCATGAGCTCTGCTTATGGGAATCAATCATAAAAAGGCAAAACTGCTAATAAAAAATCAGTTTATGAGACTAATGTGTTAACAATTTCCCAGGGAAGATTGGATAATTTTACTGCCTGAGCCTGGTTCTGCCAGAGGTTACTTTCTGTTAAAAGGGAGTTTTTCCTTCCCACAGTTCCCAAGTGCTTGTTCGTGGCATCAAAGCATCACTTTGGACATACACTGCAGTGTGAAATCCTTTGTACAGCAATTGCAACAACACAGATAAAGAAAAGTTACATGTCTTTTTAAGTACATTGCAAGATTTGCAGAAAATGTGCCCTCACCTTCACTTTAGGGAGAGAAGTTTTTCTTTTTTTCCCTTAAAAAAAACAGGTTAGACTGAAGCACTGTGAGGCTGATTGCAGGTGAAGAGGCCTCTTGGTATGCTGGGTAATTTACATGACATGATTACTCCGGCAGCCATCTCTTTCTGTGTGTGCGTAATGTGTGTGAGTGTGTGTGAAAGACAGACAGAAAAAAACCTGCTGGGAAACAGGGTTTAGCGGCAAAATGGTGCTAAACATCTGTGAGCTTGATGACACTCACTTAAAACAACGGGAGGGAAGGTGGGAGGGCGGTATGATTGAAGGAAGAAAATAGGGAGTATGAGGAGGGAGGGAGGGAGGAAGAGAACGGGGAGAAAGAGAGTGATGTAGACGGGAGGAGCAGAAAAAATGGAAAATACTTAAGAGACAGAAAAAGAAGAGGCAAAGAGGGAAAAGTGGTGATGGGGGGGAGGGGGGGGGAGAGAAGTTGAAGGATTATATTCATCAGAGTTCTCTGTGATAGCAAAGCCAAATGTACAAACATCAAAGACGGGGAGAAAGACTTGAAATGTGCATGTGTGTGTGTGTGTGTGTGTGTGTGTAGGGGACAGACAGGGCAGGCAGGCTGCATGGTCTAACTTGCTGTAAAAGCACCTGAAGAAACAACACAAGCCTGACATGATAACATCTGTCGTGACTGCCTGTCAAGCCCCGTTTGTGTGCGTTTGTGTGCATGTTTGATGCTTAGACATACACAGATTTGTTAGATTTGTTATATCCTGGATTTTGTCTTTTGCAGAAATTTTGTCTCTCAATAACTTTAAAGGGGCAAAGTGTGACATTAGTAGTATCATTCATTTAGAAACAGTTTAATCCATCCATCCATTGTCGGCAGATGAAATCTGTGTATTCTTTTCCGTAACCCAGCAAGATTGCCAGTCTTCTAGCTTGCTTACTTGCCACAAGTGCACTGTGCCACCTACCAATAGAAAGGAAAAAATAATGTGCACATTTCCACGAGAGAAATCCCACACCTGGTTCTATCCTAGCCTGCTTTTTACATCCAACAGAAAAACTGCAGTCGTGGTGCTTTCAATTGTACTCAGAACTCGGAAATTCTGCCTTCTGAATAGG
Organism: Astatotilapia calliptera; assembly: GCF_964374335.1. Taxonomy (NCBI): domain Eukaryota; kingdom Metazoa; phylum Chordata; class Actinopteri; order Cichliformes; family Cichlidae; genus Astatotilapia; species Astatotilapia calliptera. The sequence goes on from NC_137438.1 coordinate 9,768,807, forward strand.
AAGATGTAGGTAACACCAGACTGCAGATGAGCTGCATACAGGGCTGGACTGGGACAAAAAATCATCCCGGGCATTTTGACTAGAGACCGGCCCACCATTATAGGAAAAATCATAAAGCCTTTGAATGAAAATAAACACTGTTGTGACAGTGATGTACACTGTTTTGATGGTATATATGCATCAATCTATCAATTGTTTGTTGTAAGACTCAGATAATTATTTTTTTAAAAGTGAGACATTTTAAATGAGAATAAGAAAGTATTTCCTTGTGCCCACCTCTCCCTTTTAATGCCCTACATGGACCCCTGGCAACACTTTGCTAGACCCGCCCCTGCACAGTTACCAGCTGTCAGCTACTTAGAAAAGGATCCTGGTGTTATTTTTCTCTCAGAAACAGTTCATAACTTCCCTTCAACTCATTCATGTCACCTAAAAGGTAAACCTGTTTCTCCATCACAGCTCTGATGATTCAGTAAGGACATCTCCTGGTTTCATCTTCATGTTTCCCTCTCACCAGATAACCCGACGTCATGACCAGCAGGTTTACATCTGTGGCTCCAGCCAACATCAACTGTACTAGAAATTAATATTAAATAAATTCTCACAACAGCTGATCAAGCTTAAAAGTGCTGCTGTTGTTTACCGCGACATCCGCTGGTTTCCTCTTTCTGGCGCAAAGTGGGCGATAAACAAACAAGAGAGAAAAGCCGATCAGCTGATCATTGATCAGTTTCATGATTGAAGTAGCAACAGGAGAGGGAGGGGGGAGAGGATGAGAGAAGAAGAGGCAGCTGTGCAGCAAAGACACAAAATAACTCCAGCTTTGTGTCTTTTTCATTGTAGCTGAAGTCCGGGACAAACTGTTCCTTTTCACCTCAATAAGAAACACGTAATATTTTCTCTGAATACCAGACGATTCCGTTTTTTACGGGACGGTTGGCAACTCTAATAATTAACCTTATGAACAAAATAAAGTTCAACATCAGTAACATAGCAACCACCCAGCTGTATAGAAACTCCGTCATGCTAGCTAGCACACAGTACGAAAAAGTCAGCATAACGAAAATAAACTCCACCTAAACTTGGTTCATACCTGACCCAGATGGACTGCAGGTTATAACTTATTACCTGAAGTTCAGTTCACCTGACACTCTCGGACCAGCGGCCGCTTCGGGTCTCTCCTCTTGCCTCCCTTTTCCTTCATCCACCTGCTAGCTTCAACCACTTGCTAATGTTATTGAATCTGTGGAAGCTCCGCGATAGCCACTACACGAAGTAACGAACAGTGTTGGTCAAGTTACTTGAAAAAAGTAATCAGTAACTAATTACTGATTACTTCCCCAAAAAAGCAATCCCGTTACTTTACTGATTACTTATTTTCAAAAGTAATTAATTACTTAGTTACTTAGTTACCTTTTAAAAACACGATTTACAACCTGAAGAGGTGATAAAGCTACAAGTAACGCGTTACTGTCCATCTCTGGTAACGAATAACGAGCCTATCTAAATCCAAGTAACGAGTAATACGTTCCCGGTTTTGGCATAATAACTAGTTACCGTGCTCGTTACCACAATAATAACGTAGTTACTGTAACGCGTTACTTAATAACGCGTTAGTCCCAACACTGGTTATAACTCACTGTACCTCGAGATGGGACAGTAGGTCACTGGAATAAGAGTCTGCCCAGAGGTTTTTCTTTTGTTCATTCTGTGATTACAACTTGTCAATAACAATAAAAGACAATAACAGCAAATAATGTAACAGCAAATGCAATTGTGTACTAATTGTGTACTCCAGCTACAAGATATGTTTATAATAGTATTAGTATAGTATTAACTACTTCTCAAGCATCTGGGGCTCAGAAGTTTGAGCAGGTTGTGGGAATGTTTCAATCCTCAGCTCCTCAAGTCTGCATGTTGAGTATCTTTGGTCAGGATACTGAACACTCTGTTGCCTCTGATGTGTGACTGTAAATGGAGTGGTCCTGATATATAGTTCTTTTTTCTACTCAAAACTCAGCATTCAAAGCACTTTTGACTGCAATCCTCATTTACATATGCATTCATACAGGGTTTTTTTTCTGTGTTATAGTTAACTGGTTATGATGTCCTTGGAGTCTGTTTCTCTTTTGAGTCCAGGTCCAGGACCACTTGAGGTCCTTGTTCTACCTCTTGAATGAATCCCAGCCATCTACTATGTTGCCAGGTACACTGCTTCCTCATCACATCAAATTAATTCCCAGTACTTAAGGACCAGCAGAGGTGACAAAACTGCAGATGTTCTGCACTTGAGTAGAAGTGCAGATACTAGTGTTAAAAAATATTCCAGTAAAAGTTGAAGTACTGATTCAACTTCTTTACTCAAGTAAAAGTGAAAAGGTACAGGCTCTGAAATGTACCTAAAGTAAGAAAGTGAAAAGTAACACTTTGGAGGATGTTTCTATTTTTGTGCAAAGCAAACTAAATCTTGTGCTACATTAATGTAATAATAAAATAATATTAATAGATGGGAACAGTCTGAATTTTAATTCTAGTGAACTCAGCTTGAATCTGTTGAATGGAACACGAGCCCACATTGTATAGGGTGACTTTCCCTCTAAAGAGGAGAATGTGTAGCGAAGAGGTTAAAGCACATTCAGCAGGTGGAGGAACCTAGAAATCAGTTGTGGTAGCTCATTGTGGGAAAAGGGATTTCTATGGAGAGCTTCAGTAGATTTTCTTAATGTACAGGCTGTGATCAGCTGATCTGGGCTACTGCTCTGAGGTTCACTGCTCTTTGTGGATTTACACACCTCAATTTAACAGATGTTTTATGAGTGGTCCTGGCAGATTTCCATCCTCTACACTGACAGTACAGTGTTTATACTCTTTATATTAGACAGCATAAAGTTGGTATGAAGGTGGGATTCAGTGAACGAATCTCAGCATCATCAGCTTAACTTCAAATTCAATTCTGCTATACTGGATATAACCTAACTCTGACCATGAAACCACAGTCACTGTGCACCAGTCACACACTGCTCTTTACTTTAAATCCATCACAGTGCAGCAAACTAACCTGTTTACATCTTCACTAACCTGCAGAGGTTCTCCGTGCAACTTTTAAATAACAGTTAGTCTCCCTCTCTTTCTTTTACAGCACATTTCACAATATAAAAAAACATAACGTCACATGTACTGACCCAATATTTGATTTAAAAACATGAGGACTCACATGTAGGCTTTACATTTCCAGTATGTCAGCTCCCACTGAGCATCCTTACCTTTACATCTAACCTCTGTTCTTCCTCTCCTGTCCTGTCTTTCTTATCTTTCTCCATCTCTGAGTGAGCTCTTTCTTTTCTCTCCTGTGAAACACAGCAGCTGGACCTTTAGCTAGCAACACACTGAGCCACAAGCTGCACACAAGCAGTTTGTGTTTGCTGATGTTTGTTAAGCTGATAGAAACGTTGCATTTGAAATTATCTGCCACAACATGTTATTCTCCTTATGTTCGCTCATGTTCCACAGCGCTAGCTAGATGCCGAAGTACCATAACGGCAACTTACGGGCACCTGCAGTCATTTTGGTGTTGTGCCAAAAAAAAAAAAAAAAAGAAAGAAAGAAAAGAAAACACACCCACTTTTTGCCACAAAGGTTTTTTATCATCTTTCATGTCTTTTATGCCACATCTCCTGGCGATTAATACAAAAACAGGACCGCCTTCATGTGTTACTGTTCAGACTCAGACTGGTTTGATGTTTGAAGGCTCGCACTGATGTGAAATAAGAACTCCCCTCAAATGTGTTAAATCATCGTTAAAGTAATGAGGATGTTTTAAAGTACAAGGAGATAGTCTGCTACTACCATGTGGTAAATCAGCTGACCAGAGCTGCCTATATAAATACAGGCCATTTACCATTTACCATTTACTCAGTCATAGCTGGCTGTATGAATCCTGCCTGACTGGGTGAATGTTGATCATAGTAAAAAGGGCCTTGATCGCTGAACAAGAGTGGAAAACCACTGTATAAGTTTTCTGTTATTTGTGGTTCAAAAATGTATGCATCCTGTGATTTTTATTGATTTGTCAGTCAATGTTTTTATCGATTTAATCGGATGTGGAGAAGAATGGTTAACTTCACTTGGACTTCAGCTCCTAATATCACAAAAGGGACCATATACAGACAAGAATGTGTCTATGTTCTTCTCATATACATGTAACAGCAGCTTGATATTTAATTGCTTCAGTATTTTTTATCCTTAAAAGTATTACATTGGTTCATTATATTCAAAGCCTTAACTGGTTAATCATTCAATGCATGACCCCAAAACACATCCCAGTATATCTGGTATCTTTTAGTAAACTTTTGCAGGTGCAAACACTAGGCTGCACAAAATACGCTTGCAATGATGTGTCATTTAGAGAGATTTTGAGGATTTAAGAAAACACCGGCTGCACCGCACATCCATCTTTTCTTACTTCACCTCTTGCTCTCTCTCTCGCTCTCTCTCCCAGGCAGAGGTGGATTAGCACAGTTCTGCTCCGTTTACCTCTGCCTGTCAACGCTGTGTGTGTGTGTGTGTGTGTGTGTCCTGTGCATTCAGCCATGAGAAGCTACCGCTAAGACCCTGCATCATAGGTTCTGTGTAGGTGACAGCTAAACAGTCCCACCCAGAACACACACACACTTAAAAATGACGCTTTTAAACGGTTAAGCCAAGTAAATGCTGTGGGGGTATCAAGTGCTACCAGTGGCAGTGCACTCAGAATATGAAAACTTGATGCCGCTTTTAAATTTCTGTTTCCACTTTCAGAAGCTGAGGGGAAAAGATAGGCAGAAAGATGGAGGGAGAGAAAAAAATGGCAGGTGAGGAGGTGGGAGGGAGGGAGGGAGGGAGAGAGTTTGTTGTCTTGTTGTGTGGTCCCGTGTGTCTGTGAGGGAGCTGCACCTCCACGCCTCAGTGCCATCCTCCTTCCTCCTCCCCGGCTCCCAGAGCCTGCTCTGGCCTGTTAGCAGGAAGTGTCCTCCCAGCTGACACACGCACACACACACACATACACACATAACTTTAAAATGTTGGCAAAATGCCCCCCCACCCCGACAATGCCCGCCAAAAATGCAAACATTTCACTCAGCGTGTGAATTAAAAGGAATCCCAGTGTGTCTGAATTCAATCTTGGAAGAGGGCCTAAATGAGCAACGCATGACATTTAAGCTGCTGTGAGGACTTAACAAATTGAGTAATGTGAGTTTCGGCAGGTGGTGCTCTTTTGTCTCACGAGCCCGATCCTGCCAACCTTCGTTTTCCAAATTAGTGGCGGAGCAAGGATATGTAGGTGTTTGTCTGAGCCATATGTCGAACACAGAAAACATCCTATGGGAAGTCTGTTGAAAATAGTTCTGAACTAAAAGATGAAATCAGCTTCCGTACAGACGTGAGGGCGAAGATCGTCTTTAGCAGCAACAAAAGCTCCGCAGAGGTTGCAAAGTAAGAATGAAAAGAAGGTGAGCCACGTCACCGACTTCTTTTCAGGCATGACGTTTATATGAGACCTGGATTTATAATATGTATGCTGACTTTTTCAAGCAAAGTGAGAATTTGTTCCCAAGTTAAATTTTGAGCATCTCATCTGACTCAACAACAACAACTTTATAGTGGGTTATATACAGATTTACTAAACTAAGGATTATACAGTGATATAGATTCAGCAGCCAATTTATTAAGTACACCAGCGAAAAGAAGAGATGAAAACTTGTCAAATCAAATATTTAGTCAGCCAATCACAAGGCAACAACTGAATGCATTTGGGGATGTAGTTGTGGTCAAGAGGACCTGCTAAATTTGGGAAAACATTCGATGATCTCACGAGTCTTGATTCTTGCTGCAACAAATCGGATGGTAGGGTCACAAATTGACATAAACAACTTGGACCGCTTAGTACAGACTAAGCATCATTTACACTCCATAGCCTGTGTGAGCAGGCCTGTACTCTTAGTAACCATGTGTCCATCTTCTGAAGCTGAGATATCTCAAACTGGTTTCTTGAACATGACAGTGAGTTCACTGAACTGAAATGGACAGTCACCAGCTCTCAATCAGCTACACCACCTTTGGGACATGGTGAAAAACAGAGGCAAGACATCCACTGTTCAGAGCAAATATGTGATGTCAACACCTTGATGAATCTGTGCCACAAATAATTAAGAGGTTCACAACTCAATATTTGCATGATAAAGTTGCTTTGAGTGTATTTCTTTATTCTTGCTATTTTTACTGTTTTTTTTTTTATTATCTAAAGATCCAGAAGGACATTTTAACAGCACGTATAATTCCTGGAAATCACTCTTGTCTTCTGAGAATGAAAGAAAAGCTTGTTGAAAGTAGTGTTTTCATTACATCCACATCTTTGGTGATGATCACTGACTATGCCTCAAACTATAGATGACACTGACACAAAGGAAAATATTCTGCAAAGTGTTTAGTGCACATACCTTTAAAAAATTCTATTAACTGGCTACAATAAGTTCAAGCTGTGTCACTAAAAAGACAGAGCACATAGTGTAGCAGTGACTTAGTTATTTATTCATTTTACTGTAACTTTTCCCCAGTGAATTCAGAGCGGCGGTGTGTCTATGTACCTGAAGAAGAGGGAGAGAGAGGCAGAAAGAGAGAGAGAGAGAGGGAGAGCAAAGAGAGAGAGAGAGAAGTAATTAGAATCCAGTGATTAATGTTCTAATGAGTTTATTCTCCAAGGGGATTAACATGAAGGCTAATAGCAGCTGTGCTAAAATCATCCCAAAAACCCCAAAACACAGGAGACAAAAAGACAGGCGCAGGATTTACTCGTCCACGGGAAGAAAAACATTAGTTTGTTCATGCCGTGGTTGTTGATGTTTTCAGAGTTTACTCTGTTAGCTTCCCTTCACTTCAGGCAACCTTGGAACGACCTCAGCACAGCCACTGAAACCTACCATCAACTGTGTGTCAAAAAGAATCACGCCAACCTATGTGTAAGACCCAGAGTCTGTGACCAGAAATAAAAGGCGTTCACTTTCCTCTAACTGACAGTTTGACAGACTTATATGGAAAACACAAAAACAAATAGTTCTAACCCCAGATAGCCCGTTTGAAAGTATCAAACTCTTCATTGTGCTCATGCTATACTCAATCTCGAGTTTTTTTTCCTTTTTTATAAATCAAATTTTACCAAGAAGTTGACTCAACTTCTTGAAAAAAAAAACAGGGAAAGAGAAGTTGAGAGAGAGGTGAGAGGTTAGTGAAACAGATTCAGAACCAAGAAGAAGAGAAAATATATATATCCTTGTAACCAGTTGGTTCTTGGTGTGATAGGGAGAGTGACATTCGGGTTGGCTTAGCCCTTTTCTAAAGGAAAAGGAGAGATTAAGACAATCCGCAGCGAGCCACCTTCCCTACGCCAAGGTGCTTAGGGACCCAGGGAGCAAAGAGGATTGTGGGAGAGAGAGTGGGCTTCTGGGATGGCGTCGTAGGGATCTTAGAAGGCATTAGTGGTAACATACTCTACCTGAGATAGACACAGAGGGGACCACAGCACCAGCACCAGACCCTTTTGTTGACTGGCTTAGTGGTCCTGTCTGTCACAAACACACACACACACACACACACACACACACACACACACACACACACACACACACACACACACACACACACACACACACACACAGGTGTGTGTTTCAAATGCAATAATTATGCTAAAAAATACACCACCAGACATACAAAACACATAAATACAAATGCCACTGCCCTCATACTACAAACCTATAAACACATATTTATCCACTTACAAATAAAAATACATTTAAAAAAGGACAAATGAAGAAACCACACTTACACATACTCAGTTTATAAATTTTCAATGATTTTTGTCAACAGACACCATGATTTTCTTCAAATAAGACAGAAGACATTTAAAAAGAGGCTAATATCGGTGAAAGACCAATACAGCCCATACGACAACATTTTGCTTCCAATGATTTTCGTTTCCATACAGTTTTACAATTTAAATAAAGGATTTTCAATTATCATTTACATTTGAAAACATATGCACCAATAAGCAGAAGCTAGTATCTGAACAGACACTGAATAACAATATTATTATGCACAGTTGTAAAAAATTAATATTACTACTTATTTTTAATTGTTATTAATGACAAATGTTGTAGACTGGATTACGCTGGGCACACGTTAAAACCATCCATGCCACGGTGCTCCATAACAGCAAGTATATCACATCATAAATCTCTAATGTGACTATAGAAAGACTTCATCCACACAAGAACTGTAACAGCTTCACCTCGATCTTTGGAACAACGTACCAACCAAATACTTCTGGAACTGGTCTGATAGATGGACAGATGGAGATTTAGTACTTAAATGATCTTTGATGAGTTATGCATTACTGTAGGAGTGATTCCATGTGGCTGCTGTATTTGTAAGTCAGTCAGACAAATCATAGTTTATTCATATATAAAAAGCAACACTGGTTTGCTGAATGTGAAATTAGCCCCCAAAATGAGCACGGGTTAACCTTAAACGTCTTTGGAGGAGCATGTTGCAGTGTACTTCCAAACACTAGATAAACTGGTCTTAAAAAATCAATAAGCTGAAGAAAAGAGAGAATGACTGAAAAGCAAAAGAAGGTGTCCAGACCTCAACAAGACTGAAATGTAGTGGTGGCAACTTTCTGGAGTCGTGCATAAGCAAAATCCAAACAAAGTAAAAGAGCTTTAGAAACTTTAAAGTTAAGAGTGGGTTAAAAATCCTCCATAATGACAACTGATAACTCATGATTGATAAGTGATTACTGATAAAGTCATACAGTGAACAGTTGCTTCAAGTTATAAGGTGGTTCCACAAGCTCTTGAATCGTGGGTTGTACTTTGCCTTTCACAGGACTGCATAGAGTCCAGATGCAGATGCCAAATGTGGCGACAAGAAAAGTTGTGAATGAATAGTCAAAATATTGAGATAAGATTTCTAAAAAACTTAATGCAGTTGATTCCATTTTTAAATCAATTCAATTATATATATATTGATATAGGCAAATCACAACAACAGTTACTTCAAGGTGCTTTATATTGCAAGCACCCTACTGTAACACAGAGAAAGCAGAGAAAACCCCAGTTATCAAATGATCTCCTTGAGTGAATGCTTTGGCGACAGGGGGAAGGAAAAACTGACTTTTAACAGAAAAATCAGGCTCAGGGAGGGGCGGCCATCTGCTGCGAGTGGCTTTGGGTGATAGGAGGAAGACAGAAGTAAGACACTGTGGAAGAGAGCATCGCCACCAATCTGAATAGTGGAGCGCTTGGTGACTGGTAATTCTAAACTGACGATAGGTATGACTGCGAGTGTGAATAGTTTTCTGTCTATCATTTTTAGACAGAAAACCTCATGCAACTTTACACTGAATAAGTGGAAAACATGATTGAATGGATGGGTTTTATTCAGCTGGTCAAAGTAATAGATTAATTGCTTAAAAGCTGATACTAAAACACAAGGCCCTACATATACTGATACTATCATATGCTGATAGACTGGAGACAAGATGACTCAGTATCCTCTGTTATATAATCAAGTATTAAACAGGACTGTTTCAGTTAGTTGAATTAACATATTTAGATATAACAGGTGGTGTTAATGAAGGCGTACTTGAGTTAATCGTACAAGCCTGTGGGAGTAAATCAGATAAACAAGGTGCAGTATTCATATTTGAAAATGAACTTCTGAATGAGCATAGACTACAATGCAGATGGGTCTCACTGTTAAACATCAGAGCAGCAAACTACTGTAGATTTGTGCTTAAACCCAACAACTCATAGTACATTTGTGCACTTGTGGTATTTTGTGTCGCAGGCAGAAAATATCACATTACCTTCTTACACTGTGTAATCGTGTTGGATTTACTCAACAAATCTGATGCAAACGGTTGACTCAGTATTTTGATTTTAATTTTTTTTTCCGCAGCATGCTTGAATTTTTTGCATCACTGCCACGTTGTACAAGCGCTACCTAATCTAATCTGGGTTCTGCTGGCTTGTAAGTTTTTCTGAGACATTGAAGAATTAAAGAGGAGATTAAGGTGCGTGGTTTAATCTATAAGGATGCGTTGGTTTGTAAGGTGGAAACAGGTATAAGTATGTCTTGTGAGCTTACGTACGTGTGTAAGAGTTTTGAGTGTGTGTGTGTGTGTGTGTGTGTGGATTTGAAGTTTACGTAAGTCTAAGTTTGACGTATGAGAAAAGTAAACTGTTTCTTTTGAGCCAAGTTTTGTTAATGACTGAGATTCAGACACAAATGCACACATCTACACACACGCGTGCGTATTAAGATGTACCCAGATGCTCCCTTGTACCGTGCCATTTATTCACACTGTGATCTCTCTCGTCTGTTAAGATCAGCTGTCATTCCCTTTGTTAAGGAGGTGATTTATGTGGTAACTGTAAGGTCTGTTTGGCCTCCGTGCATATGCGTGTGTACACGCATGTGTTTGGGTGTGTGCGTAGCCTCGGGGTAAAGCAGCACGACAGCTGTTAGAGCGGTCGAAATGATCAATTTTATCCTGCTTTTCTATCCCCACCAACCTGAATGAATAGTGGAGGGCTCTGTAAGTGTCTCTTGATGTTGTAGACATCAAATCTAGAAGATCCCTGGCTGGAGTGAAACAGATATAACACAATTTTATATACCTGAAAAAGGCAGACCTCACCATATTTCTGAAAGTTGTCAGTAACCATTAAAATTTTTCTTGCTACAACTGCAGTCCAAGGCGCTGACTCCATTTTATGCTAAATTTTGGGTACTCTGTGTATTTTCCATTTTTATTTTCTAAATTTACACCTCAGTCATAGCTATGGACATGGTGGCAACCACCTAACAACCACCAGTCACTATGAAAAAAATCAGTATTCCTTGACTAGTTGTGAGAGGTTGCTGGACAATAGACTGCTAAGCCCCAACCACACAAACCTAAAGACCTAGTGACCCAATGGTAACCACAGGTCACTAGAGAAAAACACATGTTGGTGAGTAGTTGTGGCAGCAGGTGAAACTGATGGCAAAGACATTGCACTGAAAACCTTGTGATTGCTTTGTTGGTGTTAAGCTAGCAAGTGTTTGCAGGGATGCGGTGTCTTCCATCCAAAATATGGTTGAACGCTGCAATTGGATATGGATCAAAGAAATCTTAAGCAGGTTTATGATACAGCACCCTCTTTGTGACTGATTTTGCCCAGCAAAAACCAATTTCAACCAATTAGGGGATACACGTTTACTTAGGTTGTCAACCAGTCTCAAGGCCTGTGTGTCTGTGGGCTTTACAAGACAAAAAACAACTGACCATTGCTGACTGACTGAAGATGTAGTTAAACTAGTAACATATTCACTCCACCTTTGTCTTAATATCCAGCCTAGCCAGAACTGGCAGATGCACGCAGACCGATTGGCTCGCATTCGATTTTCTGATTTGTTACACACAGCTGAGTGTTGCAACATGAAATGTTGCACATCATTGGGCTGGCCTGTCAAACTCCACCAAAACATTTTGGTTTCTTTTATTTTCATCTCTTCTTAACTAATTTCTGTCCAGGTTTACACTCCTTCCTTCCTCTCATACTAAATCTGTCCCCAGCTTTCATTCTCTTTGTCCAGCGGTTCATCTGTTCCCCTCGCTGTTGCCTCTTCCAGCTTTAGCTTCCTCCATCACCCTCTCCACGGGTGTCACCTTACCAGTAGTGTCTTGGTTAATGCCTTTCTTGTGGCATCCAAATCCACCATTAAATTAACTGCCTCAAAAAAAAGCAGACACTTTTAAACTGTAGCTTTACAGCATCCAATACGTCTCCCTTGCCAACACTTAGTGCCAGTGCTCAAGTGGCTTTCTCTTTATATAGCAAGGTGGGACATTTTTCATGGGTGGGGTTCAGACTTGCTCTAATTGCATTTAAGTACACTATACTCATGCCCAGATACTGTAGGACAATTCATGACAAGAGGTTGGCAGTGTAAATTTAAAAGCAGTGATGTACTGACCATGCAGCATTCAGGGATAAATCCTGGCTAGCAGCTGCTCTGTCTGTCTCTTTACCATAGTTTCTTTACTGCACTTGTAGGACTGCAATACAGTTGTTTCTTCTGTTCTCATACAGTTGCACAGGAATCTGACAGACTTAGTTTAATTTAATATTGTTCTCCAGCACCACAAGTGGTTAAATGCACCAAAGGGGACACCTTGTAACTGAGGCAGAATATAAAATGAAACAGCAACTGTAACAGGTGGGCATGAAAGGGGTCCCCACAGGGCAAAATGGAGAGTAAGAGAGAAAGAGAGAGAGAGAGAGATGGCAGCATGATGGATTGATAGAGGGCACGGTTGATGCCAGCCTCTCTTTGACCAAGAGAGGCAGCTGAAACAGACTGTCTCCTCCCCTTCATTTGTGTGTCTGTGTGTTTGTGTGTGTGTGTTGTTACACTGCTTTGGCAGGGGTGGCACAACCATCTGCCCGGTCAGGGTGTTGCATGTGTGTGTGTTTGTCTGGGGGTGAGACAAGCTGAGATAAACGGGTGATTGAGTGTTTGAGGCTCCCTGGTGTAAGTGAATGGACAACTGGCACTCGCAGCAGGAGCAGCACACACACAAACACACACACACACACACACACACACACACACACACACACGCACACACATTAACACATTCAGCTGTACGTGTCGGACATTAAGCTATGGTTGACCTTCTTACAGACTGATTATCAGGTTTGTTTACCGCTTGTTCAACCTGAAATTAATGTATTTCTGGTGTATATGAACATTTTACAAGTAACTTGGAAGGTTTAAAAAAGTATCTTAGATGTTTCCTTACAGATATACTGTATATGTGTTTGTCTGCGCGCACGGTGCGGGTGGACTCTCCATCTCTGTCTCTTTAAAGGCCTTGTGTGGTGAATAAATATTCCCTCTATGAAGGAGACAGAGCTGCTGTAGCATCTGTTGTTACTGCACTAAAACTGTGTTTCAGCAACTGACACACAGCCAGAAATGGTAATTCAGAGACTGTACACTTGTACTGTTCGGGTATGTGTGCCAGCGTATTTCTCTATTGCTCCATTATACAAGAAGTTAAAAAAAAAGCACAGAGAAGTGGTTTGGTATAATTCACACCAAGGAGATCTTGACTTTGGCTTTTCCTAATTTGTTTGGTTAAAGGATGATGTTACAAAAAGAACCAAAACTCTTTCATGTACTGAGGGGGAAATAATTTGATGAATTTGTAAGTTTGTTTGTGTGCAAAGAAATTAAGAGTCTCTAATTTTAATGGCAGTTTCATTTTAATGGAGGGAGACAGGATGTCAACCAAAAATTCAAAGTTAAAAATTCATTTGTGAGATGAAACAATTATTACTTATGTCTGCAAGGTTAGGCTTGTTCCATTTACTATTGTTTTGCTCTTCTACTGCTGTTGCAGCCTGTTTCACAAAAATGATGCTACTCATGAGCTACATTCTATTTCATTCCACTTTTATTCATATAGCACCACATCACTACGCTAGTCACCTTGAGGCACTTCATATTGTAAGGTAAAGACCCTATAATAACACAGAAAACCCCAACAATCAAACAAAAAGCAAGCACTTGACAGTGGGAAGGAAAAACACTCTTTTAACAGGACCTGGTTCCAGCAGAACCAGGCTCATTGAACAATATCTTTTGAAATCTCTAGCTATAATGAATGAAAGTACATCTGGCATGATATTACAGGAATTATTTTTCAGTTACCTGTAATCCACCTTTAAAGCTTTCTTTGAAAATCAGCATACTGCATTTTTTGCAAGAATGATTATGTGTGTTAATATTTGCATACAAAAGAACTTCCAAACACCTGATAAATAAAGCGTCTCGACTGTCATAAAGCAATTTTATTGTACTGTAAGTTCACAACTCACTTAACAGACACACTGAGATAGAACGAACAGCGAGTGGTTGTTCTGTCATTTCATCTCCCTTTCTCTCCTTGCCTTAATTTACCCCCCTCCCCTTCCCTGATTGAGACAGAGTGAGAGAGAGAAACCACTGAGCAGTGAGAGGAACAGTATCTGGTGTAATCACACTTGTCTGTCTGCAGGCTATTGACTCTCTGGCTAACAGAGACCCACTGTGTGTGTGTGCTGTAGGCGTGCATGCATCTACTGTAATAAAATGAGCTACTTTCATTTCATTCTGCATATTCACATCACTGGTCTGTATTGCTGCTGCACCCTTGCTAAACTCTATTTTTCAAAAGGCTTTGCAGTTAACACACTGGCGACCACATAGCTGTAATTTGAATCGTAATTTCAGTTTACTTTAAACTGCTTTCCGCATTTCATACTTTGCATTTTCTTTGATGTTTCCATCACACAAATGTCCTTAATTTCTTCAGTTTCTCCACTTTTTTTATTAAAAAATTCCTACTGAAGTAAAAAGTACTTAAACACATGATTCACCTTGCGTGGCCAAATTCTCCACATTCTCATCTTTGTCTCCTCTGCTCTAGACTCATTTCACTTAACCATCTATCTGTCCCTCTACCTCCTCCCCCTTTCTCTTCTTTGTCCAACCTCTCTCACTTATCTCCAACCTCACTGCTTCCTTCTCTCTCCCCTCTTCCTACCTGCCAGCTGCTGCTCAGGGCCTCCTGGCTCATACAGTCTTCCCTCAAACAAAGGAAAGGATGGAAAACAAGTTCAACAGCTATGATCTCTCTCTTTCTGCCTCTCTCTCTGTATTCCTGAGGGAGTCTTCACGGTCTCTGATGTCTCAGTCTTGTCCAACGGTCACTCACACTGAACTCTGCACAACTTAAACTATGGTGTCTTCAGTCTTGTGACGATCAGTGGCTGGCCAGAGCCAGGGCCACTTCAGATAAATCATCCTCATTTGTTATATTACAGCATTGCGTCAGTCATTGTTGTGTAGATCTTCAAATTGAAACATTTCAATTTGAAGTTCCTTACTTTTCTTTCCTCTCCCTAGTTTGTATTTAGTCTATGGCGTTTTCTGGGTGTTTGACAGGTTGTTGTGTCTCCTCCCTTCAGCTCTTGCTTTGACCCTTCCGCTCCCCACTGGTGTTCTCTTTGGACGTTCTCAGGTTTACATGTTTGGTTTCTGTACTTGCTTCCTCTTATCTGCAAAGCCGATTGCTCACAGCAAAATAGTTTTTAAAATAAAAGTGTTTAATTTTAGTAATTTTTCTTTCTCCTATGGAAACTGCAACATGGTGTAACAGAAATATTGGTCCATGTGTCTAAGTATGATGAATAAAAATAAGAATAGTGTTAAAGACTGCAGAGGAAAACACTGCTTTCCAAAAAAGTCAGTGCAGCCATTTCTTCCAAGTTTGCGAAAGATGAACCGGATATTTCACAACATTTTTGTGCACTGATAAGACAAACGACTTGTCTTCCACCTCAACAATCATAACGGCCATTTGTTCCTGAAACAACCCATGTAATCATTCCTGAAATGACAAATAGGTGTTGTACTCATTTGAAAGAGCGATAAGTTCAATTTTGCGAAGCATGTGGGGTGGCGATAGCGAAATCACAGCCAACCCTTGACCAGACTGGAGTTTATCTCCGTCTGTGATCATTTTTAAGTTAAGCTATTGTTTACTCTTTACTTTCATTTTAAATTTCTTGTTTGATTACATAAAGCAACCAAAAACTACTATAGCTTGAAACACCAATGTCAGTTCGTCATTCACCAGGTCACTACAGGTTGCCTGACCTACACATGCAACCACTGAACGGCTTTCTGCAAGTCTTTGAAACTTAATATTTTAAGTTTTCTGTATTTATGACTAACTTGTTGTTGCAGACCATTTCTATAGTTTATTTACCAAATGTTAGGCGCAGTTTGTCGTCAACATCTTTCTCCTGCCTTTGCACCAGTCTGCATCCTCTGGGGCTGTGATATCGCACTCCGTCTGATTCACATGGCTTATCAGCAATTATCTCCTTTTTTCGAAGGCACAGAGAACCTGAGGACTTTAATAATTTATCACAGCCTTCATCTCAATGTAATCAGATTAATGTAATCCCATTACATGTAATCCAGTCCTCTCTTTGTCTGATAAGATGTATGTATGAACTATGAGGGAGTTTTTTTCAAAAATTATAGAAACCGGTTTGACATTTATCTGTCTTTATGAATGTGCTTGTGTCTGAGTATTTTGTTAACCTTCTACTACATGAGAATTTACTTCATCCCCAGTTTATTTAACTCTATCTATCTATCTATCTATCTATCTATCTATCTATCTATCTATCTATCTATCTATCTATCTATCTATCTATCTATCTATCTATCTATCTATCTATCTATCTATCTATCTATCTATCTATCTATCTATCTATCTATCTATCTATCTATCTATCTATCTATCTATCTATCTATCTATCTATCTATTTCCTCTTATTAACCTCTTGCCCTCGTGCACATGAATAATACAAGAGGAACTAATTTTGAATTTGACACCAAGGATTACTGGCCTTTAGCTTTACAAAATACCTCCTCCATCAATTATTAAAGGAGCAAATCCAATATGGGAGGCCAGGCTGCACTATCTGGCTGATACAGAGACAGCATGAAAGACAGCTGATGTGAAAACAGACTGATTTACAGAGGCAGACAGGCAGCAAGTTGAAAGCAACATAGTCAGGGTACGTTTGGACAATTGTAAATCTTAATACTGTTCATCTGATTTTCTAAAGTATTTCCCAAGTGCTGTTAAACCGAGCAAGGGATTTTTTAAAACACAGCTTTTTAGAACATCCTGCTTTTATTTTGGATATTTACATTATTTTCATTTGCACAGAGAAACAAAGTTATTTCATAAAGAAGAAAAACTATCAGGGTCAAAATTACGATGCTAATAGTCATATGTAAAGTCGTTTTGCTGAATAACAGCCTGTTATTACTTGTTGTAGTTTTCAAAAAGTCTCTCACACGTCATGTCTTTAGCACATCTCTCAAGCTCCTCCAGATTTGATGGGCTTTTGGCATGGACCTTGGTCTTTATGTAACGTGACAGATGTTCAGTGGGATTCACGTCAGGGCTTTGTTAAGGCCAGTGTGTCACTTTCACTTTGGTCTTCTGAAGGTAGTTCTTCCCCAGGAGCATGTTTTGGGTCACTGTCGTGTTGGAAGACAAAGCGACGATCAAGACCCAGTTTTGCTGCTCACTGCTTTTCTTTCAGAATCTTCACATATCCTTCGTTCTTCACGATTCCCTCAAACCTGATGAGATTCTCAGTTTCTCAAGCACTAAAGCATCCCCACAGAATAATACTCCGACCACTGTGTTTCACTGTGGGGACAGTGTTCTTTGGGTTGTGCAGTGCTCCATTCTTTCTCTAAACATAAGCATCATCTGCTTTGAAGGTGTCTGTTTTGCAGAACTAGTCTTAAGAAACAACTCTCACTAGTTTTCTTTACAGAGTCTTTAAAATCTTCCACTTCCTACCTCTGCCAGGCTTGTTCTGTGCCCAGTGGCTCTCTTTGAATATTGATGACACTTCTCACTCTTGACACTTGGAAATGTTGTTATAACTTTGTATATCCATCTCCTGCTTTGTGAGCATTAATATTTTTTTTCTTAAGCTTAAACTGATTTCTATTGTTTTTAGCATGATCCTTTTTCAAATGACAAAGGAAACACTCGCTGAAGTTTTTATACCGTGTCTAAATTGGATATTAACCCTGAAGGGGTGTTTCATTATGTTTTTCGGGGGGTATTTTTTCAAAGCTTGTTGGAGCCACAGCTGAGGGGTTGAAGAGCTGCATACATCTTGTGAACCTTTCTTACACATTAGTGTAGAGAGAGTGGACAGGAAAGCATGGAGAGAGTCAGGGGGCTTACAGAGAATAGTCTGGAGCAACCTTTAACCCAGGCATATCACCTGCTCCACCAGGTGAGCTGTAACAGTGCCCAATATGGGATGTGTTTTCTTTCTTTCTTTTTAAAATCCAGAGAGTTTGTGCTGCAGTTAATAAGAATTTGAGATGAAAATGAGAATTCGTCAGGTCTCTCTGAGTGGAGGCTCTCTTGAAGACGTTCACATAGTGGGTTAAAGCAGTCTCAGCTAACCTGTTATAAGGTGTGTTTGCAGTGATTATAAAAAAAACAAATAATAGTGGATATGATGTGTAAAATCGGATGATCCATCAAATACCCCCACATTTAGGGGGATTTCCTGTCAAGAAGCTAATTACTTCCAAACAGAGCGCAAACACATCCTACTATTTGAATGGATGACCTTTGCTTGCAGTGGAGTAGTTATTTATTTATTGACTCATTTACATTTCACCTTTTCTCCTTTCTAAATACTTGAAAGTTGAATGTCAAGCATGACTGGAAAGGGGTGGTATGTTTAACCTGCTCAACCCTACCCCCCCCCCCCCCCCCACACACACACACACACACCCCCACTAAAACAACTTGTTGTGAAACACTTTGAAGCAGAGCATAGGACAAGCTAAATGTGATCTTCATGGGACTGGTGCGTGAGTATGATGTGGTGCGAGGATTACTGGCGCTAATACCAGGTGTTAGAGAGCAATCACCCTACCCATACACACAAACACACACACACGTCACAGCCCGTCTCCAAGCACCTCAGCTCTCCATCAGCACACAGATAAGACAAACACTGCACCCACGCACAAAATATGTGACTCACCGCGCGCGAGCGCGCGCACACACATTCGGGTATGCACGAACACGCACACCTGTGGACTCGCAGAAACATATTCAGATAGAAAAGCGTGCAGACATCATCGTAAGCGTGCACACACAAATACACACAAACGCGCACGCATACGCACATATCGCAGTGCATTTACAGAGCTGGCTGGCTGCCTAAGCTGCTAATTACAGCTGTGTGTGTGAACTCTCACTCTCAGTGACTGAACAACCCAATATTAAATGAGACCGAGAGAGAGAGAGGGAGAGGGGGGGGGGGGGAGAGAACCTCAGGGTAGTTCCTCCATAATCCATATTTAATGGCTTATTATGGTACAGCTTGTGGTTGTGTTCTGCTTGTGTTTTCATTACGCCGATTAAAGGGATATTTACAGAAACCTTCTGTTCTGTAAATAGTTTTGTATGTATGTTATGATCGTCCTCTCACTGCACAGCCTTTGACCTTCAGGCCCTTTTTTCTGCGATATAGAGTCAGAAGATAGTTGTACCGCTAAAAGCACTTAAGCCACAAAGTAGACTGAAACTAACAGCTAAGATGAAACGCTCTAGTCAGATGATTACAGAGACCGTACAAATAATTGAACTTTACCTCATAATCTCTTATTATCTTACAGAGTCAAAAACCAGAGTAGGGTCACAAGTTCAATTCAATGTAATACAATTCCTGAAATTTTACTTAAATAGCACCAAAGCATGGTGGCACGGTGGTTAGCACTGTTGAATCACAGCAAAAACATCCTGCGTTCAATTCCACCATCAGGCCAGCAGGGTCTTTCTGTGAGGAGTTTGCACGTTCTCCCCAGGTACTCCGGCTTCCTCCTACAGTCTAAAGACACGCACTTTGATAGGTAAATTGAAAAACTCTAAATTGCCCATAGGTGTGAATGTGAATGGTTGTCTGTCCCTGTGTGTTGGCCCTGCGACAGACTGGCGATCTGTCCAGGGTGTATCCCACCTTTCGTCCCATGACAGCTGGGATAGGCTCCAGCACCCCCCGTGACCCTGAAAAGGATCAGCGGAAGCGAATGGATGGATGGATGGATAGCACCAAATAACAACAAAGGTCAGTTCAATTTTGTAAGGTAAAGATCCTACAATAATACAGAAAACCCCAATAACCAGATGATCGCTCAATCAGCAAGAATTTGGTGACAGTGGGAAGGAAAAACTCCCATTAAACAGGAAGAAGGACCAGGTTAAGGGAGAGGAAGCCATCTGCTGTGAGTGGATGGAGGGGAGGGGAGGAAGACAGGACAAAGACATGCTGTGGAAGAGAGCCAGTGATTAATAATAACTGACTAAATGCAGAGAGGTGTGTAAACACATGGAGCGTGAAGAAGAAGGTGCATCATGGGAAGTCCCCAGCAGTACAGGCCAATTTGAACATGTAGGTCTAGGCTCTAAATCCAAATTGGGAGCTGGTTTAACAGAAGAGATACCTGAGGAACCACAAATAAACCAGCAATCTGAGAGCAAAGTGCTCTTTTCCGGTGGTTCTTTAAGGGAAGCTGGACAACACCTTGTATGTGAGCAGAAGGATTTTACGCAGCACTTTATAATAATGTCACAATCCTAAGCATTTATATATCATTACTCCTCCTCATCTGTATTTATTAATGGCATACTATGTTTATGCATGGTGTGATTATGTTTAGACATCACTGCTAGTAATAATCAAAATAATAATCTAATATAATAATATATTTGTGTTTATAAATGGCATACTAAGTGATGGTGAGTAATATTATATAAATGATGGATTAAGCACTTGTTAATACCTTACTAATACCATAATAGTGTGACATTATTATAAAGTGCTACAGGCTTTTAAATTTGATAGCTGGATTTAACAGCGAGCCAGTGAAGAGAAGTCAGTGTAAAAGAGATACGCTTCTCTTTCTAGTCCCTGTCAGCACTTGCTCTGCAGCATTTTGCATCAACCTCATGGTTTTTCAAAATTTCTAGGACAATCTGATGATAATGAATAGTCCTGCTGACATTTTTATCTGGTTTCTCATACTGAAACACCTCAATGGACTTACAGTCATACAGTCTCTCCAACAAATCTCTTTGAACTGAATAACTTACTACCTTCCAAATTGCAACTGATTTGTACAAAAACAGTTCTGTTTGCTCTGTTATCTTGTGCCAAAGTTTTAGTGTATTTTTCTTTTATCGAAGATTACATGGGAAAACACAAATACAGGGAGTGCAGAATTATTAGGCAAATGAGTATTTTGTCCACATCATCCTCTTCATGCATGTTGTCTTACTCCAAGCTGTATAGGCTCGAAAGCCTACTACCAATTAAGCATATTAGGTGATGTGCATCTCTGTAATGAGAAGGGGTGTGGTCTAATGACATCAACACCCTATATCAGGTGTGCATAATTATTAGGCAACGTCCTTTCCTTTGGCAAAATGGGTCAAAAGAAGGACTTGACAGGCTCAGAAAAGTCAAAAATAGTGAGATATCTTGCAGAGGGATGCAGCAGTCTCAAAATTGCAAAGCTTCTGAAGCGTGATCATCGAACAATCAAGCGTTTCATTCAAAATAGTCAACAGGGTCGCAAGAAGCGTGTGGAAAAACCAAGGCGCAAAATAACTGCCCATGAACTGAGAAAAGTCAAGCGTGCAGCTGCCAAGATGCCACTTGCCACCAGTTTGGCCATATTTCAGAGCTGCAACATCACTGGAGTGCCCAAAAGCACAAGGTGTGCAATACTCAGAGACATGGCAGAGGTAAGAAAGGCTGAAAGACGACCACCACTGAACAAGACACACAAGCTGAAACGTCAAGACTGGGCCAAGAAATATCTCAAGACTGATTTTTCTAAGGTTTTATGGACTGATGAAATGAGAGTGAGTCTTGATGGGCCAGATGGATGGGCCCGTGGCTGGATTGGTAAAGGGCAGAGAGCTCCAGTCCGACGCCAGCAAGGTGGAGGTGGAGTACTGGTTTGGGCTGGTATCATCAAAGATGAGCTTGTGGGGCCTTTTCGGGTTGAGGATGGAGTCAAGCTCAACTCCCAGTCCTACTGCCAGTTTCTGGAAGACACCTTCTTCAAGCAGTGGTACAGGAAGAAGTCTGCATCCTTCAAGAAAAACATGATTTTCATGCAGGACAATGCTCCATCACACGCGTCCAAGTCCACAGCGTGGCTGGCAAGAAAGGGTATAAAAGAAGAAAAACTAATGACATGGCCACCTTGTTCACCTGATCTGAACCCCATTGAGAACCTGTGGTCCATCATCAAATGTGAGATTTACAAGGAGGGAAAACAGTACACCTCTCTGAACAGTGTCTGGGAGGCTGTGGTTGCTGCTGCACGCAATGTTGATGGTGAACAGATCAAAACACTGACAGAATCCATGGATGGCAGGCTTTTGAGTGTCCTTGCAAAGAAAGGTGGCTATATTGGTCGCTGATTTGTTTTTGTTTTGTTTTTGAATGTCAGAAATGTATATTTGTGAATGTGGAGATGTTATATTGGTTTCACTGGTAAAAATAAATAATTGAAATGGGTATATATTTGTTTTTTGTTAAGTTGCCTAATAATTATGCACAGTAATAGTCACCTGCACACACAGATATCCCCCTAAAATAGCTAAAACTAACAACAAACTAAAAGCTACTTCCAAAAACATTCAGCTTTGATATTAATGAGTTTTTTGGGTTTATTGAGAACATGGTTGTTGTTCAATAATAAAATTATTCCTCAAAAATACAACTTGCCTAATAATTCTGCACTCCCTGTATTTCTAAACGTTAACCAAGTGTCCTTCACTATTTACTCTCTCTCAACCCAACCTCTGCAACTTTTATTTTATACAATATTCTGATACTTTTGTGAGATCAGCAATAAAAATTATAGGTTGATGTTGAAAGCATAGAGAGAAAGAATAAAAAGTGACCGAAGTAATTAAATGTAGAGCGGAAGAGAGGTTTATCCTTGAGGTCAGGACACAGTAGCTGTTTGTGCTGATTCTGACATCAGACTGCCTGACAGACACGCTGCGACCCCTATGACACGTGCACAGATTGGTTTAGATGAGTTCAGTTTTATCTGGCCTTATCTGTGATTAGTTCAGCCCTTCAGAAAGGTCTTGAACGGATATTTTCCACATTAGAGGGAAAACTGAAAACCAGAGCTAGTGGGAACGATTGCCTTTCTCCTACATACTGTAACTATTAGACCACCCAGCGGCATTTATGACAAAGACTAATGAAAAAAAAGATTACAAGTTGAGTCACATTAAACAGTAAGCATCAAATGGTGACTAATCTGAGAAATGTTAGCTAGTCTTTGTAAATACCACAGCAATGGGTGCATTAGGCAACATACTTGCTATCCAAGCTACTTCTTGCAGAGCAACACCAAATACATTTCATTAAGCCACCAGACCAGATCACATTAATGATGTATTGCTCTTGAATGCACTGAAAAATCACCCAATAACATTTGACGGTGCACTTCATGTCCATGTGCTAAGTATTCCACTAGTTCTGATCATTAAATAGCACATAAAGATACTGATGAAATGTTATACCCACTGATTGTGATGGTGATATCATGGTTTAGGCCTGTGGATCCAGGCTACAGTTGCTTGTTACGTGTTCCAAAGGAACTTGTTACTGTGTCACGCTCTTAAAAAGTGTCACAACAGACAGATGAGGGTGGGTCATTAAGCGTGACGTCAAGAGTGACTTCAGGTCCTGTTGAGAAAAACAGCACAGAGACAACTTTTGAGTGGTGACAAGAATGTGACAGCCAGGTCAGAAACACCTATCCCCACAACAACAACTCTTTTCAAGTGCGTGCAAAGCTAGCAGCGAGGCAGACCCAAAATGACGTTAAAGCTCAGTGCATGCTGACCCCACCCAACGCAGTGATGAGCAGTCAGGCTTGCAGCATTTCTACCTGCACATGTTTGTACAGTATAATTGCTGCAGTCACAGCATTTTTCTGTGCGTTGCTCTTTCGGCTGATTTTAACTTAGTTGCTGGATTTGCATTGAAACTAAAGACTCTAGGCCTTTACACACCGGACATGCAAAATTTGTGTGAATATTTCTTGTGTTAAAAATATTTCTCCGACTCGTCCATTCTTAATGGAGTTCTTCACAACCGACCATGTAATCATTCTGGGCAATCAGATCAACAAGTGCAATCATAGTTCAAAGAAAGAACTGGTGCTGAATATATGTGGAAATAGTGAAATAATACTTTCTTTTTCCTTTTTTTTTTTTTACCTCAGCTAGATGCAGCTCCAGGTTAGTCGTCTCCATGAAATCTGAGTCTCCTTAGATGTCCCAACTCTGCTAGCAAGAGCTCAAACTGCCCCAAAACTCAAACAGCCATCCTCAATTTAAAGGTGTAAAGGCCTTAAGACTGTACTCTGTAGTTTATTTTGTTACACAACTGAGAGTCCATCTCAGCCCATATTGCTGAGTAACAGAAATGTAAGGAGTATAAGATAATAAAGAAGAAGAAGTGATCAAGTGATCAAGTGATCTGGAATGATAACTCAAATTCCTGATCTTAATCTAATAAAAAGCCACAAGCCGGGATTTCATGTGAGGAAAACCGCCAGCATCCCAGAATTAAAACCACTTGTACGAAGCATTGAGCTAAAATTCCTCCGTGGCCATGTGCACGACTTATCACAAGTGTTTATTTGCAGTTACTGCTGCACAAGGGCGTCACACCAAATACTTTAAACAAAGGTTCACTTGCCTTTGCAATTCACAGGTTTGTAATATTGGCTAGATAAATAAATCAAATGTCTCATGTTTAATTGGGTTTTCTTTAACTACTTTAACCCTGGCTTCACACACTTTGTCCACTATGAGTGAAAACTTGCAGTTGTTCACTCTTTCCAGTATTTCCTAATTATTTTGTCAACACTCAAACTATCTGCATGCATGCCTTGGTGTGTTAATGTGTGTGGGCTTTTTTTGTGTGTGCGCATGTGCATGTTTTGCTGTGCCCTGGTTTGCCAACTAACCCTCCAGGTTGCTTCACACCTGTGGAATTTTCCAACTTTTCGTCCACCATGTCTAATGTTGTCTGTTTTCAATACATTTTTTTATCGTTTCTAAAAAAACATATTTGATTTTTGAAGCCCTCATGCTGTCTAAAGGCTGTGCAATGTTATTCACTGCAGTAGGGAATGAATAAAAAAGGAAAATAATTGTCTGCTCGTGGCCAGAGATTGTTTCAATAATTTCATCATAGTTCATGAAAATACTATTTAAAAAAAATGCAGTTTGAGAATAAGGAAACCTCTGTTGTTTTCATTTGGAGCTATGTAAATAGAAATGAAATGAAACTGAAATAAATATAAGCTTCATTAGTATTTACTTCTTTCACTGGATAAGTCAGCCATACAGAAGAGTATTCAGTACTGACTGAATACTAACCTGGACTGTATGGAAGAGGCAGAAAATGAGAGAAACAATAGTAGCTGTGGTTGATTTTCTGAACTTGGTCATCATACCTACAAATCTGTTTAAGTACTGCTGGACCCTTCATACTTATACAGGAATAGAGGAGGTTCAAGTAACTTTTATAAGTTTTGTGGGCTGGAGCAGAAAAAAGAAATGACCACAAACTTTATTTATTTAGATTTGATAAACTGTAAATTGGAATTTTGCATAACATACATTATATTGACAAAAGTATTCACTCCTCTGCCTTCGCACACATATGAACTTGAATAACATCTCATTCTTAATCCACAGGCTTTAATATGATGTTGACCCAGCCTTTGCAGCTATAACAGCTTCAGCTTTTCTGGGAAGGCTTTCCACAAGGTGTAGGAGTGTGTTTATGGAAATTCTTGACCATTTTTCCAGAATTGCAAAATGAATAAATAAATAAATACATTTTGGTTGGTTGAGAATGCCTGACTCTCAGTCTCCAATCTAATTAATCCCAAATGTGTTTTAGTGTGTAGTCTGTTGGAATAGGAAGGGGACCTCACCAAACTGTTGGGAGTGTGAAACTGTCTAAAATATATGTCCAAAATTGCTATGTTGAAGCTTTAAGAATTCTATTGAGTGGAATTAAGGGGCCAAGCCCAACTTCTGGGAAACAACCCCACACCGTAATGCCTCCTGCCCACAGAATTGACTGAACACCTGAATTCACTGATCTGGATGGACAACTGCATATTTCTAGAAAAATAGTGCATATCATCTAATTTATTTTAAAAGAATTTCTTGAGTACTTGTTGGCTTGATACATGACATGTTGCTGAAATTTGTTTTTTACTGGGAAACATCCAGAAAACCAAAAAGAAAACTTTTTGCTCATCAAAGGCTGCAAGACTATATTGTACTAGGCAATTAAGTGGCGGCTACACTGATTGGTCTGCAGTACTGTGATGAATTTACAGTGATGCTGTATGTTGGATTGGTACAGAGCAGATATGATGCTCATGATCAATGTTAGGTTACATCAAGGGTAGCAGACTGCAAATTAAACTGATGATGCTGATTCGATTCACTACACTATCTAAAGTTAGGGTTAGTTATGTCTTGTTGAATTCAGTTAGCTAAATCCACAAAGAGCAGCAGCAGCACAGGTCAGCTGCTCACAGCCTCACCACAAAGTAAATCTCCAGGAACTCACAACAGAAATTATTGATTCTTTTCCCCAAGGTACACTACTTTCATTTTAACCCATGACTCTACTCATTTTCTGTTTCAGTGTAGAGGCAAAACTTCTTTACTCAAGTATCTGTACTTCTACTTAAATCATGAGTGCATTAACCTTTGCCAACATTGCTTTTCCTTTTATCTAGTTTACACTTAATGCATTGGTTTAATCACTTAACATCCCCATGTTGCCAGTGACCTGTATAGGTTTCAGGGTTTCGGGTTTAGGTACATATCAACCTTTTACATGGAATTTTCACTTGTATGGTCAACCCTAATGGAGGTCTTACTCTAAATGCATGTTTGTTTGTTTTTTAAAGCAACTTTTATTTGAAGAGTAACATCTTTTAGTGTCTGAAATCTTTTTGGTAAGTGGCTACTTTAGCCTGACCCAGACACCTAAGTGTTTCACAGGTCACCTGGTGGATGTTGGAAACTGCATCTGGATGTTTGAATTGTGCATTATGAATGCACAAAGTCCATACCTATAGTGGATGAGCCGTTCCTTCCCCTGATGCGCCAGCCTATGTGTGTTTGCAAGCATGCATGTCCCTCGATTACTGTGTCTGTTTTGGAGTATCCTGTCTGCATTTACGCATGTGTGTGAGACCAGAATAAGTCAGGGTGAGGTGCTGACAGATAAGGAAGGTAAAATCTGAAAGGTTTTCCAGATGACTGCATTCACTGATGGCTCACACTGATATACTACTATAATGACCATACTAAACGGGTCAGACAGCATGCAACATTGTACACATTTATGAGGAATGCTACAGAACGCCCCCACGTCGTGCTTGGGTGTTAAATAATCCAGACTAAAATCTCCGGAAATATCTGGCACAGCTTAAAGTTGCAGCTTTAATTTTTACATGCTGGCATTTTAGGCACCTATCAGATGAAAAGCATGATAATAGTGTTTCCCTCGCTATTCTGGGGCAGCACTAGCAGGTGAGTCTATAACTCTCAGTTCATTCTGCTCCGTGTTTTGCTGTGGCTCGATTTTGTAGTCTTATAACACTGGCAATGTTCATGAAATTACTTAAATCTTTGTTAGCTTTTCTCACCATTTTTTACAGTCAAAAGAAAAAGAAAAAAAATGCCTGCTAACAAAATCTCAACTAAAGCTATTTTACTTGTATTGTGTTTTCAGAGTCACCAGTACATCGAGGAATCTCTGAACCCACAGAGCAACATCAGTATGAGACACCGCATCTAGGACACACAGCTACTCTAGTATGAAACTGCTCCTTACTTTACTTTATCAAAGTTTTCGAATTTTTTAATCTGCACATGTTGGATTCACTGGGAACGCTGCACAGATTGACAGCTTTAGCGGAAAGCAGTTCATTCTCTAGTTCACATCCAGTGTCACAGGAATTTTCCAACTTCAGAAAAGTGTAAACTGGCAATTAAGGACTGAACCTTTTGTGTCAAGTCTGGGCCAGCTGCTGTGAGTGTGCATACGTGTGTGTCTGTGCATGAGGAAGTGCTGGGGATGAGGCTCTGTCAGCAGGCAGGATTAGACGCAGAGCAGCTTCAACAAGAAGAACCTTTTCAGGCCTTCTCTTCAAAGAACCTCAACTGAGGCGTGTACGCACACACAGCCAACCTTCCTGCACTGTTTGACACTCTGTACGAGCAAATCAGTGTTCACACTGGGCACAGCACACCTGTTGGCGTGTGTGTGTGTTTTTGTGTGTGTAAGCCCTCCTCCAGCAGCAGGGTTTTAGAGAGTACTTTTAGAGATCAGAGGTTTCTCAGGGCGATAATACTGCAAACTCCACTCCTTCCCTCCTAACCAAACCAAACCAAATACACCTGAAAACACTTGCACAGGTGTGTGTGTGTGTGTGTGTGTTTGTGTGTGTGTCTGTGTGTGTGTGGCGGGGGAAGGGCAGGTAAAGAGGAGGGGAAAAGGGTGTGGAGGGGAGGGGAAAGTGAACACAATCATTTGCTCTTATATGAAAACAAACACACGCAACCTCGTTCTCATATCTCATATTTTCTCTCTCTCTCTCTCTCTCTCTCTCTCTCTCTCACACACACACACACACACACACACACACACACACACACACACACACACACACACACACACACATAATACAAGCACACACATTGATCCAGGGCTGGCAGGCAAAGGATTACAGCTCTGTGGTGCAGCTTAGCGTCGATGTGAAATGTTAGGAGGCCTTGGACTGAACTTCAAGACTAATTCAATAATTACAGCTGTTATGAGCAAGAAGACCAGCCAGGCTTTCTGCCAACCTCCTGACCTGTCTGTTTGAGGAACATGTCTAACAGCTTGTCTGTCTCTCTTTTCCTTTCTGATCTACACGTTAAACTGCATGTCTGTCTCTCCCTGTACCTCTCCTACACACCTATTACTGTTTGCACTTTTGAAAAAGTTACCTTCTCATTCACATACAACCCCACTTCCAAAGAAGTTGGAAAGCTGTCTAACATAGAAATGAATGCAATGATTTGAAAATCTCATGAACACAGGAAACATATAAAATGCTTTAACTGAGTAAATGTACCATTTTAAATAAAAATATGAGCTCATTTTGAATTTGATGACAGCACCATACCTTAAAAAAAGGCTGAAAAAGTAAATGTTACTAAAAAGAAACAGCTGTGGGAACATTTTACAGCTAATTAGCTTAATTGGCAACAGGTCAGTAACGTGACTGCCTATAAAAACTGCATCGTCATTCTCATCATTTCTCAGATTAATGCATAATAACCATAATGCATAAAACTGAGGTTGAATATCTCATACTAATATTAATACCATATTCTAGAATTGTGGAGAAATCTCTATGCATGAGGGATGAGGCTGAAAATCAGTGTTGGATACTTGTGATCTTTTGGCAATCATTTCAAACAGGCACGGTTCTGTCACGGAAATCACTGAACCAGTCAGACCCACCTGCTTTTCTCAGGCGCTGTAACTGTCTGACTTCCTTTCCACCTGTAAACCTGCCCTTTTTTGACCTTTCGATCAACCAGTCTGTCCAGACTGTCTGCCTGTTTAGGGAAATGCCTGTCTGCTTTTTTTAAGCCCTATCTCCCTTTTCAGTCTATCTATTTTCTATCAGAATATTGCCATATCAGCTTACAAATTAATAAATGCTGGCTATGCACAGAGCTAGAGTGGCTAGTGAGCTAGTGCAAGAGTGTTACCTGCCAGGCTTATGAAAGCGCAGTTAGAAGTACTGCATGCTTGCTGCGGCCAACTCTCTTTCCCATGAATGTGTGTGCTTGTGTAAGCATATATATATGTGTGCGCTCTGGTTGTTATCAGGTCGCACAGGGTTTAGTGCTTGGCTGCAAGAAACCCGGTTGCACTGTAGTTGCTGTGGCAACATAATATGTAGAACAGGCTGACGGTTTTTGAGCTCCACCCCCCTACAGGCCTCACCTGGCCCAATACTTTGACAAAGTTTGAATGCAATCTGGAGCTGACCACGTTCAAATAGCATTTATTTATAGGTCTACTGATCTCATCCAGTTTACCACATACAATACACTCACAAGACAATGACTATGAAGGGAAGCCTTTTAAAAATGACTAATGGCTTGCCTAGCCTTAAGTGAAAGGTCACCCACGTGTCATCAGTCTCACGTTTGTTAACTAAAGCATGAAACTCTTTTGTAATCACAAATCGCAGGCATTTTTGTAGGTCTGCTGCCACAAATGAAACAGCAAAATGTCAAGAAACACTACGTTTCACTCAGTAATGATATAAATGATTATAGTGCAACATTACATGAGGTTTCACACAGTACATAAAAGGAAAGGATATGAATGCAAACATGTAATCAATGCACTGGTTTCAGGTGTGCAACAGCAGTTAACAGAGAGGTTTGCAAACCAAAGTTAACTCTGATGCTAATATTCTGTCAGATTCTCAGAGGTGAGCTGTAATATTCAAAGGAACATTAGTTTCTAAAGTCTTGACTTCTGGATGGATGCAAACCGCACTTCGTTGCCTTGTACTTCTGACGTGTGCAATGACAATAAAGTTTAATTCTATTCTATTCTATTCTTAGTACGAAAAGCTGCAAAATAAAAATTATTCTTGGTTTTCTTGTTTTTCTAAAGGATCCAGTCAATCATATAAAGCATTATGACCGCCTGCCTAATGTTGTGTTAGCCTCCCTTTTGCTGCCAAAACAGCCCTGACCCACTGAAGTATGGACTCCACTAGACCTCTAAAGGAGTGCTGTGGTATCTGCACTAAGATTTTAGTAACAGATCCTTTCAGTCCTCTAAGATTGATCACTAATATCTCCCACCCACTAACAGGTGCCACAATGACCTGTCAGTGCTCATAATGTTGTGCCTGATTGGTATGCCTTGTTTTTGTTGTGTGTTTTCATTAATTATAAATTTTGATGTGACCTTGCTATAATCTGCCTTGATTGCACTTTATATGTTTGGTGTACTGCTGTTCATTAAAATGTGTTAAATAAATGAATAAATATTTTATATACATTTTACTGCATAAAACAAATGTTTTAAATTGGATAGTTAATTTGCACACCTGTAACTTCTAATAACTAACAGTAAAGCAGAGGTGTATGACAGTTTGGATTAGATAATTTCTTTTGTGAGCTTTTGAATATTACGACAAGCCAAATTTAGTATAAAAGTTTATTTTTTAAATGTGTAGTCTAATTAATGTCAGTATAGACTAAAGTGTGTTTTTTGCAGGGATAATAAACATAAAATACTTTATAGAGCAGGACAAAAAAATCACACACCCACACATACAAGTCTCTGACACTATATGATTGGGTCCCAGTTTGTCTGCATGAAAAAAGCTTCAAGGACAAACAAAATACACTTGCAGCAGTCTGGGGCGGAAAAGAGGAAGTGGCAAAGTGATGGAAGAAAGTGTGAGTGTAAACCACACAAACTATCTTCAGCTATAGAGATCAGCTAGTCCACATCAGTTTCTGCAACACTGCCTGCTGTGCTCCAAAACAATTGCTAGCAGAACCCGAACTGAGGTCATGGAAAACCTGGTACATAAACAACAGCAAAAGTATAATTCAGCTGACACTGTTTGTGTTATTACAGCAGCTTTGTGGTCTATGCGTGTGTGTTTATGTAAGTGAGTTCCTGCAAGTGTGGCTTTGTGTGTGTACATCCATCACCTGGGTCTGTGTTCAGGGCAGTGTGTGTGGATGTTATGTATATGCATATATATATGGATGTGCGTGTATGTGTGTGTGTGGGTGTGCAGTTTGTGTGTGTATGAAATCAGATGAGCTCATTGTAGCACTATGAATGGTAATCATACAGCCTCCTCTCAGCAGCCGTGTGTAACCTACTGAAACCCAAACAAGAGATGAAGTGTGATAGTACACACGGACCTCACACACACATACACACACACACACAGTAGCTATCATAGGAGATGCAGAGCTATTGTGGAACTTGAACCCTCATGTCTCACTGCCAGGTGAGCTCATGTTTTGGCCCAAATAAGAGAGAGAGGGAGGAAGAGAGAGAGAGGGAGAGAGAGAGAGAGAGAGAGAGAGAGGAGCAGGTTGAGGGGATGAAACAAGGACAGTAATAAATACAGGAGCAGTGATACTGTAATCTTATATCAGTTCCTGCGCTTTTCTGTCTTTGCAAGACTCAGTTACCATGTGTGCCACTGCAAAAATAGTAAATACAAGCATAAGTGCACAGACCACCAATGAAAATAAGTCATTTCCACTGGTGTATACAACACCTATTGAAGATAACCGATGCAGGGATTGCTACACCACTCTTCTCTGTATCTAAGCAGATTTTCCCATTGGTTGGTTTTTAGCTTGTCAGGCCGAAGGACAGATGAGCTCAAGCCTTGGCCAGGCATCCATTGTCCCTGTCCCCTTCCTCGAGTTGGAGCAATGCCTCTCCCACAGTATTGTTTAGATTTGAAATTGGCACACAATGATCACCGACAGGGCCATTACCCAAATTGTGCTCAAGGTCGGGGTCAAGGTCACATGGATGTTTTACCGACACTTTTTGTAAGTTCACTTGTTTTCATTCTTCTTATGGACATGTAGCCATAATAAACTTAAAGACTTACACGCTTCTCCTGGCAGATTATTGCTTTGAAGTTACCACATTACTCACTGATCATCCAAGACCTCCCAGAATATATTATTGTTATATTATCACGTGACATGAAAACAGCCATTGCTGGAATATCCATTTTTCTTATCTGTGGATCTTAATTCTCAATGGTAAAATTTTATTTTGCTGTTGCAGCAGATAGTAAATTCCTTCAGGATTGGTCATTTGTATGACGGTGTAAATCAAATAGACTTGCATATTAATGAATACTAAATAACCTGTGTGTACAGTTACTAATGGGACCATAGAGAACAGAGACTGTGACAAACTGATGGATGCCAGGTAGCTCACTGGTTGAGCAGGCAATCATTTGCCGCATAGCTGATAGCCGGTAGTTGGGGTTCAAGTTTTACCTGTGGCCATTTGCTGTGTGTCTTTGTCCACTTTTCTGTCTAACCTTTACTGCTCCACTATCCAATAAAAATGAAAATGCCCCGCAATAATTCTTAAAAAACTGTGACAAAATGATGTCAGCTCGGCACAGAAGTAGAATAAATGTTCCAAATCTTGTATTCAGAGTCTGAACTAAGAGCATATGTCCTACGAGAACTGCTTTTACCTACATTTAATTTAATACCTGGTCATATTTAATTTGAATACAATGTAAACCAACATGTATGACAGAAAATAAGAAAAATCATTACAGGTTCTGTTTAAATTGGATATACCTGCCAATGTTAGACTTCTGACTTCTACAGCGAATACTTTCTGGTTTACAACAAGGACCAACCTTTCATTTCTTAAAATGTCTGTTTGTTTGTAGTTCTAATTACAGGGAGTGCAGAATTATTAGGCAAATGAGTATTTTGTCCACATCATCCTCTTCATGCATGTTGTCTTACTCCAAGCTGTATAGGCTCGAAAGCCTACTACCAATTAAGCATATTAGGTGATGTGCATCTCTGTAATGAGAAGGGGTGTGGTCTAATGACATCAACACCCTATATCAGGTGTGCATAATTATTAGGCAACGTCCTTTCCTTTGGCAAAATGGGTCAAAAGAAGGACTTGACAGGCTCAGAAAAGTCAAAAATAGTGAGATATCTTGCAGAGGGATGCAGCAGTCTCAAAATTGCAAAGCTTCTGAAGCGTGATCATCGAACAATCAAGCGTTTCATTCAAAATAGTCAACAGGGTCGCAAGAAGCGTGTGGAAAAACCAAGGCGCAAAATAACTGCCCATGAACTGAGAAAAGTCAAGCGTGTAGCTGCCAAGATGCCACTTGCCACCAGTTTGGCCATATTTCAGAGCTGCAACATCACTGGAGTGCCCAAAAGCACAAGGTGTGCAATACTCAGAGACATGGCCAAGGTAAGAAAGGCTGAAAGACGACCACCACTGAACAAGACACACAAGCTGAAACGTCAAGACTGGGCCAAGAAATATCTCAAGACTGGTTTTTCTAAGGTTTTATGGACTGATGAAATGAGAGTGAGTCTTGATGGGCCCGTGGCTGGATTGGTAAAGGGCAGAGAGCTTCAGTCCGACTCAGACGCCAGCAAGGTGGAGGTGGAGTACTGGTTTGGGCTGGTATCATCAAAGATGAGCTTGTGGGGCCTTTTTGGGTTGAGGATGGAGTCAAGCTCAACTCCCAGTCCTACTGCCAGTTTCTGGAAGACACCTTCTTCAAGCAGTGGTACAGGAAGAAGTCTGCATCCTTCAAGAAAAACATGATTTTCATGCAGGACAATGCTCCATCACACGCGTCCAAGTACTCCACAGCGTGGCTGGCAAGAAAGGGTATAAAAGAAGAAAAACTAATGACATGGCCTCCTTGTTCACCTGATCTGAACCCCATTGAGAACCTGTGGTCCATCATCAAATGTGAGATTTACAAGGAGGGAAAACAGTACACCTCTCTGAACAATGTCTGGGAGGCTGTGGTTGCTGCTGCACGCAATGTTGATGGTGAACAGATCAAAACACTGACAGAATCCATGGATGGCAGGCTTTTGAGTGTCCTTGCAAAGAAAGGTGGCTATATTGGTCGCTGATTTGTTTTTGTTTTGTTTTTGAATGTCAGAAATGTATATTTGTGAATGTGGAGATGTTATATTGGTTTCACTGGTAAAAATAAATAATTGAAATGGGTATATATTTGTTTTTTGTTAAGTTGCCTAATAATTATGCACAGTAATAGTCACCTGCACACAGATATCCCCCTAAAATAGCTAAAACTGAAAACAAACTAAAAACTACTTCCACAAACATTCAGCTTTGATATTAATGAGTTTTTTGGGTTTATTGAGAACATGGTTGTTGTTCAATAATAAAATTATTCCTCAAAAATACAACTTGCCTAATAATTCTGCACGTTCTGCATTCTTGAGAACACTTTGTGCGTAAGTATTGTTCAGGCTTATTACCGGATGTAATTTTAAAACCTCAAGGAGGAGCTGCACGGTAGTTACGCACTCATTCAAAGTCTGAGAAGGCGCTCCTCATAATCACAGAGGTGGTAAAACCCCACAGGTGTTCTTATTTGTGTTGCTTGGTTAGACCACTTCTTAGGCCCATGTGTTCCGCGTCGCCATCACTCTCCTGTTACTCCTATTACTCCTGTTAAAGCAGGAAATCTTACACCTTAATCATTTGTACTGGCACAGTCGGTCGGCTAAAACACGGCTTAGCACTGAAAACTTAAACCCGAGCAAAGGACTAATGAGGCAGACTTACTGAGGACACCTGTGTGGCTGCACAGGGATATATGAAGGCAAAGAAAAGCAGGTTGCTTCAGAGACTATTTAGATGTAAAAGTGAGCTTTAATAATAATTATTTTTTTATTTTTGTAAACGTCCACCTGACAAATACACCCCCACAAATACACACTCTAAAACTCACACACGCACTCAGTAGCATGCACCATGACCCCTTTGAGACCCCCAAACCCCTAACATTCCCAGTTAACCCTTGCTCTCTGACCTTATGCTGTAAACAGGTGGAAGCTGAGGATGTAGCTTCAGGAGGAGGAGCTACTTAGTCATTCTAAATGTGGTCATGTGGAAAAATGCTACAGTTCATCTTTGTGCTTTGATCGTTACATGTGCATACTGAAAGCTCGAGAATGCATTCCTGTTTCGCTTCTAGGTGTAATTGCTGTTGACTTGTGAAAAGCAGAAGTTT
Organism: Astatotilapia calliptera; assembly: GCF_964374335.1. Taxonomy (NCBI): domain Eukaryota; kingdom Metazoa; phylum Chordata; class Actinopteri; order Cichliformes; family Cichlidae; genus Astatotilapia; species Astatotilapia calliptera. The sequence goes on from NC_137438.1 coordinate 9,804,501, forward strand.
GAATTCATTGTTGAACCTATGTGAAGAAGAGGAAAAGCAATAAGGGGACTAGATGTAAAAGAAATGCATCTGCTGCAGGTATTCTTTACTTGTAATCTTTACTTTCTGCGCAAAATAGCCCAAACTGCACAGAAGTCTGCAGCATAAGACTCACTGTGAGTGTAGCTAAGCATGCAAGGAACTCACACTGTTGATGTAAATAGGGTAAAAACTGATTTTTGGCTCGTCACTGACAAATAAGTGGTTTTAAGTGGTCAGAGTGTTATTCATACTTGGACAATATTGTAACTTGTGGCTACGCCGCTCCTTTAAGGGACGAGAGAGGAACTGGGGTGAGAAAAATGACCGAAGGAAGACTGGAGTAAAAAAAAAAAGAAAAAAAAAAGGAGCGATGGAGGGCAGTCACCTGCGGTGTGGGAATGGACCAGTGCTCTCCACAGGGGTTGGTGGTCTCCTGCCCCCCACTCCCTACCCTACCTCACACCCACCAAACCCCACTCCACTTACCTCATTGCCCCCTCCACCCCTCATCCTGCTTTTTGGATGCAGAAGTGGATGGGTGCAAAGTGAAGGAAAACCTGAACTTACAAATCGTAACAAACACAAATTATGTAATATTGGAAGGGAGTGTTTGGTCATCTTATTTAGACAGATACAATGTGTCGACTGGGAAGAACACAACTGCTACATGATCCTCACGTTTTGTAGCTAAATATGTTTTCTGTCACTGGCAATTTGCTCCAAATGTGTTGGAAGAAATCTGGGTGACAACACACAAAACCACACATGATGCCCTCATTCCCCTGGGAAGCTGCTTCCAGATGACCCCCAGCAGCTAGCTGTCACTGGACATCTGCATCACACATAGACACACATTTGTGGGCCTGTGCATGTACGTACAAGTGCGGTGGGCTTTTTTCTGCTTGGTTAGGATTCTGTGACAAGTATTTGAAGCATCTCTGAGCAAAGCACACACTCACAACCATTCACACTAACCACAGGGGATGGACAGACAGATGTACAGTATGTCTGTGTGTGTCTGTGTAGATGATGTTAATGATGAGAGAAAGAGTTGTGTTGCTGCAGTGCCGCCAAAATCACGGCCCATGACCCTCCACTAACAAACACGTGCACAGAAAAAACAGAAAAAACGCACTACAAAGTACATCACAGTTTACTTTAAGAGATGTTGTAAAATTATATATAAAGTTCAGTATTAAATTATAATTAATTATATCAAATTATGTAAAAGATATAAATGATAGAAAATAAATTAGGGGCTGTTCTAGTGTACTTCATAAGACCACCAAATTCTTTAAAAGGAAGGAAATATTGCAAAAAGGCAAACGTGTGTGTGTGTTTCCAGCGTTAAGTTTAGAGCTGTCATGAGCACATATGTCACACATAGTGAAGAGAATGTGACTAGTGAAACTAGTCAAAGATTCTCAGCACTCAGCAAACAGATCATTCATCCTACACCACTTTTATTTGTCCATCATAGCTTGCATTTTACTCTTTCAGGAGAATTATCGGGGAAAATGTGGCTTTACATTTGAATACATAATGCTGAAAGGAATTTGATGGCATCTTTTATCCTTGACGTGTATGCCAGGACTGGTGCAACATGTGTTTTGTGTGCCATCTGCAACTGAAACTTGCTGATGAATTTGATCATGAGACAACTTCTGGTTGGAAAACACAAATGTCCCTCAGTTCCTCCCTTAGTTAAGTTATTAGTACACAAGCTGCACGTCTGACAAAGTTTCCTAGCAATCTACTTTAATCTGTGGAAACAATGCGCTGAGGTGTGTGTGTGTGTGTGTGTGTGTGTGTGTGTGTGTGTGTGTGTGTGTGTGTGTGTAGTACAAGGTAGGATAGGGTCCCCAACCACCGTGATTGGGGTCAAAGGTCATCTGGGAACCAGGGAGCTGTCATGCTCCATTAGACTGTGCTCTGGGACAGAACTAAAACCAGATTGAGGCACACTGAAAAGTTTTTTTTATGCTACTTAACAGCTTTTTTTTTTTGCACTCATCTGGATGCTTACAGGTTATCAGTGAGCACACACACTTACAAGCACATGCATACACTGTATTTAGAGGGTTGGTTAAGTTACAGATGAGAGACAGAATAGGCCACATTTGTGCTCACAACTAAAAACATGCAGCCATTCAAACACTTTCACACCGTTGTACTCAACCACTCAAAAGTTTGAGGTCGCTTAGAAGTGGCCTTGTTTTTGAAAGAAAAGCACATCCGCTTTCATCTAACCACATCCACCACAGGAAAGTTTTGCAAATGATTCCAGTTTTGGTCAGCCATCAGTCTTGTGTTCTAGTGGCACATTAGTGTTGCCTAATGCAGGTTTATCACGCTCCATGACCGACTGAATAATTGAAACAGGTTTTTAAAAGGAAGGGGGCTTCCAATACTAAAAAAATTATTCCACAAAAAAAATAATAAAAATACTCATGGCTGCCAGTGCTACCCCTCGGCCTACTAATAGATGCATCTATGGTGTAAATTTGCAAATCCTACGTCACCTCATTCTTGAGTTATCGCATTCACAAATTTGGTTGTTCATGCCACCTGAGTGTCAACAATGGCAGGGTTAAAAGGGAAAAACATACTTATGCAGTATAAAGTATTAAACCTGGATACTGGATGGAGCAGCATGATAAGTGCTGCACAATAACAAAGTCATATGTAACATCTTCACCAAACAGCTTCTATCTGTCACACATTTGTTTGCACTGAAGGACTAGGGCGCACTGAAGAAGAAAGCATATTCTACACATTGAGAATTTCTGACTACTCACACCGTCTTCAGCCTTACCTAGCATGTGGTAGGCAGAATAATGTTGATTTTTTTTTTCTTAAGAAGGCTGAACTGCATTTGTCCTTTCTATTCTAAGGCAACTTTCCAGTTTCTACATACTAGACTCTTTCCCTGACAGAAGGTGATCTCACCTGTCCACAACCTATTCATCACTGCAATGAGCTGGTTGACTTAATGTCTGCGAGCTCAACAGAGATGCACATGATGATGGAAAACATGGCTGGCCTGGCAAGCAGGTGTGTGTGTGTGTGTGTGTGTGTGTGTGTGTGTGTGTGCGTGTGTGCGTGTGTGCATGTGTGCATGTGTGCATGTGTGCATGTGTGTGTGTGTAAGCAGATACATAGAGAAGTAGCCTTTTTATCTTTCATCCTGTCTGGCCAACCCAAGATATGATCAACTGGTTGAGTCACTGTATGTACTACAACTAGTAAAAAAGTGGTAGGTTTTCCACTTAAGGGCTCATTTAAGTGCTCATGATGCCCCAAAATGGCTTCTTGGAGTTTACCTGGGCATACTAATGAGCTCCTGGTCCTAGACTTTAGAAATTAGGGCCTAAATTTAAGGTCTTATTTGATCTATACTGAATTCTGATTAATTATTTTGCTGTTTCTATCAGATTGGTAGAAGCTGGTTTCGACCTGTGTTTATTTAAAACACTGGTTAACCCAATAGCATGAAGACTGAAAAACACTGGGAAAACAGTAAGCTTAGCTCAGCCCAACAGTAACAAACTCTTTCTACCAGCATCCCAAAAGCTGGCTTGATCGAACACCTGATATCTCGTTTGCCAGATGGGGCTAACTGTGTTATGTGACTCTTTCTTGGCTCTGTGCAGTCAACAGACAAACAGTCTGCTACTCACACTGGCTCGCAATTGGTCGACGTGGAAGCAAACTTGACCCCAAGCACTCGAGACTCTGCTCAGAATCCCAAAAGACTTTGATACACTTGGAGCAGCTTATATTTGTCACCTGAAAGCCTTGAATTTTAATTTCTGCTAATTTAATGAATCTGTGTCAATAACTGCAACCAAAACAGGTCTCATTCCTGAATTCTAATCTTCTGAACTAACACTTTCAACATTACCCTGTTGAGCAACTTTTGCTTTACGATAAGGAGGCACAAAGGTAACCCTGCAAGAGGGTTTTCCAGCAGCCCTGTGTGAACTGGGTGGTGATGGAGCAAGCTGCCTCTGAGCAAGCAACTCGTGTTTAGTCCCAGTCTAGTGGAAAAAAACTTGCCTAACCTGTCCCATACTCCTTCTGATATGGCAGTGTGTGTGTGTGTGTGGGCTACTTACCTCACTTCGTGCTTCAGGAAAAACATCCGAACATTCATCAAAACAGCAAAACACAGATGAAGATAAGACCGTTCTGTTTTGGAGCATGTGTTCCCCTCAAAGGGGAATGTTAGATGTGTGTGTGTGTGTGAGAGAGAGGCAAAGACACAAGACAGGACATAAAGACAAAAAGCAGGCTACAACTAGTTTTAAAGCAATATGCTGCCACCAAGTCAAATATCTGTCTTTGACTGGAGCGCTCCTGAAGGCCAGATAAGAAAAGCATCACCAGTGTTGTGTGTGTGGGTTTCAAGCTGCAGCTTTCAAGCCATCTCATTTTTCCCTGAAGTCTGATAACACATTAAAGGCTGAGCAGCGTAGGTGGGCAAAATGCCCTGGCAACAAAACAACAAAAATAAGGCAACAAGTATTTAAAACAAAATTCTTATTTTTAATCAACTGATAGTATCGTTCTTTTTGTTCTAACGAGTTGATAGTGTTTGCTTAATTTCTGGCTACTGAAATCGCTTCATTGACTTTAGGGTAAAGATTACAATGATGACAGGAAATATGTGACCTCCATGGGTCAAAGTCACATGATTTTATATTCATATACCTCCTTCACTGGAGGTCACAATGTGTCGCTCGTCATACTAAATGAATGATGTGTTGTGTGTTTCGCTCTGAGTGAAAACACATTTGAGATGAGGACGCTGTTGTTCCGTACAAAGGTGAAGGGAATTTAATTATTTTGTTATAATACACCAAATGATCAAAAATGCACATTTAACTTTTCTCAGTTGAAACTCACCAGGGAACAGTGAGACGAGACTGTCATTCCCAGTATGACACATGGATGTCTGTCACAGATCCTTGCTTCATCTTCAGGTTGAGCTAAAGGTCCTGTTACTGTTGTGAAGAAGCACATTTAAACCTAACTAAATAGTCTTTTGTTCTTAAACCAAGCAATAAGTAAAAGTGAAACTAATTTGCAGGTGAATACAAAGCTCCCTACTTGGATTTCAACTACAGTCTTGAATTGAATTTTATTTATATAGCGCTTAATTACAACAGCAGTAACCTCAAGGTGCTTCACATGTAAGGTCAAGACCCTACAATAATAGAAAACCCAACAATCAGACAACCCCTATGAGGAAGCACTTGGTGACAGCGGGGAGGAAAAACTCAATTTTTAACTGCCAAGACCAGTTGGAGATGAGACGAGGAAGTCATTACAAAATACACCTAGTCTTCTGGCAAAGGAGTTTACTGACTTGCTAACTACCTACTTCCTCCACTGCCAAACCTTTAACCATGCATTCTGACATTGTTTGAACAATAGCTGTCGCTTGGACACTTAGGACAACTTGTGTGGATTACAATGGAAATATTAACAGCATGAAGGAATCTGCCAGGCTGTTTACACCCTGAATCTTTCACTCTAAATTGTGCCATGTGCTTCACAAAGGCAAACCTAAATCATTATTAACAAAAAATAGCCAATTACCAAACTGTGCACACCTTTGTTCCTAAACACTTTGATTTCGAGCCAACTGAGCTTAAAACAACACCCATGTGATTAACACTCTATCTCAGCGGTCCCCAACCGGTCCGTGAGTCGTTTGGTACCGGGGCGCGAGAGTTGAGGCTCGGGTGTGAAATTCATGGTTTTCAGGGTTTTTATCGGTTTTTATCGTTATTTCTTTATTGCTTTTATTGTTAACTCGGTTTCCCTGGGTCTTTTCCTGTGTGTTACAATTAAATCTTTTTTTTTGGTACCAGTACTGGTTTTATTTTGTTGCATTTATCGGCGACACCTTAAAGGCCAGTCTGTGAAAATATTGTCGGAGATAAACCTGTCCTGGTGCAAAAAAGGTTGGGGAACGCTTCTCTATCTGACAGGAAACCTTGAACAGACCTCATTGCTGAAATGATTTCATGGTAATCTGTTCGCAAAATAACCCATTCATGAACCCACATGACCCCTGTTATATGCCAGGCTTTTTACAAATATGTACCTTTCTGACTTACTGGAACCCGTCCCAAGCGTGCAGCAAATTGAATAAAGCTCCGAATTAATGTGGATCCAAACGCCAAAATATTACCAGGCATGTGACAGCCTTAACACTAATTTAAGCGTGGCTCAACAATCACAAGCAAATCTAAACAAATCTTTCACGTGTTGGAAAAATGTTCCTGGCTAAGGAATAGCACTTGAAGTGCAAGTAGGATTTCATATATCCCCACGAAGCCTTCTGTTCTTTTCTTTTAAGAAAGCTGAACTTATAAGTGAGTGCTAAAATGTTTGATGAGGGATGTGCCCGAGACTTAAAGCGTTTAAGTCTTTCATCTCTCCCTTCCAGAGACATTTTAATATGTTACACATTAAGAGTACCGATGTTGTCAGAGGCGACAGACCAACGTGCACGTGGCAGAGGCGTGTAATTGTGCCGTCGTTCGACTCGGCGATTTGTTTTCCAAGCTGGGAGATGATTGCGGCTGATAAGACAAACCTCTAAATATAAAGTTTAGGAATCATTAAAACCATGTAAATATTTCCCTCCAATCCCTTTATGCTAATCCTCACCATGGCCAATGAAACCATTCATTAGAAAATCATCAGCTTTGCAACATTCCAGGATTTTTGACTTTAGGCACGCATGTTTGCATTTGCATGTAAGCACAGAGAGAGAGAGCCTGAGCCTGTGAGTGTGTGTGCAAGTTTGCTTGCATTGGCTGGTTTGCTTATTTATGCAAATCACTGTGCCAATTTTATTTAGGTATAACTGACAACATTAAGTCTAATCCTAAATAGAAATTACCAGTCATTGTTCCTGCTCCTTTCAACAGATTGGTAATCTATGAACAAGAATTTGACCTAGCAGAGTTTCGGTTGCCACTTTCATTCTTCTGGCCTAGATTCAAGGTCAAAAACCTATCACATTTTCAAACACCTGCAACTATATTATTTCAATATCGGATACAGTTAAGGAAATAGTGTTCAATCTCGTCAGAGCTAAGGTTTCTAATGAACTTTAAAGCTGAAAATATAAACACTTCCGGTACTGCAGGGTCTTTACAGAGCACATTTCTACCTTTTGAGCAAGCTATGTGGGTAGTAGGTTTAGATTTATTGGAGAGGCAATGCCATCCAATGCCTTGTTTTGTCCAACCACCAATGCAGGAACCCTCTTTAATTTACTAACAAAATGTAATGAAAAGCTGCATATTTGAGAGTTGAATTCATCAAATGTTTGATATTTTTTGCTAAAAGAAAAAAAGGCATCTAAATTTCCACCTGCCAGACATTTTTTGTCATGCCATGGACTCATCTGTAGAGACACTACACATATACAGGAGTTATTAGTTATTCATGCTAACTGTGGTGCCTGGGTCCATATACACATCCATTACCAAGTATAATCACCACCGTCATAGTTCCAGGGTGTTTTATTTTGAAATTGTCCAGATTCCTGTGACATACTTCTGTTCTCCATTAGCATACCAACTGGAATTATGATGACCTTTAACGGCTTGTTTTTATGATTAACTAGAATGAGAAACTTTCAAAAGTGCGACACAAACTAGACGTCATTTGGTTTGAAAGTAAAAGCAGCACCTTTGCTGTTGGCCACAGTACTGACACACATCTTTTATTTTAAAGGCTAACGTTCTATGTTTCAGGTTTACAACACTTTTATAAGCTTTATAAACTTAGCTAGTAGTTAACAAGTCAGCTCTAGCTGCAAATTAACAAACTACAGGCAACCACAGAGATTTGCTAGCAGCCAAAGCAATCACAATGAGGTTCATGGTACAACACCCCCTTTTCAACCTATTTCACCTTTGGGGCATTTGTTGCAAAGCCAGCAACTTTTGGGAACCACTCACCAGGTAACTGCTAGCCAGTCATCTATACTGGGCTGTAATGTAGCCCTTGTAATTTCTTTCTTCTGATTTGTTGCCACTTATGAAACAAAAGGTTACAGTAATACTCGTACATACACTGGCCTCTTTATTTGAAACTTTGACTGTGTTTAATGTTTGCACTGACTAAAATCCACTTAAGCTACATTCACACGTACACGGGTATTTTTGAAAACGGAGATTTTCTGTTTTCTTTTTTTAATCCTGTCCACACGATTAGTAAGTAAGTACTAAATCTAAGTACTAAAGAAAAGTTTTTCTGGCTTATTTAGTGTTACTTTTCAAGTGCCATTTTGAAGTGCCTTCATCATTTCAAAGACAGTACTTTAGTTGGTGTAGACTAAGAATTTAGGAATAAACAAAATGCATACAGCAAACATAAATTTAATTTTTTAAAAAGGTCAATTTATTCAAAATTGACGTCAGGATTTGGGTTGTGAGAGCGTCTGTGTTGAATGTAGAAACCAAGTTCACTCTGAGGCCTTTGTCTTTCTAAATGGAGGGACAGTAACTATGTGTGTATATGTAAGCGTGGAAAAACTGCAGATAGTAAGATTAACAGCATTTTGTCTCTATCCGCCATTGTAGTCTTGTAAACAATAACGTGGCACAAAGCGTGATGTCAAAAATGGCGCACACCTTCAGCGTTGCATGAGTAAATCTCTGTTTTCTTCGTCCACACCTAAACGCGAAAACTGAGTTTTCGAAAATCTCCACCCTGCCACAAGTTTTAAATAATATCCGCTTTCAGTGACCCCAAAACGCCGTTTACATGTGGACGAAAGGCCCAAACGCAATACCCATGTACAGTGATGCCGGTAACGCGTTGCTTAGTAACGCATTACTCCGAATATGACCACTTTTTCAGTAACGACTAATCTAACGCGTTACTATTTCCATAACAGTAGTCAGATTAAAGTTACTTGTCCAAACCACTGTGCGTTACTATTTTTTTAAGCAAAAAGATTTGGTTTCTTCTTTTCGTCTCAGCGGATGACAAACGCATACGTGTCGTGAAACGTCACATAAGCGACAGGTCACGTTTCCCGCTCACAAGCAGCCAGCGACGTAAAAAAGTGTAAACAACAATGGAGGGAGAGAGATGTTCGTTCTTTAGCTGGAAATATGGTCACTACTTTGAGTTTCTGTCAACTAAAGATTTAAATATTAAGGTTCGTTGTACACTCTGTGTTGGCGAAAAAGTGTTATCTACCTTCAAAAACACTACGTCAAACTTAAAGAAACATTTGGAGTCGCAGCACAGCACAGTCAAACTCACAGAGAGAGTCCCACCAAGTGGTCCGAAGCAGAGAGCCGTGACTTCCGCAGAAGGTCCTACACCCCCCAAACAACAAAAGTTGGACTTTGGTGCAAAACCAGTAAGTGATGAAGAATTGAAGAAGTTGGTCGCGCAGTATATTGTAGAAGAAATGCTACCTATAAACACTGTTGACTCGCCCTCGTTTCGTGCCATAATAAAAAAGATCCCTACTTCTGTTAATGTCGAGCTGCCTCACCGAACGACTTTTACTTCTTACTTGGAGAAGGAGTTTACAGAAATGGAGAGAAATTTGAAGGCCACACTGAATGAGATTGACTTTGTTTCAACTACCGCGGATATTTGGACTGCTAACAACAGAAGCTATATGGGAGTAACGCTCCACTGGATCAGTAGAACCACATTAGAGCGTCACAAGGTTGCATTAGCATGTAGGCGAATTCGTGGTAGACACACGTATGATGTCATTGGTACAGAAATCGAAAACATCCACTCCTCTTATGGATTACTCAACAAAGTAGTTGCAACAGTTACTGATAATGGATCCAACTTTGTTAAGGCGTTTCAAGTTTATCATCCTGTCACGGAGTCCGATGATGAGACGGAGGAGGAAGAGTCAAGCCCCAAAGACGATGATCTCACTTTTTCTGATCTGTCAGAAATCCTCTCGGCTGAGAATGAAAGTGATGGTCAGCTGTCTCTTCCCCCGCACCGCAGGTGTGCTTCGCACACCATCAACATTATTTGCACACGTGATGTGGAGAAACATTTAACAACCAATGCAGAGAGCAGGGCTGTGTATAGGAGCAGCACAGCAAAATGCACAGCTCTTTGGACCAAATCGAGTAGATCTACACTTGCATCAGAAACAGTGGAAGAAATCAGCAAAAGAAAGCTCCTAATACCAACATCCACAAGGTGGAATTCCTTTTTTGATGCTGTAAAGAGAATTGCAGAAATCCCCATGGGTGAGCTGAATACTCTGTGCACAAAGCTAGGACTGAAGTGCTTCAAAGATCAAGAATACCAGTTCCTGCATGAGTACTGCATGGCCATGAAACCTCTGACTGCAGCACTGGACATTTTACAAGGCGACTGTCCATATGGAACTTTACTACCAACACTTGAAGTTCTGATGCAGAAGACCCAGGCTGTGAAAGATGACCTCTCCAGGATGACTGCAGGCCTTCCAGATGCCATTGTACAGGTACGCTCTATCTTGAAATTAGTCAGATTTTTTGCTTCATACAATTCACAAACATGGAACAGAATATTAATTATCATTGAAAAATAAGATTAAAACAATTAAAATGTTTACAAGTAACCTAAAACAAAATAAATCCATAATACTGATCTCATATTAGGCATGGTTTGCAAATAATTCAATAACATAATAAATTGTAGGCATAAAAATATCAATTATGTTTTTTAGGCTATTCAGACTCGTTTCGCCGGTGTGCTGGATGACAAAGATGCCCTTCTTGCAGCTGCCAGTTGTCCAAAATTCAAACTCCGATGGCTGAGAGATGCAGGAAGGAGGGAGCGAGTAAAACAGCTTCTGACAGCAGAGTGTTGCACCACTGCTCCCCTGGCAAAAAACCCTGCCAGTGTGCCCAGTGCTACTACATCTAGCAGCCAAGGTGAGATGGACTTTTTCACTTTTGAGGCAGAGCCAGAGGAGGAGACCTATTCTGCAGAAAAAGAAGTCATGGACTACCTGATGTCAGGCTACGACCTTCAGATTCTGCATAAATTTTCAAGCATAAAGACAATTTTTTTAAAGTATAACACTCCTACCCCATCAAGTGCTCCTGTGGAGCGACTTTTTAGTCTGGGAGGTTTGGTGCTCACGCCTAAAAGAAATCGACTTTCTGACAAAAGGTTTGAGAAGCTTCTGTTAATGAGGTACAACCACTGGTTTACTCGCTCCACTCTACTGTTTCCCCCATAACAACATATACTGAAAAAACAGAGAATGGGGAATCCAATTTAAATAACTATTTACAAGTAATTGAATTAAGTTTATCAAAGTCACTTAATAAACTTATTAAAGTTTTCAAGTTGATTAACTTAAAACAATTACCTGCAAGGAAGTAAGGCAATTTAAGTTGGACCTGCAGTCTCTTTTTTTTTTTTTCATAAGATTAGTCCAAAGTTACAAAAGCGGACAATAGTGCTTACATGTGGATGGTATAAAAAGTATCTTAAGGGAAGTCAAGAAAGACTCTTTGTTTGTTTGTTTGTTTTTTTATAAAAAGTATTTATGTTAAGTGAAGTAACAAGACTGTCTTTATTTTCATACAAACAAGTATTTCTGTCAGGAAAAAAGTTTTAAGTTCAACTTCAAATGTCAGGAGATATATTGTTGACATTACTGTTAAAATACACTTCCAATAAAGTGAGTATTGGCAAAATCGGTTGATGTTTTTATGTTGAGGCAGTGGGGAGTGTTATTGGCAGCTTCTGAAAGTAACTAATAAAGTAACTAGTAATCTAACTTAGTTACTTTAAAAATAAAGTAATCAGTAAAGTAACTAAGTTACTTTTGGAAAGAGTAATCAGTAGTCCGTAATATATTACTTTTTCAAAGTAACTGTGGCAACACTGCCCATGTACGTGTGGACGTAGCCTTAGTGTTCATCTTAGTATTTGATTATGTTGTGATCACATGCTGAGTTCACTATACTGGTTAACGCTTATGCGATGCACCTGTATATGAAGCAATTTATATATATATATGAGGAACAAATCTGTATTATCAAAAATGGAAAGCTGATCGACTTAGACGAAATGTTTCATGAGCATAATTCAAAATCAGAGGCACCTCGACCTCAGTTTTGTGCATTTGATGATGACAAAAAGAAACACACACAAGCTACCTGCCATGAAGATGGAGGGGAGGGTCTCCATTTCAGGCCAAGCGGTGGGTATCGGTGAACCTTCCCCCAGGTGTGTGCGAGTGAATGAGTAGGAGAGAGAGCAGAGGCACCCTCCTTGGCATGGAAAGATTATCTTGACAAATCGGATAAACATCTCGTGTGTGACAGGATGCTGATGGAGGGTCCGCCTGCCCACACACACACAAACACATGGTGTGACACACAGTCACACACACCTGGGATAGTTGATTTGTTTAGCCACAGACCATGTGTGTATTTGCGTGTATGTGTGTGTGAACCCAGCCTAAAGGCAGGTAACAACAGGTCTCCCTCCTCAAACAGAGCATGCAGGTTCTCAGGTGTGTCTGCCTGCTCTGCTTCAACTGCTTTGCTGCTTCACTCTGTTCATGTGTGTGTATTTGTGTGTGTGTGTGGGGGGCACACACGCAAGAGAGAGTTTAAAGTGATCTCATTGGTGTTTTCATCTTACATAATTTAGCTGCACTTTTCTCATGCCATATCAAACAGTTGTTTGTGTAGCTTCAATAACTTATTAAAGCCGTCCAAAAACTGAATGTTTTCTCCGTCCACTTTGAATGGTGATGATAATATAGTATAATATTCCTCTTTTATAGTCTCTTTAGGTGTACTCGTTAATTTGATGGCTAAATGATTTGATGACAGCATTACAGCAATTTTAGACATAAAGCCATGAGGGGAAAAAAGCCTGGTAATTACATCAAAATAATCTTGTTGTTGGATCGAATATGCCCATTTTCCTGATAGTATTTTTGTTTTGTTTTCTCTCTCTTTTTTAAATTTAAAAATCTGTAGGTGAAGGAAAAAGTCATGAGCAGTGACAAACGTGGTTATAAAGTATGGAGTCTGTACGAGGATTTATTGTTTATGTATTTATGAGAACTTCAGCTGATTTGTTGTTTTCTTTGAGCTTCTGGGAGATGCAACAAAACACAAGACAAAAGCTTAAATCCTATAAATCCAGTGAATAAATAAAGAGTTTGAAGCAGTGACATATTTCCATCTTTACCAAATCACTATCTACTATGAACAGGCAGCTACATTATACTTCTACTGATTTGAGCTGACTTCTGAGGGGTCATCTGTGGACTGTTGCCCCTCTTTTACCCACATCTATGCAAATCTGATGGACTTATCTCTGTAACATTTTTACAGCAACACAGGCTGCAGGTTCTAACTTGTGAGTCATGCAGTGAATGACGGAAGGTTTTTGATTCACCTTTTCACGCAGACATAGGAGCGCTGCTGCTCCTCTGTATGGGCCCATCCTAGCAGCTGCGCCATCAGTTGCAAAGTCAACAAAGTGAGAGCGCAACATTTCTTTGCAAGACACCCTGCATATCAAAGCCTTCCAGCAGAATTTCACAGATAGCAGCCTCACTGCATGACTGCAATTCAACAAGTTGAAATAAAAGTGCGCAGATCTTACCTTCATAGGGTATTCTGATGTAAAAGATCAGGCATGCTTTTGATGATCTGCAGTAATATTTTTAGCATTTGGCGGTCCTTATGACGGACAATCTGCTGATCTAAATCCTTTTCATTTTCCTTTCACTGAGTTAAAAGTTGGAAGGGGAAGACAAGATTGGGTATGTAGACAAGTGTGTGTGAGGGAGGGGAATCCCTATAATGATGCTTACTGTTACTATAGCTGCCTAGGTTGTCTTCATGTTTTCAGGTTTAATTTGTTTAATCAAATCTTGTGCTTGTAACTTGTAGACATGAAATCACATTTGCTAGCCGAACTTCATTTAATTTAATGGACGCATTCACAGTTTGAGCCTTGTTTTTGATCACCTGTTTTACACACTGCCCTTCAAAGTAACTAATTAATTATTTATTACATTGGAAAGGGTAATAAGTAGATAATTTGTACATAGTCTATATGTTCGTGTCATGTCATGGAAAGTTGATATAGCCACTTGCACCTTATTTTTAGTTATTTTTTTTTGCCTGTCCCGTTTGGTTCTTTTGCCATCAGAATTATTGTCTAAAGGCGAAGAAAGATGCCCAACGGATTTACTTTACCAAATGGACCATCCCAGCCTTGCCATATTGGTCTATTTGATTCACCTTTTATTGTTTATTTTATTTTATTTTCACTTGCTAAACACGGGACAGACATGACTGGGGGAAAGAAAAGGGGGAAAGAAAGAGGGAAAGAAAAACAGTGGGGAAGAGGAACGGTGATAAAGGGAAAAAAACAAAAACCAACAAAACAAACAGACATATATCAATCACCTGGATCACCTGTTGAGAAAGAAAAAAGAGAAAACAAGCAAAAAAAAAGAGAGCAATATAATAACATCATCACAATGATCTATGTGAATATAAAAGTAAATACTAAATAATGAATATTACTGTGCAGCACGTAAGATCGACAGCGCACAGTGTGCTTTGAGGTAGGAGCCAAAGAGGGTGTAGTTTGTGTGTGTGCACCTTCTTATTTTGATGGGTCCATCTCTTTTTTAATCAAGGATTTAGTGATTCATTATCACGTTCCCTCTTTTCTTCTACCTATCTTTCTGTTGTCCTGTTTCCTCTCCACTCTACAGAGAGTTTAACGCTCTCACATTTGGAGGATTCTCAAGGCCACTTTAGTCTTAGTTAAACCAACAGCGAGCCTCACCCTAAAAACAGAGACATGACTGTGACGCAAAGAGGAACATTTCTGTGTGTTTCGAAGAACGTGTGTGGGTGGCACAGACAGGTCACTGGGTTTGCTGTTATTGGTTAATTCTTTTATATTCACACTTTCCAATTTTGGCATACACCAAAGTCTCTTAACCAAAGAAACATGAAAGGGACATAAAATAAGCAGATCTCCCCATCGTGGCTAATGGCAGAATATAAATATCACAAAGAACAGCTTGACCACCAAAACCAGCTGGGCGGTCATTTTAACTGAGGTACGCTGTAAAGTAATAATCTACAACATTCTATAATCTGCATCATTTTCTTAAAACATTTTTCCTTGTCATGAAAGCTTTTAAACGCCTATTACCAACTTAAATGAGTTTTACTGCCTTGTGACACAGCAGTATTTGGCAGCAAGAGAGTTCACCATCAAGTATAAAGGGACTTAGTTGCAATTATACATCCTTCAGCAAAAAAAAATATTGGTCAACAGAACAAATGGAACTTAAATCAGCAGGAATTAAAACTAGGTGTTTTGTGTGACAACCACTGGCAGCTTGGAGACTCTCTTGCGCTCATTCTTCAAAGAAATACTTCTCATACTTCTTCCATTTGGTGGAGGCTGCTTTTTAGGTGTAAAATAATGACAAATATTACATTTGCCTTCGAAGGAATGCACTAATGATGCCAAGTCCACTTGCGTGCATTGGCTCTTTCATGCTTTTTCATACTTGGTCCCATGGGTCCAGTATAGCCACAGTTGCCGCCCACACAAATGCCAAAAGTGATGTCACATCCACTGGAGCGTGGCACACTTTTGTGTTGTTTTGGTTGTTTGTGCACCTCTCAAACCTGTTGTAACCTTGCATGGGTGGTGCAGCCGGCAGGACGGGTTGAAGGCGTAACTAGTGCAACTGTGTTAGTTTTTACCACCATGTCAATAATATATCAGCCCAGAAGCGCTACAATTTCCAGATTATATAGTAAGAAATGCTTCAGTAGCTTGAAAAGATTAGACTTTCCAGTGAAAGCACTGGGAAAAAAACGATTCCTTTCCTTGTTGGAAGTTTATTGCACCTGAAGTGGTCACATGGCTGTGGTGATGTCACATATGCTGAGCATAAGAGGCCCTCTACCCAGAGCCTACAGACCGCTTTGCCAACATTGTCACCTGGAGGCACACAACTGGTTTGCTTCTGCTTATGTGCTCACTTGTCATTCAGAAGAGAGAAGGTATACCATACAAAGAGCTGAAGAAAGAGCCAAACTAAGCATCACTGCCTGAGCGTTTTATGCTGTTTTTGATTATCATTGATATTTCTCATGCTTCTCCCATTCGTTGTGAACTTTGTTACTTTGCGTCTTTGTTCGACTTTTCAAGAGATCGCCATTTGACCTATGGATGTTGAGCAACGTGCTGTTG
Source organism: Astatotilapia calliptera (assembly GCF_964374335.1). Classification (NCBI taxonomy): domain Eukaryota; kingdom Metazoa; phylum Chordata; class Actinopteri; order Cichliformes; family Cichlidae; genus Astatotilapia; species Astatotilapia calliptera. The sequence continues at coordinate 9,820,803 of NC_137438.1, forward strand.
ATTTTTTTATTTTTTTTTTGAGGATTGAACACAAGCACATTTGCATAGACCATCTGCGAAGTAGAGGAGATACATAGGCAAATACCTACGCAAACACACAAACTTGGCACCACACAATAAGCTTAACTTGTTAAGCACAGAATAAATAATGACTGGTATGCTGCATTCTATTTGCCTCAAAGGTCAGACAAGGAAATACAAGGAAACAAGGAACAACAGAATTTGTTTTGCTTTTGACGCTCATGCATCACAAGCATATATTATATATTTTGTTGCAGCTGCAGCACATTCATGGCCACAGCCTGTTCAGTGCTCTGCTTTTACAATGTAAATGGAAACCGGTACCTTTCACGCCATTCGAGTCGTTGCGGACAGAGACCTGACTTGCAGCTACATATCTCAGGTGGTTAAATGAGGTTAAAAGGAATTTCTGGTTATGACATAAGTTACGACGTAGATTTCCCGCTGAAGAATAATTCATGCATTATTACTAATGTTCCATTATTTTACTAATGTTTATGTTCACTGTGCCCATCTGGGATTGTTAAGTTGGGTTTGGTAGGGTTGCTCCAAGGGTTGCTTTCCAAGTTGGAAGTTTAACTTAAGAAGTTTAACTTACAACTGCAACTGGAACACACTATGAAGCATCACTTAACAGGAAAGATGCACCTTTCCAGCATTTTGGTGAATAACTTCTGGACCACAGTGTTTTTGCAATGTCTATAATTTGACTTTAAGGATGGCGTGCATAAAGTTCACAGTTAGCAAACGTTCTGGAAAATGTGATTGCCTGGATTAGATTATAATTAGCTGACAATCTGACAAGAAATTCCAGAAGACAAATCTTCCCATGTTCAGCTACACTGCAGATTGAGTTCTGCCTCCATTATTAGCAGTACAACAATTGATGAACCACTGTTGCTGCTTATGAGCAGAATAGAAGAAATGTATGTTTCTCAAACGTCCAGTTGTAAAATGATATTTTTTAGAATATGCATCGCTCTGCAGCATATTTAGATGAAGTGAATTTGTTTGTTTCACACTGGGTTGTGTGTTAATGTCAGTGGAGGTTACAGAGTGGTGGTGATAGTCACTGACAGACCACAGAAAGGTCTTCGCTGAAATACAGTGCTCACTATTTGGGTTTTGTCAGACAGTTGTGACTGTGAACTTTCAACACACACATTTACAATACTACACACACACACACACACATACACACACAGAATAGTGGATACTTGGTGACACTTACATACACACAGTCTAAATAATACCACTGTTTTCTAAACCTATTCAGCATAATGCTGCCAGTCTGTGCTATATTAAAAGTACTCAAAGCAAACAACCTCCTCTGTCTAGCGTGTCTGTACCAGTGTTTTCTACAGTCACTGGTCTGTACGCAAGTCATAGAGGCCACTAATCAACCAACAAAGAGCTGTTAGAAAACGCGAGAAGAAAAAAGCGTGAGAGTGACTAGAAGAGATAAATCCCAAAGAAAATGCTACATTGAAAGGGCGAAGGGAGACTGAAGATAAATGAGTAGATAAGAGTGGGGAACTGAAGAGAGCAGAGTCATGATGAGGCAGAATAAATTCACTGGAAGCAAAACCCAACCTCTGAATATCTGCACTGTAGGAAGCACAACTTTGGAGCTCTAATTGAATAAACAAATGATGCCAAATCATTTTGACACCTGACCAAAATGCATTATTGTGTTGTTCTTTGATGCTGAGGCATCTATAGCAGCAACAGAGACAGTCTACCTACATTTGAATTTCTGGTTTAGGCTTGTTTTTTTTTTATTTCAAGTGGACTAGTTCAAGCTGCGATGTGACTATCAAATGGTAACTGAAGCTCAGAATGTAAAATTGACCAGCACCAATGTGAAAATGAGAGACAATGACTTGCAGACTTGAAGTGATGTTAAGTGTAATAACTGTTTGCAGTGTGAAGCTGGTGTGTTCAGAGTACAGGTGATCTAAAGTTTAATTAATTTTGACTCAAGCAACCAATGCTATGACCAATTGGAGCAAATCATGTCATGATGGACGTATCACAGGTGACAAACCAGAAGCTAACCTCAAATGTTTGCTTTTGTTTGCCTTTAAAACTGAACAGGTTTATGTGTAACTTAACTTTATAGCTTTAAAATAAGACAAAAAAATGAATACATGTATATATCTGTGTTAGATGTATATGTCATTCTCTTGTTGTGGTTGTTTTTAAACAACCAAGTTTTGGTCACATGATTATACATAGTTGTATAACGAAGATATTAGCAATAAAAAGGTGTTTGTACATGTCTGTGTCATACATAACCAAAAACTAGCAAAACTACCCATCGGACAGTTTATATGCAATCTTTAAACATGTATTAGCTTTAACCAGCTACCAACTTGTGTAGTGTGTCTCTGAAGAGTATGTCTTTGTTTTGTGATAGTTCATGTACAAAGAAACATGGCGTAAGGAATTATAGCAGGCGAACTAAAACATTTTTAGCTTGTGCAAGCGAGCCAGTGTCTACTTTTATTCTTTCTTTTAACGCTGCAAGATAAGGCCTCGCATTTGAGCTAAACTCATGCGATCTATCTGACGTCTGAAGGTAGGTGACCATCTAATTCTGTAAGTTGAGTCCAGCAGGACTATGGTACTTGATATGTTTTTCCCCTGTGGTACTGCAGGACTAATTTACAGCTTACACACAGGAAATGATCTTAATCCCCTGAGCTTCCCTTAATCTGCGAACTCTTTTTGTTCTTCATGCTCCAAATGATTGGGCAACACACATATCCTCATACACAGTCCTGAGCTGCTCAGTGGTCAATGGCAGAGGAGATCTTGTTCAAGGTGATTAAGTGTTCTCTTCAAGGCAACAAAGGATATAATCCAGAACAGTGAGTGAAGAGGTCGTCCTCTAACAATATACCTACAGAAAATCATGCTTAGTTTTAGGCAGCATCCCCATGCTCTTAAAGATAACTGTCACCTGATGGGTCCGTGCCGGTTCATTTTTCAAATGTGTGCCATCTCTCCTTGGTAGTGATATGAAGGATGTGGTTAGGGGCAACAACACTTAGCCCTGAGTGCTGCCAAGGTACACAGCATCCTCCTGTGAAATGCCATTTCTAAGTGATTGATGCAGTTTCTGTTGCCAAGGCAACACAGCACCCACCAAAATGATATTTTCAACTTTTGACATTAACTATCATTTGTTTTGACAAAATAAAGCGACAACACACACACAAATATTTGCAGTGAAGCAGTTTTTCACAAGGAACTTCCCCAGGTGAGACATGACACTGCAACACACGCCTTCCTGCTACGGATAGCCATGAAATAGCAGCATTCATCTCAGGTATGTTGCCTATTACACAATTTTCACACTTCAGCTAATATTTCTAATGGACAGATGTGCTTTTAAATTACAATAAATTTCTCTCATCTGGCACTAATTCAAGACAAATGTGTAAAAATACCTCTTTTTTTATGTAAAACCTCTCAAGCATTTGGCTATGCTCCCAGTGTGGGCAGTCCTGGGTTGGATGCTCAAAAGGTGGCACTCTGCCATATAATCGTTTTGTTTCCTTCCCTCGTTTTTTTCCTCATTTCTACAGCTTTGTTATGATTTTAACAAGCGAGGCGTCCAAAGTGATTGCGTTTCTTGGCCTAACAGTTTTGAATTTGGTGGTTTGATCCAAAATCTTTAACCTATTCCGCTTATTACACTTACCGCACACCTTCCTCTTGATAAATTCAATGCACGGCTTTCTGTTTAAAGAAATTTAAATGAAAAATGAACAGATTTTCTAAAAAAGCAGGATATACTGCTCTTTAGACAAGGTGGTTCTCTGCTGCCCAAAAGGTATTGCATGGTTTTTGCTGCAAAGTGTTACTGATTGTTACAGCTTTCAGCGGTATTCGCCTTTAAAGTGTGATGTCTTTAGCCATTTCTGGGTCTTCTAGATTCCCAAACTCAAACAAACACTGCCATAGAAGTTTAACATCCAGGCATCCATGAAAAAAAGGATTTATCAAGTTTAATGGCATTAGCAGGAAGCTAGCTTCGATAGAAGGATAATAAATCATATTCTCATTGAAGGATGTCTGGAAAACTGGTTTTGTTATCATTTTAGATATAAATGAAGACAGAAAGCTAAACGGGAGCAATCTTTGTTGTGTTATTGAAGTTGGGCTAGCTGATATATAGTGGGGTTGTTACCAGGTGCCTAGCTACAGAGCTATGGCTAGGATAAAATAAACACATTAGCACAGTGAAGATGGATGATGAGCATTCCCATATGGAAAAGAAATAGTAAAAACTTACATGTGATTACTCATGAAAGTGGCCACTTTCTCATTACTTTCATATATTTTTTTAGTAAGTATCCAAAACATACAAGTTTCATTATATAATTTTTCAAGGGATCTTATATCTGTTTTCACTCTTATATGCTTTTCATACAAGTTTCACACAAGACAGATACAAACTTTATAAGATTTATATATATCTTTTCCATATGGGTTACCTTTATTCCCCTCAATGAAAGTTTGTACAGGTCCAGACAAATCAATCACACAGCAGGGAAAAGATGCTGAAAATGGACCAAATTTCAGTCAAGAGAAGGCCTGAGATGATCCATCCACAGCACAAGTTAGTCATTAATATGCTGTTGTGTGGTTTGGGTGACTTGCTATGAAAAGCTTCATGTCCACACTGAAACCTTATCCTCAGTGATCCTTTTCTGAAGTGTTCAGATACTTGATGTCTGTCAAACTGTGAGCCCATGGGCTGTTGTTACATCCTAAAACTGAGCTTAAAAATCTGCTGCACATGAAGGGTGCTAATAAAAAGAAAGAAGGAACACTTATTATTTTTAGGGACTTATTTACATTTAAAAATGTTATAATTGGGCAGGTTCTTAAAAGACAACAAGGCAGAATCGGCCAAACATTGGGAGGGGTATTTGGATGGGACAATGGAAGGAGAAGTACAGAAAGACAGGCGTGTGATGGGGAGAAAAAGTCTTGTCTGTTGTGTCTCTCACACTGAGACTGTATTGTGTTTTGTGTTTGCGGCAGTCATTGCCATCAACTCCAGTCACTGCCTGCACTTCATTAGAGCTCTGTTCAGTCGTTCATTCAGCAAGAAGTAAAGAGGCGCACAGTGTAAATGTCATGACACGATGTGGAATCACATTAGTTTACACCTATTATGAGAACATGAGAGAAGAAGCTTCACGGGGTTAAGAGATGAAGCAATGAGTGAGGTGGAAGAAAGGAGTGAAATAAGGTGAGGAGAGAGGGGACAGCATGACACCAAATATACGAGCGATATTTCAAGTACACAATATTTTTTGTGCTCATTTCTTGTCATTTCTTTTTTTAATGAGTTCAATATTTATTTCTCACGTGTAATCCTACTCTTTAGTTTCTCATTTAGCTTATTTGTACCCAGAAGTGTGACATAACACTGAAAATCAACAAACAATAAATATACAGCACCTTTGCATAATGAACCAATCCACAAGAACCTAAACGCTGCATTGATCATTACAAAGCATGTTGCACAGCTCAGCTCATTTAGGTAATAAAGTCAATCTTAAATTGTATTGGAGATTATGTATCAGAATTTCAGGAGCGGGACCACGCCTCCAAACACTTTCCTTCCAGCTATCATCTACATAGGTTCTCCCAGTTCTGCAAGCTGTCACTCTCGTTTACGTGAGCCTCCCTACTTCCCCTTTTCAATTCCTTAACTTCTTCACTTCTATTTAGTACATCGGGATCTGCCAGTCCTGGGAGCCGCCGCCAGTCCCTTTCAAGGTCTTCCCCAAACCGCAGCGCAATTCATGTCCAAGCATTCACCTTTACCTACTAAAACGCTGTCAAACATAAAATGAGGACGTGGGCCCAGCTAGTGAACTGAACCAGTACCAGTACCCCCATCAATACATGGGGTTCAAGGTTTGAAGAGGATGAAAGTTATGTCACTCATTATGTGACTCATATTGCTCTGACCATCACAGTTACCAGATCTCATCCCAAATTAATCATCATGTTAAACAAGTCTCACCACCACCAAAGCCCCAAATGAGGAAATATCTTGTAGAAGAATGACGCTTCATACTCAGGTAGAGGTCTGAAGCTGTGAAGAGAAGATGGATTGAAGCTGTTTTGGTGATACCCTGGTGTATCTGTTAATTTGTCATCTGTCTATCATTTCAAATGAAAGACATATTACCTATAATAAATAGAAGCCCATTTCCGCCACTTAGAAAAAAAAAGGATCCATAGCTCGAAATTATTTTAGTTATTTTCTCGAAATTTTGACTTATTAGCTAGAAATTTCGAGTTAGCACTGCCAATCAGTAATCTACGTGAATGACATAATTTCCTTATTACCCGGAAGCTGAAGCCCTCAGGTACAAATGCTACAGCTAAGCTAGCAGTATTACATCCAGTCATGAATGCACAGATTGCTGAGTATTTTCAGCGTGGCTTCAAAAATGATGAAATCCTTGTGTTATTAGCTGAATCACATGGCGTTACTATCAGCAAACGTACTCGCGAAAGCGCCAGTTTGTTGCGATATGGTTTTGAGTGCGTGTTACTCTGCGCCATATGCTTCCGGGTAACAAGAAAGTGACCTCATTCACATAGATTACTGATTGGCAGAGCTAACTCGAAAATTTGAGTTATTAACTCGAAAGTTTGAGAGTTATGGATACCTGGTTTTTTTTGTTTTGTTTGTTTTTTTAGTGGCGGAAATGGGCTTCCATAATAATACATTAGTGTTTGTTTTTCTTCCTTTTTTTTTTTTTTTTTTTACATCATTGTAACCTGTCTATGTCCCTGCCTGTCTTCTTCCTCCAAACAGATAATTACCTGAGGTCTCCTTCAAAGGGTGAAATCAATTTTATAATCTTGGGCCAGATAGACAGAAAGGTGAAGCACTGGTAAGACGGATGTCTTCTTACTGAATATGTCTGAACTCCAATAGTGTTAAACCAGTTTGCTCTGTTTCGTTCTACTGTGTGTGTGTGTGTGTGTGTGTGTGTGTGTGTGTGTGTGTGTGTGTGTGTGTGTGTGTGTGTGTGTGTGTGTGTGTGTGTGTGTGTGTGTGAGAGAGAGAGGTGGAGGGGGATGAGATGAAGAGTATATTCCAGAGAGCTTAAGGGCATTTCACAGTGTTAAGAGGTAGGATTTCAATTACAGTATATGTGTGTATGTGTGTGTGTTCACATGACATATCTCTGAGCCAGCTAGCTCTGAGCCAACCCACTGTAATACAACTCTTTGACACCATAATCGACAGGATAAAATACCTTCTGTTTGTTTTTCTTATAAGTGTGATCTGGCAGGCCTGAGACATTAGCGTGCTTAGAGTAAATGCATGTCAACTACTCTGCATTATAGTTTCTCTGTCACTAGATTGAGACGTTGATGATTCACAGACAATTTTCTTGAAACAAAAAATGGCAGCACTTCATTATGAAAGTCTCTAAATACATATCATATTTTAGCTATTCCTCTGATATGCAAAGGCTAGAGTTTATAATGGTGCAAAACCTTTGCTGAAAAACGTATTTCACTTAAAGCACACAAAATGTTTGACATGGGACGCTGCAGTTCACATCTTGTTTCCTAGCAACATACATAACTTGTTTTCTTTTGTAAACACACACAGTCGTGACTGTGTTTTTAGACCAAACCCAAATTAACTGTCAGTTGAATCACTTTTGAAATAATCTTGTATCAAAGTCTTTCACAATCTTCATATTATCACGCAATTACACCTCAAATGAGAGAGCTATGTACACTGCTCAAAAAAAAATTTAAGTGACACTTTGAAAATTTGTCAGATCTCAGTAGGAAAAAAATAATGCTGGATATCCATACTGTCATGGACTGTGTAATGTGTAGGAACACATTAACAAAAAAATCCTTGCAGCAACTCAAAATGGTACTCAGGAGTTTGATTGTCCCCCACATGCTTGTATTCATGCCTGACAACATCCCGCATCTCCTAATGAGACAAAGGAGGGTGTCGTAGGAGATCTCACTTGCCAGATCTCAATCAGGATATCACTGAAGTCCTGGACAGTCTGAGGTGCACGATGTTCCTGAGGTGTATGTGGGGACGACCGGTGCCCACATACCAGTAACTCTCAGTGCTATGGCAGTGGTATCACCAGCAGGACCTAGTGCATTAGCTTTGGATCTGGCAATGGGTTCAAAGAGTTCATCCTGATACCTAATGGCAATCAGGGTGCCATTGCGTAGCCTGTAGAGCACTGTGCGTCCCTCTGTGGAGATGCCTTACAAGCAGCATAACATTCTCCATGGCATCAACACACACTTTTATGTCTGTCACGTTATTAGGGTGAACCTGCTTTCATGTGTGAAAAGCACAGGGCACCAGAGGTGGACCTGCCCAGTCTGGTATTCTATGGCCCCTTGGAGGACAGTGGGTCTTCAGACCACCCTCGTGAAGTCTTTGTTTGGTCATAGCTCTCTCACACCAGCCTCTTGCTGGAGGTCATGTTGTAGCTCTGGCAGTTCTCATCCTGTTGCTCCTTGCGCTAAGGAGTACATACGTGTACCGTTATTGAGTAAAAGACATTCTACGGCCCTGTCCAGCTCTCCCAGAGTAACTTGAGTCCTGGAATCTCCTCCATGCTATTGAAACTGTACTGAGACAGTAAACCTTGTGGCAATGGCCTGTATTAATGTGTCTTCCTGGAACAGGAGCTACCTGTGCAACCTCTGTATGATCCAAGTATCGCCTTATGCTACCGGTAGTGAAGTCGACCCGGGCCAAATGCAAAACTAGTGGAAACAAACACTCCTGTTTTGGGGGTTGTCTCGTTGTTGGCCCTCTTGTGCACCTGTTCATCAACAGCAAAGCAGCTGAAACTGACTAACAACCCCCTTTGCTACTTAGTTGATCAGATCAATACCACAGAAGTTTAATTGACTTGATACTCTGCTTTGATTAAAAAAATGTTTATTTAATTTTTTTTAGCAGTGTGGTTTCCCTTCTGATTAGGTGAGCTTTTTGCAACAAAGAGAGTTCTTTCACAATAAAACACAAGAAATAGAAGTATATCATATTTACAACATAATAGGCTATAACATACAATACTAAGTTATTTAGCAACAATTTGGATGAAAAATGTCTTCACTTGCTGTTTGAATGAGTCAGTGGAGTCTGTACCATGGAAAGACAGCGAAAGAGAAATCCTCAATCTTGGTGGCACCGCTTGAAAAGCCCGATCCCCGACTGCGGTATCCTTAATATAACCATCACAGGCACAGCAGCTTCACCCACCTGTGGTTCAAACTTTCTGTTTATAAGGAGCAGACGAGAAATCGTGTAAACCTTGACTTTAGTTGAGTCAAAAATTCAAAGTATGGTGATGAAAATTAGCTTTAGGGACTACACTTGAAACTGCAGAAAGTCACTCAAAGCTAGGAGCTTACTTATACATATGCAGGGGTGGGGGGGGAGACAGGACAAAAGGTGACATATCAGTTGAAATTAAGTCACTCATTTTGTGTTTTGATTCAATCGGTGGTAATATGATTGGTTGATTCATTGATTTAATCATCCAGTCATTGTTTTTTTTGTTTTTTTTTTATCTCGGTTCTGCCACATGTAGTCGTGCTGAACCAAATTCATTCGAAGGTCACACATCAGGACAAATGGCTGCTGAAGAATTTAGCTTGGGGAAATTGTTTCAGAAGCACTAACGTTCAGTATCTTTGTTCACAAGTCCAAAAACTCACAGAGTCACATTCCACAGCTGTGGCATCTGTTCCTGACAGTTTACCAGACACCTTGTGCAGCATCAAAGAAAAACATAAGGGCAACAAAGTTGTGGCATTGTATGTGGGATGCAGGTAAAAATTTTCACTTCAAGTTTTGATTGTACAGGAGAAATGTTTTCTATGTTATGTTAGGTTATCTAATCTGTTCCACATACAGCAAGTGGCTCAAGGGAACGAATGAAAGGTCAAAGAAAACGTAGAAAAACTTAAAGGCCGCTAAATGAAGACACTGCTTTTCGAGTTCTGCCTTTTTCATCACAGCAGGTGATGCAGCTCTGCATGTTTTAATCAGCAGAATTTTGTGCCAAATGTCCTCCTGATGCAATCCCCACCTCAATCTGCTAAATGGGAACGTAAATTTGCAGTTCCAGGCCTCTGTATTAATAGCTACCTGTACTCAATAAGATGTTTGTCATCTGCAGACCTGATACAATGCTGCTGTTAAGACCTTTCAAGACATTTTTTTAAAAGATGTAGAAATAATTGCTCTATAAAGTTTTACTCAACAGATATGTCTGCATTGCCGTTTATATTGTGAGACTTTACGGATTTGTGGTCTGAAGCCTCAAATTCTTTGTTAAGATTTTTTTTTCAGAATATACCAAAAATGAAGTGATCAAGCGTTGGAATGTGGCCTCTCTGTCTGGATTTCACACTTGATTTTTGAACGTTTAAATATAACGCAAGGCCATTATGGCTGAAACTGCCACTTTTTTGTTTGTGTCTCAAGTAAAATACTTTTAAAGTGTCATTCTGGATCTATGACGATATTGGAGAGACAAGAGAGAGCGGTTACACTCACAAAGAAATCAAACCTTCCATGTATTTCTTGAAAAACAAGCCTTTTGGACAGATATGTGACTAAGAAATGGATACAGTCTTCACAAGTTATGTGAAGTTACTAAGTTAGTTACTGTCACTGCTGCAATTGCACTTGACTGTTGCAGAGCAAGTCAGAGATGTTGAATTTCACTGTCATGTACTGCAGTAAACGCTGTATTTTCATGACATTATCAGGCTTCAGCAATCATGTCACTCTTCAGTAACAAGAGAGAAGAGCGGAGGAGTTGCAAGGAGCTGAAATCAAGGATGAAAGCAAATACAGGCTCATCGACTCGTTTTTTTTTCTTCTATCGAATGAAAATGAAAAAAAAAAACATAAATATATTCTCATTGAAATGGAAAAAGTGAGAAAGTGTTTTACGGGACAAACTTGGAGAACTCTTGGGGAAGCTCTAAATATGTAACTACAGTGACATTAAAGGCTGAAGATCGAAAAAAAACAACAACACTAAAAACAAACAATGCTGCATGTGGACGATAAAGCGCACCCTTCATTCATTGTTCAGCATCGTTACACTGCAACTTGTCTTACAACCTCACAAAATCACAAAGTGGCTGTGGCTTAGGAGGTAGAGATAATCACAGAGTTTTTGGTTCAATCCCAGGCAGCTTCTTTCTGCATGCCAAAGTATCCTTGGGTGTGTTCATTGGAGTGTGAATGACAGATAGAAAGCTCTTAGATGTAGAAAATAAGTTATTGTATGAATGGGCGAATGAGGTGTGGTGCAAAGTACATTGATTGCACAAGTAAAAAAACACTGTGTAACAACCAGTCCTTTTCCCATCCATTTAGGCAGTATTCGTCCAATAGGAGAGCCTCATGCAGGCTAAAGTTGAATGAGAAAATGTGCTTTTTGCATAGATCTAGATATAAATAAAGACCATTTATATTTTTTATTTGAGGTTTTATCAAAGTCATCCACCCAAAGCAGGTGAAAGCCACAGTAAGCTAGTTTCTGCTAGTGCATTTGTAGTTTTTTTCCATCAGGAACAATGATTTTTGCTTGTGTTTGAGCTTGATCTTTACCTCTGACAAAACACACGCGCGCACACACAGACACACACACACAGGGGATGGTTCCTGAATGGGGCCGGAGGTCAGCAGCCGCATGCACGTGACAAGTCAGAGTTAATTCCAGCATCACAAAGGATGCTCTGGAAACCAGCAAACACACTCTCCAACAAACACTCACACACACCAGATTATCCCATCAGGCCAGCTACAAAGGTCAAAAGCAAATGTTCAACTTTTGGTCCTTTAGCTCTTCTATTGTTAACACTTAGATGCTTACTTTATGCAAAACCATCAGTGCATTAATATGAGATTTATGGGGGTTAATGCATAACAGTAGACACCAAGGTTATTATAGTTAACTGAAACTAAATTTAGATGTGAAAAACAAAAAAACCCAAACATTTCAGTTACAACTTAAATAAGAATAAAAGCTAGATTTTTGAAAACTAATTGAAACAATTTTGTGAACTTGCAAAACTAATTCAAATAAAGTAAAAATACAGTGTTTTGATTTGATAAAAGTTTAATTAAAATACATAGAAAAGTTTATCGACACTTTAGATGACTGCGAGTCAACTGCTTTCAGAACGTTCTGTGTCTTTATTGTAACACCTGTACTGATTTTCCTAAATCCCTTCTCCATAAAATAATAATTAATTAGGACCTATTATTGTAGAGTTTGTACCTCACAAGAGAAACCGCCTTGAGGTGACTGTTGTTGTGATTTGGAGCTATATAAATAAAATTGAACTGAATTAAAACCAAGATTGAAACTAAACTGAATTAAAAGCAAAAACAGTGCAATAAAAATAAAAACTGATCAGAAATGATTGTTTCTAGTCCTCTAATGAAGGTATTGCCCATAAAATGTTTAACAGAGATATTTTTAATGAACTTTTATTTTGCTTAATATGAATAATTTGCATTAGAAATTCAAAACTGAATTCAAATTAGAATTTTGATTGATAGCAGGAGTAAGAGTTTCTATTTGTCTTAATTTGCTCCTTTTATTCCGAGAAGGCTGCAAGTATAAATCATGGCATGCTTTTGATAATAACTCCACACACAAAAATGTGGAAATGTCATTGTTACACTGACGTTGTTACACTGACGTTGTTACACTGACGTTGTTACACTGACGTTGTTACACTGACGTTGTTCATGTCCACGTGTGCACTGTAAGGCTAAAATTGGGGATTTATGATCAAAATCGACTCGACTTCGGCTGTTATTTATCAAACAGCTACTTTCATACAATCAGTCTGGTTTGCTCTCACTTCACTGGTCATCAGGTTTCCATGTCCTCCAACTATATAAACATTAAAAACAGAAGTTTACAGTAGTCTCTGAGACCTATTTGATTATTGGCTGGTTTTCCTTAATGGGAATTTTATATTTCTGACATTTTGCTACTTCCGTTTGATTCTTGTGCACCAGTGTAATTCTCTATAAATATTACTGCCTTGTCATATAAGAAAACACATTGTTAATCAAAGGGTTTTGTGAAACTAAAGCCATTGTCACTATGTTTGTGGCACTGTGTGTGTGTGTGTGTGTGTGTGTGTGTGTGTGTGTGTGTGTGTGTGTGTGTGTGTGTGTGTGTGTGTGTCAGTGCTCTTCAGATCACTGTGTTTACTGATTGGTCTGCCATCCATCACTATCAACTCCTCTCCGCCCCTTAAACAGAGGCATCAGTGATGGATCATCCTGATTTGTATCAATGGGCAAAACCTTATCAATAAGGTTAAACACACTAATGTGGGTCTAAAGAGAGAACAAATACGTGTGTATGTGTGTGTGTGTGTGTGTGTGTGTGGACCAGGCAGGACGATAGGTGGGGGTAGGAGTCATTTGTTCTGATGTAACAGAGTCAGTTTCATCACCCGAGGCATCGAGGATGAGCAGGAAAGAGAGAATGCACAGAAGGGAAAGGAAGTGACACGATGAGTCTAAAATGACTGTCGCTCTGTCTCTCTCTCACACACACACTCACACACACACACACACACACACACACACATACACACACACACACACACCCTGGGTGTCAGCTTCCATCAGCAGCATGTATGACTGTGACTTATAACCACAGCTATGCGATCATTTACACTCAGTGCAGGAGATAGCCAGAAGCTACTGTCCCTCTGTACTAGTGTGCAGTGATTTAGTGTCTGAATTCACAACACTTGCTTGGATGTATTAGTGTATATGTTTTTACACGCCATATACATATAAATGAAACACTAATACATTAGGAGTCTTTCACAATGTTTTTATTTTTGTTTTATCTTTTAAACAGTGGAGCGCAAGCTTCAAGAACAAGAAAGTACAATAAAAAAAGAAGAGTTTGTGATTAAACCCACATTTAAACCACATCAAAATCAGCTGCCCAGGTCTTATGATGAAGTAACTTATGACTGGCACGATCACACTGAACACATACTTGTTTTTTTTTCTTGTCATGTCTCAGTTAAACTCAAAATGCAAAGGTCACTGAATCTGGAGTTGCTTAGAGACCAGATCTGCTGTACCGGTTATCTTTAATCGAATCAAGTGTGAAGCTCAGATGGAAAACAATAATTTGCCATCATTACAAAATATTAAGCAAGACTAATTTTGTGCAGTTGTGGTTAAAAAGAAAAACAAACGATTTGAAATGAAACGGCACCAGCTAGCTGAAAATAGCCTCTAGATTTATTTTTAAAAATCTAATTCTGTGTCTAATATTTAATTCCACAATAATGAACAGACTGTTGGCACACAGACAAAAAAGGAAATGTCACAGTACACTAATGTACACTTTTGATGGTTATGGCACAAGCTCAAATACAAAAACAGATAGGACACAAATGCTGAGAGTCCGGAGACGTACAGTTTAATAAGTGTTATAGAACGTAATGTAAACATGAAAAAAGGAAATAAGTGAATGCCGAACAGGAAATCTAGCGAGGCCCCCTCGAGAAACCACAGTGTGCCATCTGCATTATTTCCAAATTATTTGTCATCTAATTTTTTTCCCTCAGCACCTTCAGAGAGCTGTCCAGCTGAAGCCTTCTTTTCAGCTCAGGTCATTTCAGTTCAGCCTGATTCACTTTAATTCAGTTTTCTACACTGGGGAATGACTCACACTCCTGACAGAAGACTCCCATTTACTGTCTGCCTGCATGTGTGTGTCCGTGTGTGTTTGTGTGGGGTTTTTTTGGGAAACGTCAGCATCTTCTCCATCTCTCGTACTCGCCTGATGTTACACCGTCAGCATCACCTACAAGGAGACAGAGAAACAGGATTGTGGCGTGTTGTCAGCAACAAATCGGACTGTGTAAAAATAATGCCTCGTTCTTCCTCGCTCTCTCTCGTCTAGCATCATCAGTGTGATGTAATATGAAGAAATCACAGCTCTGGAAATTCTGCTTTTGAGGAATTATGGAGATAAGCTTGTGTTTCTTACTGTTAAACAATAAAGATGACGTGTATTTGTAAAAAATAATAAAAACATTTTTCTCGTACTTAATGAATTCAAATACTATTAGACTGTGGTGGAGGTGCAGCGGAGGGGTGAGGCGTCTTAGTCGAGTCAAGCCGCTGTTCTCGCTCTCACACACACAGACACACACATACACACACACACAAACACACACAAAATTCAATCATGTTTCTGCTGCTGCCTGGGGGAACTCACTGTGGAAACCTCACTATAGTGGAAAATCACCTTTTCCATGTTATTTTACACAGCAGCACCTACGCCACACACTCGCAGACACACACCTACACAGTCTGTCTGCATTTACACGAGGAACCCAAAAGATCTGATTTTTTTTTTAACTCTTTGTGGTGCTGATCTCACACCGTCATGCCTGTCTCAGCCAGAAGTCAGCGAGGAATGAGATTTTTATTCAGCCATGAAGAAAAAAAACGTGCCTCAGAGAGTTAATGTCATCCTGTGACAATACAGGGTTTGTTGCTGTAAGCGTGCTTAGCTAAGGTTGCATCAACCTGATACGTGACCTTATCTTGAGTGGCCATGTTGAATCGCGGAATCCTGAATATACTTATATACAGACACTTTTCTCTATAAAGTTATTTGGCAATGAATGAGGAATAAAGAGCAGGGGGCAGTTAATTTTGTAGACTATCCACAATATCAAAAAATCTGTCTTTTATTAATTACTGTGGTCAAACAATCAATACTTTTATTTTACATATAAATATATATTTATTGTTAGTAGTAGTGCTGGTAGTGCTGATGTTGACACTGACATGGGAACCTTATTTAGCTCAGAGAGTAGAACAAGAACAACAGTACAGCAACCAAAATTCCATCTAAGGCCTGAGTTACACAGGTGTAGGGACCAGTCAGAGACACGCTGACAACAACCAGTTGTCAATGGGAAAAATGTGCAATTCCCGACCAGCTGGCGAGAGGTTGCTGGCTGCCTCTGGGCGATCGTGGCTCAAGAGTTGGGAGTTCGCCTTGTAATCGGAAGGTTGCCGGTTCGAGCCCCGGCTTGGACAGTCTCGGTCGTTGTGTCCTTGGGCAAGACACTTCACCTGTTGCCTACTGGTGGTGGTCAGAGGGCCCGGTGGCGCCAGTGTCCGGCAGCCTCGCCTCTGTCAGTGCGCCCCAGGGTGGCTGTGGCTACATTGTAGCTTGCCATCACCAGTGTGTGAATGTGTGTGTGAATGGGTGGATGACAGGTTGTGTAAAGCGCTTTGGGGTCCTTAGGGACTAGAAAAGCGCTATACAAATACAGGCCATTTGTGATCAATTTGGTTGCTAGCAGATTGCCACAGTTGCCCATGGTTTACATGGAAGATGCTAGCTTGTCTGCAAACACTTGCCAACTACTCTTTGAGCAGCAGTGATACTAAAAAATGCAACAGAATTTGGAAACGGAGAGCCTTCATAGTAAAAGTTGTGCCTTACTGCTGTAACCAGCACGATTTTACTTTGAACGCAAATGTTCTGCATTTCAAGTTTGTGGCACACTTGTCACACAGTAGTTGGCGAATGCCTGTATACTTTGTAACTTCCTATACTGATTTTTCTCTCTATAACATTCTGACAGGGAATTTTAAACTTTTTACATTTTTGAATGGCATGATCCCTTCCTAGCAATTTGTGTGCACCCTCATGCTATGGATATCGCAGGGAGAGCGATCAAACTGAGGGCCAAGAGCAAGAACATGGTGCTTGTTGCATGGATTCTAGATGGTCTGTCAGAATTCGTCATGTTGATTGCTCATGGCGTCCAAAATATCCTCGGGCCACTAAGAAATATCCCTGTGCTCCTGTTGGATAGCCTGACAATGAAATGGCATCATGTGAGGGTCTAAGATACAGTATTTATATATAATTAAACTTCACCTGAGCAACATTTGTTCATAAGCCATTGACACACACATACACACACAGTTTGTGCTACAAGGAACCCTCTCATCAACCAACCACATTACAAGCAGATGGTGAATATTATATGTGAAGTAGAAACATAATAACACCTTACATGAAAGAACTTTACTACAGAGTTGCTTCTGACTTAAAGGATAAGTCCTGTCATGTTCTGTTCTGCCGTTGCTTTCAACAAATCCCATGTGTCAGTGTAATCCAGTAATCATTACGTGTTAGCTATAGCTTTTTTAGATGTCATAGTGGTCCATTATTGTCCATTAACGGTTAAACAAATATCACCGGATCTCAAAATTTCATAACAAAATTAAAGTGCCACAGACAAAGTAGAGCAACTGTTGAGAGTAGTAAATATTGTTTTCTGTGGTCACTTCCCAGGAGGAACAGAAATTATGGGTGTATCAGTAGGCGTATTTGTCCTGAAGCATGAAGAACACAATGTTAAGTTTGGTATGAAATGTCCTCAGAGCAGTACGCCCTGGGAACTAAACTGCCACGGATCTATTAATGGTCACATACTCGCACTCCCCAAATGCTCCACCCTGAAATTTTGGCAGTTCACCAGTAGCTGTCCATCAGGTATGGTGTGCTAGTAAGGTTAGCTTAAGTTTTTTTTCTGTAGAGCTAATTGCCCATTTTCATGTAGCACATAAGCTAAATAAGTTAACGATAAAGTCATTTTAGAGTCCATCGCCATTAGAAACTGAAGGGCTGCGCCGAACAAAACTGGGGTTTGTCAAGTTTTTCTAGAAACCTTTTTAAAAGAAGAGGTAGCTAAAAAAAAAAAAAAAAAAAAAAGCTAATGCTAAATTAGCAGCAAACCTTTCAGAGCTAATCTGCACCAGAAGTTTTGTCAGCTTGCAAAATGCTTGTCATAATGTCGTACTTGTAATCTCTTGTTAAATATTTTACCGTTGCTGACAAAATAAATTCACAGTAGTCTGCGGACAATGAAGTCTATTGTCTGTAGCAAGATGTAAAAAACAAAGGACAAAAGTGATCTGTACACTTCTTAAAAGAAAGTTTTCTATTTTGTCAAACAGCTCAGGCTTTTCTTATTGTCAAGATAAAGAATTTGAGTGTATTAACTGTTACAATAAGAGCAATTAGACATTTTAAGATCTTTTTAAACAATGGGGAAAGTGCCATTTTTGCTTTATTTTTTCCCTGCTTTGCTGAAAATATACTGAAACCTGAACCCAGCATAAAGTTTTTGTATATGTTACAACACCATATTGGTCATATTGGGGAAATTTACATAAAAATATAAATAAATATTTGTTAAATATTTGTTTTAGAGTACACATCCACTTTTAGAACTAAAGTTTAAAGTAAGGTTACACAATCTGAATTATGGCACTTTTGAATGTAATTAACTTTTATCTATTCTTTCCCATCGTTTATGTTGTTTTTCATGGTTTCTTCCTTTTGCTCTTTTTTAATCCCCTCATGCCAGATGGCTGCCCCTCTCTGAACCTGGCTCAGGGAAGAAGTTCCAGTTCAAAGGAACTTCTTCCTCCTCACTGTTGCCAAGTGCTTGCTCACAAAAGACCGTCTGAATGTTCTTGCTCTAAAATTGTGTTTGTAATATGAAGTAGTCTGTTGTAAACGACTGCTTTTGAAACATAAAAACTGTATAAAGTATCTGGGCACTACTGCTGCTTACATACTGTATTGAGGTCTTTGCTGGACAAATGTCATATGAAACTGGAAAACACCCGACTGAGAAGATGTGAACAAGCTTTGTGTGGGTGTCTGTCTGTCTGTATGGATCTGCAGTGCTCTGCCAATGCTACAGACATTTCAGAGCCCTGTGGCGTAATTCAGTGTGTCAGATACAAGAGGAAATAATGTGGTGAGCATCTCGTCGAATCGCTCCGGCTTAAACGGTCTCTCTCCAGAGTGTGTTTAGGAAATTAAAGGCCGGGGATTTTTTTCATAATTGTCTAGTTTATCATTTTATTACAGCTAGCTTTCCTCTGATGGGCTCCCTTTATGATTTATCAAATACAATTACTGCATGACTTATTTTAGGACCATTAATGTGTGCACGTGTGTGTGTGTGTGTGTGTGTGTGTGTGTGTGTGTGTGTGTGTGTGTGTGTGTGTGTGTGTGTGTGTGTGTGTGTGTGTGTGTGTGTGTCAGCTCTGGTGTATTTAAATAGCATTAAGTAATTGGAAAAACAGGTCGAGAAGCTGGAAAATCTAAATTGTCTTTGTGGCTTTATACCCCCCATTCAAACACACACACACACACACACACACACACACACACACACACACACACACACACACACACACACACACACACACACACACACACACACACACACACACACACACACACACACACTCTCCTTTTCCTTTTCTCTCTGTTGCTTCTGAGTAAATACCCAAAAAGCTTCTATTTTAAACGTAAAATAAGAGAAAATTGTGTTTTAACTGATAGAAGCTAATCTGAAATAGTTTCATTCTTGTGCTGTGACAATATTTCACAATATTTCTCAAGGAATGAGGAAAATTGGGATATAGAGAAACAGAGAAAGGAAAGAAACAGTCACAGAGAGAAAGAGGTTAATTCCATACCTTCGCCTTCCAGCTAATGAAGTGTAGGTGGCGTCCCGGTCACTTCAGCTAATTGAACAGTGGAGATTACAGCAGCCGTCGCTCCCCTCTGTGAAAAGAGGGCCGTGTTCATTAGTCGTTGCCATATAATATTCATTCTCTGTAGAAATATGTAGATAGTAATCTATGCAAAGAGCTGCTGGTATGATTATAAAGCTCTCAGCACGTTCTCTGGTAGCAATAACTCAAACAACCATGATTTAAAATACTGCATGTGTCTATGTTTAACTTTATTGCTTCGCACTGAATTTATGGGCCTTTATCAATTAGACGTATACTCAGAAGAATCTATTAATATTTATGTAGGGCAATGTATTAATTTTGACATTTAACAAACCAGTAAAAACAGTAAACCTAAAGTATATCAGTATCTGAGTGTTATTTGAATTATTTGAATGGCTTTAGAGAGCAATAACTCCTGCGCAGCTAGTAATAATGGGCACAGTTGATAGTCTTGGTAACACTGTGACAGACTTCACTGAGGCATGTCAGTGCAACTCTAGGCTGCCCTAAGTAAAACAAAGTCTATGGACGGAGAGTCATTGAACCCCCTAGCTGGAATATGTGTCAATTTAAAATCCTCAAGAAAGCAAGACAAGATGGCAAAGCTAGTCATGAAAGGCTCAGTTTAATTCAGCTTTATTTATATAGAGACAAATCACAGCAGCAGTCACCTCAAGGCGCTTTGTATAGTAGGGTCAAAAGCCTACAATAATAAAGAAGACCCCAATAATCAGGCAGGTAAGGTAGCAAGAAACTCAGGAGCAGCCCTGAGTTTGAGATAACAGGTAGCACTATGCGGCGTCCTGTTGTATTCAAATTGATGGTGTATAAACTGGAGTTGTGGCCATCAGAGAGTTGTCCCGATTTTAAAACAGGCAGTCTTTAGTCACCAAAAACCTGAAACCAGTTGTCAATGGACTTGTCTCACATTATAATCTTGGCCTTTTTTTAATGCACTTCTTCAAAAGCCTTTCCACCACATTTGTAATAATAAAATGTTTATTTGTCATTACCAGCATTCTTCTATTTTCAGTCATTCTGGAATAGAAATTACGGCCATTGTCATCCAACCTATTCTGTGCATGAGAAAATTGATGCTGCTAATTACAAGGTATGTCTTTGTACCCATGTACAAAGATTAAGGGAATGTGTGTACAAAGCAATGTTACATAATTAAAAGCTGCAGCAATGACACTCGTGTAACCGTGAGGTTGATTAATGTCTCTGGTTTGTTGTGTTATGTTCACGAATTTCACGCTCATGTGACAGGTTGTTAGGCTTTGATTTTGTAGTGCGGTCCTGTGATAAACGAGCAACATGCTATAAGCTTTTCTTACATGTACAGTGAGTTGTGTGACTAAAACGACCGTCTCGGTCATTTGTTTCTACTGTCTGAAAAGGCCCACGTGAGTAAGCCTTCCTAAAATGACATACAGTGCTGTTTCACTCCAAAGGACCCAGAGAGTCCACATCAGGAAGCAGGTGGGCTTGTGGTTTCACAAACACACCCGGCTCCAGTCTCGCGGCTTTCTACCATTTTTGAGTTTCACTTTTACTCCCTTGGTAAAAGCAAGGAGGTCCTGTAGGTCCAGCAGCTGGGGCCTTACTGTGTGGAGCTCGCATGTTCTCCCCATGTCTGCATGGTTTCTCTCTGAAAACTCTGGTTTCCTCCCAATGATATATATGGGGTGAGGTTAACTGGTGATTCTAAACTGGCTATAGGTGTGAATATGAGTGTGAATGGGCTCCCGGCTCTAGACATTAGCCTAATGACAGACTGGTGATCTGTCCAGGGTGTACCCTGCCTATCACCCTATGGCAGTGGGGATAGACTCCAGCACCCCCAAAACACCCTGATGAGGGCAAACAGAAGAAAATGAATGGACTTTGACTCCCCAGTAACTTCTATTGTCATTCACCATTTGGTTAGGTTTAGCTAGCAGCACTTCTTGGTTAATGTAAGGAAAAGACTTTTGGTTTGAAGTGAACATACAATAAAATAAATACATAAATAAATTTATAAACACAACAAATTTACCATTTACAGAAACCTCCATTTAAAAAACCGCTAACGTACTATCAGAAATTTGCAAGGACATTTTCCATGTTTTTATGCATATTTTTTGCAGTGTAGGATTTAATAACATCAAGTATAAATGACAGCATGACCCTTTTTCTGAGGGGAAATCTCTATTAATAATGGTGGAAAGTGTAATGAAAATTGCTACTAAAGCAGAATTACTGTTACATAACTGAAATGTTACTCAACTAAAAACACACTACCATTAAATAGAAAAAAATACTTTACATAAAAGCATAAAATAACCTTCAAAACATACTAGGGATGTTTAATGTCAGGTGTCCTGTGGGTGTAACAGTTTAGAAAATGGATGGATGATTGTTTAATAAATAAAGTTAACTGAAGTATATCGTTGAAGGGTTTGTGAATCAGTAATGGAGACAGTTGTGAATAAATGAATGAAAAAATAATAATCAAGAACGTCCAGTGAGAGCAGAGTTTATTATACTCACAGCCATTACTGTGAATTTATGACAAACACACCAATTACTCATCTTAACTAGTTTATGGAGTTATACAGACTGCAGGTGTGTCCATGTGTGTGCGGTGCATCCTCTGCGTGCGTGTATTGACAGACAGAGAGAAACAGGAGGCAGTGGGCACGACCTGCAGAGGTGGGAGTGAAAGTAGGCAGACAAAAGATTTTAGAGTTAAGCAGGAAAGTTTGGATGGTCTAACGTTATAGTTTTCTTCTAACTTTCTTCTGGGAACGACAGAAGCAGGAATGTGTTGCAAGTTAGTAAAAGGCGAGAAAGAAGCACTAAAAGACTAGCACGGCCCACCTCACAGTCACAGTGAGTAATAAAATTACTCAAATATATGTTAGCGTGCAGTCTTAAAGGAATTATATTTAGGATCTAATAACACACAACTTTTGAACTTTTTTTGTCTTGGTGTTTTTTTGTTTGATAGCTTTAAAACTCAAATTGTGGCCCCTGCTCAGCATTTAAAGCAGTAAAATTGATTTTCTAGTGTAAATCATACTTTTGTAAGTTGTGTAAATTACAACTTGGAAAAAAAGCACAAGTACTGGCCAGAAATGATTTAATTGGAGTGGGGAAAATATTGAGGCATGCGCACTCTTTCTCCCTGTGAACTGCACTGATCAGCCTTCCCCACCCGTGCGTCAATATTTGCTAACTCACTATCGCAGGATTCATGTTTTTTAAGTCACCTGATGCCGAAGTCACTGAACAGAACTCAGCAAAAACTCGTCATGTCTTTATCAGGACAAAAACAAAACTCCTCTCTGCTTCTGTCACTTTTCTAACCCCACTGAACCCCCTCCTCCCTGCCTCTTGTTGCCTATCCAGCACAGTGGGACCATGTCTCTCTCTCTCTCTTCTCCCCTCTCTCTCTCTCTACCTCTCTCGCCCCCTCCCTCGGGGCAGAAGTAGACCACGCCTTGAGGCCCTGCTCCCATTGTGTTTTCTCTGCTACTTCTGTTTGGGGCCTTTGTGTGCCGCTAATCAGCCGTGGGGCCATGCTCAGCCTCGAGTGTGTGTCTGCGAGTGTGCGTGTGTGTGTGTGTGTGTGTGTGTCCCTTGCCCTCATTACGTAGCCACACTGGGAGGCCAGCATGGGAAGTTTCTGCTGCCCTCCATCACCCCCTCCACCACCACCACCTCACCCCCCCTCTAGCTGTCCATCACTCACTTCCTCCCCCTATCCTCATCTCACCAACCCTTGGACCGGCCACAATTTTAAAATAAAACTGCACCTGCTTCAGTGGCTACATCAGAAAGCGATGCAGCAGTGGAGCAGAAAAACAACAGTGCTTTGTTCTAAAGTCCTCACAGTCACAGATATTTGCTGCGATGATTAGCGTCATTATTTTCGGAGCTGGAATGAAGCGATTTTGCGACAGGAACGGATTCTCTGTGCAAATCACAAAGTCTTTTCAACTGAATTTAGCGACAACAAAAGCGGGACTCCTCCACCCTAACACAAGGCTGAAAAAGTAAAAGTTTAAAGTGAAACTTCCCACTGCTTTTCAGGTCTTTTTTTCCTTCTTTTTTCAAACACGAGCACTTACAATACAGTAGGCAGGATGTTGTATGCTTATTTTATCTGCTGACGAAGTTAAAAAATATCTAACGCAGATCTTGTAAGAGAATCTTTTTTTTTAAACCAGGCTATAGTTGTTATGCTTTAACAGTTTAACTATCATGACTTGTTTAATAGCTGGTGAACATTCTGTGAACAAATATTGCCGTAATGTCACTGTCATCTGGGGATACAGTCATCTATACTGTCAAACTCCTGGCTGTATGATTTCAGCGGGATTTATTAAGTAACGTATTGTAATAGTAAAGAAAAAAACCTGGGGGTTGGAATAGTGTGCAGACCAATAATTAGTCATTTTATTTGTGAATGATTTAAGGCGTCCTCTTCAGAGTTTGAGCTTTTCTTCACAACATCAACAACAACACTTTCTTTTGTCTCACGTTCACGTGTTTAGCATGAGTCAACTGATGATGACTACTTCTCTCTTTTAAAAAGACAAAACTGAATTTCCAATTGTTCTTTGTGACAATCAGTTTGTTTGTTTCTTTTTTTTTTTTTTGTCTTTCTTTTCACAATTTATGTCTTTGTGTGTATCACTTGCCTCGAGACAAATTTTCTCTTTTGGACATTGAGTTAAGTTAAGAGGAAAATGTTGCCCTCGCTGACAAGTAGCCTACTGGGTTCAGTATCAGTGCAAAGTCCAAGAAAACAATCTCAGTTTACACAGCCCTGTTTGTTTGGCGAGTTGTCTTTACAGAGATTAATGAAAGTTCAGTGCAGTAACGCAAAGTAAAGAAAAACTGAAGAGTTATTTTTTTAGATTATCTTTCACTTTCAGTGTTACTTATACACATCAGTAAGCTGGACTGAGTGAACTGTCCGCTGCCCTTTAGTGCTCCTCCCCTGTCACCTGCTGGATGCCTCTCTACCCTCATGTTCCCCCCCCCCCACTGCTCCACCGCTTCACCTCCTTCCCATCTACTTTCTCCCTCCTTCAAGTCTTCACTGTTCATGAAATCTCACCTGTTCACATGGAGTGTGTCTCTCTGTCTTGATGCCCGATGAAGCTTAAGCCGCTGGACCTCTTTGCCTTGAGGACAAGCATAGCCTGCTCATTGCTCATGTATACACACACACACACACACACACACACACACACACACACACACACACACACACACACACACAGACTCTGTCTCTGTCTCTGTTCAGTCAAGAGCTACACGGCTGTCTTAAATTTCATTGTGGGACAGAGAATATCCTCCCTATATATGTCACTCTCTCTTCCTTTAGCTCATTTCTTGCTTCACCTGACTTATCACACACCCCTGGCCCGTCCTCAGTCCTCCTCTGCTGTCCGACAATTTAGCTCTAGGTCATCAGCATCGTCTACTTACTGACCTAAATTCATGTTACGCCACATAATTAGGCTGTGTGCTTGTTTCCGTTCCCACTTTCAAAGACAGGTCTAAAGAGCTTGAGAAGCGTCTTGAGAGGGGAGACTTCTGTCCTGTGTCCAATGGCACTCAACAAGTTCTCCAACTAAATGGAGCATAGGAGCATACTGGCAACAGGAAACAGGCAACAATAAACTGTTAGAATTTTTGTTAGGTTAGAGGAAAAACCCTTGTTTAAATCATCGTTAGATGTCCAAGATTTTGAGTGTTACTGTGTTTCCTTCCCACTGTTGCCAAGTGAACAAATTCCAGTTCCTGGGTATGGGGCCGTCTGATTTTTGAGGTTTTCGCTCTATTATTATATAGTCTGTAAATTTTCCATGAAATTTTGGTACATCACAACATCATTGAATCTGGACAAATAAAATGTACTTGACATGTATATGAAAGTATGTTTATACCAAACATACTTTCATTGTTGATTAATTATTGGAATTTAAAAAAAAATTTGATTTTCTATATTCCAGTTGCATTTAACTCAGAACTATTGGTTCATGTCTTTGAGGCTGATGAAACCCTCCATCCACCTTAACCTCCTCCGCAGTGGTTCTGAAACCACAGTAGACTTCCTTTGCAGCCGAAGAGCCTTTTGAGAGAAGCACTGAATACTCATCTAATTCAAGTGAAGCAAATGAAACATTTTTTGAGTATAGACACAAAAATACACGTCTTTGGCATACCGCCTGGAGCTGAACCGCAGTATATTACTAGGTTCGGACACAACCCACATTTTGTGAACACAGATTAATATATAAATAAAGTAACATTTCCCACAAGAGTCCAAAAAAAAGTGCCTCAGTCGGGGGACAAAACTGACATTTTCACCTTGTGCCATAATTTTTTCAGAAAGCTAATCTCAGAGCTAAAGGTGCTTACTGTTACCTCACTGACATTGCACATGTTTCAACAGAGAATCAACAGCATGAAAGTCTTGTTCTCACCTAGAAAAATTTCGATTTGTTTCTTTGCTGGTTCAAAGCAGCAATCTCAGCTCAAGAGGACACACAGAGGAAATGTTGTGAGACCCCCAACACCACGGGTGGCTCTGCAGGAACAGCGGACCAACAACTTAGCTCTAAAGAGAAACACGGGCAATGTTTAGTACAGGAAAATAAGTGCTCTTCCATAAACACCGCAGAAGCCAAAACATTGAGATTAACAAAAATTGCAGAGCAGCAATAATTTACATTCCTCAAAACAAAAAACAAGTTCAGGCCAATCTTTTTTTTTGTGGATTGCTTTAACATGACGATCTGTCATGTAAACCCAGGACAGAGTAAAGGGAAACCAGAATCATAAAATAACAACACGCCTCATAAACTACCGCTATAAAGGTTTAACTAAAGCCTTAAAATAGCAATTACATCAACTGAGTTTCGTTTACAGAAAAAAAATCAGTGAGTGTATTAATATGTGTGTGTGTGTGTGTGTGTGGGAAGGGGGGGGGGTGAGAGAGTAAAGAGTAAGAGCAAGAAAAAGATGGTAATTAGTTGTGACTCAAGGTTTCCCTGACCATAATCCTCTGAACAATCTACACTCATACAGGTGTTCACTAAATCCAATTACCAACAGAAGAGGCAGTGGAGAGGAGAAGGCTAAATTATTTTAGCATTAAATAATACTGAAACGTTTTTGGGGGGTTGCCAAATAATAAAGTTGTATGTTGCACCTTCAAAATGCATTTTCCAGTCACTCGGGGAGACGGATATGCAAATGAAAATATTAGCAGAGCATCTACACTTCAGTCAGACTTTGAGTTTGTAGTTTACTTTTTCATAAATGACTTTGTGTTTATAGATTTCTGTCTTTTAAATAAGGTCAATAGCACTACCAACATGGAGCTTATACATAACAATAGCTGATAATATAGTGGACTCATATGACTGCCCCTATGTTTACAGAGCGCAACAAAGACGAGGCATTATATTTCAAAAGCTGCCTATTTATGTCAGGAGAGCTCATGCTCTTAAAAATGGTAATTGAGCTTTGGTACAGCACATGCATAATTACCTCTTTAAGACTGTCTCTGCTATTTCTTTTGTATTCCCGTGTATCGGTTTTAATATGCAAGTCCAGATATTGTGTACAGTAGATCCAGTATGTGTCACTGTGGTATTGTGCAGACCTCATCCTCTGATCCCCTGTATGGTTAAGCAGACCACAGAGCTCTGAGCAGGCTTTTGCAGCTTATTCAAATCAGAGCACTACTCCATCAAAGCTTCTGTTAGTTTAGCTTAATTGTAACTGAAATGAGATGAGATTAGAAACAAAGGCAGTCATTCTGTTACACAGTAAGCATGGGCAAGACTCTTCTAAACAGCACAAAGTAGTCAGCATAAAACTGTTAATGATTTTATGTCGAAAATTGCTTTCACCTGATTTGTACAATCAAATTCTAACCAAAATAAGACATGACCTGACTGAAAAAATAATAGAGTTATTTTTTAAATAAACATGCAAAGTATTAAACTTCTTCAACTGAACATCCCATAATAATAATAATAGTAACTATTATAATGAACATATACCTGACATGCTCATCCTAAACTATGGAGGTGTGCAGTGTGGAAAAAAGTTAAAGTTCATCAAATAAATGCACCAAAATAATGTAAATAATGCAAATGAATTCAATTTATTTCCTTTATATTAAACCAAATTACATCATTACACCTCATAGTGCATGTAAGGTGAAGAGGCCACGTTAATAGAGAGAAAACCCCAATATTTAAAATGACCGTCTATGAGCAAGCACTTGGTGACAGTGGCAAGGAAAAGCTCCCTTTTTATATGAATAAACTGCTGTGTGTGAAGACAGTGAAGAGTAATAATAATAAATGATTTAATGCAGAGTGGTGTATGAACATATAGAGAGTGCATAGAGGTGAGTGAAGAAGAAACAAAAAGTGCATCATGGGAAAGGAAAATAAAAACAGAATTCATTGTATGTCAGATTTATAAATTACCTGCATTATTTTACCAATATTCTAAATATGTTTGTTGATATATTTATTTACTGGCAATATAAGGTATACGGCATTGCTTTTAACCCTGTTAAAGTACCATTCAATTTTTGGCATCTTTATTTCAGCACTGTCAGAATGTGAGAAAATCCCCAAATGAAATCGTAAACTCAAATAAAAACTTGGGAGTTCTGATCTTAATTACTTTTCTACTGCTTTGTAATATTGTTGTGACCAACTGCCTGTCTATGCTAGTGAGCTTGTTTGTGCTCTTCGCCGTCACCTGTAACTAGCGCTACAGGGAATGCTTGTCATGCTACTTGTGATCAACGTGTAGTCAGACAAGATGATTTTGGCTTCTTGTATTTTTTTTTCTCAAATAAATATCCAGAAAATAAACTGTATCTTGTTTAAATGCTAGCACATCACTGGTATACTTCAAGGACACTTACATAACACACAAGTGAAGAAGAGCTTTGCGAGTGAAGATGAAGGTGGTTTACTGAAGTGAGCAGAAAGGGGAAAGAAGAAGAAGATTCTTGCTCCACTCCCTCCAAACTTGTAATGGAGGTTTGATTAGCAAGCATGTAATGTACTTTGCCCTGAAGCTAAAGGCGGGGGGAGGTACAGGGGGGTGTTAGAGGAGGCAGTGAAAAAAAATGGAGGGAGCATTATGGCAGGAAGAAGGTGGAGCGCATACAAGCTGCCCTCTCAGCAGGTCTCCTCATCCAACCTCTTCCCGCCACCCTGTCCACCTCCTCCACTCCTTAAGACGAGGACACAAGTTTCCCCCCTACTTCAAAACCTTGTGTCTAATGCCACCTCCCCATCCACCGCCACCTTCACCCCCTCCCATGCTGTATAAGTGGTGGAGGTGGGTGGAGTAGGATGGGGTTGGAGGTCAGAAGCAGGAAGAGTTTTTTTCTTTTTTTAACAAGCTGCACGTCTGCATGCAGGAAGTTGTTTGTGCACAGACACAATGCAAGTTTATTTGAATCCAGCAGGGAACAGTGAGCAATGTTGTCACTCAGCTGGTTTTAAGGTCAAAGGTTAAAGAAAATGTTGAGGTAGCACCCACCAGTGTGTTGCCTTCACTGGCAAAAAGAAAAATGAAACTAAAAGTCAGGGGAAAAAAAGTGTTTCTTTACACGCAGCAACAGAAATATTCATATCTGTATGAACAACTCTTCGGGGAGTCAGGTTAAATTGAGTCTTTGTCAATTTAAACTAAAAGATTCACTTTATAAATGATGGTGTAGTTTTAATAGTAACAATTCAAGGCACTGATGCTTTTAAAGTGACCCAGAAATTGTTTATCTTACTATGAATGAGCTCCCAGCCTTCAATCGTCATTTTCTCCTTTAACATAACTGATTATCTGCTAAAGTCACTTCCTAAATGTCAGGAAAGTTCCACCCAATCATGGAAATTATGAAAATAAAACTTCTTTTTAAATTTAAAAAAAAAAAAAAGTTCTAACAATCCAATCCAAACAATACAGTCTGTCCCTTTCTCTCCATCCTTCTGTCCCATCCACCGCACCGGATCAGCGTTTCTCTCCACCCCTCCTCTGCCTCGCTGTGCTGTCAGCTCAGGGTGTGAGCAGAACAACGTTAATGTGTGGAGACACCTGACAAGCCTGCTGGCCTTTAGGGCTCAGCCTAATCACTCTAGACCCGAACCCATCGGGAATTAAACCTGCAAAACCAAACAGTCACTGTGGGAGCTGGCTGGGAGCTGGCTGGCATCTGCTGGGGCCACTCCATCGGCTGCTGAGGGGAAAGGAACGTTGCAAATGGCGCGAGAACTGTGCTGTTTTAATGGACTAAAATCCACGACCTGGGTAGATTTATTGCCAAACCTGTTGTGCCATTAAGTAGCCAGGACATCAAGTAAAAAAAAACAACAAAAAAAACAACAACAACAAATAACAATAATAATACAAATGTTTCAAAGTTTTACTAAACTAAACGTATCTTGAGGAGAACTACCTCCTTCAATTCCTGTGAGTTATTCTATTCAGGGCTTTGATTTTTCATTGTAAATCCGACAGGATGGAGGTGTCAGAGTTGAATGCACGTACACACAGGAACACTTTCACGACCATTATATTAAAAAACGTCTAGAAAATTTAACACTGCACGACTACGGAGAGACCGACAAACGCTGATGTATGACAACATAAAGGAGGTTAAGACAGCGAGAGGCCAAGAGTCAGTCTGAAAATGTCACCGTAATGTGCTTGAAGTAACATTAAAGCTCTTCTCCACCATTCACGCTACAGTGCTGTGTTAACTTTAAAATTAATGGGGATTTTCCAGTGTTTAAAGTACAGTAGCTTGTTAACTCCAGTATCTGTTAAGCCACACTGGGCCCCTTCTCCACTCTCTCTCTCCAGATGCCCTCATTAATTTTAGATTGGCTCTAAATGAGTCTCCTTCATCGCAGCCAAGGGTTTGTAAATTGGATTCATTTATATTTAAATTGTGAAACAGGCGTGGTTAATGAGAGAGTCGTTATTTTGGGGGGTTATTTCAGATTGGGCCGATAGCCGGGGCAGCTCAGTGCTGTGCTGAACTAAAACCATCAGAGTAGAGGCACACGTGATGTTGGGCTTAACGTTTTCTCTAACACAAAAAAAATTAAACATGTTTAAATTAGATATATATTTTGAGGCACGTTGTTAATGAAAACGGTAGAATGTACAAGCACCTTGGCATCACCGTTTATTCTTTAACTTTAGAACATCACTTGGATCTAAGCTTCTAAAATGTTTTCTGTATGAAAATGTGAACAAAATTAGGGAGGAAAAACAACCGCCGTGTGTTTGTGTCCTTTGTTAACACCTAATTTAACACTCTTAAAACTAATGTGTCACTCTCAACGCATCTGTGTGGTTTTCAGCGCCGCATGTGCCAAAAACAAGCCGGTGAACGTGTTGACTTAACAGGTGCCTCTATCAACACATGACGCCCTGGCAAAGCAGCGGGACGCCTCTCAACCTAAACTGCTAAAACTAGAGTGTTGAAAGTGCCACATCTGGGGGGGGGGGAGAGAACACGAGGTGAGACGACAGAGATGTCCCCCCACCCCAAACCCATCCCTCTCATAAAACCCCCAAATCACACAGTGCTTTACAGCTGTACATCTCCTTGCAAGGCTTCTTACAGCTCTCGGCGTCCTATAGCAACCCCCAGCTTCTCCCTGCTAGGAATTTGACTGTTAGGAATCTAAGTGCCAGGCGTTTAAAACCTGAGGAATGCTATTGTTCTGGTCACAGCTGCACTAGCACTGGCCTGGCTACTGCTGCCACTGTGTGCGTGGGGAGGGAAGAGGGGGGGGGGGTGATGGTGCAGGAGGAGGAAGAGGGCGGGAGAAGTCGAAGGTGTGAAAAAGGCAACTTTACGTGTTTTCAGTGCTCTGCGGTCTCATGACAAAGCAGCACATAGTTGACAGTAAGTTGACACATTCCTCCAGCCCGGCCTCCTCTCTGACTAACTGCCCTACTACTCTTCTAATCTTCTTACAGCATGAGATGCTTCACTGTATGTAGGTTATATCTGAAGCTTTAAAAAAATATATCAGATAAATGTGCACAACACACATGCTTGGAACTGATAAACACACAATGGTATGTATGCAGCGATGCAGTGGAAGATTAAAACTGCTAGTAGTATAGTTGGTGTTAGGTAAGCCCATACAGGAAATTTATAGTAGTTGAGGACAGGGCATTTTAAAGCTTCTTTTAAAAACAAAAGACATTTGTTGTCTTTTATACAGCTTGGCTCCAAGATGGGTTTCGCTCTCACAAAGCTAATTTCTCACTTTGTGACATGTTGATTCTTTATACCGCTGCTGTTTAATTTGGATGAAGGCAATAGTAGAGGTCTGGCAGCTTTGAGTAACAGGCATGTGTTTTTTCACTAGTAGAGCTGGTCAGTTTCTCTGCTTAAGCATATTTCTTTAAGGCTAGTCAAAATTAGCAAGCTAACGAAGCTAGTGCTACCATTAGCTAGCCTTTCCCTAGATCTACCCGCCCCCCAAACTGGCAGCCTTTGAAAGGTACTCCACAAATCATTAAGGGCCAGGTTTTAGTGTTAAAGACAAAGTACCGTTGGTACTGACAAAGAAACTGCAGTGACAAGACTGTGTGTAAGAGGAACTCAGAGATGTTTGCGACTGACCATGTTGCATATATATTTCTGGAAGTTCCTGGAAGTATTTCTGGAAGTAATTTACTAACACTGACATGCAGTTTACTGCTGACCACACCAATATTTAATGCTAGGAAAACAGCATGTCTTATTTTTTACGCTTGATATGAAAAAGAACAAACTGCGCCTGTGTTTAGAAAACAGTAAAACCGAGTAAAATCACTCGTAAAACTAACCACTCCCGTAAGTGCTATTTCGGACACTATTTTAATGCCATTTAATAAATCATTTAATAAACAAAACAAGAATGTGCTGTTGCTCTGGTACCAATACTAGTGTATATCCTCAAATTATTTTCAGTAGCTTTTAGCCACTCCTCGTGCAGATGGAGTTGCTCACGTTTTATAGAGATATCGGCGTACCACATCATAACGTTTGCTACTAAAATTATGTGCTGCCTGAAACAAGTAAAAGCTATTTGAGGGATGTTGGTTCATTTTCTTTTCACTTCAAATGAGCAGTTGGGTTCGGGGGTTGGGGGGGCTTTCTGCCCACTATATTGAATACAATTTTTATGTGACTGATTTTAGGTTGTTAATAAATAAAAATCAATGCCCGGCAATGTACTCTCAAGTGTGTTTGTGTGCAACTTTTACTATATAAATCTGTCAACAGCAGTGAGGATGCAAAGCTTCTCTCTCTCTCACACTCACTCTCTCCTTCTCTAGTAATTACCATCCAGCTGCTTGCAGGAACAATGCTTGGCTCTCTTCCAGACGGCTGACTTCATACACTCTGTGCCACGCTCAATTTGGAGCGCAGCGGAAGCTGGGCATGACTGGCACCCTCCAAGGCATTGCTGTCTTTTTCTATGGGACTCTGTGTGTGTTTGTGTGCATGAGTGCGTGTACGTGTTTGAGAGTGTGTATTTGGGTGTGTTCCCTAAACTTACCATTTGTCATTTTGCCATCCCGTTTCCCATTGTCCCGCTCTCTCACTCGCGTCTTCACTCTCTCGTTACATCACTAGAAGAAGAAGAAGAAGGGGTGAAAAAATGGAGTGTTGTTTTTAAGGGAAATCAGCATGTATTCTGCCTTGTTTCAGTATTCACTTGGAGATCTGTTTAGGAGCAGACCCAGAAGGAAGATTGCCACATACAGATGCTCAGATATATTTAATGGATGATCAGCAGAGTACAGAAACACGATAAAATCATTCATTCTGTGTGTTTAGCAGAGCAGATGTGGGTGAATTCATAGAAGGCAGATTTATGAAAACACTCTGGCTTGGTGAAAAGCTGCTGAGACTATAAGGTCAGAGTTCACAGTGAATCCATGTATACCCACAATAGTTCCTAGTGTTTCCTGATGCAAGGCTGTGTTACCAGGCAACGAGTAGTGTTCGGGGGCTAGTAACTTGCTGACTCCCCCCCTGTGCACTTCAATAAAGTTTAGATTCAGAAAGTTAAAGGTGACTTTGGTTAAAACGACTGCAAACTTTGCCTAAAACTAACGTCACAGCAGATCCACTCCCAGCTGTCTGAATATGAGGAACTCCCTCATTATGCGGGTCAGAGGAAACTATTGTTATCACTCCACTACAACACACACTCACAGACAGACAGCATGAGGAGGAGGCGGGATGAGGGCACAACTCAGACAGAAATCACTCAACACATATCTTTATATGGCTCCCTGCAGTCGCTCTATACAACTGTACACACGCACACACAAGCACACCCGTGCAAACAAAAAGCACGTACATAAACACGTACATAGTGCTCCCCTTTCAGACCCTGTCTTGGCTGAATAGGGGGCAGTACGAGCGGACTCTTCCTCGCAGCATAATGAAGAACTGTTTGGGTCCAGTACGCCGAGTTACGCCGATTTCACTGCCCAAAATAAGCCTCAAACATGCGCAAACACGAACACACACACATACTACCAGGCCCAGTCTGGCTCTTACTGTTTGGGACAGAGGGGCATTTAAAGAGGCGAGATAAACAGCAACAGTTGCTAATTGTTGCGTAACAACTCGACAAGGACAGAGCAGCGCTAAAACAGAAAGTCTTACAGTTTCATTTTGATTTGGGATTCAAGGCTGTCTCTTGACACTGGGTTTGACCACGTTTTTAAGGCGATACATTTGCGAATATACATGGCGATTTTCTGCTTTTTTTTTCTCATGAAGAAGACAGAATCCTTTTTATCCAGACATCGATCATATGGAATTAAAATGGGATTGAGATGTTTAGTTTTACAACCATATTGAGCCACCACCTAAACAGGCAGAAAGATATCATTGAACATTTAAAACAACAATAATAATAATAAATCAAAACTATACAAGGCAGGATATGTGATGCACAGACAAAAAACTAATTAAAATTTTTTCCAACTGCATAAAAATGTGCTGTGGATAAATGGTAATCTGTGTGTAATCCCCTCTTTAAGTGCTCTCACTAAGTGCTCTCATGCGCTCGTATGACTGGACAGGTAGAGCAATGGAAAATGAAAGAGGACAGGCTGGAAAACTGTAAGATTTACTTTGCTGCTAGCTAAACAAGATAGCTTTAGCTTGAATTTAAGCTGTCAATAATTTATAGCTGTTTGCAGCATCTCTTAGTCTTTCATCAGTCTCACATTTTGCTATCTAAACTTGTTATTGCATCATTATTAACACCTGCATCAGCACAGTGACAGAACATTAATGTAAATTACACCACAAAAACAGTAATGTCATTCCCCATTTGCAAGGCATATGACTGAGGCTGGTACAGCGTGGCACAGGACCAGGCCAAAGCAAACAGAGGTGTGTTTCTGATTTGACTGCTCGCTCAGTGCCGTTACAGAGTTAATACAGACGCTCACATAATGCAGTGTGGCTACCACCAATCAGCGGTGGTATTTTTGGAAAGTGAAGTAAAGAAATCTTGCACCCCTCGATATTCCTTCCCACTGTCGCCAAGTGCTTGCTCGTAGCGGGTCGTTTGATTGTTGGGGTTTGCTATATAGATATAACTGAATTGAATTTTATCACAAAGCTGGTGTAAGCTGTCATTTCCTAAAAAGTCATAGGGTAACTTCCTTAAAAGGGAGTTACAGGAGCATGCTATAAAAGAAGGTGTGCAGTTGGTTTTAGTTTAATCACGTTTGAATTGGTAAAAATTAGCTTAAAAAATCACGACCACCAGTTTTTGCAGTGTAGTTCTACAGTCATGGGCCCCGTCCCTGTGAGATTACTTCTACTAATATACACTGAGTGGACATGTAAGTTTGTCACGTCTGCAGGTATGTATGCATCTATTGACCTGTGAGCACAAATGCATACGTGTTCATTTCTGGGTATCTGTGTGTGGATGCGCACATTAATGCACGTCCGTGTAAGTGTGTGTGTGTGTGTGTGTGTGTGTGTGTGTGTGTGTGTGTGTGTGTGTGTGTAATGGCAGTGGGCCCCCAGGGCTGGGCCCCCCACAGTTTCCAGCAGGATTGTGGGTAGCTGGGAGAGGGTTTGGATTCTGGCTTTGTCTGTCTCTGTGTGCTGACATCACTGTGCTGATGGCACCAAATCCCTGTTCTACTGCACGCAGCACTTTCTATACAAAACACAAATACAAACACACATTCTCACACATGCGGACACATGGTACAAGTAATGCCAACTTAGCCAAAAAAAAAAGAAAAAAATGCGCTTTCTCTTTTTGACACACATCCAGACATCCATGATGCGGCTATGCCATCATACCGTGAGCTTTTTAGCAGATATTTGACGCTGTCGTCGACCTGTAGATTTTTATAAAGCAATGACAGCTTGTTTTCAAACTAATGATCACCAAACTGACATTCAGTCACCAGTTAAAGATAAATTTCAATAATTCCTTAAAGTTTTCAACACTGACTTTTTCAGATTCATCCAAGACAACATTAAAACATGCACGCACAAGGATATTATGATATTCATGGTATTTACATGTTTTCCTACATACTGAGTATTTCACTGTTTCCTCTCAGCAGCTTGTGCCACACACGAGTCTATTTGCTTCTAAGCTCAACTATCTGACTGCGTCTTTACATAGCCTGGTTAAATATTAACTGAGAGCCTTTCTCTTCCCTCTAGTGCTGTCTTTGGTATGTATGCAGCTAGCAGGAGGGCGGGAGGCGTCGGGTAATGACGGTGACAACACTTCCCCCTCAGCCTAGAGGAAATTGGTAATTGGTTTTGTAAAAAGTACATCGCTCAATTGTTTATTGGTTGCTTTAATTTGTTCGATAGAGAGAAACAAGGCCAGCGTCAACGTGCCAGAAAAAAGTGTTTACCAGGGGAAAAAAGTTTCAAGGTGATAAATGATGATACCAAACAGGTTGCCTTGAGATTTCAACTGAGAGTCTGAAGCTGCAGCAGGATGAGTTCTTCTCAAATGGGAAGAAATGTTACATTTTAATGCATTCAAAGTGTTGATATGAACATATTTAAGAAAAAAAAAGAGAACCGGAGCTATGTTTCCTAAAGATCCCATTGTGAATTTGTTTTCCATTTCATTCTTGGATAGGGATACAGTGTCTTGCTCAAGGGACACTTCAGGGTAGCAGCTGCCTGCTGACGCAGATTCACCCTACATCCTCTGTTTGAATAGCAGTCTCTAAAAACCACTCATCCTGCTTGATGCCCTCGTGTGGTTTTGTACTTTGCA
Organism: Astatotilapia calliptera; assembly: GCF_964374335.1. Lineage (NCBI taxonomy): Eukaryota > Metazoa > Chordata > Actinopteri > Cichliformes > Cichlidae > Astatotilapia > Astatotilapia calliptera. The sequence goes on from NC_137438.1 coordinate 9,857,874, forward strand.
GGTCATACAAGGGCTTAATATCTACACACAGAAATACCACGAGAAAAAAAGCATGAACATCAAGCACACACACACACGCACACACTGCTCCTAAGAACCCCAGAAAGCGATTGGGATGGACCCAGCACTCAGAGCCACTCAAAGCCAATCAAAGCTGATGATAGCACAGACGTTTATACTATCCATCAATCCACTGCCTCTCTCTCTCTCTCTCTCTCTCTCTCACACACACACACACACACACACACACACACACACACACACACACACACACACACACATACACACACACACACAAAAGCATTTTTGAAAACTGCCTTCTTCAAGTGATCTCCATCCACATATCACTGAGGAGGTAAAGGGTTATCATGGTAACGGAGAAAATGTGAGCACAATGATGCCAATGGTGCATTTGTACTACCGGAGAAGTGAAAGACTAACTCATAAAAGATTGATCAAACATTCATTTAGCAGGGTGAGCTTTCTGCGGAGATGCTGGCTTACAGGTGAAACACAATGTCCTGAAGTGTTTAGGTGAATTCTGAATATATCAGAGGAAGGCTCTGCGCTCTGTCCTCTGATGAACAGTGGGTGAAATGTATTTGTAAAAGGAACTCAAAGTGAGTAGATGGGTTGAAGCCTGGGTTGCCATTCTCTACATGTGACGCACGGGGAATCTGATTAGCACTGAAGTCATAGTTTTACTGAGTTTTACTGTGCTGCTGTTCATACGGCACTGTGGAAAAGAAAAAGTGAAGAGGACTCAAACTATCAAGGCAACACGATTCAGTTCCTTTTAGTGTTGTTGACTTTACTTTGATTTTAGACAACACTTCTGGGAACCTGAATGTCCTCGCTCACCTAATTACTCTCTTGAGGTTAATAATAAAATTCTTGCTCAGCGGCATGTTCCCTGAGCCTGGGTTTGTGTTTCCTTCAGGAAAACTGGTGATCTTTAATTTGCTGGGTAAATGTGATAAGCACTACACCGACACACTGCTACAAGACACTCTTCTTTTATAAATAAATGTTATTATGTCCCCATAAACATATGTAAGGAATACTGAATAAAAAATTGAATAGAACACAGCAGCATTTTTTAATCTGCGAAACAATACATGGTTCTGAACAGATAAACGTCTTCCTGCCTGGTGTTGATTACAGTAACTTATGTGTGTTATACGATATAGATGCAGTCTACAGATTGTAGTTCAGATCTTAGCTTTATGAAATATTTTCCAATAAAATTAAAAATCACTGCATTTCTGAAAACGACTAGCCTTTGACGTAAGCTCACAAGATTTTTTGTTGCTGCTGTCACATCTTTAATCTTTAAAGATAATCAAATGATAGCTGTCTTTTTCTTTGTTCTTTATGAGGATAAAACTTACATGCAGATGATTAATATACTGGCAAGGTTGTTTTGTTGAATGTCCATATATGTTTACTTTATTCCTTTAAAAGTTTTAAATCAACTTCTCTATCTATATCTATCTTTCTAGCTGTCCATTTCAACAGACTCACTTTATTGGACTCATTTAATCCTGCACTTTAGATTTCTCACTCACAAAGAAGCAGTTTACTCTGGGTTTATTTACCCTGGTGGAAAAACAGTCTTATTAATGAGCTAAATCTTATTAATTGCACTCATTTCAAAGAACCTTGAATGATGAATGGGCTGTTTTATTTCATTCAAAAAGTTTAATTTTTAGTTGTCCCTTTCCAAAAATTGTTTAGTCTCATGATTCAAGGTTTTCTACACGAGGGTTAAAAAAGTCTACTTCATTTTTTTTTATTTTGTAAATTCTGATAAACAAAATCATATTTTTTTATGATTTTGGGGAAAAAAAGAATCTACTTTACACCAAAAAAACATGTCATAATTTTAAAGCTGACAGTTTTTGAAGACTTTACAGGTTTAGGAGTTTAAAATGTCCCAAATTTGAATACGATCAAATATTAGTTGGGAAAAATTTGCTCAAGGCACACTTTTCCTTCATAGATATTGGTTAGTAATTTTTCTATCTGTTTTCTTTTACAAAAGAAAATACACATATAGAGAATTCACTTCCAGGTTAACCTGTTTTTCTTCAAAATATTTCAGAAATGCTGTATTAATCACATCAGAACGATTAAAGGGTAACTTTTTTGTTTCAGTCAAAAAAGGATGGATGGATGTGAGACACAGATAATCTAACAAACAGCAGACACTCACGCAGTGCGCACATCTGCCTTCATCTGCCTTAAACCAAATTTCGCAACATGTGAAAACCTTCTAATAAACTTTTAATGACCACTCCGCGCACACAGCCCGTCCTTTGAGTGCTGCTTCTCTTTCTCTCACCCACGCACACACACAGAAGGTCCTGTCAGGGCTAACTAAGCGCAGTGGCGGGCAGGGCAGCATTTGGATTGGCTGGACAGGGGTTACCGGGGGTTACGGTGGATTTGGTGGACCACCTGCTGAGCCTCAGCCGCCAACTGACTAAAAACATTTACATCAGAAACCACCCAGGATAGGGAAAGAGAAAGAGAGGGGAAAGAAAAAAAAGAAAGTAAAACTAAGAGACGGAGGAAGTTGAGACAAGAAGCACTATTCATGGAAACTTTACTCGTCATCTGCTCAGTTAACCTGACTCATCTCTTGTTTTTACAGATGACTGTTGTGCCACAAGAGAATAAATCAGTTTATCGCGTACAGCGCAGGTTCCAGTAGCGGTTGTTTAACTAATACCGATTCAGCTTTACAACCTGTTCACTCACTTTTGTTTTACAATAGTTTATGATGAGGAGTCCAAACCTGCAGCGGCAGTGTGGAAGCAGTCGAGGGCTTCTGCGCCTGCTCGGAGTGCAAGCATTTGTCGGAGACTGATGGGCTGAAACTCTTGCCCAATAGCCAGATTGTTTAAGGTGTGAGTGGACACACTGCCAGAGCTGTTAGTGTGCACGGGGAGACTTTGGCTTACAGTCAACGGGACAACAAAGTTTCATTGACAAGGCTTTGGTGACCGTTGAGCCTCGCTGGGCCAGAATTAATGGTTTTGTTTTTTGGGGGTGGTGTCTGTATGCTGCTAGTACTGTACCAGCTCCTCTGATACGTGGACGGGGAAGACTTGAGCTTTAACAGCTTTAGATGCACTTTTATTTTTCCTGTCAGTACAATGGTGGTACTTTTCAACAAGTTAGGACATCAAAATCCGCTGTCAGGTAAAATTTCCTTCAGAAAAAAGAGAAGGATAAGAGATGAAAGCAGACACTTTCTTTATGTTTACTCCCTTCGATTTCTTCCACTTTTCAGACGTAAAAGCTTTGAAACACCCATTAGCATAAATCAGCATTGAGGTGTGGGTTTGCTGATCATCATACTAAAGGACTGAAAGTGATTGAAGTCAGTGAGCTGCAGAAAATCCCAGCACAACAATGTCCGATATCACTCATAATCAGCTTAATTTCGATCCGAGAAATCTCTAAAAGTTCTGACACCACAACTGTTTTAGTAGCAGAGCTTTGCAGTGGCCCTTGCCCCTCCAAATACATCAATTCCCCCTCCGGATCCCCTCATGTATAAGGGCCCAGGCCCATACGGGGGTCCCCTCAACACCCCTACTCTGTCTTTGGCTCTGTGTGTGTCGGTGTGTGTGTGGTTGGGGAGGGGGGTTAGTCTGACCCGCAAACTGACCTCCTCAAACTTCAAACTGAATACTTCTGGCAGTTACCACGACGACAGAGCTCTCCAAGCCTTATCCTACTTACCGAGACGAGACGAGGAGCGAGGAAGAGGTGGGAGGAAGGAGAGCAGGAGCGAGGGAGGTAAAGAAGGAGAAGAGCGACAGAGAAAGAGAGAGAGAGAGCGGTGTGGACAGAGAGAAAGATACTGGTGGGGGGGTGGGGGGGCAAAGAGGGAGGCAGGGAGGACAGCCAGGCAGAAAGCGAGAGTTGCTGCTGTTGCATCTCTGTGTTTTTCATGAGTAGACAGTTTACTGGGAGATTATTCACAGTCTGGTATTTAGCCTTATTAGGCCACTGCTCCCAATGCAGACTTCCCTCCCATCATCCACTGCCACATTGGAGATTTTTTTATATATTTATTTGCTTGTTTCACATTTCCTTCACCTTTGTGTACATTCAACTTTTAGTAAATGCACAGTTTGCACTTTTTTCCCCTCTTTAAACGGAAGAAATAATTCAGGGTGGGTTGTGCGGGGATCTGGAAGGAAAAGTCCTGTTGGTTTTCATTGGATAGCGTTAGGCAGTTGGAGCACTCCCAGAGCTTGGGGAGAAAAAAAAGCGACTGATTGAATTGTCAGAACAAAAGATGAGCAGGTTTGTCAAAGGCACACATTTGTGTAAACAAAACCTGGAAGAGTAACTTTCAGGAAGCATTGTGCTGAGATAAATCCAATCACAGAGCCTACAGCAAAAGGTTGAAATCAGTCCAGCTGCAGATTTTGGATCACGGTTGTTAAATGATTGCTTAATTAGAGGCAGTAACCTTTGTAATCAAGGTTTAAACACTTAATACAGTTGGGGAGAGGTTTTAGTTTAAAAAAATGTATCATGACAATAAGTGGGCAGGTTTCTCTCTACCGGTCGACACTTTGACACTTTCCTAGTCCAGTCCACAGTTACAGAGTTGTTCGAGCATCTATCCCAGCTAACGGGGGAAAGCGACCAATAACTACCGGGGAAAAAACAAAAGCTCTTTCTTACTCTTCTCTGACCCCATGTAAAGCAAGGCTTGTGACTAATTTCAGTGCAGATAATGCACTTAATTTATAGCCACTACATCGTGTAATCAACATTTCTTTTAATTTACTACCCATCCACGCAACAACCATGACCTCCTTCATCTGAGGACTGTGACTGTAAATGGACTGGCACTTACATGCTGCCTTTCTACTCAGTTGAGTGCTCAAGGCGCTTTCTTCTGCAGGTCTCAGTCACTCGTGCAATCACCCAATCGCGCACACATTCACACAGTTGCATCAGGAACAACTCAGCTTTCCCGAAGACACTTTG